>NC_143551.1:38885000-40135000 GCF_054136105.1 Typopeltis vanoorti
TTCAGGTGCAAACTTTGTTTGCTCACACTTGGATAAAGGATTTAAACTAAATTTATTATAGTCTAACCAAGTGAAAAATAAACTTTCAACATCTTTCTCTAAATCCAGAGTAATTTATTAAAAAGGTGGCACACCATTTGACAACTCCTGTAGGTAGCGATGACCTTGCTAATGCTTCTGCCTGGTATCTCCACTTGGGCCTGGCTCCCACCGAAGAGACCTCAATAAAAGTCGAAACTAGTCTGGGTTGTGGCCCTTCCCTTAATGCATAACATTAGACATATCTGCAAGGAGATGTGTTTTGCATTATGGAAGATACTGAGATAGGAGTGATATTAGCTTGCTCCACCTTTGCAACGAGTTGCCCGGTGTTGTACCACTTACGCCAGTCCTGAAGATACTTTCAGGCGCAAACTTTGTTTGCTCACACTTGGATAAAGGATTAAACTAAATTTATTATAGTCTTTCCACGGTTAATTTATCCCCTTCAAATCCTGGGGACCAGATCTGAGAACAATAGTCTAAGTGTGGTCTGATCAGAGTTATACAACGGAATGATAACCATTTTATCTCTGCAGGTCAGTGTCCTTCTCATTATTACAGCACTCCTCTGCGTTACCTTCACCACCTTTGCAGTATGTCCCCTAAATTTCAGGTTTCTATCAATCATCAACCCGAGATCTCTTGTCTCCCCTACTTCCTCCAGTATAACTCCTCCCATAGAGTATGCAGCATCCCATCGATGTTTCCCAAACCTCAGCTTTACCTTACATTTTGCTGCATTAAACTGAAACCCCCATTCATTTGCCCATCTATCTAGCTTATTCAAATCCTCTTGCAGGGCTACCACATCTGCGCTATTACTAATAACCCTTCTCAGCTTCGCATCATCCGCAAACAACCGAATATCCCTTGCAATCCACGGACAATGTCATTGATATAAAGGTTAAACAATATAGGTCCCAGTACTGAGCCCTGTTGAACCCCACTTGTAACCTTCTGCCTCTTTGATATTGCTCCACCATACACAACTCTCTGATACCTATCGGACAGCCAATCCTGAATCCAGTTGACCAATCTGACATCCAGACCCATGTGCTGCAACTTGAATATCAGCTTATCAAGTGGCACCCTGTCAAATTCCTTTGCTAAGTCTAGAAAAATTACAGTATATGCCTTTCCCTCGTCTAATGCTCTATTAACTTTATCATAAAAGGCTAGCATATTGCTAAAACAAGAGCGTCCCTTCAAATCCATGTTGGCTCTCACTGATAACATTACCCTCATCTGCCCAATGCTGTATATGGTCCCTCACTAATTTCTCCAAGATCTTACTAACTACTGATGACACACAGAGTGGCCTATAATTAGACACTTCCAGTCTGCTACTGCCCTTATGCAATGGCACTATCTTACCTTCCTTCCATTCCATGGGCACCTTTCCCACAGCCAGACTTTCATTGAAAAGCCAGGTCAAGGGCACTGTCTGTTCCTTAGCACATTCTCTCAAAACTCGTGGTGAAATACCATCCAGTCCCACAGCTTTACTAACATCTAGAGTACTCAGTATGTGGAACACATTCTCCTCCTGCACCTCTAAACCTCGAACCTGCTCTATACCTCTAGTATTCAAATTGACTCCTCCAGGATGAAATACTCCAATAAAGTGTTCATTGAACAATTCCACTATGTCCTCTGCATCAGTCACTGTATTCCCATTTTTATCCCACAGTGTCATTCTTCCACAGTCATTTCTCCTCCTACTGGCCACATAGCTAAAAAATTCCCTAGGATTTTCCTTGGATCTAAGGGCCAATCTTTTCTCATATTTCAGTTTCACCATACTAGTCACTTCTGGCCTGTGTCTTGTATTCTTCATGCATCTGCTCTTCACCTATCTCTTTATATCTCTTTCATAGCCTTTTTTTTCGCATGTAGCTCCTGTTTAATATTATTTGTCATCCACTTTACTCCAAATTGTGTCCTCTTCTTCACTCGTGGAATACAGCTTACCATTGCTGCTAACAAATATTCCTTCACAATTTCCCAAGCACTAATGATATCCTAGCCTTCCAATTCCTTCCTCCGCGAAACTTCCCCAAGTTGACGTCTAAGACTATTATAATCACCTGCTTTATAATTCCACACACGTTCCTGTCTCTTGGATACTCCTGCATGTCTATTCATTTTCCAAGTCAAAACCATATGGTCACCTCTCTCCAACTGGCGGGAGAGATGTCATCTCAGTTATTATCAGCTCTTCTGATGCTATAATCAAATCCAAAACTCTTGAACCTCTTGTTCCTTCTGTTACATGTTGCCTAAGACATCTGTCCCTCAAGAATTCTAAAAATTCCATTATCTTATTGCTACATGCATCTTCCTTTCCCCAATCTATACTGCTGTAGTTAAAATCTCCCATAACAATTGTTCTTCATGCACTTGCCACGCTCAACTGTCTCAACATAGCAACACCCCACTAAGTATCCTGTCTTGCCCACCTCCACCTCACACCATATGCTTTCAAAAAAAATCATTAGCGTCACAGCCTTCCAAAGTCTCCACTCTTAGAGGACATAGGTCGTCACTTATCATAAGCAGTACTCCACCACCACACTTTCCCTTCCTATCCTGCCGAAAAATGCTGTACCCAGCAACTTCTATTCCTGTTATTATAACCTCTTCTGTCAACCACGTCTCCGTGATTCCAATAATCTTTGGCCAGGCTGATGCTATCAGTGCCACCAATTCCTCTCCCTTATTCCGAATACTCCTGGCATTGGTATAAAGCATAAAAATGCCATTGTTTCTATACCCAGCATTATTCTCTCTAGACTCCACTGGGCTCAGTGTACCTGATGTCGTCCCCCTTCTCCCAAGTACCAATTCCCACCAGAGGCCACCCCTGCTACCATACACACTGGGACACACTGACTCATTCAGAACAGGAATCTTATTTGCAGTAGTTTATAATTTATTTTTTATTGTATACTGTGCCTCTGTTGTAGCCTTGTGGTATCATTAGACAAAATATCTCATCATCATCATCAAATTCCTGCCATGTACCCTCAAGGGGTGTACAGGATATGACAGTACTACATGAAAAATTTACATCATTACTAACTTCCTATCTACAATTTTCCTCCAAATCAGTCTGTTACTTGTCAAGACTCCAACATTATCAGATCTTATATTTCTATCGTCTAACGCACTTTGTACCATATCAATCCACCTATATCTTGATCTTCCTCTGGGTCGTTTTCCTGCCAACCTGGCAGAGAACACTTGTTTTGCTAATCTTTCCTCTCCCATTCTATTTAAGTGACCATACCACCTGAGATTAGCTCTGCTAATGCATTCCCGGATGCTGACAATGTCAAGTTCTTTCCTAATATCCTCATTTTTAATATGATATTGCCATTGATGCCATCTGTTCACGACTATAATCTTTCTCAGGACTCTCATATCTGCGGTCTCTAGTCTTTGGTCAAGTGTTTTACTTCTGACCCAGCTCTCAGATCCATAAGTTAAAACTGGTTTGAACACTGTCTTGTATACAGCTAATTTAGTGTTCCGACTAATTTCTCTCTTATTCCATATGAATTTATTCAATTGACTTCCCACCATACCAGCTTTGCTGATTCTGTTGTCTATTTCTATATTTAATTTACCATCTTCAGTAAAAATCGTGCCTAAGTAACTGAAATGTTTTACTTGTTCCACAGGTTCTCCATTCACAACACAGTTGACATTTTCAATGATTCTGCAATTTTCATTGTCTTTGTCTTTTTATTGCTGACCTTCATACCATATCTATTACAACAGCTATTCAATTTAGTCAGAGAATCTTGCAGACTTTTAGCGGATTTATTTAGAAGTATAACATCATCCGCATAAAGCAAAGAGCTGACATTAACATCTCCACTTTTGATATCATGTTTAATACCACTTTCCTTCATAATGTGATCCATATAGATAATGAATAACAGAGGGGATAATGTACATCCTTGTCTCACACCAGATTTAACATTAAACCATCTTCCTGTACTTCCTTCAATTCTAGCTGCTGACTTACAACTCAAATAAAGACTAAGTATTGCTTGATATAATGCCCCATTGACACCATATAACTGCAGCGTATTGAATAGCTTCTCTCTTGGCACCTTGTCATATGCCTTTTCCAAATCGACAAAACTTAAATACAGATCTTTGTTATATTCCCATGCTTTCTCGACTATTTGTCGTAAAGTGAAGATCTGATCCTGACAGCCTCTATTTGGCCTGAATCCAGCTTGTTCTTCACCAAGCTTTTCTTCCACAATTCTTCTCAACCGTTTCTCAAGTATACTTGCATAGATCTTGCCAGGATCTTGCCTGCTTGTTTCATTTAGCAGTTTTTCAAAGTAATTACTCCATACTTCAAGGATATCTTTTTCTCCTGTTTTCATATCACCTTTATCATCTCTAACTCCTTTTACAGCACTCTTTCCTCCATTCCTAAGCTTCTTCGACAACCTCCAGAATATTTTGCCACCTTCTTGTTATTTATTTTCTATATTCTTGCCAAAGTCCTCCCATGACTTTTGTTTAGCTAGTTTTACACACTGTTTAGCTTTCTTACATTTGTCTCTGTATTCTGTAAGAGTAAAAGCTGACTTATTTGCCAGGAACTTTTGATATGGTTTCTTCTTTTCCTTCACTGCCTCTTTAACTTCCTGTGTCCACCAGGGAGTTCTGATTTTTTTATCCTTGCACACAACCTCACCACATGCCTCTCTGGCAGAATCATTCAATGTTTTCTTCAGAGTTTGCCACTGAATCTCCAAGATTTGATTCCTGTTCTCAAACTCTTTCATTTTCTTTTCAATAATCTTTCTGTATTTTAGTCTGCAGTTCACATCTGAGAGCTGCTCAACTTTTATTCGCTTTAAAACTTTCTTACATGTTATTCTTTTCAATATGAAATTCAATTTTATCCTGCTCAAGACTAAATAGTGATCACTTCCAATTTCAAATCCTCTGTACACTCTGGTGTCCTGCACCAGGGAGAAAACATCACTATCAACAATAACATAGTCAATGAGACTTTTCTTATTCCTAGCCTCTTCTCTCCATGTGAATTTGTGCACATTTTTATGTTGGAACATGGTGTTAGTAATAACCAGTCCATGTCCTGAGCAGAAATCCAACAGATATTTGCCATTATTATTAGCTTTGCTCTTTTCTCCAAATTTTCCCAAAATATTTCTGTATGTCTCACAATCATTTCCTACTCTGCTATTTAGATCCCCAACAAGGACCAACTTTTCCTTTTTCATTGTGTCAGTTGCTTTTTCTAAAGCGTCAAAAAATTCCTCCACTTCTACCTTAGTAGAACCTTCTGTGGGACCATAGGCACAAATAAGTCTCATTGCCCAGTTCCCCATTCTCATATTTGCCCACATTACTCTACTTGAGACTGACTGCCATTCAAGAAGATTAGCCTCGTATTTTGTGTTGAATACTATGGCTACTCCTTCTTTTCGTTGATTGTCATTGCCTGAATATAACATTTTGTATTTATTGCTCAGAAAGATCTCACCAGTTTTGGTCTTTTTTGTTTCAGTCACCCCTATTATGCCGATCTGGTACTTATCTAATTCCTCAGCTAGCTCCATTTCTTTGCCATTCAGGCTTCTTATGTTGATAGTACCGATCTTTAACTCTGGTGATGTTGAGTTGGGGTTTGTTTTCAGAGTTGTTCCAGTAGCTGACTTTTCGCTGTTCGCCCTGGTTCCCTGGCGAAAACAACGGGGGCCTTGTTTAACCGGGCGACGCCCCAGCCAGCATGAAATTTTGTCATGTTGTACCATCATTTTTTTATTTTGGTTTAACCAATAAGAATACAATTTGGTCGGCTAAATCCCAAATTGCCAGCCCATCCTCGTTCGTTCAGTATCAAAGTAGATACCCAACAGGGTGCACCACGAGAAGGTGAGGATTGGACATTAGGTCAGAAGCCCTGGTCGGTTCTCTGCATTCCTTTAAAGGCTATGTGGAGGTCTCCTCTCAGTTATACAGCTTTGACCCTTAAGCACCCCCACATATCTGTGACAAAATATCTGTGAAGTCTTAAGTTTGACTTGCTGATTATAGAAACATTTTTAGGGTTTACAATGTATTCCTGAGTTAATCCATCGTTCAGACATGACTTTTTCTCCAAGAAATTTTGGAATTTTTAAATCCATAACTTAGAAAACTTGCCCTTAAAATTCTATAACATAGAAAAATTGCACTATTTTGTTACTGACACAAAAACATTTAGTGTCAGTAACAAAAGATGGCAACAGTTGTCTGCCATGCACAAATCACTCATAAGTGTATAAATCATTACTGGAGGTGAACTCAACTATTATTGATTTCCTAAAAGTTGGGGCTGAAAAGAGTTCCACATTTGAGGAATAAAAAGTCAGAAGATTTATTTATTCATTATCATTTTATTAATTTATTTTTACTTATTATCATTTTTTATTTATTATTATTTATTTGTTATTGTACATCAAAAAGCCACACAAGTCAGATTAAGTTGATTGCCTATCAGAAGTAATATCTTACTTTTGAATTTATTGAATGTTTAGACTTATTTACTAAAAGTATGTTTATCTTTATACATCTCCAGAAATTATGGAAACAATTACCGTTTTAGAGTAAAACTTCAGTTTAATATAAACCAAAATAATCACTTGATGTTTCGACGTTAAGGTCATCATCACCTGATGTATACACATATATGCAAAGAACCGAGGTGCACTACACTCTACATGGTATGCTGAAGTTACATTAATTTGGTCAACTGCTAAAACTACTGGCCTGACCTCTGATGGGGGAAAATATTTTTATTATTATCATCTGAGACCTCTAAGCAGTCAAGGACTCATTGAGGGAGGCTGTAAATTACCAACCCAGCTATTATACCTTCCCTTAAATTCATTTACACTAAATGCACTCACTACCCCTAAGGGCAAATTATTCCACTCACTCACTGCTCTCTGGGAGAAAAACCTAGCTCTTATCCCTTTCTTGACTGAGAACAACGTTAACTTCCATGGATGCCCCGTGTTCTCTCCCCCACCTTCCATATAACGAAAAATTTCATCATTTGAAATGCTATAACACCCATTCAAAAGTTTATAGACCTCTATCATATCACCGCCCTTTCTCCTGTTAACCAGAGTCTGCAATCCACATACTCGCAATCTGTCCTTGTAATCTCATCATCATCATCATCATCAAATTCCTGCCATGTACCCTCAAGGGGTGTACAGGATATGACAGTACTACATGAAAAAATTACATCATTACTAACTTCCTATCTACAATTTTCCTCCAAATCAGTCTGTTACTTGTCAAGACTCCAACATTATCAGATCTTATATTTCTATCGTCTAAGGCACTTTGTACCGTATCAATCCACCTATATCTTGGTCTTCCTCTGGGTCGTTTTCCTGCCAACCTGGCAGAGAACACTTGTTTTGCTAATCTTTCCTCTCCCATTCTATTTAAGTGACCATACCATCTGAGATTAGCTCTGCTAACGCATTCATGGATGCTGACAATGTCAAGTTCTTTCCTAATATCCTCATTTTTAATATGATATTGCCATTGATGCCATCTGTTCACGCCTCTAATCTTTCTCAGGACTCTCATATCTGCGGTCTCTAGTCTTTGGTCAAGTGTTTTACTTCTGACCCAGCTCTCAGATCCATAAGTTAAAATTGGTTTGAACACTGTCTTGTATACAGCTAATTTAATGTTCCGACTAATTTCTTTCTTATTCCATATGAATTTATTCAATTGACTTCCCACGATACCAGCTTTGCTGATTCTGTTGTCTATTTCTATATTTAGTTTACCATCTTCAGTAAAAATTGTGCCTAAGTAGCTGAAATGTTTTACTTGTTCCACAGGTTCTCCATTCACAACACAGTTGACATTTTCAATGATTCTGCCTATTTTCATTGTCTTTGTCTTTTTATTGCTGACCTTCATACCATATCTATTACAACAGCTATTCAATTTAGTCAGAGAATCTTGCAGACTTGTAGCGGATTTATTTAGAAGTATAACATCATCCGCATAAAGCAAAGAGCTGACATTAACATCTCCAATTTTGATATCAGGTTTAATACCACATTCCTTCATAATGTGATCCATATAGATAATGAATAACATAGGGGATAATGTACATCCTTGTCTCACACCAGATTTAACATTAAACCATCTTCCTGTACTTCCTTCAATTCTAACTGCTGACTCACAACTCAAATAAAGACTAAGTATTGCTTGATATAATGCCCCATTGACACCATATAACTGCAGCGTATTGAATAGCTTCTCTCTTGGCACCTTGTCATATGCCTTTTCCAAATCGACAAAACTTAAATACAGATCTTTGTTATATTCCTATGCTTTCTCGACTATTTGTCGTAAAGTGAAGATCTGATCCTGACAGCCTCTATTTGGCCTGAATCCAGCCTGTTCTTCACCAGACTTTTCTTCCACAATTCTTCTCAACCGTTTCTCAAGTATACTTGCATAGATCTTGCCAGGAACACTCAGTAGGGAAATACCTCTGTAATTCTCACATTCAGTTTTATTTCCCTTTTTATATATGGGTACTATGAGAGCTCTACTCCAATCATTGGGAATTCGTCCCTCTGTCCATGCTTTCTGAACTATGCAGTGCAGCCACTGTAAGACTCTTATACCACCATACTTCAGCATTTCTGGTCGAATATCATCTACTCCTGCTGCCTTTCCACATTTCAAGCCTTTGATGGCTTTTTCTACTTCAAGTATGGATATGTATTCCTGACTGCATGCCTGGTCAGTGTTTTTTATAACTGTGCTGTCATCACTGCTTGTTTCATTTAGCAGTTTTTCAAAGTAATTACTCCATACTTCAAGGATATCTTTTTCTCCTGTTTTCATTTCACCTTTATCATCTCTAATTCCTTTTACAGCACTCTTTCCTCCATTCCTAAGCTTCTTCAACAACCTCCAGAATATTTTGCCACCTTCTTGATATTTATTTTCTATATTCTTGCCAAAGTCCTCCCATGACTTTTCTTTAGCTAGTTTTACACACTGTTTAGCTTTCTTACATTTGTCTCTGTATTCTGTAAGAGTAAAAGCTGACTTATTTGCCAGGAACTTTTGATATGCTTTCTTCTTTTCCTTCACTGCCTCTTTAACTTCCTGTGTCCACCAGGGAGTTCTGATTTTTTTATCCTTGCACACAACCTCACCACATACCTCTCTGGCAGAATCAATCAATGTTTCCTTCAGAGTTTGCCACTGAATCTCCAAGGTTTGATTCCTGTTCTCAAACTCTTTCATTTTCTTTTCAATAATATTTCTGTATTTTAGTCTACAGTTCACATCTGAGAGCTGCTCAACTTTTATTCGCTTTGAAACTTTCTTACATGTTATTCTTTTCAATATGAAATTCAATTTTATCCTGCTCAAGACTAAATAGTGATCACTTCCAATTTCAAATCCTCTGTACACTCTAGTGTCCTGCACCAAGGAGAAAACATCACTATCAACAATAACATAGTCAATGAGACTTTTCTTATTCCTAGCCTCTTCTCTCCATGTGAATTTGTGCACATTTTTATGTTGGAACATGGTGTTAGTAATAACCAGTCCATGTCCTGAGCAGAAATCCAACAGATATTTGCCATTATTATTAGCTTTGCTATTTTCTCCAAATTTTCCCAAAATATTTTTGTATGTCTCACAATCATTTCCTACTCTGCTATTTAGATCCCCAACAAGGACCAACTTTTCCTTTTTCATTGTGTCAGTTGCTTTTTCTAAAGCCTCAAAAAATTCCTCCACTTCTACCTTAGTAGAACCTTCTGTGGGACCATAGGCACAAATAAGTCTCATTGTCCAGTTCCCTATTCTCATATTTGCCCACATTACTCTACTTGAGACTGACTGCCATTCAAGAAGATTAGCCTCGTATTTTGTGTTGAATACTATGGCTACTCCTTCTTTTCCTTGATTGTCATTGCCTGAATATAACATTTTGTATTTATTGCTCAGAAAGATCTCACCAGTTTTTGTCTTTTTTGTTTCAGTCACCCCTATTATGTCGATCTGGTACTTATCTAATTCCTCAGCTAGCTCCATTTCTTTGCCATTCAGGCTTCTTACGTTGATAGTACTGATCTTTAACTCTGGTGATGTTGAGTTGGGGTTTGTTTTCAGATTTGTTCCAGTAGCTGACTTTTCGCTGTTCGCCCTGGTTCCCTGGCGAAAACAACGGGGGCCTTGTTTAACCGGGCGACGCCCCAGCCGGCATGAAATTTTGTCATGTTGTACCATCATTTTTTATTTTGGTTTAACCAATAAGAATACAATTTGGTCGGCTAAATCCCAAATTGCCAGCCCATCCTCGTTCGTTCAGTATCAAAGTAGATACCCAACAGGGTGCACCACGAGAAGGTGAGGATTGGACATTAGGTCAGAAGCCCTGGTCGGTTCTCCGCATTCCTTTAAAGGCTATGTGGAGGTCTCCTCTCAGTTATACAGCTTTGACCCTTAAGCACCTCGTCCTTGTAATCTAAATCCCATAATCTTGATATAATCTTTGTAACGCTTCTTTGCACAGCTTCTTTATCCCCTTGGAACCTGGGAGATCAAATTTGCACACAGTAATCCAGGTGTGGTCTTATCAAAACCTTATAAAGAGGCAAAACTACTTCCTTATCTTTACACGATTCGGATTTTTAGTGGAACCTGTGGCATAGTAATTAAATAATAAAGCAACCCGTAACAGTGATATCTTTAATTAGTAAAAGGACAGATATTTCGTACTAAAATTAATAGTACATCTTCACTGAAGATGTACTATTAATTTTAGTACGAAATATCTGTCCTTTTACTAATTAAAGATATCACTGTAGTTTTTACGTGTTGCTTTATTATTTTCTTATTTATCCTTACATGTCATGGTTTGCTTCAACATAACAGTTATCCTCTGAGTTGTATTTGCAACTTTTGCTATGTGACCTTTGAACTTTAAATTCTTATCCACCAATACACCAAGATCCCTTGCCTCTTTGGTTTCTTGTAGCATAACCCCGCTAATATAATATGCCGCTGGAACTCTAATCACGCCAAAGTGCATAGCCTTACACTTACTAACATTAAACTGACAGCCATTTTCTTTTGCCCAGATTTCCAGTCTGTTCAAATCATTTTGTAATTGCTGAATATCAGTAGCATCCCCGATTGCTCTGCCTATCATTGTATCATCAGCAAACAATTGCATATCTGATGATAGACCCTGCTTGATGTCAATAATGTATAGATTGAACAATAATGGCCCAAGTACTACCAAATCACTCAAAATTAGCTATTGAGTGATTTGGCGCTTTGGAGTGTTACAGTCAACTCTCACTATAGCAAACGCTTAGGGACAACCTGATATGGCAGATAGTTGCTGTAGTGAATTGTCTTTATAGTAGCATTGTATACCTATTGGGCTTGTCAGGTTATTTCAATAGGTTATAGTGAGTTTTTTTATGCCAATATTTGCATAGTGAAATAGTCTTGTGAGAGAAGGTTGTGAGCCAGTTGTGGTTCTAAACATTCTGTCTTTGTTTATTAAGATTTTGTTGAAGTATTTCTGAAGGAATGACTGTGGTATTCCTTCTCTCAAAATACTAATTTGGTAACTAATTTCAGTTTTTATGAATTAGCTAATTCATAAAGACAGAAATTAGTTACCAAATTAGTCTTGTGAGAGAAGGAATAAATTAGCTTATGAATTAGCTAAAGGGTGCTTAAGGGTCAAAGCTGTATAACTGAGAGGAGACCTCTACATAATCTTTAAAGGAATGCAGAGAACTGACCAGGGCTTCTGATCTAATATCCAACCCTCACCTTCTCATGGTGCACCTTGTTAGGTATCTACCTGGATACTGAACGAAAGAGGAAGGGCTGGCAGTTTGTGATTTAGCCAACCAAATTTTATTCTTATTGGCTTAAACCACAATATAAAATGATTGTACAACATGACAGATTTCATGCCAACTGGGGTGTCACTGGTTAAACAAGGGCCCTGTTGTTTTCGCCAGGAAACCAGGGTTAACAGCAAAAAGTCAGCTACTGGAATAAATCCTGAAACACACCCAACTCAACATCATCAGAGTTCAAGATCGGGACTATCAACATAAGAAGCCTGAATGACAAAGAAATGGAGCTAGCTGAGGAATTGGATAAGGTGATATATAATCAGATCGACATAATATGGATGACTGAAAAGACAAAAACTGGTGAGATCTTTCTGAGCAATAAATAAATGTTATATTCTGGCAATGACAATCAAGGAAAAGGAGTAGCTATAGTATTCAACACTAAATGCGAGGCTAATATTCTTGAATGGCAGATGATATCAAGTAAAGTGATGTGGACAAATCAAAATGGGGAAGTGAACAATGAGACTTATTTGTGCCTATGGTCCCACAGAAGGTTCTACTAAGGTAGAAGTGGAGGAATTTTTTGAGACTCTAGAGAAAGCTACTGACACAATGAAAAAGGAAAAGTTGGTCCTTGTTGGGAATCTAAATAGCAAAGTAGGAAGTGATTGTCAGACATACAAAAATATTTTGGGAAAATTTGGAGAAAAGAGCAAAGCTAATAATAATGGCAAATACCTGTTGGATTTCTGCTCAGGACATGGACTGGTTATTGCTAACACCATGTTCCAACATAAAAATGTGCACAAATTCACATGGAGAGAAGAGGCAAGGAATAATAAGAAATGTCTCATTGAGTATGTTTATGTTGATAGTGATGTTTTCTCACTGGTGCAGGACACTAGAGGGTAAGAGAATTTGAAATTGGAAGTGATCACTATTTAGTCTTGAGCAGGATAAAATTGAATTTTATATTGCAAAGAGGAACATGTAAGAAAGTTTTAAAGCGAATTAAAGTTGAGCAGCTCTCAGATGTGAACTGTAGACAAAAATACACAAACATTATTGAATAAAAAATTAAAGAGTTTAAGAACAGGAACCAGACTTTGGAGATTCATTGGCAAATCCTGAAGAAAACATTGATTGATTCAGCCTTAGAGGCATGCAGTGAGGTTGTCTGCAAGGATGGAAAAATCAGAACTCCATGGTGGACACAAGGTTCGATTCCCATCCATGTTGTGAGGAACCTTTATCTGGTCTCTTTCGACTAAAGTTGAGTTAGCCAGTCTCATACTCAGGTTTTCATCCCTCAGAACAGGCAAACCAGTCCCGTGAACACACACGCATCTACAGACATATTACGCTCTGAGAGGCATAGGGCTAACCACTTTCTCCTTGACTTATGGTTAAGAAATCCAAGAATAGTTGGAAGGTCGTGGGTGCTTAAGTGCCTGTTGGAACCTCTGATAGAATAGAATAGTGTAATGAATGTCTCCCCGTTCCTAGATACAGGAAGTCAAACAACTTCCTGATGGCATAGTATCTTTCTCTTTTTTTAGAAAACCTACGTACAGGGAGATATTTGCACAAACAATCACATCACATCAACTCACTTATCTACATCACACTTTTTTAGCCAATGGCTATAATCCCCCAAAGAATAGACAAAATATTAAATGCTTCGCAAAAATTCCCTTCATTGTTACCTAATACTCAAGACTACAGCAAAAACTGTTACCATCCCATACACTAAGGGGGACATCTAAAAATATATCTACAGTGCTTAATAAATATCAACTCTCCACCACATTTAAACCATATATCAAATTGGCAACTCTCATCATGTTCATCTAAGGACAAACTCTTTCCTTTATCACTTCCAGGAGTGTATTAAGTGCTCTGTACTTGTGATCGTACTTACCATGGACAGACAGGAAGGACTGTTGACATCCACCTGGGAGAACATAAAAATACATTTGGCGCTATTGTTATGACAAGTTGGGACTAGCAGACCATGCATCAGATACCTGTTTACATGGGATTAAATGGAAGAAAACAAAAGCACCACACAGAAATCATAAGTCAGAGAGATTGTTTTTGGAATCAGCAGCAGCAGCTTTACACATTCCCCAAACCCAAACTTCAACAAGTATTGCTGTATCAATTTACCAAAACTCTTGAAGATAGTCATTTTAAGATCAAATTAATACTTTTTTTTTTCTTTTTTTTTTTCTTTTCTTTCTCTGTCTCTTTATCCAACAATACATGGTGCGTGCCAGTTAGGACTTTAGTTCCTTGTGCTGTCTGTTACAATTTTTAAACTGTCCCACTGTTAACTGGATTGTCGCTGTTTGTGTACTGTGACAAACTTGTTTTGGTGCTCTGAAGATGCTGGATATAATACCAGTAAAGTATCAGCAAATAAGTTAAATGAATATTAATTATTTATTTATTATTCTTGTGTTGAGAATCAATACAGTTAAACAAATTGACATGAACTAATGTAATGGTAATGGATCCAAGAGGCTAGTATTATGATAAGCTTTTAAAATTAATGGTTGGACAGAAGCATTATGTATTTCATATATTTTTTGTATAGTGCTAATATTGAAATTGTTATCGAGGTGAGATAAGTATGAAGAAAAATTAAGTAATTTCCAGTAAGTGTGAGGAAAATGGAAGGCCAATGTGAACTGGTTAATATTAGCTTAGTGCTTTTGCAGATATAAACATACAGTTTAAGTGAAAGAAAATAAATGTATTTATTTGTGAATATTTCAAGGTTTTTTAGATTAGAAGTTGCTAGCCTCTATATGACAGGTTTATAGCAGAGGCCAGTAAATAAATAGTGACTTGTGTTTATATAAGTTACCATATTTGTTTCTGAAGCACTTAAAAGGTTATTTTAGTGACTGCACATTTTATGCTGTGAGGTTTTCTGGATTAACCAAGAGTGAATGATTGCAGTAACAGCTGAAGCAACTAATACTGAAATGAGCAGAGTTGACATATCTAACTCTCCCTTTGTTGAAAAGCCCTTATAAAGATTACCTGACAAAGAAATGGAGCTAGCGGAGGAATTAGATTAGTACCAGATCGTATGGTGGTGTAAGAGTCTTACAGTGGCTGCACTGCGTAGTTCAGAAATCCTGGACAGAGGGACGAATTCCCGATGATTGGAGTAGAGCTCTCATAGTACCCATATATAAAAAGGGAAATAAAACTGAATGTAAGAATTACAGAGGTATTTCCCTACTGAGTGTTCCTGGCAAGATCTATGCAAGTATACTTGAGAAATTGTTGAGAAGAATTGTGGAAGAAAAGCTTGGTGAAGAACAAGCTGGATTCAGGCCAAATAGAGGCTGTCAGAATCAGATCTTCACTTTACGACAAATAGTCGAGAAAGCATGGGAATATAACAGAGATCTGTATTTAAGTTTTGTCGATTTGGAAAAGGCATATGACAAGGTGCCAAGAGAGAAGCTATTCAATACGCTACAGTTATATGGTGTCAATGGGGCATTATATCAAGCAATACTTAGTCTTTATTTGAGTTGTAAATCAGCAGTTAGAATTGAAGGAAGTACAGAAGATTGTTTAATGTTAAATCTGGTGTGAGACAAGGATGTGCATTATCCCCTCTGTTATTCATTATCTATATGGATCACATTATGAAGGAAAGTGGTATTAAACATGATATCAAAAGTGGAGATGTTAATGTCAGCTCTTTGCTTTATGCAGATGATGTTATACTTCTAAATAAATCCACTACAAGTTTGCAAGATTCTCTGACTAAATTGAATAGCTGTTGTAATAGATATGGTATGAAGGTCAGCAATGAAAATAGGCAGAATCATTGAAAATGTCAACTGTGTTGTGAATGGAGAACCTGTGGAACAAGTGAAACATTTCAGCTTCTTAGGCATGATTTTTACTGAAGATGGTAAATTAAATATAGAAATAGACAACAGAATCAGCAAGGATGGTATGGTAGGAAGTCAATTGAATAAATTCTTATGGAATAAGAGAGAAATTAGTCGGAACACTAAATTAGCTATATACAAGACAGTGTTCAAACCAATTTTAACTGGTATGAACACTGTCTGAGATCTGAGAGCTGGGTCAGAAGTTAAACACTTGACCAAAGACTAGAGACCGCAGATATGAGAGTCCTGAGAAAGATTATAGGCGTGAGCAGATGGCATCAATGGCAATATCATATTAAAAACGAGGATATTAGGAAAGAACTTGACATTGTCAACATCCAGGAATGCGTTAGCAGAGCTAATCTCAGGTGGTATGGTCATTTAAACAGAATGGACGAAGAAAGATTGGCAAAACAAGTTTTCTCTGCCAGGTTGGCAGGAAAATGACCCAGAGGAAGACCAAGATATAGGTGGATTGATACGGTACAAAGTGCCTTAGACCATAGAAATATAAGATCTGATAATGTTGGAGTCTTGACAAATAACAGACTGATTTGGGGGAAAATTGTAGATAGGAAGTTAGTAATGATGTAATTTTTTTTGTGTAGTACTATCATATTCTGTACACTCCTTGAGGGTACATGGCAGGAATTTGATGATGATGATGATGATGATAAAATCCACTTTAAAGTAGATTTTAGGACACTATTTAAATGTACTAAAAATACTACTGTGTCTGGATTCTGGTCATATTGCAAGCATATCATCAACCTAGTGCTGCCAAACCGCTGGTTTGAGAGTGGCTATAATCATTGCTTGGTTTTCTATGTAGAAATTGGCTATAAGGGGGAGCCTAATGCTGTCGCATCTAGTTTGTATATCTTCCTTTTCCATGCAAAATAACTAGCATATACTGTAAACTTGAACAATTCAAATATGTCTGGGGAGAAATGTGACACGTTATCAATTCAAGGGTCTCAATTAGTAAACAGTGAAGTAATGTCAATTATGCTTTAACTTTTTAAAATATGTTTTATATATATATATATACTTTTTTAAGTGAACAGAATTTTTAACAAAAGAAGGAGAATTCCCTGTGAGTGGGACTGTGGGTGCTAGTAATTGAGCCAAATGTTTAGCAAGTTTGTATGTAGGACTGTGTGAGTGCTGTTTTACTATCCAGTTGGACATAGATACTGTTTGGGAATTTTCAGTGCTCCATATTTTGTGGGAGTTTTTACATGAAAATGTTGAGTTAGTTGACTGTTTCTTTAGGCCACGAAGTGACTTGCTTCAGTAATTTATTAACTTTTTTTTTTTTTTTTTTTTTTTTTTGTGTGAGTTAGTAAGATCACAATCTATGATTCAGTATGTGGACTGATCTTGTAAAAGACTGCATTTTATTTTCATATTCTGTAAGATTCATAATCACACTTGCATTACATTTGTTAGCTTTAGTAATTACAGTATTATTACTGTATAGCTCCTTTAAAGGCACTGATGTTTTCTGGGGGGGGGGAGAGATATTGCTTTTGAGAAGTGTGTACTGGATTAAGATGTTGACTCTATCCAAACAAAATTTATTGGCTATAACTTGGGGCAGCTCGTATATTCCACTAAGGATAGTCTGAAACTAACAGACTCAGTGGTTTGATAGGAACAGTTTTTACAAGGTGGAATACAAACAATTGCTCATTCAAAAGTAGAACGAGCCGCATGATGTTACATTGCTAAGCATTAAAGAGAGGTAAATTTCATCAGAATGATGAATAAATTATAGGTATTAATTCACAATTTCATATAATACTTTTAATTTATAAATTCGGGGTGCTTAAGGGTCAAAGCTGTATAACTGAGAGGAGACCTCCACATAGCCTTTAAAGGAATGCGGAGAACCGACCAGGGCTTCTGACCTAATGTCCAATCCTCACCTTCTCGTGGTGCACCCTATTGGGTATCTACTTGGATACTGAACGAACGAGGATGGGCTGGCAATTTGGGATTTAGCCGACCAAAATGTATTCTTATTGGTTAAACCAAAATAAAAAATGATGGTACGACATGACAAAATTTCATGCCGGCTGAGGCGTCACCCGGTTAAACAAGGCCCCCGTTGTTTTCGCCAGGGAACCAGGGCGAACAGAGAAAAGTCAGCTACTGGAACAAATCTGAAAACACATCCCAACACAACATCACCAGACTTAAAGATCGGTACTATCAACATAAGAAGCCTGAATGGCAAAGAAATGGAGCTAGCTGAGGAATTAGATAAGTTCCAGATCGACATAATAGGGGTGACTGAAACAAAAAAGACCAAAACTGGTGAGATCTTTCTGAGCAATAAATACAAAATGTTATATTCAGGCAATCACAATCAAGGAAAAGAAGGAGTAGCCATAGTATTCAACACAAAATACGAGGCTAATCTTCTTGAATGGCAGTCAGTCTCAAGTAGAGTAATGTGGGCAAATATGAGAATGGGGAACTGGACAATGAGACTTATTTGTGCCTATGGTCCCACAGAAGGTTCTACTAAGGTAGAAGTGGAGGAATTTTTTGAGGCTTTAGAAAAAGCAACTGACACAATGAAAAAGGAAAAGTTGGTCCTTGTTGGGGATCTAAATAGTAGAGTAGGAAATGATTGTGAGACATACAAAAATATTTTGGGAAAATTTGGAGAAAAGAGCAAAGCTAATAATAATGGCAAATATCTGTTGGATTTCTGCTCAGGACATGGACTGGTTATTACTAACACCATGTTCCAACATAAAAATGTGCACAAATTCACATGGAGAGAAGAGGCTAGGAATAAGAAAAGTCTCATTGACTATGTTATTGTTGATAGTGATGTTTTCTCCCTGGTGCAGGACACCAGAGTGTACAGAGGATTTGAAATTGGAAGTGATCACTATTTAGTCTTGAGCAGGATAAAATTGAATTTCATATTGAAAAGAATAACATGTAAGAAAGTTTTAAAGCGAATAAAAGTTGAGCAGCTCTCAGATGTGAACTGTAGACTAAAATACAGAAATATTATTGAAAAGAAAATGAAAGAGTTTGAGAACAGGAATCAAACCTTGGAGATTCAGTGGCAAACTCTGAAGGAAACATTGATTGATTCTGCCAGAGAGGCATGTGGTGAGGTTGTGTGGAAGGATAAAAAAATTAGAACTCCCTGGTGGACACAGGAAGTCAAAGAGGCAGTGAAGGAAAAGAAGAAAGCATATCAAAAGTTCCTGGCAAATAAGTCAGCTTTTACTCTTACAGAATACAGAGACAAATGTAAGAAAGCTAAACAGTGTGTAAAACTAGCTAAACAAAAGTCATGGGAGGACTTTGGCAAGAATATAGAAAATAAATATCAAGAAGGTGGCAAAATATTCTGGAGGTTGTTGAAGAAGCTTAGGAATGGAGGAAAGAGTGCTGTAAAAGGAATTAGAGATGATAAAGGTGAAATGAAAACAGGAGAAAAAGATATCCTTCAAGTATGGAGTAATTACTTTGAAAAACTGCTAAATGAAACAAGCAGTGATGACAGCACAGTTATAAAAAACACTGACCAGGCATGCAGTCAGGAATACATATCCATACTTGAAGTAGAAAAAGCCATCAAAGGCTTGAAATGTGGAAAGGCAGCAGGAGTAGATGATATTCGACCAGAAATGCTGAAGTATGGTGGTATAAGAGTCTTACAGTGGCTGCACTGCATAGTTCAGAAAGCATGGACAGAGGGACGAATTCCCAATGATTGGAGTAGAGCTCTCATAGTACCCATATATAAAAAGGGAAATAAAACTGAATGTGAGAATTACAGAGGTATTTCCCTACTGAGTGTTCCTGGCAAGATCTATGCAAGTATACTTGAGAAACGGTTGAGAAAAATTGTGGAAGAAAAGCTTGGTGAAGAATAAGCTGGATTCAGGCCAAATAGAGGCTGTCAGGATCAGATCTTCACTTTACGACAAATAGTCGAGAAAGCATGGGAATATAACAAAGATCTGTATTTAAGTTTTGTCGATTTGGAAAAGGCATATGACAAGGTGCCAAGAGAGAAGCTATTCAATACGCTGCAGTTATATGGTGTCAATGGGGCATTATATCAAGCAATACTTAGTCTTTATTTGAGTTGCAAGTCAGCAGTTAGAATTGAAGGAAGTACAGGAAGATGATTTAATGTTAAATCTGGTGTGAGACAAGGATGTACATTATCCCGTCTGTTATTCATTATCTATATGGATCACATTATGAAGGAATGTGGTATTCAACCTGATATCAAAATTGGAGATGTTAATGTCAGCTCTTTGCTTTATGCGGATGATGTTATACTTCTAAATAAATCCGCTACAAGTCTGCAAGATTCTCTGACTGAATTGAATAGCTGTTGTAATAGATATGGTATGAAGGTCAGCAATAAAAAGACAAAGACAATGAAAATAGGCAGAATCATTGAAAATGTCAACTGTGTTGTGAATGGAGAACCTGTGGAACAAGTAAAACATTTCAGCTACTTAGGCACAATTTTTACTGAAGATGGTAAACTAAATATAGAAATAGACAACAGAATCAGCAAAGCTGGTATCGTGGGAAGTCAATTGAATAAATTCATATGGAATAAGAAAGAAATTAGTCGGAACACTAAATTAGCTGTATACAAGACTGTGTTCAAACCAATTTTAACTTATGGATCTGAGAGCTGGGTCAGAAGTAAAACACTTGACCAAAGACTAGAGACCGCAGATATGAGAGTCCTGAGAAAGATTAGAGGCGTGAACAGATGGCATCAATGGCAATATCATATTAAAAATGAGGATATTAGGAAAGAACTTGACATTGTCAGCATCCATGAATGCGTTAGCAGAGCTAATCTCAGATGGTATGGTCACTTAAATAGAATGGGAGAGGAAAGATTAGCAAAACAAGTGTTCTCTGCCAGGTTGGCAGGAAAACGACCCAGAGGAAGACCAAAATAAAGGTGGATTGATACGGTACAAAGTGCCTTAGACGATAGAAATATAAGATCTGATAATGTTGGAGTCTTGACAAGTAACAGACTGATTTGGAGGAAAATTGTAGATAGGAAGTTAGTAATGATGTAATTTTTTTCATGTAGTACTGTCATATCCTGTACACCCCTTGAGGGTACATGACAGGAATTTGATGATGATGATGATGATGAATTTATAAATTCAATTAAAGATAACATTAGACTAATGTAAGAATTAAAGGTCTCAATTAAAAAAAAAAAAAAAAAAACTTTTAGTGTGTTATCCGGATTAAACTTTCCCATATTTTTGACAAGGGTATGCAGTCATTTCGATTCAAGTTTGGGCATTGAAGTAAGGCCTCAGCATTCTCTTTGAATAGGCATTCGAATTTATAGCGACATCTGTGTAGAAGGTGAGTCTTGGACCAGAGAATGTTGTGTCTTGTCTCTATCCCATGCTATGCCAATCCAGACTTATCGGATTTGTTGTGAAGAATGTATGATTGATGATTTTGTATTCTTTTTTCTATAGAGCGTCCTGTTTGTCCAAAGTATGACAAATTGCAGTTACAAGGAACTTGATGTACACAGGCAGAGACATAGTTGAGCGTTTATCTTTAGAAGAGGGGGGAAATAAGTGGATATTTTGTTAATAGGGATATAAGTGATGGATATTTTGTTATTAACAAAATATTCACCTATTTCCCCTCTTCTAAAGATAAACGCTCAACTATGTCTCTGCCTGGTGTATATCAAGTTCCTTGTAACTGCACTGTGTCGTACTTTGGACAAACAGGACGCTCTATAGAAAAAAGAATACAAGTTTTTTTTTTTGTTTTTTTTTCCCCTGCTGGCTTTTGATTTTTCTGAATTCCTTATCTGCTACTGCATCGAAGATGTTGACAAGGATTGCCCACAGTTCAGGGTTTAAAATATCACACAATTTGTCACGTACAATGTTGATAGCTGCATTTATTTTTGACAGCTCCACACCAGTAGCTGTAATATTTTCACACAACAGTGCTAGACTAGCCCATTTGTAAATATGTAGGTACTTGCCAAATGAAACTTGCTTTTAATTTTGACACAGTTCAGTATTGTAGTGGTGTCGTGGCACCTCTTTAAGAAGACTATCCTGTTTAGCTCTGTCATTTTCAAATTCCACTTATCGAATTTCCATGCCTTGCATATGATATCATCTCTGTGAAGAATTCTTAAATGAGTAGAAGGGCTTATCATATTTACTTGAATATAACTCGCTCTTTTTTCTCCAAAATTAAAGTTCAAAAATTGTGGTGTGAGATATATGTGGGGATTTTCGGAAACTAAAGTTTTTCAGGCAAAAACTAAATTGACATTTATAATTAAATCGTAGGTATTCATTATAATTTATAAGTGCTCACATTATTTATAAAATGAATGCATTTAAATTTTAATTATCAAAGTTATTTATGCAATTGGTTGCTCACCTTCATCATACAATATATCTGAATCTTTAGTGAAAACGCTTCTGTAATTAACTTAAAACACAGTTTCATTCTTGCTTGTCCTTTTATCATTTCAGAATCATAAGATCTTTCAGTTTAAAACTAGCACTGTAACTTGAATGTTTCTCCATATTTCAAGCAAAAATTACCAATAATTTACTAGACTTGAGATACGTAATGAACAATCCTTCATGAATGACAAATGAGAAGTGAAAGCAGAGCACGAAATGGACAGCAGTGGTAGGCTGGTAGAGATAGAGCAGCTGTGAAGGCATGCATATGATTGGTGCGGTACTAACAGAAGATTGCACAACTCAACAACAAAGCCAAGCCTACAATTATTGAGTTGAAATGCTGATTCTCTTCAACCAAATTCCAAAATATCTGAAACTGCCATAACAACATTCACTATATATTTCTTAGTTTTAGCACGTTCACTTTGCCTGTTTATCATTGTGACAGAACTTCTCTATACTGTTTGTGTACCACTTCTGCATTGTGCAGGCGAGCTCAACTGACACAAAGTTTCAACCCTTCGGTTGAATTTTATTGCTATTTGTTTGCATGCTGCTTTCGTGTTGGGCTAGCAGCGGACTCACGCACATTATATGGCATGTTTGTTCAATTCAGCGGTAGAAATTTATTTGAAGTTAGCCTTTGTGATCTGTCTTAATGACATTGAAAATTTTAAATGCAATCGAACAAACACTTATTTCATGTAATTCAAAATTTGGACAAATGTTTGGACATTAGTTTTTAGTTAGATACTGTGTTTGGCAGTACAACATACAGTTTTGCTTGAGTCTATACAGCATAGTTTCTGTGGGAGGGGACATGTGATTCATTAGTTTGTGCAGTTTTATCCCAGTTGTCTCTAATTGCACTATTTGTTGACAAATATATTACACAGACTGCAAATGTCTCTGTACCTTATTCAGTGATACAATAAAACTACTTCTTGTGTAGAGGCTTAAGTGCTGTGAGGACATTATGTTGGAGGTTTAATGGATTTTTTACAACACTGAGTATTGTAAAAAATCCATTTTTTTGAGTGTTGTAAAAAATCCATTAAACCTCCAACATAATAAAACTACTTGTTTTTCTTGCATCTGCAGTATAGTGGTTGTTGGGTATGGCATGTTGTTTACCATGGCATCCAAGTTACTATCCCCCCCCCCCCCAACGTGAATGTATTTATCTTTTTTTCGTGTGTGAGGTATATGTGAAACTTTTTAATTTATTTTTTCGTAAAGTAAAATCAGGTGTGTGAGCTATATGCAAAGGCAACTTATATTCGAGTATATACTTTATATGTGTAGGCAGTTCATGTCAATATATTTAACAGTATTGAAAACAATGGCATCTATTGGACATGGAATATACGAGCTGCCTCCCGTTATACCAGTAAAATTCATTTAGATGTAATCGACCCAAACATTCCAGAAGCAATATTCCAAAAATGAAAAAAAGAAATCAATGCCTTAAAAGAGCTGCACAATAATAACTATATTGTAATTACTAAAGCAGACAAAGGTAATGAATGGAACTCTGATTATGCATCTTGCAGAATATGAAAACAAAATGCACAGTCTTTTTCAAGACCAGCCTGCATACAGAATCATAGATCATGATCCTACTGACTCACAAAAGAATAAAGATAGATGAATGTATCTGCCAAAACATAGGCAGATACATTCACAAACTCTCCCACCACTACCATCATCCCTCTCAACAATATGGCATTATTTAAACTCTGACTCAGAGAGCCCACAGTCTTTCTTCCAGTGGAACCACCCTTTCAACTGAACTCAACCACATACACAACACCTTCCTTTTCAATGGCTACAGCAATTATAGAATTAAAAAAATAATCAGTTCCTCCCCCATTTCCTGGCCATCTCTTCAGAAGGATTTCAGAAATGTCATCATGATATGCTACATCTGTGGCACCATCAGAAAATAGTCAGGTCCTTAAAAGAAAAAAGTACAACCTGCACACAATGTTCAAGTCCCACTGTTAACTTGCTACCCTTATCTGTTCTACCAAAGATCAGCTCCAAAGTGTTATTTCTTCTGTATTTGAAGAGGCATAGATACCAGAACTACTCAGAGCTCTTTTGATGAAAGAATTCTTATAAGCATTAGATAAACAAGTGGAAATAATGTTGTAATTCTGTCTGTAATAGTTCAGCTGAAGAACATAAGGAGTGGGCCTGCTGAACCAGTGTTTTAATAATTCCAACCTTTTGACTGGAATGGTGATGAAATTCAATATAATGGTCTGTATGAGTCTTCTTCCTAAAAACTGAGAAATGTAGGTTACCATCTGGTCGATGAAGCATTAAAAGATCCAAAAATGCTGACTGTTTATTTACTTCTTCTTTTAGGGTGAATTGGATCCTCAGATGGTGTGCATTCAATTTAAAAAAAAAACTTTTGCAATTCATAAGAAGAGCAAAAAGAAAAGCTATTCCAGATAGCAAAAATGTCATCTCCATATCTGAACCAGTGAGTAGTTCTAGGTGAAATGTTGTCGAAAATACGTTGTTCAAAGTGCTCCATAAAGAAGTTGGCGATAGCAGGAAAAATAGGATTATCCATCACTGTTCCTTTGATTTGATATAACTTGCTTCTAAAGGAAAAATAACCAGAATGCATTACAAAATCAAATAAAGGAAATTCTTGTTGTAGTAATTCAATGCTGTCAAATAAAGGAACATTAGTAAATAATGAAACAACATCCAAACTAATAATAATATCCGAAGTGTTCAAATGAAGATCCGAAATTTAAAGTATTTTTATATAAGTAGCAGTTCTAGTTGAAGAAGATAGTAAATTTAATAAAAAATTTTGAAATTTTATATGTGGGACATCCTATACAGTCTACAACCGATCTTAACGGAATACCTGATTTATGAATTTTGGGAAGACCATACAATCATAGTGGACGACTTGAGAAGTTTTAAGTTTTTTCTTTTGATCTTCATTCCATGTAGATACATTATCGATAAGAGAATTAAGCCTGTTTAATTGACTACTGGTACGATCTATGTGAGGGGCCTGTAAGTTGAATAGTCTCAAAGTAATAGAGACATTTTTCTCTCTTATTCTCTTCTATCTTGAATAACAACAGTCTTTCCCTTATCAGCATTAGTAATGATTAAATTATTATTATTCTTCAGTGATTTCAGTGTTTTAAATTCAGAGTAAGAGAGATTAGGATGCGGAGGTTTGGCAATAAAAGAATTTTTGCATGTTCAAAACGTATTCTGTTAGCTGTTTTTTAGGATAAGGATTGAATACTTTTTTGTTTTATCAAAAGGAAATAATTTCGGCGTTGCTCCGAATAAGGTAGCCCTTATGTATTTTTTTCATAGCATAGATGAAATTATGTACTTTTGATAAAACAAAACATTCATTCTCTGTTAGTGTATGGCTGGAAACATTGATGACTAGTCTATCTGTATCACAGACATTAGTATTGGTTCTAGAGTGGCTCACCAGTGAATCAAACTTATGCTTTAACTTATCACAAGAAGCATTAAAAACCTTTAGGTATGAAGTTGATAAGTGCAAAATAATGTTAAAAGTTTCAGCCACTAATACAGATTCTAAGGTGTTCTTGATATAAACAATTTCTTTATTTAAGAGGGCTAGAGATTTTTTAGCTTCATGTAGTTGATAATTTAAAAGTGAATTACTAGCCTTTAAGTTGAAGGAATAAATCCGATGAGCTTTATAACTAAAAACTTCTTTTAATTTACAACAGGTAGGAATAACCTGAGCTATCTTACATCACTTTAGGAATATTATTCTGTTAACGCATGTAGCCTTCTTTACTAACACTTTACCGTATCTAGTACACTGTTTGGAAGTAGACTGAAATGTCTTGATATGTGTTCAATAAGGAAATACCGTGAGTAGACATATTTAAATAAATTATAATACTGGAATAAACTCACATAAAATGTTATTTTATTAGTATAATTTTCGCCTAAGTATCAAAGGCATCTTCAGTACAAAGCTAATCGAACAATAACTGACAATTCCAAAAGGCATCACCTAAATAGCTAATGTAAGATAACTAAAAAAGGTTATTACATTTCCTAACTTTTAAAAAAAATATATATATATAATAATTAAAAAATAAAATAAATAAACAAAATAAAGTTGATTAGCTGATTTAAAAAATACTATCTCCCACAAAGGGGATAGATGTAGATAGACCGTTGATCTTTTTAAGTTAGGAGAGTGAAGTAAAGTTTCAGATTTTTTTCTTTTTTTTTTTTTTTTTGTTTCTATAAACTCTAGTCTAGTGTTGATAGCATGCTAAACAAGTGTGGACTGTTCAGGTTCAAGGTATTGAATATAAGACTTGTTCTTCTAGCTGAATAAAAGAAGATCTTCCTGTTTGTCCGAAATTAAGATAACCCACAAGTACAAGGAATCTGGTAGACACCTGGATAATTGAAATGTGGAAGCTTGTCCTTTGGAGAAGTGATGAAAAATATCTCTATTACTCTGAGACTATTCAACTTACAGGCCCCTCGCATTGGATCCTACCGGTAGTAGTCAATTAAACAGATTTAATTCTCTTATCGATAATGTATCTACATAGAATGAAGATCAAAAGAAAAAACTTAAAACCTTCTTTGGTTGTCCACCTAGATTGTATGGTCTTCCCAAAGTTCATAAACCAGGTATTCTGTTAAGACCAGTTGTAGACTGTATAGGATGTCCCACTTATAAAATTTCAAAATTTTTATCAAATTTACTCACTTCTTCAAAGAAGAATTGTTTCTTATATAAAAAATACTTTGAATTTTCAAAAATAAAATTTCAAATCTTCATTTGAACACTTCAGATATTATTATTAGTTTAGATGTTGTTGTTGTCTTCCTATCCAGGTTCTAGGCCAAGTGGCCTTTTCTGGACTCAGTCCATCTTCTTCTTCTTGGTCGTCCCCTATTCCTTGTTCCTCTAGGATTATATGTTAAGATCTTTTTTGGTAATCTTTCTCTCTGCATTCTTGCTATATGTGGTCATCAGTTTTTCTTATATTTAATCATTGAATCTGTTATGGGATTGATTTTAAGATTTTTTAATTATTTCATTATTTCTTTTTTTAATCTAATAGGGTGAGTTTTTCTGTTTTCCCGAGGAATTTCATTTCTGCTTCCTGAATTCTCTGTATATCCCATTCTCCGAAGATCCAGATCTCACTTCCATATAATAGTGTGGGTTTGGCTATTGTTTTGTAGACTTTCTCTTGTGTGTTGGAAATTTCTTCCACTTGGTTAGACTATAATAAATTTAGTTTAACCCTTTATCTAAGTGTAAGCAAACAAAGTTTGCACCTGAAGTATCTCCAGGACTGATCGTATAGGGAAATATGACTTCTCCGTTTCTTCCACCTTGGTATCACCACCTCTGGGTTTGGCTCCTACTGACGAGACCTCAATAATGTCAGCAAAGGTTGGCCGATTGGTAGTGCCTCTGCTACTAATGGCTTGCAAAAAAGTTAAGTTAAGCAAGTTTGAGGTGGCTAGTAGCTGGAAGGGGATCAATCGTTCGATGCTGTTGGCACACTCTCCCTCGATGAGTCTTTGGACTCCCTGGAGGTGTCACAATAATAATAATTATTATTATTGTGACATTATATTATTATTATTATTATATATTATTATATATTTATATATAATTATATTATTATATATTATATTATTATAATAATATAAAGGTCAAAACCGGTCTAGGTAGTGGCCCTTCCCTTAATGCATAGCATTATACATGTCCCCAAGGAGATGTGCTTTGCATTATGGGAGATACTAAGACAAGGAGTGATGAGAGCTTGGTCCACCATTACCATGAGTTGCCTCAGTCCTGAAGATACTTCAGGCGCAAACTTTGTTTGCTTATACTTGGATAAAGGATTAAACTAAATTTTATTATTGTCTTGTGTGTTTCTTTACTTAGTTAGGTATAAAAGTTCTATTAATTACTCCAGTGATTTTTATAAAGTTTATCATCTTAAAATCAATATCTATTTCATTTATTTAAGACAGCTTACAGCCTAGGTATTTGAAATTATTAACTTGCTCAATTATTTTATTATTTATTACTATTTTACTTCTGACAGGATTATTTCCATGAAAAAGCCATGCCTTTAGTTTTCTCTGTTGACATTTATAGGCCATATTGTTGTATAATATTATTTAAGTTATAGATACATTTCTGCAGTTTGTCTTCAGTCTTTCCAAAGATGATCTGATCATCAGCAAAGAGTAGTGTGTCTATTTTCGTATGTCGATTAATTTGGTAGCCACATGTATTTACTTTTCTCCATTTTTTGATAATATTGTCCATATATATGTTGAATAATATGGGTGATGGACAGCCTTGACAGACTCCTTTATTTATTGGTTTCCAAGTAGGTATGATATAATTTTGCTTTATTGCTATTTCATTATTATGGCATATGTTCAATAGAGCATTGTATAGTTGGTTTGGGATGTGATATTCCTTTAAAATTTCCCATAGTTTGTTTCTCAGAATTTTGTCAAATGCTTTAAAAAACCAATAAAACCTAAAACCTTTTAATAATAATAATTATTATAATTATTTTTAATATAAAAGCTGAGTCTATACATTATCTTCCCTTATGAAATCCGTTCTGTTCTTCTCCCAGCTGTGGTTCTATATAGGATATTAATTTGTTTGTTAACATTTTTGCATAGATTTTGTATCTGTATTGAGGAGGCTGATGCCACGATAGTTATTGCAATCTGTTTTTAGACCTTTTTTTGTAAATTGGGATCACTAGAGCTCTACCCCAGCTTTTTGGGGATTTTCCCTCTTTATATATTTGGTTTATAAGTTTTAGAAATCTGGTATTAAATTCTTTACATGCAATCTTTTCCTGGTAACTTGCCTGTTCTACTTTGTTTGAGGGTGTTTTGTAGTTCTTCATATGTAAATTCATCTATATTGCTGATGTTATGTTCCGGGTAGGATTCTCGTATCGAGGAGTTATCATGCCATACCTTCTGGAAATAGAAATACTCCTGCCAAGTTTCTGGTTCAATTATATCAATTTTTGTTCTTTCTTTTAAATCGTTATTCATTTGTTTGAGGATTCTATATGTATTAGGTCTTTTTAATGTACAGTCCCGTTCTAATTTTGCTATAAAGGTTTCATACGTTTCTCTGTTTTTTACATGCTTTCTTTGCTATTGCTCTATTCCTTTTATATTCAATGAATGATTCACCTGTCTTTAAGTTTAGCCATTGTTTATATGCTACCTTTTTTCTTCAATTATCTGTTTGATTTCTTCGTTCCATTGTCTTAGACCTCTGTGTCTTATCCATTTTCTTTTTGTTCTCAAACTCTCTCTCGCAGCATTTTCTAATATATATTTGATGTTTGACCATTCTTCCTCCACTGTCCTGCTTTCCTCGATTTTACTCAACCAATCCCTAATTCTATTCTGATACTGGCCTCTGATAAGAGTTTAATTTATATCTGTATATAAAATTTGAATATTAATTTGTTTGTTAAGATTTTTACATAGACATTTCTATTTTCTTTTGATTTTTTTCTTTCCTCCCATCTTAGTTTCCATTTAATTTTCCCTTCCAGTAAGTAGTAGTCTGATTCTATCTATGCTCCTCTATATATACTTTGGTGTCTATGATCATATTTGATAATTTCATATTACCTATTATATAGTCTATGATGCTTTTTGTATTTCTTGCTTGCCAGGTAAATCTGCAAATATCTTTATATTTAAAGTAGGTATTTGTAATTCTGTAATTGTTGTATGCAGTGAATGCTCTTATTCTCTTCCCATTATTAGTATATGTTGGTTCTCCTATTGGTCCTATATTAGGTTTATGTGAGGTATTACCAATTCTTGCATTTAGGTCACCTATTATTATAATATAATCAGAAGGGTTATTTGATCTGTAATCTTTTGTAGTTAAAAGATTTTGTATCCATGTCCCTGATAAAAATTTTCTGATTCTTCCTCTTTTCCCTCCTCTAGAGCATAAGTGCCTATTATTGTTAAATATCCTCTATATATCTTTAGTCTTGTCTCTATTATTCTATCATTCCACTAGTTGTAATGCATAATATTTCTTCTCAAATATTTATATGAGCATCATTACTCCTGACTTTACCCTTTCCTCCATCCATCTTTCCTTCACTATAAAGATAGATATAATTCTTGGTTTCATCTGTTCCTTTTTGTTTTTTCTTTGATTCTGTAATGGTAACTATCTTTATTTTGTGTTTTATTAAGGTTTGGTTTAATTCTTGTGTTTTATGGTGTATATTTTTAACGTTCCATGTTGCTGGCTCCCAAATATTAGATATCTTCTTTTTCCGTTTTTGTATCCATGTCCCAATCATCATTCTTCGAGCTGAGTCATTTCCAATAGGTTCCGTCCTTTTTAAATTGTCTTGAATCTTTTTAGTGAGTTTCAGTTCAACGGACGGGTTACTGGCCTCCTGCAGTCTAGCTTGATGGTGGGGCTGCCACCTTAAGGTCTTCAAGCTTGCCTTGGTTAGTGGTTATTAAAGGAAAATGATATTTCCCTTAGCCCCCGATTATTCTAATCGCTTCAGGGGAGAGTGGAAGAACCCCTCCAGAGTTAGAAGAAGTTAGGATAGTAAAAATTATAGTATCATGTCCTCTTCTATAGATGTTAATAGAGGAGATGAAAGAGGGATCAAGATGAAGAACAAGATAGGAAAGAAATATGGCTAAAAGAGGAAGAAGGCCATACTTAGCTTGGGTACCCCGAGTGTGCCAAGCATCTACTTGCAATTGCAAGTGGGGGGGGGGAGTTAGATGTTGTTTCATTATTTACTCATGTTGCTTTATCTGACAGCATTGAATTATTATAACAAGAATTTCCTTCAGACATTGTTAAAATATTTGATTTTGTAATACATTCTGGTTATTTTTCCTTTAAAAACAAGTTAATATCAACAAATCGAAGGAACAGCAATTGGCATCCTATTTCTCCTACTGTCGCCCAACTTCTTTATGGATGCTTTGAACAACGTATTGTCGACATTTCACCTAGAATCACCCACTGGTTCAGATACATAGATGACATTTTTGCTATTTGGAATGGCTCTTCTTATGAATTGCAACAGTTTCTTTCTAAATTAAATGCACTCCATTCAAGGATCCAGTTCACCCTAGAAGAAGAAGTAAATAAGTATTAGCTTTTTTTACATCTTTTAATTCTTCGTCAACATTTCTCAGTTTTAGGAAGCTGGGATGGTGAATTTCATCACCATCCCAGTCAAAAGGCTGGAACTATTAAAACACCGGTTCAGCAGGCCCACTCTTTATGTCCTTCATATGAATTATTACAGAAAGAATTACAACATATTATTTCCACTTGTTACTGAGCAGTTTTCGTATCTCTGCCTCTTCAAATACAGAAGAACTAACTCGTATTCTTATCCCTTAGGTCAGTGTTTCTCAACCTTTTTTGGATCATGCCCCACCTCAACATCTCAAAGATTTTGATGCCCCCCCCATCTAGCATAATAGTCAGCCATGTTCTGAAAAAAGTATAATATAAATATAAATATGTACATGTACATGTACATTTTCTAATTGTCCCCCAAAATATTCAAATTGCTCCCCTGTGGGGCATACGCCCCACGTTGAGAAACACTGCCTTAGGTGCAAGGCTTTAGTGAACGCATAGCGAAAGTTTTAAAACCACTAAATATTTTTGTTGCCTTTCGTTCCATCAGAAAAATCTCCACCTTTCTCGCTTCTCAAAAGGACAAGCTTCCACTTATCAATTATCCAGATGTCTACCAGATTCTTTGCTCTTGTGGATTATGTTATTTTGGACAAATGGGACGATCTGCTTTTATTTAGCTAGAAGAACACAAGTCTTATATTCAATACCTTGAACCTGAACTGAACCTGACTTGCAGAGCATGCCATCAAAATCTAGACCCAGAGCTCATTAGAACAAGACGAGTCCTTCATAAAAGTTGGTTCCTCATGGAATGGCTTTATAAAGAAACATGTGACTTTACTTCGCTCTCCTAACTTAAACAGATCCGATGTCTACATCTATCCCCCTTTGTGGAAGATAGTACGTTGTAAATCAGCTAATCTTTCCTAATTTTATTTATTTATTTTATTTTTTTAATTTGTGTGTGTATTATTTTATTTAATTTTATTATTTATTTATTTATTTTCAATAAGTTAGGAAGTTTAATGACCTTTTTTAGTTATCTTACATTAGCTACTTAGGTTGTGCTTTTGGAATTGTTCAGTTATTGTTTGATTAGCGTTGTACTGAATATGCCTTTGATACTTAGGCAAAAATTATACTATAACTATTTATTAACTTAAAAGTTTAATATTTCGCTGGTATTATATCCAGCATCTTCAGAGAACACAAACACAGTTTGTTACAATAACGAGACAACCACAATCCGGTGTAACAGTGGGGCTAGTATAAGTAATTGCAGCGTGCAACACAAGACTAAAATCCTAATTAGGTGCAAATCAGTAGTCCAAAGTTTTGCAAAATCATTGGACTATTGAATGGACTAATTGAATGTTTCATTCAATTAGGTGCCAAATCAGTAGTCCAAAGTTTTGCAAAAACTTTGGATTACTAATTTGGCACCTAATTAGGACTTTAATCTTGTGTTGCACGCTGCAATTACTTATACTAGCCCCACTGTTACACTGGATTGTGGTTGTCTCGCTATTGTAACAAAAAAGCCTTTAAGTTAATAAATAGTTATTTTCTTAACAATCTGTATTTGTATCTATACTGTTAAAATCCAATTCAACATGTGTGACTAACACATAAGCCTTTCCACATGTTTAAAAATTATACTAATAAAATAATATTTTACATGAGTTTATTCCGGTATTATAATTTATTTAGATAAGCCTACTCGTGTTATTTCCTTATTGAAACACAAATCTTTTGACTGCTATAATAAAGTAAATTAAAAGTTAGCAAAGTGAATATTCATATATGCTTACTCATGTTATTTCCTTATTGAAACACAAACCTTTTGACTGCTATAATAAAGTAAAATTAAAAGTTGGCAAACAGAATATCAAATATGATTTTATTAAAATCATCATCATCAAATTCCTGCATTTACCCTCAAGGGGTGTACAGGATATGATAGTACTACATGAAAAATTTACATCATTACTATCTTCCTATTTATAATTTTCCTCCATATCATTCTACATGTCAAGACTTCAGCATTATCAGATCTTATATTTCTATTGCCTAAGGTACTTTGTACCCAATCAATCCACCTATAGCTTGGTCTTCCTCTGGGTCGTTTTCCTGTCAACCTGGCAGAGAACACTTGCTTTGCTAATCTTTCCTTGCCCATTCTGTTTAAGTGACCATACCACCAAAGATTAGCTCTGCTAACACATTCCTGGATGCTGACAATGTCAAGTTCTTTCCTAATATCCACATTTTTAATATAATATTGCCATTGATGCCATCTGTTCACGCCTGTAATCTTTCTCAGGACTCTCATATCTGTGGTCTCTAGTCTTTGGTCAAGGTTTTACTTCTGAACCAGCTCTCAGATCCATAAGTTAAAACTGGTTTGAACACTGTCTTGTATACAGTAATTTAGTGTTCCGACTAATTTCTCTCTTATTCCATATGAATTTATTCAGTTAACTTCCTACCATACCAGCTTTGTTGATGTTGTTGTCTATTTCTATATTTAATTTACCATCTTCAGTAAAAATCGTGAATAAGTAGCTGAAATGTTTCACTTGTTCCACAGGTTCTCCATTCACAACACAGTTGACATTTTCAATGATTCTGCCTATTTTCATTGTCTTTGTCTTTTTATTGCTGACCTTCATACCATATCTATTACAACAGTTATTCAATTTAGTCAGAGAATCTTGCCGACTTGTAGCGGATTTATTTAGAAGTATAACATCGTCTGCATAAAGCAAAGAGCTGACATTAACATCTCCAATTTTGATATCATGTTTAATACCACTTTCCTTCATAATGTGATCCATATAGATAATGAATAACAGAGGGGATAATGTACATCCTTGTCTCACACCAGATTTAACATTAAACAATCTTCCTGTACTTCCTTCAATTCTAACTGCTGACTTACAACTCAAATAAAGACTAAGTATTGCTTGATATAATGCCCCATTGGCACCATATAACTGTAGCGTATCGAATAGCTTTTCTCTTGGCCCCTTGTTATATGCCTTTTCCAAATCAACAAAACTTAAATACAGATCTTTGTTATATTCGCATGATTTCTCCACTATTTGTCGTAAAGTGAAGATCTGATCCTGAAAGCCTCTATCTGACCTGAATCCACAATTCTTCTCAACCGTTTCTCAAGTATGCTTGCATATATCTTACCAGGAACACTCAGTAGGGATATACCTCTGTAATTCTCACATTCAGTTTTATTTCCTTTTTTATATCGGTACTATGAGAGCTGTACTCCAATCATCGGGAATTCCTCCCTCTGTCCAGGCATTCTGAACTATGCAGTGCAGCCACTGTAAGACTTTTATACCACCATACTTCAGCAATTCTGGTCCAATATCATCTACTCCTGTTGCCTTTCCCCATTTCAAGCCTTTGATGGCTTTTTTCTACTTCAAGTATGGATATGTATTCCTGACTGCATGCCTGGTCAGTGTTTTTTACCACTGTGCTGTCATCACTGCTTGTTTCATTTAGCAGTTTTTAAAAATAATTACTCCATACTTCAAGAATATATCTTTTTCTCCCATTTTCATATCACCTTTATCATCTCTAATTCCTTTTACAGCACTCTTTCCTCCATTCCTAAGCTTCTTCAACAACCTCCAGAATGTCTTGCCACCTTCTTGATATTTATTTGTTATATTCTTGCCAAAGTCCTCCCACGACTTTTGTTTAGCTAGTTTTGCACAGTATTAAGCTTTCTTACATTTGTCTCTGTATTCTCTAAGAGCACAAGCTGACTTATTTGCCAGGAACTTTTGATATGCTTTCTTCTTTTCCTTCACTGCCTCTTTAACTTCCTGTGTCCACCAAGGAGTTCTAATTTTTCTATACTTGCAGACAACTTCACCACATGCCTCTCTAGCTGAATCAATCAGGGTTTTCTTCAAGGCCACTGAATCTCCAAGGTTTGGTTCCTGTTCTCAGACTCTTTCATTTTTTCTTCAATAATCTTTGTGTATTTTAGTCTACAGTTCACATCTGAGAGATGGTCAACTTTTATTCGCTTTAAAACTTTCTTACATGTTATTCTTTTCAATATGAAATTCAATTTTATCCTGCTTAAGACTAAATAGTGATCACTTCCAATTTCAAATCCTCTGTACACTCTGGTGGCCTGCACCAGGGAGAAAACATCACTATCAACAATAACATAGTCATTGAGACTTTTCATATTCCTTGCCTCTTCTCTCCATGTGAATTTGTGCACAGTTTTATGTTGGAACATGGTGTTAGTAATAACCAATCCATGTCCTGAGCAGAAATCCAACAGATATTTGCCATTATTATTAGGTTTGCTCTTTTCTCCAAATTTCTCCAAATATTTTTGTATGTCTGTCAATCATTTCCTACTCTGCTATTTAGATCCCCAACAAGGACCAACTTTTCCTTTTTCATTTTGTCAGTTCCTTTTTCTAAAGCCTCCAAAAATTCCTCCACTTCTACCTTAGTAGAACCTTCTGTGGGACCATATGCACAAATAAGTCTCATTGTCGAGTTTCCCCATTCTCATATTTGCCCACATTACTCTACTTGAGACTGCCTGCCATTCAAGAAGATGAGTCTCGTATTTTGTGTTGAATACTATGGCTACCCCTTCTTTTCCTTGATTGTCATTGCCTGAATATAACATTTTGTATTTATTGCTCAGAAAGATCTTGCCAGTTTTTGTCTTTTTTGTTTCTGTCACCCCTATTATGTCGATCTTGTACTTATCTAATTCCTCAGCTAGCTCCATTTCTTTGCCATTCAGGCTTCTTATGTTGATAGTACTGATCTTTAACTCTGGTGATGATGAGTTGGGGTGTGTTTTCAGATTTGTTCCAGGAGCTGACTTTTCGCTGTTTGCCCTGGTTACCGGGCGACGCACCAGCCGGCATGAAATTTTGTCATGATCAATGACAAAATTTCATGCCGGCTGGGGCGTACTATCATTTTTTATTTTGGTTTAACCAATAAGAATACAGTTTGGTTGGCTAAATCCCAAATTGCCAGCCCATCCTCGTTCGTTCAGCATCCAGGAGATACCCAACATGGTGCACCACGAGTAGGTGAGGATTGGACATTAGGTCAGAAGCCCTGGTCGGTTCTCCGCATTCCTTTAAAGGCTATTATTATTATTATTATTCCTGATACCAACAAGGAGTCCGAAGACTCATTGCGGGAAGACACCTACTATACAACTGTCTCAACCACTACACCGAACCTCTACTATGAATCAACGCCATCTATGTGGAGGTCTCCTCTCAGTTATACAGCTTTGACCCTTAAGCACCCCTTAAAATTCAATATTGAAAAAAAAAAATGTAAACAATACAAAATCAGAAATTAGGAAATATTTTATTTAAAAATGTTTCATTCGATGTGACAGGTGTGCTTGCCATTAGACATAGGAATTAATTTTTATTTGCTGGAATGAACAATTCTTTGCTCGTTATACCCATTTTTTCAGAAGATTAGAATAAATATGTCCCTGTATAGTGAGTGATAAACATCCATTTCCCCCAGACACTATACTGCAAATGCAAGAAAAACATGTTCTTTTAGTTATTTATGCTACAGAGACAATTAGAGCTGGTGTACTGAATACAGTGATAATTAGTCTAAATTAGAGACAACTGTAATGAAAACGACCATGCATAATGAAAAATAACTCCCCCCCCTCCCTTAAGCAAAATAGTTTTATTGTAGTGTCAAATATAGTATCTAACTAAATGCATTGTCCTAACAACTATTACAAAATTTCAGTTGCACAAAAATACTTGATCACATCTGTTCATAATGCAGTAATTAGGTGCAGAGACCAACTGATTTATGAAAAGCAAATATGTAAATAATTTGAAATCAGAATTGAATATTTTCTGTATCATTAAGACAGTTACAATACAAATTTCATTTACCAATTTTAGTTACCAATATAAATTTTATAAATAAAATTTATAGAAAATATTCAAACTAGTATGCGATATATATTTAAAACTGTAAAAAAAAAATGCACCTGACCAATGTGAAAGGGACGTAATATACTGTCAAGTGAGTTCCCTCTTGAATAGAAGCATGAATATGGAGGCATTCAGCATGAACGTGTTATGCAATCTGTTGGGGGTACACTGATATTTTCTGTTCTGTTTCATTTAAAAGAAAACTGATTCTACATATGGCTATAAAATATGGTTGGAACTATAATATTCTCCATTTCAGTGTAATAAGACTGTCATTTACATTTTATAGGGAATATTTATTTAAAAAAAAAAACAGTGTAGCCTAAAAATCATAACATATATTGCACTTGTTTCCTTAAAAATTAGAATTTTATTTTAAATTGTGAAAGACAGAGAATAATCGTGGACAGAACAAACTGGCGATAAATTATGATGTAGGAAAAAAAATTTTCTGCATTTATTGGGAGAAGGCTATGTGGTTTTTTCATAAATGTTTTCCCTTCTGAAGAAACTCATTCAATAAATATGCCTGGTAGATGGTTCCAAAAGATTTTTTTTTTTTTTTTGTGAAATTGTACTGCAGAATTAGCCTAGAAATCCCTTTTTTGAACAATTGAGTATGGCCTGTTATCCAATGCAATAATTTCAGATGTCGTGTAATGTGAAGATTTTTCCTCTTTGTCTTCTGCATCCTGTTTTATTATATTTTTATTTATTGCTGTTTTGATGAATTTATTTTAGATTATGGCTACTTACTGGTTGTTGTATTTTGGTTTGATATTTATTTCATTTTGTTTTACAAATTTATCACTATGCTTGCATTTTTACATAATTAATCATAAATGTGTACTGCATACAAATTCGTATGCAAAAAAAAAAAAAAATCATCCAATCATGCCTTATATCCATTGATAGTTTTTGCACCTACCATACTCTCAGGCAGTGCATTACACTCACCAACCACTTACATGCAGAGAATATGCTCCTAACTTCCTTGCTTACACTCTCTTATACAGCTTCCAAGGATTAGTCTCATGCTCTACCTTTGTCTTCCTCTACTCTATGAAAATTCTCCTCCACATTAATCTGGTAACAATTCCTTAGCAACTTGCATGTCTCAATTAATTTCCCTTCTATTCACAAGACTCTGTAAATTGCATTCTCCCAATCTCTCTTCATATTTCATATTTCGCATTATTTCATATTTCGAATCCGACTTAGGGAATCTTCTCTACAACCTTTCTAGATATCCTCATTCCTTTCAAAACCAGGAGATCTGTGCACAATAGGCCAAATATAGTCTGAACAAGGCTTTATACAAGGGAATCATAACCTGTTTGCTTCTGCATGTCAAGGTCTTTCTCATCATTACCATAATTCATTATGATGTTCTCACAGTTTTAGCAATGTGTCCCTTAATCTTCATCTCTGTCCACCATCAATCCCAGATCTCTCGTTTTTTTTCTCAACTACTTCAAAATTTCCATATTAACTCTGATTCCCATCCATGCCTACCAGATTTCAAGACTTTACACTTTGCAACATTAAATGGATAGCTTCAGTCACTTGCCCACTCACATAGTCTGTTGAGATCCTCTTGTAATGCCACAACATCTGCTCTGCTCATAGTTCTTCACAACTTTGCATCATCTGCAAACGGCTGCATATCTTCAGCTAAGCCCATCCCAGTATCCACAGAATAGACTCTCTTACAGCAGTAATCTTGTTATATATTTGGTTTTATCCTTTATCCAAGTGTAAGCAAACAAAGTTTGTGCTTGAAGTACTTTCAGGACTGGTGCAACTCATGGTAAAGGCGGTATAAGTTCTCACAAGTTGCCCTAGTCCTGAAAGTATAACAGTAGCAAACTTTGTTTGCTTACACTTGGATAAAGGATAAAACCAAATATGTAATTAGTAGCATAGCCAAGTGGAAAAAAAACTTCCATAAACTTTTCTCTGATCCAGAGAATTTTAATAATAGGGTGTGACACCCTTTGGCAACTTGTATAGGTAAATATGACTTCTCCATTACTTCCACCTTAGTATCACCACCTCTGGGTCTGGCTCCCACTGATGAGACCTTAATAAAGGTTGAAACCATCTGGGTAGTGACCCTTCCCTTAATGCATAGCATTATGCCTGTCTGCAAGGAGATGTACTTTGCGTTATGGGATACTAAGGCAAGTGATGAGAACTTAAATACCACCTTTACAACGAGTTTCCCCAGTCCTGAAAGTACTTCAGGAGCAAACTTTGTTTGCTTACACTTGGGTAAAGGATAAAACCAAATATATAATTAGTAGCATAGCCAAGTGAAAAAAATTCCCATAAAAAAAAAGTAGTAATCTTGCTTAAAGCAAAATTACTAGTGAACTTTTTTCAGATGAACACTACTCCATACCCACAACCCACTGATCCCTATCTGACATCTGGTCAGCTATCATTCACTAGTCTCTTTTCCAGTTCTGTTTCAGTTTGTTACCAGCTTGTCATGTGGCACTGTCAAAGTCCTTGGAAATATTATTATTATTAAAGTAACCTCAATGGAGTCAATAGACTAATCAAGAGAGGCTCATTTAACTAACAACATGTCTGTCATATTGAACTTTAAAATCATTTACACTCTGGCAATGCATTCCACTCACCAGCAACTCTCCATGTAAAAAATCAACTCCTCGCACCCTTCCTCACCACATCTTTATTCACCTTCCAGGGATGGCCTTTTCTTCTTCCTATCTTACTATCCACTCTTTTTATAATTCCTTCTGCATTAATTTGGTAAAATCCCTTAACTAACTTCAAGGTCTCTATCAAGCTTTGCATTTTCTCATGTCCACCAAACTCTGTAATCCACATTCCCTCAACTGCTTTGCATAACCAACACTCTATAGAGTCCCGATTTCCTTTTGGTCATTCTTCTTTGGATCCTCTATTCTTTCCACATCACAATGAAAACTAGGTGAGATTTGAGTACAGTAGTCAATGTGTAGTCTGATACCTTTTATCTATAAATGTTGATTTCCCTTATCCAGGGAACTCTTCACCTTGTAGTTTAAAAGCAGATTGCTAAAACATGACCTCCTTTTAACAAATCTATGGTGATCATACAGAATACTGCTATTATCAACCCACTCTGATTCCTAGTCCTCACCAACCTCTCTAACACCTTAACTGCAACCCCCCCCCCTCTCCCAATATACACAGATTACCCTATAATTTGTAGTATGTCTTGTTCCACTTCCCAAGGGAGACAGGATAATTTTACCTTCTTTTCATTCCATCTGTGACTGCTCCTGTCTGCTCACCTTCAGTGACCCTTTATTCCACATACCTTCCCAGATTTAACTATTCTCCATGCATCCCAGGCCATCTCATTCCTATGCTGTCCATCCCCATACATGCATTCATTACTGCTTCTAGAATTACAGAATTATTTTCTGCATTAGATTCTCTTTTTTCCAGTTTACTTTGCTATATATATGTTAACTTTTTGCATTCACCCAATTCATGGAATTTTTCTATAGCATGTTCTTTCTAAGGCCAATATTGGTCTCAGAGTCTTTGACATTACCCAAGCCTCACCGATTTACTTTTTTATATCTTGTCCACAGCCTTTAGGTTTACTTTTCATTTGTCATTAAATATATCTCTTTTTCATCATCATCATCAAATTCCTGCCAGGTACCCTCAAGTACAGGATATGATAGTGCTACATGAAAAATTTACATTATTACTAACTTCCTATCTAAAATTTTCCTCCAAATCAGTCTGTTACTTGTCAAGACTCCAACATTATCAGATCTTATATTTCTATCGTCTAAGGCACATTGTACCATATCAATCCACCTATATCTTGGTCTTCCTCTGGGTTGTTTCCTGCCAACCTGCCAGAGAACACTTGTTTTGCTAATCTTTCCTCGCTCATTCTGTTTAAGTGACCATGCCACCTGAGATTAGCTTTGCTAATGCATTCCTGGATGCTGACAATATCAAGTTCTTTCCTAATATCCTCGTTTTTAATATGATATTGCCATTGATGCCATCTGTTCACACCTCTAATCTTTCTCAGGACTCTCATATAAGCGGTCTCTAGTCTTTGGTCAAGGTTTTACTTCTGAACCAGCTCTCAGATCCATAAGTTAAAATTGGTTTGAACACTCTCTTGTATACAGCTAATTTAGTGTTCCGACTAATTTCTCTCTTATTTCATATGAATTTATTCAATTGACTTCCTACCATACCAGCTTTGTTGATTCTGTTGTCTATTTCCATATTTAATTTACCATCTTCACTAAAAATCGTGCCTAAGTAGCTGAAATGTTTTACTTGTTCAACAGGTTCTCCGTTCACAATACAGCTGACATTTCCAATGATTCTGCCTATTTTCATTATCTTTTATTGCTGACCTTCATACCATATCTATTACAACAGTTATTCAATTTAGTCAGGGAATCTTGCAGACTTGTAGCGGATTTATTTAGAAGTTTAACATCATCTGCATAAAGCAAAGAGCTGACATTAACATCTCCAAATTTGATATCATGTTTAATACCACTTTCCTTCATAATGTTATCCATATAGATAATGTACATCCGTGTCTCACACCAGATTTAACATTAAACCATCTTCCTGTACTTCAATTCTAACTACTGACTTACAACTCAAATACAGACTAAGTATTGCTTGATATAATGTGCCCCATTGACACCATATAACTGTAGCATATTGAATAGCTTCTCTCTTGGCACCTTGTTATATGCCTTTTCCAGATTGGCAAAACTTAAATACAGATCTTTGTTATATTCCCATGATTTCTCCACTATTTGTCGTGAAGTGAAGATCTGATCCTGACATCCTCTATTTGGCCTGAATCCATCTTATTCTTCACCAAGCTTTTCTTCCACAGTTCTTCTCAACCGTTTCTCAAATTTACTGGCATAAATTTTACCAGGAACACTCAATAGGGAAATACCTCTGTAATTCTCACATTCAGTTTTATTTCCCTTTTTATATATGGGTACTATGAGAGCTCTACTCCAATCATCGGGAATTCATCCCTCTGTCCAGGCCTTCTGAATTATGCAGTGCAGCCACTGTAAGACTTTTATATCATCATACTTCAGCATTTCTGGTCAAATATCATCTACTCCTGCTGCCTTTCCACATTTCCAGCCTTTGATGGCTTTTTCTACTTCAAGTATGGATATGTATTCCTGACTGCATGCCTGGTCAGTGTTTTTTACCACTGTGCTGTCATCACTGCTTGTTTCATTTAGCAATTTTTCAAAGTAATTACTCTCTATGTCAAGAATATATCTTTTTCTCCTGTTTTCATGTCACCTTTATTCCTTATGTCATTAATTCCTTTTACAGCACTCTTTCCTCCATTCCTAAGCTTCTTCAACAATCTCCAGAATGTTTTACCACCTTCTTGATATTTATTTTTTATGTTCTTGCCAAAGTCCTCCCATGACTTTTGTTTAGCTAGTTTTACAAAGTGTTTAGCTTTCTTACATTTGTCTCTGTATTTTCTAAGAGCACAAGCTGATTTATTTGCCAGGAACTTTTGATATGCTTTCTTCTTTTCCTTCACCACCTCTTTAACTTCCTGTGTCCACCATGGAGTCCTGATTTTTCTATCCTTGCAGACAACCTCACCACATTCCTCTCTGGCTGAATCAATCAGTGTTTTTTTTTTGAAGGCTTGCCACTGAATCTCCAAGGTTTGGTTTCTGTTCTCAAATTCTTTCATTTTTTCTTCAATGATCTTTGTGTATTTTAGTCTGCAGTTCACATCTGAGAGATGCTCAACTTTTATTCACTTTAAAACTTTCTTTCATGTTCTTCTTTTCAATACGAAATTCAATTTTATCCTGCTAAAGACTAAATAGTGATCACTTCCAATTTCAAATCCTCTGTATACTCTGGTGTCCTGCACCAGGGAGAAAACATCACTATCAACAATAACATAGTCAATGAGACTTTTCTTATTCCTTGTCTCTTCTCTCCATGTGAATTTGTGCACATTTTTATGTTGGAACATGGTGTTAGTAATAACCAGTCCATGTCCTGAGCAGAAATCCAACAGATATTTGCCATTATTATTAGCTTTGCTCTTTTCTCCAAATTTTCCCAAAATATTTTTATATGTCTGACAATCATTTCCTACTCTGCTATTTAGATCCCCAACAAGGAACACCTTTTTCATTGTGTCAGTTGCTTTCTCTAAAGACTCAAAAAATTCCTCCACTTCTACCTTAGTAGAACCTTCTGTGGGACCATAGGCACAAATAAGTCTCATTGTCCAGTTCCCCATTCTGATATTTGCCCACATCACTCTACTTGAGACTGCCTGCCATTCAAGTAGAATGGCATCGTATTTAGTGTTGAATACTATGGCTACTCCTTTTCGTTGATTGTCATTGCCTGAATATAACATTTTGTATTTATTGCTCAAAAAGATCTCGCCAGTTTTTGTCTTTTTTGTTTCAGTCACCCGTATTATGTCGATCTGGTACTTATCTAATTTCTCAGATAGCTCCATTCCTTGGCTGTATCTCTTTTTTGAGTCTGAATCATATGTCATATTGCTTCCTAGGTATGTAAAGTTCCTAACCTCTTCCAGCTCTTATCCATTGACCTTTATTTGCTTTTTTCATCTTCTCTCGAAATATAATTTTTTATTGTTCTTTATTAACCCATGTCTCTTTTCTTCTTCACATTTGCACAGTTCTTTCTAGGTCCTCTTCATCTTCAATAATGACTGTCATCTGCAAATCATAAATTTTTTAATTTTGTACCTTGAATTGAAATTGTTATGTTATCCTCTATGACAGTGGTTCAGAACTCTTTTCCACATATGTACCCCTTTTAAACCTATTACTATAAATTGTACCCCTTGTTTTTAAATACCGACACTTTTGTTGAGTGTCTATCTTAATGTAAAATAGTTTACTTTACCTGTTTTTCAGCCATTACCGATTATTTTCATGTACCCCCTGAACAGCCCGGCACGTACCCCGGGGGTATGCTTACCATCGGTCAGGAACCGATGCTCTATGACATTCACTATTCTTTTCAAAAGCATGATAATGATTCTTGGAGATATATTGGTCTCCTTGTCTCATGCCTCTTGTTGTCTGGAACTATCTTCCTATTTCTCCACAGTTTTTCACTGCAGCCTCCACATGTCATTGGCATTGTGTATTAGATATACCATAAGATTCCAGTTCAGTCCATGCCACTTTCTGAAAGTCAACAAAACAGATATAAACATTTTATTTTTGCATTGAGCTTTCTCCACACAGCTTAACATTAATATTTGGGGCACAGTACTTCTGCTTTCTTCTAAATCCTGCTCGCTCATCTTCTAGATTTCTTCCATTAGTTTCTTTATTCTTTCTATTAATATTGTTATAACTACTTTTTCCCACATGACTGGTTAGTACAATTGTTCTGTAGTTTCCGCAGTTTGTTTTGCTTCCGTTTTATTTTTGTGAATGGGTATTAGGATTGATCTTGTCTGTTCTTTTGGTGCTTTGCCTTCATCCCATGCCATGTCACACAACTGGTATAGTTCATCTATCATTTCTCCAGTGATCTGTCGGCCTGGTTGGCCACGTGGTTAGCATATCTGCTCTCCAGCCAAAAGATTGTGGATTCGAATCCCACCATGGGCATGGATATTTGTGATTGTCTGTGAAAATACTAGTGGTGGTGGTTGTGGGCAGTGGATGAGGAATGTGCTTGTGGTTCACTGTAGTTGGTGGAGGCAGAGAATTGTGGAGTGGGTGCCCTCCCTCAATGAGTCTTTGGACTCCTTGGAGGTGTTGCATAATAATAATAATAATGGTAATCTCATCATTCCTGGGACTTTTATGGGTTTTCAGATGTTTTATTGCCTTCACAACCTTCAGTATATCTGTTTCTCCCTCTCTGCTTGGTGGTGATATTTCTCTCAGTTCATCAGTTAACTTCTTTTGGACCTCAAGATCTCCCTATATCTTACATAATTGAACAATATCTTGTCCATCGCTCCTATTTCTTCTGTGTTCATCAGAATTTCACCATTTTCATCTTTTATGATTTTCTGCCTTAGGCCCCATTTCTTGTTGATGTTTCTGATCATCTTATATACTTCTCTTATTCTGTATTCACCATAGCATTTGTTGATATCCTCGCACTGTTCCTCTAGCCATTTTGATTTGTCTCTTCTGATTGCCATCTTCACTTTATTGCATTTCACTTTATACTGTTCTTCTATTTCCATAGAATCTCTCTCTCTCTCCTAATCTTGAATGCTCTTTTTTTTCTTGAATCACCTTTAATATCTCCTGTGAGATCCACCTCTTCTTTGGTTTTTCTGTTTCTGCGACTGTTCCTCTGCTTTCTTGATTGCAGACACCACTTTGTTGTTTCTTTTCTGTAATGGATTTCACTTCTTCCTTGAGCACTTTCTCTGTGATTTCCTCGCTCACCCTCATATTTCTCTGACTCTGAAACTGTGCCTTCAGTTGTCTCTTAACTTTCAACTTTATTGGCAACTGCTAAGGCATGATTGATTCTGTTTCTGTTCCTTGAAATTTTCAAAACTGCTAAACTGATTTGGCCCATCTGTTGCTTATATCTAGCATGTTCCTAGTTCTTCCATCAGGTGATTGCTATGTCCACTTCCTGTCGTCTTTTTTGCTGGAATTTTGTGTTGCAAATTACCATGTCATGTTTCAAGGCAAATTCGAGCATTCTTTCTCCTCTTTCCTTTCTCCATATCCATATTTGCCCATTATTCTTTTCCATCTTTCATTGTCTTTTCCAATCTTTGCATTCAATCTCCTCTAATGATTAGTTATATCTTTCTTTGGTACTGATTTCAAGATCATTTTCAAGTTGCTATATTTCTTCTACCATACTTTCCTGAAGTGGGTGAATAGACTTGAACCACTATGATGTTAAATAGTCTTGCTACAAATTTTGCCATTATTATTCTTTCATTTACTGATTTGTATCCTAATGTTTCACCTCTTCTTTTTCTGAGAATTTCATTATTATTCTTTCATTTACTGGTTTGTGTCCTAATAATGTTTTGCATCCTCTTTTTCTGAGAAGAAATCAAGCTCCTGCTTCATGTTTTTTACTATTGCTAGACCAGATGATTCTTCCACCTCTCATCTCCACAGACTCTGTCCAGTGCATCTCTGCTAATCCAAGGATGTTACATCAGTATTGCTCCATCTACTTGTAAAATAGTAAGAAGCTGGAGCTTTCTAGCTTTCCAGGAGTCCATAAAGTATAGACGTTCCAAGTTTCTATTGATGGCCTGTCTCTTGCTGGTTTTTAATTCATTGCACTTCTTTTGGTAGCTAACTTGCCGATCCAACTCCAATCGCCAAGTTGGGTATGCAGACCTTATTTATCTGCAACATCCGAGCCAGCATGTTTAATTGTGTTCTGTTTTCACAGTCAGTGCATCGACACTCATCTGACCAACCTTAATGGTTCTTGCAGCTCTTTACTATTGATCAGACATTGCTGTTGCCTGTTGGTATGCAGAAGGTATTTAATTTCCCTCCTACCACTCATATATGAGAAGCATTCCTCTATCTGCCACCTGAGAATATGCTCTCTAGCCCCCCCCCCGAGGGATTCTCCCTTTCCCCAACCACATCTTTGTCAGATAAATGATTCATAAGAAAAGTCACTCAATAATTGAAAAATGAGAATTTGTTTGAATAGCAGAACTGAACAGAATAAGTAATATTGTATGTAGATCAGAAGAAGGAAAGAAGAGGTATCAGTTGTTGTGCAATGCAAAAAAAAAAAAAAGGTATAGAGTCTATAACTTAAAAAAGGTTTACAGAAGGTCTCAAACTAGGACAAATGGTATTTTATCAGACTATTGGGGAAGGGCAATTTCCTTTAATCAGAACTCTGAAATTTTGTTAATACCAACAGAATAATAGAAGTTGTATTCTTATTCTCCATGCAGATTCCAAAACAGCCAACCACATGTTTTGTTGATGCAGGATTGCATTCTTGTTCTGCCTATTGCATGATGAGATTCCAGTAAACATTGCAACACATTTGGAACTGGTGCAAGACCTGGAGAAGTTTTACATACCAAAATTACATATCTACTCTTAGATATGCAGTCCACCAAACCCCACCTACTCTTTTTAACAGAAACTCAAATCTCACCTTCCCCCAGCACTATCCATCTCAACCTTCCTAACTATACACTATTTAACTCCTTTCGACACAAGAGTGACGTCTGTGTATATATCTGCTCTGACATACCCTGCCAGAGAGCACCTAACCTAGAATTGCCCAACTTCGACCTTCTTTGGCTGAAGATATCCCTCCCCCACTCAGTCACATTCATCTGCTGCCTCTCGCTCTCCTAATACCCTAATACCACCAATCACTCTGAGCTCTTTCATTTCCTCTTCTTAAAAGTTGATTTTCTCCAGTCCCACTCTCCTAACAGCGAAATCATCCTCCTAGGTTATTTTAACATCCATAACACCAATTAGCTTTCCTCTTCCAGTTGTACAGATCCTACAGGCAAAGATGCTGAAACATTTGCCGTCACTAACGACCTTACACAGATAACCTGAACCACTCCTCAAGTACCCTAGATCTCTTCCTCAATAATGACCCCTCCAAATATGCAGTGAACGTAGTGAGTCCCCTGGGTAATTCTGACCACAATCTAGTTCTCATCTCCTCCCCATGGAACAACACTTACACAGTCAATCCCACACAAGAGTGGTTTGGCATTATAACAATGCCAAATGGGACAGTCTCTGAGACTACTATGCTTCAGTCCCATGGTTGGACTGTTGTTTCCAGTCTTCCAGTCCAAACATATGCACCGAACATATCACCAAAGTAATCCTCACTGGCATGAAAACATACATTCCCCACACTACTCAGAACCGCTGTCCCTTAACTAAACCCTGGTTCTCCAAAAGATGTGCCAAGGCTGTTTCAGCCTTGGCAAATGTAAAATCAGGCATACCACAACTGACTCAAATCAAGAACCCCGTCTTCCTTCAATGCCCATACTGAAGCCCAAAACAGATGCAAGAAAATTATCGATGCTTCTAAAACAAAATTTGAACGGCCATAAAGCAGGAAGCTTGCAGCCTGTCCAAATGGCAGCCATGCCTTTTGGTCTCTTGCCAAGGCAGTTGGCTGTAACTTTTGCCCTACACTATTCCCACCTCTATCATACCCAGATGGCTCAATTGCAACATCACCCACATAAAAAGCTAACCTCCTGGCTTCACACTTTGCCTCCAATGCACACATAACTGACAATGGCAAATGCCCTCCAGTCATTCCAACTGTCCAACCTACAATTCCCCCTGTATCCTTTTGCCAAAAAGATATCATAAACCTGTTGTCTAAATTAGACACAAAAACGTCTCCTGGCTCTAACTGCATTCCTCCAGTTGTCCTGAAGATCTGTGAATCAGAACTGACTCCTATCCTATCCTACACCAGTGGAGTAAGAGAGTACACTCTCTTACTCCACTGGTGTATATCCCAAAACCTGGAAACTGGCCTATATTCAACCCATTCCTAAAAAGGGTGACAAATCACAAACTCTCAACTCCTAATCTACCTTGAAGGTACCCAGCTATTAAGTAACCACCAGTACGGATTCTTTCAAAGCCGATCAACAGGAGATCGACTCTCGTACATCACCCATCGCTGGACAAATGCCATGGAGAAATTTGGAAAATCCTAAGTAGTTGCACTTGATATCTCTAAAGCCTTTGACTGAGTCTGGCGCAAAGGCTTACTAAGCAAACTCCCATCATTTGAACTGTTTCAGGACTTCTGCAGATGGATTGCCAGTTTCCTGTCTGGAAACACAGCATGTGTGATGGTAGACAGCTCCCTTTCCTCTCACCATCTAACTAATGCTGGGGTCCCACAAGGTTCAGTTCTCTCACCGACCCTCTTCCTTCTATATATCAATGACCTACTTCAGTTGATCTCTAACCCAATACACAGTTTTGCAGACAACAGCATATTACACTCCTCCCTTTCATTTGACAAACACTATTCTACACAACTCACTTCAGCCCACAGAACATCAACTACTACTGCCCTTAATTCCAACCTCCAAGCCATCCTCCAATGGGGCTCAGATAACCTCGTCAACTTCAACGCTAGTAAAACCCAGTTCTGTTTTATTTCTCACAAAAAAGAACTATTTTCCCCAGCATTGTTTTTAATAACACTCAAATTCCCAGACAAGATGAGGTTTCTCGTCTTGGAATTATCCTGACATCAAGCCTCTCCTGGCATAAACACATCACAACCATTGCATCCTCAGCTTCCAAAAAACTAAGTTTTCTCTTTCGCTCAAGATGCTACTTCACCTCTAAATAGCTGTTAACATTATACAAATCACAAATCCGTCCAGCTATTGAATACTGCTCTCATTTGGAGTGGGGCTCCTAAAAGCTCTGTGAAAATGCTTGACTCAATACAGAGGAGAGCAATTAGACTGATAAATGACCAATCTCTCACCAACTTGCTCCATTCGCTTTCACATAACGCTTGGTCTCTGCAATTTGTATATTCTATAAATATTTCCATGGGAAATGTTCATCTGAAACAGCATCAATAACTCACCCCACTCTGTACTAAGCCATTGGAACATATACAGCTGCTTCCCAACATCCTTTCACAGTACACCTTGAAACCCACAGAACAAGTTTCTTTTCCTCCTCCTCCATCCCTGCTACTGCAGTACTGTGGAACAGTCTTCACCGTGATGTATTTCCCAAGGAATACAACATACAGGCTTTTAAATCAAATGTAAACAAGTTTCTCCTTTCCCAACCCACCACCCATATATGGTACTAACGTACTATAGGTTGACCAGCCAACCTCTCGTATATGGGCCCAACATAAATTTAAAAAAAAAAAAAAAAAAAGATATCTGATTATTTTATTCTTATCTGAAACTTAAGGTAAGCACTACTAGATGAATTTATGCTAAATGGTTTATTTAGCAGTGACATTTTGAATATTCAGGCTTCTTTGCTTTTGCTAGCATCCTCATTATCAAAGTGCCGAACTTTGTTAAATGATCTTCTTGTTCGTAATAGTTTGTTATGAGTATAAAGAACTATACCGAGAGAACTACATTGTAACAAGAAAGTAAGTGTTGATATCATTTGTTCATATATTTTATCACAGTTCAAGGTCTAGGAACTAGTTTTTTGATTAGTGAAAGAACTTTTTCAGTATATTTGGCAGTGCACAGCCATTATTCTGTTGGCATTTAAAAGGCAATTAAAGTAGTAGCCATCCTCTTGCTACGTTCATACCATGCTTTCTGGAATGAGAATTAAATAAGTTGTAACAGCTGTATGAAATGTATTTAATACCAGGAAATCAATTCACAAGTTTCCATTGATTTTAATTCAGTTTAAATGAAAGATTATTTTCCAGAACTCTTTTTGCTTTAACTTGTGAATGTATATCCACAGAATGAAAAATTTTGTTTCATTTCATAATAGTTATGTGGATCATCAAATTATCATGGTTTATGAAGATTAAAAGGAAAGTCTATTCTCATTTATATTGTATTAGTGATAACCTATGGACTGGATTTTGTTGATTTATTTTCCTGTTCAACAAGTGATATGTGAAATATTTCTTCCAGAAACTTGATGTTCTCATCCAATTATCAGTCAGCAAATGAGGTAGGAAACTATTTATTCAAAGGATTTTGTATGTGTTTCACAGTAAAAATGAAGATTATTTGCTCAAGAGAAAATTAAAGTGATAGTTGATGAAATGCACTGATTTTAGAGTACATGCCTGAATATCTATTTTGCAAAGTGAATTTTCTCAGTGCATTGCTTATATTGTAAATCTGGTTAATTTAATCTCGTATTTGTTTTTGCCTTTGAGTGCATTAATTGTTGCATAGAAAAAAGTTTAATGCAAAACTTATTTTACTTTTTTCTTCTTGTAGATATTAGATAATAGAATAAGTTATTCCATATAGTGGAGACTATCGCTGTACAGAATATCTTAATTGTGTGATCCTTACTGACTAATGAATACTTCATAATCATCAATATTTTGCACTCTTACGTAATTAGGAAATATGAATTTTATTTGGGAAATACCTCATCTAGATGGAGGATTGCAGAGATCAATTTTAATGACAGCAACCAGAACTTAGCAGTTTATAATCATGTATATAATTACTAAAGCAGCATTGTTAGTTATCAGGAAGATATATATATATATATATGCAGAAGCTCAAATATGCCTATAGAATGTTAAATTGCTGCCAAAACTAGATGCTCAGTTTATTTCTGCATCATATATCCAATAGTAGATCAAATTCTAAAGATATGGAAATCACTGTATTTAAGAATGTTAAGAATTATTTACATTTATTGCATTAGTGTACCATCTTTAAAATTCTGTCAGCTCTAAATGTGATCTGTCTGTTATAATTCTTTTTGTCAATTCTCTGACAAAAAGGTAGTATGGAATGTTTCTCAAAAATGATTGTCGAAATCTGATATCTCTTCCATCATCTTATCTTGTACATACTTCTACTGTTTGTTGGAATGGTATGAGAATTCCAAGTGAAGAAAAAGAATTGCAACAATCTCTCATTGGGCATTGGCTTGCTCAGCATTCATTTCATTTCGCACATACAATGGTTGCAGTCAAGATTTCATTTGTGAATTTATTTTATTTTATTTTATTTTTTTAATATTAAACATTTAAAATGTGATTGATCTTCTCTGATGTTTTTTTTTTGCAAATCACTCTTAAAAGGATAAAAGTTGTTGCTCTGTTTACTAAAAATTTATATATTTTATTTTTATTTTTGAAAAGTTGTAAATCTACGATTCATTAGTACAGTGGTTGAATTGAAGATTAGAAAAAACCTTGCTTTAGAGGGGGTCGGACATGAAATTTTTCAATCCACTTTTAGGTTTCCAACAAAAATGTTAGTATTCTCACACTGGATGATGAATTTCATTCAGCTACCAGTGTGAGAATTTCATTTTAGCTATCTAAAATGAAATTTACAGGACAACGCTATAAATGAAGTGTAGGACTATTCTTACAGAATTTTCTTCTTTTCTGTATTTTGAGAAAGGTAATTTGTCTGATGTAGTTACACTAGTTAACTCTGATAATGTTGGAGTCTTGGCAGATAGCAGATTAATTTGGAGGAAAATTGTTGATAATGTAATGGCATAATGTTTTCATGTAGTACTATCATATCCTGTACACTCCCTCAGGAATTGGATGTTGATGATGTTGAGTTTAACTCCATAGTTGATACCTTCAGCATGCATATAGAATTTCACTTGCCATAATAAATATCAGGGTATAATGAATATATATATATATATATATATATATATATTTTTTTTTTAATATACCTCCACCATGAATGGATAAGTGATCAAAGAGAAAGATGAACTGAACTGTATGGTTGTTAAATAGCAGTTGCTCATGTTTTTACATATCTAGAGGGAAAGTGTGGGAATGGTGGTGACCATTTCAGCAAAGTGGTACCCATGAAAATACCTCTAAAAAAGACTGCAGAAACAAAGCATCTATGACAAAGAGGTTGTAGGGAGTCTGTGTATGTGTGAGTGTGAGAGAATTATCTGAGAAGCAGATTTGTGTATTGTGGATGGCATCAAGAATTCTTAAGGATTTATTTATTTTATTTTATTTTTATTTTTTGAGCGGGAGGGGGGGGGACCATCCCTTCTTTGGAGAATAGTATTCTAAAGCTGGATAAATCTGAAATTAATATTATTATTACAGCAGGTATTTGCTTACTATGATTGATTGGAACAATGCAAGATATAAGCTAAGATGAACAATTTCTAGAAAATTGCTTTCCCTAACACAACTTACCTATGCTATGTATTTCTTTTTAACACTGTTAGTACTTTGACACAGATTGGACCATGCACTCTACATTATTCATGCTTTTCTGCTACGTTTGTTGTGCCTTTATTCCGTTTTTTAATTTTAATTTGAGGATGCTCTTGATACCTGAGTGAAAATTTTATATGAAACAAATCATTAAGTTTTCTACTGTTAATTATTTTTACTTATGCCTACTTACGTTTCATTTCTTCAAGAAATTATCAAAAGAAATTACAAGAACTAAGAAAGGTGAGGTGATCAGTCCTTGAGACATTGGTTATGGAAGAGTTTGAATCATTTGAGTACTGCAGGGTTTGTCAAATGAAGAAGAGTATGAATGTATTAGCGTCAACAAAACTATCAATGAGATTTGAGGATAGTGAGAGATTATTAATGTATCAAAGAAGAGAAGTGGGGACAAAACCACACAAAATGACATTGATAGAGAATTCCAAGAGAGAAAACCATTTACCATTATATGCACTGAATGAAATGAGAGGAAATGTCAGCTCAACTGCAAAGGGAAAAAGCTTCTGGTTATTCACACCTGACCTTATCAGCTCCATAAAGTTTAACAGCAATTGTATGAATTTCTTGAACCTTCAAATGATGTGATCATTGGTAAGGAAGGAAGGATTGGGGAATTGTATAGTAAACAATAGTAATATAATCTATATTTATGTTTTATTATATGTTTCTTTTAAGTTATCATCATCACATATTTCCCATAATTTCTGAATAACTGAACTCAGCAGATTGAGAATTTTTAAGAGAAAAACTTTTATTAATGAAAGAAATTCCATCTGAAATTGGATATTAGTGGATATATATATCCAGGCCTGGCTGGTGGCGTGTGCGAAGTGTACAATATACACAGGCGCTGCAGAAGAAAAGGCGCCTAAAAGATGTCAAAAAATATGAGATAAGAGTTTAAACGAACAACGAAATAGTACGTTCGGGCCCGTTCACATCTTACCGGAAACGAACAAATAAATTCTGAAATTGTATCCTGGACCCGATATTATATCACTGTAATTTTTGATTAAAATTTATGAAAATATACCTATAATAGTTCTTTATTTTTTGATGTATCATACATCAACTTATGATCAATTGTTGAGTTCCTTGTAAGGGCCGGACCACATGCATCCGATCCGATTCAAATCCGGATACTAGACAAAAAAACAGCCTCCGTGTGCTGTCGACTATAGAGTCGCATTGATAAAACACAATATAAATTAATAAAGAATATTTGAATAAATCTCTTAACTTTATATTACTATTTTATATTATTTTGAAAATTTATATAACTTGAAAAAATTTGTATAAGCAGGACTAATCCGTAGGTAACATTATACTGTAAAGCGGTTTTCATTTGTTTTTCATTTCCTGTTCATTTTATTCACACTTTATTCAAAAAAAACTTTTTTGGAAAGGCGGCAAACATTAATCGCACACACAAGAAAAATACTATGCGTTGGTCCTGTATATATTTACATATTTATCACCACCGCCATCATTATCAAATTCCTGATCAGATGCACAGGATTTATGATAGTACTACATGCTTAGGCTTACATTATTACTAGCTTCCTATCAATAGTTTTTTCCTTCCAAATTAATCTGTTATTTGTCAGGACCCTTTTAACTGCATCAATCCACCTAGATCTTCACCTTTCTCTCTCTCTCTCTCTCTCTCTCTCTCTCTCTGCGTGCATGTGTTCCTACTATTTTGACATCAAATACCTGTTTGCCTTTCCTCTTCTGTTCTATTTAAGTGACCATACTGCCTTAGATTAGTAAATTATACTTGCTAAGAAGTTGTATTTTTATTCATTTCTTTACCCAAGTGTATGCAAGCAAAGTTTGCACATGGCATTATTTTCATAACTAGACTGGAATAACTACAATGGAATTTCCTCGAGATCGAGGCAGTACCAGAGTATCTGAGATTTACCTCTCGTAGAACGCCAAGAAATTTATTTGTTTCGCTGCGCCACTTAGCACTATTAGATTAATTAATATTAACAACCAAGAGGTAATCTCAGGACAGTACTTAATGATACCTATTAACTCTGCAGACGTGGCCAAAATATACCCTTTTAATATCCCGCATAGGTTCGCATTAATATTTTATAAGCGGTGCATTGGATTCCAGAAATCACAGAAAGTCTTTGTTAGAATCAAAAGCAAGGTTTATTATACTCAAAAGTTGACATACATAATAACATAAATTAAAATCCCATCTTAAGGGAGTTCCAGACAAGGTATATAATATTCAAACACTACTATTACACTTATAAAATATTATACGGTAGCTTCCTAAAGTAAGAATTATATTAACCTTCGCTAATGCATTAGTCATGTACTATTATCACAATCCATCTAAAACTCCATAGCTCTGTCAGACTACACAAGATAACATTCATCTCTTTCACAATCTCTTTATACTTTTGCCAATTCTTTACTCTAACATATCCTTAACTTCATTCAATATAAAGGCGAACTTTAACACAATGACAGATAGTAAGGTTAAAATCAATATTCTTCTAAAGTGATAACAATACAATCCTATCCTATATCATTAATGTTCTTCTTCTATAACATATTAACATGACACAAATCTTTCATTCATAATCAGTGTAACACAAACAAAGTTTACTTATCTTCCCTTTTCGGTTCTTTAGTGCTTTATAGGTTCACAGGAAACTGGCCTTCTGTGGACAGCCGGACTTGCTTCTTTTCGTGGAGAATACGGCCACTGAGACCGTAGCTGCCTATCGGGATCCCTCCGATACTGAGGGCACTCGTACCCTACACCACCACGAGAGAGAGGAACACACAGGAGATCCAGGAACAAAAAGCCTTGTTTCAGGGTCGCATGACCCTTATATTTCCCTCTTTTTTTCTCGGCGTTTCTCGCCCTATTCGATGTCCAGCGAACTCTCACGTGCTATTACGTCCATTCTCTCACCCCCGCTATCGCATGTACACTGACGTCACGTTGTTTGCTTGGGACGAGCCACTTCCTCGCGTACGGCTCCGTGACCTTTGGACTTCACTCCCCCCCCCCAACTGTTGAATTTGTGCTTACATTCTATAATTCTTTTATACATGTTATTTTATAATTCTCTGGTAATGTTTTACACTTTCAATATTAAATTAGCCACATTCGTGAATGGCAAAAAATACATACTTATTTACCCTTTCATAACAGAACATGCTTGATTTATATATACATAATACTTATCTTACACTTAGAGGCAATTTACTGTATTTATTTCCCTTTTTTGTTTGGAAACCCATGTTTGATTGTGATAAGATAGGAGTTCATAAAATTCCACTCCATCACAATCCAACAATTGACTATTTCCAATTTGAAGATGAGGTTTAATGAAACTTTTCTTCATAGCACGGTTCATATAGATGTTGAATAATGGTGATGTGCATTTTTCTCAACTGTGCTTGCATAACTCTTAACTAAGAAGACTAGATTATATGTACACAAGGAAATAAATTAATAAACTTTATTTGTCAGATATTTCAAAATAAAATTTACAGATCTTCATCCCTGTGTGTGCACTTGTGATTGTCTTATTGCTATGATGCAAGTTTCACTCAAACAAAATCTTAGCCAATAAGACAATCACAAAGTTTATTAATTTATTTCCTTGTGTACATGTATAATCTAGTCTTCTTAGTTAAGAGTTATGCAAGTAAACTTGAGAAAAAGCTAAGAAAAAGTGTGGAAGAGAAACTTGGAGAATTATTTCTTATTTCTTTTATAATATTTTTTCTCCCCATCTCTGAGCTTTTTTTTTTTTTTTTCAAAAAATTTTATCGACTTCATGATATTTATTTTCTTACCAGAATCTTTTAACTTTTATTTAGCTGTTTATTTAGTTATATTCATTGCTTAGCTTTCTTACATTTTTCTCAATATTCTCTTTGGGACATCACCTGCTGACCTGTTTGATAGGAATTTTTAATGTAATTTCTTAAGTCCATGACATTTTTCAGTTTCTTGCAGAGAACTTCACCATAATACTCCCTGACAGGATCAGTTAGTGTTTTCTTCAAATTTCTTCCTAATCTATAAGGAAGAAATTTTTTCCTTAAGGAGATTTTTTTTTATTTGATTCTTTTTATAACTTTCATACATATTTTTTCTTTTCAACATTATGTTCATTTTTAAGCATAAAATGTTTAAAACTAAATGATCACGTCCTTCAAATCCCTTAATATATTCGTATATTCTGAAATTTTTATCTGTATTTTCTAAGGACACCATGTGCTGATCTGTTTGTCAGGAATTTCCAATATAATTTATTTTCTTTTTGAGTCCACAGCGACATTTCTCCTAAGTAGAGAACTTACCACAACACTCCCTTTCAGAATCTGTTAATGTTTTCTTCAATGGTTATTATTTCTTCTCCTTGTTAATAAATGTGCATCTTTACAAGTTGTGTCAAATTAAATTTTGGAATGGCCTTGTACTAACATAAGTATGGCAAGTTAGGCAGAACCATGGGACTGGGCATGTTTAGATATCTGTATTATTGCCTTGAGTCATCAAAACCACCAGTAGTTGACAAACTGTGGTAGTTTGTGCATGAACGTTTGTTGCTTTCAGTGGAAAAACAAGCAAACAGAATTTAGAGCAGTGCATTATTCTAGAGATGTTAAGAGTGACTTATGGTGATGATTGCATGAAGACATCTAGTGTATTTGAGTGACATAAGAGGTTAAAAGAGGAACAAGAAAATGTGAGAAATGATGAAAGAATGGGCAACCACAATCCCACTTGAACATGTGAAAATGCAGAGAATGCAGCAATTAGTTCAGTCCAACAGATGATTAGGTGGTGTATTATTGGGCAGAAGAATGAAAGTTACACAGAAAAACAGTGAGGAAGATTTTTCTGTAAATTCAGTAAATTTTATTCTGTGAATTCAGGAACGTGAAAAATTTCTGCAAAGATGAGACACATGATGTAACAGCTGTCCATGAGTTTCTGGCTTAAAAAAAAAAAAATCAGTTGCAAAATTGGACCAACCTTTGCATTCACTAGATTTAGACTTTGCAACTTTTGGCTATTTTCAAAACTGTAGAACGCCTCGAATAAACATAGATTTCTTACATTTCAGACATCCAATCTTATGTAGTGACAGTATTAAAACGTATTTCAGAAGATGACTTGTCAGAAATGTTTTAACAATACCAGTATTGTCTAAACTAAGTGCATTACTGCACAAGGAAATTACTTCAAAGATATAGCCACTACTCTACAGGTAAGCAGATATAGTGTTTACGTGTTTTTTTTTAAATATTGGTCCCATACTCAAAAGGTCGAAAGATCTATAACCATATCAGTGTCATGTTTGGGGTGCAGGTGAAGACTGAGAAGTTTATTGATTTTTTGTGTGAAGAGCTGCAGATTGCAGTCGTTTGGGAGTACTTCTCGTGGATGACTGTTCCAGAGGGTGGAGGTTGATGGAATAAAAGAGGAAGGGAAGCAGGAGGTTTGGTGCATTTGTAGTTTCACAGTAAAGGGTTACTGGGCAGCTTCTACTCTTGTATTGACAGGTGCTGCAGCAGAAAAATGGAGGAATGAGGGTTTCTAGTTTGGTGGAGCAATGACTGTTGAAGTGCTTGTAGAATAGACACAGTGCCAAAACATTGCATCCCTAAGATAAAATCTGGAAGAGCAGGATGAGCCAAATTTCTCTCTTCTGGACAGTGTCAAAGATTTTTAGAAAAGTTTTAGTGCACTACCCCAAACATTTGAGCAGTATTCTAGGAATGGACAGATTTGGGATTTATATAAAGTTAAGAGTTTGTTGAGTGTAAAATAGCATTTTGAATGAATGAGGATGCCTAGTTTTTTTGATGCTGGAGAAGCTATTGATGTGATGTGTTTATGCCAGGAGAGAGACTGGAGGTAAGTATAAGTCCAATCAGAGAGAGATCTGATCTTGTCTGGGGATTTTTGCATTGTTTAGGGTAAGGGCAAGTTATCTGAGGAAGACTGCTTTGGTGGCATTGAAGGAGACTAAATTGTTCTTGTCCCATTGAAAGATAGTATATAGATCAGCGTTTAAGGCATTGGTTGTGGATTATCTTGACACTTGGGATGTCTGTGCACTGTGCATGGTTTATCAAATGAACAGGATGAATGAAGAGTACTGTCATTTGCAGAGCTGTAGATAGAATTAGTGGTGATTGAGAGTAGGTTATTAATGTATAAAGAGAAATAGAGTAGGTGATAGGACAGAGCCTTGAAGTATTCCTGCATTGGTGGTGAAGCTTGACATGCAGTGAATGACCAGAGAGGAATCTGGCAACCCAATTACAGAGGGTGACAGATAGACTAAAGGATGGCAATTTGTTTAGCGAGCCACAATGCCAGATACAGCCAGAAGCTCTGGAAATATCAAGATCATCAGCAGAAGGTTCTCCAAACCTTTCCAGTAGTGGATGTAAGCTAAGAAGTCAGCTGTGGGTTTCTTGGTGTTTGTAATACCTAATTATTTAACTTATGTTTTGAATAGAAATTCGGCAATTACTTATTATTATCAGCTTTGCCCTTTTTCTCCAAATTTTCCAAAAATATTGCTATATATTTGGTATTCATTACCTTGTCTCTCTCTCTGTCTCCTGTTTATTTCTGCAAGAACTAGCTTTTTCTGTCAGCTGCACTGACTCAAACATCTCTTCTTCCTCAGTAGAACATATTATCTCATTATCCTATTTCAACATTTGAAAACTTTGCTCTGTTTGCTTGCCATTCAAGAGGTTTATCTGTGTTTAGTATTGAGTACTGTTGCTAATCCTGCCTTTTGCTGATCACTATTAGATGAATGTGACATATTACTATGGATTAGAGGCTACATTGTGATTGGTTGATGAATTTAGAGTTGTGTAAAATTGGTGATTTTTATCTGTTTTATTGTGTTTTTCCCTTAGAAAAATGCAAGTGTTTTATAGTATATTAGGTTTTTGTATGTTTAGTGTATTCAGTGTTTTATAACATATTTTTGTTAAGATATTACAATAATAAATATAGGCGCTAAAAATGCAAGAAGAAACGTAACACTAAGAAGAGCAGCGAAGTTGAGAACAAAAAGGCTTGCTCTGGTGAGGAGGTTATTGGAAATGAATTACCTCCAAAATAGTAAAATTAAAGCAGATTATCAGAGAGATGACATGTGAATTACAGAAGTCGAGAGGCATTTGAATGAACATAAGAAAATTAAGCAGTGAAATAAGAAACAACAAAGCATGGAATCAGATAAGACAGTAAGTAGCGAAAATCAGGTAATAACATTGTTTGTAAAAAGGAGGATATTATTTGGTATGGCGACTCTATCATAAAACATGCTGTTAATGAGCAGGTTATAACTTCGAGTTTTCCAGGAGCAAAAATTAAAAATATAATGCAAGCAATTCAAAAACAGAAAAGAAAAGTAAACAAGATCATAATTGTAGTAGTTACTAACGACGTAACTAGTGATAAGTTCAGTATGGGAGAGGACGTAAAAGGATTGTTGGACGAGGTGAGAAAATGGAAATAGTAAGTATATTACCTCGATATTATAAAAATGAATTAAGAAGGGCTATGCTAACTTCTACTGCAACAAAGAGGACAAGTTGGTCACTACGTTACGAACTGTCCCTGGTACCATAACCATCTTGCAGTAATGAGGGAGTAATCACAGTGCCCTGTAATAACAATCCCACCTTTCATTAAAACATCCAAAATAAGAAACATTTCTTTTACATTAAGGGATATTACATCCCATATTGTTTCACAGCCAAAAAAGAAACTCAATGAGTTTCATGCTGAATATAGAAACTATATAAAGTTCGGCGAGTCCAAGCGTAAGCAAATACCTGAATAGTGCAACACATAACCCGTTTGGTAGTGCAACACTGAGGCAACTCATAGTAAGGGTGGAGCAAGCTCCGATCACTATTCTTGATATTTACCCATAATGTGAAACCCAGCTCCTAGGAGCTGTATTACTGTTCTACATTATGAGAGAAGGTCGCTACCCAGACCAGTTTCAACCTTTATTGAGGTCTCATCAGTTGGGTTGTGGACGCAGCAGCTGCAAGAGAAACTTCCAATGGTCACGATCCTCCGCCACCAAGCTCAGGTGTTCTGATGGGACTCCCAAACGTGTCCACCCAAGGTTTTCGATATAATCTATCCAACAAGTCCTTGGCCTTCCACGTGGCCTCCCACCCTCTGGATTGGCAAAGAGGGCCTGTTGAGTGCGCCTCTCTTGTGGCATCCTGACCAGGTGCCTGTACCAACGTAACTGTGATCTCTCAACACGAAGAAGCAACAGTTGAGTATTGAGGGTTTCCCGAATTGCAGAACTTCTGACTCTGTCGAGTCTTGTCAGCCCCACAACCCCTCAAGGGAACCTCATTTCAGCCGCTTGGATTCGTGTCCTCATTCTTTCGGTCATTACCCAACTCTCATGACCATAGGTGAGGATGGGGACATAGACTGTATTGAAGAACATGTTGCTCTCTAGCTTAATTTAATTTTGTAATGTAATAGATAATAATAATAATAACAGGACTCTAACTTTAATGTGATAAGGGGCTTTTTTTTTCACTAGAGGTCAGGCTGATAGTTTTAATGGTTGACCAGTAAGTTTAGCATGCCATGTAGATTGTAGTGCAGCTTGTTTCTCTGTATATAAGTATATACTCTAGAACAGCGCTTCCCAAACTGTGGGCCGCTGTTTCATTATTTCACGGTTCCCAAGGACCGTGAAATAATGAAAACAAATTTAAAATGTTTTAAGACTAAGTGTTCCATGTCAAATGTGTATGTAAAATGCTAAAAATGTAATATTTGCATTTGATTTTTGCAATATTCGCTACTATGTTTTGAAATGAATATAAATACAATAAATATTATAATAATATATGTCTGTATTACGATTTTTTTTTTTTTTTTTGATGGGGACGGTGAAATATTTTAATTTTTCCAAGGGGGGCCTTGACGTCTATAACTTTGGGAAGCACTGCTCTAGATGATGACCTTAATGTGAAAGTCAAAATGTCGAGTGATTATTTTGGTTAATATTAAACTGAAGTTTTACTCTAACATGATAGTTGTTTCCATAATTTGTAAGATATATTCTGATCATGCAAGCATGAAGGAAAGGATATCCAACATCATATTATATTGGTGAGATTATGATAGAAGAAACTGATCAAACTAGCAATCTTGGAGTGTTAGTAGATAGCAACTTGATCTTTGGGGGCCATGTAGTGAGGATTTCAAATATAACTTGCAATGCTGAAATTAACTTTCACATGTAAGGATAAGAATGTCATTTTGCCTCTTTACAAGGCTTTGATGAAACCTTACTTGGGCTATTGTGCACAGATCTGGTCTCTTGGTTTCTGTTGTGATTCTGATACAGTGGAGAAAGTGCAAAAGAGTAATAAAAATGATATCAGGATTGTGGAATACTGATTATGAAGACAGATTGAGAATTTGTAGACTGAAGACACTAGCAAACAGGAGAAAGAGAGATGATATGATTGTGACTTACAATCTTCTGAAAGGGACATACAGGATTTCAATTGATGGAATTTTTTATTTTACGGTGAGTGGGGAAAGGGCAAGAGAGAGTGCAGCCATGAATGGCTGTGTTGTGTGTGCAAGCAGTGTGAATGAATTCAAAGAATAAGTATGAGATCTGGCGCGTGTAGTATAATGGCCTCCCTCGATAATTCGCTGACTCCCTGGAGGTTTTTCTTAATAATAATTTTACGTTTATTATTTAGCATTATCTTGCCAATTTTAGTCTTTGTTGCCTAAGAAGACTGTAACATGATCCTTCTGTAATTTTTCTGCACGTTCCATTTCCAATGATAATTATCATGTTGATGGTGGTGGCTATCTTTGGTTCTGCAAGCTGAGTTTGTTCCATTATCTGACTCTACACTGTTTCCTTGATTTCTTGACGAAAACAGTGAGTCTTGTTTAATTTGACTGCTTACTGGCTGGTATGACATTGGTTGAGTTGTGTCATCAGTTTTGTTTGTTGTTTAAGTTAATACAGAAAGCAGTTTGATCAGCTTTGTCATAAATTGTGACATGTCTGACATTTGGTGGTTTTGGTTTCCTTTTTGATTTTGATTTGATTTGATTTGTATATTGCTTCAGCACAATTGAGTTCACTATCAGTGTGTGTGTGTGTGTGTGTGTGTGTGTCTATATATACATATATATATATATATATATATATTCTATATATATAAAAAGACAAGTCGAAATTTGAAACGTTTTTATATCGCTTTTTTTGTCTCTTCATTGTTTTGAAACGTCCAACAATGTGTTTGCCTTCATGAGACAAACAAACACATTGTTGTCTCATGTCTCAAGTCATCAGAATTGAAGGAGAACCGGCATACCAGCCCGGAACTTGGGGGGGGGGGGTCCCCCTAGTAGTATATATATAGAGAGAGAGAGAGAGAGAGCCGGTTGGCCGAGTGGTTAGACCCAAATTCTCCCTCAATGGGAGAGGCCTTCATCCTGCAGTGGGTAGAAAAATAGGCTACTCATCATCATATATATATAGTAGTGAGTTCACTGTCAGTGTGTATGTGTGTGTGTGTGTGTCTATAATATATATATATATATATATATTGTTATAAATGTTTGTACCTTACCTTAATTTATTATGGAATAGGATGTGTAGTCCTAATTTTTCTGGCCTTATGAATGACTTCACCACTTACTTTCTTAGCTTTTGCTTTTTTGGTTACTCTCAAAGATTTGTTCCTTGTTTTCAGGCACTCAAGTTTCCCTGATAATTTTCTATTTTTGGGTATTGCAGTTCACCTTTTATACAAGGATTGTTTGAAAAGTTTGGTAAAAAAATAAGTTAACTACATTTTTTTTTGAAAAAATCACCTTTATTTCTCAACACCACGAGATCTACACATTTGGTCCAGCGAGTTTCCACTTTTTTCATCCCATATAAAAAGTAGGATTTGTCAAATTGTGCAAAATAGTCAATGACAACCTTGATGACATCCTTCGAGGTTGTCATTGAAAAATTTTTCTTAGAACACTTGTTCTAAGAAAAATTTTTCCCACCGAGCCAAATTTTTAAGTTTGGGAACAAGAAGAAGGGGGCCAAGTCTGACGAATACGATGGATGTGGAACCAATTTGAACCTCCATTTGTGCAATTTTGACATTGTGATGGCCGATGTGTGGGATGGTGCATTGTCTTGATGAAAGAGCACTTTTTAATGCACCAATCTTTTCCGTTTTTTTTTCAGTTCTTCATTTAAATGATCCAACAATGACACATAATAGACTCCTGTTATTATCTTACCCTTTTCCAAATAGTCTATCATGATAATTCCTTGGGAATCCCAAAACACAGTGGCCACCACCTTCCTAGCTGACAAAACAGTCTTCACTTTTTTCGGTGCTCTTTCACCAGGCATTGTCCACTGTTTTGACTGCTGCTTGAACTCAGGTGTATAGTGGTGGATCCGAGTTTCGTCTACAGTCACGAATCTACACAAAAAATCCTGCAAATTGCGATTAAATATCACCAAACATTGCGTTGAAATGTCTTTTCACTTGCATTTTTGATCAACAGTCAACAATCGTGGCACCCATCGTGCACATAGCTTTTTTTTTTTCCATGTGCAATTTTTCATGCAGGATATTATACACTTGTTCAGTTGAGATGCCTACAATCTCAGCAATCTCACCCACTTTCACTCGGCAGCCTTCCATAATGATACCATGGACTTTGTCAATCATTTCCTTCGTAGTGACCTCATTCGGGTATCCAAAGCGCGCTTCATCTTTGATGGACTCACAACCACGTTTAAACTCATTTATCCAAAAATAAAGTCTTTAATGCTGATGCAGAGTCCCCATGAACTGCATCTAACTCGGCTTTGAACTGTGCGGCCGTCCACTTCTTCAAATAAAAGTTTTATCACTGCATGAAACTTTTTTTTTCTCCATTTTTATGAAAAATGCAAACATGGTCATTTTAAATGTTTGCCAAACAAGAGCTACGCATTGCATGTGGCTAAAATTTTGCCAGGGGTCATGAAAAAGATTATACGTGCCGACACTGGTATGAACGAATTGTATTGCCGTCTATTGGAAATTTACCAAACTTTTCAAACAGCCCTCATACCTGTTTGACTTTTTATTTTTTTAAAAACTTTTTCTTGTGACACTAATTTTTCTCCTTATCAGTATGTACATAACATTATGAAGTTTTTTTTTCAAATGATGGTGAATTAATCAGTCTCTTAAGGTTGCATGGTTTTGTGATATGTAATATTGGATTTTTTCATTTCACACAGCAGACTAAATGGTCTAGTAATATTTGCAATTTATATACTCATTTCAGTTGTCTTATTAACTTTAGTTATGTTGATGTAATTTTAATAACCAGCCAACAAAAAAAAGTTGCTGAAAAATACCTGAATACAGTGTAATCTTATTTGGGCTAATTGGGAGAAGTGATAAGAATGTATGAGTAATTGGAAAGCATGAAAAATAATACAAATTTTAGATTTTATTGTGTATTTTTCAGCTCAACTCAGCTAACGCCTATTTTGTTCCCATATAGGGAGTAGGCTGGGCTGTTTACCCTATTTAACTTTTGGAGACTGAGTGGGCAGTTTAATCTCCACTGGTAGCCAATCAGAGACAACTGGCCCAAGGCTATCACTTTGTGTATTTTTTAAAATGTAAAATTCTTATTTCTGTTTTTATAAATTCATTGTTATATAAGAGGTTTGCTCTTATAGTGGCTCTTACTGTATATTCATCCATATCGTTTTAATCAAATAATCTGTAATTTTTGCTTATTTTAAAGACAAATTTCTGGAATATAAATTCTGAAAAATTATCTGTAACAAGAAATTAAATTACTGCATTAAGAAATATGCTGACTTCTTTAGCTAGCCATACGCAGAGAAATATACTATTTTCTCACACTTCCCAATCTGCTTTTATGAACCAAATATTCTGTTATATATTTACAGTGCATACGTTTATGAATCAGATTACTTGGTAAATTAAAAAAATCGTGCTTGGATAATCTGCACCCAGATAATTGAGAATACTAATACTCCCATCATCAGTAATTCCTCATGTGTATCCCCAGTTGTAGGATACTATGATAGTAATATTATTATTATGATTTTGGTCCATGGAGTTAATTGATTCATTTTGGAATGCCCACTCAAACAGCAACATGTCTGTCATAATGAACTTTGAAGTTATTTACACACTCTGCATTCATAGTGTACTCTGCCAATGCATTCCATTCACCAGCAACTCTCCACATAAAAATCTGCTCCTCACACCCTTCTTCGCCATATCTTTATACAACTTCCAAGGATGGCCTGTCATTCTTCCCATCTTAACATCCACTCTTTTTATAATTCCTTTTATATTAATCTGATAGAATTCCTTAACTAATGTGAAGGTCTTTATCATATCTCCTCTTTTCCTCTCATCCACCAACCTCTGCAATCCACATTCCCTCAAATGCCCTCCAGAGTCCTGATATCACTGTGGTCATTCTTCTTTGGACCCTCTCTAGTGTTTACACATCACAATGAAAAACTAGGTAACCAAATTTGTTCAATAGTCCATGTGTGGTCTGACTAGTGCCTTATATAGAGGCACCACCACCTCCTTATCCCTACATGTCAATGTACTTTTTATCTTAGCAGCAATATGATGTGCAGTCTTTGCAATGTGCGATGTGCCCTTGGAACTTTAGTCCACTTTCGACCATCACTCCAAGATCCCGAATCTCATCCACTTCCTGAAGTACAGCTCCATCAATACATAAGTAAGTTTACATTATTACTAGCATCCTATCAACAATTTTCATCCAAAGTAATTTGTATTATCAGATCTTGTGCACCTTGCTCTTCCTCTGGGTTGGTTTCCTGCTGTCAGGGTATGAAACTTTGATTTTGCTAACCTTTCATCTTTCATTCCATAAGTGGTCATACCATCTTAGATTAGCTCTGTTCACACATTCTTGAATGTTTCTGAAATCTCCACTAACCATGAAACATTTAGTAAAGCTACACACACACACACACTGCTTTTTTTTATTGTGTTCGTATTTTTAAATGTTTTGAAACAAATCACAAGTAAATGAAGAGATGCATTTGCAAGTACATGTGTATGTGTGTACATACACACACACACACACTGGTCACTGAACAATAGACGAAATATTTACCTTCAATAAGCACTCTCATATGTTGCTGAAAAAAGCTTACAAATAGTAGTAAGACTCTTAGCTAAGTCGGCAAGGATTAAGTAGGGATTAGGCCAATGAGCGCTGAAAACAATATATACCGGAGCTATACTACCACTGATATCTTATGCTGCACCTGCCTGGAAACATACACTAAAATCAAAGATAAACCGACAAAAACTAAACAGAGTTCAATGTCTTATAGCCATACACATAATTAAAGGATACAGGACAATATCTTTCGAGGCAGCTTGCGTTATTGCAGCTCTAACACCGATCTGCTTGAAAATACAAGAATTATCTATTATATATGACATCACTTCCTGAAGATATAATGAAAGTTGCAACATCGATCCGAATTGCTACGAATGTCCGCTTTAGTAAGTGGCCTCACTCAGCAAAGAAAACAAATATTAAGGAGAAGGAAAGCTCTGAAAGTGACGAATTCCAAATATACACTGACGGAAGCAAAACCAAAGGGAACGTCGGTTGTTCTTTCACTGCATACAACAGACAGCCCATTATACAAGAACGCTGCTCTAGACTGCATCCTCTCTGTTCCAGCAGCCAAGCAGAACAACTTGCTATAGTTCAGTCACTTACATATCTCCAGGAATTAGAACTCAGCACCTTTCATCAAAAGACAGCAACAATTTACAGTGATAGTAGAAGCACTATATACGGCATAAAAAACCAGAACAACCATATTGCATTAATAGAACAGACAAGAAATCTGGTTTGAAATCTCACTCTATAGTGATGGGAAATCAAGTTCTGCTGGGTGAACACGCATACTGGAATAGCAAGAAATGAGAGAGCAGATCAGTTGGCTAAAGAAGCAGCTAGAAACGAACAGCTAGAAACAAGTTACCAAAAGTACTTGAAATCTGCTATAAAAACAATTGTAGAAGAGAAAAGCCTAGACATGTGGGAAAAAGAATGGAAAACTATGTTTTCCATTCTTTTTCCCACATGTCTAGGCTTGATCAAAAAAACGGATCAACAACCAAAGGATTCTTTCCTAGCATCAGAAGCAGACTTCGGCTGAAAAAACACGACATTTCTCCAGGTTTAACCACGCTACTAATGGCACATGGAAAACTAAGACACTACTCACACAGATTCCATATCCTGGAATCATCATCATGCATTTGCAATCCACACCTTCAACAGACTGTTGACCACATACTTTACGACTGTCAGCTATTGGACTCCATCCAGATGCCCCTAATACAGCACGTCATCACTTCCGGAGACAAGTGGCCAGTGTCAAAACAGAGCCTTAGCGAAAAGTATTACATTGAATTAATTAAATTTGCCAACAAGATCAACTTCCAATCCTTGTAATCTAACATAAATACTGATGTTATGTGAATTATACTGTATAGTGTTAATTATATGTATATATAAAAATATAAATGTAAATATGAAAATTGATACAAAAATATAAGTAGAAATGTTAATCAGTACTCGTAAGCTACATGTAGGAATAAATTACCTCCTGGTATGGGTACTATTTGGGAGTAAAATCACACACACGCACGCATGTACACACACACATACACACACAGGGTGTTTCAAAAGGGTGTATACAACTTTGCAGAACTGAGAAAATGTACAAAAGCTGAGTGAGTGTCATAATGTAGTAAAACATATAAATTTTTGGTCACGTAACTTTATTACCAAATGACAACACTAGATGGTGTGATATGTCACACTATTTGAAAATGAAAACTTTCGATGGTGCAGAGCGAGCATGCTGTGTATTTTGGTTTGAGAAAACAAAGTTTGCAGTACAGGTCCAGAGGAATTTCTGCACTCAATATGGCAAAGAACCTCCTAGTAGAGGCACAATTTACACATGGCACATGGATTTTGTGGAAACAGGCTCTTCTGTGCATCATCCAAGGCCAATGGGAAAATCACATGCTGCCGATGCTGTTATGGAAGAAGTTCAAGAAAGTTTCCAGAGAAGCCCTGGAAAGTCAACCAGACAGGCATCTCGTCAAATTAGAATTCCACATGTGACTGTGTGAGACATGTTTTATGGCAGCATTTACATTTAAGGCCCTACAAATTTACCCTCGTATAACATTCGAAGAAAGAAGATATGAAAATACTCCAGGATTTCTGTACAAAAAATTATCAGTAGTCATGATCATTACGTGAAATGCACCTTTCACATAAGTTGGCAAGTAAACACTTGCAACTACAGAATTTGGGGAAGCGAAAATACACACTCCATTGTAGAACATGTTCTTGGCACCCCAAAGGCTAATGTTTTTTGCATCATAAATGCAAGAAGAAAGTGTATGGACCTTTATTTTTTTCAGAGTTTACCGTAACTGGTTGTGTGTATCTGGACATGTTAAAAGGGTACCTAATGCCACAATTAGACGATGATGATGACCATGATGGGTGCTTACATTTTCTGCAAGACAGAGCACCTACTCATTATCTGACAGATGTATGTTCCTACCTCGACACCTGTTTTCCAGGCAGATGAATTAGTAGAGGGGGGGGGACATTTGTAGATGGCCACCATGTTTCCCCCAACTTTACACTGTTAGACTTTTTTCTTATGGGGGCTTTGTGAAAGATTGAGTGTTTGGTAACCACTACCAGCCAGTTTGGATGAGCTGCGTTAAAGAATTACTGCTGCCATTGCTGAAGTAATGCCAGATATGCTCTGTCATGTGTGACAGGAAATTGATTACAGATTGGATGTCTGTAGAATTACTGGAGGCAATCATATCGAACTTTAACTGGCAGTTGAAACTTCAAGTGTTACACTACATTTGCATGGTAATAAAAATTGTTCATCTATTGCTACTTAGCTTCTATTGTCATTCAAAGTTGTATACCCCCCTTTATATATATATATATATGTAATTATTATTTTTTTTTTTAACTTGGGGATATTGTATATTAGGGTTACCTAGTAATTTTATAAGCTTGGTTATTTAACTCCTAATCCCAAGTATGCAAACAATTAAGTTTGCACCTGAAACATAGTTCAAGTCTAAATTGTTTGTATACTTGGGATTAGGAGTTAAATAACCAAGCTTATAAAATTACTTGGTAACCCTAATATATATATACAGGTATCCCTTGCTTAACGCGGGTTTTGATTAACTCGCCTTTAACCCTGCGGAGCTTGCAACTGATCTGACAGACACATGCAAAATGTATATAAATATTCTTACGCAATTCAGTGTATAGCATGGAGGTGCATGAGTAGCTGTGCATTCATATGTTATGAGTGATCTTCCGCACTGTTTTTTGCTTTCAGTTTGGTTTAACACATGTTATGTAAAGGTTTGTGATATTTGACAGTAAATTGTATCTGGTTGGTTTGGTTTGGTTGGTTTTTTTTTTAATTCTTTGTTCAATAATTTCTAGATTGTAACTGAAAATAAATAAACCATCATGTATTACTGAAATAGAGAGCCAAAGGCTTATTTATCATACATGTCCTCTAGATGTGCTTTACATTATAGAAAATACTAAGGAAAGTGATCTAGAGCTTACACCACCTTTACTACGAGTTGCCCATAAGTTTGCATATGCCTGCATCTGCCAAAACTTTTAGTTTCTATATATTCAGCATGAAACTCTTGTAGTTTCTATATTTGGCTATGAAATAATGTTGGATTCAATATCCACTTAATTTGTACCATCATGTATTATATTTGCAGTGTTTTTTCTTTATGTTTTATTGCATTTTAGCACATACTAGTAATGAATGTATCTCTCAGATATACCGTAACCTATGCTGCAATTTTTACCACCGCGAGCTCCGCAGGGTTACATTTATCATGCAAAAACATGCAAGCCTCGTGACGTGAGCATGATGACGCCATTCCTGCTATGCAGTCTCCTATGAATTATTAATATAGTAATCGATTATGGATGAATTGTAATTTTTACCATTGATTATTAGATTTGATTAACACAATTTTGATATACGCCATAACATTGAAGGATTAATTAACCGCATTAATCGCGGGATACCTGTGTGTATATGTATATATATACTTTGCATTGTGGTATACCAAGGAAATTTGTAACACGGTTAGGAGTTGTCATTATGCAAGTAGGCTGTGAAGCAGTCATGAAGATACTTCACATACAAACTTCGTCTGCTTAAGTTATAGAAAAACATTCTGGTAGAAATGCTTATACATTGGCTATTCATCACTGTATTTTTTAAGAAAATTACAACATAATTATTAATTATAAAAATTTAATATTTCCAGTATTTTGGAAAAGTCAAATTACCATCATCAGGGAATACAGTATAGTATATGTGCATGCAGACACTAACAGTGGGTAAATAAGGCTCAAGCATGGCAACCAAATTTGAGTCTTAATTCCTAAATAGTGCCCCCTAGTGGATTAAATGAATGTTCTTGGCTGTTGGACTAAAGTTTAGAGGATGATTGTTAACCAAATTTGGGACATTTTCATGCAACTAAACTTGTTGAGGTTTGGGTAGTTTCTTAAGGCTGAGGCAGATTCTAAGAATAGTGTCTCATATTTGCTGCAGTGCAGTAAATTGGTCCCCTTTCTTCCTCACTTGCGTTTACCAGGTTCAGTGTGAATGCCTCTGCTTGTATTTTGGACAAACAGGACATTCAGCTGAAAAACAACTACAAGAATGGTTAGAGATGTGAATGAAGTTCAGATTTTAAGTTTCTTAAGAATGTTGAAAGTTTTTTCGCTTGGTTATACTATGAATTAAAGATGCCAAGAAATTATATTCTCAGTTTCATCCTTTATTCAAGTGTAAGCAAAGTTTGCGTGTGAAGTCACTTCGCAACGGGTTACTGGTGTATAGAGGCTAATGGCTTCACATCAATTGCTTTAATATCCCATAATGCAATGCACATATCCTTACAGACATGTATAATGCTATTCATTATGAGAAGGGCCACTACCCAGACCAGTTTCAACCTTTATTGAGCTCTCATCAGTGGAAGCCAGACCAAGAAGTGATACCAAGGTTGAAGTAATGCAGAAATCATATTTCTGATATGAGACCTCAATAAAGGTTGAAACTGGTCTGGGTAGTGGCCCTTCCCATAATGCATAGCATTATACATGTCTGTAAGGATATGCACATTGCATTATGGGCTATTAAGGCAACTGATGTGAAATCTATACACAAGTAACCCAGTCGGGAAGTGGCTTTGCATGCAAACTTTGTTTGCTTACACTTGGATAAAGGATGAAACTGAGAATATAATTTCTTGGTATCTTTAATTTATAGTGTTTTAAGAATGTTCGATAACTTGGTAGAAATACCTAGTAAATGTTTGGAAGAGAACCATAACTTCTCATTTCATCATTATCTACAACATGGCATGCAGGTGGATTGAACAAGGGTTTTGAAAAGTCTCCCAAAAACACTGGTTCTTTAGTAATTTCTTCATCATCACATCAGTAATGATGAAACTGAGTGCAAATAAGTTTGATATCCAGAAAAGAACTTAGGGTAATGGCTCTTCAATTGCAGTAGTAATCCCATAATGCAATGCACATATCCTTATGGGCATGTATAATGCTGTGCATTATGAGAAGGGCCACTGCCCAGACCAGTTTCAACATTTATTGAGCTCTCATCAGTGGAAGCCAGACCAAGAAGTGATACCAAGGTTGAAGTAATGCATAGCATTATACATGTCTTTAAGGATATGCACATTGCATTACAGGATATTAAGGCAACCATTGATTTCTAACTCTGCGGTGAATTTTATTTTTGGATTTTAGCTGTTCAGATGGTTTACAAAATCATGGAGTGTGTCTGGACTATGTCTCCAAATCAAAAAATATCATCGATGTATCTCTTCCACAGTCTTGATTTTAATGGAAAGGAAAGGTGTTCATGGATTTTTCTTCAGGCTTCCAAGTAGCTGTATGCCAGTACAGGAGACAGAGTGTTACCTATGCTTTCTTCAATTGCCGACAGTGATCTCATACCTGACAGACCGTCTTAGGACCACAGTTACATCTCTTAGACAAGCAAAGTGGATTATTTTCCCGCTGATCTATCCTTAATTAGTCAAATCTTTTTTGTTACATAGTTAGTTGCATGGAGCCTATTTGACCACAAAATTAAAGTTATGATATTTCTCATGAAATGTTTTTATTTATTATAAGGTTGATTATGATGAGTAAAATGAAATAAACAAATCATTAATATTGCTTTATTTTTATGTTAATTATTAATATTTTTATTCAGTCTTAATTTTCCATACAATTATTGCATCTTACTGAAGAATGCTCATTGCAACAAAAGCTCAGACATCCTTCAATCTTGGACATATTACACAGTGGCCCCGGGAATATCCAGAAGTGCTTGGTTCTGGTTGTAGATCTTCTGGAGAAATATGTAAGTAGTTGCATGGGGTCAAAATGTCAGAAATCACTCCTTACTCCACAACCGATTGCACGTGACTGATTTGGTGCAGGGGCCATAAGAAACTCAGCTACTCGAAATCGCAACAAAAATCCATCGTCGGTTTTGTCAGAAATCAAACTTGAATGACATCTGGGGTCAAATAAACCCCATGCAACTAATTAAAGGTTAAACACCTGGGATATCTCACCTTGTGAGAAACTACCCAGATGAGCACCCACAATAAGCTCTTTATTGAACTCTGAAAGATACTTTGTTTTTCTCATTATGATTTACAACTCTCTTGATGATTACATACCACCAGCATTCTTAAATAGTTACCTAGAACATGTGTCCAAGTATTTTGCATATATGCTGTACTTTTTTGTGACACTCACTCACTAAAGGTGATTAGTAAACCATGGTTGGGCTTAAAAAAATTTTTGCCCATTTTTTTTATTAATTATTTATATATATATTTGTAATTTTTATTTATTTTTACATAATCCGAAAATCCCCACTCTAGAAACCAAACTTCAAGCCACTTCAGGCCTCTAATAAGCAAGGCGGTGGTCTCATCCTGGGCAATGAAATTCATCTCCTGCCTAAAGACAATCCCAAACATCCATGTCCATAGTGGGTATGCTAACCACTCAGCCAACCAGGCCAGCATAAGTGACATTTACGTACACCTATATAAAGGTTTCTAATTCAGTGTGTGTGTGTGCGCGCGCATGCATGCACACACATGTACTTGCAAATGCATCTCTTCATTTACTTGTGATTTGTTTCAAAACATTTAAAATGTGTCCATAATGCATATTTATTTTGTGGAGCGAATTCTCTTCAATAAGTAGTTTGGAAAATTTTAAGTCAGTTGTTAATGATATATATATATATTTGTATTTCAGCTGCTGCCTTTCAAGCTGGTAAAATTCAAGGTGGCCAATTTGGACAACCTCCAGTACTGCCACCAGCTTCTACTGGGGCAATGATACCACCTCCTCCAAGTTTGCAAGGTAAAAATAATTACGATTTTAAAACATTGATCTGGTTATCAATTATGTAAGAGATACAGTAATCTTATTAAAGCAGTTTTTTTTTTTTTTTTGGTGTAAAGTTCAGCAAGTTTATGTTTGGAATTAAAAAGAATTAAATAAAATATAGTATACAGCAAACTCCTGGAAACAAAATAACACTTTTATAGTGGAACCAAATATTACTCATATATATATATATATATACAGGGTGTTCGGGATAAATTTGACAGTTTCGTAAGGAAAAAGAAAATCTTCTTTGTATCTATTAAATTTAATGAATTGACAAAAAAACATTACAGGCAGAGTTAATTACAATACTATCAACAAGATTTACTCAAAATAACCACCATTAGCATCGATCACAGCTTCAATTCTGCTTCGGAACCTCGAACAAGCTGATGCTACAGTCTCCCTGGGAAGGGCCGCAAAAACTGTTTTAATTTTATCCATTAACTGGGCTTTTGTATTACTGGAAGTGCGATTGATGTCTTTTTCAACTGCGCCCCATACAAAATAATCCATGGGGTTAAGGTCTGGGGGCCAAACATTTGGACTGGTGAAGTCGTAGAAATTTTCAGACAACCATTTTTGACTTTTCCCAGAGGTGTGGCAAGGGGCCGAATCCTGCTGCCATACATACGGCCTACCATTGGCTACCCTTGTTATCCAGGGCTTGACTACAGTTAGCAACTCCACGAACAAAGCCCGAATTCCAATGCCAGGGTTCTTCAACACCTGTTCCTGCAGATTTGCGAGGAATTCTGCTGTACGAACGCAATCAGATCGTCTGCTAGGGATCTTTCTTCTTGCTACATCCTCGTAGTCACCATTGCAAGTCTCTAGTTCATGCCTGATTGTTGTTACTGTATTCAGGGAGCATTGGGCAGCAGTCGTAATATCCTTATTTTGATGGCGGGCACGAATCATCATGATACAAGTTATTCTCTTCCATGATTCAGGTGGGTTCCAGCTATCCATCCTTTCTGACATCTTGTATATGAATGAAGAAGGGTCCAAACTTTTAAATGAAGAGAAGTGTGTGTTAATACATGTAACTTACGGAAAAATATAATTAATTATAAATATGTCAAATTTATCCCGAACACCCTGTATATATATATATATATATATATATATATATATATATATACCGTAGTTTTTGGACCATAAGACGCACCTTTTTACATAGAAAAATCGACTGAAAATTGGAGTGCGTCTCATGGTCTGAAGGTAACATTAAAATATGAATCTTTACACTGTACCGAAGCTGTTAGCAAAGTTCAATTACTGACGCATCTTACTAATTTTATTAACATAAAATTAGTAAGACGCCACTGACGGTAGGTACCTAAGTTATCTCGCTGCATGTGGGTGAATCACCAATTTAGAGCGTTAGTAGTCATTAGTGTGTAAACATATGCGCTTTTGTATGTTCATTTGAATTATTTTTTATAAGTTGATAAAATTTTTATATTAAAATTAGAAAAAATGAGTGTAAAACAAAAAAGACTTTCATATAACATGAGTTATAAATTAAATGTGATAAATTATGGAAAATAATATAGAAACAGAGCAGCAGAAAGACATTTTGGTCCACCACCAACAGAAAAAATGGTTCGTGAGTGGAGAAAACAAGAGGAACAATTAAAACTGCTGTGTAAACACAAGAAAACATTCTGTTTGCACCTAGAAAAATGGCCAGAATTAGAAGTACAGATGAAAAATTGGGTAACAAATCATCAAAACGATGGGCAACTGCTAATGAAATTTTAGATTTTACCAGATCACCATCTTGGTGCTTTTGATTTATGAAAAGACATGGGTTATGCATGCGTACAAAAACCACTCTAGCCCAAAAATGCCGACTGACTATCATCATCATCAAATTCCTGCCATGTACCCTCAAGGGGTGTACAGGATATGATAGTACTACATGAAAAAAATTACATCATTACTAACTTCCTATCTACAATTTTCCTCCAAATCAGTCTGTTACTTGTCAAGACTCCAACATTATCAGATCTTATATTTCTATCGTCTAAGGCACTTTGTACCGTATCAATCCACCTATATCTTGGTCTTCCTCTGGGTCGTTTTCCTGCCAACCTGGCAGAGAACACTTGTTTTGCTAATCTTTCCTCTCCCATTCTATTTAAGTGACCATACCATCTGAGATTAGCTCTGCTAACGCATTCCTGGATGCTGACAATGTCAAGTTCTTTCCTAATATCCTCATTTTTAATATGATATTGCCATTGCTGCCATCTGTTCATGCCTCTAATCTTTCTCAGGACTCTCATATCTGCGGTCTCTAGTCTTTTGTCCAGTGTTTTACACCCAGCTCTCAGATCCATCAGTTAAAACTGATTTGAACATTGTCTTGTATACAGCTAATCTAGTGTTCCGACTAATTTCTCTCTTATTCCATGTGAATTTATTCAACTGACTTCCCACCATACCAGCTTTGCTGATTCTGTTGTCTATTTCTATATTTAATTTACCATCTTCACTAAAAATCGTGCCTAAGTAGCTGAAATGTTTTACTAGTTCCACAGGTTCTCCATTCACAACACAGTTGACATTTTCAATGATTCTGCCTATTTTCATTGTCTTTGTCTTTTTATTGCTGACCTTCATACCATATCTATTACAACAACTATTCAGTTTAGTCAGAGAATCTTGCAGACTTGTAGCGGATTTATTTAGAAGCATAACATCATCTGCATAAAGCAAAGAGCTGACATTAACATCTCCAATTTTGATATCATGTTTAATACCACTTTCCTTCATAATGTGATCCATATAGATAATGAATAACAGAGGGGATAATGTACATCCTTGTCTCACACCAGATTTAACATTAAACAATCTTCCTGTACTTCCTTCAATTCTAACTGCTGATTTACAACTCAAATAAAGACTAAGTATTGCTTGATACAATGCCCCATTGACACCATATAACTGCAGCGTATTGAATAGCTTCTCACTCGGCACCTTGTCATATGCCTTTTCCAAATCGACAAAACTTAAATACAGATCTCTGTTATATTCCCATGCTTTCTCGACTATTTGTCGTAAAGTGAAGATCTGATCGTGACAGCCTCTATTTGGCCTGAATCCAGCTTGTTCTTCACCAAGCTTTTCTTCCACAATTCTTCTCAACCGTTTCTCAAGTATACTTGCATAGATCTTGCCAGGAACACTCAGTAGGGAAATACCTCTGTAATTCTCACATTCAGTTTTATTTCCCTTTTTATATATGGGTACTATGAGAGCTCTACTCCAATCATCGGGAATTCGTCCCTCTGTCCAGGCTTTCTGAACTATGCAGTGCAACCACTGTAACACTCTTATACCACCATACTTCAGCATTTCTGGTCAAATATCATCTACTCCAGCTGCCTTTCCACATTTCAAGCCTTTGATGGCTTTTTCTACTTCCAGTATGGATATGTATTCCTGACTGCATGCCTGGTCATTGTTTTTTACCACTGTGCTGTCATCACTGCTTGTTTCATTTAGCAGTTTTTCAAAGTAATTACTCCATACTTCAAGGATATCTTTTTCTCCAGTTTTCATGTCACCTTTATCATCTCTAACTCCTTTTACAGCACTCTTTCCTCCATTCCTAAGCTTCTTCAACAACCTCCAGAATATTTTGCCACCTTCTTGATATTTATTTTCTATATTCTTGCCAAAGTCCTCCCATGACTTTTGTTTAGCTAGTTTTACACAGTGTTTAGCATTCTTGCATTTGTCTCTATATTCTCTAAGAGCACAAGCTGACTTATTTGACAGGAACTTTTGATATGCTTTCTTCTTTTCCTTCACTGCCTCTTTAACTTCCTGTGTCCACCAGGGAGTTCTAATTTTTCTATCCTTGCAGACAACCTCACCCGATGCCTCTCTGGCTGAATCAATCAGTGTTTTTTTGAAGGCTTGCCACTGAATCTCCAAGGTTTGGTTCCTGTTCTCAAACTCTTTCATTTTTTCTTCAATAATCTTTGTGTATTTTAGTCTACAGTTCACATCTGAGAGCTGCTCAACTTTATTTGCTTTAAAACTTTCTTACATGTTATTCTTTTGAATATGAAATTCAATATTATCCTGCTCAAGACTAAATAGTGATCACTTCCAATTTCAAATCCTCTGTACACTCTGGTGTCCTGCACCAGGGTGTACAGAGGATTTGAAATAACTAGTGTTAGTAATAACCAGTCCATGTCCTGAGCAGAAATCCAACAGATATTTGCCATTATTATTAGCTTTGCTCTTTTCTCCAAATTTTCCCAAAATATTTTGTATGTCTCTCAATCATTTCCTACTCTGCTATTTAGATCCCCAACAAGGTCCAACTTTTCCTTTTTCATTGTGTCAGTTGCTTTTTCTAAAACCTCAAAAAATTCCTCCACTTCTACATTAGTAGAACCTTCTGTGGGACCATAGGCACAAATAAGTCTCATTGTCTAGTTCCTCATTCTCATATTTGCCCACATTACTCTACTTGAGACTGACTGCCATTCAAGAAGATTAGCCTCGTATTTTTTGTTGAATACTATGGCTACTCCTTCTTTTCCTTGATTGTCATTGCCTGAATATAACATTTTGTATTTATTGCTCAGAAAGATCTCACCAGTTTTGGTCTTTTTTTTGTTTCAGTCACCCCTATTATGTCGATCTGGTACTTATCTAATTCCTCAGCTAGCTCCATTTCTTTGCCATTCAGGCTTCTTACATTGACAGTAGCGATCTTTTACTCTAGTGATGTTGAGTTGGGGTTTGTTTTCTTATCTGTTCCAGTAGCTGACTTTTCTCTGTTCGCCCTGGTTCCCTGGCGAAAACAACGGGGGCCTTGTTTAACCGGGCGACGCCCCAGCCGGCATGAAATTTTGTCATGTTGTACCATCATTTTTTATTTTGGTTTAACCAATAAGCATACAATTTGGTCGGCTAAATCCCAAATTGCCAGCCCATCCTCGTTCGTTCAGTATCCAAGTAGATACCCAACAGGGTGCACCACGAGAAGGTGAGGATTGGACATTAGGTCAGAAGCCCTGGTCGGTTCTCCGCATTCCTTTAAAGGCTATGTGGAGGTCTCCTCTCAGTTATACAGCTTTGACCCTTAAGCACCCCGTCGACTGACTATAAAGCTAAAATTATAAAATTCCATTGATTTGTCATATCAGCGAGAAGTAAATTTAACTTTGAGCTTAATCAAATTGCGAACATGGATGAAGTGCCTCTAACTTTTGATGTTCCTTCAAATCAGACAGTATATTCAAAAGGCACCAAATCGATAGTGATCAAAACAACAGGTTAAGAAAAAACTCACTACACTGTACTTTTAGCTTGTTGCGTGGACGGAACAAAACTACCTCTCCGTATTAATCTTCAAGAGAAAAACGTTACCGAGAGATGAAATTCCTCGTGGCATTATTATTCACGTTCAAGATAAAGGCTGGATGGACGAAACAGGAATGAAATTATGGATACAAAAGATATGAGCAAAACGTCCAGGTGAGTTTTTTAAAAAGCCTGTGATGTTAGTGTGGGATCAATTCAGAGCACATAAACAGAATGAACCAAGAAGCTTCCAAAAGAAATGAACACAGAATTAGCTGTCATTCCTGGAGGCCTTACAAGTCAATTACAGCTCTTGAATGGATCTATTAATAAACCATTCAAAAATTTCATGCGGGAAGAGTGGAACGAATGGATGGCAAAGCCAAATCACGATGTTTACAGCAACAGGACGTATGGAACGGCCAACAATTTCAGAAGTATGTACCTGGGTGAAAAATTCATGGGAAGCTGTGAAAGAAGAGATGATTATAAAGTCATTTAAGACATGCAGGATAAGTAATGTGATGGATGGTACCGAAGATGACGCAGTTTTTGAAGTGAGTGACAACAATAGTTCAGATGAAAGTAATACGAACAGTGACATTAACGAGACGACTGATAGCACCAAGAGTGAAGATGAACTGAATATTGCTAATACAAATGATTGTAACAATAAATAAAAATGAAGTAAGAATTTGTAAATATCTTTATATAATAAAATATTTTTTATTATATAAAGATATTATATAATAAATGGACAGACAGGCAGATCAGCATCCATCCGCCGGGAGGAACACGTCTTACATCTGTAAACACAACTGTGGTCAGTCAGGCTTGGCTGACCATGTCTTGGACACCACCCACAGGGTCTCTTGGAAGAAAACCACCATGCTCCACCACAGCAAATTCAAGAAAGAGAGACTATTCTTAGAAGCAGCAGCAGCTCTCAGAAATCAACCAAATCTTAATAAATACAGTTGCATTAAGCTTCCGAAGATTTGGGAAATACTCATCACCAGAGGTCCAACTTTACATTCCAGGGCACCCCACCTAGATAGGACTTTAGTGTCACCCACGTGGTTGGGCTTAATATTGTATAATATTTGTGTTCATGTTACATTAATTGTTTTTGTAATCCCTGAAGATGTCCTAGTGACTAGGACGAAATATAGGAAGTATTAAACCTATGTTAATCCTTTCTGAGTGCTGTATACATTCCATTAAGCCTCCAACATGATATCCTCACAGCACTTAAGCCTCTACACACAAATTTATTTATTTTATTTTTTTCTTTTTGCAGAAATTTATCTATAACTTTTTCATTCTTATAGCAATCTAGTTCATTGTAATAGTAGTAATTTAGATTAGATAAAACTTTCAGGAAATTTTTAGTAATGGACTTATATAATGCTTTTTTTTTATAACACCATGCATAAAAGGTTGGAAACTTAATGGCACATTACATGAATCCAGTTCCCATAGATTTTAGTGTCAGATGGTGGCAGTATGTCTAGCATTATAAATCATCTACCATCTAAAGACTTGAAAAAATATATTTGCTACTGTGAATTCAAATCCACAATCTGTTGCTAGTAGTGTAGACACTATTCACTCAACCATTCACGATGACTGGAAATTTGTGCTAGAAGTAATTTCTTGACATTACTTGAACAATGTTATTGTTGATAGTGATGTTTTCTAACTGGTGCAGAATACTAGAGTGTACAAAGGATTTGAAATTGGAAGTGATCACTGTTTAGTCTTGAGCAGGATGAAATTGAATTTCATACTGAAATGAAGAACATGTAAGAAAGTTTTAAAGTGAATAAAAGTTGGAGCAGCTCTCAGATGTGAACTGTAGACTTTTAATCCACTGTATTATAATGCTGGACATACCGCCACCATCTGACACGAAAATACACAAACATTATTCAAGAAAAAATGAAAGAGTTTGAGAACAGGAACCAAACCTTGGATATTCGTTGCCAAGCCCTGAAGAAAACATTGATTGATTCAGCCAGTGAGACATATGGTAAGGTTGTCTAAAAGGATAGAAAAATCAGAACTCCATGGTGGACACAGGAAGGAAAAGAAGAAAGCATAAGTTCTTGGTGAATAAGTCAGCTTGTGCTCTTAGAGCATACAGAGACAAGTGTAAGAAAGTTAAACACTGTTAAAACTAACTAAATAAAAGTCATGGGAAGATTTGATAAGAACATGGAAAATAAATATCAGGAAGGTGGCAAAATATTTTCGAGGCTGTTGAAAAAGCTCAGAAATGGAGGAAAGAGTGCTGTAAAAGAAATTAGAGATGACATGAAAACTGGAGAAAAAAAGATATCCTTGATGTATGGAGTAATTACTTTGAAAAATTGTTAAATGAAACAAGCAGTGATTACAGCACAGTGGTAAAAAACACTCAACAGACATGCAATCAGGAATACATATCCATCAAAAGCATGAAATGTGGAAAGACAGCAGGAGTAGATGACATTCGACCATAAATGCTCAAGTATGGTGGTATAAAAGTCTTGCAGTGGCTGCACTGCATAGTTCAGAATGCCTGGAGACTGAGAGGAATGAATTCCAGATGAGTGTTCCTGATAAGATTTATGTAAACGTACTTGAGAAAGATTGTGGAAGGGAAGCTTGGTGAAGCTGGATTAAGGCCAAATACAGGCTGTCATGATCACATTTTTCTTTTATGACAAATAGATGAGAAATCATGAGAATATAACAAAGATCTGTATTTAAGTTTTGTAGACCTGCAAAAGGCATATGGAAAGGTACCAAGAGAAAAGCTATTCAAAACGATACGGTTTATGATGTCAATGGGACATTATATCAAGCAATACGTGGTCTTTATTTGAGTTGTAAATCAGCAGTTCGAATTGAAGGAAGTACAGGAAGATGGTTTGATGTTAAATCTGGTGTCAGTCATGGATGTGCATTATCCCCTCTGTTATTCATTATCTATATGGATCACATGAAGGAAAGCAATATTAAACCCGATATCAAAATTGGAGATGTTAATCTCAGATCTTTACTTGTAGATGATGTTATACTTTTAAATAAATCCAGTACAAATCAGCAAGATTCTCTGACTAAATTGAATAACTGTTGTAATAAATTTGGTAGGAAAATCAGCAATAACAAGACAATGACAATGAAAATAGGCAGAAACATTGAAAATATCAACTGTATCGTGAATGGAGAACCCATAAAACAAGTAAAACATTTCAGCTACTTAGGCATGATCTTTAGTGAAGATGGTAAATTACCGTATTTGCCGGCGTATAAGATGTACCCCCTTTTTTGTACACATTTTTTAGGAAAAAAACTTTATGACTGAATATTATAATGAATTTACAGTATTTCAAATATAAAGTAATAAGCAGGTCTACTTTCAACAAATACCTAATCTAATTAGGAAAGGGTTCCCACCTTTTAATCTTCGTCAACCCAGAAATTCATCTCCAGAGCTAAATGAAGAGACACTTGAAACCTCTTCTCAATCAGAATCTGAGTCCTCATACAACAAATTGTCCTCTGTACCATCCAGTGCATTACTAATGCCACACTTCTTAAATGATTTTTTTTAACTACTGTCTCAGTTTTCTCAGCATCCCATGAAGCTTTGACCCACTCACAAATTTGCAAAATGCTAGGCCTCTTCTTTCTTCCTGGTGGCATAACTTCAAAATCTGAAGACTGCATCCAGCTGATCCACTTTTCCTTCATAAATCCCTTAAATTTATTAATACAGACATCTAAAGGTTGAAGCTAACTAGTTAGACCTCCTGGAATTACAGCTAACTGAGTTTTCAATTTCTTGAGTTGATTTTTAACATCTTCTGGTCTGTGAGTATCTGACTATTGGCGTATAAGACGCACTCTGTTTTTCAGACCTATTTCCAAAGGAAAAAAGTGCGTCTTATACTCTGTCAAATATGGTAAATATGGAAATAAACAACAGAATCAACAAAGCCAGTCGGTAGAAAGTCAGCTGAATAACTTTATATAGAATAAGAGAGAAATGAGTCAAAACACTAAATTTGCTGTACACAAGAAAGTGTTCAAACCAATTTTAATTGATGGATCTGAGAGCTGGATTAGAAATAAAACACTTGGCCAAAGACTACAAATATGAGAGTCCTGATTACGGGCACGAACAGATGGCATCAATGAAGATATTAGGAAAGAACTTGACATTGTTAGCATCCAGGAATGTGTTAGCAGAACTAATCGTTTGGTATGGTCACTTAAACAGGATGGGAGAGGAAAGATTAGCAAATAAGATATGATAATGTTGGCAGATAACAGATTGATTTGGAGGAAAATTATTGATAGGAAGTTAGTAATGTTGTAAGTTTTTCATGTAGTACTACCATAATATCCTGTACACCCCTTGAGAGTACATGTCAGGAATTTGATGATGATGTAATTTCTTGACATGTTTTTCTGTACAATTAGCATTTAATTTCACAAGTTGCTCTGAGTAGTACACTACACTAGTAGAGGGAAATAATCTATCACATCATTGTTGATGCTAGGCTAAAATATTTATGGAAACAAAAATATAATTGCATGTGAAGTATAATGTACTAAACACAGAAGAAAAATCTTTTACAAACAAATAAATTTTAAAAAAAATTTTTTTTTTACAGTGCTTATATAATAGTGAATACTTTAAAAAAAAAAGTTTTCAATTTCCCCCAGTTTATCTGGGGTTTTTCATCTCGCAAGCAAGCAAACCAGCCCCATGGACACACTCTGCTACAGTCAAAAATACATTTCCGCTCGGCGACAGGCTGGCTGGGGGGGGGGGGGGGTGTACCAACAAGAGTCGTATCTACGTAACACGCAGACCCTGCAATAGAAGCGGGAAAATGCGGAGAGGAAGATATAATAGTGAATACTTTCCCATTTTTCCTTTCTTTTAATAGCCCCAACGAGACCAGCTGCACCTCCACATAGAATGCCACTAGGACCCCCACCTATTGGTCCCCTTCCAGGGCGTATTCCAGGTCCAGTGCCAATTATGGGTCCTCCAGGTCCATTACCTCCAAATATGATGATGCCAGGTATTCTTTTCACTTATTTAATGGTTTACATTCATATTTACATGTTTGGTGAACATCTTAAATGTTATTTAAGACATTTTGCAGAACAGTTTAACAGGTGCCCAGTTTTAACATGTTATTTTGCTTAGTTTTCTTGTTTAGTTATTTGAATGTAACTATTTTTGTAGGGTTAAGGCCTCCTGTTGGACCCATAGGACCTATGATGCCAATGGGTCCTGTTCCTGGACACATGAGACCACCATTAATGTCTACTCCTGTACAGCAGCCACCAGGTGTCAAGAAGTGATGTATTTCTTTAGGGAAAAAAAAAAGAGTACATTAAGTTGAACATTATGTGCAAGACTTTAGAGATATGTCTGGCCAGTTGTTGGTGTGTGTGTGTGTGTGTGTGTGTGTGCCATATATTTGTGAACAGTTCTTCATAAAATCTTGAAGGTTTGACTTTCAAAGGAAGAAGATAGGTGTACATAACTTATACAAGTAAATTTGTGATTATTTGTTTTAGTGATTATTTTTGCATACCATCACTTAGTTCATAATAATTTTATTGTTGGCCCTTGCACCCATGGTTAAAACTCATAGAACTTAAAAATAAATAAGTGCCAAAATATGAAGGCTGTACTTTATGTTAAAAACTTTCATATATTATGACAAGTTATAAGTTAATACAGAATTCCAGCACAAGTAGGCTTAATAGGCATAATTCCTATTATACTGCTGAATATTATAAGTAGTATGATGATAATTTCAGCTAAGTGAAATTGTTGAATCACATCTAGTCATTTGACTGTAGCTACTCTTTGAGTGGCTGTTGTGTTTACTTGTTAAGATTTTTTCTCCCTCACTCCCACAGGATCTTGTTGAATATCTGCCTTTTATTATAATGAAAACCAGTATGATAATCTAATTCAGTGATAAAATTTGACTGGGATATATTGCCGAAGATTTTAATAGCACGTTAAGCCGACTAGTTTCGCCAACGTGACTGTTGGCTTCGTCTGGGCATACATAAGGTAATAAAAAAAAAAGCTTAAAACAGGTCAAGAAAGAAACATAAACGAGTACTAAACTTTATACAAATTCAAAAGAAGCATTACATCAAATGCATGGAGTGTGTGATGTCAGACACTGTTATGCAAGTGCGTTCTGTAATTTGCAGCGAAGTTGAATTCTGGTATGCTAAGTGATCTTATGAGGGTCTTCCATATATCAGCAAGTATTATCCCTTGGTTCCTATTGAGACTGCCATTTGACTGGATTACCACTGTAGCTTCTTTGCAGTTTCGGTTACAAAAGTCTTCCTCTAAATATGGTATAGAACTTTTGTCCCATTCAGTGTTGTGATTGGTATTTGAGAAATGAAGGGCTAACCTGGAATTATCTTTTCTGTTATTATTATTAACGTCTCCGATGTGTTCTTTTTTTCTTATTTTGAAACTTCTGGAAGTTTGTCCTACATAATTTAAACCACATGAACAATGGATGTTGTAAATGTCAGGATGTTTGAAGAAAGCATTGTTATCCTTTGGTGATCTTAACAAATTGTGGGCTGTCTTAATTGGTTTGAAAGTTGCTCTTATTTCATATGGTTTAAGAAGTGTTGCAGTCTTCTGTGAAACTATCCCAGCATAAGGAATGGCAATGGAAGATTTGTATTTAGTTTCTTTGGGTTGCTGTTGGGTGGGGTTGGAGAAAAGTATCTTTTGAATTAAATTTTTTGGATAGCCGTTGTCTTTCAGAGTTTCTGATATGAGTTAATTCATCCTTGAGAGTTTTCTCTTCTGTTATGATGTTAGTAGCTCTATTTTTGAGCATATGTATGATACTCAACTTTTAATATATATGGTGTGAAAAAGAAAAGTGCAGATACTGGCCAGTGTGTCGGTTTGTGCACGATGCACGATAAAATAGCTAATTATACCAATGGGATTAGCATATCTCTCATAGCATTAATTTTTTCCTGAAACCAAGTTACTTATCTCTGACAGACCATAAGCCTAATACAGGGGTCTTCAACCTTTCAGACAGTGCGGGCCGCATTAAAAATTTCAGTGAAGCCCGTGAGCCACTAAGCTATACTGTGGTATTTAGAATTGTAAGATGCTTTCCAGATTCACAAGGAACGCTGTGCATTTGGTACTTTACATAAAATCCTATAAAAATAAACAAACTCAGCTTTAAGAGTGTAGGTAGGAGTCGGGTTCATGATAGGTAAATACAACTAATAACTTTATTTTAATGAGACCATAAGTTTTTTAATAAAGATCATACAATAGCCAGCTAGCTTCTGACTAGCTTTCTCAAGGCTGTAACTGTGCTAATACAAATACAAAAAATTAAATGAATACAGAAACGTTAGTAACTGTCAAACAATGGTTTCATCATTGTCTCAAATCCAATTTCTTCAAAGTTAGTGACATGGTATACCAACAATTAGAAGGACTAGCCATAGGCAGACCCTTATCACCACCATGTGCAGACCTGTTTATGGAAAAATTTGAAAATGATATTTTCTCTAACATTTCTCCCAAACCTTCGATTTGGTGGAGATACGTGGATGACATCTTCATCCTTTGGAAAGATAATATGGAAAACCTCCTGGTATTTCTTAATAAAATCAACTCACTACACAATAAGATCAAATTTACTATGGAAACTCGAAAAGAACAAAAAACTACCCTTTCTGGACATACTGGTTAAGAGACACTATGACAATTTCCAACTTTCTATCTACAAGAAACCCACAGATACAGGAAAATATCTACATTATTTGTCAAACCATCATAAGTCACAGAAACAGAGTATAATACACATGCTACACAACAGAGCCCAAAAGTTTATTTCAAAAGAAGAAGCTGTACAGTTAGAACTGTTTCAAATCGCAAATACTCTATCTCTTAATGGTTACCCTACAAACATTTTAAAGAAATTCCTGTTTAAAAATAACCTTCAACAACGTGAAAAGGTGCCCCAACACGTGTCCACAGCAGTCATACCATATGTGAGTATAGTGTCCCAGAAATTAGCAAGAATGTTAAAGGATCATAACATCAGAGTGGTTTCAAAACCAACTACCATGATCAAACAAATCTTAAGATCACCTAAAGATAAGGTCCCATTTTTTAAATATCCAGGAGTGTATGAAATTCTGTGCACGTGTGGCCTTTCTTATATTAGACAGACTTCTAGAAGTCTTGAAATAAGACAGAAAGAACATTTGGGGGATGTCAATAACAACAGAATCATTACATCAGGATTAGCTCATCATTTTTCAACTTCCAACCACATTATAGACTAGAAAAACAGCTCTATGCCTTACATCGAAGATGACTATAGACACCGAACTTTCAAAGAAGCAGCAGTAGTACTACGCACAGGCAATAATTTAAATAGAAATCAGAGTATTATTCTTAAAGATATATGGAAAAACCTCATCTCTTCTCTCAGCTCAACAGAACTACAATTAGCGAATAAACATGTGACGCGTAGTCATGTACTTGATACTGACTGAAGCATCCGAACGCATGCACGCTACACCACATGAAATATCGAATGGAGCTGCTTGACAGTTACTAACGTTTCTGTATTCATTTAATTTTTTGCATTTGTATTAGCACAGTTACAGCCTTGAGAAAGCTAGTGAAACTAGTTGGCTATTGTATGATCTTTATTAAAAAACTTATGGTTCTCATTAAAATAAAGTTATTAGTTGTAATATATTTAGACCAAATATGAACAATTTAAATAAGTAAATACAATCAATACTTGAAAAAAGATAATTTAATGAATAAAACATTAATTTTTTACAATGTCAATGAGCAACTTGGCAATGTTTTTCCTTGACCAGCTTGTCGATGTTGGCATCAATGTTGGAAGTCGCTATGCACAGAGTATTCTCGAGATGTTGGTCCATAATCTGAGTTCTTGTCTTGGACTTCACATGCTTCATTCTGGAGAAGAACTGCTCACATAAGTATGTGCTTCTTAATAAAGTGCACATCTTCAAAGCATGCTGGTGAAGATTAGGGAATGCATCCTCGGAAATGTCGTCTTTGTAAAATGTAAGCAATGGCACATTAAATAATTTTTCTCTCAAAGAAGAGTTGTTTTGGAGTTCAAGCAGCTCTATTTGTACTAAGCCTGGCATTTCGGCAGCATTCATACTGAATGGCATTGAAAATAAATCTAAAGAAGACTGTTGGTTACAAAAATCAATAATTTTGTACGAAAATGAAAATAAATAATTTTGTAGCATATTCATCAAGAGACGAACAGTTGGACTCAGTGAGAAGCTGTAAATGGGTCAAGTCTTTTTTTGCGAGTTGTGCCTCCCAATGTTTGAGCTTGGCCACAAAAGCTTTGATGTGATCAAACAGAGTGTGCACCAGTTGATCTTTGGATTGTAGCCGCGTATTTAGGTCATTCATATGCAACGAGATGTCGGTCACAAAAGCAAAGTCTGTCATCCATTTCGTTAAATTCCGCAATCGGATTCCCCTTGATTTGCATGAACTGCTGTATTTCGCTCCTTAAGTCAAAGACTTTTAAAAACCTTCCCTCTGCTCAACCAACGCACATCACTATAATAAACCACATCGCCGTGATCTGCTTCACACTCTTGGGTCAAAAACTCTTGGAATTGACGATGATTCAGTCCTCTTGCCCTAATAATGTTGACGACAGTCACAATAACTTTCATGACATTCTCATATTCAATAGTTTTGCGCACAAATTCTCCTGGTGGATTAAGCAGTGGTAATGGATGAAATCTTTTCCTTCTAGTTCCGGTTCTTTCCAAAGCAGCACAACAACAAACTCTTCGTTCTTTCCCACCATAGCAGGGGCACCATCAGTTACCACACCCTTGAGGTTGGTTTAGCTGAGGTCGAAACGCTGGAGCATTTTCTTGGCGGCTTCAAGAATATCAGTGCCTTTTATCATTCCCTTCGTAGGTACAAGCGCTAGTAGTTCTTCTGTCACATTGAATTGTTGATGAATGGACAAAGATAGCCAGTTGTGCTGTATCCTTCACATCTGTGCTCTCATCTAAGCAAGTGAATATGATGTAAATTCGGATGACCGTTTTTTTTTATTTAAGTTCCTTCAATGTCATTGGCAAGTTCTTTGACATCGTGCTACAGTTCTTCTTCTCTCTTCCATCATCTATGTGGATGATGATGATGAGGCCGAATGAACGCTTTTCACTTCTGTCTATCCCGGAGTGTCCGAACAATTCTGTCCAGTTTGGTGTTGCTTGTTGTGATTTGGTTTTAAGGTCCTCTTTTATTTTGTCTATTCATCTAATTCTGGGCCATCCTTTGGATCTTTTACCTTCCATTGTTGTATTCGGGGCTTTAGATGGTAGTCTTTCTGTTCCCATTCTGGTCACATGGCCAAACCATCGCAGTCTTCTTTCTTGGATTTTGTCTCTTATTGTTTTACAGTTATGTGCTACAGTTACTCCAGACAAACCTTGTTTTTTAAACACTTCCTTATTATTTGGGTACAGAATATCCTCAGCAACGATGAGACACTCTTTCACAAACTCGCCGTCCAAGAAGGCTTTTGAATTTTTAGCAATTTTTTCAGCTATTGCATAACTTACTTTAATGCATGCTTCGCTCTCTTCCTTTTAAACGTACCCTGCTGGCATTTTTAAATCAATTTGGAGACGGTTCACTTTGTCCACACGAAGCCGCCCTTGAAGGTGATCAAAATTGGACGCATGCTTCGTCTCATAGTGTCATTTTATATTGTATTCGTTTGATACTGACACTAACTCATGACAAATTAAACACACTGGCTTATCGTTGATCAGCACAAAAAAAGTACAAATTAGTCCATTTTTTATTAAAAACCGACAAGAATCACTTGATTTACGCTTTTTACTTGTAGACGCCATAGTGATGGAAGGTGAACCCAAAAAATGGTCCAAAATGGGCGTGTAATGGTTAGTATCCACTGAATATGTCTCACACTAATGAAAAAAGTCTGGCAATATAAAACCACAATGGGCTATGGCTGACACGATAAACCTGCATGCGCTTATACACGACTGACTGATTGACTGTGGATGAGATCCTCTTGTATTTATATTAAAATAACAAAGTATTGAGAACCTTCGAGATGTATCTGGAAGGCACTAGATAGTGCACTCAAACGAGCTACTGCTTCAGCCATCTGCCTGCAACGTTAATACTAGTACTTAAGTACCGCTTACCTCTGGTAGATAGCTGAAGAAGCATGTCTATTTAATATTTATTTTTATAGGATTTTATGTAATGTATCAAATGCACAGTGTTCCTTGTGAATCTGGAAAGCATCTTACAATTCTAAATACCACAGTATAACTTAGTGGCCCTTGGGCTTCATTGAAATTATTTTTTTATTTAATCGCGTTTTAATGTTAAGTAGTTATTTTTTCAAAATGGCTGGCGGGCCACAGCAAAGAGCTCCGTGGGCCATGCATTGAAGACTCCTGGCCTAACACATTAAGGTAAGATGTTAAAATTAGAAAACATTTCTTTTTTGTGTGTACCAATTGAAAAGTGACACGATAATGTCCACTATAGCAAACATGTAGGGATGACTGGAATAGTTTATTGCAGTAGATGGTTTGAAGAGCCTCCATAGCTTATTTGGTTTAGATGATGCCCTTTGTTGGATAGACCTGGATTCAAATGCTGTCTAGACTGTTGTAGCCTAGTTAAATAAGATCATCCCACCACCCTAACATAATCATTATCAGGTTTCTAAGAAGCCAAGTTATTTGACCATTGAGCCTAACACAAATGTAGATATTTTCTAAAGTGGGAAAGTGGTTATTAAGAATGGTGAAGTTGTGAATGTGGGGAAGGAAGAGTGGTTGAGTGTTAGTTATTTATGCAAATTACTTTATACAACTAAGTAGGTGCTGGTCTGGTTGGATGGAATGTTAGCATATCTGCTCTCCATCCAAGGTTGAGGGTTTGAATCTCGGTATGGGCATAATGTTTTGTGAATGACAGCATGAAGTACCTTTAAAATGAAAGTTCTGTGTTTATTGTCTTCAGCAGAAGTATCTAACTGGATGCTCTTAGCCCACCCAAAATACTAATGAATTATAGGTAAGATGACAATAAATTAAAGAAACCAAGAAATTATATATTTGCTTTAATCCTTTATCCAAGTGTAAGCAAACAAAGTTTGCACCTGAAGTATTTTCAGGACTGAATGGGGAAACTCGTGGTATAAATAACTTTTCTGCACTTCTGGCTGAATCAGTCCACCTAGATCTTGATCTTTCTCTGAATCTTTTTCCTGCTATCTTGCTATCAAACATCTGCTTTGCTAACCTTGCTCTCTCATTATGTTTAAAAGACAATACCACCTTAGATTAGACCTGCTCACACCTTCTGAATGTTAACAATGTGAAGTCTTTCCTAATGTCTTCATTTTTAATATGATTCTGGTATTGATGCTATCTGTTCAGGCTACCAATTCTTATCAGATCTCTTTGATCAAGTACTTTATTTCTAATCCAACTCTCAAATCCATAACTTAAAACTGGTTTGAACACTGTATATTGCTAGTTTAGTGTTTTGGCAAATTTCTATCTTATTCCATCTAAATTTATTCAACTGGCACTCCAACATACCAGCTTTTCTAAATGATAATAAATTATTTTATCTTGTTCTTTATGGTGTTGAATATCTGAATCTAAAGTCTGGGCTCACTTCCTGTTTGCTTGTTTACCAGAATCTTGTTCATTTATTCACCAGAATACCACATAACTTACACCATTTTCCCCACCCTATTTTATCTGTTAACTAGTTTTCCCTTTAAGTATATCATCATCATCAATTTCCTGATATGTACCCCCAAGGTGTGTTCAGGTTACTATGACAGCACTACATGATTGAGTGTACATTATTATTAATCTCCTATCCACAATTTTCCTCCAAATTAGTCTGTTACTTCTAAGCACTCCAATATTGTCATACCTAGCATTTTGGTCTTCTAAGGCACTTCTGACTGAATCAATCCAGGTAGACCTTGGTCTTCCTTTGGGTCTCTTTCTTACCATACATACATAGCTCATGGCAAAAAATGTGATGTTAAAAAAGAGAATCATGATGTCATTATATATTAATAGGATTGAAGAATTTAAAATATTTTAAGTTAAAAACTTTGAAGGAAAACATAGATCTAATTCAAGGAGTTGGAAAATTAAAATAAAAGTTAAAAGTCTTAATATGTTATAATAAGGAAAAAAAACATATATATCATTATAAATTCAGTTCTAAGTTCATAATCCAGGTCACAGCTTCAAGAGCCATTTGTAAAAAGTCATTGCAGCCATTCTGATTAGCACAAAAGGTGCATTCTTTTACAATATGTTGCATAGTCTGTCGTGGAGCACCACAGTCACATTCTGGAGATGATTGTCTGTTCCATTTATAGAGAGTATCTCCACATAGGCCATGGTTTGTCTGAATCCTATTTAGTACTGTCCAGGTTTTGAGAGGTAGATCCGATCCTGTAATGATTTGATCACCTTTAAAAAAATTATGCAAATGTTCTTTCATATTTTCCTTCCATGTTTCCTCCCACTTTGATAAAGGATTGAAATTATTTAGCACTAGTTCTTCCGCTGCTTGTAGTGATTGATGGCAAGATTTCAATCTATTGACATTAAGAGTTGGGAGATCCTGATGAATAGGTAGGTTTGGATTACTAGCAATTTTTTGAAATTCACAGACTAAAGATTCAATCTACGTAGTTCTGTAGAAATAATGCCTGTTAAATAAGTAACCAATATGTTGGAGTCGATCTAATAGAGCCTGTAATTAATCTTAAGGTATTATTCAATTGAGAATTGATAATCCTTGTGTGAGGGCTATTTAGCTACACAGGACCAGAATATTCAGCACTTGAGAATACCAAAGCAAGGGCTGTTGTCCGAAGAATAGAGGCTTTTCAATCCCAGGTAGTGCCACAGAGTCTCTGTAGCACTACTACAAACTAAGGACACGTAATAATATCTAATATTATTATGTGTCCTTAGTTTGTATGCCAAGTTTGAAAGATGTTGCCTGAAAGTGAGAGTACGATCAAGTGTGACTCCCAAGTACTTAGGTAATTTATTATATGGAAGTATAGTTGTTCAATTCAATTTTTAGTTCCACATTTGCCAAGTTATTATTTAGCTGAAAACAAGATATTACTGTTTTTGCTCCTATTTAAACAGAGTTTCCATCTTTTAAAATATTCATCCAGAATAGTTAAGTCAGCCTTTAGAATTTCTTCTGTACGACTTGTGCATTTATGCTGTATAGTTATTACTATATTGTCGGCATAACAAAATTTCCTTGATGTAGTGATGGGAAGATCGGATATATACAGATTGAATAATAAGGGAGATAAAACAGATCCCTGTGGCAGTCCATTATTTAACTTCCTTTCGCTGCTAGTTTTATTACCTATAGCCACTATAAATCTTCTATCTCTTAGCATATTGTTAATAATATGGACTATTGTTTTAGATGGGAAAATTTTATATAATTTATATAGAAGGCCTTGTCTCCAGGCAGTGGCAAAGGCTGCTGACAAATCAATAAATGCTGCTGATGTTTTTAAACCTTTTTGAAAACCAGCTTCTATGTGAGTTACTAAAGAGAGAGAACCTGGTCACAACACCCACGATGTGGTCTGAAGCCAGCTTGTTCTATTGGGATATTTAAAAATAGTGGAGCTTATTCTATTATAAATAAGTCTTTCAAAGAGTTTTTAACAACTGAGGAGAGTAATAGGTCGGTAACTTTCCTGTTTATGATTAGGCTTACCAGGCTTTAAAACTGAAAGTATTTTTGCTTTTTTAAAAATAGTGGTAAGTTTACCAGTTGTAAGAATGTCAGTATAGAACTTAGTTAACCATAATCTTACATTTCTTCCCAGATTAAACAAAATTCTGGATGAATGTTATCAAAACCAGGAGCCTTACCAGGCTTTAATTTCTTTAAGGCTGCTTCAACTTCTTGCTGCGTAAAAGGGCATGCAAAATTTGAAGTTATAGGTGAAGACTTGCTAAATTCTTTTAATTTTCTCTTAATATATCTTGTATATGCTTTTTATTGATTGGGATACATGATATATTAACAATACGTATAACTAGTTGATCTGAGGTGATTGTTAGTTGTTCTATAATCAGTGGAGCACTACCACCTAGTTTCCTAAGAAGGCTCCAAGTATTACGGCTGGAATGAGTAAAGTCTATACCCTCAACTGTATTTACCCATTTTTTCCTTCGGGATATATCCAAGTTTTCTAGAAGTTCGTCTGCTGTTTTGGGGTCATTGTTTATCTGATATTCATTATAAAGTAATTCACATTCTTCGCTCCAACCATGTATATAGTTATGCCTAATATCTCTAGGAATATTTTTCTTGGCAGCAAGCAGGACTATACCTATAAATCGATGAAAATTACTACTTATTGGAGATATCCAGCGAATACATTTATCAAGTTCATTTGCGTATTTATTCCAGTCAGCCGTTCTAAAATTCTAGCGTGGGATAGGCTTTGATCTTACAAGTGGAATAGAAATACTAATATCAATTAATAACTTCAATATTTTGAGATAGAAGAAAAACTTTTGACATTGTCAACATCCAGGAATGCGTTAGCAGAGCTAATCTCAGGTGGTATGGTCACTTAAACAGAATGGGCGAAGAAAGATTAGCAAAACAAGTTCTCTACCAGGTTGGCAGCAAAACAACCCAGAGGAAGATCAAGATATAGGTGGATTGATACAGTACAAAGTGCCTTAGATGATAGAAATATAAGATCTGATAATGTTGAAGCCTTGACAAGTAACAGACTGATTTGGAGGAAAATTGTAGATAGGAAGTTAGTAATGATGTAATTTTTTTCATGTAGTACTTTCATATCCTGTACACCCCTTGAGGGTACATGGCAGGAATTTGATGATGATGAAAAACTTCTTTAAGACTATTTCACACATACGTTGCTATTCCAAGTATATTCCATATACTTTGTGATAAGTTGCACCAATGGCAGTGTAACCTGGAATGCTACCTCTTTTAAGGAGCTGTTCAGGATCAGCGGCACGTGTTTCCTGGACAGCAATCATATCAACATTGTTGGTTAACAATAATTTTGATAAATAATTGCATTTGGCTTTACTAATAGATTCAATATTTAATTGACAAATATGTAGTGTAGGGTCAATGTTTCTAAATTCTGGTTTCTGCAAGTCACTATATTCAATAGACATCATGAAATTGGCTGGGAGATCCTTAGGATGGACTGGCTGCCTATCACTGTTGCTCATTTAGCACTACCCGTGCTTAAGTTATACGTGCTCGTTTAGCACGTATAGCTTAAGGATCGCTATGGACGCGAGCAACTTTGTCTCCCTCTTTCCTACTATGTTTGCATCAAACACCTGTTTTGCTAACCTTTCCTCACCCATTTATTTACACATTTAAGGAACTTGACATTTGCTAACAACGTCAAGTTCCTTTCAGATATCTTCATTTTTACTATGATTCTGCCATTGATACCATCTATTCGCAGCCCTAAATTTTCTCATAACTCTCATATCTGTGGTCTCTAGTCTTTGATTGAGTGCTTTATTTCAAACCCATTCTCAGATCCGTAACTTAAAACTGGTTTTAATACTGCTAGTTTGGTGCATTGACTAATTTCTCTCTTATTCCATATAAGCTTATTCTTCTGGTTACCTACCTTGCCAGCTTTGCTTATTCTGTTGTCTATTTCCAGATTTAACCTGCCATTTTCACTAAAAACTGTGCCTAAACAGCTGAAATATTTTACTTGTTCTATAGGATCTCCATTCAGAATGCGGTTGACGTTTTTTCTTATTTTTATAGTTTTGATCTTTTTATTGCTGATTTTCATGCCAAATTTGTTATAGCTGTTATTCAATTTAGTTAGTGAATCCCAGAGACTTACACTAGATGGGTTTAGGAGTACCTCATCTGCATAAAGCAAGAGCTAAATTTGACATCTCTGATTCTAATATCAGACTTGATGCCACTTTTTTTCATAATATGATCCATATAGATGATTAATAATAGTGGAAATAATGTCTTACCCCCTGATTTCACATTAAACCGTCTTCCTGTATTTCCTTCAATTATAGCTAGTTTTAACACTGTCTTGTATACTGCTAGTTTGGTGTATTGGCTAATTTATCTCCTATTCCATATAAACTTATTCTTCTGGTTACCAACCATACCAGCTTTGCTTATTCTGTTGTCTATTTTCAGATTTAATGTGCCATTTTGACTAAAAACTATGCCTAAATAGCTGAAATATTTTACCTGTTCTATAGCAGGGTTTCCCAAACTGTGTTCTGTGAAAAATTATCAAAATTAATATGAGCTTGGAATGGTTTTAAATGCTGTGACAAGTTCAAACGTTTGCAAAATCAGGTGCTCCTCACTTTGCATTTGGATTGTGCTATTAAGGCCGGCGCGCGCTGACTTTGACTCAGCTGCCCGCGGTTGTTGACACCTCTGAGCGCGAGTGAAGTATAGAGGTATCTATTCTAGGAAACGTGCTGTCACAAGCAAGGTCAATGTGATGCGCTCAGGCCGGCACGCCTGAGTGTGCACTGTTGCATTTTTGCGATGCAATACAGCCTGCTTCGGCGATAGTGTGTGCTTAGCTTTATATTGAATACGAGACCGATGATACTCGACTCTAACCGAGGTGTTCCATTAAAATTTAAGGATTTGTCAAGTGTTCCATCGTAAGAAAAGTTTGGGAAAAGCTGTTCTATAGAATCTCCATTCAGAATGCAGTTCCTGTTTTCATAGTTTTGATCTTTTTATTGCTGATTTTCATGCCAAATTTTAACACTGTCTTGTACACTGCTAGTTTGGTGCATTGGCTAATTTATCTCCTATTCCATATAAACTTATTCTTCTGGTTACCTACCATGCCAGCTTTGTTTAGTCTGTTGTCTATTTCCAAGTTTGACGTGCCATTTTCACTAAAAACTGTGCCTGAATAGCTGAAATTTACTTGTTCTGTAGGATCTCCATTCAGAATGCAGCTGAAGTTTTTTCCTATTTTCATAGTTTTGATCTTTTTATTGCTGATTTTCATGCCAAATTTGTTACAGCTGTTATTCAGTTTAGTTAGTGAATCCCAGAGACTTGCACTAGATTGGAGTGCCTCATAAAGGAAAGAGCTAAATTTGACATCACTAATTCTAATATCAGGCTTGATGCCACTTTTTTTCATAATATGATCCATATAGATGATTAATAATAGTGGAGATAATGTCTTACCCCCTGATTTCACATTAAACCGTCTTCCTGTATTTCCTTCAATTGTAGCTGCTGACTGACAATTTAAATATAGACTATATATATTGCGCTGCATAATGTTCTATTCACTACATATAATTGTAGTGTTTTGAAAAGCTTTTCCTTGGGCATCTTGTCATATGCCTTTTCCAGATCTACAAAACTTAAGTACAGATCCTTGTCATATTCACATGATTTCTCAACTATTTGTCTTAAAGTGAAAATGTGATCTTACAACCTCTATTTGGCCTGAACCCAGCTTGTTCTTCTCCAAGTTTCTCCTCCACAACCTCTTTTCAAGTATGATTGCATAATCTTACCTGGAACACTAAGTAGAGAAATTCCTCTATAATTCTTACATCAGTTTTATTCTGTTTTTTTTATAGATGGGTACTATGAGAGTTCTACTACAATCATTGCAAATTCGACCTTCTGGCCAGGCCCTCTGAATTATGCAATGTAGCCAGTGAAAAACTTTTATACCAACATATTTAAGCATATCCAGTTGATTTTATTATCTACTGCAGCTGCCTTTCCACATTTCAAGTTTTTGACAGCCTTTTCTACCTCATGTATTCATATGTAGTACTCCTTTTTGCATTCCTCTTGATAATTTTTTAGTATTGTTCTGTCACTGCTTGGTTCATTTAACAGTCTTTCAAAGTAATTACTCCAGACATCTAGGATATCCTTATCTTCAGTTTTCATGTCACCATTATCATCTCCAGAACATTTTGCCACCTTCCTGATATTTATTTTCTCTATTCTTACCAAAGTATTCGTGTGACTTTTGTTTAGCTACTTTTACACACAGCTTAGCTTGCTTACATTTTTCTCTGTATTCTTTTAGGACATCTGCTGACTTATTTACTAGGAAGTTTTGATATGCTTTCTTCTTTTCCAGGACTACTTCTTTAACTTCTTGTGTCCACCATAGTGTTCTTATTTTTCTATCCTTGCAGACAACTTCACCACATACTTCCTTGTCTGAATCAGAGTTTGCCACTGAGACTCCAAGTTTGGTTCTTGTTTTCAAACTGCTTCAAATTTTCTTCAATAATATTTTTATAGTTCAATCTACATTACCTGTAAAAGCTGCTCAACTTTAATTCTTTTTAAAACTTTCTCACATACTGTTCTTTTCAATGTGATATTCATTTTTGTCCTGCTTAGTACTAAGTAATGGTCACTTCCAAAATCAAATCATCTGTACACTCTTGTATCCTGAACAAGCATTCTGATATCACTATCAACAGTGACGTAGTCAATGAGGCTTTTCTTATTTCTTGGGTCTTCTCTCCATGTGAATTTGTGCAAATCTTTATGTTGAAACATGGTGTTAGTAATGACTAGTTCATGTCCTTAGCAGAAGTCTAGGAAATACTTACCATTATTATTAGCTTTGCCTTTTTTCCAAATTTTCTCACATTGATCTTATATGCTTGGTGGGACATCTTGGGAAAATGGACAAGTTGAATAATTTTAGAAGTAGTAATTTTTTTTTTCCCTTAAGAATATATTTACTTGTTCATATTAGCATAACATCTGATGTAGAATTTTCTGTAATTTCATGGTTACTCAACCATAACTATGCCAAGGTTTCATTTTGTCTGGATAGCCCTCCTCTCTGAATGTTCTGCTTTTCAGTTAAATGTAAGTTAACCAGTAGACTAAACCCTGCTACTTCATACAACAGAGATGGAAGGGTTATTTCCACAAAATTGACAAAATTAGCAAGATAACTAATTCTCCTGATTGGTGTACTTGCTGAAGAACCTGGGTTTGGAACAGTGGAGAATCTTGAATGGAATGAGCAGTGAGATAGTATGAAAAAAATAAATAATTAAAAAAATCAGCTGAACAAAATGGCTAGAGATATTAAAACAAAGGTGAACTCATGGCATCATTCTTTTCTAACTTCTTAATAGATAATCTAAGCAGTTCATGTACTTTACTAAGAATAGCATGCAGCATGTTTCATCTGGTCTTTTGCCAAAAAAAAAAAAAAGACAGAAGAGTCTTGAGCTTAGATACCAGAAATTGTTCTAGTCCTGACTGTTCCTTCCAATTTTCTTTAAAAGCTGCAGTACTAAAATCCAGTCTATATCTCTCTAGCCTTCTATCATCTGACACCTACCCATATAGCTTGAAAGCAAATTTATATTTAGCCTATTTCAAAAAAATAAATAAAAATAGAAAAGTCTCATCATACTATTAATCCATTACTTTCGCCTAAAGTTCTCCCAAAAATAATGGACATAGTCCTTAACAGCTAACTGCTTCACTTCCTGGAAGTCCACTGATTAATCTTTAACGCATTGTTTATCTTTAAATGCAATCCAAAGATTTTGAGAAACTTGTGCAGATGTCTAAAAATTTTCAAGCTGTTTAATTCTATCATTCTGTGACTTGCCTTTGATTTGTTGAAAAGAGGAAAAGGAATACACTGATGTATAATAATAGAGATAGTAAAGCTTATTGGGGTGATCACTTTCCAGCCCAAGGCAAATTTACATTTAATATAAAATTTAAATTATATTAAAAGTAATTAACAGGACATACCTGGTAGTGCAATTTCAGAAAGCAGGAATGACATTTGGAACTTAACTTGATGAGTCAAAGCATACAATATGAGAAAGGTGTTGAGAACGAAACTCAGTTATGTGGATTAAAATACGTAAGTTGAATAGTCGACAACAAAACATGAATATAATCAGTAAACATGGAAGATGATGAATGGAATGGACTATAGATTTTAAATTTAAATTTGTGAAAACTAAAAATTAAAGAATAAAGGGAACAAAATACTAATGTATTTTTTTGGAACAGCTGGAAATTATAATCTTTCAAGAACATTACATGATGAAAGCTATGAGGGTGGTCTGAAAAGTCCTCGGCCTCAACCATAGATGGCAATACTATCAGCAAGAGATTTTTTTTTCTAAGTTGGTACATTTGTCATAAGCATCCATGTGAAACTTCAAGTCATTCTATCAAGTAGTTTGTTTTATACAGCTGTCTGAAGCAAAAGTGTTGTCTGTACCCCTTGAAATCGATAAAACTGAGTATCGTGTGGTTATAAAATTCTTTGTAAAAGAAGGTTTAATGCCAAAAGAAATTCATTCTAAGTTCATAAAAGTTTATGGTTGATCTTCTCCTTCGTTTTCGACAATTAAGAAATGGGCTACCCAGTTTAAACATGGCTGTATGAGCCTTGAAGATGATCCACATGAAGAACGTCCAAAATGTGTAACACCACCAGAAATCATTGAACAAGTGCACGATATGGTATTGGATGACTGGCGAGTCAAAGTGCATGAAATTTACTGAGACTATAGGCATTTCAAAAGAATGTGTAGGATATATTTTGCATGAAGAATTGCAAATGAAAAATTGTTGCGCAAGATGGGTGTTTGCACTTGCTCACAACAGATCAAAAATGCACGCGCATGAAAATCTCTGAACAGTGCTTGGAGTGTTTTAACAAGAATAAAATTGATTTTGTGCATCGATTTATTACTATGGATGAGACTTGGATTCACCATTACACACCAGAATCCAAACAGAAGTCAAAACAGTGGACAGATGCTGGTTGTCCAGCACCAAAGAAGACAAAATCAGTTCCATCAGCAGGAAAGGTCATCGCATCGGTATTTTGGGATTCTAAAGGCATTTTGCTTAACAATAACTGGGAGGAATATTATTCCGATCTTTTAACCAGACTAAACGAAAAAATTCATGAGAAAAGACGAGGTTTGCAGAAGGAAAAAAATCATCTTTCATCAGGACAATGCACCTGCTCACAAAGGTGTTTTGGCAATGGGAAAATTAAGGGATTTTCCCTTAAATTTCCAGGGATGACTATGAATTGTTGGAACATCCACCCTATTCCCCAGATTTGGCTTCCTCTGACTTCTCAAAACTAACTTTTCCTTGCTGGTCAGCGTTTTTCTTTGAATCAAGAGGTGATTGCAGCTGTAAAGATGTACTTTGCAGATCTTACTGAGAACCACTACAGGGATGGGATAATGACACTGGAGCATTGCTGGAATAAATGTATTAGTCTTAAGGGAGATTGTGTTGAAAAATAATTTTGAATATAATTTTAAAATTATTTTTCAAATTTTAAATTTATAATTATTATTATTTTTCATTGTTAGGCCGAGAACTTTTCAGTCCACCCTCATATACTAGAAGTAGATGAAATATTTTTTTAAAAAAAAAGGTGCAAAGTTGGTTCAGTGAATTTGCAGTTGGATTTAGAATAGATATTGACCAGTAACCCCCTCACATTTTTGTAGACTTAAAGCACTGGAAGAATGATCAAAATCAGTTGTGTGACAGCATTCATTGAAGTACCTGTAAAATAAAGTAAGGTAGCAGATTGTGAGATAGTAGTTGGAGTGAGCCTATGAGAGAGGATTGTTGATTAACTGGATTACTCTGTTCTGGATGGCATTAATTTTTCTTAAGTTTTTGGCACCGTGCACTTCAAATGTAACAGCAAATGTATTTGCATAAATGTGATATACTGAAATAAGCAGTAAAGTTTACCAAAATTTCTTGTAGGAGGAAATTCTAAATGTGGTGCATTTGATCTTAGAAAGGAAGAAATGAAAGTAAATCAAGAAGAGAAATTTTATCCAGTGATGATCATCAAATGAAAGAAGATTTTAATCCTTTCTTATAGGAGAGAGGCAGCATTTCAAGTTGTCAGGATTATCCTCATCCTGCTGAAGAATAGGAAATTTGCATCATCATTGTAAAATTAAGGCAGTGATTATAGAAAATCTTGAAGCTTGCAAAATTTGAAAAGTGCATAGCATGTCAAATGAATAGGCATGAAATATGGAATTAATGTTTGGTAGGGGAAATATGTGTCTGTGTATTTCAATAATTATACTGCTTCTAGTTCAGATGTCTGAAACTCATTGCTGTTGATTCTTGGTCTTTTTTTTTGGTGTCTCACAAACATATACAGATGCAAAAGAGGTTGTTCAACTATTGAGTGTCCATTTTGCTAAAAGCTATCAACCTGGTGTATGAGAAGGTGTTAGAGCTGTTGCACAAACTGAATAAGAATTCAGCAATAGGGACTGATGGGATATCTTCATGGGTACTAAAAGAGTATTCAACTGAACTGGCTATTCCTTTAACCAGGCTATATAATCCAAGTCTCAGAACAGGACACATTCTGCAGGAAGGTAATCTTATTGCACAAGGGTGGTTCAAAGACTGATGTATCCAAATATCGACCAATACTACTATCTCTGAAGTGGTGGTGAAGATTTTGGAAATAAGGTTAGGGCTTGCATTCTGAAATGGGTTGACAGTGAATCTCTACTTAGCAATGAAAAACATAGGAATACTAAGGAAAGGTCATGGTTTTATCAACTTGCTCACATTCTATAATAATATTACCATTGAGATTAATGTTGGTAGGGAAAGTGTGTGTGTGTGTGTGTGTGTGTGTGTGTGTGTGTGTGTGTGTGTGTGTGTGTGTGTGTGTGTGTGTGTGTGTGTGTGTTTCAAACATTATACTGCTTCTAGTTCAGATGTCTGAAAGTTATTGTTGTTGGTCTTTTTTTTTTTTTGGTGTCTTAGACAAGGAGAATGGATACACCATGATACTTTGGGATTTTGCTAAGGCTTTTGACAGAATACAGCATGGAAGACTGTTACATAAATTGGAGAATATGGGTTTGGATTATAAAATATCATGGATAAGGCTATGTTGGGACTTTGGAATGCTGGCTGTGGAGAGGGGTTAAAGAAATGTGGATTGCAGAATTTGGTGGAACAGGAGGAAAAGAGGTGATATGATAGAGACATTTAAATTAGTGAGAGGATTTTATCAGATTAATCCAGAGGAGATTAATCTGATATTATATGATCTGATATAGGAGTAGATTTTTGACATGGAGAATTGTAAGTGAATGGAAAGCATTACCAGAATATGTTGTTAATGCAAAGAGTGTTAAGGATTTTAAGGTTCTATATGATAAATATGTTGTCAGTTGAATGAACCTCCCACAATGAGTCTGCCGACTCCATGGAGGGTGTAATAATAATAATAAGAGGATGGCTGACTGATATATTACAAAAAAAAATGGTATATGGGGGATATGAGTCTGCAAGATTGAAGGTAACCAGTGGTATACTACAAGGATCAGTCCTTGGTTCAATGTTATTCAATCTGTAAATTAATGACATTGGGAAGGTTTTAACAGGCTTCATAGAGCTATTTGCTAATGATGCAAAGATAGGTAGGGTAACTGGGAATGTAGCTGATATGCAATAGTTGCAAAGTGATTTGAATATGCTGGAATTTTGATGGGAAATGTCAATAAATGTCAAGTCATGCACTTGGGCATGATTAGATATCCAATGGCATATTATATTGGTGAGAATTGGTGGGATTATGACAGAAGAAACTTATCAGGCTATGGATCTTGAAGTGTTAGTAGATAGGGAGTTGAAGTTATTTAGCAAAGATTGCAAATACAACTCATAAGATAATTGCATTGCTGAAACAAACCTCGACATGACAAGGTCTTGATAAGACCTCACTTGGACTATTGTGTGCAGGTGTGGTCTCCTGGTTTCTGTTGTGATTCTGATACAGTAGGGAGAGCGCAAACTCGAGTATTCAAAATGATATCAGGATTGTGGAATACGGTTGGCTTGAGACAGATTGAGAATGTAGACTGCAGATTTTAGCGAACAGGAGAAAGAGAGATGATATGATTGAGACTTTTGAACTTCTGAAAGGGTCGTGCAGGATTTCAGTTGATGGAATTTTTTATTTTATGGAAAGGGGAAAGAACAAGAGGACATCCTTGGAAGCTGAGAAGAGGATGAGATCTAGATTTTTATCTCATAGAGTGGTGCGTGATTGGAATGGATTGCCTTTGGATGTTGTGTGTGCAAGTAGTGTGAATGAATTCAAGAATAAGTATGATAGCTGCTGTGAGTAATATGTGGCATCCCTTGATTTGTTCCTGACTCCCTGGAGGTCTCTCTTAATAATATATAAGAAAAGGAAGGAAACCCAAGGGCTGATTTTAGTTAGATTCTGAGCTATCTGAACTCCAGTAATTATAGTAATTACTGAAGTTACCAGAATAGATTTATTTTGAAATTTTAAAGGCTTTTGTGGTGTTCTGTGCTTTTACTGGGCAAATGGTTCTAGAAGTTCTCAAAAAAAAAAAAAAAAAGAAGTAGTAACATCATACAATGACTCCTAATTAATCTTAATGTATTTTAATTCTATTTAATTCTAAACAATGTTCAAGTTGTGTAAGTACATTATATTTAACCTTCCTATTCAGTGTCTTTTACACTGATTACTCCCAGTTATTAAAATATACCCAGTTTGTAATAAATTATTTTTTTTAAGCCTCAAATTGTGTAAAATTTAAAATTCATTCATTCTCACTAGAATAGAATGCAAATCTTTTATCTCTAATTCCAAAGTAAAGTAATTTCTGAGAAAGTTTTATGTTTGTCCTAAACCACAATCTCTATATTCCTGCTATATCATATAGATAACGTGTGTATGCATACTCATACACACACGCTCAAGTCATCCAAGATTTTGGAGAAGTAGTGATGGAGAGCTTGCTTGAAAACTGTAATCAACTAACATGGCTTAAATGCCTTTGTTTTTCCTCATGAAAAAAATAGGTGAGCTGCATATCTATGAAGCATTGGAATTCATTTGTTCAGAAACTTATCAGAGGGAATAAGATCCCTTCCCATTTATGAAAAAACATTTCTATTTGTTTATTGAATGCATTTTTGAGATTATACTGTTTTAGAAATTCCACCTAGTGATCTGATGCTACTTTCTGATAAAATGGATTTAAAAAATATATATATATATATATTTTTTTTTTTTTTTTCCTTGTTTCTTTTGTCTCTTCTGTTTCTTGCAGTTAAAAAAAAAGTTGTGAAATATATTTTGGCAATATTCATATATGTTATTTAATGATGGGTACTTTATAAACAAAGCGCAAGTAGATTAGTGCAGGATGACATTATACTGAATATGAAGAATATTCCAAGGAAGCACTTAAACTTGTCAGTTTTAATTATCACCAATGGCAATTTCACTCTGTGTGCCCCTTGTGGAATGAAAAATATATTTTAGTTTTTATGTAAAGTGGTGGTTCTTAATGTCCAGTTTTAATGAAAAATCCAAATTGCTCAATAAGTTTAGTACAGTTTAAAATGTTATTATTATTATTATTATTACAGGTATCTCCATGAAGTCAGTAGACTCATCGCAGGAGACCCAAACTAACAAAACAATATCTGTCATATCTCTTCTTGAATTCATTTACAGACGAAGAGCTCACAACTAAGTCAGGCAATGAATTCCACTCATTCACCATCCTCCAGGCAAAAAACCTTGTTCTGACACCCTTGTTAACCACACTCTTCTTTAATTTCCAGGGATGACCTCTTGTTCTTCCATCACTATCACACAGCTGAAACATTTCCCCTACATCAATCTTATAAAATCTTTCAATAATTTAAATGTTTCTATCATATCCCCTCTTCTCTGCCTATCAGCGAATCTCTGCGATCCACAAGCTCTCAATCTATCAATGTATGGAGCATTTTTTACATCACTCACCAACTTAGTCACTCTTCTCTGAACCCTCTCCACAGCCTCCTACACAGGTCACCTGGATTCCATCTCCAAGGAATCCAGGTGACCAGACCTGAGCACAGTAATCCAAATGTGGAAGTATCAACGCTTTATAAAGGGGATTTATCTCTGGATGTCAGTGTGTTCCTCAACAACCAAATAATCCTATGTGCAATCTTGGACACCTTAGCAATGTGTCCTTTGAACTTCATCTCCCTATCTACTAACACCCCTAAGTCCCTAGCCTCATCAATCTCTTGGAGTACTGCTCCATCAATGTAGTACACAGTTGGTAATCTTTTAATCCCAAAATTCATGACTTTACACTTTTCCACATTGAACTGACATCCATTATCTTTTGCCCATTCTACCAGCTTATTTAAATCATCCTGCAAACTTTCAACATCAGCTTGATTTTTTATTGTGCTACCCAACTTTGCATCATCAGCAAACAACTGAATATCTCCCTGTAAGCCATTTCCTATATCATTTATATACAAATTAAACAACAATGGCCCAAGCACAGAGCCCTGAGGCACATAATAACACTAACCTATCCATATCACTAACTCACCACTGGTCATCTGCCTCATCCTGGACTCGGCTCCTCCATACACCACCTTCTAATATCTCTCCCTCAGCCATTCTCCTATCCATATCACCAATTTAGTATCCATTCCCATCTTCTCCAATTTGCGTAACAGTGTTCCATGGGGTATCCTGTCAAAAGCCTTAGCAAAATCCAGAAGTACCACTGTGTAGCCAGTTCCTTTGTCCAACTCAGATGTCATTCTATTATGAAAAGTTAATAGATTGCTAAGGCAGGATCTACCTTTAACAAAACCATGTTGGCCTCTATAGAGTATCATATCCTGATCCACCCATTCTTGAATTTTGTCTTTAACCAACTTTTCCAATACTTTTACCACTACTCCTGTGATGGTGATTGGTCTGTAATTAACTACTGCAGTTTTAGAGCCACCCTTATGCAAAGGAACCACTTTGCCTAACTTCCACTCCCTAGGGACCATACCAGAGTTCAAACTTAAATTAAATATCCAAGTAAGAGGGGTTGACAATTCATTTGCACATTCACCCGAGCTGATATTCCATCTAAGCCTACAGCAGTGTTTGCATTTAAATTTTGCAATATATTAAATACCTCTGATTCTTTAGCTTCAATTCTCACATTAGTTATTGCTACAGGTACAGAGATATCCTCACTTGGGTGATAGACTTTTGAAAAAGTCTCATCGTTATGTTTCATCAGAAATTGCAACATCTGTTTTCAGAAGTTGTTTCTCATAAACAGACTAATATAATGAAGCTAAGAGATGTCAGTGATGTAGAAATGGTTTATCTTTGGCAACTGATTGCAATGAAAACCAGGAAAAACAGTGAAAAGTCACCTACTGCAATAAACTCAGATGAATCAAGGAATTATAAAATCATAATGTAGACATATTTGGAGTTACAAAGAAGACTAGAAATAGTTCTAAGTAACACCTGTAAAATGCTATATTCAGATAATAGTAATCAGGGAAAGGAAGGAATAGCTGTAATATTCAGCACTAAACAGAAAATTAATTTTCTTGGACATTAGGCAACATCAAATGTGGACTAATTTTAAGACAGAACAATTGGACTATGTGACTGAAATACCCACAGAATTTTTCTTTCTTTGGCAAATGGTTAGTCCATCATCATCATCCTTTAGGGACAATCCCTGTCACATTGGTGAGCTTTTCTTCTTCCAGATTTCTAGCTTTTTATATATATATATATATATATATCTTTCAGTTAATCTAAGTAGATCCTCTAATAATGTATATTGGGTTTTTCCTCTTCTATTTCTTTATATCTTCACTGCTGATATGTTTACAGGAAAAGAGAAAGTTGCCACAGGGCCAAGCAGATTGTAGATCTAATTATAAGAAGAAGCCAGGTGGTAATTTGTTATGTCTATACACTAATGATAGGAGAATCGGCAATAAAGGAGTTGTTCATTTTATCCAAAATTACAACTTAATTCAAATTACAACATCAGATGTTATAATTTGGATTAAGTGTAAAGGATATAGTATTTCTAGACTAAACAAACACATGTAATAACCACAGTAATAAGTTTTAATAAGTAAATATTTCATCCTAAGTATCTTAGGACATCCTCAGTACAGTTAATTCAAACAATACTAGGACCCCCCCCCCACCCCCCCCCCCCCCCACCCCCCCCCCCCCCCACCCCCCCCCCCCCCCACCCCCCCCCCCCCCCACCCCCCCCCCCCCCCACCCCCCCCCCCCCCCACCCCCCCCCCCCCCCACCCCCCCCCCCCCCCACCCCCCCCCCCCCCCACCCCCCCCCCCCCCCACCCCCCCCCCCCCCCACCCCCCCCCCCCCCCACCCCCCCCCCCCCCCACCCCCCCCCCCCCCCACCCCCCCCCCCCCCCACCCCCCCCCCCCCCCACCCCCCCCCCCCCCCACCCCCCCCCCCCCCCACCCCCCCCCCCCCCCACCCCCCCCCCCCCCCACCCCCCCCCCCCCCCACCCCCCCCCCCCCCCACCCCCCCCCCCCCCCACCCCCCCCCCCCCCCACCCCCCCCCCCCCCCACCCCCCCCCCCCCCCACCCCCCCCCCCCCCCACCCCCCCCCCCCCCCACCCCCCCCCCCCCCCACCCCCCCCCCCCCCCACCCCCCCCCATAACATTTGTTAATTTTTATTTTAGAACATTATTGGGGTTATGATAATGGAGTTTATTTTTAAGTAAGTTTGAATTATACTGAACTGTATGATTTTATCGATAATAAACAATATTTTTTCATGAAACAAAACAAGAATATATTTTATTTTTAAGTAATTTTGAATTATACCAAACTGTATAATTTTATCGATAATAAACTATATTTTTTCATGTTTAATTTTTTTTTAATTTTTACCATAATTTTTATATTTTATCCAAACACATATGCACTGTACTTACAGTGTGTATGTATATTTCGAAAGTTGCAGCAACCTCACGATTTCAAGCCACGAGCCGCCACTGGTCTGAAACAAATTCTTAATCTGTCTTCATAATCAGTATTCCACAATCCTAATATCATTTTTAACACTCTCTAAACTGTATCAATCATAATGGAAACCAGGAGACTAGACCTGTGATACAGTAGTCCAAGTGAAGTCTTGTCAAGGCCTTGTAACAAAATGGAATAATTAAAAGAATGTTTCCCATCATGGAAATGCATTATAACTCAAATAGTAAAAAATAAATTCCTTTATAATTGTTTGTTTGTGTTTGAATGGAACATTATTATAATGTCTTCAAAATTGCATTTCTCAAAGTGAGAGTACACTGATGTTACTAAAATTTTAAAAGGGGTACACGGGTACTGAAAGTTTGGGAAACACTGATCTAATAAAAAAAAAAGGGCAGAGAAAATGCAGAAAGTATGAAGACACTTTCAGCCTTCCCCTATATCCAACCAACTGTAGGCAAAAAATAAGATTTAATCTGAATGAGATTTGTTATATTAAAAAGGATTGTTTATTTTGACATACTTGTGTATTATATTTTTTGAAGGTAAGGATGACATAGTACTTGGTATAGGACAGTGGTGGCGAACGTTTTTATGTGCGTGCCAAAAGTTTACAAATCAAGTTGCTGACGTGCCGTGAAGTTTTTAATAGGGGAAAAATTAATTGCAGAATTTTATTGAGACAAGTTTAAAAATTAACATAGAATTTCATAAAAATGAACCTCATAATTTGGCATACACATTGTCGTATACAAATCAGTATCAACCTATTATCAATATATCAATTATTAATGAGATTTTTGCTGTTCTACATTAGATGCCAAATGCTTTATATCAGGTTCATATTTTGTCACTGTTAGTAATATACACGCCGAATGAGATTCATCAATCATTCTATTTCTTAAACTGTCTTTTATAAAATTCATTTCGAAAAATAATTACTCACAAGTATATGTATAGAAGAAAATTGATAATATAGCCATCGCTAGTTTTTTTAAACAAAAGGTTTCAGGAATGGCATTCCACGTTTTCAATATTTCCTCTTCTGTATTTTTTTTAATTGCGCTCAATAATCGATCATTTTCCATTATTTCCAAGTCATTTCTCAAATCGACAAACTTTTGTTTCCATATAGAACTAGATTGAAAATCGATTAATTGCATTTCCATATCTTCCAAATTCAGCCACTCGAAAATCTCCAAATTGAGTTTATCTGCTGATGTGTCTGGATGCAAAATAAATTTTGATGTCTCTGCAAATTGCCTGAACTGCGTATATCAGCCTGCCAATGTATAATACAATGAAAACCCAGAACTGAATGTCCAATACGTTTGGTAAATAAATTGATGAACCCATTTTCCTCTCCATTCATACTGCAGGCACCATCAGTATTTACTGATACAATTTTGGAAGGATCTATATCTCTTTCAGCAAGGGCATTTACAACTGCGTTGCAAATATCTATTCCTTTTATTGTTATTGCTAATTATGTTAAACTTATCAATTCTTCTTTGATATTATTCCCAACAGAATAATGAATAAAAATTGCTAAACGAGCTGATACAGCTGTCAGTACTCTCATCAAGACAAAGAGAAATTAAACCAGAAGATTTTATATCTATTTTTTGCTGATGAGTTATATTTTTAGCCATTTCTATGATTCTATCTTTCACTGTGTTTCTAGCCAAAGGCATATCTTTTATTCTTTGAATACATTTTTCCTTGTTTTCAAAATCTTCAAAGAGAACTGGTGCGCATTTTAACCATGCTTCTTTTATATATTCTCCATCACTAAAAGGTTTCCCGTGTTTAGCAATTACATTTGAGGCAAAAAAAAAAACTAGCAGCAGTTATATTTGAACGACTGCCGATAAATTTCATTAGGGTTGTTGACTGGATATTCCTATTTTTAATTGACAGAGCAATAAAATCTTTCTGTTCGTCCTTGCTGTTCTCAAGAAGCGATTTATGGTTTGTCTCATAATGCCATTTTACTGACGACGTTCTGCACACAACTGTCCCTGAACATAAAACACATGTTGCTTTATTGTCTTTGTTAATCATGCCATACTCTTCAGTCCACCGGCTTTGGAACTCTCTGCTGCTTGACTGTGATAATTTTCGTTTTCTCTTTTCGCCAGCCATGTTCAGTAGAACTGTAAAAAAATAACTCAAAACTTAAATCAAATGCATTTTTTATAGTTTCAAAAAAATCAACATTTTATTATATGCCTAAAGTAAAATATCTTTATAATTCCCATTTACAGTAGCAATAACAAAACAGTGCACATACACAACAATAATGCACTTGCCGCTGCTTATTTCCCTACTGGCGGATGCTCGGTGCGAAATGCATAATAAACGCACGTGCGATTAGAAAAGGGAAAAAGTCAGGGAATCCTAAGGACCAGTCGTTCTCAATTCTTTTTCTATAAGACTGTATTTTTACTCTATTTATATTTATTCTTAGGGCCCAGTCTCAACAAACGTACCCGTAAATACCGTTCCCATTTTTTTAAAGTTCATACATTAAACTAATTTATATAATTTTGTATCGCCGATGTGAAGCCTTTTGGCTATTTATTTTAGTAAATAAGTATTAATAATTAATTATGGAATAATCATAAAGAGTATTAGTACACTTATGTATACGGTGTAGCATGTTGAGAAATATAAAAGTACGCATTTAAATTAGTTATCAATCACAGGACTAATGCTACAATATTGTAGTTTCCTCAGGCCAACATCATTAAATTAACTTGTGGTAAGTTTCATTGACATATCCCATTCTGATCACCAAAAATTTATAATATTATTCAGTATAAAATTGATTATTGTATTATTAAATTGATTTTAATTATGTTGGTTTGAAAAAAAAAAAAAAAGGTAGTGAGAAAAATATTTATGCATTGTAGCTCACCATAGAAGTCAGCGACATCCTAAATAATATATACTAAACAAGTGAGAAGAAAGTAAACATCCTTGTCTAACTCCTTTTCCAACTTGAAGCCAGTCAGTCAATCCAACACCTGTTCTTACTTTGACTTCTTGCTCCTTATACAAGTTGGCTATCAACCTGATAGTGTGTTGAGGAAACCCATTCTTTTCATTACTTCCCACAGTTTCACATGCTCAACACAGTCAAAAGCTTTAGAGTAGTCTAAGAAACACATTACCAGAGGGAGTCTGAATTCTTTATATTTTTCTATGATCTGTCTAAGGCAAAGGATCTGATCTCTGGTGCCCCTACCTTTCCTAAAACCTGCTTGTTCCTCTGGCATCTCTGCCTCAACTTTGGCCTCAATCCTATTTAGCATGATCTTTAATAAAATTTTGCTTGCATGAGATATCAAACTAATAGTTCTATAATTCTTGCATGCCTTCATGCATATTACCTTTCTTGTGTAGTGGTATGAAAACTGACTTCTTCCAGTCTCTAGGCCATGATCATGTCTCTCATATCCTTGTAATCAATCTATGAAACACTCTTATCCCTCCATCCCCTGTGGCTTTAATTAACTCTGCTGGGATTTCATCTTCACCTGGGACCTTATTGCTGTTGAGCTGCTTAACTGCTCTTTCAATTTCATGCCTAAGTGGAGGAGGTTCCAAATCAAAATTTTCTTGGAGGGAGGACTCCACATTTTCTTTATCCACTCTGCTGTACAGTTCATTTCCATCTGTTTTTGATTTCCAACTCTTCTGTTAGTAATTATCCATTCCTCTCTTTGATGACATTCAATTTAGGCTTGAACTTGTGCTTTAAGTCACGAACTAAATAAAACATCCTTTTATAATTATGCCTTCTCATCTGGAACTCTATTTCTTCACATTTATTAATATAGAACTTTTCCTTATCCTGCTTGATGGCTCTTCTGATTTCTCTATGTAATCTCTTGTATTCTTCGGTCCCTGTGTCTCTTTGTTTTTCCAACCGCCTTCTTTTGATTAGTTCCCATGTTTAACCTGATATCCATGGGTCTCTTGGTTTTCTTATTGGGCTGAGATACGTCTTCGCTGTATCCTGTATTATCATCTTGACTCCTTCCCAAAGCATTTCTGGTGAGATTTCGTCATTGGTCTCCAAAACATCATCCAGCCGAGTTGATGTTTCTTCTGTGAATCCACTAGGAATTACTCTAACATCCAATCTAGTGGAATGTGCCTGACCTGGAAGTTTTCGGGGTCTTAGTCTTACTTTGGCTCTTACCAGCTGATGGTCTGTACCACAATCTGCTCCAGGACAAGTATGCACATCGGAGATGCTTGTCTTCCACCGCTGGAGAGCCAGGATGTAATCAATCTGGTGCCTTGACCTATCAATGTTGGATGTCCAAGTATAGGTCCTTTGTGGATGTTTCTGGAAGCAGGTATTGGTTATAACTAATCTGTTAGCATGGGCAAATTCCAACAGTCTTTCACCATGGGTGTTACGTTCACCCAGACCAAACTTGCCACACTCCGGCCTGACTCTCATACTCTTTCCCACTTTTGCATTTAGTTTCCTAAGATGTACTGTATCTCTCCTTGGTAGGCAGTCCAAAACAGTTTGTAAGTTTTCATAGAATTCTTCACTCTCTTCTTCAGGCCTATCCCTGTGGGGTACATAAACTACCATAATTGATACATTGGTAGGCTGAGCCTTAAGTCTAATGGAGAATATCCTATCATTAATGGGGTTATAATCAAGAAGGCTTCTTGCCTGAGTTGTCTTCAGTATCACAGCTACCCCATGCTGTTTTGCGTCACCACCTGAATAAATAACTAGCTTACCATCCTGTCTTTTGAAGTGACCTTCTCCATTCCATCTGGTCTCTGTAATTCCCAAGATGTTAATTTTATACCTATCCATCTCTTTACAGACAATCTCAAGAGTACTCATCTGTAAACCCCGAACATTCCATGTACCTATATAAAATTCCTTTCTAAGATTAATCTTATACATTCTGTGTTGCTCATTCACGGTATCACTGACTTTTGATGGAGACTGTAATATACTTCTCGAACAGGACCCTCTGCCTAAGCCCTGAACGTGACTCTGATTATTCTGCGCGACAGCCGATGCAGCATGAGATGCGTTATTAGGCACAATCATAGTAGCATTTTTGAGTGAAGTCACTGCAAGAAGAAAGTGGTAGGGTTGCCTGACAACTCAGGCTTCTTGCCTGAGTTGTCTTCAGTATCACAGCTACCCCATGATGTTTTGGGTCACCACCTGAGTAAATAACTAGCTTACCATCCTGTCTTTTTGAAGTGACCTTCTCCGTTCCATCTGGTCTCTGTAATTCCCAAGATGTTCATTTTATACCTATCATCTCTTTACAGACAATCTCAAGAGTACCCATCTGTAAACCCCGAACATTCCATGTATCTATGTAAAATTCCTTTCTAATTAATGTTATACATTCTGTGTTGCTCATTCACGGTATCACTGACTATTGATGGAGACCGTAATATACTCGAACAGGACCCTCTGCCTAAGCCTTGAACGTGGCTCTGATTATTCTGCGCGACAGCCGATGCAGCATGAGATGCGTTATTAGGCACAATCATAGTAGCATTTTGGAGTGAAGTCACTGCAAGAAGAAAGTGGGAGGGTTGTAGAGGCCCTTTCCACATAAGATGAAATAGCAAAATAGGAAAGATTCACCCCTAGCCCTCGAATACTCTAATAGCATTGGAGGGAAGGTAGCAAGAAGGAAAGAAAAAAAGGGGAGGGACCAGTCTACAGATAATATAACAGATGTATATTACATGAAGTAAGGTATGGTCCAGCATAGGTACCTCGGGTTTGCCATGCCCGTATTCACTAAAGTGAGCCCTTGAGGAAAATCAAAATAATGAATCCGTTCAGGTCCATGTTCAACTAATAGTTGATGTAACTGATTGTTATTGGAAAATTTTACAGGACACCAAGTTGCTGGATCATTATAATTTAAATTTGTAAAATCAAATCCTTTTATGATTGGATCTGTAGAACAACCAGCTTCAGAATCAACAATTCTCATATGATCTGTAGATTTCTCCTTCGATGTTTTAATCTCTAATTTTTGGTATCTGTAGAATTCTCCTCCAATTCATTAATTGAAACTATAGACGAATTATCCAACGAATAATCTTGGAGATTTTCTTCTTGTATGCGATTACGATCTTCTCGGTAAAGATATTTTAAAAATGCACTTTCTTGTTTTTCCGCTTTACGTTTGCGTTATTGAAAGCCCGATTTCTTTTTATCCATTTTCAAAATCCAGTAATTGAAATATTTATAAATAAAAATAAACTTCATTATAAAAATATGGACTTTAAACTATTCAGTAATTCACAAATAAATTTTTATACATTTACTTAATGAAGTATTTATCAATTATATATATCTTACAAGTTATAACTATATAACTTATCTATCATAGATTTATAATATAATAATTCAACAATATCGTTTCTATGAACTAGTCGGTGCGGCGGCGCAGTAGTGTAGGTTCGTTTCTAATGTGCACATCTTTAAATTAAAAAAAAAATTATATTTTATGGCTGTGTATTTCTCAGTTAGGTGCTTCTTTCAAGTCAAACGTGTCTATTTTGTGTCGAGTATTTTTGCATTTGACATAATTGGTTTGTATTTGGTATCAGATTGTATGATTAGGCATCGTTGCAGCTAAGCCTAATCTCGCTATTGTGACAGCTTGTGGCTGTTAAATCTTTTTTGTAGCTACGTATGTAAATCCTTGTGTTAGATATTTTTGGTTATTCATATAATGACGTGTTTGATGAAACATTTTGAGAATGATATGTTATAGTGATCGCGTTCTTGTTGTTAAGCCTAATACTGCCATTCTCTGAGCATATATACTGGATGTTAAATGAAATCTATTGATTATAAGTGTATAATACTGAGATAATTATTTCAAGCAACGTATGTAAATTTTGTTAGGTATTATTTAATGTTGTTTAATATGAGTATTTTATTTTAAACTTTTCAGAACTCAATATGATAACAAGATCACAGACAATTTGTTTGAAAGGGCACAATCACACACCTAATATATTATCTGTTTTTAATAAATTACTTGCTAGTGAAAGTTTGGTGGATGTAACATTATTGTGTGAAGGAATGACCCTTAAGGCTCACAAAATAGTACTATCTGCAAGCAGCACCCTTCTATACAGCTTATTTTTAGAGAACCCAAGTAGTCATCCTGTTGTGACATTAAATGATATGAAGTTCAACGACTTAAGGTTGATGATCCAATATATGTACCATGGTGAAATTAATATTTCATGGGATATGATTCCATCATTGTTAAAATCTGCAGAGATCCTAAAAATGAAAGATTTTTTGGACGTTGCTAATAAGTACAATGATTCTGTGGAAGGCATACAGCAGAGCGCTTTAGATTATGATCGTCATGAAGCAGGGAAACCGATCATTGTTCACTTGGTTGCTGAGGGTCAACTGTCAGGTGAAAGTGTGCATACGGGTGTATTGTCTTGTTCAGTGTCTGATGCTACAGTTGATTCTCACCTAACAGTCACAACCTTGGGTAGTGATGACAACAGTCCTTTCATCAATTCAGGTGAATGTGTGCATAACGGTGTGTTGTCGGTTTCTGATGCTGCAATCACGGTTTTTAGCGGTGATGATGGTCCTTTCATCAATTCAGGTGAATGTGTGCATGGCAGTGTGTTGTCGGTTTCTGATGCTATGGTTGATTCTCACCTGCCAGTCACAAACTTGGGTATGTCATCTGAGTCAGCCATTTCTTCTGTGGTTGCTGGTGATGTCAATCCAGATTACTTAACATCTTGTGTTTCTATAGTATCCCCTCTTGAATCTGATGTCAAAGTAGAAACGAAAGACTGTGCAGTCCATTCCACATCTTCTAATATATCAAATGTTTTGCCTGTATTAAGTGACTCGTATGATCGCAGAAGTTTTAATGTAATATATGATGATACATCTGGTTTGACTAATATCCCAAGTTTAAGTGATCATCAAGACTTCGCAGTTAGCTACCATCAGTCACATAGGGAACATACATGTTTTATACAGCCATATCCCAATGTATCGGATAGAAGCATGTGGAGTAGACTGTGTTGTACAAGTTCTCCTGAAACAAATGAACGGACATTTTTAAATGACTGTAATATATTTTATAATTTTGATCAGACCAAATTGTATAATCTATCTTTTAGAATTCCAATGTGTTCTAATATTTTTTATGGAATAGGAAGTATGGGGGGATTAAGAATGACAAAGTATGAGAATGACAGAAGTGAATATGTGCATGGCATAAATAGTGCAGAAATAGATACACACATATTGCTGAGTGATATACTAAAGAATGTGAGAGAGGTTCAGGAACAAAAACAAGCATCAGTGGGAGTAAACGATGCCAAGTTAAGAAGAAGCAAAAAAGATGTTGTGCTGTATGGGAATTCTATAATTAAGGGTGTGAAGGATGGTAGAGTAATTAAAGCGTGTTATCCAGGGTCAAAGATTAAGGATATAACTAGGGCTGTGAAATTGCAGAAAGATAGAGTGAGTGAGATTATTGCAGTTATAGGGACGAATGATCTACGTAGCGAAAGATTTTCTGTAAGACGGGATTTGAAGAATTTAATGATTGCAATGAATGCAAAGAGTGAGAGTGGAAAGATCATGAGTGTGCTACCACGATTTGATTGTGATGAAATGAACAGAAGAGCAATTATAGTAAATGGAATGGTGTCCAGATTGTGTAAAAGGTTTTGCAAAGAAATGAAACTGAATATTCATTTTATGAATGTCTGGGATGAGTTTGATAAAAGGAAGGAGTATTTTAAGAGAGATGGTTTGCACTTAAATGGATTAGGAGCTTGGCATTTAGAACATTTATTGATAAAGGACAGAGTAAAGGGTCATAAACAGGGAAATGGGATTTGCTAGGGAGGCAGGTGATAGAGTTAGCTGTAAATAGTACTAAGGTCATTAATCGTTGTGAAACTGGGATTAATTGTTCGCAGAATGTTAACAGTAGACAGAGTGGGGTAATTCGCACACAGGGATATTATGGGAGGAAGGGTATATTGCAGTTTATGTATACCAATGCTCGAAGTATTAGGAATAAGTGTGAAGAATTTTTGTCATTACTTAGTACAACATGGCCAAAAATTATAGGAATTAGTGAAACTTGGTTAACCAAGAATGATATAGTTATTGGGATTGAATGTAAGGGGTACAGTATTTTCAGGCAGGACAGAGATGACAGAATGGGGGGAGGGGTTTTATTAATGATAGACGAAACATTAAAGCCAAAAAAGATAGAAGTACCTCACTGTGACAGGTATGTAGAGGGCAGTTCATTAGAGGCTGTTTGGTGTGAGATAGAGATTAACAAGGCGAAATATGTAATTGGTTGTTGCTATAATCCAAGGGGAATAAGGGAGAATATAGATAGCATGTATTGGCAAATTAGCACGATGAGTAAAGGTCAAGTAATTATTATGGGGGATTTTAACTTTGGGGACATAGATTGGGGGAAGGAATGGTCACAAGGAACAAAGGAAATGGAGTTTATACAATTCTTAAGAGATAATTACCTGAGACAGCAGGTGATGGAAGGGACAAGAGATTCTAGAGTGTTAGATCTGGTCATAACATCGGAGAACATATCAATAAGTAATTTAGTTACAATGTCTCCACTTGGGGAAAGCGATCATGTGGTCTTGACCTGGGAGATTGAAAGACGTACTGAATATTCTATTAAGAATGGGTATATGTGGAATTACAAGGCTGGTGATTATGGCAAGCTGAGAAGTCAGCTTTCAGCTGTATTATGGGATGAGAAATTCAAGGGGAGAGATGTTGATGGTGCGTGGGAGATTCTCAAGGAGTATTTGAAGAAAGCTGTATCAGACTGTATTCCCAGAGTCAGAAGGAGAAATCAAGTAGGAATAAAATGGATGACTAATACTATTAAACAAGAGTTGCAGATAAAGAAAAGGTTGTGGAAGACATATAAAGAAAAAGGTGATGAGCGTTCCAATGAGCAATATAAGGTACAGGCAAAGAGAGTAACCTGTATGGTAAGGAAAGCCAAAGCTAATTATGAGAGGAAGCTAGCTGATGAATCCAAAAGAAACCCTAAAGAGTTCTTTCGCTATGTGGCTAGTAAAAGGAAGAATATCCATGGAAAGATTACTTTAAAAAGTGTTGATGGTAAGGAAATTACTGAAGCTAATCAAATAGTTGAGTTGCTTAGTGATCATTTCGCAAAAGTGTACCATCTTCGTAGTGATAGTGCAGTGTCAGATGTGCCATTGACTGATGAGAGTATAGAGATAGATGAAATTGAGGTGCTTAATATATTAAAGAACCTTAATGCTAACACTGCCATTGGGTTAGATGGCATATTGGCCCATGTGTTACGAGAATGTGCAAGAGAATTAGCAACTCCTCTAACCAGGATGTTTAATTTAAGCCTCAGTTCTGGTAAAGTGCCAATAGAGTGGAAAAAGGGGAAAATAGTTCCATTGCACAAGGGAGGCTCTAAGACTGATGTTGCAAATTATAGACCAATCAATATATCTGGAGTGGTGGTTAAGATTTTGGAGAAATTAGTTAAAATTAGAATTCAGGACTGGGTGGACAGCAATATGATACTTTATAAGGGGCAACATGGTTTTGTGAAAGGTAGGTCTTGCCTAAGTAATTTGCTTACGTTCTATAATAAAGTAACAGTGGAGTTGGATAAAGGAAATCCTTACTCAGTGATACTGCTTGACTTTGCAAAGGCTTTTGACAGGATTCCACATGGAACTCTGTTACATAAATTAGAGCAAATGGGTTTGGATCCGAAGATGGTGATTTGGATTAAAGGATGGCTGGCGGACAGATATCAAAGAGTGGTTTACGGAGGAGCTGAGTCCAGGAAAAGGCAAGTGACTAGTGGTGTACCTCAGGGCTCAGTTCTTGGTCCTCTATTGTTTAATTTGTACATCAATGATATTGGAAATACCTTGAATGGAAATATCCACTTGTTTGCTGATGATGCAAAATTGGGAAGAGCGATAATCAATTCAAATGATGTGGATATTTTACAGGATGACTTAAATAGGCTGACGCTATGGACTGAGGTAAATGGCTGTCAGTTCAACGTGGCTAAGTGTAAGGTGATGCACTTCGGGAGGATGGCATCGCATGCTGTTTACTATATTAACGGAACTGAACTGCAGGAAGTTGATGAGACAAGAGACTTGGGAGTTATTGTGGACAGAGAACTTAAGTTTAAAGGGCATATTGCTAAGATTGCCAAAACATCACATCAAATTACATGGTTGTTGAGGAACACACTAACAAGCAGGGATAGGGAAGTTATTATTCCACTCTATAAGGCATTAATAAGGCCACATTTGGACTATTGTGCACAGATCTGGTCGCCAGGATTTCTTGGTGAGGCGGAAGTGGTAGAGAGGATTCAGAGGCGGGTTACAAAGATTGTTGCAGGTCTGTGGGATGTTCCCTATGAGGATAGATTGATGATCTGTGGGCTCCAAAAACTAGCTGATAGACGTAGGAGAGGAGATATGATAGAGGTATTTAAATTGTTAAAGGGATTTTACAGGATTGATACTGATGATATTCTTAAGACCAATACAGGATGTGAGAGAACGAGGGGCCATCCCTGGAGATTGTGTAAGAGTGTCGTTAACAAGGGTGTTAGGACTAGATTTTTTACTTGGAGGGTTGTGAATGGGTGGAATGCTTTGCCAGAACTGGTTGTGAATGCTTTAACTGTGAATGAATTTAAGAAGAGGTATGACAGGTATTGTGTAAATAATGGTTAGTGTGTCAATGTCGGATCTCCCGCGATGAGTCTTTTGACTCCATGGAGACACCGTTAAAATAATAATAATAATAATAATAATTGATAAATTTCTCAAATGCATCTGACTTAACGAATTGTGTAAATATTTTTAACGCGTTTAAGTACAGAAAATGAGCGTTCAACGCTAGCTTTACAAACAGGCAGTGTCCAGGGCAGCATATATACTTTTGGAGACCCTAGGCGCAACATCATTGATGCCTCAAAAATAAGCACTTTTTTTTTTTAGTTTGTTGAAAATAAAAGTCAACATTTATATGATAACTAATTTTAACTAAATTTTTTTTTTCTGGTTTTGGTTTTAGCAAATATATCTATAATGTCATCATAATTAATCGAGTCCATTATTTCGGATTCAATGCATAATTACGACAGGTCACGTGTTTTATTTTGGTGCAAGTTGCTTCTTAAATAATTGTATAAAAATAAAAGTTTTTTTTTTTTAAAAAAAAATTAAATGCAATCAAATTAAGCTTGCTAATCAAGGTAAAAATAGGAACTTCATCAACTGTAAAGTTCAGATATTCTCATTTAAAATAAAAATTTTGACTTTACGGTAATAAAAATTGTAGCAAAAATCATTATATTTATGGAATTACAACATGGATCTAAATATAAATATAAACGTTTCAGTTTTCAGTAACATGCGCAGTATGCCTCCCTGGTTGACAGAATGGTTACGTATCTGTTTTTCAACCACCCAACTTTAGGTGAAAGGTAAATTTTATCGCTTAGTGCGAGACCACCTTACCTACTGGAGGCCTGGGATTCACATAAAAAGCATATATATATATATATGTGTGTGTGTGTGTGTGTGTAAATAATTTTTTACCTTGGGAACAATGCATATTAGGGTTACCAAGTAATTTTATACACTTGGTTATTTTACTCCTTATCCCAAGTAAGCAAACAGTTAAGGTTGCGCCTGAACATAGTTCAAGTCTGAAGGTGCTGCAACACCAGGGCACAAACTTAACTGTTTGCTTACTTGGGATTAGGAGTAAAATAACCAAGTGTATAAATAATATTACCTGGTAACCCTAATATATATATATATATTGACCTATTATATATATAATTGACCTATATATATATATATATATATAGGTCAATTATTAAGATTTGTTCAACTCCATATTTGATTTTTTTTAAGTTGCAGTAATAAGCATAATAATTTCAGCTGTGGAAGCAATCAATAGTAACGATAACTTGCTATGCTCGCTAACATCCACTTTTTTACTCTACATTTTACCCACCCTAAAATAACCAGAATCTTGATGCACAAAAAAATGAACTGAAAAGTCAATTTAATTTATAAATAATAATAAACTTGAAAATCAAATGCTCTGTTTATATGATATAGAAAATGCTGTTACCCATTAATTAATACAAATAGCAGGAAAGTTATCTGTTCTTTCCTAACAGAATTCTGGGAAATCACACGGTGAAATATTCTTAAGAATGTTATGGATTAAACTGATCATAAATTTAATCTCTGGATTAAACTGCTAAGTCAGTGATTGGTCAACACAAGTCAAACATTTAGTAAGACCGCGGCATTTAGTAAGAGAAAATTTCCAGAGAAGGATATTGGAATTTAGTAATATTGATAAGAACAATAGTCCAGGTAGTTCAGAAGCGAAAACCATCTGTGACAAAATGAAACTAGTTTATTTACCGTAATTAAAAACACAAAAATACAACCAATTTATTAAATATATCTTTATAGAGTTCATAATTAAAAGGACTCTAATAATAATAATAATCATAGATTTCTACAGATGTGTCTCATCTTGTTTTGGTATTATCAAAATTATCAAGTTATTCTGAAGCATTATGAATTTAGCTATTTTATTATTGTGCAGCTAATATTTCTTCAAATGCGGCACTTTTTACAGCAAAACTGGCTAAGTTATGTTGAATATATCTGTTTGCAAATATACTCAAAATCCCTCTGACTTCATAAAAATGTAGAATGCTGATGAAACTTCATCAGCATTCTATCTGTTAAAATGTAATTACTCCCTCCCCGCGTTTGCGGATGTCTTTATGTGCACTGTATTACTTGCAATTTCTTTACTGTCCTACGATATTTGACCCTTTTTAGCTGCACAATTTATTTATTGTGTCTCTTCCCAAATAAAAACGAATTTCACATGTGCGAAAATAAATAATCAAAAAGTTTGGTTACGTTGGAAATATGTCAAATATTTATATTTTTTAAATAACCTTTATTGAAATAAATATGACATTTTTCTTTCTTTCTTTGCAAAATAAAATTATATGGGTCGCACATTTCAATTTTAGGAACGATTTTTTTTTTAAATGAACAACAAATGATGTTAAACTGCATTACTCTGGATTTACGATTGTGAGTCTTTTTAATATCGAAAATTTATATCCAATGGTATTTTATCAGATATTCTTTGCCTTTGTCTTTTGCTTAAAACTGCAACAGTACAATTGCTTTGGAAAAATAACGAATTCAAACAAACAAAAAGAAAGTGCATATATGTTATCTAGCAGGATTTTGTGTGTGTGTGTGTGTGTGTGTGTGTGTGTGTGTGTGTGTGTGTGTGTGTGTGTGTGTGTGTGTGTGTGTGTGTGTGTGTGTGTGTGTGTGTGTGTGTGTGTGCGTGTGTGTGCGTGCGTGTGCGTGTGTGTGCGTGTGCGTGCGTGTGCGTGCGTGTGCGCGTGTGCGTGTGTGTGCGTGTATGTGTGTGTGTGTGTGTGTGGTGATAATTTTGGTATGGGGGAAGAGTTAGCCATTAAAGGCAAATTAATTCTGTTATGAAAATTTTGGAAATAAAATTTAATTTTGACGTATGCACCTACACGTTTCGAAGGATAAAGTGTAGGGAAAATATCGCTGGGGAAACCAAGAAAGTTGAAATGCAAGTACCTACAGATTACGTTCATAAAAATTATGCATTACATGATATGATTCAAGATTTACATATGATTCTCTATAAAGCAAAATTTAAAAGTGCGAACCTTCGCGCAATCTGTGAACTAACTTTCTAACTAAGATTATGAATAAAAAAGATAACTTAATTTGGAACAGATAGAGGGCCGTATTCATTTTTAGATTCGGATTTTCATGAATTTTTGAAATAATTGTTTGACAAAAATAATCATCTTCAATCAAGTTCTGGGAGAATTTTAAAATGTATTGGTGATTAAAATAATTAGCCAAAAAATTGATAGTGACATTGATCTTCCATAGTGATACAATATGAAGTGAATAAAGTATGAAAGGATTTCTTATTTTGCGCTGGCATTAAAAACTATAATTATACGATAAAAACAAGCAGCAAAATGAATATAACTTAGGTATTTAGCAGGGCCGGCAGAAGCGAGCATTCAGAGCATGCAGGCGTCGCTACGAAGGGGGTGCAGCCGCCTGGGCACGGTTCATAAGTTCATTTTTAAGAAACAAAATTTTTATCGTAAAAACAAAAAATTCTTAGAATGATAATATTAAAATAAATAAGGCCGGATACACCGAATAAAAAGTTCAAAAAATTGTATATTGCCGCCTCTTTGATCAGCCAGCTGTTTACAATTTTGCAGCAAGAGCAGGCTAAATGCTTGCCTGCAGAATGTTGTGTCTACTGCAGTCTATCTGAAGTGAAACGGTGAACGGTTTTTATGCGCAGAAACGAATTTTCGTACAAAACATTTGTTGCTAGTTAACCAGTCATATGGTATGCACCTCATTAGGCTACTGACAGCAGCGCAGTGCAGACTATTATTTCGTCTCTGTGAAGTGTTGTGTGATAATTTCTTGTGGGTATAAAATAGAAATGGAATCAAAAATTAAAAAAAAAGTTATCCGGTGCACAAAATCGTAAGCGTCATGCTGCGAAAGAAGCAGATATTAAGAAACAAATTGGGGTTCTTAATACATTTGTTAAAATATTAAAATATTCTAATGCAGATTGTAGTCAACTCGATATATCAGAAATCACAGTTGAAGAACCGTGCACATCATCCAGTTTCCATGAAAGTACTATTGCAACTATTGAACAAGATAACAAGATGCATGATTTAAATGAAAAACAGTTAGGAGAAGATTTTGTTGTAGTTGACCACAAAACTAACACATTGTTAGTCTCTGTAAATTTAGAAGATCCAGGTGAATGGAGAATTATTGATGAAAAATTCTGAGTTGTTTTAATTGAAATGGGGCCTGTTCAAAAGAAAAATATAATATATTTCAGAAATACATATGGTCGTAAATTTGGCGACACGTATTATAATAGAAAAATGGAAAATTGTGAGCTCGTGCCAAGAACATGGCTCATTTATTCCAAAACTTTAAATTCTCTTTTTTTGCTTTTGTTGCAAACTTTTCGCACCTACTGAATCAAATGGTCTTGTAGAAGGTTATAACGATTGGAGAAATGTATGTACAACTTTGCATAGACATGAGACTAGTTTATCTCACATAAAAAATTTCTTAAAATGGAAGGAACTTGATAAAAATTTAAAAAGCAAAACTACTATTGATTGCCAGACTCACAGCATGTATGAAATGGAAAAGAAACATTGGACGAGTGTTTTAGAACGCTTGATTGAAATTATAATATTCCATGGTAGCCAAAATTTAGCTTTTCGCGGATTATCTCACAATTATATGAAAGGAATGACGGCATTTTTTTAAAATTAGTCGAACTATTTGCGAAGTTTGATCCCGTTATGGAAAATCATGTTAAAAGGACCCTACAACGAAACAATAGAGTACAATATTTGAGTAAAGACTCAAAATGAAATATTGGAAACTTTCAGTAATGCAATCGGGAATACAATTTTATTATCAATTTGAAAATCTAAATATTATTCCATAATTTTAGACTGCACACCTGATGCAAGTAAAACAGAACAAATGACCATTATTATTCGCATTGTTTTCTGTGACAATAGAATTGTCAAGATCAGGGAAAACGTTTTAGCTTTTGCAGATATATCAGATTCCATAGCACGTGATTTATATGCAACAATAATGGAACACCTGAAAAAGGGAATATTCCCATTGAAGACATTCGAGGTCAAGGGTATGATAATGGGACAAATACGAAAGGAAAAAAATATGGGCTCCAAATTGCTTTTGAACAAAATCCTCGAGCTTTTTACGTGCATGTGCTTCTCATACTCTAAATTTAATCATTAACGATGCAGCCAAAGTGAATGCAGATACAATTAGTTTCTTTGCAATTATTCAAGAAATATACTATTTCTTTTCATTCTCTTACAAAAGTTGGGCAATCCTTTTAAAGATGGTAAAAAATTTAACATTAAAACAGCCATCAGTATGTAATCCGCCCTCTACGATATCAGTTACGAGAAATTTACGATGCACTTTTTGGAATTTTAAATAATGAAAATTTTTATAAAGAAACTCTGCATGAAGCACAAACATTATGTGCTAAAATAAAGAATTACAAATTTATTTGCTCTCTTATAACTTGGCATGATTTACTTAACAGAATAAACCCTGTGAGTAAAATGCTTCAAGACAAAAATATGAACATTACACTTGCTTTAGAATCTATCGAAAACTTAAAAATATTCTTACAAGAGATCAGATACAAATTTTAAAGAAGTTGTAAAAACGGCAAAAGAACTGAGTGAAGAGGTGGATGGAGAACAAGAATTTAAAACTGGTACGGAAGTTAGACGACGAAAGAAGATACGACAATTTGACTACGAGCGTCATGACGAAACGCCACAATCGCCAGAAGATAAATGTAGAGTGAATGTGTTTTATACAGTCTAGTCGTTGCAATGTGTTCGTTAATAGAACGTTTTGAGCAACTATAAACATATTATGATAATTTCAATTTCTTGTATAGATTACTTCAAATTAATAATGAAGATTTACGAAAAAATTGTGACGATTTAGAGATTCTCTTGAAGGACGGCGACAATAAAGACGTGAATGAATAGAACTATATGAGGAGTTATGTGCTTTCCGGGATATTTTTCGGAAGGATAATTTAAATTTTCAAAATCCTTTCGATATTCTTAATTTTATGTATCCAATAATTTATCTTTCCCTAACTTTTCAATTGCTTTAAGAATACTATTAACCTTACCTGTTAGTGTAGCGAGAGGTGAACGTTCGTTTTCCAAGTTGAAATTGATTAAAACTTACTTAGTTTTAATCAATTTAAAATAGGCTTGTTAGTTTAGCGTTAATAGCTATTGAAAATGATATATGTGCGGAATTAAACGTTAAGACCATTATTTCTAATTTTGTGAATTTGAAATCAAAAACCCTAAAATTTTAATTAAAAAAATTTCAAGTATATTTATCTAATTTAATTTATTTTCTATTATTCTGTAAAGATGTTATTTTTTGAATACTTATATTAAATGTTCTAATTATTTCTGAATTCTTTCCTTATTTTCTCATCTATCTTGAGTTTCTTTTATTTTCCTAAAAGAATAGTTCCACTTACAAAAATTATTAAAAGCTTTTTACAAGTTACTAATAATTTAGTAACTTGTAAAATGCAAGAATTTTTTAAACTTTAGTTCAAATAAATTTTAACTTTAATTAAAATTCATTTTAATTTTGTTGGCGATTCGGGTCGGTGAGAAGGTTATAATCCCTGTATCATTACATTCAACGATTAAAGTAAAGTGGCTTTATCGAAATTTGCTTTAACTTTTGAGAATTTTTTGAATATTCAGGTTTTTAACGATTATCCTGCCTAGTCAACACCCCCAGTTCGTTACATTTAGCGAACCAACGTGTGGCTGTTCTGTAGAAATTTATTTAAGAAATTTCAAATAATTATTAAAATTTTTATTATCGTAAAAGATAATAAAAACCACAGACGCCCGGATCGTTACAGGGGAGCGCTTAGATAGAAATTGCATGTGGGCGGCAATGACCCTAGCACCGGTTCTGGTATTTAGTCTGATATAACTTAGATTCCGGTTACCGAGCAAACGGCAAACATCTGCGTTTCTTGCTGTACGCAACTGAACATAGTTACTACATACGCCAAGTAATCTAGTTAAGTGTTCTTTTCAGAGTGAAGGGTTCTTGTCCCTTCTAATGGACATGACTGTCAATCTACACTTCTTATCCATGTTCTTTCAGCAGGTGGACAGAATATTATCCAGGTTTGCTGGATGTGTATATACGTCCAGCAAAGAAATGGCATGCTTACGTACATGAATTTTATGGAATACAGGAGTTCCTGTTAGTTTTATATAGCTTTATATGTTGCAAAATCTGGTGCCCCGAAGTCTTGGCACCCATAGGCGATTGTCTGAGTTTACCTAATGGTAAAACCGGCCCTGGATGTGAAGAGCTTGTAGGACGATTTAAATACACTGTCAGTATGAGTAAAAGTTAATCAGTGTCAGTTTAATGTCGAGAAATGTAAAGTTATGCATTGTTGTAAAAATATAATGCAAGCCATGTATCACATTGATGGTACTGTACTCTGGGAAATAGATGAAGCTAGAGATTTATTGGTGGTGGTGGTGGCAGACAAAGAGGTAAAGTTTAGAGGATTGCAAAGGTAGCCCATGAGATTACTTGGCTATTGAAGAACACATTAACAAGTAGAGATAAGGAAGTTGTCATTCCTCTTTATAAGGACTTAATACACGCACATCTGGATTACTTTGCTCAAGTATGGTTTCTTGGGAATGAGGAATCGGTGGAGAGGATTCAGAGGCGAGTGACGAAGATGGTGAGTGGTCTGTGGAATGTTCCCTATGAGGATAGATTGAAGATGTGTGGATTGCAGAAGATATACTTGATAGGAGAAAAAGAAGGGATATGATAGAAACATTTAAGTTGCTTAAAGAGTTTTATAGGATAGATGTAGGGGAAATGTTGAATAAAGGTATGGTCAGTAGGGTGGGAAGACTTGATTTTTTACTTGGAGCGTTGGGAATGAGTGGAATGGGTTGCGATAGTCAGCAGTGAGTACCTCGTCTGTCAATGGGTTTTCAAGGAATAGTATGATGGTTTTGGTCTTCCGCGGTGAGTCTTTGGATTCCATGAAGATGTCTGTGTAATAATAATAAAAAAAATAATAATAATTTTTTGTTTTGCGATTTTCAGTATGAACTGAACTATTAAGTGAAGTTTAAATCACATATTAAAAGTTATCTTTATAAAGATAAGAAGAGAGCAGATCTCATTTCGAAACTACTCACTGTTTAGCGGAACTTATTAATCCTTTCTTTGACCGCTTACGTTCTCTCTCTCTCTCTCTCTCTCTCTCTCTCTCTCTCTCTCTCTCTCTCTGTCCTCTCTTTCTCTCTAGCAAGTTTGTTTTCTCCTAAAAACTCGGGTTTTCTGTCCCAGAAACTCAAGAAAATCGACCATCGAACCCTCACTATTTCAGACAAATCATGTAAGAGAACGAGAGAGAGAGAGAACAATTGTCTCCTTCTCTTTGCAGAATGCTGTCTGTAAATAGTAATAATCTTGAGCCAGCCATCTTTGATTGGTTACCAGTGAAGTATTAACTGCCCACTCAGTCTCCAAAAGTTAGATACTGATATTAATTGTCTTCTTTACTTTCTAGAAGAGTATAAAAGTCGTTAGGTTATCCACAAGAAGAATATTATGGAGTAGAAGTATGTTGAGAATAAGAGTGAGAGGATTTGTTACATATATGAAGTGCAGGCCAGAAAATTAATGAGTATTGTGTCGAAAACTGAATAAAAATAAATCTGTCTGAAAGAATGTTATCATAATTCCACAGGTAAGGAAGAATGTTGAAGAATAGCTTTTTAGAAATAGATGGTAATCTTCAGATTGTTCAATTAATGAGTGTTCACTTTGCTAAGATATCTCAAAGAAATGCATATAAAATGTTATACAGCGCTACTACTACATTGGAAGAAGAGATAGAGGTGCATGAGAATGAAGTTGAAGAGCTGTTGCATAATCTGGATAATAATTCGGCAATGGGGACAGATGAAATATCATGTATTTTAAGGCATGTTTAGCCGAAATGGCTGGGCCTTTGACATGTTTGTATAGCTTGAATCAGCTCAGGAAAGATACCTCAGGAATAGGAAGCATGTATGATAGTTTCCTTGTACAAAGTTGATTGCAAAATCCCATGAGCGTAACTACCAAGTTATTACTGTCCTTTCTCGAGTAGTGTGAAGATTTTAGAAAAGCTGTTGAGAATTCGTATAGAAAAATGGGTAGACAGATAAAGTATTCTCTGCAAGGAACGGCACTAGTTTACTAAATGGAGGTCAAGTTTTACCAGTTTGCAAATATTTTATACAATGTTAGAGCTGAGTTGAATAAAGAAGGATACACTATGATACTTTTGGATTTTGCCAAGGCTTTGATAGGATACCGCATGAAAGGTTGTTGCACAAACTTGAGAATATGTGTGTGTGGAATATAAACCCATAAGTTTTGGGTTCACAGACAGGTTTCAAAAGAGTTATACGTTGGATGATAATGTTACAGCGTTAAAGTGACCAATGTAGTTCTGTAGTGATCCATCCTTGAACTGTTGTTTTGTAATCTATGCATTATATGTATTACGCAGGATCGTATACGAGATGATCAGTAGTTTTCTGATAATGCAAATATATCCAGCACTTAAGAACGATTTGAATAAGAGGAAGATTTTTGGCAAACGATCAGTGTAATGTTACTAAACAGCATATTATCTTAGCTGGTTTATGCTGCAAGAAACTGATTAGCCTAGGGATCTTGGTGTTATGGTGGTTAAAAATTTGAATTTCAAAGGAAACATAGCAAAAATGCGCAAATACAACTCACTAAATAATTGTGATGTTGAAACTAATCTTGACATGTAAGACCAAGGAAGTCATTATGCCTCTTTTGCCTTGATAAGACTGAACATGAACTACTATGGGTAGATTCGGGATTCGGGAATAATATATCGGGATTATGGAATGTAGATTACAAGGAAATATTGAGAGTATGTGAACTACATTCCTTCAATACTCTCTGGTTAACAGGAGAAAGAGTGGTGATGTTCTAGAGGTCTATGAAGTTCTGAATGGGTGTTATCGGATACTGTCTGATGAAAATTTTAGTTATATTAAAGGGAGTGAATTCGAGAGGAATACATAGAAGTTAAGGTTTTACGTCGTTCAGAAATGCCATTTTCTTAGAGCTAGATTTTTCTCGCACTGTGCAGTGGGTCTGCGAGTAGAATAATTTGGCTGTTGGAGTGGTGAAAATGAGTTTGTGAGAAGGTATGACAGTTGGTTTAGATGAGGTATAACCTCCTTCTGTAAGTCATTAACTCCCTGGAGGTCTGAGGTAATGGTAGTAATAATAATGATAATAATAATGCAACTGGATGTTTGTGATTAGTTTATTACTATTTTTTTTATATGTTTCACTTTTGACACTAGGAGTCGCATTATGTTTTCTGTGTGTTTATTTTATATAAACGGTCTGGACTTCAGATGAGTGGTAAACAATAATCGTATCTTTAACATGTTATGGGTGCTCAAATATAGGCAGTTAGCAATAATTTATTTCACCAAAGGGGTGAGTGACAGATATATACAGCAAAAATAATGAACCTAGCAAGCGAAGGAGGAGATCCTTCTAGTGGAGTGTTTTTCGTTAATTTTAACCAGGATTGCACGTATGTTATTTATAGTTTCTTGTCTTGTTAATTTTTGTCTTATTTTATCGGGTATGCTTCATTGCTATTGTTTTCTGACTGAATGGCTAGTTAATAAACAAATGCATCGAAAAAAATCATAGGAGTTAGAATTTGAATTTGCCCTAATTGCATCAGCTTTTGTGAAAAGTTTGCACATTTAACAAGAAGGCTCCTTTTTCTTCTAATTGTCAGATTGTAGCTTTATTCCTTTGTTATATTTTTTTATTATTTTACTGTGCTTGTAATAAACATTCATACCACTATTCATGCTATTAATGGGCATGTACAGTAATTATCATTTTATTATAATGAGGGAGATGAGGAGACGTGTAGTTGTTGGATTAAGTGGTGGAAACGGATGTTATAGAGTAGAGTGCTCTCCCTCGATTACTCCTTGGAGGTGTCATGTAACAATAACGCAAAAGGCTGTTATAATGTCTTAGAAAAAATGGACCAAACAGAAATTGTTTAGGTTGTTCCCTTTCCCAAGGGCTCAATACTTTTGTTCATGCATGATCTCTCTCTCTCTCTGTTCATAAATGACAGTATTTTAAATCCTATATATTGTTTTGCTTATGATAATAATCTCCCATCTTTTTTATTTCACAGACACTGTAGTGCTTGTATATCCTAAGCTCAGAGATCTTTTATAAACATATCAACAGGATCCGTCTTTCTGCTTGCTCAGTTTGTTCACAGAAATTTTGCTATCGCGCCTGCGTGCGTGTGTGTGCGCGCGCGCGATATATATATAAAAAAAAATAAAAATGTATTTTTATTTCAGTCTTAATGTTCAATCAATGTTTCTCCAATTTGCCAAACCACATCAACTCTTCATAGCATACCTTCAGTTATCACCTTCTGACCACTATTGATCTTTATGTGAATGGTTTAGCATGGAATTAATAAGAATGGAAATCTTTCTAGAGAGCAGCATTGTTTGTTAATAGGAGGCCATGCCTTAGTAACTTTTACATTTATTAGGATAGCTAGTGTATTAGATGAGGACATGTTTATACAGTGATTTATTTTGATTCCACATAATAAATTATTTCTAAAATTGAGCAGGACAGGGATGGTAGTCATTTGGTAATTTGGTTAAAGAGATGGTTGACTGATAGGAGCCAGCGAGTGGTGTATGGAGGTACAGTGTCCTGAAAAATTAAGGTGATGTGTGGAATACCACAGGCTTCTGGGACCACTGTTGCATAACTTGCATATCACAATTTAAAAGGAGCTATCCAGTTGTTTGCTAATGATGGTAAATTAGGATGAGCAATGTCCAAAAGTTGTGATCTGTTACAAGAGGATTGAATGGGTTGGTGCTTTGGGCTTGAACAATGGGGGGGGGATGTCATTTCAATATTGCCAAGTGTAAAGTTATGCACTTTGGCCACAGAAGATGGAATGAGGTTTACCATATTGGATGGACTTTGCTTCAGAAAGAGGCAAGGGATCTGGGGATCTTGGTGGATAGTAAAAGGAAGTTCAGGGGATGCACTGAGAAAGTTGTCACAGTAATCCAGAAAACTATGCTAATGCAAAGAGCTGCTGACACATGCAGATAAGGAGGTGATGGTTCCACAAATCCAGAACTATCCCCTTTTTAACAAACATGGAATCTTCTTTTTTTATGATTTGCTGTCTGAGAAGATTGATCATTTGCAGGACCAGATTTGTAGAGTGAAGTTGTCTTTCATGGGAAAAAGGTGCTAATTACGTCTCACTTGGTTTTCTTTTCACAGATTTGGTCACCTGGCTATATTGGTGATAAGGAAACATCGGAGAGAGAGAGCGAGAGAGAGAGAGGGGGTGTGTGTGTGCAGAGGCAAATAACTGAGAATGTTCCAGGACTCTGGATTATTGAGTATGACAACAGATTGCAGGAATGTGGTTTTTAGAGCTTCGTGAATACAGGAGGAGGAGTGATATAATTGAGACATATCAGCTGGTGAGAGGAGCTTGTTAAATAGATGCAGGGGAATTATTGCATAGGATAATGGGTGTTGTGAGAATGAGAGGTCATCCCTGGAAACTATACAAAGATCATGTCAGTAAAGAAGTGAAAAAGAGATTTTTTTGCTTAGCCGGTTGTGAACAAGTGAAATGCATTGCCGGAATGGGTGGTGATTTCTCCAACACTTTGAATGTATTCAAGGCAAGGTATTGATAGTTATTGTGGTCTTTGAGCATTCCTGCAGCGAGTCTTTAGATTCCATTGAGGCTTGGAAGTAATCCTAATACTAACTAGCAGTCCCAAACTACTACCCATCTCGACATTTCTAATTACACTTTGCATGATTCCTTCTGTCATGAGTGTGGAATTTATGCATTTTTAGAGTGACATCCCATATCAGAGGATAACCCTGCTTTCCCCTTTTTTGATTTGCTGTAGCCCAAAATTTTCTTTCCCATTCATTCCAAAGTTACCACTATCATGCTAAAAAGCTTGGACATCTGCAGGTCCAGATACCCAGAATGAGGTTGTTACCCAGATACTCAGAATAAGGACCTTCAATGTTCACAACTCAGAATAGCTTTCCTTCATTGCCATTATTCAAGATTACAGAGATGCTGAGATGTTTGCTGTCGGCAACAGTTTTTCATAAATTGTCCACTTGCCCCACTAGAATACCTGATAAGTTTTTCCAACACTCTTGATTACTTCTCCTGATAAATACATTGTAGATCAGTTTTCCTCTTGGACATAACTTTATCCAAGTCTTTTTTCTTGTAGAACTCCCACTCTCAGCCACATATCATTTGTCACTTTAATAATACAAAAGTGGAATGATTTATATGATTATTCTCCTCCTTTCCTTGAGCTGACTACTATTTTTGTTTGGATCTAATTACCTGCTCCAACCAGATGACTTAAGTAATCCTTGTTGAAAGGAAGGCCTTATTTCTCTTCCACTGAAAAGGTTCAGACCATTATCCAGATCTCAGTGTACCAACAAGTATGTCAAGGCAGTTCAAGAAAAGAGTTCAGCATATTGCAAGTGGCTTCAGACCAAGAACATCACCCATTCCTTGACCCAAGCACTATTTGTAAATGAGTCATAAATGACTTATTTATGAATAGAGCTTTCCTGTTCATAAATAACCTATCCTTGATCTCATATTGTATCTATAATTCTATAGGACAGTATGTTTCATTTGTCTTTTTCCTTTAACAAATCTTGCAGTTCCCATATATCCCAATCTAAAAGGTCTTTCATAATCAGTATGTTAAACACTGATTTCCTTGTTATATTTCAGTGGGGCGAGGACAACCTTGTGAACATCAATGCCACTAAAACACAGTCTTTCTTTATGTCATATAAGAAAGACTACATTTCACTCTCGCCACCTTTTGATGATAAAGCTTCCCATGCAAGATTGGGTATTTTTTTTTGACTTACTGACACCTCTAGCCTCTCATGGTGTAAGCTTATCACATCCTTAGTCCCCTGTGGATCCTAAAAGCTAGATGCACTTTTTTTTTTTTCCTCAAGACATTATTTCTCATATATTCATAGCTACCAGTGTGCCTAATTGCCTTCTTCTGGAGAGCATTGATCATAGAGTTAAGTAAATTGGTGATCCTTTTATTGCAGACTCACTCCAGTTGCTATCTCATAATATTTCATCCTTTGCATCTTCTGCAAGTATTTTCTTGAATGCTGTTCCACTGAACTGGCTGTCACCATTCCTCCACTTTCTCTCAAATGCACAAATATATAAGCAGCTGCTGGTCAGCAGCCATTCAGTGTGCAGTTCTAAGTATAGTGAACCAATTTCTTGTTCTCCTCTTTCCCCCCACAGTCTTAAATAGAGATTGAAACCACCAATTATCCAAAAAACACAAGTTCTTGCTTCTTGATCATTGGCCCACACATGGCACTGATGTGCTATAGGTGTCACAATTTCTGGGATTGATATATATAAATCAAATTTCTTGAAATTCCAAACCAAAGAGATATTACTGAACTAGGTATGTCATATTGCTAATCTCTGTTAATGTGATATTTTTTAATTCTGAAAATAGTCACTTGACTATTAAATTATTTAAGGAATTTGGAATGTATACTGGAATATTAATTAAAAGAAACTTTAATAAATACTTCCTATATTTCGGCAATGTCACATTGTCATCTTCATGGGAATACAAATATGGCACGTGCACGCAGGCACTACAAAAAGCAAATGAGGGAGAAGATAAGAAACTACTGTTGTTCCTAAAGTCCTAATGGTGCCCCCCCCCCCCCCCCCCCCCCAGTGGGCCAATAATATAGCCCGCTAGGGGGCACCATTAGGACTTTTTAAATGAGAATGGTGTATCAAAAAAATTTTGATACACCATTCTCATTTTTGTTTCAATCAGGCTGAGGATCCTGAGGGATAAAATGTTAGTTGTATATTGCTATAACTCTACTCTGGCTGGCTGGAATTTAATAAACAATTGGGATATATAATGTGCACTAAGAGATGTCCATTTAATTAAATTTAGTTTTAATTGGGTCATTTAAAGGAAAAATTAGCAAAAAGATTCCAACATATTAATAATTCTGTAGTAGCTGGATGGAATTACATGAAATTTATTGTTTATGGTCTCCATTAAAATTTGTCAAGTCATTCCACTTTTGGTTTTAGTTGGACTCTGTACTGGCAAAATTTATGAAAAATTAGCCACAAGAAAGAAGTATAGAGTATAAAAGCCAAAAATGGATTGATGTATCATAAATCCAACATTATCATTGAGTAGCCATTTCATTTATTCAACTCAGTTTGTCACTTGATTATAACACATAAGCAAATTACTAGGCAAGACCTACCTGTACAAAAACATGTTACCCTTTTTAGACTATCATATTCCTCTCCACCTAGTCTTGAATTTGCCTAAATATTTCTTGCTCATCACCATCCAACATTCTACTAAATATCCTCTATCCATCTTTACCTCTATCGCCATCAATGTCCATTTCATTTTCCTTCTGATTCTATCTTGAGAGAGAGAGTGCAATTCATCTCTTACCATAAATAACATTTCACCACCCCATTCCTTCTTTGTCTTGCCAAAATATGCTATGTTCTTCAGTTTTTCCTCACAAGACCACCTCTTTTTTCTGATACCTACCAACAGTCTTTGGACACGTGTGTAGAGGCTTAAGTGCTGTGAGGACATCATGTTGGAGGCTTAATGGATTTTTTACAACACTCAAAAAGAATTAAAATAGAATTTAATACTTCCTATATTTCGTCCTAGTCACTAGGACATCTACGGGGATTACAAAAACAATTAATGTAACATATACACAAATAACAAACAATACTAAGCCCAACCACGTGGGTGACACTAAAGTCCTATCTAGGTAGAGCGCCCTCTAAGGGCAGTAGTAGGTGGCCTGGAATGTAAGGTGATGAGTGTAAGGTGATGAGAACTCTGGTGATGAGTGTTTCCCAAATCTTCGGAAGCTTAATGCAACTATATTTATTGAGATTTGGTTGGTTTTTGAGAGCTGCTGCTGCTTCTAAGAAAAGTCTCTTCTCTTTCTTGAATTTGCTGTGGTGGAGCATGGTGGTTTTCATCCATGATACCCTGTGGGTGGTGTCCAAAACATGGTCAGCCAAGCCTGAATGGCCATAGTTGTGTTTGAAGATGTAAGACCTATGTTCCTCTAGACGGATGGATGCTGATCTGCCTGTCTGTCCAAAGTACGCCAGCTTACAGGAACAGGGTACTTTGTAAACTCCAGGCAGAGAGAGAGGAGGGAGCTGATCTTTCGTAGAATGGATAAGGGTAACCAGTTTGCGGTGGGGCTTATATGCTGTGTGTAGGTTGTACTGTTTTAGTATCTTGGCTATTTTTTTGGATGTGCCACGGATGTAGGGTATGGTGATGGCATTTTTAAAATCTTGTTGACGAGAAGGACGGGGAATGGGGGAGGAGTTGATTATTTTTTTGATACTGTGATCGCTGTAGCCATTGGAGAGGAAAGTGCTGTGTATGTGGTTAAGCTCAGTAATGAGGGCAGTTCCACTGGAACAAAGATTGTGGGCTCTCTTGGTAAGAGTTTTAATAATGCCATATTGTTGAGAGGGGTGGTGGTGGGAGAGTTTGTGAATGTATCTGCCTGTGTGTGTGGGTTTTCTGTATATGGTGAAGGTAAGTGTATCATTAGGCAGGCGTGTGACTAAGGTGTCTAGGAAGGGTAAACAATTGTTCTTTTCCTTTTCCATAGTGAACTGGATTCTTGGATGTAGACTGTTGAGATGACTGAGGAAGGAGTCTAACGTGTCTGAGCCATGAGGCCAAATAGAGAACACATCATCTACATATCTTAGCCAGATAGAAGGTTTGAGTGGGGCTGAGTCTATAGCTCGTTTTTTGAAATCTTCCATATAGAAATTGGCAAGGGGGGTGAGAGGGGGAACCCATGGCAGTTCCGTCTATCTGCTTGTAGATTTTGTTGTTCCAAGAGAAATACCCAGAGTTAATGGCAAAGGAAAAGAGATCTAAGATGTCAGAGGGAAAAACGTTTTCTAAGAGAGATAAGGTGTCAATTAAGGGAATATTGGTAAACAAAGAGGAGATATCAAAGCTTACCAATATGTCTGTCTTATTCAAGGTTAAATTTTCTGTGAGGGCTTTAAAGTAGGTCGAGTTTTTTATATAGGAAGGAGACCTTCCGGTGAGGGGGATCAGAGAGTTGGCCAGCTGTTTAGATAGTCTATAGCAAGGCGCATTGGTGGCATCTACTATAGGCCTGAGTGGGGAATTGGGCACAAACTCAATTCCCCACTCACACAAAATTTAACCTTGAATAAGACAGACATATTGGTAAGCTTTGATATCTCCTCTTTGTTTACCAATATTCCCTTAATTGACACCTTATCTCTCTTAGAAAATGTTTTTCCCTCTGACATCTTAGATCTCTTTTCCTTTGCCATTAACTCTGGGTATTTCTCTTGGAACAACAAAATCTACAAGCAGATAGAGGGAACTGCCATGGGTTTCCCCCCTCTCACCCCCCCTGCCAATTTCTATATGGAAAATTTCGAAAAACGAGCCATAGACTCAGCCCCACTCAAACCTTCTATCTGGCTAAGATATGTAGATGATGTGTTCTCTATTTGGCCTCATGGCCCAGACACGTTAGACTCCTTCCCCAGTCATCTCAATAGTCTACATCCAAGAATCCAGTTCACTATGGAAAAGGAAAAGAACAATTGTTTACCCTTCCTAGACACCTTAGTCACACGCCTGCCGAATGATACACTTACCTTCACCGTATACAGAAAACCCACACACACACAGGCAGATACATTCACAAACTCTCCCACCACCACCCCTCTCAACAATATGGCATTATTAAAACTCTTACCAAGAGAGCCCACAATCTTTGTTCCAGTGGAACCGCCCTCACTACTGAGCTTAACCACATACACAGCACTTTCCTCTCCAATGGCTACAGCGATCACAGTATCAATAAAATAATCAACTCCTCCCCATTCCCCGTCCTTCTCATCAACAAGATTTTAAAAATGCCATCACCATACCCTACATCCGTGGCACATCCGAAAAAATAGCCAAGATACTAAAACAGTACAACCTACACACAGCATATAAGCCCCACCGCAAACTGGCTACCATTATCCGTTCTACGAAAGATCAGCTCCCTCCTCTCTCTCTGCCTGGAGTTTATAAAGTACCCTGTTCCTGTAAGCTGGCGTACTTTGGACAGACAGGCAGATCAGCATCCATCCGTCTAGAGGAACACAAGTCTTACATCTTCAAACACAACTATGGCCATTCAGGCTTGGCTGACCATGTTTTGGACACCACCCACGGGGTATCATGGAAGAAAACCACCATGCTCCACCACAGCAAATTCAAGAAAGAGAAGCGACTTTTCTTAGAAGCAGCAGCAGCTCTCAAAAATCAACCAAATCTCAATAAATATGGTTGCATTAAGCTTCCGAAGATTTGGGAAACACTCATCACCAGAGTTCCCATCACCTTACACTCATCACCTTACATTCCAGGCCACCTACTACTGCCCTTAGAGGGCGCTCTACCTAGATAGGACTTTAGTGTCACCCACGTGGTTGGGCTTAGTATTGTTTGTTATTTGTGTATATGTTACATTAATTGTTTTTGTAATCCCCGTAGATGTCCTAGTGACTAGGACGAAATATAGGAAGTATTAAATTCTATTTTAATTCTTTTTGAGTGTTGTAAAAAATCCATTAAGCCTCCAACATGAAGTCTTTGGACAGATTGTCAGTCAATGGCACAAACTCATTGCCTTTCTTCCTAATTCTTCTGGCATTTGTATATAGAAAAACTAGTGCACTGTTAGTATTCTGATAACTGTTATTACTCTACAGACTGTGCTTAGCTCTGTAATATAGCATACACTCATCTTCGAAGCTGCTGTACCCACATAAGGCCATCCCTGCTACCTTCCACCCTAGCTACTCTAGTTTCCCTTCCCTAATACTCTCGGCTGTCCTGAAAACAATACAGTCCACAGTGCTGTTTTCAGGACTCCTGCAGTTCTTCATTATCATATTGAGACAACTTGCTATCTTCCCTCTCACTTTTCTGCTACACAGTAGCAGAAAAGTACAAGAGAGAAGATAGCAAGTGTTACATATTGTTCTTCCTTCAGGTAACTTACTTAATCCTCTTCACTCCACCTGGGAGCATAGGTCTTCCACCACCATTTTCCACCAGACTCTTCTGTTTTTTGCTTCTGCTTTTATTTGGTTCCAGTTTTTATTAATATTTGTTATTTCTTTCAGTATTGTTCTTTTCCATGTTTCTCTTGGCCTTCTTCGTCTTCTTTTACCCTGTTGGTTTCAATCTAGACCCTGTTTTACAATTATTTTATCTTCTTTTCACAACACATGCCCCGAACCACCTCCATTTCCTTTCACGTATCTGTTGCAACATGGGACATGCAACAATCTGGTTTGTTCTCTGCCATAGTTCTTCGTTTGATATTTGTTTTGGCAATATATTTCCAGTATCATTCTTAAACACTTGTTTAGGAAGACCTGGACATTGCTAACTATCTTTTTGTTTAACATCCACATTTCTGATCCATACATTAGTATTGCCTTTACGTTTGAGTTAAATATTTTCATTAGTTTTTATAGACAAATTCTTGTTTTTTCAAATATTTCTCAGTTGGTTAAAAGTTGAATAAGCCAGCTGTTGCCTTCTATTTATATCCTCAGTAGTTCCTCCTTTTATTGATACTATTGAACCAAGGTATATAAATTGTTCTACTTCTTTAAGCGGTATTTCTTCTGTTATTTGTTTATTTTGCTTTGCATTTATTTTCATCAACGTTGTTTTATTTTTATTTATTCTGAGACCAACTTTTTTGGCTGTTTCTACAAGTGTTGTTGTTGTTGTTTTTTGTTCTATATGATGGTGCTTTTGTGAAAGTAAGCAGATATCATCTGTGAAATCTAGATTGTGGAGTAGGTTTGAAGTAAGCATTGTAATCCTGTATTTCCATGAGATACTTTTCTCATTACCCAGGTAAGGGTGATGAGAAAAGGTAAGCACTTTTCTAATGTTCTATTCTGCACACCCTTGCATCATATAATCTCCACACATTATATCCACTCAACTTTCATTTCTTTTCTCTTTTTTGTCTCTTTCTTTTCCTTTCACTCTTGTTTTCCTTGCACTAGCTAACCTCTTAAGTGTCTTATCTTTCCATTCACCCTTACTCAATTCACTCTTCTTGCCTGCCTTTCATTTCCCTTCTCTGCACCTCTTTCTCTCTCCACATATTCTGCTTTCACCAAACTCACAGTCATGTCCATCCATTAGAAATTTTCCCTCTATTACACTATCCAATCCATCAACATCATTTACTTGTCCTTCTAACATGCTAATCATATCTGTGTTGGCACTTGTCCATTTCCAGTTTGCACTCACTGCAAAAGTTATAAGAGCATGCTGAGACTCATTTTTATTCGCCTGGATATTATGGTACAGGGCAGTAATTTCATTAGAAAGCAGATCCCAGGTTTAAGATTTAATTGATTTTCTTTTCATTTATATATTTTTGTCCAAACAATTCAAAATAAGAGTAATTCCTCCTTGGCTTAATGGAATTTAATGAATTTAAGTTGGTTCATTTTAATGGTGAAAATTGGCAAAACAGAATGCTTACATTGCCTTTGCCATAAACAGCTTCTGATAATGAATGGTATTACTATAGAAAAATGATATTAGGAAAGGTTATTTTTCCTTTATATTTTCAGTTCATTTGATTTTAGGATACTACCTGCTGGTTATTATGTGTACTCATCTCATGTAACTAAATGTAAGCTGGTGACAGGGCTGTGGAATGCTCCCTATGAGGATAAGCCAGAGGTTTCTGGGTTACAAAGTTTAGTTGATATGTGGAAAAGAGGAGACATGAAAGAAACTTTTCAGATATTAAAGGGGATTTATAAAATTGATGCAAAGGAAATTTTTCAATATATGACAAATAGAGTACTAAGAGCCATCTGTGGAAGTTGTGTAAGAGTATTGTGGTTAGTGGGGTGTGCAGACCAAATTTTTTGCATGGAGAGGTGAATGAGTGGAATGGATCTAGAATTGAGTTCCCTGACAGTGAATGAGTTTAAGAACAAGTTTCTGGACTCCTTGGAGATACTATATGATAATAGTAATAATGATTAAGATTCTGAATGAATTGAGTTTAAACTACTTTTGTTCTGATCATTGTCAGTTTTTGTTACTGTTGAGTCATATATAAAATTTTCTTTTTTAGGTCTCTTGCTGTTGGAACTAGAACAGGATTCAAATTATTTTCCCTTGCTAGTGTTGATAAGCTGGAACAGATATACGAAAATGGTGATTTTTAATTTTTATATTTATTTTTTATATTTTTATATGGATGATTTTATTATTATATGACATTGTTATTTTTTATATATATATTTTATATTCCCTCCTTTTTTTATATATATATTATATTAACTATTTTGTCTACCGGCTGTGCCTTTGTTAATAATTATACTATATACTTATGAGGTGATTTATTATATAAAATTCTTTTACTAACAATTATTTTTATTTTTGACTCCGAGTGTCCCTATATGTTATTGTATTGCACAAAAGTTCACTCCAATTGGTGCAATGACTATAACTATCTCTTTCAGAATCCAACTAATCATTGACTCAATACCAAGTACAAAATAAACACATTTAATAAAACTAAAACAATATATATACACTTCTAGCAATAATACATAACTATAACTACAGATTATATGGATCCAAGGCCTTATTAAAAAATATAAACTTACTCTTAAGACTAAACACTTTTTCCTTCACAATCACAAAAAAATGTTCATAGTCTTTTTCTCTTTCTGTTAAGGCTCTTTTCCAGAAGTTATACAGCTCTGTACTTCATTTTCAGGATCCTTTTCATCAATCAATGTAACACACATAAAAGTCTTCTTGACTAAATCTTGTTCCTTTTAGTAGCAATACTCATCAGATCAGGCATCCTTAATACCTAAAAATCTTCTTAATCAATATATTTTCTAAACATTCACTTTCAGGCATCCTTAATACTTATAGAACTTCCTTATCAATATTTTCTCTAAGAAAAACATTCACTTTAGAATGCAAGCTACAAGTTCTCCTTTCATTCACAATATTAAATGACAGTCTTAACTTTTTCCACTTTAAAAACTTAGTTTCAAGATTTCCTTTTATTCATTACTTATTCCTCCTTGAAACCTATTATTTCCACTATTCCTTTTTCGGAATACACTATAAAATTTCTTCCGACTGCCACACACAAAAAAATCAAGTTCCTTCCAACTTGAATATTTACTGGCCAGTGTTCTAAAAAAACTTCCGAACGCTCTCTTGTTTACAACTGTTACTTGGATACCCAACGCTTTCCTTGTCAGCTGTCAATCACACATCAAATCCTCTCCGGGAGCATGCGCACTCCACAAAAGTCAGAAACTACGTACTGCAATAAAATGGCTGACTCGCTGTATCCATTAGCGCTAAGAGAAAGTCTTTCACAAAACACAAAATTCAACATTTTTAAACCACAACAAACTTTCTTATAAGTAACACAAATATTCAGTTTAGTAAGTATATCAATTTTTTTTTACTTCTTTACATGTTACTTCTAATATAACAATTTCATAATGAGCACATCACAAGTGCAGACACTGCGTGTATGAAAACAAAATTAACAAGCATAATTAATACGTAAAAATATTCAGAATTTTTAATATGATTATTTTTACAACATCTCCATGGAGTCCCAGAATTCATCATGGGAGATCCCTTTATTTAAAAAAAAAAAAAAATGCAGGAAGGCGTGTACATTACACACATGACTCTGGTCAGTTTACCAGAGAATAAATGCAGTTAAGCAACAAAATTGTATGAGATTAATTTTCAATTTAAAAAAAAAAACAAAAACAGATTCAGTTATCTTGTGTCAGAATTGAACCAAAGTCTTTTTTTCACTTGAACAGTACATGTCCCATTGTTCTGCTTCTTATGGGAATTTCATCTTTAGATAAATCTTTTCATGAAATTTTATAAGTATCTGTGAAACAAATTGTTGGTAGATTGGATAGCATGTCTGTTTTCCTGCCAACAGTTTTTGAATTCCTATTTTATTGCCTGATATTCAAGCCTTCTTACTGGAGGTTTGAAATTCTGTATTTGACCTCTAGAGCAGCGCTTCCGAAACTGTGGGCCACAGCCCCCTTGGGGGCCATAAGTTTTATTGAGGGGGGGGGGAGCCATGAAATAATGAAAACAAATTTAAGATGTTTTAAGATTAAATAATTTTTTTTTTTTAATCTTAAAAGAAACTTATTTAATTTTTATTATTTATTATTTCTTTTTTGTTCTTTTTTATATTTTTATGGAAAAAATCACACATTGGTGTTGGTTTACAAATTTTGCTTCTTGCGTATTTTGGCGATTAATGAATATATGCTTATTCATATAAGTTTCGTTTCAAAGGTATTGATAAGAAGCACAAAAAAGATTTATACAAACGCAAAATCTTGAATATAAATTGTTTTGAATATAAATACAATAAATATTATATGTCTATATTAAGATTTTTTTTCGATGGAGAGCTTTGAAATATTTTAATTTTTCCAAAGGGGGCCTTGGCATCCATAAGTTTGGGAAGTACTGCTCTAGAGCATGTTTTTCAGATCTAATCCTCACCACTTACTGTACTAAAGTACTTCAAGAGCGGGAGAGGTTATATTTTATATATCATTAAGTCAAGGACTTCATAATATTCTGCAATTATGCAGCCTTAGAACCCAAATGCTCTCTCTTTGGAGAGTTCTAAAGGACATCACAAAAGTGAAGCCTGGTTGGTCGAGTGGTTAGCGTATCCGCTCTCCAGCCAAAGGCTGCAGGTTCGAATCCTACCATATGCATGGGTGTTTGTGATTTTCTGTGGAAATAGTAATGTTGGTGGTCGGTGATAGATGCCGTTGGTGTAGTTGCGGTCAGTTAGTGGATTGAGTGATGGAGACAGAGTTGTAGAGCAGGTGCCCTCCCTCGATGAGTCTTTGGACTCCCTGGAGATGTCAAATAATAATAATAACAATATGGATTTACATAAAATATTAATAAAATCAGTAGGTCATTCCTGACTCTATTCACACTATTAACAGTTTTGGTGTTAACTAGTAAAAAAGTGCTGCATGTTTTCAAAAATACAGGCAAGTATTTTACCATTAAAACTTGTTAAAAATTGGTTATCAATGTATAGTAAATAAGGGCACAAATTAAATATGAAAGTTAAATTTTCATAACTCTAAAATGAAAGTTGAATTTTCATGCAAGTATGAAAGTGTTCTCAGGAAATCATAAAGTTTTTTTTGTGCATGTGTGTGATTGATCTTACGAGATGGGATTAAAAAAACTAAACTAACTTCTCTATTATTATTATTATTTTATTATTCAAATATGAAAAATAAAAGCCTTGGTCTTAGAGGAGAAGAGCCAGTAACATTTCCTTCACAAGCTTGCTATCAATATGGAATGCATCATTTGTAAAATAAAATAAATTCAGTATGTAAAGTGAAGTAATACTCTTTAAAAAAAAGTTCTGTATAATTTACCATTTTGAAAGAGAAGGAATGATGATGATGTGATCAAGACAACTTATTGAGAAGAGTTTACCAGTTGTTGAGGGTTTTTTCAAAGGATGCAAATCAAGAAGCTGTCCCTGGACATTGCATAAAGGAGTGAGAAGTATGATTTTTTAATGCAGAGCAATAATAAGCATGGGAATGTCATTGCATGGTGAGTGTTTGGAATGTGTCCTTGTTCACGAGTGTTGAGTGCAAGGACTATGAATTTAAGATGTGGTATAATGGTATGGAATTTTGGGTGAATCTCCTACAATGAGTCTTTGACCTCCACAGAGATAATTTTTATTCAGTTGCCTTCTTAAATAAAAATCTATTGTTTCTGTGACACTATATTTGACGTTTATTGTGTTACGTTGTTGTTGTTTCTCTCTAATTTCTTATTTTATATGCTTCTTTAACCTCTATTATCTTTTCTTGTGTGTAGCCTAACTAGATTCCACCTAGGGATATTTCCTTTTCAAATACTGGCAAATTTGTATTTATACTGCACCAGCCAGTATCTTATAGCAGGAATTTATTCAAGTTCAGGGAAATATTCCTAGACACTCTAACACACACTTAAATAGATATCGGTACTTTGCAGTCGTGACCAATGATCTATTACTTATATATCTAAAATTTTTCCCACTATGGTTCTAATTTTATAAGTGGTAATTTGATATCTCTAATTCAGGCATGACTCAGGCATATGCAATAAAACATGTTTATTGGAACTAAATGACAATTATAACTAAATTGAATCAAATTACTAAAACTTCTAAATCTCTTGCTAAGTTAAATCTCATGCTAAGATAATTAAACAATTCTAAATTAATCAAGTTCACCTAGACAGATCAAATTGTTAATCACACAGAACAATAGAAAGAAATGACAATATTACACTAAATTAAGATTCTCTCATGAATGCTATTCATAGAGTGCATACTATACAACTTGTTGCTTTCTCAGTTAAGGTTATCTACTAAACAAAATACACATATTACTTCAGTCACATACAATTAGATTCATTCCTGACAATTCCTTGTCCAACAGAATTTGCTGTCTCAAATACGAAATCTTATCAAAGTTCTCTAAAGGATTGTCCACATTACTTAATCAAACACAAATTTCAATCTTCTATCACTTCCGTAACATATAACAAAGATCTCTACATTACCCAGTTCTTTCTGAAGGTCTATTAACTACCAAGTGTTGTTCTGGTCATCCTTTGATCAGCTATCTCAGCGCCTGGCTTTTGGCTACGTTGTCCTTTCTACTGCTGCCAGACTCGAACTAGTTTCTGCCGCGACTGAGGGCTACCTCCGCTCCTTTCCGATGGGACATCCAGCGACTGGCACGATTCTTCATAGGCTGATGATTCACGTACGGCTCTGCGTGGAATCTTGTTCAGCATAATCAGGAAAACAGCCTGCTGTCCGATATCATAGAACCCTGGCTTGTCCTTTCTCTGACCACCGGTCAAGAATCCTCGAGATGAAATCCGGAACAAAAAGCCTTGCAATATGGCATGCATTGCCTTATATTCTGTGTTCTAGCGCCCTCTTTTTGCTGTATCCTTTTTTTTCGCACGATCCTTAGTTTTAATGCCCTTAAGATGATCCTTAATCTCCCTATTGCTGTTAGGTGCTGTCTTCGAGGAAAGCGCGCTTATGTTATTTTCCACGTACGCTGTAGCCTCCGGCATTACGACTGATACGTGCATTTCAGACGCGACCTTTGCACTGTTACTAATTCCTGGCAATTTACGTTATTTTAGATAGCTTAATAGGACACAAATTTAAGCCAATATTTCCTTTACATATAATCACTAATTTGACATAATTCTCTAGTTTAGTTTTCTGTTTTGACTACAAATATTTCTAATACGTTACACATATTAATGCACATTCTTATATACAACAAACAAAGTCTTATTACTTTCTGCTGGTGTGCAGGTATTATCTTAAATTAGTTAGAATTTTCATGTTAGATTCTGAATGAACAACTTCTTAAAAAATCCTCCATTCAGGATCTAACAATTGTAGTGAGTTATATGACATATGGTACTATTGGAATTTGGAATAATTTGACATAAAGATTGGGTTGGGGAAGCTCACTGTTTGAATAATAGTACATTATACTTGACAAGAAATTTTATTCTTTAATCCTTTATCCAAGTGTAAGCAAACAAAGTTTGCACATGAAGTATTTTCATGACTAGACTTCTTAGATATAGAGGTTGTAGACATTGTTAATTATTTTATCTCGTAATGCAAAAAAGTAAAGGAGTTGAAAGTTTTTTTCACTTGGTTATACTATAAATTAAAGATGCCAAGAAATTATATTCTTGGTTTAATCCTTTATTCAAGTGTAAGCAAACAAAGTTTGCTCATGAAGTATCTTCACGACTGGACTACTTGTATATAGAGGCTAATGACTTCACATCAGTTAATTACCTTAGTATCCCATAATGCAAAGCACATATCCTTTCACCTGTGTATAATGCTATGCATTATGGGAAAGGCCACTACACTGGTCTGGGTATAATATATAATGCTACTATACCCATATATAATGCATAGCATTTAAATAATTTAAAGTAATTAATTAATTATTAAGTAAATAAATTATTAATTTATTTGCTTAAGTAAATTACAATTAATTCATTAAAAAGTAATTACATAATTTAAAGTAAAGGGTTGTTCAGTGTTGTTAGTATAGGGGTGCAAGATATCCTAATAGTATTAGGAGAAAGAAAAAACAGCAGAAAAATAAGAAAAGAAAAGGCCTCAGCTCTCTTATCATATAGACAAAGGCTATCCTTTTTCACCAGTCTCATATAGCTGAACAATCAAAAGACCAATTGAAACTAAAATCTAGAGATGACTGATACCCAGGTGGTTAGCCTTATCTAAGTTGACTGTCTTGAGTTGTCCTCTCCAGGATTGCTCTCCAGTCATTCCTGCAGTTGACATAGGACCACAGTGAACTAAGGGGATTGAATCATTGATAAAAAAAACTCTCATAATAAAAATGGGATTTTATCTCCCCCTGGTGAATATTGCATAATGTGGGTAGTCCCACACCACTTAGCCAGAAATTTGGTATTCCCTAGAGTACTGTTTTCTAAATACAAAATTTTCAGACTGAATAATAAATTTCCACAATACGATGTCTAAAACATTTGTATATCATATTATTGGTTTTTAAATCCATGTTTTTTTTACTAACTTTCTATAAATTATATTTTAACTCATTAATTATAAAAATCAATTACTTAAATAGAAGTGCCAGTAGGTTTCACTTCAGCAATGTAATATTATTTAAATTAAGGGGATATTAAATCCCACATTATTTCAAAGCTGAATAAGAAACTCAAAGATCGAAATCAAAGAGTTTCATGCCGAATATAGTAAACTATAAAAGTTTCGGCAGATTGTAGTGAGTTGCCCTAGATCAACACTAGGGTAACTCGTTGCAAAGGTGGATAAAGTTCTGATCACTATTCTTAGTATTACCCATAATGTAAAACATATCTCCTAGGAGATGTATGATGTTATACATTATGGTGGAAGATCCCTACCCAGACCGGTTTCAACCTTTATTGACGTCTCATCAGTGAGTAGGTAGACCAGGTAATACTGACGTTATAGCGAAAAGAACTTATGTATGTTGCCAATTCTAGTTGTCAAAAAGGTGCACCCATAAATTACTTAAATAGAAGAGCCAAAAGTCTTCACTTCGACGATGTAACATTATTTAAATTAGGGGGATAGTAAATATCCCCTTATTGGGATATTAAGAAGCCTATTGGGATATTTAATATCCCAATAGGCTTCACTTCGATGATGTAACATTATTTAAATTACAGGGATATTAAATCCCACATAATGTGGGATTTAATATCCCTGTAATTTAAATAATGTTACATCGCCAAAGTGAAGCCTATTGGCTCTTCTATTTAAGTAATTTATGGGTGCACCTTTTTGACAACTCGTATAGCAAAGTACATAAGTTCTTTTCGCTATAACGTCAGTATTACCTGGTCTACCTACTCACTGATGAGTCCTCAATAAAGGTTGAAACCGGTCTGGGTAGTGACCTTCCACCATAATGTATAACATCATACATCTCCTAGGAGATGTGTTTTACATTATGGGTAATACTAAGAATAGTGATCAGAACTTTACCCACCTTTGCAACAAGTTGCTTTAGCTTACGCTACAATTCGCCGAAACTTTTATAGTTTACTATATTTGGCATGAAACTTTGATTCCAATCTTTGAGTTTCTTATTCGGCTTTGAAATAATGTGGGATTTAATATCCCTTAATTTAAATAAATTTATATAAAAATCAAAACTCTTTTCCCATTTCTGACAGCTAGGAGGAGGTATTGCAAAAAAAAAATAATAATAATAATAAATAAAAATAAATAAATAATAATAAATAAAAATAAATAAATAATAATAAATAAAAATAACCCAGTTTTGTTGTAATGGAATGCCCATCACATTACATAATCTGTTGCAGAAACGCTGGGTAAGAGGGCATCAGTGGAATACATGTTTTACTGCTTCTTGTATGTAACATATATCACATGGAACTCCGATGTTAAAGTACCTCCATTTGAGTGCATTTACTGTAAGGCAACCATATGCAGTACTGCAAGCAAAACCCCTCCTGTTAGTGTATCCTCGGAAATTCAATAAGTACCCAGCTGTGGAAGTTCATAACAGAAGATATTAAACATTTCCTTGCACCAAGTTTTGCTGTTATTAATGGAAAGAATATTAGTGCCAGAATGCTATAGTATTCAGGAACAAACTCAGCTCTTGGACCATTGCAATCATTTATTTTATTGCAATCATTTACTATTTGGATTGCAATCATTGCAATCCAAATAACAGATGAAAACCCAGGTAGTACCAGAGAAGATCTGCACATGTGTGATTCATGTTCAGTATTTATGGATTTTAAAGGCTCCATACTTCTTGGATAGTTGAAGAAATTTCAATTTTAATTTCTTGGTATTGGCAGATCAAAAAAAATTGCCCAGATTTACTATGTAATTGTTTTTCTTTGGCTTCTTTAATGTCTCTAATATTTGTGTATAGCTGAGCAGGTAAAATTATAGTTTTAAATACTATTGCTTTATAAGAAAAGGAAACTGGCCTGGTTTTCCAGTAGTCTTCTAAGGTTTCAATGATTTTGTATATAAGTTGTATATATATAAGTCAAACTGGTAATATTGGATAGGTGAAGGGAATTTCAAGCATAGTGAGAAGGGCTAGTTCAAAGGGAATGTGTCAGAGATCTCACTTTTCAAAAACTTAATTTTGTTTTGTCAGCATTGGCAGTGAGTTCACTGATTTTGCTAAATATTTCCACAAAAAGAAAAAAGAGGTATGCATTGCTCATTTTATATATATATATATTCATGCAACGTATTCATTTTCTTTCATAGTTGAGGGTTATCATAGTTATCCCTCATACAGCATACAAATTGTAAACTTCTTGCAAGAAAGGTTCAAGAACCAAGGCAAAGAGCAGTGGACCAAGAAAGCAACCTTGCTTGACTCCTTTTTGCATTTAGGTTGGCTCTGATGGGAACTCATTAACTTGGAGGCAAGTAGTTATATTGGTATAGGCTCCTTTAATGATAGCTTTTTGCTCACACCAAGTTGCTGGAGGATATGGAGCAGAAAGGGATGCTGGATAAATGCTTGAGTAAGATCTACCGAGAGTGCTGCCATTGGCTGCTTTTTCACATTAATTAGATGGAGTAGATTACATAGCAGAAACAGATTAAATTCTACTGCTCATCCTGGAACTCCATACATTTGTGTGCTTTTGATTATATATCTCATTCCTGCTGTAATTTTTTTTTTCTATTAATGTTATTTCTACTAATATTTCTATTCTTTTATTGATATTAATATTTCAATTCTCTACTGTTATTTATAATACACAAAAATATCTTGTAGTCAGTATTAGAGAAATAGGCCTTCATTTGTTAAGGTATGATCTCTGTTAGGTTTGGGAATTGAGGACAGTATGGTTTGCTACAAACTGACGTGGCATGTGACCTGTAGAGAGAGCAAAAGTATAACTAGAGTGTGAAGAATGAAGTCAAAGTCCTCATGGTAAAGTTCTATACTTTACTACAAGGCCTTCAGGTCCCAGAGATTTTCTTGTGTGGCAGTCTTTATAGGCTGTTGTAGCCTCAGCTACTGTAATGTGTCTTTTGAGCCTGTCTTGGATGAACAAGAAAGGCACTAATGTTCCAAGAGTTATAGTTTTTCATGGTATTGTTGTCTTCAGACAGATTTTTATATTTTTGAAAGGAGTCAAGGAGGTGTAGTGGGCATATCTTCATCATCCATGCAGATTTGGGTGATATTCTTTTCTTTTGAACTTGGTGAACTGTCTATTGACGAATTCAGCTGAAGTGTTATCTTCTAAGTGCTGTTATATTATTTTAAACTTTCTTTCTTCCACTTGTGTTCCTGCCTTTCCAGTTCTATCTCTATGTTGATGTTTCTAATGATGTTGCTGCATTCTATACCATTGTGTTAGTTTGTTATGAACCAGTTTTTCTCTTTATACAGGTTTTCCAACTTTTTCTTTTGAGGAAAGCTGTTCTTTTCCCCATTCAATCATATTCTGTTTTACTGCTTGTTTCAATTTTGACCATTTTCCAATTATATATAACATTATTCCAGTTTGAACAGAGGATCTGCAGTTTGGTTGAAATGATCAGTGAGAAATTTGGAAGTCTCTCTAAAATGATCTCTACTTGGTCCATGTAGTGGAATTTAAATATGACTGGATTATGACCTGACATGTTGATGTCAAGATATTTTATCTGAATTGTTTTGTTTATAAGGGGAAGAAGAGATGTATAAATTCAATCAAGACTGGAACTAGTATCATGATTCATGTAGTTGTAAGCCTCATAAACATTTATAAACTTTATTACACATCCACAGTATTTCTAGTCTGTTGTCAAAATTTGCTCTTCTGCGTCCCTTTGGATATTATAGAATAAACCAAGAAGGGAGAGCAATCCCCACTCCAGGCCTGTTATACTTTCCAAAACTCCAATAAGAAAGAAGTGGTCCTGATGTTTGAGGTTTAATGGAGTATTGGCAGCACTAAGAAAGGATTAAAAACTACTTTAATGCTTCCAATATTTCATCTATCATTGAGACATCTTCATGGAGTGCTAACATTTGTAACATGAGTAGATGCATATCCATGTGTTTCATTCAGTATTATGTGTGTTATAAGTGTTAGTGGTATTCCCTGAAGATGTCTCAGTGCATTAAAATAATTTTTAATCCTTTCTTAGTGCAGTCAGTATTCTATTAAACCTCCAACATTTCTTCCCAGCACTTGAGCCTTAACGCACAGAAAGAAAGAAGTGGAAAGTTTTTATATCTGCAGAAATGTTTCTTGATGAGACAAAAACTTGATATTATGGCATAGTATAAGTTTCCATATGGCTTCTTTTTTAACTGGATTGTGGAATCCTCATACATTTAAGGCAATGCAGAAAGAAAATAGTGATTAGTGAAATGTAACTCTAAATCTTGAATTTCTACAGTTTGGATGAACCTGATGAGGTCTTCAATCTGGGTGTAGCATGCTTCTTGTAAATTATTTTCCAGATTTTTTTTTTTTTTTTTTTTTTTTTTTTTTTTTTTTTCAGTTGCTTGCCATTATTTCAGATTTCATGGCTACTGTTATTGATTTGGAAGTGAGTTATTTTCTTTTTGTGTAGATGGTAATCATAAAGAAAAAACTTTAAATCAGTGAACTTTTATTTTTTCTTTAATTGTATTCCTCTTTATCAGGATGAGATGGTTCCTCATAGTCCATACTCTTCAGAACCCGAGGAGTCTTCATTTGATGAGCCACAACCTTCTTCAGCTTTGTTTTTTATTATTTCTTCTCCTTTTAGATTTAATTCCTTTTTTTTTTAGTTTGCCTTTTGATTTCTTCTGTTTAATCTCCATTTTTGTGATTAATTCATCTCTTCTTTTTGATGATCTTGTTTGGATACTAAGTTCTTTCATTTGTCTTACTTGCTTTTCATTTTACCTCTTTTCTGATTTTTCTTTGTATAACAGTTTCATTTGTTTGCATTTAGTCTTGTATCTTTTCAGTTATACCTAATTCATTATTATTAATTTTAAATAATATTGTTCCATCCATATTTAACAGGGAAAGTAGCTCCTGCTGCTCTGGAATTTTTGAGCTTTTCTAATTTCTGGCTGATATTGTCATGTATTTTTAAATTTTTAACAAGCATAGTGCCCTCTTTGGCAGACTGAATTTGAAGATCTGGAGCACTTTATTCATTTCCAACCTGTATGCTTTTCTAATAAGCTTTAGTGGTGTTCCCACTCTTTCACTAAAATTTCTAAAAGGACAGGTAGCACTGCAATGTTCAAAAACGTTTGCATTTCTGATAAGGTTTGTGACATATATGACCTCCATACATTTAAAACATTTAGCCTCTGGGCAGTTGCTACCCAATGATCATATGAAAACCACAATGCAGGCACTGTCTCTGCACCCTGGGATAGTTCACTATAACTAGAGTTGTACTGATGTTGAGATTGATGTCAAGCAAAGATCCCAAAATCAGTTGGGATCTTCACTTGAGATACGCTTTCATATGTCACTGATTTTACCCCATTTTAAAAATGTCTGGATAAGGATTTCTCTCTTTTCAGATGCAAATTTTTTGTAATTTCTCTTGTCATCCATTTGACTTCAAATTGCTTTATTTTCTTTACTTGAGGTGTACAATCTGCCATTGCTGCCAACAATATTTTCTCAAGTACCATACATGCACTACTGACCTCTCTTCCTTCAAATTTTTTCATCCATTGTACTGCTGCAAGCTGGTTTCTAAGTCTATGATAGTTCCCTGCCTTATAATTAGGGTAGGAGTTAGATGGATGAATAATATCATTAGGCATGAGCTGCAGAAGAAGAAAATGCCGTGGAGGATATAAAGAGAAAGGTGACCAGCATGGAATGAATGCAAAATCAGATTATGAGAAGAATCTAGCTGAGCAGGTCAAAGGAAATCCCAGAGTTCTTTCATTATGTGGCAAATAAGAGGAAGAATGACTGTGGAAGATTACTCATAATGAGTGACGATGGTCACGAGGAGACAGAAGCGGATAAAATAGTTGAGTTACTGAGTGGCCACTTTAAGGATACCGCGTAACCTTGTTAAAGCAGTAACCTCATCCTAGTGAGGTTACTGCTTTAACCTATGTGACAGGCACTAATGTGGGAACAGAGGTGGATAAATTGGAAGTTTTCAGGATATTGCTGAATCTCAATGTAAATACAGCTGTGCGATTAAATGGGATATCAGCTAGGGTTTTGCGAGAATGTGCAAGAGACCTTGATAATGCCTTTAACTGGGCTGTTTAATTTAAGTCTCAGCTCTGGTAGAGATCCAAGCAAGGGAGTGGAAAGAGGCAAAATAGTTCCTTTGTATAAGGGAGGTTCTAAGAGTAGCAAATTACAGACCAATCAGTATTTCAGGTGTGGGGGAATAAGTACTAGAAAAATTGGTAAAAAAGAGAATTCAAGAATGGGTAGATAAAAATATGATACTGTATGAGGGTTAACTTGGTTTTGTGAAGAGTCAGTCATGCCTTAGTAATTTACCATTTTTTTTTATAATAAAGTAACAGTTGATTTGTATAAAAAAAAAAATGGCTACATGATGGTTTTTTTGGGTTTTTGTAAAGGCATTTGACACATGGAGCTCTGTTTTGCAAATTAGAACAAATGGGGATGGATATGACACTCTGGTTAAGTTGATAAGAGGGGCACTGCTGGACAGATATCAAAAAGTGGTATATGGAGGGGCAGAATCGAGGCAAAAACAGGTGACTAGTGGTGTACTGCAAGATTCAGTGCTGCAACCATTGCGGTTTAATTTGTACATAAATGGTATAGGAAATAACCTGAAAGGAAATACAGGTATCCCTTGATTAACGTGATTAATTAATCCCTCGATGTTACCGTGTATATCAAAATCGCGTTAATCAAATACAATAATCAATGGTAAAAATTACAATTCGTCCATGAACAATTACTGTATTAATAATTTGTTTTATATGGTACTCTTTTAGGAAAGATAAAAAATGAATGCAAAATAAATGTTTAATAAATGCTTGTACCTACATTAGGTACTGCATTTTTTATAAAAAAAAAGTTATCAAGAGTCGTTTGAACAGTTTTAGTTTTTTTCCTATCAGCATAAATTCTATGATAACAGGCAAAATGACTCTCTAGACCTTGGCAAACAAGCATTCTTCGATTAACATCTGGATCCATATCCATTACTTGCTTCTTAAGTGATTCTAAAATGCGAAATATTCCATCCAATTCTTTGATTGTTATATCTTTTGGAACCTCATCTTCACATTCCATTTGTTTGTTATTTTCTTATGTGCATTGTTCAATTTCAAGAAGATCGTTGTCACTGAAATCTTTTGAATTTGAATTCAATAATTCTTTAGCATCATCTGCGGTGTTAGCCTAGTGGCTTTGCACTTCGCAACCATATGCCTGGGGAAGGAGTGTCCTAGGTTCGATTCTCGTCAATGACATCTGGAGCTTAAGAATCTTCCTCAGCCATAGCCAAGTTAGCTGATCTTGGAGACGTGGACAACGGGGTTTTTTCTTCCAGCTTATCTGGGGTTTTTCATCCCGCAAAGCAGGCAAACCAGCCTCGTGAACACACGTTTTGACAGACATGGTATATCACCGGGAATAAGGAGCAACCAATTTATTCTGTGGGATTATTGGTTACGGAAGCTTGCACGATAAAATGTGTAGCCTGCACGAAAGCGTAGCATACGATGATATCTGCATCAACACCATCAAAACCAAGGGGTCTTCACCAATTGAAACGATTTATTCAATCATGTTGTTCACAGGATTTTGAAAACCACCTAAGTCATTAGCGTATTCTGGCAAAAGCTTTTTCCAAACAGCTCTCATGCAGCTAGAAGACACATGCTCTCACGAGTCATGAATGTTTTCAATTGAGTGTTTAATGTTAAAATTTTTCCAAAATTCATAGAGCCTAATCTCATGTTTTCCAGTTGTTGTTTCTACTGCCTTTATTATTATTATTATTATTACCCCAAGACCTCATGGAGTCAAAGACTCATCTGGGAGGTCCTTTTATCAGACACATCTCATCATACCGTGTCTTAAACACACTCAAACTCCCTGCAGACACCACACTCTCAGGCAAGGCATTCCAATCATTCACAACTCTGCATGAAAAAAACCTGCCTCTCACTCCCCTACTCACACCCTCTTTATACAGTTTCCAGGGATGACCTCTGGTTCTCCCCTGATCTCCCACTATTTTCTATAGAATTTCTCCAGCATTGATCCTATAACAACCCCTTACCAACTTGTAGGTCTCTATCATATCTCTCCTCTTCCTCCTCTCCACCAGACTGCAAATTACATCTTCTCAATCTTTCCTCATACTCGACATTCCTTTTTTATACATTCCACTCTTAAACTATATGCGTATGTAATTTATTTAAGAAATGTTTTTAGGACCTAAAACGTTCTTGAGACTTTTCCTCTGTGTCATTTACATGTAGCTCTGCCATTCTCGTTTGAATCTTCATTTTGTAACATCGACAATGTCTGATACTTGAGCAAGAATTCTGTGAAATTCTCATGTAACTCCTCTATTCTTAATTATTGTTAATTATGTCTTCTTGCATTTCTGTTCTTTGCAACATGGATAGCATATGTACTCACTAAGGTCTATGTGTTCAAATCTCAGAATTGACATGCACCCCCCCCCCCCCCCACCCCCCCCCCCCCCCACCCCCCCCCCCCCCCACCCCCCCCCCCCCCCACCCCCCCCCCCCCCCACCCCCCCCCCCCCCCACCCCCCCCCCCCCCCACCCCCCCCCCCCCCCACCCCCCCCCCCCCCCACCCCCCCCCCCCCCCACCCCCCCCCCCCCCCACCCCCCCCCCCCCCCACCCCCCCCCCCCCCCACCCCCCCCCCCCCCCACCCCCCCCCCCCCCCACCCCCCCCCCCCCCCACCCCCCCCCCCCCCCACCCCCCCCCCCCCCCACCCCCCCCCCCCCCCACCCCCCCCCCCCCCCACCCCCCCCCCCCCCCACCCCCCCCCCCCCCCACCCCCCCCCCCCCCCACCCCCCCCCCCCCCCACCCCCCCCCCCCCCCACCCCCCCCCCCCCCCACCCCCCCCCCCCCCCACCCCCCCCCCCCCCCACCCCCCCCCCCCCCCACCCCCCCCCCCCCCCACCCCCCCCCCCCCCCACCACACACCGGGAGGCATAGGACTACCTCCTTATCCTTGAGTACGGTTGCGGTTACAAGAATATATATCTCGACACCATAATAGGTAGAAGAGGAGAGGATTGTGAAGAAGTTATACAAGAACAACAAAAAACAGACCACATTAGATTAACATTAATACAACTGTAATAATAATAGATGAAACAGAATGTAACAGAAAAATGAACAGTATTTTAAAAGACCTTACCTGATTGAGATTTAGTAGAATCCTCATCTATAAAAGAAGAAAAAAAACGGTGTAAAAAGTATTACTTCTTTGAACAGTTGCCGAAAAACTTATGTTAAACCTCCATATATACAGACCCCAAAAATTCACAAATCCAACCCCCCCCCCCCACACCACCACCATCTTGTAGTTGATAGCCTAGTTCCATCTACAAACTTAACAATCATTATTAAAATCACTTCTACCCACTCACTTTCCCTACATTAAAATTCCACATATAGTTGATGTGTTTGCTACTTGGCCTCATGACTAAGTGCATTACATTTTTATTCGATTTAAATAGCCACCATTCAAAAATGCACTTTACTGTTCAAAAGGAATTAACAACTAGATACACTAGTTATGCAGCTACCAAAGTTTATAGTAAATTTGTGTGCGTGTGTGCGTGCGTGCGTGCATGCATGCATGCACACACACAAAAACTTGGAGGTACTTGGCCAATAGAATGGGTGAAGACCATCTTTATACCAATCCATAAATAAAAGGAAGCACCCAGAAATGTGAAACTGTAGAACAGTAACATTCATCTCAAATGCAAGTAAAACCATGCTCTATATTATTAAAGAAATAATTGATAATGACTTGAAGGCTCATATAGGTTTAGAACAGGCCGGATTCATGAAAGGAAGAGGAATCAGAGACCAGATCTCAAATCCAGTATCTGGTCACTCAGATACATCAAATACTTGGACTGCATAAATTGGAAATCGATATAGGAAATTATGCCAAAGTGTGGCTTTTCCGTATCAGCTTAATAGGTCAACTTTACAACAATAACCAAACTGCAGTAAGAATTGATAACACATTATCATATTGGTTCTGTTTACAAAAAAGGAGTAAGGTAAAGTTGTATGCTGTCTCCTGGACTCAATATCTGTGGTGAGACCAAGAGATCGCCAGATGACTGAAATAGAGGCATATTGATAAGTGGTTCAAGAATTAACAATTTAAGATATGCTGATGATACAGTGATAACAACAGAAAATGAAAAGGACGTGAATGAACTCCTTGGTAGAATAGAATGGCAGAGCTTGACCTGTAGATTCAAGATTAACATCAGTAATATAAAGCTGTTGATCCTAGATAAGAATCATAATGGGAATGCTTCAGGGCCTTACTAACATATAAATAAATTTGATCAGTTTGTCTATCTGGACACATTGCTCTCTCTATCAATGGGAGTCATGTGGAAGTAGTAAGGAGATGAATTCTCATGGGAAGAGTTGTAATGTCAGCTCACTAAGATCTGGAAGAATAGAAAAACATCTGTCAACACAGGGATCAGAGTCAGATCCTTTCTCTTCTTTGTGGTTTTTCAGAGTTTTGGGCACTGAATAAGGCAATTAAGAAGATCAGTGCTTTTGAAATGTGGATCTAGAGAAGGATACTTTAAGTTACTTGGACAGAGAAAAGTACCAACTTTGAAGTATCAGATCAGTTGAATCTTGAAATGAGTCTGTGCAACATGGTTAAGAGAAAAACTTCAGATATTTTGGATTTGAACACATTTCAAGAAGAGGGAGAGAAAACTCCTTCATTCCTATTACTGCTGTATTCTGGAACAGCCTCTCTTCCCATGTGTTTTTCAAGAAATGCAATGCACAGTCCCTCAAATTCAATGTGAACAAGTTCCTCTCATCCCATACATGGTACGAATGTACTATAGGTTGACTAATCAACCTCTTGTGTATGGACCCAGCATAACAATCGAAAAACTCTTCCTGGAAGACAAGATGACAGGAGCTAGATCAAATTCCTGCTCTTATTGGAATAAAGTTGGAGGATGCATTTAGAATAACAGAAGACAGACAGATGTAAAAAACTAATACATCAGGTCAAAAGTCCTCAGTCACAGGGATATTGACTAAGTAGTAGGTATCATTTGTAAATTTGATTATTGTAGCGCTTTAATAAAGACTTACAAGGAATTAGAGTGGGGAAAACAATGTTTTCTGCAATTAGATGTAATCTGAGGGTTAGAAGAATTTTAATTAAAAATTTCTGCCAGGTGTACCAAAAAAAAAAAAAAAAAAAGAAGTTATGTGACTCTAATCTTTAAAGGTACCTGTGGCACGATTATAATAATAAATTACACGATAATCACAATAATTAACTTTAATGAAATGAAAGTATGGATATTTCGTGCAGAAACTACAGTACATCATCACTAAATATCTGTACATTCATTTCATTAAAATTAATTACTGTGGTTATCGTGTAATTTATTATTTAAGTTATGTTACTATTTTCAACACATTTTGCAAAAATGTATTGACAATAGTAATATTTTTCAGAACTCTCGTACATTTAGTTTAGTCTTTAATAATCTTTTTTATTTCTAATGCAACTCTTAGATTCACAAGTTAAAATTGGTTTGAACACGGCTGGAATAAGCATTGGTTTTATAAGTTCTCCATTTAGGATACAGTTGATGTTTTCAGTGTTTCTACCTTCTGGCTTTTTATTGCTGATTTTCATATCAGATTTATTACAGCTGTTATTCAATTTAGTTAGGGAATCCTGTAGACTTCTAGCAGATTTGTTTAGAAGTATACAGCATCATCTGTATAAAGTAAAGAGTTGAGTTGAATATCTCCAATTTTGATATTATGTGTAATGCCACTAAATTTCGTAATGTGATCCTAGGTGATGAATAACAGTGGAGATAATGTGCACCCTTGTTTCACATTACCATGAGATAAGTGTTTTTTTCTGACTGTGTTATGGAATGAAGTGCTATTCTTAAATAGCTGTAGCTGAAGAATGAGTTTGTTCAGCTTAGGAGGGACATGCAACAGTAAGTTACATTACTTGTGATAAGTCATGGTACTCCATAATTTTGATATTTTATACAGGATTTTTTGTAATTAAGTTTTATAATTTCATGTTTCCTTTATTGAATTGCCATTTTATTACAATTATTTTATGTGAAATTTTTATAATTACTCATACAAGGTGTGACAATTAAATTTTCAGAATGCTTGTTCTGTTGCATGTATGGAGAGCCAGGCAGTACCATATGACTGAATATTTGGACATGCTTGTGCTATTTCTTTGTTGTATCAAAAGATTGAGGACAATAGTTGACAATCTGGCAGCTTGTACTTGCATTTTTGTTAATTTTTAGCAGAAAAATGAATAAATGGAATTTAGAACAGCATATTAGCATGAGATTTTGTGCAAAGTTAGATGAAAGTGCAAATGTAACTCAAGGCTTGTAATGAATGGTTTATGGTGATCATGCCATGAAAGTATAGTGTGAAAAGCAGTGCTTACTCTCCTCATAAAGGCATAGTTCACTTCAAATTCATTAAACAAGGAAAAGCAGTGTGAACCAACCTTTTTGTATAAAAGTGCTGACTAGGTTAGTGCAGCTGTTCATAAGAAAAGACTTGAACTTTGGCTGAACATTCATCACGACAATGTCAATGTCTTTGCATATGATGCACTAGCTGTCTACAAGTTACTGGGTGAAAAAATCGATCCCAAAATTGGACTGTATTCACCAGACTTGTGCCCCCCCCCCCCGAGACTTTTGGCTACTCCCAAATGCCTTTTTTCTGGTATCAGATGTCATGTAGTGGTAGGAATAAATTGCATTCCAGAAGGTGAGTTCTAGAAATGTTTTGAACAATGGTAGCATCATCTAAGTGTATTGTTGCACAAGAGAATTACTTCAAAGGTTATAGTAGCCACTAGGCTATAGATAAAGCAAATATGGTTTTACATGTGCATTCTGGAAATTTGATATACTTCATATACTTATATTACAAATTTTATAAAAAATTTAATTATTCATATTTTTCATGATACTTTCTTGCTTAGCAGATAGTGAAGATATTTGCATTGTGGAGAGGCTATTTTCTTCTAGTCTGGTTGCAGTAGTTAGCCTTTCATCTCCTCGCAAACTGAAAGTTTGTCACTTTAAAAAGGGTACTGAAATATGCAATTATAGCTATTCTAATACTATTCTTGCTGTCAAGTTAAATCGTGCAGTAAGTACTTTAATATATTCATAATTTTTTGCTTAATTGTAAATATCCATAAAAGACATTTTTAGCATACAAATATCAGATAATCTTGATTCTGTTTTCAATATTCAAATGTTAACTTCCTTTTAAGATACATGCTATTTCTTCTTTGCTTTATTTTAAAATAAATGTCTCAAAATGTTAAGTTTTATGGATATAAAGTAATAATTATGATTGGGAAATCTTGTTTTATTGTATTTTTTTTTAAATGTTGCATAGTGTCAAATCTTATGGTGCTTTTTCTTTCTTTTAAAATAGAGATTGATAGTATGTTTAGAAGAGAGTTTATATATCCACAATATAAGAGACATGAAAGTGCTACATACAATAAGAGATACTCCTCCTAACCCCCATGGGTTATGTGCTCTGTCTATTAGTAATGATAACTGTTATCTAGCATATCCAGGAAGCAATATGATTGGAGAAGTTCAGATATTTGATGCATATAATCTTGTAAGTGATTCTTTTAAATGTTCCTGTTTTATTTTTCTTTATGTATTCAAATTCTATCTTCTCTTCACAGATAAATAAAATAAAAAGATATTTTGTTATGAGGGGGTGTGTGCTATATTAAAATGACATGTTACTACTTTTAACTCATGATATTCATATTCCAGAGAATGTACTGTAATTTAAAATGAATGAAAGGAATACAGACACAAGCATATATTTATCAGGGTGGAGACTATTCTTTCATAATACAAAGAAATAAATATTATACAGAAATGTGATTTACAAACAAAATTAAGTTACAATGTAATTTAAGAGTAATACTAAAAACTCTGAGTTCTTTCACTCATACCTGTTGTACTTGAAATCAGCAAGAATCTGATTTGCTATCAGTATGATAAACTAGGCCTGACAAAATTTCATTATTTTTTGACACTTGCAATTAGAATTCTTTTTTGAAAGTCCAAGAAAAGGAAACTATCTTCTGTGTTTATATGTATGTATATATACCTAAAAGTGCATGAAACTAGTATATTAATATACTGAAAAATTTAATCTTTCTGACTTAAGCAAATATATTTTGAACAATAGGTTTCACTTAACAGTATTATTATTGTATGAGAATCTCCATGCAGTTTGAAGACTAATTTTGGAAGTCCCAGATTATCAAACTGTAACTATTGTAGTTATCCTTGAACACATTCACCAACAAAGTACTTGCAACAGACTCTGGCAACCAATTTCATTCATTCACTGGTCTCAAAGCAAAAATTATAGTCCTGAGGCCGTATAACCACAATCTTATTCAATTTCCAGGGATGATACTTTGTTCTGTTCTCCTCCCCTTGTGAAGTGCTTAATTTCCTCTGTATCAGTCCTATAAAATTCTTCCAGTAAATTAAACATTTCTATCATATTTCCTTTTTTCTGCTAATCAACCAACTTTTGCAACTCAGAAACCCTGTCTTTCATCATGGAGAGCAGACTTTTCACCGTTTTGGTCACTTGTCTATAGATACTCCACCACTCTCAGCCTAAGAAAGTATGGGTCAGCCTTCAGACTTGTACACAGTGTTGTGTCCCTATCTACAATTATCAAACTTTCTTTTATCCTTTCAAGTGAATCTCTATTATATCTTTATTCAAAAACTTAACTATGCACGAGATATTACAAAATTCAAATATTTATACACTTCTCCCCTTAGTGTCCCTAATATTTATATTATACTGTGCCTTTCAGGACATTTATTTTAGGATATATAATTCGAAAACAAGGAGCAATTACAATAATGTATCTGATATTGAAACTATTAAACAGTCGTGACCCTTAATCTCGTAATTTAACAGATTAATTTCCCACGTGATTAGGTTCATACTTTTTTTCAAGTGGTGCATTAGGCAGCAATTTCAGACAACTGTATTATTAATGAACAAAGGTTTATTTAAGATCCCAAACATGGTACAATTCAATTTCTATTATATAAAACACAATTCAATACTAAGAATAAAATTACAAATTTACACAAGCAAAATACAAGTATTAGGGCAAAATCCTATGTGGGAATTTGCGATCATGCTGTCATAACAGACTTTATACATATAAATATAATCAACCAACTTATAATACACATATAATCCTGGAACAAATTAACACTTTACTTAACTTTATACTAGTCAGAATGCTCTATATTGCTATAATACCATGGACATTAATGTTTAAATTCAGTTTACCTTATCTAACTTACAAAACAACATAGGTTAAACTATCCTTGCGCTATGCCCATACATACATTTGACCTTTAAGACGCTAATATGAAATACCATGCGCATACATAAATCTCTAGCACATGAATGCTTATCAAATAATATAAACTATTTTACTCTCATTCTACTCTGATTTGTACTAAAATCCTACTATATCTTCGACTGTCCAGTAACCAACAATGATTGCAATTATATGCGATTCCAATCGATACAAGATTTTACAGTACCTTTCTAGAACGAACCCTGGTTTTCACGATCTATACCTTTCGTGCTTGAATAAAGAACACACACTATGGAACTCATCACGTGGGCACGGATTTCTGTATGGCTTTTCTTTCCCTCGATACGAGTACTGGATGATGAGATATATAGACATTTTTTTTCTTCTTGTAACTATACGGCATTCCTCGTCTCTTGCTATAGGAATATGGAATTGAATTCCCGCACACTTTGTTTCCTTCTTGTGTCGGACGGAGATAACATCTATGCCGTCACTCAGGAAAACCGCGTGTTACCTATACGAAGATTTCGTGAAGAACTCTCAGGGAAAAAAGCCCTGGGGGTTTCTAACCCTTTTATCTGCATGGCTCCTATCGGCACCTTCTTCACTTTCTCCCCCCCCCCCCCCTACTGGAGTCGATTTCATTCACCAATTAAAATCATGTTTTTTCTGCCCAAAACATGCTACGGTCCCTTGCACGCGACTCTCACGTGACGACGTCTCACTTCGGGAGTTGACCTTGAGCGATCGTCATTTGTTTTAAGCTAGCCTCTATGCTAAATTAATCTCCTTTTTGGAATTTGCTTGAATATTTTAATCTACTTTTTTCAAGTGTTAAACTAGCCTCTCACATACAAATTCTTATCTCTAATCTTCTTTGTCTTACTTAACCTATTTTTTCCATATCCCTTCTTTTTTTTGTAATAAGAATCCCTTTTTTATTATTTAGTTAACACGTTCGCTGCCACGCTACTTCGGCATAGCCTGTTCCCGTACGCCGAGCAATTTCACTTCTTCAAGGTCAGTACGGTAAGCGTCATACAAGTATACTCGTAGTTGGCTTGTGCAGAGCATATACCATCTATGAGAATACACAGTTTTGATGCTAGCTCCACAAGCCAGGCATTTTCACTTCTTCAAGGTCAGTACAGTAATCTCGTTGCTGGCAGTAAGCATCATATGAGTATACTCGTAGCTGGCTTGTGTGGCAGGTTTACCAACTACGAGTATACTCGTAGTTGGTAAACCTGCCACAATTTCTGCTATAATTAATTTTCTTCGATGAAAGCATATTTTCTGTCTTTAAATATCTTGTATTAGCTACTTACATAGGATTTTATATTTTTATTTTCTTGTTACACCATGATAACTGAAATTTTTACATTCTTTGTTATCAGGGTGTAACAACAGTAATCCAGATGTGACTTTATCTTTATAGCTTTGTAAAACAAAATGATAACTTCTGATATCTCTGCTTGTGCCTTTCTGTAACCAAGTAATCCTATGAGCTATCTTGTCCTCTTTTGCAGTATACCTCCAAATCCTTCATCAGTTTCTTAGAGTTCCATTATTAGTACAGAGTTTGTCATCTTTTCATCCCAAAATGCATAGCTTCACTCTTTTCCCGATTGTCATTTGATCAACTATCAGCCTATTTAAATCATTCTACTTGCTCTCTATATCACCATAATTAATATTGTACTGCCCAATTTTGCATCATCAGCAAATTTTCCTTCATATTATTTCCTATATTATTGATGTGTAAGTTAAATAAGTGGCTAATGCACAGAGCTAAGTTACCTGCCTTCTGGATTCTACCTCCATGTACTACTCCATAATATCAACAGCCACCTTCTTATCCATATTACCAGCTTCATATCTGTCTTCATTTGCTCTTGTATAAATGTCTCGTGTGATGTTTAAAGTTTATTTATTTATTTATTTTTTCATTTGGTTATAAATTAAATTAAAGATGCCAAGAAATTATATTCTTGTTTAATCCCTTATCCAAGTATTAGCAAACAAAGTTAGCACGTGAAGTATCTTCATGACTAGGCTGTATATAGAGGTTAGTGATTTCACATTAATTGCCTTATTATTAGGATATTACACCTTTTCTCTACTTGTACACTTGGTCATCGATTTACGACCGACTTCTGTTCTGGCTGACAGGTCATAAGTCGATCTGCTCGTATGTCGGCCATATGTTTATTAACAGTATTCTTCATCATCATCATCAAATTCCTGCCATGTACCCTCAAGGGGTGTACAGGATATGACAGTACTACATGAAAAAATTACATCATTACTAACTTCCTATCTACAATTTTCCTCCAAATCAGTCTGTTACTTGTCAAGACTCCAACATTATCAGATCTTATATTTCTATCGTCTAAGGCACTTTGTACCGTATCAATCCACCTATATCTTGGTCTTCCTCTGGGTCGTTTTCCTGCCAACCTGGCAGAGAACACTTGTTTTGCTAATCTTTCCTCTCCCATTCTATTTAAGTGACCATACAACCTGAGATTAGCTCTGCTAATGCATTCCTGGATGCTGACAATGTCAAATTCTTTCCTAATATCCTCATTTTTAATATGATATTCCCATTGATGCCATCTGTTCACGCCTCTAATCTTTCTCAGGACTCTCATACATCTGCGGTCTCTAGTCTTTGGTCAAGTGTTTTACTTCTGACCCAGCGCTCAGATCCATAAGTTAAAACTGGTTTGAACACTGTCTTGTATACAGCTAATTTAGTGTTCCGAATAATTTCTCTCTTATTCCATATGAATTTATTCAATTGACTTCCCACCATACCAGCTTTGCTGATTCTGTTGTCTATTTCTATATTTAATTTACCATCTTCGGTAAAAATTGTGCCTAAGTAGCTGAAATGTTTTACTTGTTCCACAGGTTCTCCATTCACAACACAGTTGACATTTTCAATGATTCTGCCTATTTTCATTGTCTTTGTCTTTTTATTGCTGACCTTCATACCATATCTATTACAACAGCTATTCAATTTAGTCAGAGAATCTTGCAGACTTGTAGCGGATTTATTTAGAAGTATAACATCATCCGCATAAAGCAAAGAGCTGACATTAACATCTCCAATTTTGATATCAGGTTTAATACCACTTTCCTTCATAATGTGATCCATATAGATAATGAATAACAGAGGGGATAATGTACATCCTTGTCTCACACCAGATTTAACATTAAACCATCTTCCTGTACTTCCTTCAATTCTGCTGAATTGAAGGAAAATGAAACTTTCCTTCAATAACAAAAAAATGAAAAGGAAAATAACTGCTGACTTACAACTCAAATAAAGACTAAGTATTGCTTGATATAATGCCCCATTGACACCATATAACTACAGCGTATTGAATAGCTTCTCTCTTGGCACCTTGTCATATGCCTTTTCCAAATTCACAAAACTTAAATACAGATCTTTGTTATATTCCCATGCTTTCTCGACTATTTGTCGTAAAGTGAAGATCTGATCCTGACAGCCTCTATTTGGCCTGAATCCAGTTTGTTCTTCACCAAGCTATTCTTCCACATTCTTCTCAACCGTTTCTCAAGTATACTTACGTAGATCTTGCCAGGAATACTCAGTAGGGAAATACCTCTGTAATTCTCACATTCAGTTTTATTTCCCTTTTTATGTATGGGTACTATGAGAGCTCTACTCCAATCATCGGGAATTCGTCCCTCTGTCCAGGCTTTCTGAACTATGCAGTGCAGCCACTGTAAGACTTTTATACCACCATACTTCAGCATTTCTGGTCGAATATCATCTACTCCTGCTGCCTTTCCACATTTCAAGCCTTTGATGGCTTTTTCTACTTCAAGTATGGATATGTATTCCTGACTGCATGCCTGGTCAGTGTTTTTTATAACTGTGCTGTCATCACTGCTTGTTTCATTTAGCAGTTTTTCAAAGTAATTACTCCATACTTCAAGGATATCTTTTTCTCCTGTTTTCATGTCACCTTTATCATCTCTAACTCCTTTTATAGCACTCTTTCCTCCATTCCTAAGCTTCTTCAACAACCTCCAGAATATTTTGCCACCTTCTTGATATTTATTTTCTATATTCTTGCCAAAGTCCTCCCATGACTTTTGTTTAGCTAGTTTTATACACTGTTTAGCTTTCTTACATTTGTCTCTGTATTCTGTAAGAGTAAAAGCTGACTTATTTGCCAGGAACTTTTGATATGCTTTCTTCTTTTCCTTCACTGCCTCTTTAACTTCCTGTGTCCACCAGGGAGTTCTGATTTTTTTATCTTTGCACACAGCCTCGCCACATGCCTCTCTGGCAGAATCATTCAATGTTTTCTTCAGAGTTTGCCACTGAATCTCCAAGGTTTGATTCCTGTTCTCAAACTCTTTCATTTTCTTTTCAATAATCTTTCTGTATTTTAGTCTACAGTTAACATCTGAGAGCTGCTCAACTTTTATTCGCTTTAAAACTTTCTTACATGTTATTCTTTTCAATATGAAATTCAATTTTATCCTGCTCAAGACTAAATAGTGATCACTTCCAATTTCAAATCCTCTGTACAATCTGGTGTCCTGCACCAGGGAGAAAACATCACTATCAACAATAACATAGTCAATGAGACTTTCTTATTCCTAGCCTCTTCTCTCCATGTGAATTTGTGCACATTTTTATGTTGGAACATGGTGTTAGTAATAACCAGTCCATGTCCTGAGCAGAAATCCAACAGATATTTGCCATTATTAATAGCTTTGCTCTTTTCTCCAAATTTTCCCAAAATATTTTTGTATGTCTCACAATCATTTCCTACTCTGCTATTTAGATCCCCAACAAGGACCAACTTTTCCTTTTTCATTGTGTCAGTTGCTTTTTCTAGAGCATCAAAAAATTCCTCCACTTCTACCTTAGTAGAACCTTCTGTGGGACCATATCACAAATAAGTCTCATTGTCCAGTTCCCCATTCTCATATTTGCCCACATTACTCTACTTGAGACTGACTGCCATTCAAGAAGATTAGCCTCGTATTTTGTGTTGAATACTATGGCTACTCCTTCTTTTCCTTGATTGTCATTGCCTGAATGTAACATTTTGTATTTATTGCTCAGAAAGATCTCACCAGTTTTGGTCTTTTTTTTTGTTTCAGTCACCCCTATTATGTCGATCTGGTACTTATCTAATTCCTCAGCTAGCTCCATTTCTTTGCCATTCAGGCTTCTTACATTGATAGTAGCGATCTTTAACTCTGGTGATGTTGAGTTGGGGTTTGTTTTCAGATTTGTTCCAGTAGCTGACTTTTCGCTGTTCGCCCTGGTTCCCTGGCGAAAACAACGGGGGGCCTTTTTTAACTGTGCGACGCACCAGCCGGCGTGAAATTTTGTCATGGTGTACCATCATTTTTTATTTTGGTTTAACCAATAAGAATACAATTTGGTCGGCTAAATCCCAAATTGCCAGCCCATCCTCGTTCGTTCAGTATCAAAGTAGATACCCAACAGGGTGCACCACGAGAAGGTGAGGATTGGACATTAGGTCAGAAGCCCTGGTCGGTTCTCCGCATTCCTTTAAAGGCTATGTGGAGGTCTCCTCTCAGTTATACAGCTTTGACCCTTAAGCACCCCAACAGTATTCTTTAACCTTTATAATTTATTTTTATAATCTTTTAAATTTATAATTATGTATATTGTACATATGTGAAAAATAATACTGTACATACTGTACTGTAAACACAAAAATACAATCTAAAATTAATGTAAAAATTAATACAAATGAAATTTACAAAATCAATTTTTAATCTTTGCTTGTGCTGGGTTGTGGATCGTCAGGGTCATGTTCTTGGGTTTAGGTAGGAGATGTTCTCTTGATGAGAAACATGCTGAGCTTTATTTGAACAGTTTATTTCTTTTTTTCTTCATATATCTCACGATAACAATGCACAGCATCTTAAATGATACGTTCAATCTTTGTGAATCGTTCGACATTAGGGTCCATTACTTCAAAAACTGGCTAGAACTTTATTTAGTTGCGAAAAAGAATCTGATAAACTCTTTGCAGTGAATTTCTTTTCTGGCTCCTCTTCTTCTTTCTCTTCTTCCTCTCTTGCTTTTTTCTTCTGACACTCTCTGTTCGTCCAATTCAATCAACTCTTCATCTGAAAGTTCTTTTATTTCACAATCTAGCAACTCCTCTACATCTTCTATTTCACATTCTAATTTAAGATTTTTTGTAAGTTTAACTATTTTTTCTGTAAACACTTCCAGTTCCTCTCCTTTTTGAAATCCTTCAAATGGATTCGCATAACATTTTAGACACTTTTCCAAATTCCCGGCATACAATTCTTTGTTACACATTCCCATGCGGTAGAAATATTATCGATACACTGAAGAATGTTGTACTGCTTCCAAAAGTCTCACAAATATAAATCAGCATCAGAATCTATCGCTTCGATGGCTTATGCGAATATCGTTCTGAGGTAGTGAGCCTTGAATGCTGAAATAGCACCCTGATCCATGGGTTGAATGAGAGCGGTTGTGTTAGATGGCATAAAAACCACTCTAACATCATGTTGAAGGTCGTCCAGATGAGGAGGGTGGCCAGGGGCATTGTCCATAATCAATGGAATCTTGAAAGGGATACCTCTCTCTCTCTGCACAATATTCACGAGCCTGGGGAATAAAGCAATTCTTGAACCAGTCTTCGAACAGTGCTTGAGTCATCCAAGCTTTAGGGTTTGAATGGTAGTAAACAGGCAGTGTGTGCTTTTTGATGTGCTTAAATGCACGAGGGTTTTCTGAATGATAAATGAGAAAAGGCTTCAGCTTTTTCTCATTTATCAGTTATCTCATTCCCAACAAAGTCAACTGATCCTTAAAAGCTTTGAATCCTGGCATCCTTTTTGCTTCTTGGTGTATGTACGTACGATTAGGCATGCGTTTCCATTGCAAGCCGGTTTCATCTACGTTAAATAAATATTTGTTCCAGTAGATAACCTTCTTTGATTAAAGAGTCGAAACTATCAACAAATTTTTGGGCTTCATCTTCATCTGCACTTCCTGCTTCTCCTGTGACACATACATTATGCAAAGAAAATCTTTATTTAAAATGCTTAAACCATCCAGTACTAGCCTGAAAATCTTCTGCGTAATCGTCTCCGGCACATGATTTTAAATTCTGAAACAGACTTCTAGGCTTCGCTTGCACTATGCAATGGCTCATGGGTGAATTTTTCTGTATTAAATCTTCCATCCACATAAACAACAATTTCTCCATTTCATGGATGGTCCCTATCATTGTTTGGTTAAAATTGTAGACTTCATAGGTGCAGAACCTTTCACAGCTTCTTGAATTCTTTCTTTGTCCTTAAGTATCGTCGATACCATGGAATGTGATAACTTCAAGTCACATGCTATTGTATTCACTTTCTTTCTGCCTTCATACTTCTGGATAACTTTCATTTTACACTCTAAATCAATAGTTTTCCTTGACTTCTTAGCTCGCATATTTGTAGATGAAGGCATTTTCCTTTTACTAGACATTTTATGGGTAGTATTTCAGTAGAATTTTAATTAATACACCACACGCAACAGGTGCTTGAAAGTGAAGTTATGTGAGAGATAGTTATCATATGCGGGTTATCGTATCCCATAGTTATTGTATGTGCAGCTGCCTGATTTATTATTAATTTATTCATTAATTTATTATTTATTTATTTTTGTTGTCGTAAGTCGACGACCAGGTGTATATGGAAAATCTATGACTTCTGCATTATTTCAACCTTAGTATCTCTTCTGGGTCTGGCTCCCACTGACTAGACCTCAATAAAGAGCGAAACTGATTTGGGTAGTGGTCCTTCCCTAATGCAAAAGCATTATACACACCCAAAAAAGGATGTATGCTTTGCTTTATGGGATACTTAGGCAATTAATGTGAAGTTAATAGCCTCTATATACAAGTAGCCTAGTCATGAAGATACTTCATGTGCAAACTTTGTTTACACTTGGATAAAGGATTGAATACATGCCAAGAAAATATAATTTCTTGGCATGTAATTTTCTGCAAAAATGCCTATGCAAAATCCAACAGGATTGTCATGTAATCATTCCCTCTATCCCACTCAACTACTATTTAAAAAAAAAAGAAAAAGAAAAGTAAATTATTGAGGCATGATCCACCTTTCACAGAGCATGCTGTTCCTCATAGAATATCATAATTTTATCCATTTTTTCTTGAAATTTGTCTTTAACCATCTTTCTCCAGTACCTTTTGCCACTACTTCTTAGATATGATTGGCTCTTAATTCGCTAAACATTAGTTTGATCATCCTTGACAAAAACAAAAATAATTAAATTCTCAGGACTGCTAACTTGAGAAGATGCTACATATACCGTATTTTTCAAACGATAAGACGCACCCCAAATGTATGAGACAATTTTTTGAAAAAATATATTATTATATAAAAATATTTGCAAACCTTAAATTTCATTTATTATCACCATAACTTGTACCACCAGCATTCAGTTCGTCTTCACTGATCTCATTACTGTCACTTTTCATATTATTGTCTGGACTATTGTTATCACTCTCTGCGAAAACTAAGTAATCTTCAGTACATCCATTGCGTTACTTATGTCGCATTTTTTAAAAGACTTAATAATCTTCCCATCCATTCAAAACAGCATACGCCCATCCACTAACTACTATTGATGCCGGTAAAGTTTTTGTATGTAAATTGGGGATTCCCACATGCAGCAAGACACGTGTTTGACTCGCATCAAAATCGTGGGAATCCAAGACTTACCTGGTATCACCTACCTTCGGACCATAAGACGCACCCCAATTCTAAGTCGATTTCTCTACGTAAAAAGCTGTGCCTTATGGTCCAAAAAATATGGTAATTTCCCACCTCCAAATTCACCTCTTAAATCTAAACGTGCATATCTAAGTGTCTGTTCTTGGGCTTTATTAATCATCAATCCAAAGTAAACACTTATTGGAAATTGTAGCCGTTTGAATGCAAATGGATAGTCTGAAGGAATGAAGACAATTTCTCTGATACCAGGACCTGTAAACATCACAGCTTCTATCATATTAGGTTTCAATGATTTTAGTTGAAGCCTTTCAAGTAAAATGGAGTTAGTCGATCTCTGGCACTAGCAAGCGGGTTTTTCGTCCCATAAACTCAAGAAAATCGACCGTAGAATGCACATTATTTCAGACATTAAATACGAGTGTTAGGGACCACAAGATGGCGGCACTTGTTGAGCCGCCTCTCTTCACTGCATGCCACTTAATTAGTGATAGCCTTGGACCAGCTATCGCTGATTGGGTACCAGTGGAGATTGAACCGCTCACTCAGTCTCCAAAAAAAGTTAGATAGGGCTAAAAACGGTCTCTCCTACTCTCTATATACGGGGAATAAAAGGCATTAGCTGATTTTTTTAATTTTTTTTTTTATTTACTTGAAGCCTAGTTCCATTGCAAAGATTTGGGGGATGCAGATATCAGAGCAACATAATAGGAACACCTATTTTCAATTTAATTTCATGACCAGGCAATCCAGGTGGATTAAGCGAATTTAAAAATTCCATGGGGAAAATGCATCTACATCCACAGGAGTATACTTATTTGTAAACACTAACAGATCCATTAACCCTATTAAGAACCAACTTGTTCATTATTGACACGACGTAATTTCGATGTGCAAGGATAGCTCTCCCTGAACCAAGAAAGTGACTCTTCTGTTATGTTCTCAATAGGTGGGTAGACACTGCATAACAGTTTGTCTGCAGTTCGGACAACTTTCCCAATATTTAGGTGTGTTAAAATAATTTTCCCATCTCTTTGCTGTACTTCACCATTGGCAATTTTTTAACAATTTTGAGAAGGAATGTGTTCGTCTCCATGTAGGTGAACACGCATATTGATTTTGAAAGAGAACTTCTTTATGGCATGCCATAGTGACGAGTTCTTAAGGCAGGCAATCACCGTCCACCCTGGTTCTGTGGGATATGATGGACAGTTTGTTGAAATCACTCACAAATAAAACAGTTATTCCACCCATTCTTTGATCGCTGATCTGATAACCCCTCAGTGTCCTATTGACCACTTCAACAGACGTTTTATGGAACATTGTACATTCATCCCAATCAAAGAAACCTTTTGTAATAATTTTGACAAATTAATTTGTTTGGATATATTGTACATAGTGTCATTAGTCACATTTGTAAGTGGTAGAATGAGCAGTTCTACTATCTTGCAATAGAGTAGCTGCTATACCTGAGGATGCCACGGCCAGAGTGATTTTACCATGGCTTCTCAACTTGGCTAATAACAAATTTAGTAGAGCCTCCATAGCTCAGTCAGTATAGACAAAAGCTCTTTGTTCAGAAAGACCTGGGCTTGATTCCTGTCCAAGATGTGAGAAACCTTTATCTGGTCTCTTTTGACTAAAGATGGGTTAGTTGGTCTCATATGGAGGTGGGGGGTTTTTCACCTGGAAACTTTTTTTTTTTTGTTCCCCAGAACAGGCAAACTGGCCTCATGAATGCACACTGATCTACAATCATAAAATATATACTTAATCCCTCATTAGGAGGGCCCAACCCATCCTAAGGGATGGAGGAGGAAAGGGGGTGCCTATATGAAATAAATAAACAAATTTAGTAAAAATGTTTTCTCAGTAAAAATGTTTTCCTGGAGCATCTAAGAAAAACAGTTTCCCTGATTGATTTTCATAGCTTGTTAAAACATTGTGAAAAACTTCAGATTGATCAGTTAGTGAATGTTCGTGCAGACTTAATAAATCTCGAAGTTCATTGAGGCAAAGGATTGTTCGTTATCAGAAAACCAAAATCTTTAGCACTTTTGTCATTTATTGACTTAAATTGATTCAAATCTCAGTAATTCCTCATTATATATTGCATCATTAAACTGAGCCTGAGAATGAGTAGAACATTGTTGGTATATCTCCCAAAAAAATGATTTTTGTAAGTTGACCATAGCGATATAGGGTCAGTCATGTTGCAGTGAATCAACATTACAGCAAGCAAAAGGCACAAAGATGACAGTGAGTTTGAAATTATTGCATCACTAACAGACAATTGGACTAGTGAGAATCATCTTCTATCAAAAATTCAAAGCCTTACATGCATCCAATGGTGAGCTATAAGGGACTTGCAGGGCTCGCCCAAGCCCTTTGTTAAATTTTTCTCAAATTTGCGAGTCTTTTGTTCTTGTTTACTTTTTTATTTTTTCAAAAAAAAAAAAAAAAAAAAATTTTTTTTAAATATATTAAGCGAAAAACTCATATGGTAACCTAACAAAGTGATTTTATTAAATAAAATATTATAGTTACTACCATTTTACAAATAAGAATTCACTTTTGGTAATTGCATATAAATAAATAGGACTATAAAATAATTCCCCTTGATTGGTACCATTGATTATCATTTGAAGTATAAAAACAAAAGAGAAATATAACGTACTTCAATATTATTGTGTTTAGATAATATTTATTTATTATATATAGATTGCTTGTCATAAAAACTTCTATCGCAAACAAATGAAATTTATTTTGTTTAGAAAAAATGCAGACTATTTCATATGTTCGATTAAAAAATATTTTATTCTTATGATATTTTGATAGTTAAAAAATGTTTTTCTTATGTAAGACAAATTAACACAGATGATTGTGTGCAAATATTTCATCTTTAGATTATGAAAGATTTGTTTAAAAATGATAGCCTTTACAGGTTGATTGTCCCCTCATACTTTTTGATTGGCATTTGTACACGAGCTGTATTAATAAGCGTTTTTGTTTTTGTGTGAAATACGGCTTTTTTTTATTTTTTTATTATTTTTTTATTTATTTATTTTTTTTTAAGCTCAATGATGCGAGCCCTTTGTTAAAATTTCCATAGCTCACCACTGCATGCATCCCAGTATATCAGATGTACTACACCATTTACTGTTCTTAGGTTGCTGAATGATTTTGTATCAGCACACTATCCAACTAATGCTGGGATCCCACAAGGTTCAGTTCTCTCGCCGACCGACCCTCTTCGTCTATATATCAATGACCTACTTCAGTTGACCTCTAATCCAATACACAGTTTTGCAGATGACAGCACATTACATTCCTCCCTTTCATTTGACAAACCTCAGGCTACCACCCCTTATCCCACCCTTTAACATTTTTCACCCTTGTTATTTTTGCGTCTGGAATACAACAGTTACCATGTTTCACATAAAACATAGTAACCACAGCAACAAATACTAACAAAGAAAAGAAAAGTTTAGTTAATCGCACTGGCTTCAGAAAAGCTAACTCTAGCCACTGACTTCAAGTTAGAAATCCACTAACTCGAAGTCAGTGGATTACTTTGCCTCATCATCCTTTTACTGTGAATATTAGCACCTAACTCATTTTCATAAATATATCATTTTCGTTCCTTGCACCACACTACCCTATTATGCATGTAAACAGTGACCATATGTGTACTTGTATACATTGTAAATACATTGTACGTATGCATGAACATTAACATTTTTTGATTGTTTGATGTATTATGTGTTTTGTACTAAACAGAAAATATGATGTGTTAAGTGTACATATTGTGTATACTCTGTATGATCATATTTTGTCAAACATTTGAAAAAAAAATGTACATTTGAATATGCAATCATATTTCATTGTGTAACTGTGAATTATAAATAGTAAATTATTATTATGATATTATTATTATTACTAATAATATGTGAATTATCCTGTTATATGAATTGCACAGGTATGCATATTATAATGATATTAATAAGAATCTGTTCTTTAGTCACAAGAAAGCAAATGTAGTATTATTGCTTAAATTTTACATTATATGTATGTAATTTATTTGAGACATAATAGTGTTAAAAAACTTAAAAATAAATTATTATTGTATGGGCACCTCCACAGAGTCCAAAGATTCATTGCAGGAGGCCTGAACTGTCCACACAATCTATTGTACCTTTCCTTGAACCCATTTTTCAGACATAGCAGTCACTGACTCTGACAACACATTGCATTCATTCGCAATTCTCCAAGCAAAAAATCTAGTCTTCACACTCCTACTAAACACACCTTTATTCGACTTCCAGGGATGTCCTCTTGTTCTGGCCCCTCTAGCCAAGTGCTGAAATATTTCTCATGCATCAATTCTATAAAACTCTAAGCAACTTAAATGTTTCTGTCATATCTCCTCTTTTTCTCTTATCGACCAACTTCAGCAATCCACACACTCAATCTATCCTCATAGGGAACATTCCACAGACCACTATCAGACTCACTATCTTGATCGCTCGCTTCTGAATCTTCTCCACTGCTTTCTTATTCCCAGGAGACCAGACCTGAGCACACTAATCCAGATGCAGATATATCAAGATCTTATAAAGTGGAATAACAACTTCCTTATCTCTGTTAGTGTATTCTTCAATAGCCAAGTAATCATATAAGTAACTTTAGCAACCTTAAGAGTATCTTAACAGTACCTAAATCTCTGGCGTCATCTATTTCCTGTAGTACAGTTCCATCAATGTGGTACACAGCTTCTAATCTTTTTATCCCAAAATGCATTACTTTATATTTCTCCACATTAAACTGATACCCATTATCTTTGTCCATACTGACAGCCTATTTAAATCATCTTGCAAGCGCTCCACATCGCCTTTATTTTGTCTCAGACTGGCAAAAGTGACCTAATTGTGCATTCTTAGCAAACAGCTGAATATTTCCTATATCATTTATGTACAAATTAAACATTAGCGGTCCCAGCACTGAGCCTTGTGGCACACCACTATTCACCTATTTTCACCTTGATTGTACCCCTCCATATGCCACTTTTTGATAGCTGTTTGGCAGCCACCCTCTTATCCACTTAATCATTGTCACATCCATCCGCGTTTGTTCTAATTTGTGTAACAGAGTTCCATGTGGTATTCTGTTCAAATGCCTTTTGCAAAATCAGGTAGAATCATCTTGTAGCTATTTCCTTTAATCCACTCGCTGTTACTCTATTATAAAAGTAAATTACTAAGGTATGACTGACTCTTTGCATAGCCATATTGCCCCTCATACAGTATCATATTCATCATCATCATCAAATTCCTGCCATGTATCCTCAAGGGGTGTACGGGATATGATAGTACTACATGAAAAATTTACATCAATTCTAACTTCCTGTCTACAATTTTCCTCCAAATTAGTCTGTTACTTGTCAAGACTCCAACATTATCAGATCTTATATTTCTATCATTGAAGGAACTTTGTACAATATCAATTCACATATATCTTGGTCTTCCTCTGGGTCATTTTCCTGCCAACCTGGCCGAGAACACTTGTTTTGCTAATCTTTTTTCCCACTTTCTGTTTAAGTGACCATACCACCTTAGATTAGCTCCGCTAACGCATTCCTGGATGCTGACAATGTCAAGTTCTTTCCTAATATCCTCATTTTTAATATGATATTGCCATCTGTTCACGCCTCTAATCTTTCTCAGGACTCTCATATCTGCGGTCTCTAGTCTTTGGTCAAGAGTTTTACTTCTGACCGAGCGCTCAGTTCCATAAGTTAAAATTCGTTTGAACAGTGTTTTGTATACAGCTAATTTAGTGTTCCGACTAATTTCGCTCTTATTCCATATGAATTTATTCAATTGACTTCCTACTATACCAGCTTTGTTGATTCTGTTGTCTATTTCTATATTTAATTTACCATCTTCATTAAAAATCGTGCCTAAGTAGCTGAAATGTTTTACTTGTTCCACAGATTCTCCGTTCACAACACAGTTGACATTTTCAACGATTCTGCCTATTGTCATCGTCTTTGTCTTTTTATTGCTGACCTTCATACCATATATATTACAACAGTTATTCAATTTAGTCAGGGAATCTTGCAGACTTTTAGCAGATTTATTTAGAAGTGTAACATCGTCCGCATAAAGCAAAGAGCTGACATTAACTGCAATTTTGATATCATGTTTAATACCACTTTCCTTCATAATGTGATCCACATAAATAATGAATAACAGAGGGGATAATGTACATCCTTGTCTCACTCCCTCCCATGACTTTTGTTTAGCTTTCGTACATTTGTTCCTGTATTCTCTAAGAGCACAAGCTTACTAATTTCCAGGAACGTTTGATATGCTTTCTTCTTTTCCTTCACTGCCTCTTTAACTTCCTGTGTCCACCATGGAGTTCTGATTTTTCTATCCTTGCAGACAACCTCACCACATGCCTCTCTGGCTGAATCAATCAGTGTTTTCTTCAAGGCTTACCACTGAATCTCCAAGGTTTGGTTCCTCCTCTCAAACTCTTTCATTTTTTCTTGAATAACGTTTGTGTATTTTAGTCTACAGTTCACATCTGAGAGCTGCTCAACTTTTATTCTCTTTAAAACTTTCTTACATGTTTTTTCTTACATGTTTTTCTTACTTATATTTCAATATAAAATTCAATTTTATCCTTCTCAAGACTAAATAGTGATCACTTCCAATTTCAAATCCTCTGTACACTCTGGTGTCTTGCACCAGGGAGAAAACATCACTATCAACAATAACATAATCAATTAGACTTTTTTTTATTCCTCGCCTCTTCTCTTCATGTGAATTTGTGCACATTTTTATGTTGGAACATGGTGTTAGTAATAACCAGTTCATGTCATGTCCTGGGCAGAAATTCAACAGGTATTTGCCATTATTATTTGCTTTGCTCTTTTCTCCAAATTTTCCCAAAATATTTTTGTATGTCTCACAATCATTTCCTACTCTGCTATTTAGTTCACCAACAAGGACCAACTTTTCCTTTTTCATTGTGTCAGTTGCTTTTTCTAAATCATCAAAAAATTCCTCCACTTCTACCTTAGTAGAACCTTCTGTGGGACCATAGGCACAAATAAGTCTGATTGTCCAGTTCCCCATTCTCATATTTGCCCACATTACTCTACTTGAGACTGACTGCCATTCAAGAAGATTAGCCTCGTATTTTGTGTTGAATACTCTGGCTACTCCTTCTTTTCCTTGATTGTCATTGCCTGAATATAACATTTTGTATTTATTGCTCAGAAAGATCTCACCAGTTTTTGTCTTTTTTGTTTCAGTCACCCCTAGTATGTCGTTCTGGTACTTATCTAATTCCTCAGCTAGCTCCATTTCTTTGCCATTCAGGCTTGTTATGTTAATAGTACCGATCTTTAACTCTGGTGATGTTGAGTTGGGGTGTGTTAACATCTGATTCTGACAAACTGCTCCCTTTTATTACTGATGTTTCTAGCATTAGTACATAAACTGCATTATCTCCTTAAGCCTGTAGCACATAAACTACATACATAAATTGCAGTATCTTCTTAAATCTACAACTTAAAACTACCTTTGTGCCTTCTGTTGCTGCTCTATTTAAATTTGTTAACTTGACAGACCACATTCAGCATTTCTTAGTCATTCTCACTCACTTGCCTCATGGGTGCCTACACATACACACGTAGGTCTGAAGTGGCTTGCAAAAGTTCCATGTTCAGTCTCGAGAGCAGGGTTTCTAGGCTATAAACCTTGCATGGATGGGAGCCACATAAATCACTCTCTCTCTCCAGGTACGGTTCAAAGTATGTGGCCATAAAAATATTTGCCAGCTGGTTGGGAAGTTTTCTCATTCATTACCGTCGTAAGTTCGGGTCCATGTTCTATTTAGTGTTTGGCCTACAGAAATGTTTTGCTGTTGTACTCTCAGATATGGGAAAGGCTGGTCTGTATAATATATTTGACATGTTCTCAAAGAGTGGTAGGAATGTACAATTTTCTGAGATGTATTGAAGCAGTTTGTACCTGCACTGTGAGGAGGAATGCAAAGGGCCAGAAATCAGTCTTGACTAGAAACCAACTGTGGCAACAGGCCCCTTTTCATGTCTCCAATAAAAAAAGTGGTGGTATTTCACTGGACAAGAAGTCATCATCTACTTTGTAAAGCATGTTGTCCCAATGAAGTTTCAAAATGGCAGTATAACGATGTTGGGTTGCTTCCCAAAGTATAGATTTAGACCACTTTAGTGCATGAAATCATGACTGGCATCGATGTTTTGGATAGGTTCTCCTTCATTATGGCAATTGTATTATACCAGCCCCAACATTCCAACCTGATAATGCTACAATCTTACAAACTATTGATTGTAAATATGAAGTTTATGATACAAAAAAAATGATCAGAACATTTATAACAGCCAGCAGAGAAAGCCTTAGTTTGAACAGGACTTTTCTCTTGAGGAATGGAACTCATTAATGCTGTAAAAGGAGAATGGAGTTCAGCATCTAAAAACCAACCAAAATTTGTACCAGATTTTCTGAGATGTATTAAAGCAGTTCAATGAGAGAAAAAAGGGAGATGTTAATTTTATTACATGATTTCTACCTCTGAAGGTTGTAAACTCTGTAGTATTTTAATACTGTGAGTGGGATAAGGGATTTAAAATTTTTATTCTGTTGTTTTATATTTTAGAGACTAACATCTGTTCAGTGATTTTTGATTGTACATCTGTTTGATTATATAATGTAATCAGGGTGATAAAGGACATTAATTGCCTAGTGTATCACCATCTTGTTTATTAAAGACTTAAGTAGATAAAATGTATGGTTTCTAGAATACAATTCCTGGTTTCTTCTCCCCCTATATTTTTTTCCCCTGTTTTATCCCTTTTATCATTAAATGTAAATGATGTTCTCTGAGACAATGATTTGTGCTTTAGAAACTCACAACTTCCATAGCTGATAATACAGCAATAATATAACAAGCTACTTGCCTAATCAAACCTAATGCTAATACTATGAATCTTCAAGATTAATAACTCTGTGTACATTACTGCTCTACAAATGTGCTTGGAAAGAGAAAGCATCTGAACAGTAATGTGGTTAGGACAGTACCAAAATCGTACTTGAAAAAGAATTTGCATTTATTCTTGTGCTTCTACCAAAAACCCCTTCTCACTTTCCATTTAAGATAGTCCTGAGATTTCTTCACATTAGACATCACAATAAAAAATTATCCCTAAAATTCCTAATTGCCTAAATTTCAACTTATTCAAAACTATATTTGCTCTTTATAATGAAAACCAAACTTTTAGTTTTCTCATCCTACATCTCGCCTTCCCTAGCTGCTTTTTTCCAATGATCTTTTTTCAAGATCAAGCTGTGTTATCTGTAATAAGTTAGATATTACATGATGTGGAATCGCTCATTTCCCATCTATGGCATAAAATTTTTTTATTTTATTCATTTACTACTAACTGAATTTCTATCTCTTCTCTCTCCCAATTCACCATGCTACATGGTTTTTTTTCCATAGCTTTGGAAGGGCAGCGCTTGTGTGTTTTAAGTAGTACAAGCTAAGGCAATGCAAATACTGATGGTTATATTTTCATAAATTTTCTGGTCAATTTTTGGAAGTGTTTAATTTTTTTTCTTTGGCTATGAAATAAGGATGGATCTTTAATATCCACTATTTCTGTTTGAATTTATTGATTTTATTAATTTGTTGCTGAGTTTCTGAATCCTCTAACACACGGGTTCTCAATCTTTTCCAGTGGCATACCACTATATTTAATTCAAGATATTAGATGTACCAATAAGGCAGTGGCTCAAGTACCACCAGTGGTACGTGTACCATAGGTTGAGAATCCCTGCTCTAACAAGTTATTATTATTTTTTTTTAAATAAAGGAAAAGGTTGAAAATTAATTGATTTCTACTGTAGAGAAAGAAATCAAAAGGTTTTTAGTAAATGGAATGATAGAGGCATCAAATGAATTTAACAGAGTGAACAAGGAAATTTTGCACTCATTTAAGAAGAAAAAAAAAAAGAAAACTGGAGGATAACATGTTTGCAAAATACTCATAAAACATAACAACTAAAGCAAAGAATAAACATGAAAGGTTATTGAAAATGACTGAGATAATTGAGAATGGCACATTGCTCTAACAATGCAAATGTTTTTGTTTTTATCTGGAGGTTGTGTTTTTTGTTTCCAGCTGTAGATGATTTGATTGTATTGGGCTTTACTTGTCATGATTTCAGGCTGGATGTGCAGGTGAATGTACATCTTCCCACCTAAAGAAATTTCATTAGGTGGGAAGATGTACATTTGGGAAAAATCCTAGATTCCTTTATGATCACCTTTATAGTGAAACTATTTTCTGACAAATCTTTAATACATTATCATTAAGTTTGGTCTAATGTGCTATCCTACAGAGGAAGATATTAGTATTATTACATCACACCTTCAGGGAGTCCAAAGACTCATCAAGGAGGGCATCTACTCTACAACTCTTTGTCTCACTACTCCACCAACCTTCATCATCTAACACCAACGCCATCTATCACCAGCTACCACCACTAGTATTTTCACAGACAATCACAACATCCATGCCCAAGGCGGGATTCGAACCCGCAGCCTTTTGGCTGGAGAGCGGATACACTAACCACTCGGCCAACCAGTTCTCTGAATTGTCTGTAATATTATTCCAGAATATGATTTGTTTTATGAGAGAAGGGAAGGAGATGGTTTTATATATATATTTGTGCGTGCATGCATCACTCGGGAGTCTAGATATTACTTTAGCCATCTCTGAGCTTTGATATGAAAAGGTAGCGTTTCTGTACAATGAAAGTAATCTACCATTTAGAATGTATATTTGGCATATCCTCTACCTGGTGAGGCATTATTTTTGAAACAAGCAGCTCATTTTTTGCCAGAGTTCCTTTTGTATAAGCATGCCATATTACCAAGAAGCTGATTTTAATGGATAGCAATATATTGCATTTAAAGTACCTGTTTATGGTATAGGAAATTTAACCATTTTCTGTACCATATTCCACCATGTAGATATATTTTTGAAGTTTGTGTGTGTGTGTATTCCACCATGTAGTTATATTTTTGAATTTTATTATATATATATATTATTGTTCATCTTTACTCGGTAGAAAATATTATAAAAAATTAGTTTGAATGACTATATACTGAGAATGAAAAAACAAGGTTTTAATATTAAGATACAACTAGTTTCGTTGAATGATTCAACTTCTTCAGGTATCACAGGCAAAGAATTATACAAAAAATGACAGAGACATGATAAAATTACATCAACAGATCTAGTATAAAAGACAATAGTACATTTTAAAAACAGGAATGCGAGCTTGAGTTCTAAATTAAAGTTGACTATGTGCGTGAGCTGCCACGAGTGTGCCAGTACTGAACAGAGGCAATGTGTGCATCAGAGAGATTGAAGCTAAGGCTGTTGTTAATATGGGATGAATCTAGTGAAATTTCTCTAGATTTGATGATCTTTCTTTCGAGTTCATCATAACATACATGGATAGTAGAAGTTTTTGGCCAATCGTAGATTGGCCAACACATTTTTTCTCTTCTCTATTAACTTCATCCAAGTTAATAGAGAAGAGAACGTGGCTAGAGAGAGTGCTGGCTCTGGTCCTATTGTAGGAAATGTCTCTCTCTGGTGTTCTTTCATACGCAAAAGGATGGATTTAGCTGTCTGGCCATAATATGGTTTTCCACATTCACACAAAATCTTGTAGAATCCTGGATACTGAGTAGGGAGATGTTTCACTTTAGGTTTACTTAGTATGGAGCGAAGTTTTGGAAACGTAGTGAATCAAGTTCTAATGTTGAATTTCTTAATAATTTTTGCTAGTTTTGGGGAGAGAGAGCACTGATATATGGCAATGAAATAAAAGCTCTTGAGGGAGAAGAATCTTCAGTAGCAGTAGAGCGATGGAAAGTGAAAAATTTATCAATCTGTTTAAGAGAGAAACAAATCATTATTGACAAAAGTCCTTTTAAGTAAATGGAGTTCATTTTCAATTTCTGTTTCATCTATAAGTAAAGATCTGGCTCAATGTGCCAGGGTTGAAATAATACCAAATTTTTGCAGAGGGTAGTGATGGGAAGAAGCATGAAGGAATCTGTCTGTGTGAGTCGGTTTTCTAAACTTAACAAATCAGATTTAATGGCAAGTTTTGATATAGTTTCTCTCTTCACGAATGTATCTACTCAAGAAGTCCTCCATCTTCTCCAGAACAAACTATCCAAGAAATTCTTTTCCTTACTCTCACTGTGTAAATTCAGGATACTTCAAATTTAAAAAAAAGATTTACGAACAAAACTCAGGATTGGTTATGGGCAGTCTGCTCTCTCTCCGATTCTTGCCGATATATTTCTTAAAGATTTTGAAGAAAAAGCAATTAATTCCTCTACTCTTAAACCAAAAATTTGGTATCGTTATATAGATGATATATTCCTCATCTGGGAACACGACATCAACAACCTCAATTTGTTTCTAGACCACCTCAACAAGTTTCATGAAAATATCCATTTTACTTTCGAACTGGAATCCAACAACTGTCTCTCCTTTCTGGACATAAAACTTACGAGATGCACCGAAAATATCAAAATATTAATTTTTAGAAAACCAACTCGCACAGACAGATACCTTTATGCTTCTTCCCATCACTACGCTCCGCAAAAATTTGGTATTATTTCAACCCTGGCACATTGAGCCAGATCTTTACTTATAGATGAAACAGAACTTGAAAATGAACTCCATTTACTTAAAAGGACTTTTGTCAACAATGGTTTCTCTCTTCAACAGATTGATAAATTTTTCTCTTTCCATTCGCTCTACTGCTACTGAAGATTCTTCTCCCCCAAGAGCTTTTATTTCATTGCCATACATCATTGGAGGAAATACAGCATTTATTTCATTGCTCTCTCTCTCTCTCTCTCTCTCTCTCTCTCTCTCTCTCTCTCCCCCCCTCCAAAACTAGCAAAAATTCTTAAGAAATTCAACATTAGAACTTGATTCACTACGTTTCCAAAACTTCGCTCCATACTAAGTGAACCTAAAGTGAAACATCTCCCTACTCAGTATCCAGGATTCTACAAGATTTTGTATGAATGTGGAAAACCATATTACGGCCAGACAGCTAAATCCATCCTTTTGCGTATTTAAGAACACCAGAGAGACATTTCCTACAATAGGACCAAAGCCAGCACTCTCTCTAGCCACGTTCTCTTCTCTATTAACTCGGATGAAGGCCGCCAACACCTCATAACAAAAACTCTGGCCAAAACTTCTAATATCCATGTGTGTTATGATGAACTCGAAAGAAAGATCATCAAATCTAGAGAAATTTCACTAGATTCATCCCATATTAACAACAGCCTTAGCTTCAATCTTTCTGATGCACACATTGCCTCTGTTCAGTATTGGCACACTCGTGACAGCACACGCATGTAGTCAACTTTAATTTAGAACTCAAGCTCGCATTCCTGTTTTTAAAATATACTATTGTCTTTTATACTAGATCTGTTGATGTAATTTTATCATGTCTGTCATTTTTTGTATAAATCTTTGCCTGTGATGCCTGAAGAAGTTTAATCATTTAGCGAAACTAGTATCTTAATATTAAACCTTGTTGTTTTTTCATTCTCGGTATATAGTCATTCAAACTAATTTTATATATATATATATATATATATACATACATACATACTTCTCTCTCTTTTCTCCAGCAAGCAAAGATTATGATTCCAGCTCATGATAATCCTCTTGCTGCAATGGCATTCAATTCTAGTGGAACAAAAATAGCAACAGCTTCAGAAAAGGTGAGTACTGTACTATTCTTCTTTGATTTTTCAATCTCTACATTATTTACATGTGCGTTTTTGTTTATTTCTTATTTTCAAACTTTCATTTTTTCCCCTCCAATATTTGTATATTTGAGTGTACAATTACTTCTGAAATCTGCTCAGCTTTGTTTCTTTTCAAAAATTTCTTACACACTTTTCTTTTCAGTATGATATTGAGTTTTATCATGCTCTAAACTAAATTTTAATAACTTTCTATTTCAGACCCTCTGTGTACTCTTGTGTCCTGAACCAGTGTCAAGATATTGCTATTACCAGTAACATAGTGGGAATAGACATTACTAGTGTTGTAAAAGCTGAATCAAATTGGATTATGTCCAGATTAAGTGTATTGCTTAAAGAATTATTCTAATGAGCTTATCTTAAGATTAGACCACAACATCATCTTAAAATAAGCATATAGAGATCTTTTGTACTTTTTTTATTTAAAACAAAAAATAAGGCTATCTTCATTCCTTAGAAGAAAAGGAAATAAGTGTCTTTTCTTGGTACAGTCCAGAATGCTTAGAAATGAGACGTCATGTAAATCTTTGTTCAACTCTTCCATTTGTACTCTAAGTACACTTCAGAACCCTGGTCAGGAGAAGTGTATATGCGACCACAGCAAAGATGCCACCACTGCAACAACAGAAATGGCCCCGAGTCCTGCGCAGCCCACACTTACCTTTCTACAGTGGGTGCTAAGAATCTTGCAGATGAAAACAGCCCACCTCTTAAATCTATGAAAATGGCATTTGGTACCCTCAATACTCAAACTTTGGCAAGAGACTACAGAATAGATTTATTAATCAAAGAACTAACCAATATCAACTTAGATATCCTGCTAGTGAATGAAACAAAAAGATTGAAAGAACTGACAGCAAGATTGTATGATGGCTCACAGATACTCCTCAGAGCATCCTCAAACAAGGCAGAGTGGGCTTCATTGTTAAATCTAAGCTCACCAAGTCAAGCCTTTCTTGTAACATCAAAAAGAATAGGAAAAGTACACCTATTCTTTCAAATCTGAAAGAATAGGTGTACTCCTAATTGGAATAGAGAACAATAGAACAATTAAATTAATATCTGCTATGCTCCAACATCTGTAGCTGATAATCAAGAAATAGAAAATTTTTACATGAATCTTGAATAGGCATTAAATTACAAGTCAACATACACATTCGTTGGTGGTGACTTTAATGTCAAAATAGGATGTGGAAAAGAAAGCAAAAAGTTTATAGGTCCAAAATGGCCTGGGAGAAAGAAATAGAAGAGGAGAGAGATTTGCTGTAGCTGAACAACTCTTTATCATGAACACTTTTTTCAACAAATGCCCAGGAAGATGGATATGGCAATCACCGAATGGAAACACAAAAAATGAAATTGACTACGTTTTAACAGACTGTAAAAGACTGGTACAAAATGTTGGTACAATAGGCGAAACATACTTCGACATAGATTCTGACCACAGACTCCTTAGAGCCATTCTTATAATGGCTCTAAGGAGTTGTTGATATGTTGTTCTTTTTAGTGGTCAATAGACCACAAAAAAGAACAACATATCAGGGCAACATCAAACCACAAAAGACAACCCAAACAAATAGACTACCACAAGTTCAGGAGGTACATAGAAGAGACCGAATGGACTATTAAGAACCGTTACATAAATGATGACTATATTGACTTTATTAATAAATTCAATGAGTGCAAGGAAAAATTAGAAATTCCTGTGAAAGAAAAGAGAATGACTCTTACCTCAAACTATAGAACTACTGAAAACGAGAAAAGAACTGAAGAAATCTGAAGGAAATTTTCTAGAATGCAAAATTATCTGTAAGTTACTAAGGAAAAGAATTCCAAAAGACTACAAAGTTTTCAGGATGCAAAAACCAGCCTGAAAAAAAAAATAGAGAAAGACTTAAATTTTAAACAGTCAATTCCATCTGCTTTACAGGAATAAAATGGAGAAAAACATACTAATAGAAAAAGGATAGAAGAAATTGTGCAGAATTTTTATAATGATCTATATGCAACTAAGTGCCAAGTCTCAGAACCTATCATTCCAAAACCAAGCAATATACGGATGTACTTCCAGAAGATATAGAACATGCCCTTAAGAAAATGAGTAAAGGTAAAGCCTCAGGACTTGATCATGTTAAGGCTGAAGCAATCTAACAAGGTGGACCAATTATTTTCAAAGAAAGAAAGATTCCAGAGGAATGGAAGACCTCAAAAACCATACTTCTATTCAAAAAAGGGAACAAGGAAGACATAAAAAAACTATCGTCCAATCTGTCTACTCTCTCACATGTATAAAATCATGAACAGAGTAATACTGAACAGAATCCAAAACACACTCTCGAAGACAACTCCAGTAGAGAGCAGGTAGGATTCAGAAGAGGCTTCTCCACGATAGATCATATCCAGGTCATTTCACAACTAACAGAAAAATGCAGAGAATACCGAATCTCTCTGTTTCCTCTTTATTGATTTTAAAAAAAGCATTTGATACCATAGAACACCGTGCAGTCATCAGTGCCTTACTGGAAATGAATGTGGACCCTACTTACATCCACATGATAAAAGAAATTAACAAAAATCAGAACCCTATTTGATCAACCTATAAATATAGATTAGTTATAAGACTATTACACTTTTTTTATATAATCTTTGTCAAGTAGCTTTATTTTATCCTCCTACATGTTTCGCCAATTTTTCTATTGGCATCCTCAGGGAATACAAACTAGTAAGCTAAAATGAAGGTTACAGACTAGGTTATAACTGATGGTTCTAATTCATACAAAAAATTGGTATTGTGCATGACAATGTGCGTGTCTCGTTAACGTGATTTATTCGTAATGGCTCATGACGTAATTGTTATGAAAGTTCATTTCTTTGATGTTTAATGATCTGATAAAAGTTTTCCAAATTTCTGGTAAAATTAGACCTTGATTCTTGTTTAGGTTTTCAGTTTTACGGGCGACTATAGCTGCTTCTTTAAAGGTTCTTGAATGGTAGTTATCTTCTATGTATGGCATAAGGCTCTTATCCCACTCAATGTTATGGTTAGTAGAGGCAAAATGGCATGAAAGGCCTTCAATGTCTTGTCTGTTATTTCTGACATATCTTATGTGTTCTTTCTTTCTTTCTCGTTTCAAAGCTTCTAGAGGTCTGACCTACATAACTAATACCACATGAGCAAGGTATATTATATACTCCAGAGTACTTGTAGAATGGGTGAGGATCTTTCGGTGATCTTAAAAATTTCCGAATAGTGTTGATTGGTTTGAATGCCACTCTGATCTTATGTGGTTTTAAAAGGTTAGCTGATTTTTTGGAAAGGTTGCTGATAAAAGGAATCGTAATTGTACTGATGTATTGGACGTCATCACATTGTCGATGTGGCATATCAGTAAAGAGAATCTTGTTATAGAGTCTTTTTGGGTAACCATTTAAAGCATAGATTAGTTATGTTGTACCATCATTGCCAAGAGAGAAGCTATTCAATACGCTACAGTTATATGGTGTCATTAGGGCATTATATCAAGCAATACATAGTCTTTATTTCAGTTGTAAGTCAGCAGTTAGAATTGAAGGAAGTATAGGAAGATGGTTTAATGTTAAATCTGGTGTCAGACAAGGATGTACGTTATCCCCTCTGTTATTCATTATCTATATGGATCATTATGAAGGAAAGTGGTATTAAACATGATATCAAAATTGGAGATGTTAATGTCAGCTCTTTGCTTTATGCGGATGATGTTATACTTCTAAATAAATCCTCTACAAGTCTTAAGATTCTCTGACTAAATTGAATAACTGTTGTAATAAATTTGGTATGAAGGTCAGCAATAAAAAGACAAAGACAATGAAAATAGGCAGAATCATTGAAAATGTCAACTGTGTTGTGAATGGAGAACCTGTGGAACAAGTAAAACATATCAGCTACTTAGGCACGATTTTTACTGAAGATGGTAAACTAAATATAGAAATAGACAACAGAATCAGCAAAGCTGGTATCGTGGGAAGTCAATTGAATAAATTCATATGGAATAAGAAAGAAATTAGTCGGAACACTAAATTAGCTGTATACAAGACTGTGTTCAAACCAATTTTAACTTATGGATCTGAGAGCTGGGTCAGAAGTAAAAGACTTGACCAAAGACTAGAGACCGCAGATATGAGAATCCTGAGGAAGATTAGAGACGTGAACAGATGGCATCAATGGCAATGTCATATTAAAAATGAGTATATTGGGAAAGAACTTGATATTGTCAGCATCCAGGAATGTTAGCAGAGCTAATCTCAAGTGGTATGGTCACTTAAACAGAATGGGCGAGGAAAGATTAGCAAAGCAAGTATTCTCTGCCAGGTTGGCAGGAAAATGACCCAGAGGAAGACCAAGATATAGGTGGATTGATACGGTACAAAGTGCCTTAGACGATAGAAATATAAGATCTGATAATGATAATATTGGGTTTTGACAAGTAACAGACTGAATTGGAGGAAAATTGTAGATAGGAAGTTAGTAATGATGAAATTTTTCATGTAGTACTATCATATCCTGTACACCCCTTGAGGGTACATTGCAGGAATTTGATGATGATATGAAATTCCCTCTTCAAAAAGATAAGTTAGTCAAGAGAATATGCATTTTCAGTTAAACTATTTACAACATCCCTAATAGAAATATTGAAATTCTGGAATGGAAAAATAATTATAGGAAATGGAAAGGAGTAAATTGGCTGTGATTTGCTGATGACATTGTCCTTTTAGGCAGCTCTACAGAACTTCAAGATGTCATCTCTGAATTAAAAGTGGAAGGATAATATTAAATATCCAAGTGAAAACCAAGACATCGATATATCTGAGAAAAATAATCAAAACATAGTAGAATCATTAATCCATCACCACTTTCAGACATTTACACCAGACCTACTCTTTAAGAACCCAAATTGTAGTAGCGTCAACAGTCCGCCTTCAGTGTCCAAATTACACACTTTGTGATTCGTTTTACCACAAGGGTGCCACCTGTGCCTTTGTGAGATCTGACATTCCCTTGACCTTCCTCTGGCTCAAGATTTCCTTGTCCCATTCAGTAATATTCATCTGCTGTATTTACTGCTCTCCAAATTCTGGAAACCATTCTGATGAAACTAGTTTTTTTTTTTTTTTTTTTTTTTTTTTTTTTGGAAAAGGTGAAGATTTGTACTATATACAAATTTTCCCATTCTTATCCGTGAAGCTCAATTTTGGCAATCCAGCTCTCCCGATAGTGAAAACATCTTCCTGGGTGCCCTTAATGTTCTCAACTGTGACTGGTTCCCATTTTCAAGCTTCACTGAACAAGTTGGATGTAATGTGGACCTAAGTAATGCAAATTGTACATCTACCTATATGAATTCCTGATAACCTTTACTCTTTCAGCAACTTCCAACCTTTTTTTAACCACGTCTCCTTCCAGATACGCCATGGTGGTCACTTCTCTTGGTACCTCGGATCATAACGTTGTGCAAGTTTCTCTCACACAGAATGCCTTTCCTCCAGCCACTTTCAACCTATCCTTTGGCTACAAAGGTATCAAGTAGGACAACCTCTGACAAAATAGCATTAAACTTTATCACATATTAAACTTTTTGTCATGTTGTACCATCGTTTTTTATTTTGGCATCAATGGCAATATCATATTAAAAACGAGGATATTAGGAAAGAACTTGACATTGTCAGCATCCAGAAATGCGTTAGCAGAGCTAATCTCAGGTGGTATGGTCACTTAAATAGAATGGGAGAGAAAAGATTAGCAAAACATGTGTTCTCTGCCAGGTTGGTAGGAAAATGACCCAGAGGAAGATCAAGATATAGGTGGATTGATACGGTGAAATGTGCCTTAGACGACAGAAATATAAGATCTGATAATGTTGGAGTCTTGACAAGTAACAGACTGATTTGGAGGAAAATTGTAGATAGGAAGTTATTAATGATGCAATTTTTTTCATGTAGTACTATCATATCCTGTACACCCCTTGAGGGTACATGGCAGGAATTTGATGATGATGATCACATATTAAACTGTACTTTATGCAGATGATGACATTCTCTTAAATAAATCAATTACAAATCTTCAGGATTTAAATCAGTTGAATAAGTAATCTGTAACAATCCTGAGAAAATCAGATATAAAAGACTAAATTAAATATATAGGCCAGAACATGGCAAATACTTAGCTACTCTCAATAATGAATATTTATGCATAGTGAAGATAACATTAAATATGAAGGCACGTAAGCAAAACTGGTATGGAGGGAAATTGTTAAATAAGCTTTATATGAAAGAAAAAAGAAATAGCCCAAACACCAGATCAGTCTATTTAAGACAGTATGCAAAGACATATCAACTTATGCATCTGTAAGTCAGAATGTAAGAACTGATAGTATTTGAAGATCTAATAAGTAACAGATTAAGTTGAAAGAAAATGTTGACAGGAAGTTAGTAATAATGTTATAGACAAAAACTGGTGAGATCTTTCTGAGCAATAAATACAAAATGTTATATTCAGGCAATGACAAACAAGGAAAAGAAGGAGTAGCCATAGTATTCAACACAAAATATGAGGCTAATTTTCTTGAATGGCAGTCAGTCTCAAGTAGAGTGATGTGGGCAAATATGAGAATGGGGAACTGGACAATGAGACTTATTTGTGCCTGTGGTCCCACAGAAGGTTCTACTAAGGTAGAAGGGAGAAATTTTTTGATGCTTTAGAAAAAGCAGCTGACACAATGAAAAAGGAAAAGTTGGTCCTTGGGGATCTGAATAGCAGAGTAGGAAATGATTGTCAGACATTCAAAAATATTTTGGGAAAATTTGGAGAATAGAGCAAAGCTAATAATAATGCCAAATACCTGTTGGATTTCTGCTCAGGACATGGACCGGTTATTACTAACACCATGTTCCAACATAAAAATGTGCACAAATTCACATGGAGAGAAGAGACAAGGAATAAGAAAAGTCTCATTGACTATGTTATTGTTGATAGTGATGTTTTCTCCCTGGTGCAGGCTACCAGAGTGTACAGAGGATTTGAAATAGGAAGTGATCACTATTTAGTCTTGAGCAGGATAAAATTGAATTTCATATTGAAAAGAATAACATGTAAGAAAGTTTTAAAGCGAATAAAAGTTGAGCAGTTCTCAGATGTGAACTGTAGACTAAAATATAGAAAGATTATTGAAGAAAAAATGAAAGAGTTTGAGAACAGGAATCAAACCTTGGAGATTCAGTGGCAAACTCTGAAGAAAACATTGATTTATTCTGCCAGAGAGGCATGTGGTGAGGTTGTCTGCAAGGATAAAAAAATCTGAACTCCCTGGTGGACATAGGAAGTTAAAGAGGCAGTGAAGGAAAAGAAGAAAGCATATCAAAAGTTCTGGCAAATAAGTCAGCTCGTGCTCTTAGAGAATACAGAGACAAATATAAGAATGCTAAACACTGTGTAAAGCTAGCTAAACAAAAGTCATGGGAGGACTTTGCCAAGAACATAGAAAATAAATATCAAGAAGGTGGCAAGATATTCTGGAGGTTGTTGAAGAAGCTTAGAAATGGAGGAAAGAGTGCTGTAAAAGGAGTTAGAGATGATAAAGGTGACATGAAAACAGGAGAAAAAGATATGCTTGAAGTATGGAGTAATTACTTTGAAAAACTGCTAAATGAAACAAGCAGTGATCACAGCACAGTGGTAAAAAAAAACAAACACTGGCAGTCAGGAATACATATCCATACTTGAAGTAGAAAAAGCCATCAAAGGCATGAAATGTGGAAAGGCAGCAGAAGTAGATGATATTCGAACAGAAATACTGAAGTATGGTGGCATAAGAGTCTTACAATGGCTGCACTGCATAGTTCAGAAAGCCTGGACAGAGGGACGAATTCCCGATGATTGGAGTAGAGCTCTCATAGTACCCATATATAAAAAGGGAAATAAAACTTAATTTGAGAATTACAGAGCTGTTTCCCTACTGAGTTTTGCTGGCAAGATCTATGCAAGTATACTTGAGAAATGGTTGAGAATAATTGTGGAAGAAAAGCTTGGTGAAGAACAAGCTGGATTCAGGCCAAATAGAGGCTGTCAGGATCAGATCCTCACTTTAAGACAAATAGTCGAGAAAGCATGGGAATATAACAAAGATCTGTATTTAAGTTTTGTCGATTTGCAAAAGGCATATGACAAGGTGCCAAGAGAGAAGCTATTCAATATGCTACAATTATATAGTGTAAATGGGGCATTATATCAAGCAATACTTAGTCTTTATTTGAGTTGTAAGTCAGCAGTTAGAATTGAAGGAAGTACAGGAAGATGGTTTAATGTTAAATCTGGTGTGAGACAAGGATGTACATTATCCCCTCTGTTGTTCATTATCTATATGGATCACGTTATGAAGGAAAGTGGTATTAAACATGATATCAAAATTGCAGATGTTAATGTCAGCTCTTTGCTTTATGCAGACGATGTTATACTTCTAAATAAATCTGCTACACGTTTGCAAGATTCCCTGACTGAATTGAATAACTGTTGTAATAGATATGGTATGAAGGTCAGCAATAAAAAGACAAAGACAATGAAAATAGGTAGAATCATTGAAAATGTCAACTGTGTTGTGAATGGAGAACCTGTGGAACAAGTAAAACATTTCAGCTACTTAGGCACAAGTTTTAGTGAAGATGGTAAATTAAATATAGAAACAGACAGCAGAATCAGCAAAGCTAGTATGGTGGGAAGTCAATTGAATAAATTCATATGGAATAAGAGAGAAATTAGTCGGAACACTAGATTAGCTGTATACAAGACAGTGTTCAAACCAGTTTTAACTTTTGGATCTGAGAGCTGGGTCAGAAGTAAAACACTTGACCAAAGACTAGAGACCGCAGATGTATGAGAGTCCTGAGAAAGATTATAGTCGTGAACAGATGGCATCAATGGCAATATCATATTAAAAACGAGGATATTAGGAAAGAACTTGACATTGTCAACATCCAGGAATGCGTTAGTAGAGCTAATCTCAGGTGGTATGGTCACTTAAACAGAAAGTGGGAAAAAAGATTAGCAAAACAAGTGTTCTCTGCCAGGTTGGCAGCAAAACGACCCAGAGGAAGTCCAAGATATAGGTGGATTGATACGGTACAAAGTAGCTTAGACGATAGAAATATAAGATCTGATAATGTTGGAGTCTTGACAAGTAACAGACTGATTTGGTGGAAAATTGTAGATAGGAAGTTAATAATGATGTAATTTTTTTCATGTAGTACTATCATATCCTGTACACCCTTTGACGGCATATGGCAGGAATTTGATGATGATGATGATGAGAAAACATGGAATATGTGTAAATATAAAGGGCCATTCTAGAAACAAAAATTAATATAGCAAATTAGTTTTCAAGAAATCAGTGCTGTTTTTACTGTGATTCCTATTCTTATTATTTTACTTCTTTGTGGAATAGTTCTCACATAAAGATATGTTCTTCAAACAGTGATAATCACTTTATAGAACTCCCATTGAGTAATCAGGAGATATCATTAAAAAAAAATGGGGAGGGGTCCTTAAGTTGAGTACATTTTTTATTATAAGGAGGATTTTACATGATTTATCGATCCCTGGTAATGATCATGAACTTTTTTTCCTCCTCTCTCTTAAGTCATTTTTCAGCTTGATGTATGCTAAATATTCTAATTGAATGCTTAAATATGAATTTATTTATCTGTATATAAAAACACAAGATCTAGTTACAAAAGTGTTAAAGATCATTAAATGTGTGCAATAAAATTGCATACTTTTTTTTTTTTTACTGTGAATGCAATTAAGTTTCATGGGATGAATGTTCGTCTGATCTTTCAGGGTACAGTTATCAGGGTATTTAATGTAGCAGATGGACAGAAGCTCTATGAATTCAGGCGTGGTGTTAAAAGGCAAGTTTTTATGAAGCACTTTTTCTATGGTATAATTAAAGAAGAAAGATATAGTTATCGGATTATAATTATGAAATATGCAGGTCTGTTTTACATTATATATATAAAATGCAAAACTTGTATATGTATGTATATATATATATATATATATATATTACTTAGTTATTTAATTTTATTTATTTATTTATTTTTGGCTTTTACAGTATGTGAAGATAATTTAGGATATTTTTAATTAACTTACTTGAGTGAAACCTATATAGCGTCTATTCTTTACTCCAAACCACTATGTGAAAACTTTGGGATGGGAATGGAAGGCTGTTCTAAAGATCAGAGATAGATGGAATGAAAGAAAAGAACAAGCAGTTTAGATAGCAGCTGTTGGGAAACTGCAGATAATTTGCTCAGTGTCATGGAGTATCATCAGTGTAACATAAAGCTTAACTTTTAGGATTCAAATTTGCTATTCAAAAATCATGAACTCTTCTAACTTACAGTTGCAGTTACAAGACTGCACTACATGCTATATCAGACTCAGTAAACTAATGAAAAATAAGATTACATCTTATATAAAAACTGCATATGATATAAAACAATACAACTAATGATTTATAAAAAAAATCTCTAAAGTTTGAAAACTGCAGTCATTCCTATTAAGTTTATTGTGATATCAGATATTTCATAGGTTTCCACCTGTAGTTGCGCATATTACTTAAACCTTTTGAAATTCCTTTATGCTATTATTCATAAGTTCAGCTTCATGTTACACTGATGGTTCCTAACACTTGGAATGAGTTAATAGTTAAGAAAGCTCTTATGCCCATCATATTCTTGTCTAAAAGAAATTACTCTTTACACTTGTCAAAACTGTGCGGTTACAGCAGACAGTTATATATCTAACTACTGAAAAGTATTCTCCAAATCTCCACAGACAGTGCTGTTCTAAAGGTAATTTACTATTCCAAACTTGCAAACCGGGGTGCTTAAGGGTCAAAGCTGTATAACTGAGAGGAGACATCCACATAGCCTTTAAAGGAATGTGGAGAACCGACCAGGGCTTAAGACCTAATGTCCAATCCTCACCTTCTCATGGTGCACCCTGTTGGGTATCTACCTGGATACTGAACGAACGAGGATGGGCTGGCAATTTGGGATTTAGCCGACCAAATTGTATTCTTATTGGTTAAACCAAAATATAAAATGATGGTACAACATGACAAAATTTCATACTGGTTGGGGCGTCGCCGGTTAAACAAGGGAACCAGCAAAAAGTCAGCTACTGGAACAAATCTGAAAACACAACTCAACATCACCAGATTTAAAGATCGGTACTATCAACATAAGAAACCTAAATGGCAAAGAAATGGAGCTAGCGGAGGAATTAGATAAGTACCAGATAGACATAATAGGGGTGACTGAAACAAAAAAGACAAAAAATGGTGAGATCTTTCTGAGCAATAAATACAAAATGTTATATTCAGGCAATGACAATCAAGGAAAAGAAGAGTAGCCATAGTATTCAACACAAAATACGAGGCTAATCTTGAATGGCAGGCAGTCTCAAGTAGAGTAATGTGGGCAAATATGAGAATGGGAAAATGGACAATGAGACTTATTTGTGCCTATGGTCCCACAGAAGGTTCTACCTTAGTAGAACCTTCTGTGGGACCTTTAGAAAAAGTGTTGAGGCTTTAGAAAAAGCAACTGACACAATGAAAAAGGAAAAGTTGGTCCTTGTTGGGGATCTAAATAGCAGAGTAGGAAATGATTGTCAGACATACAAAAATATTTTGGGAAAATTTGGAGAAAAGAGCAAAGCTAATAATAATGCCAAATATCTGTTGGATTTCTGCTCAGGACATGGACTGGTTATTAATGACACCATGTTCCAACATAAAGATGTGCACAAATTCACATGGAGAGAAGCAAGGAATAAGAAAAGTCTCATTGACTATGTTATTGTTGATAGTGATGTTTTCTCCCTGGTGCAGGACACCAGGGCATACAGAGGATTTGAAATTGGAAGTGATCACTATTTAGTCTTGAGGAGGATAAAATTGAATTTCATATTGAAAAGAATAACATGTAAGAAAGTTTTAAAGTGAATAAAAGTTGAGCAGCTCTCAGATGTGAACTGTAGACTAAAATACACAAATATTATTGAAGAAAAAATGAAAGAGTTTGAGAACAGAAACCAAATCTTGGAGATTCAGTGGCAAACCTTGAAGAAATACCTGATTGATTCAGCCAGAGAGGCATGTGGTGAGGTTGTCTGCAAGGATAGAAAAATCAGAACTCCATGGTGGACACAGGAAGTTAAAGAGGCAGTGAAGGACAAGAAGAAAGCATATCAAAAGTTCCTGGCATATAAGTCAGCTTGTGCTCTTAGAGAATACAGAGACAAATGTAGGAAAGCTAAACACTGTAAAACTAGCTAAACAAAAGTCATGGGAGTACTTTGGCAAGAATGTAGAAAATAAATATCAAGAAGGTGGTAAGATATTCTGGAGTTTGTTGAAGAAGCTTAGAAATGGACGATAGAGTGCTGTAAAAGGAGTTAGAGATGATAAAGGTGACATGAAAACAGGAGAAAAAGATATCTTTGAAGTATGGAGTAATTACTTTGAAAAACTGCTAAATGAAACAAGCAGTGATGATAGCACAGTGATAAAAAAACACTGACCAGGCATGCAGTCAGGAATCGATATCCATACTTGAAGTAGAAAAAGCCATCTAAGGCTTGAAATGTGGAAAGGCAGCAGGAGTAGATGATATTCGACCAGAAATGCTGAAGTATGGTGGTATAAAAGTCTTACAGTGGCTGCACTGCATAGTGTTACACCCTGATAACTTAAGAATGTGAAAATTTCAGTTATCATGATGTAACAGGAGAAGAAATAAAATCCCTGTGTAGATAATTAAGTAAGCAAGCTTGTTCCTAAGCAGATATCTTTAAGAGACTTTGAAAGTAACGAATACAAAAAAAAAAAAAAAAAAAAAAAAAAAAAAAAAAAAAAAAAAAAAAAAAGAAAGAAAAAAAAACATGCTTGCATCCAAGTGAAAAATATAGCTGAAATTGTTTGAGAATCACTGCTCCATTATAATCTTGGTTTGTTTGTTTTTCTGATTGTTTTGGAGATCGAAACAGAATTTTTGACTAATTCTGTTGTAGCCATTTTCTTTTATCTATGTTGGTGGAAATTCTGTTGGCTCTGTCATGTAAGGAACAGTGATGCCTATTTTTTTGTGCTGGGGTGATGAGAAGTTGCATGTAGGTCTTGTGTTGGTGGTTTCCTATAGACTGAGAAGTTGCGTGTAATTTGGTCGGATACCTCAACTAGTGTATCCAAAAATGGTAAAGACCTGTTTGTTTCTAATTCAACAGTGAATTTAATTTGAGGATGGATATTGTTCAGGTAGGTGATAATCTTCTAATTGGATAGTAGTACCTGGCCAGATGAAAAAAAAAAAAAACATTATTATTATTATATGGGCACCTCCACAGCATCAAAGATTCATCACAGATATTGGCAACATATCTTTGCCAAATTATTGGCTGTGTTTCTTGATGCTGGGGCACTATTTTTTCCAAACCATTCCATGAATAGGTCAGCTAATAATGGAGAGAGAGGGGGCATTGCTATTCCTTTTTGTTCAAAATCTTAAAATTTGAAAAAACTACTATTGGTACAGTGTTTAAAGAGATCTGGTGGAAAGATGTTTTGAAGTAGTTGTATAGTTTCTATTCTTAGAATGTTGGTGAAACGATTTGCTATGTCCATGCTTGCAATTAAATCAGTAGGAACAATTATAATGCCTTTGACATTTTCTATGAAGTATATGGTGTTCTTTACAAAAGAGAATGTTTGTCTGATGTAAGGTTTCACTTTCTTGGTAGATCTTTAGATAGTAAAGAAGTTGGAGAGTATCTTGTATCAACGATTGGTCTCAGTGACTCCATACATTCTAGGAACAAGAGGATGTCAAGGCGCTTTTGTTTCTTCAGACAAGTTTAGCATGCTTTTTTTTGTTAAGTTGTTGGTTTAATTATGGAAATATCCTGTGGGATTGTGGTCATAGGTGTTAATGTCTTCTAGTAGTGATTTCATTTTTTATGAGAGTTCAAATTACTGTTCAGTTGCCTTTTGTCAGCTTTCGGTATTACTGTTTTTTAAGGCCCTTTGTTCTATTTTTGTGATATTATTGGAAGGAGGTTTTGCTTGTAAAAGTATGGAGACTGTTTGGATGTGAAGAACGTCTACAGCATCTCTTGGAATTCTTTGGAGGCTTTCTTCCATATTTGCCATAATATCTATTTTTGGAATCTTACTGAGAGAGAGATTTTTGATATAAAAGATGGTTTTTTCCAGTAAAGTTTCGTAGAAGTCTTGAAAGATATTTTGCCAAATAATAAGTAGTAGATATTTGTGCACTTTAGAAAGGCCATAAATACATGGGGAGGGTGAGCCTGATGAATCGATAAATTTTCAGTAGTATTATTAGTATTTAAGGAATATGTTTGATTTAATAGTTTATTTAGTTTGTTTAGCTGGCTTTGCATAGGATCTCTGTCAATCATACTATAAGTCGATCTGTCTTGCAATAAAACATTAAGTTTGCGATTATAGTCAGTAGTATCCATCAGAACTACTGCATTTCCTTTGTCAGACTTAGTTATAACAGTCTTATTATTTTAGTGTAAAGATGAAATAGCATGTACAAGAAAAGAAATATTCAGAGAAGGAGGTATAAAACGCTTTATACAATATCTGTGCAATCTCAAACCTTAGCTTGTTAATGTCATCTGAATGTAATTCCCTAATGCCTTTTTCTACTCCTACTATAAAGTCTAAATGAGGCAAATGATGAGGTGTTACATCAAAATCTGGACCTTTTGACAATACACTTAATTCATCGCTGGTTAAAGGACAGTTAGTTACAGAGCTGGGTGGTTGCTGAATGAACTTACATCTCGTCATTGTTCTAATAATTCAAACTTACAAATCAAGATCTGTTAGTAATTTAAGGGAGCACATCTGACTGAGGAAAGAAATTCCACAAATTAAGTCAAAATTTTAAGGACTAAGATAATTCTTAAGAGAGTTTCAAGTTCAGGGATTTGTTTTTTTTTTTTTTAGAAAAGAAGAGCTACAGATACTATTAAAATCAAAGAACATCAAGATTATTTTAACTTTTTGGAATCTGAAGATTTAGGTCTAATAATAGCATGCTTCTCATGCTATTATTGACACTAAACATAGAGTTCACGGGACCCTACCAGGATGTTACATTATAGTACACATATAGGCAATCGCAGGCCAGATCCAGCCCTCTACTTCTTTTGATCCGGCCCTAATCTATTTCAGCGAAGTTTGTCTGATTCATGGTGGGAGAAAACATGGTGGGTTCTACTAACTCACATTAAGCTGACTTCATATGACTTGCACAAAACACACTATTTTTTCTCCAACCAAGGTCTCTTTCTCACTTTGACTAGCGGCATGTGTGAACGTGTTACAACGTGTCAGTTCGGTACTTGCATTGGTGTTGTGCTTTGTTCAGTGCCTACATTGATGTTATGTTCTGTTCGGTGCCTACGTTGATGTTGTATTCTGTTGAGTGCCTGCAGTGTAGAAGACAGTTTTGTTTGACAGTTCTGAATATCGCTTATAAATTTGGGACAATGTTAGGACTTATTGCAAAAAAAAAAGAAAAGTAGATGCAGAGAATTGTCAATTTCAAGACAACTGGACAGAGGATTATTATTTTATTCTGAATAAAGGTTTGCCTGTATGTTTGCTGTGCAACGAATCCATATCTGTCAACAAAGAATACAACTTGAAGAGACACTTTACTTCGAGACATGTGGATCACCCAAAAATTGATGGACAACTACGAAAAGATGAAATGCAGAAGTTGAAGAAGAACTTGGATAACCCAGCAGAAAATGTTCAACAAGCAAAGAATGCAGCACCACAGCATTGTCAAAGCCAGCTTTGTGGTAAGTGAAAAAATCGCTAAGCATTCTAAGTCATTTGGTGAAGGAGAATTTATCAAAGAATGTCTGCTGGTTGTTGCAAGTATAATATGTCCTGAAAAGAAAAAAGACTTCGAGAATATTCATTTGTCGAGACATACTGTTGTCCGACGGATAGAAATTATGGCTGATGATATCAAAAAAAGTTTAAAAGAGAAGATTGCTAGATTGGAAGCATTTTCAATTGCTTTGGATGACAGCACCGATGCCGCCGATACGGCACAACTAGCAATATTTATTCGAGAAGTTGATGCAGATTTCAACATCACAGAAGAATTATTGGTGCTTCGGCCGTTAAAAGGAACAACTACCGGTGAAGATATATTTGAAACAGTCAACACAGTCTTCGAGAGATTTGGGCTTAAATGGAGTTCACTATCTGGCATATGCACTGATAGAGCCCCTGCAATGGTTGGTGCACAAAAGGGATTTATTGGAATAGTTCATGAAAGAGCAATAGAACTACAGATCCATCCAGAAAATTTAACAAATTTTCACTGCATTATCCACCAACAAAATCTGTGTGCAAAATCGATTAAATTCACAAATGTTATGGAAATTGTAGTAGCCAGTATTAACTTTATTAAGTCACGTGCACTTAATCACCACCAATTTAAGGAGTATTTGGCAGACCTATTTTTGGATTATGAAGATGTCTTATTATTGTGAAGTGAGGTGGTTGAGTAAAGGTAAAATGTTAAAACGATTTTATGATCTGAGACAAGACATTGCAGATTTATGGACATAAAAGAAACACAATTAACCAAGTAAAAGATGAGTGGGTGTATGAGTTAGCATTCCTTGTAGATGTCACCGGATACCTAAACGAACTGAATCTTAAATTGCAAAAACTAGGACAATTGGTTCATGAACTGCATGGACATGTCAAAGCTTTTTGTAATAAACTAAGATTGTTGGAAAGTCAGATAAGAGCTAAATATTGTTATCATTTTCCTACTCTAGCAACTCATAAAAATATCCCTTATAATTGTTATGGAGATGAACTGAAGGCACTAATAGAGCAATTTGATACAAGGTTTGCCGACTTAAAAAACAAAGACTCCACATTCGCTATATTTGCTCATCCAATGGATACTGATGTAAATAATGTGCCAGAAAACTTACAGATGGAACTTATTGAGCTTCAGGCTGATTTAGTACTAAAATCACAATTTAAAACATTGCTTTGACGGATTTTTATAAATTTTATTTGATGGAAGAAAAATATACAAATTTACGCACCTTTTCAAGAAAAATCATTTGTCTTTTTGGCAGCACGTGTGTGTGTGTGTGAACTGTTTTTTTTCGAGGATGAAATACAATAAATCAAAAATTCGGACAAGAATAACGGATGAAAACCTAGAAAATTTTATGCGATTATCCTTAAGTAATATTAACGTTAATATAGTCTAGTAGTTGAAGTACAAGGCCAATCTTCACATTAAATTATGTCGTTCATTATATTATAAAATTTATGTAGAGCTTTATACCAAAGCATTATATTATAAATAAATGAAATATGAAGTAACAACTTGTTTTAATTCATTTAATATTAATTTATTTTATTTAATAATTTGATCCCCAAACTAGGAAAGGTTGCCCATGCCTATTATAGTAGGTTCAAATTTGATCATCTATTTATTGAATCATGTGAAGCCCTATGCCACTGTCCTAATCTTAATCAGGCAGACTGTATGCCTATCTTTAAGTTTTGGTACGTGATTGTAGTTAATTGTTAATAATTTTTCATCATCATCATCAAATTCCTGCCATGTACCCTCAAGGGGTGTACAGGATATGATAGTACTACATGAAAAAAATTACATCATTATTAATTTCCTATCTACAATTTTCCTCCAAATCAGTCTGTTACTTGTCAACACTCCAATATTATCAGCTCTTATATTTCTATCGTCTAAAGCACTTTGTACCGTATCAATCCACCTATATCTTGGTCTTCCTCTCGGTCGTTTTCCTGCCAACCTGGCAGAGAACACTTGTTTTGCTAATCTTTCCTCGCCCATTCTGTTTAAGTGACCATACCACCTGAGATTAGCTCTGCTAACGCATTCCTGGATGCTGACAATATCAAGTTCTTTCCTAATATCCTCGTTTTTAATATGATACTGCCATTGATGCCACCTGTTCACGCCTATAATCTTTCTCAGGACTCTCATATCTGAAGTCTCTAGTCTTTGGTCAAGTGTTTTACTTCTGACACAGCTCTCAGATCCATAAGTTAAAACTGGTTTGAACACTGTCTTGTATACAGCTAATTTAGTGTTGCGACTAATTTCTCTCTTATTCCATATGGATTTATTCAATTGACTTCCCACCATACCAGCTTTGCTGATTCTGTTGTCTATTTCTATATTTAATTTACCATCTTCAGTAAAAATCATGCCTAAGTAGCTGAAATGTTTTACTTGTTCCACAGGTTCTCCATTCACAACACAGTTGACATTTTCAATGATTCTGCCTATTTTCATTGTCTTTGTCTTTTTATTGCTGACCTTCATACCATATCTATTACAAGAGCTATTCAATTTAGTCAGAGAATCTTGCAGACTTGTAGCGGATTTATTTAGAAGTATAACATCATCTGCATAAAGCAAAGAGCTGACATTAACATCTCCAATTTCGATATCATGTTTAATACCACTTTCCTTCGTAATGCGATCCATATAGATAATAAATAACAGAGGGGATAATGTACATCCTTGTCTCACACCAGATTTAACATTAAACCATCTTCCTGTACTTCCTTCAATTCTAACTGCTGACTTACAACTCAAATAAAGACTAAGTATTGCTTGATATAATGTCCCATTGACACCATATAACTGCAGCGTATTGAATAGCTTCTCTCTTGGCACCTTCTCATATGCCTTTTCCAGATCGACAAAACTTAAATACATATCTTTGTTATATTCCCATGCTTTCTCGACTATTTGTCGTAAAGTGAAGATCTGATCCTGACAGCCTCTATTTGGCCTGAATCCAGCTTGTTCTTCACCAAGCTTTTCTTCCACAATTCTTCTCAACCGTTTCTCAAGTATACTTGCATAGATCTTGCCAGGAACACTCAGTAGGGAAATACCTCTGTAATTCTCACATGCAGTTTTATTTCCCTTTTTATATATGGGTACTATGAGAGCTCTACTCCAATCATCGGGAATTCGTCCCTCTGTCCAGGCTTTCTGAACTATGCAGTGCAGCCACTGTAAGACTCTTATACCACCATACTTCAGCATTTCTGGTCGAATATCATCTACTCCTGCTGCCTTTCCACATTTCAAGCCTTTGATGGCTTTTTCTACTTCAAGTATGGATATGTATTCCTGATTGCATGCCTGGTCAGTGTTTTTTACCACTGTGCTGTCATCACTGCTTGTTTCATTTAGCAGTTTTTCAAAGTAATTACTCCATACTTCAACGATATCTTTTTCTCCCGTTTTCATGTCACCTCTATCATCTCTAATTCCTTTTATAGCACTCTTTCCTCCATTCTTAAGCTTCTTCAACAACCTCCAGAATATTTTGCCACCTTCTTGATATTTATTTTCTATATTCTTGCCAAAGTCCTCCCATGACTTTTGTTTAGCTAGTTTTACACAGTGTTTAGCATTCTTGCATTTGTCTCTATATTCTCTAAGAGCACAAGCTGACTTATTTGACAGGAACTTTTGGTATGCTTTCTTCTTTTCCTTCACTGCCTCTTTAACCTCCTGTGTCCACCAGGGAGTTCTGATTTTTTTATCCTTACAAACAACCTCACCACATGCCTCTCTGGCAGAATCAATCAATGTTTTCTTCAGAGTTTGCCAATGAATCTCCAAGGTTTGATTCCTGTTCTCAAACTCTTTCATTTTTCCTTCAATAATCTTTGTGTATTTTAGCTCACATCTGAGATATTTGTCTACAGCTCACATCTGAGAGCTGCTCAACTTTTATTCGCTTTAAAACTTTCTTACATGTTATTCTTTTCAATATGAAATTCAATTTTATCCTGCTCAAGACTAAATAGTGATCACTTCCAATTTCAAATCCTCTGTACACTCTGGTGTCCTGCACCAGGTAGAAAACATCACTATCAACAATAACATAGTCAATGAGACTTTTCTTATTCCTAGCCTCTTCTCTCCATGTAAATTTGTGCACATTTTTATGTTGGAACATGGTGTTAGTAATAACCAGGCCATGTCCTGAGCAGAAATCCAACAGATATTTGCCATTATTATTAGCTTTGCTCTTTTCTCCAAATTTTCCCAAAATATTTTTGTCTGTCTCACAATCATTTCTTACTCTGCTATTTAGATCCCCAACAAGGACCAACTTTTCATTTTTCATTGTGTCAGTTGCTTTTTCTAAAGCCTCAAAAAATTCCTCCACTTCTACCTTAGTAGAACCTTCTGTGGGACCATAGGCACAAATAAGTCTCATTGCCCAGTTCCCCATTCTCATATTTGCCCACATTACTCTACTTGAGACTGACTGCCATTCAAGAAGATTAGCCTCGTATTTTGTGTTGAATACTATGGCTACTCCTTCTTTTCCTTGATTGTCATTGCCTGAATATAACATTTTGTATTTATTGCTCAGAAAGATCTCACCAGTTTTGGTCTTTTTTGTTTCAGTCACCCCTATTATGTCGATCTGGTACTTATCTAATTCCTCAGCTAGCTCTATTTCTTTGCCATTCAGGCTTCTTACGTTGATAGTACCGATCTTTAACTCTGGTGATGTTGATTTGGGGTTTATTTTCAGATTTGTTAATAATATTTTTTTTAAGTAATTAATTACACATCTATACCCACATTTGGAATTCTAATAGTGTTTCTTCTTACTGTACAGTTGCAGCCAAGACACATTATGTTATACACATATTATACTTATATTCATGGTTTAAATGTTGTTACCAATTCTTCTGCTTTCTTCCTGAATGAAGCTCATGACATATAGAATGAAATATATAGGAGTAATAAATTCTATTTAGCTTATCTTACGTGTGTGAAGCTGTTATTTAAAATGTTATACAATTACATGGTGCTATACCAGAAGTTGGTTTTGGATAAGGGATAGGTTACTGTATAATTTATTATCTTCCACATGACTTTTGCAGCATGAGGTTGGAAGTTATGCATGAGCTTTTTGATAATAACAGTATTAATTCATTTATTCCTAATAGTTAATTTAAGCTAATTCTATTTCACACTGTAGATTGTATCTGAAATATTCTTAGGTGATGAACACTGATTTCTCTTGAAGTACTGATGGATGGGGGTGGGAATTTATGCATGTAGAGGAAATTTATGTTTCAATTCTAGTTGATTTTCATTTTGCATTTGTAATTTAATTCAGCTGAAATAGCTACTTTGAACTGGACATTGGTCAGTTCATTTCTTCACTGGATCTTGTGTTGTCTGCTATCAGTATATAGCCATTCAGTATAATGTGATGCTATATTTCTTTAAACTTGCAGCCTTTAAGCTTATTTTAAAACTCATGCAGCTTTTAGCTTAGAATACAAAGAAAATTTAAAATTTCTTTGTATTCTACATTTTGCATTTCTACATGCATAGCATTGAAATTCGAATTAATCACCATTTAGTCTTGAGCAGAATAAAATTGAATTTCATATTGTAAGAAAGTTTTAAAGCGAATAAAAGTTAAGCAGCTCTCAGATGTGAACTGTAGACTAAAATACACAAACATTATTTAAAAAAAAAATGGAGGTGTGAGAACAGGAACCAAACCTTGGAGATTCTGGCAAGCCCTGAAGAAAACACTGATTGATTCAGCCAGATAGGCATGTAGTGAGGTTGTCTGCAAGGATAGAAAAACCAGAACTCCATGGTGGACACAGGAAGTTAAAGAGACAGTGAAGGAAAAGAAGAAAGCATATCAAAAGTTCCTGTCAAATAAGTCAGTTTGTGCTCTTAGAGAATACAGAGACAAATGTAAGAAAGCTAAACACTTTGTAAAACTAGCTAAACAAAAGTCATGAGAGGAATTTGGTAAGAACATTGAAAATCAATATCAAGAAGGCGGCAAGATATTCTGGAGGTGAAGAAGCTCAGAAATGGAGGAAAGAGTGCTATAAAAGGAATTAGAGATGATAAAGGTGACATGAAAACTGGAGAAAAAGATATCCTTGAAGTATGAAGTAATTACTTCGAAAAATTGTTACATGAAACAAGCAGTGATGACAGCACAGTGGTAAAAACACTCAACAGGCATGCAAACAGGAATACATATCCATACTTGAAGTAGAAAAAGCCATCAAAAGCCTAAAATGTGGAAAGGCAACTGGAGTAGGTGGCTGCACTGAACAATGCAGTGCAGCCACTGTAGTATTTTTATACCTCCATACTCACAATGGATGTACTGCATAGTTCAGAAGGCCTGTATGGAGGGACGAATGCCAGATGATTGGAGTAGAGCTCCCATGGTACCCATATATAAAAAGGGAAATAAAACAAAGTGAGAATTACAGAGGTATTTCTCTACTGAGTGTTTCTGGTAAGATTTACACAAGTATACTTGAGAAATGGTTGAGAAGGATTGTGGAAGAAAAGCTTGGTGAAGAACAAACTGGATTCAGGCCAAATAGAGGCTGTCAAGATCAGATTTTCACTTTATGACAAATAGTTGAGAAATCTTGGGAATATAACAATGATATGTATTTAAGTTTTGTAGATCTGGAAAAGGCATGTGATAAGGTACTTGTGATATATGAAATTACAATGGAGAAGGGAATAACTTTCATTTCATGAAAAGGAACTTTCTCTTGCATTGGGTGATAATCTTTGAGAGATGCCCTGAATTTAATGCCTTCATTGTGATACTCCCCCATCTAAAAGGGTTATATATGATCAAAATGAAATTATTGAAAGGGCAGGAGACTATGTTTTCTCCACCAGTAAGTTTTTCTTATTGTTTATTATTTTCAAAATTGATGACCTTGATTTGTTTTGCTGGCCAGATTAATTGAGTGGGTAGCATTCCTGCTCTGATAAATTGACTGTGGTTTCAAATCCTACAGTAGGCATGGATGTTTATGAATATCTTTAAGCGATAAATGAATTTCATCATTCAGTGTTAGACTACCATCCTGCTCATTAGTGACCAGAAGTGACTCCAAAATTGTAACTTAGAAAAATGACTTTTACATACTTTACACATTGTTTTTGTATAGTGTGAATTCTTAAAAAAATCTTACACACACAAGGTCAAAAGACCAATTGCAACACTAGTTCTATGGATGGGTAAGAATATAAAGAAAATAAAATTTGTTGCTGTGTTTCTTGAACACCCCCCTGTTGGGGTGGGTAGTAGAATACCCAACCACACTCTTGCGTATTATAAGAGGCGATAAATGGAGACCCAGTCCTCAGGGGTATAGCCGGATCCCCTTTAGGGGTTGGGTGAAAGGCTAATCACCTCTCACTGTCAAAAAACATATTTGATCGGTAACTGCAAATCTGGATGAACAAATACGTCTGGTGACTTGCGAGACCCCAGAAGACAGCTTTCTAGAATGGTCTGATGTGGATAACGTATATACAAGGGTGATCTGAAAAGTTCTCAGCCTAACAATGAAAAAATGAATTTATAATTTCAACATTATATTTTTTTTTTCAACATAATCTCCCTTAAGACTAATATATTTATTTCAGCGATGCTCCAGTGCCATTATCCTGTCCCTGTAGTGGTTCTCAGTAGGATCTACAAAATACCCCTCTACAGCTGCAATCAGCTCTTGATTCGAAGAAAAACGTTGACTAGTGAGGAAGAGTTTTAGTTTTTGGAAGAGATAGAAGTAAGAGGAAGCCAAATCTGGGGAATAGGGTGGATGTTCCAACAATTCATAGTGCAGAACCCTTAATTTTCCCATTGCCAAAACACCTTTGTGGACAGGTGCATTGTCCCGATGAAAGATGATTTTTTTTCTTCTTCTGCAAACTGGGTCTTTTCTCAGAAATTTTTTCGTCTAGTCTGGTTAAAAGATCGGAATAATATTCCCTGGTTATTGTTTTACCCTTTTCAAGATAATTAATAAACAAAATGCCTTTAGCATCCTAAAACACAGACACCATGACCTTTCCTGCTGATGGAACCGACTTTGTCTTCTTTGGTGCTTAACAACTGGCTTCTGTCCACTGTTTTGACTGCTGTGTGGATTCTGGTGTGTAATGGTGAATCCAAGTCTCATCCATAGTAATAAATCAACACACAAAATCAGTTTTATTCTTGTTAAAATGCTCCAAACACTGTTTAGAGATTTTCATGCAAATGCGTTTTTGATCTGTTGTGAGCAAGCGCGCCGCTAATCTTGCGCAAAGTTTTTTCATTTGCAATTCTTCATGCAAAATATATCCTACATGTTCTTTTGAGATGCCTATAGTCTCAGCAATTTCAGTCACTTTGACTCGCCAGTCATCCAATACCATATCATGCATTTGATCAATGATTTCTAGTGTTGTTACACTTTTTGGACGTCCTTTACGTGGATCATCCTCGAGGCTGGTACAGCCATGTTTGAACTTGGCAGCCCATTTCTTAATTGTCGGAAATGAAGGAAAAGAGTGCCTATAAACATTTATGAACTTTGAATGAGTTTCTTTTGGCGTTAAAATTTCTTTTACAAAGAATTTTATAACCTCACGATACTCAATTTTATCCATTTCAAGGGATGCAGCAACACTTTTGCTTCAGACAGCTGTGTTAAACAAACTACTTGATAGAATGACTAGCAATTTCACATGTATGCTTATGACAGATGTACCAACTTAGAAAAAAAAAATCTTGCCAATAGTATTGCTATCTATGGTTGAGGCCGAGAACTTTTCAGACCACCCTCGTTTGACACACCAAGGGGAAAGCCTTTTGGAACCCTTGATGTTTTATGGCATCATAAGTGATGCCACAAAAAATTTTAAAGATTGGATCATGAAATGTTCGAACACTGTACCAGGTAGAAAAAATTAGAGAGGTAATAAATGAAATGTACAATTACAATTAGACATCTTAGGTATCAGCAAACTCAGACTGGTTTTGTTAGACTTATAACTAGAGACAAGACAATATTGTACTCTGGACCAGAGGAGAAGCATGAAAAAGGAGTTTTGCTAATATTGAACCCAAAAGTAACCAAAAGCTTCATTGAATGGAAACAAGTAAATGAGAGAATTGTTAATATATTAAAAAAGGAAATTAAAAATTAAAAAACTTAATAAGAGAAGAACAGGCAGGTTTCCGGACCAGGTTTGGAAGAACCATCCAACAGATATTCACTCTTAGTAATATAATTGAACGATGTATAGAATTTTAATCTCCACTACTTAAACTTCATCAATTTTAGTAAGGCATTCAATTCAGTAGATAGGAAGAATCTTTGGAAAATATTAGAAGAATACGGAATACTTTTATAAATTTCTCAACATTATCAAGAATATGTATAATGGCAGCAAGTCTTGCATGAAAGTAGATGGAAAACTTAGACTTCTTTATTATAGAAACTGGAGTTAGGCAGGGTTGTGTTCTATCTGGATTATTAGGATTATAAATAATAGAATTATTTTTAATCCTAATTGATAGGATTATGAAAAACTCAATTAATCATGAAAAGAGAGGAATACATTGGGACTCTACATCCACACTAGAAGACCTTGATTTTTCTGATGACATAGTGCTCTTGTCCTAAGTTTAATGACTTACAGATAAAAACTGATGACTTTGTTCATTGCACAGAAACTGTGGGTCTTCATATAAATAATAAGAAAGCCAAGGTCATACGAATAAATGAAAAATCAAAGAAAGAAATTAAGTTAAAAAATGAAATGATTGAAGATGTTGATACTTTTACATACATCTGATCAATAATAAATAAACAAGGTGGCACTGATGAAGATGTTTTATAAAGAATTGCTAAAGCACGAAACTGTTTCAAGTCATTAATTAAATTATGGAAAGCATCAAATATTACAGTTAAAGTGAAAATCTAGAACTCTATATAGAAAAATATCTAGAAATCTATTGTGTGAACAGTACTGCTATATGGCTCTGAAACTTGGAAACTTACCAAGGCACAAAGTAATAAATTGGATATTTTCCAAAACAAATGTTTAAGAAGAATTTTTAAAATTTTCTGGCCAAATACAATCACTATTGAAGAGCTTTTAAAAAAACTTTCTCCAAGTATATAGATGAAGAGATTTGCCTAAGAAGATGGAAATGGACCAGTCATGTTTTATGCATGAGGATAAACAGAATTCCTCAAGTAGCATTGAGTTTGGCACCAGAAGGAAGATACTCTAGAGGTCGCCCAAAATTAACTTGGAGAAGAATGATGGAATCTGAAATGAATGAGGCAGGATGGGCAAGAGCAGTTGCGAAGACAGGGACTGATGGGAAAACCAGTGTTGCAACCTAATGTGCCAGGAGGCATGGAAAGCATTGATGATGTGTTTCTTGAACAGCTGAAATTTTAGGGATGATAGTGAGGGAGGCTGTCCAAGGAACAATGATAGATAGAATGCACGAGGAAGAAGATAAGTTCATTCAGTGAGTTTGGAGGTGGATGGTAAATGGATGTTGACTGGTAGCTGTTCTTGTTATTTTAGCCTTGGAAGAAACAGAAGGAATGGTGGTGGCCAGTTTGACAGAAATGTTATCAATGAAAGTGTGATAGAGCTGGAGTGAATATCTGTGAAATGGAGAGAGGGAGGGGGGGGGAATCATTGGTTAACCTGGATTGTTCTCTTCTCTATAATGCCAAGCAGTCATTCTTAAAAAGGTTTTGGATGTACTATAAAAACGTACAAATTAGAACTAATGCATTAAGTGGAAAGTGCACCAGATTTCTTGGAAGCTGAAGAAGCTATGACTGAGATGTGTGTGTATACAAGGGAAAGCTGGAGCCATAAATCAGCCCTAGAAGAGATTATTAGATCAGAGTGAGAGTATGTGGACTGCATTTACTAGTGAAGAGGAGGAGTGACATGATAGACCTATACACTTCTGAAAGAGTTTCATGGGATACCAGTTGATGAAATATTTCATTATGTGGATATTGGGAAGAAGACAAGAGCCATCCATGGAAGTTGAGTTAGTGTTTAGTTAAGACAAGGGCAAGAGAAGATTTTTCCCACAGAGCAATGAGTGAAACAGACTGTTTTAAGAGTCTGTGGCAGCACTCAGAAATCTGCTGATTTTAATTAAATATGGTTGCATAAAACTTCCCAAAATTTGGGAAACAAAAATAATTGTCAGAGGTTCCACTTTACATCCTAGGCCACTTACAAATGCTCATAGAGGGCACATCTCCTAGGTAGGACTTAGTCACCCACATGTTTCATTTAGTATTGTATTTTCTTTGTGTGTGTGTGTTACAAGAGATGCTTGTAATCCCTGAAGATGTCTCAGTGGCAGATGAAATATTGAAAGCATTAAAATGAATTTTTAATCCTTTCCTTGTGCTGTAAATATTCCATTAAACCTCCAATGACACGAATTATCAGTTAAATGATGCCATATTCAAGAATTTTACCATCATGAAATATCTTCTCCTCACTCCAGTCATGAAATGAAAACCACTCCAAAATGCCCTTCTTTTATGGTTTATTTGCATAGACCATTGGCACTTATTCATTTGTATACCATAACTCAGCATGACTTTTTCCATAATGCACCCGATCTTCATATTCCCCCTCATTATTATTATTATATATAAGTTATTACAATCTTACTTTTTTTACTTAATTTATGGAAACCGGTGTAATTGTATAATTGTGGTGTTTTGTATAGCTGTTACTATTATTACATTATTATTAAGAGAGACCTCCAGGGAGTTAAGAACTTATCGAGGAAGGTGCTACCTGCACTAGCTATCATACCTGCTTTTGACCTCCTTCACACTTGCCTTCTATAGTTGTCTTCTATATTCTTTGCAAAAATCTTTCTATGACTTTTTAGTTACATTTACATATAACTTGCTGTTTTGCTCTATATTCTCTAAGGACACATACTGATAACTTGCTATAAGATTTCTTCATTTTCAGCTGACTATTTATCCACCTCTCTTCCTCTTCGTGATTCTACCATTTCTCCAACCTTGTACATAACTTTACCACATTCTTTTCTAGATAAATGGATTAAGATGTTTTTTTTATTATATCAGTCTAATAATAAATTAGAACTAATGCCTTAAGTGGAAAGTGCACCAGATTTCTTGGAGGCTGAAAAAGCTATGACCGAGATGTGTGTGTATACAAGGTTTGGGTATACACATACATCTTGGTCATAGCTTCTTTTATCTAGTAATATTTATATATTGAAGTCTCTAGCTTCAGTAGATTTCAATATGTAACCTGTACCATCTCATGTTTGGGAGGTTTAAACCAGTACATAATACAATTTGGTTGACTAAGATTCCGTATTGCCACTCTCCATCCTTGTTTTTATATGGGTGGATGTCTTTGTGGTTAGGATTGGATCAGTTGTCTGAATTCTTTACAGACTAGATCTTCATATGATCTCCTCTGTTTTCTATCTTTGACCTTGAGCCTAGAATTATTTTATACAGAAGTATATTATTAATTAAACTTTTTTTTCTGGGGGGGGGGGAATGATTATCAATTTTTAATTACTTTAGGCAGATTGATAGAGAAATGAATAAAATGTTATTTGTTTAAACAACATACCTCCTATGGATTAGATTAGCAAATATTGATATGTTTAGTTATTTCAAATGAACAATGGTCATATTATACTCATTTCCGTAATGTAATCTGTTAATGTTACTAATAGTCATTTTCAAATTATGATTAGGTGTGCAAGCATATATTCCCTCTGCTTTGGTGCAGACTCCTTGTTTCTTTGTGCTTCTAGCAATACTGAAACTGTGCATATATTTAAATTAGAAGATCCAAAAGAAGAGTAAGTATGTAAAGATAGAAAATAGGCTTTATTTACAGGTTATTTTTATCTGTAAGTAATTATTAATTTATTAAACTGATTTTTTAAGCTTCATTGAAAACCTTATTGGTGCATTGTTATTAGTTTATAGCTGTAGTGACAATGTTCAGATCCTCTAGGATAATGGACTTTTATTAAAGTGTATCATAATGGGAAGATTTATTCTTCTCAGTTGAACTTATTCGAGGAATTTCAAAAGCTCACAATATTTCCTCAATTAGATGAGATTATTTTAGCACTCAAAAAACAGAGAAGCTGATCGAAGAACATGCAGTTGTTTTTAACAAGTCATAGGTTTTGACTGTGTGACATCTTAACTGTTCATTTGACTGCAAATATCATCAGACTCCATTCTTTTTATCTATATATTTATCAAAATGAATACAGCTACTCCCACCTTCTTCCCCCACAACATGATACTTCTAGGGGGGGGGGGGTTGCTCTAACACATTAGAGAATTGTGGCAAACCTTGCATAACAATATTTTTGAGCTTCTGTTATGTTTGACACATGTTATTTTTTAACATTTTTATTCTTGTTTTGTGAATCTTTTGACTCACTAGCTATTATGGAAAAAAAAAATTGGGAAAGAAAAAAATGTGTACAGATATGTATTACTAAATTTTATTCTTAAGAACTTATTTGGAATAAGAATTAAATTTCCTTTCTAAATTATGGCTAATGAAAGCAAAAAAAAAAAAAAAAAAAGCACTACTCAAAAGAAACAGTTTCTTTCAGATACACATTATCTGACATGTATCACATAAATGAATGTTGTCTGGCATGTATATATCACAATTTGTAAGGCATTTGTTCAGTTATTACGATTTTTAATAAAAATTAACTTTCTGGTAGCTATAAAAATAAAATGATGTATTCTTTTGGGATATAGACCTCCTTTTGGTGTTGGTTCTTAGTCCCATGTAACACTGCTTTGTGCTGTACAGGATCTTATAGGAACTAAACTATCATGTTATGTGAGAGTGACTTCTATTTTTTATTAAAGAGTTCGCATTTTATTTTAGCTCTGTATAAGGCTAAGATGCCTTATACAGAGGTATATCTTATACCTCTGTATAAGATATAAGGATACCTGTTATTAGTAAGCTTCTTGGCATCAAGGATCAGAACAAGAAGAGGCATGAAAGCAGTGAACTTAGTAATCATAATAATAATAATAACAAGTTAAGTCATTTAAAATCAAAGAAAAGGAGATAATATGGTATGGTGATTCAATCATAAAATTTGTACCTGCTGAGGGAGTCACTACTTCTAGTTTCCCAGAGGTAAAAATTAAAGGTATGACAAATGTAATCGAAAAACAGAAAAGAAAAGAGATCTTGGTTCTTGTGGGAACTAATAATTTGAGTAGCAACAAATAATAGTGTGAGAGAGGATATGAGAGGTCTGTTGGAAGAAGCATGAAAGAATTGTGAGAGAGTGAAAATTGTAGGTTTGCTACCCAGATACAACAGTACTGAGTTAAGAAGGAGGGCGATGAAACCAAATGATTCCATGTGCAGGCTATGTTTCTGGATGCGAGTTTCTGGATGTGTGGAGTGCATCTGATGGCAGAAAAGGCTAGTATAAGAGAGATTGCCTATATTTGAATTCATTTGACATCAGGAGCCTGGAAAAATTACTTATTGAGATGAGACCTAATGCAGAGAGTGAGGAAAACTAGTTCAAGGGAAGAATAGGAAAAATGTGTCTGAAAGTTCAGCTATGGTATGCAAACGTGATAAAAATATGAATGACTTTGAACATAGTTATGCATCTGGAGAAAGGACATAAATATACAGTATGCTTTGGGTTCGGAACTTTTGAGTATGCCTGGGGAGGGAAAAGAGAAAGTTCTTTAACAAGGCCAAATAGATTACATATATAATTACTAGGGTGGTCTGAAAAGTTCTCGGCCTCGACCATAGATGGCAACACTATCGGCAAAATTTTTTTTTTTTTCTAAGTTGGTACATCTGTCATATCATCCATGTGAAATTGCAAGTCATTCTATCAAATAGTTTGTTTTATACAGCTGTTTGAAGCAAAAGTGTCTGTATCCCTTGAAATGAATAAAATTGAATATTGTGCAGTTATAAAATTCTTTGTAAAAGAAGGTTTAACGCCAAAAGAAATTCATTCGAAGTTCATAAAAGTTTATGGGCACTCTTCTCCTTCGTTTTCGACAATTATGAAATGGGCTGCCGAATTTAAATGTGGTCATACCAGCCTCGAAGATGATCCATGTGAAGGACCTCCAAAAAATGTAACAACACCAGAAATCATTGATCAAGTGCATGATATGATGTTGGATGACCGGCAAGTCAAAGTGCGGGAAATTGCTGAGACTATAGGCATTTCAAAAGAACGTGTAGAATATATTTTGCACGAAGAATTGCAAATGAAAAAGCTTTGCGCAAGATGGGTGCCATGCTTGCTCACAGTTGATCAAAAACACACTCGCATGAAAATCTATGAACAGTGCTTAGAGTGTTTTAACAAGAATAAAACTGATTTTGTGCGTTGATTTGTTACTGTGGATAATACTTGGATTCACCATTACACACCAGAATCCAAACAACAGTCAAAACAGTGCATAGAAGCCGGTTGCACCAAAGAAGACAGTCGGTTCCATCAGCAGGAAAGGTCATGGTGTCTGTGTTTTAGGATGCTAAAGGCATTTTGTTTATTAATTATCTTGAAAAGGGTAAAACAATAACTAGGGAATATTATTCCGATCTTTTAGACGAAAAAATTTCTGAGAAAAGACCCGGTTTGCAGAAGAAGAAAAAAAATCATCTTTCATCAGGACAATGCACTTGTCCACAAAGGTGTTTTGGTAATGGGAAAATTAAGGGATTTGCACTATGAATTGTTGGAACATCCATCCTATTCCCCAGATTTGGCTCCCTCTGACTTCCATCTCTTCCCAAAACTAAAACTCTTCCTCGTTAGTCAGTGTTTTTCTTCAAATCAAGAGGTGATTGCAGCTGTAGAGGGGTATTTTGTAGATCCTACTGAGAACCACTACAGGGACGGATAATGGTGCTGCAGCATCGCTGGAATAAATGCATTAGTCTTAAGGGAGATTATGTTGAAAAATAAAAATAATTTTTTTAAGTTAAGGGATATTATATCCCATATTGTTTCATAGCCAAATAAGAAACTCGAAGAGTTTCATGCCGAATATAGAAACTATATAAAGTTTGGAGAGTCCAAGCATAAAACAAATACCTGGATAGTGCAACACCTGACTCATTTGGTAGTGTAACACTGAGGCAACTCATAGTAAGAGTGGAGCAAGCTCCAATCACTATTCTTGGTATTTACCCATAATGTGAAACCCAGCTCCTAGGAGCTGTATTACTGTTCTGCATTATGAGAGAAGGTCACTACCCAGACCAGTTTCAACCTTTATTGAGGTCTCATCAGTGAGTAGGTAGACCTAGTAATACCAAGTTTGTAGCGAACAGAACTTACATACCCTACTATGAGAATTGCCAAGGTGTCCTAATAAATTATTAATTATATGAAGAGCCAAAGGCTTCAATTCGGCGACATGAACTTATTTAAGTTAAGGGATATTATATCCCATATTGTTTCATAGCCGAATAAGACACTCAAAGAGTTTCATGCCGAATATCCTTTGAGTTTCTTATTCGGCTATGAAACAATATGGGATATAATATCCCTTAACTTAAATAAGTTCATGTCGCCAAATTGAAGCCTTTGGCTCTTCATATAAAAAATAATTTTGAAATTATAAATTCATTTTTTCATTGTTAGGATGAGAACTTTTCAGACCACCCACATATACAGGGTGTTCGGGATAAATTTGACATATTTATAATTAATTATATTTTTCCGTAAGTTACATGTATTAACACACACTTCTCTTCATTTAAAAGTTTGGACCCTTCTTCATTCATATACAAGATGTCAGAAAGGATGGATAGCTGGAACCCACCTGAATCATGGAAGAGAATAACTTGTATCATGATGATTCGTGCCCGCCATCAAAATAAGGATATTACGACTGCTGCCCAATGCTCCCTGAATACAGTAAAAACAATCAGGCATGAACTAGAGACTTGCAATGGTGACTACGAGGATGTAGCAAGAAGAAAGATCCCTAGCAGACGATCTGATTGCGTTCGTACAGCAGAATTCCTCGCAAATCTGCAGGAACAGGTGTTGAAGAACCCTGGCATTGGAATTCGGGCTTTGTTCGTGGAGTTGCTAACTGTAGTCAAGCCCTGGATAACAAGGGTAGCCAATGGTAGGCCGTATGTATGGCAGCAGGATTCGGCCCCTTGCCACACCTCTGGGAAAAGTCAAAAATGGTTGTCTGAAAATTTCTACGACTTCACCAGTCCAAATGTTTGGCCTCCAAACTCCCCAGACCTTAACCCCATGGATTATTTTGTATGGGGCGCAGTTGAAAAAGACACCAATCGCACTTCCAGTAATACAAAAGCCCAGTTAATGGATAAAATTAAAACAGTTTTTGCGGCTTCCCAGGGAGACTGTAGCATCAGCTTGTTCGAGGTTCCGAAGCAGAATTGAAGCTGTGATCGATGCTAATGGTGGTTATTTTGAGTAAATCTTGTTGATAGTATTGTAATTAACTCTGCCTGTAATGTTTTTTTGTCAATTCATTAAATTTAATAGATACAAAGAAGATTTTCTTTTTCCTTACGAAACTGTCAAATTTATCCCGAACACCCTGTATATATACACAAATAACTAATAAAAATATAAAATTCAGATTAAAAAAAGGTAACTAAAATTTTAAATCTAATTCAGCTAGCCATTAAAGAGCTGAAGGATCTGCCTCGACACAGTCCCTGAAGTAGCCAGATAGGCTCTTATGCTGCAATCCTCTACAATATGCTGGATGCTTTGGTTTGCAGTCCTGCAGTCAGACTTGGGGTGTAGGTGATCCTCCCCACTTGTGTAAGCTGTATGTGCAGGTACCATGTCCTGTGCATATCCTATTTAAGCTTTTTCATAGGTGATGTGGAAGCTCAATCCTCTTCAGATTTTGGCTATGAAGGATATACTCGTTTAAGTCTGGTGTCAATTTTTCCTTCCAAGTTTCTAGCCATTTCAACTTAATGTTGAAATTGCTATTTACAAATTATTCAGCCAGTATTAGTGTAAGACTCAGGATTTAAGTTTATTTATACTTAAATGTGGGCCGTCATCATGAATTCGTAACAGTGGGTTGCTATTTATTTTTCATATTTTTTTATGAGAGTGTCTTGTCTGTGCAAGTTCGGTGGTGCAAATGTTGCTCAAAATTGGAAGCCAGTAGAGGGGAGCAGATTTGACACAACCTGTTATTGTTCTCATTGCTGACATTTATTTGCATGTTAAATTGCTTGAAGCAGAAGAATCTCCCCATGTAGAACCATGAAGTTTTTGTATATTATCACAGGTTCTGATCTTTAACAAGATATTCTTCAGATGTCTTTTGAACAGTAGTGTTCTATCCAAGGTAACATTGTTAAAGTTGACCTGAAGTTTCCTATTTGCCAATTTGGTGTTTAGGTGGAAAGTGCTAACCTCGGTCTTATTGAGGTTTGGTGTTCGTCTCCATTTATAAAAATATTCCCCAGCAGTTCTAAGGTCATTTCTGAGAATATCTTCAGTTACTTCGATGTTCTTATGTTGGATATCATCAGCATAAACAAATTTTCTTGACCTAGTTGTTGGTAGATCGGATGTATATAGGTTGAATAAGATTGGTACTAATACCAATTAGGACCAATCTTATTAGCCCTGTGGGAGACCACTGTTCAGCTTTCTCTGTTTGCTCATTTTGTTTTCCAGTACCACATGAAAGAAACTGTCAGAATGCATGTTACCAATAAGTCATACAATGGATAGGCATGATATGACTTGTATCAGCTTGTATAGCAATCCCTCTTTCTATACTGTATTGTATGTGGCAGTAAGTTCTGCCACATACAATATTCTGATATTTTTCACCCAGTTCTTGGATAGGCATGTAACTTGTAACAGCAATTGAGGAGTACAATTGGGCGATAGCTCTACTTGTTCCTGAGGCTTGTTGGGTTTAATATGGCTATTATAATTGTTAACCACTAACTATTACAACATAGGTAGTGGTTAACAAGAATTTTTTCAACAGTTAACCAAAAATTCAGGATGAATACCATTAAAGCCTGGTGCTTTGCTGATTTTAACCTTCTTTAAGGCCACAGTTATTTTTATTTCATCTTTGGTAAATTCTCTTGAAAATTTGAAAATTGGAACTATCAGCTACACTTTGTCATAAGTTTCTGAGTGATTTTTTAACCTCCCGTGTGTGTGTGTGTATCAATAATCTTGAGGGTCTCTAGACAGCAAAGTTATTCAACAGGTAATTTGATCTGGAGTCACCAGAAGATCTTTACAAGCCTATTAAAGAAGTTAGGTGGAAGCAACCTCTGGGTTGCTTCATTAGGTGGAAGCAATCCAGAGGTTGCTTCCACCTAACTTCTTTAATAGGCTCCATGCTTTTCTACTTGATTTTTTAAAGTCTAAAGCCTCTGTAGTTTTGATCCATTTTTCTCTGCACTCGTTATCAAGCTTCTGAAGTCATCTATGTCACAGTCGCTAGATTCTAAATAAGCTTGATATAACTCTTCAGTCTCTATTCCAGCCAGGTATGTATTCCTTTCGGAAACTCCTTGGTATATACTTCTTTGTTGTTGATATGACTGCTCTAATGAATCTATTGTAGTTTTCATACACACAGGTGGTATCTATCTTATTACTTTTTCCCGTTTTTGTGTGAAATCCTGCCATTTTGCTTTCTTAAAATTCCATCTTGGTCATGGAATAGACTGTATTATTAGTAGTATTTGTATTCCTATTTCCACCAATATTGAGCAATGTTGTCTATGTGGAAAATCTTCAAGGACTCATCTTATTGTGTTTGGCAGCTGATTTTGCAAATTTTGGGTAATAAAGCAGAGGTCTGGGTTATATTCCCTATTCCATGCTGCAGCTTTAAATGTTCCTTTATCTTTTGCATCGAATATTAAGCTCAGACTTTGTTAATGCCTCACCATTTCCATCATTGTTATTGTAATTCCACATGGTATGATGGCTGTTAAAATCCCCTATGTAGATGGTAGGAATGAGAATGTGAGAATTACTTCAGGTGGCTATTCTACCAAGGGAGACCTGCAGATGTTAACCGCTGTGATAGTTTGTATATTCTGATTAATATATGCTGATATTAAGTGAGTCTCTGTATTATTGCATACATAAATTGTGCAACCATGAGCTTGGTGATTTGTAGCTACTAGAATATCATACCCTGAAATTCTTCCTCTGGATTACAATTGTTTTTTATTATCTGTATGTCTCTTGAATGACAGCCATGTCTGTTTTATAGTGTTTTCACTTTCTTTTCGAGAACCAACTATTTCAAAGAGAAATAGTTGGTTAATACCACAGATTCGTATCCAGGATATTGCTTCTTATGATAAATTAAAAGATTGAGTGAGAGACAAAGGAAATTCAAAAATAATATATTTATTTACAAATCCTGCCATTCCTCTTTTTTGACACTTGGAGCTTTTAAAAATCTACACTTATAATATTAGTGTAGATTTTTCTATATTATCTTAAATAGTGTATGTGTAAAATGTTTGTTTTGCAAGTGCTATGTACAATTTTGCATTTCAGATAAATTAATCTCTTAAAGAGAATATAAAGAGAAAGGCCCATACATCTAACACAGTTAAAGAACATAAACATTACATAAGATTTCTTATGTAATTCCAGAAAAGTAAGCATAAAACAAAGCTTGGAATATCTTCTGCAGATAAGATACCCTACAACAGCATACCTCATTACCTTCATCATAATGCACTGAAGAGATTATTTCCTCAACATTTTATTGAAGTAATACAGAATCTTTACGAAATTTAAGACAATTTAAATCAAGACAGGATCCTTTAAAGGCAAACTTAGGGGTATGTCAATACAGCATCTTATCAACACATTTAACTCATACCTGCACATAACTGAAATTGGAAAGTAAAAGTACAGCTCCAAGTTTAAAAGTAAAACTTTTTAAAAGTCTCATGAAATTTATAAAAAAAAATTATTAATAAAAAGGTGGTATATTTCAGCTATATAAACAGTGGAACTAAATCTCAATGCTCACAAAATAGAAAATGAAATTGACATTTAAAGGTAAATATGCTGTAAGATTTAAATATACATGTATATACTAGTAAATCAGATTATTGAACAGGTAAACAAATTTAATGTTTTTAGATGTTCACCTATCATGGATAGTAGATAATCTTCAGAAAATAATTAGTGAATTTTAATACTAGCAAAACAGTCCTGTGTTATTTCCTGAAAGAAAGTCTATGCTCAACCCTCTCTCACTTCTGATATTCTGCCTTCCAAGATCTGTTTTCTCTTCTTGGATTGAATTTCACATTTACTTATCTTGGCATAAACACATCTTCATTGTCTCTTTAGCGTTCAAAAAGATTGTTTTTTTGTTCTGAGCAATACTTCTATTCTGTTCAACTTTTAACACTTTATAAATTCCAAACTTACCAAATACATTTGGGGTGGCACATAGAAAGTCTACCTTAGAATGACTTTTGTGTCCAGAAGAGGGTTTGTTTCCTTAATGAATGATTTTTCTTTCAATGACTCCATCCAACCATTTTCTTATAAACACTGTTTCTGCATTTGTCTTTTTTATAGGTATTTCCATGCATTGCTGCTCCTCTGAACTGGCTAACCCCATTTTCATCTAATCATGTATGAACATGGGTATCTGCTAGTTAACGTCCACACACAACTTAGCTGTAGACTTGTTAAACCAACTTTTCATTTTCTTTTTTCATTCTGTCTTCCTCTGTTTTTTTGGATCAGTCTTTGTTATACTATCAAGAATATAATGCCCAATCAAGAATATAATGCCCAGCTCTTCAAGAAACATGTTAGCCGATTCCTTTCTGTCACTTAAGACTTCTTGTGTCTGTATGTGGGTTGATAAAATTTATTGCAATATTTTTATATGCACATAAACCTGCAGTGATACGAGATGTGCTCAGAATGATCTTGAATATTAACTGTAAATTGCATTGAGTGGTTAATATTAACTGTAATATACAAAAAAAAAAAAAAGTTTCAGGAAGTTCATATGAAGTGTAGTACTGTTGCAGCTGTCCCCCTCTCCCAAAGTAACAGCAAATATTATACTGACATGTAGACAAGTTTTTTTTTTTTTTATCGCTATCTGTGCTGTGATAGTTATATGAAAATGACCAATTTGAGTATCAATATGTGCTGTTAGATATGTAATGACATAACATGAAGAAATAGGAGAACTTTGTGAAAAATCACAAAGTTCTGATTCAAATACTGTAACCACGTACTGAAAGGAGTCTTCAGTGTCAATCCTATAAAACTCCTTTAATAACTTAAATGCTTTTGTCCTGTCTCCTTTTTTGCCTATCAGCTAATTTTTGAAGTCTACAGCTAATCAATCTATTCTCATAGGGAGCATTCCACCAACCTGCCACAGTCTTTGTCACTTGCCTCTGAATCACCATGGAATCTTGGAGTCCAGATCTGTGTGTGCATTAGTCCAGATGTGTTGTTTATTAAAGTCTTATATAGGAAAACAATAACCTTTCTATCCCTGCTTGTTAGTGTTCTTCAACAACCATGTAATCTGATGTGCTGTTTTGGTTACTTTTGCAATATGCTCTCTAAACTTCAACTCCCTGATCACAATCACACCTAAGTCCCTGGCCTCATCAGTGTCCTGCAGTTCAGTTTCATCAATATATACTGCTCCAAACAATTAGGGGATATTTTGATTTTCTTGTAAATTATGAAGTTATGAAAATAATTTTATTATTATTATTATTACGTGACACCTCCAAGGAATCCAAAGACTCATTGAGAGAGGGCACCCACTCTAACAGTTCTCCACCTCCACCACCCAATCCACCAACTACACTGAATCACAACTACCATCATCATCCACACCAACGCCACTACTGCCGACCACTACCACTAGTATTTTCACAGACAACCACAAGCATCCATGCCCACAGCGGGATTTGAATCCACAGCCTTTTGGCTGGAGAGCCTTCTGGCCGAATTTGCTAACCACTTGGCCAGCCAGGCCAGTTTAGAGTGTTCGTCAACAACTTCAATTTACAAATGTAACACATTTATTTTAAAATATTCTTAATATACAACAGTGTAGAATGCACTGCGTACAAAATTATGTTAAGACTTGTCGAAACATGTCTTAGCCATATTAGCATGTGGGGGTATAAATGCATGGCTTGTTGCACTCACTTCCACAGTGCATAATTATCACTTCAGTTGTAAACCTGTGTTACCTACCACCCATTATTTTGTTAAAAATGACAGAGCAACATGATATCCTGGAATCCATGGCTTGGAATAGCCTTTGGTCGATTAGAAGCTGGACAAACGCAGCAAGTTGTTGCTCAAGTGTGTCGTGTATCTCAAAGTAAAATTTCGTGACTTTGGAATTGCTTTCTGGAGACAGGAAATGTTCAAAATCGTCTTCATACCATAGGTTTATATGCTCGAAGACCAATGGTTTGCATTCCACTTATTGCAAATCACAAAAGAGCCCAAAGAATTTGGGCACAGGAATACCGCAATTGGACAAATGAGGATTGGGCTCGTGTACTTTTTAGTGACAAGTTCAGGTTCAGTCTGCAATCTGACAGCTGACGTATGTTGATATGCCGTGAAAGTGAAACAAGAAATTATCCACAGTTTGTTTGTGAAAGACCCCCAACATCAAGGTAGGAGTTTGATAGTATGGGTTGGAATAAGTATAGGTGGCTATACTGATCTCTATTTTATCAGAAACAGTTCCCCAACAGCCCAAAGGTATCACGATGAGATTTTGGAACCTGTAGTTCGTCCATGCTGCTGCAATTGGCCAAGAATTCATTTTTATGGATGACAATGTTCGTCCACACTGTGCAAATTTGATACAAAAGTGGTTTGAGGAAGAAGTTATTGAACGAATCGACTGGCCTGCCTGTTCACTGGATTGTAATCCAATCAAACATGCCTGGGATGCTTTAGGTAGGCACGTTTCTGCTCGACTGGTGCCACCACAATTGCTTCAAGAGCTCAAAATTGCTCTTACAGAAGAATGGAGAAATATCCCACAAGAACTGTTTGATCATCTTATCTGGTCCATGCAATCAAGATGTACCGATGTTTTGGCTGTTAATGGAGACCATACGCCCTATTAAAAATTAACAAAAGCGTTTTTGGCTTTTCTTGTTGTTATTCTTGTTAAAATTATTTTGCGCTAAAATGTATAATTTGTTAAATTTGTAATAAATAGTGATTATTTAAACAATATCTCATCAATTACACCCTATCCGTAAGTAAGAAATATTTATTCACGTATAAAGTACCCAATAGTTATAATTATTTGCAGAAATTTATAATTATCTGACAGAAACTAAAATATCCCCTAATTGTTTTGAGCAGTGTAGTACATAGCTTGTGAACTCTTCTTCCCAAAGTGGCCACATTAAACAGGCATTCATTTACCTTTGCATATACTGCTAGTCTATTTAAGTCTTCCTGCAGGATCTCTACATTACTTTCACTTACCATCATCAACATCCTTTTTGCAAGGTAACATATGGTTGTAAGAAGAGCTGATCAGATCATCAAATTGATTTCATAGGTAATGGAATCAATTTGATGATAATGAATCAACTTGGTTGATGGCAAATGGTTGATCCTTTCTTATAAAAGAGTGAAAGAATCCTTGTGGTATATACACTTTTTTTTTATGTTTGGCCCATATACGAGAGGTTGGCTGATCAACCTGTAGTACTTTCTTTAGTACCGTATATGGGTAGTGGGTTGGGAAAGAAGAAACTTGTTGACATTCGATTTAAAAGCCTGTATATTGTATTCCTTGGAAAATACATCATGGGGAAGACTGGTCCACAGTACACCAGTAACAGGGATGAAGGAGAAGGAAAAGAAATTTGTTCTGTGGCATTTTTGAAAGAATGTTGGGCAGCAGCTGTATGTGTTCCAATGGGCTTAGTACAGAGTGGGAGAGTTATTGATGCTCTTTCGGATGAACAATTTCTATGGAAATATTTATAGAACATACAAATTGCAGAGACTAAACGTCTATGTGAAAGTGAGGGGAGTGAATTGATAAGAGATGGGTCATTTATGAGTCTAATTGCTCTCCTCTATATTGAGTCAAGCATTTTGAGGGAGCTTTTAGGAGTCCCACTCCAAATGTGAGAACAGTATTCAATAGCTGGATGGATTTGTGATTTGTATAAGGTTAACAGCTGCTTAGAGGTGAAGTAACTTCTTGAGCAAAAGAGAAATCCTAGTTTTTTGGAATCTTGTTTGACTTATGCCACTTCCTACATCTTGCAGATGTTTCCTTATTCATACTGTAACGAATCATACAAGCTTTGCCTGTTAGTGTTTTTAGTTTATATATACCAACCTTACATTTATATTTTGTGTTTACTCTTATGAAGCCTCATGTTTTTGGTGGTGAAACTAGTAGGTTGATATATATAATGTGCTACTATGACCAGTAAAAATCTAGTTATTTTCAGTATTAAACTCATTTAATATTATTTATCTAATAATATTAAACAAAGGAATGCAAATATATTTGACACCAAAAAATGACTCGTGAGAAATCATATAGAAAAGTTAGTTGTTCACATTTGATGTCACTGAATGCCATATGTGCACTCCTATACCTCAGAGATTTTTAGGTAGTGAAGCCTTCTGCTAGAAAAAGTGGTAAGTTGCAGATTTCGTTTCCACACAGAGTTAATAGGACAATCACATACCATATCCCTACCTATGGTGGGATTTGAACCCACAGCCTCTTGGCTGGAGAGTGGTACACTAACCACTTGGCCAATGGCCAGCCTATATATGAGAACCACTTAAAATTTCTGGTTTAGGATTAGTGTGATAATTAATAAAACTAATTAACAGTGAGAAAGCTGATCAGCAGTTTGGTTATCTTTATTGAAAACTTTTTGTAGGCCATACAGTGTTAATCCCTGTTCTTTGTGGAATTCTACTTTACCATCATAAATGCTTTCTTCCATTGAGAGTTGATCTAATTCTTCTAATTCCTTATGCCATTAAGTCTTTTTATTTTACTGAATATTAGCAATTTCAGTAATTATCATTGGTAATATTTTCAGTTCACAAATTGACTACATTTTGACTAGAAGAAAACATCTTAAGGTTGTGACAAATTGTAAAGTAATTCCAACAGGTCAAGTGGCACAGCAACACCGACTGCTGTGCGCAGACTTTAAAATAAGATCGAAGATAAGAACCTCTGGAAGCCATGGGATGAAGACAGTTAAGTGGTTTCGCTTAAAAGAAGAGAGTGTTAGGAATCGTTTTAGGGAGAGGGTGTTAGAGAGGATTTCGGATGGACTGGAAAGTGTACAAGATTGGTGGAAACATAATTCAAAAGTAATCCTGAGCTGTGGAATCGAGGTGCTTGGTGAGACATCTGGAAAGATTAGAGAGCAGAAGGAGGGGTTGGTGGTGGAATAATAATGTACAAGTGGCAGTGACAGCTAAGAGGAAGGCAAAGCAGAAGTGGGATGAGTCAAGAGTGGAAGAGGACAGAGAGGTGTACAGAGAGAGAGAGAAAGCAAGAAGCCAAGAGAGTTCTGGCACAGGCGAAGACCATGGCATATCAAGATCTGTATGATCAATTAGAAACAAAGGAAGGACAGAGAAAAATTTACCAACTAGCGAAATGTAGAAATAAAGCAGCAAAGGACATCTTACATGTGAGGCAGATCAAAGACGCTGAAGGAAGAGTATTATGGAGGGATGTGGACATAAGAAACAGATGGAGAATATACTTGAGGGACTTTTGAATGAGGAAAATGCAAGGACTCACAGAGAAGATGGGCAGCCTTCTGAGGGGATGGTGCAGAACATCAGTAGAGTGGAAGTGACGGAGGCCATGAAGAGGATGAGGAATGGAAAATCTGTGGGCCCCGACAGGATTCCAGTGGAGGCAAGGAAGGCACTAGGGGAAGAGGGAATTGACCTGCTGTGGGACCTGTTCGTGAAAGTTTGCCAACAGGAAAATATACCCGAGGAATGGAAAGAGAGTACTCTTGTCCCCATCTACAAGGGTTAAGGGGATGCACAAGACTGTAAAAATTACAGAGGAATGAAGTTGATGTCCTACACAATGAAAATCCTAGAAAAAGTTTTGAGAGAAACAACGGGGGGCTACATCTGGCATTTATTGATCTGGAGAAAGCATACGATAGAGTGCCAAGGCAAGAAGTCTGGAAGTGTCTGAGGGAGAAGAAGGTTCTGGAGAAATATGTCAGGTTGGTGCGGGAGATGTACAGAAATGTGAAGTGTTCGGACCCTTGTCTGGGACAGACAGAAAGTTTTCAAGTAACAGTTGGCTTGCATCAAGGGTCAGCATTGTCTGTTTCTGTTTAACATTGTGATGGAGGTGGTGACAGAGGAGGTGAGAGAAGATGTGCCTTGGACAATGTTATATGCAGATGACATCTTGCTGTGTGCAGATTCAAGAGAAGAAGCGGGAACTAAACTGGATAGATGGAGAAAAGTAATGGAAGAGAGAGGTATGAGACTGAGCAGAAGTAAGACGAAGTATATGTGTTGCACAGTGGGCGGCGGCCAGGAGACAGATGTGGAGCTGGAAGGAAATGTCATCAGGAAGGTGAGGGACTTTAGATACTTAGGTTCAACAGTGGAAGAAGATGGAGGAGCTGAGAAGGAAGTGGGATGCAGGATACAAGCTGGTTGGAGGAACTGGAGGGAGATGGCTGGAGTGTTATGCGATAAGAGGGTGCCAATCAATCTGAAAGGCAAAATCTATAGGACAGCAGTGAGGCCAGCTATGACGTATGCTATAGAAACTGTGTCCCTGAGGAAAAATAACATCAGCAGGATGGAAGTAGCAGAGATGAGAATGCTTAGGTGGATGTGCGGTGTGACCAGAAAGGATCATCTGAGAAATGACTATGTGAGGGGAACAGTGAAAGTTACAAACTTAGGAGCGAAGATACAGGAGGCAAGGTTGAGATGGTTTGGTCATGTGATGAGGAGGAGGGAGGATGAATATGTGGGAAGAAGGGTCATGCAGATGGATGTCCAAGGAAGGAGGAAGCGTGGGTGGCCAAAGAAGAGATGGAAGGAGCTGGTAGAAGAGGACTTGAGGATGAAGAACTTGGATGTGGTGACAGCCCAAGACAGGAGGATGTGGAGGAGACTCATCATCAACAGTGACCCGACTTAAGTGGGAGAAGCTGCAGAAGAAGAAGAAGATCATTGGTAATATTTTACTTACATTAGATTGTGTAGTTGAGTGTGTTTTATTTCCGAACTTTAATACACGATATCCTTCAAAAAAAAAAAAAAAAAAAAAAAAATTTTCCATGGCACCAATGTGTACAAGGAAAATGGTATCCCTGGCTTCCCTATTTACTAAGTTTAGAATGAAGAATTTCGTACAATTTAGTATGTGTATGTGTTCATTGCCAGAAGTGAATCTTTTATGGTATGAAAGTGAGAGAGAGAGAGTGTTGGAAATGTTTTATGTGCAAGTGCAACAAGAAATTAGTTGTGGAGAGTGAAGAAAATAATATTAATCATGTAAGGCAGGATAGTAAACGTGTTTTACTATCCTGCCTTACATTTTTGTTAATAATAAATTACTACCACTTTTTTGGTAGTGAAACTATACCCATGCCATCACTTCTTCCATTCTTGCCTTCCTTTACCTAATTTCTTACTTTTACTACTTTATTATCCACTGCATGATTTATTTTATCAGTGGTTTGAAATAGGTGCAGATTAATTATACCCATTGTATACATTTTTTGGTTGCATCAGTTTATGAGAACCTGAAAGTTGTCACATTTCTCATTTGTGTTCTCCCATCAGTGCATTCCATTAATGCATTGCTGATGGGAATTGAATTGCATGAAAGTGAAGGCACTGAATGAGAAACACAATAGGAAAAATCATGACTTCCATCTAAATTTTGCTGCAAGAAAAAATTTGCAGTTCCACTCATAAAATGGTTAACCTTTTGGGCAGTGGTCTCACACTGGATGGTGAAATTCATCTTCCACCTAAAGACAATCACAGATATCTGTGCCCACAGCAGGATTCAAATCCAGGAGAGCCCATACACTGACTACTTGGCTAACCAGGCCGGCAACTATCATACTAATATTGTAATTTACTATTTCAGCATTTGTCCTTACTTGATCAAGTCGAAACTAGATAATGCAATTTTCCATAATGTAGTATTTCAAAGTTTAAATTAAGAAATATAGTTATATATACAGTATATATAGGGTGTCCACAAATGTTTACCCTGATTTCAACTGGCTATTATATTTTAACAATGAAACTAACCGAATAAATTTTGTTGCAGGTAAACTTGGGCACTCATAAAGTTTCCATACTGGTAACTTCAGTATACTGCTTTTGCCACCAGGAGCGCTGCTGCTGGTGATACAGGAAAAAGCCCAATGTGTTCTGTGGCTAGCAGAAACAAAATCTCCAGTTACAGTGCAGCGAATGTTCAGGGCACAGTATGGAAAGAGCCCACCTGATGTCAAGCTCATTAAGTCATGGAAGACAAAGTTTTTAGAAACGAATTCAGTTCATAAGGGTATAAGCAGTGGCAGACCATCGGTTTCTGAGGAGACAGTTGAGGCAGTTCAAACTTCCTTCACCCAGTCGCTGCAGAAGTCAATCAGAAGAGCTTCACTAGAACTTCAAATGCCAAGGAGTACAGTCCATAAAGTAGTACGTAAACGTTTGCAATTGTTTGCATGCCAAGTCCAAATTGTCCAGGAGATAAAGCCAAATGATCGTCCAAGACGTGAAGAATATGCCAACCTCAGGTTGAACCGCATCAATGAGGATAATGATTTTTTGCAGCGTGTTTGTTTCTCTGATGAGGCAACATTTCATGTGAGTAGAGTAGTCAATGGACACAATGTAAGCATCCGGGGATCTGAAAACCCACATGCCATAAGAGAACACATTCGAGCTAGTCCAAAACTCAATGTGGTGTGGACTAATGCATGATCAAGTGATTGGCCCTTTCTTCTTTCTTGAAAAAGAAATTAATGGAAATGTGTACTTAGACATGCTCAGTAATTATGCCATTCCCCAGCTATAGGAGATGCAACCAAATGTTATCTTTCAACAGGACGGAGCCCGCCCTCCCTCATTGGTGTCATGACTTTTTTCCTATATTTTATGCCTTGAAGTCTAACTTTGTGTTCCATTTCAAGTATCCACTGAAGAGTTATAATATATTATAATCAGGGTAAACATTTGTGGACACCCTGTGTATATATACATGTTAAAGATACCAAGTAATTTTATAACCTTGGTTTTAATCCTTTTTGCTAAGTAAGCAAACAGACAAGTAAGTCAAATTTGCACCTGAATGTGGTTCAAGACTTATGGTGGTGGTGCAACACCAAGGCAAATCATGGTAAAGATGGATTAAGTTCTGATCATTTTCCTTAGTATTTCCCATAAATGTAAAACACATCTCCTAGGAGATGTATGATGTTATACATTATGGGTAGGGGTCACTACCCAGACCGGTTTAAGTAATACAGAGCTTATCAATTTTACCTATGCAAGTTGCCACAAGGTGCTTTGACCTTATTAATTAAGAATCTCCGAATGAGAGAAAGATGTGAAAGGTTTTTACCTTGTGTATAATATATGTTAAAGATACCAAGTAATTTTCTAACCTTGGTTTTAATTCTTTTTCCCAAGTAAGCAAACAGACAAGTAAGTCAAGTTTGCGCCTGAACATGGTTCAAGACTTATGGTGGTGGTGGTGCAACACCAAGACAACTCGTGGTAAAGATGGATTAAGTTCTGATCACTTTCCTTAGTATTTCCCATAAATGTAAAACACTTCTCCTAGGAGATGTATGATGTTATACATTATGGGTGTTGCACCACCACCATAAGTCTTGAACCACGTTCAGGTGCAAACTTGACTTACTTGTCTGTTTGCTTACTTGGGAAAAAGGATTAAAACCAAGGTTATAAAATTACTTGGTATCTTTTAACATATATTATACCCAAGGTAAAAAACTTTTCACATCTTTCTCTCATCTGGAGATTCTTAATTAATGAGGTCAAAGCGGCTTGTGGCAACTTGCATAGGTAAAATTGATAAGCTCTGTATTACTTAAACCTTGGCATTTCAGGGTCTGCCTACTCACTGATGAGACCTCAATAAAGGTTGAAACCGGTCTGGGTAGTGACACCCACCCATAATGTATAACATCATACATCTTCTAGAAGATGTGTTTTACATTTATGGGAAATACTAAGGAAAGTGATCAGAACTTAATCCATCTTTACCATGATTTGCCTTGGTGTTGCACCACTACCATAAGTCTTGAACCACGTTCAGGCACATAGTTGACTGACTTGTCTGTTTCCTTACTTGGGAAAAATAATTAAAACCAAGGTTATAAAATTACTTGGTATCTTTAACATATATTATACCCAAGATAAAAAAACTTTTCAACACACAGATATATATATATCCCAAACTGTGGTTTAATGACTTAACAAAACCAAAATATTTGTTTCTATCTTGTTAAGAATACATATATATGTGTGTTAATAATATATATATATATATTATTATTATAATTATTTAAAAATTTAATAGCAAATCAACAGAAGAGCCTCAAGGATGGATGGGATATTTTGGGAAAGCTTTAATGCAATCAGCAAGCTATTTACCAAGTCAAGTGACAGAGATGTTTAATCAAGGTCGCTCATTTGCTACAGTTCATCTACCATTTTCTGGCTTGAAGAATGTTTGCTCACTTTCTGAGTAAGTTTAAAATGGAAATTTGTTACTCCTTTTGTATCTTATAGATCGTGCCTTTTTTTTTGTTTTTTAAGGAAAAGGAAGTTCCATACGGTTTATTTAACTTTTTATCCTGTAAAGAATAGATATGTAATGTCTGGCTTTTTTAACATGAAATTAGCTTAAAGTTGAAGACTAAATACTCTGTCTTTCTCGGCATCATAATAATAGGCACTAAAACTTTAAGAAAGAGGGAAAGGGAGAGTATGTAAGATAATCAGGTTTTCTTAATAATTACTCTTTCTGGACTTATGATCTGATTGATACTTTTAAGTAACACATATTAAAGATCTCGTGTCATCATTTTAGTTTTATCACATTTGAAATTTTTTGCAGTGCATGTTGCCATTCAGTTTGATTCATTACTCTCTAAAGCAGTCAAAATCACATATTTGACTCAATTTAAATCAAGAGAAAATAAATTATTTAATTTTCACAGGATTGTTATAAGACCTACTTAAGTTAACATATCACTTTTTTTTTTTACTTTTTTTTTTTTTTTTTTAATATAGCAAAATGTAAGACAGAGCCTTTACTTACTTCTCAATTTGAGACGACATAAGAATCAATCCAGCAAGAACTTGCAGTGTAATATAAAAATGAGATGAAATATTTGATCTCATTTTTATACAGTCGATTCTTATTATAGCAAACTCATATGAACCATAAATAGTTTCTTATAATGGTTAACTTGCTGTAATGAATTTCTTTTATCATGGCATGGTAACTACAGAACTTCTCAGTAGTTTGTTATAGTGGTTGTTTGCTATGGGGGAGAGAAGACTGTATCTCATTGTAGCTGATAAAAGAAATACGGTCCTAAATTAGAAGAAGATTTAAAGGTCTGTTCTTATCTATATGATCCATTCTGCTGCAACTAAAAGTATTTTGAATAATTCTAGAGATTATAAGAACATAAGTCTTTGAATTTACAAAATAAAGGCATTAATTAAGCAAGAATATCAGGAAGGTGGCAAAATGTTCTGAAGGCTATTGAAAAAGAGTGGAAAGGATTATGTGTTGGCAGTACATGTTAGTTTATTTTAATGGTATTGATTACAACACAATAATAAGAAAATAATTAATATTTATTAATTGCAGAGTAGCATGGTTCCCTCACTGAACTTCAAAAATTTGTCACAAAGATTAAGAGTCCATTATCACATCCATTTCACTTTTTAAAGTAGATCATGATTGGATTGCTTTCCTAGACCTCCTTCATTAACCAGATGGTGGTCTACAGTTCTCTGTTTTTTTTGTATAGAAAACTCACACCTAACTTCATGCTCTTTCACATCATCCCTGTCAAAAAATCTTGTACATCAAACTCGCTCCTTGCATTCTTCTGAAGCTATGCTATCTCAAGAAATTAATTACATAAATTCCACTTTTTACAAATAGTTTCGGTGAGTATTATGTCAAAGAGTACTATGTACTGTAGTACATAGTACTATAAAGTACTATGTCAAAATTAAGAGCTCCAGAGGTGGTCCATTCATGTTAACATTCCTTATATTAAGAATGTTTCTGAAGGAATAGCCAGATTACTAGATCTGTTGGCTCTCAGGTGTCGTTTTGCCCTATCCAAAATGTAAAAAGATACTCAGGATGTCTGGAGTAACTACTTTGAAAAATGGTTGAGATAAGCAGCAATAGGTAATATACAAGAGGAATACAATCAGAAGTAAATATCATTCCTTAACTTAGAAAAGGCCTTCAGATTTCTGATTGGCTTTTCTTACTGCACTTTTGTAACTTATAGATCTGAGAAAGATTATGGGTGTTAACAGGTGACATCGATGTCAATATCATATTAAAAATGAGGATATTAGGAAAGAAATTGACATTGTTAGCATCCAGGAATGTGTCAGAACTAATCTTAGGCAGTATGGCCATTTAAACAGAATGGGAGAGGAAAGATTAGCAAAACAAGTGTTCTCTGCCAGGTTGGCAGGAAAAAGCCCCAGAGGAAGACCAAGATATAGGTGGATTGATACAGTAAAAAAGTGCCTTAGAAGACAGAAATATAAGATCTTATAATGTTGGAGTCTTGACAGATAACAGATTGATTTGGAGGAAAATCATTGATAGGAAGTTAGTAATGATGCAAGTGCTTCATGTAGTACTATCATATCCCATACATGTCAGGAATTTGGTGATGATGTTTAGAGACTAAGGAAAATTGTGGAAGAGAAACTCTGAGAACTAGAAGCTGGGTTCAGCCAAGATAAGGGTTTGTCAGTATCATATTTTCACTTTGAACAAATTGTAAGAATATAATATTGATCTGGATTTAAGTTTTTGTAGATCTGGAAAAAAGCCTTTGAAAAGGCATCATGTTCTTCAAACCATCAGTTTCCTGATATGTACCCTCAAGTGGTGTTTAGGCAACTATGACAGCACTAGATGATTACGTTTACATTATTAATAATCTCCTATAATAACCTCCAAATTAGTCTGTTATTTGTCAACACTTCGATATTGAAGTTCTTAGATTTGTTTACAAACGTTTGTATCTAACATTTCATTCTTTTAAGGCACTTCTGACTGAATGAATCTACTTAGACCTTGGTGTTCTTTTGGGCCTTCCTGCCATCTTGGCATTAAACACCTGTTTTGATAAACTTTCCTCACTCATTCTATTTAAATGATCATACCACTTTAGATTAGCCTTGCTCACACATTCTTGAATGCAAACAGCCAGCCTGGTTGGGCAAGTGGTTAGCATATCTGCTCTCCAGCCAACAAAAAGCTTAAAGTTAGATGTTTGGTATCTAGAGAAGGGTTTCTGGACTTTCTTAAAAAAATGCAGATTATATATATATAATGTTAAGTTTCTTATTGTTAATATACCTAAGAATATAGCATGATAAATGTCATAAAAGTATAATAATTTATTAATTATAATTATTAGATTTGGGTTTACTATTAATTTTTAAATATTATTCACCAAGATCATGATTATTTTCGGAGACCCAAGTCAATCTAAAGTACTAATGGCATGAACTTCACAATACAGAAGACTGTTCAAAGTCACTTTTATGTTTGTCATTTTGCAAGGGTTTTTTATATATTGGACACAAGTCAGTAAGTAAATTGAAACGGGTGGGATTACATACTAGATTAGTGAGTCTGTCAGGCAGGTATTAACAAGTTGTGTGTGGGAGTGAGTAGGAGGAGGGGATTACTATCGCCCAAAAGAAGAAAATCACTAGTGGTGTGCTGCAGGGGTGTTGGTGCCATTATTAGTTATATATTGTGGATTTAATTAGAGATATGGCTGTTTGCGGATGGCACAAAACTGTGGAGAACTATGAGGAGTGAAGAAGATTTGGCCTGACAGGAGGATTTGAATAGATTGTATAGGAATAGATAGATTAGCAGGTGAGTGGAACGGTCAGTTCAGTGTTGCAAAATGTAAGGTTCTAAAATTTGGTAAACAAGTTAAGCATTATAACCGTTATCCTTTTCTGGACATTCTAATTCTGTGTCAGCCTAATGGCAGTCTGTAGTTCTCAGTATATGGAAAACCATCTTGTACTAGTAAATACATTAATGCTGCCTCACATCCCTGTCAGATATATGGTGTGATTAAAACTTTAGTTCAGAGCTCATAAGATTTGTTCTACTAATTCTCTTTTAAATAATGTGTCATTTATCAGAGCTACTGTATTTTTCACCTTATAAGACTCATCATTGTATTGGATGCATCACGTCGAATTTTTTGAAAAAAAAATTCTTCACAGTACAAGACACGTGAAGTATGCATCAGTTTTTTCATGGCAAATTTTTGGGGAAAATAAATTCTTTGCAGTATAAGACGCGCAAATTATGCATCAAATTTTTCATATAAATATTAATTTTTTATTTAAAATTTTAATACATGTATTATCCATTTATTATTATTATTCGTGACACCTCCAAGGAGTCCAAAGACTCATTGAAGGAGGACACCTATTATACAACTCTCCATCTCCACCACTACACAGATCCTTTACTACCAATTATCTACATCAGCGTCATCTACTGCCCACCACAGCTACTATTTTTTGTCTGTACATTGCGTGTGTTCTGAAGGGCCGATTTGTCTGTATGTGGGATGAAAAACACGAGTTTCCTGGCGAAAACCCTGCTACCTCCATATGAGATCGGCTAACTCACCTTCGATTGAAAAAAGTCCATATAAAGATTCCTCCCATCATGACGAGAATCGAACTTAGGCCTTTTCCAATCGAATGGTGCAATGTACCGCCGTTCTTCCAATTGCGCTACAGAGGCGCTTAATTTATTAGATAAAAAAAATTATTATTAAAAAATCATTAAGAAATGTAATGTGATAATATATATAATATGTATATAATAATAATATAAACAATTTTTATAAATTTCATTAATCTTCTTTTCAAATCTTTATTAATCTTCATCTTCACTCTCAAAATTTTCTAAACTTGATTTTCCATCAGAAACCGAGTCATCGCTGTCTTGAAATAATAAGTCATCCTAATTATTGTCAAGAGAATTACTAATGTCACACTTGTGAAAAGATTTTATAATAATTTCGGGTTTCACTTCAGTCCATGAACTCTTTACCCATTCGCACACCTGCGAAATTGTGGCCTTCTTTCTCCTACCTGTAGATGTTTCCTCAAAATATGAAGATCACATCCAATTGACCCATTTATTCCCTTATTGTTTATTGATGCATCTAAAAATTGAAGCGCAGAGGTGAGTCCTCCTGAGATAATAACTATTTTTGGGTTCATTTTGTAAAGTTCATTCTTAACAGCTTCGGTTTTATGGCATCTAAACTGATCCCATACTAACAAAGCAGGTTTCTGACGTAAACTGCCAAGACGTTCCGACCATGCTTTCTTAATCCATAACTTCATCCCTTCCTCATCCATCCATCTTTTTGGATGAATATGAACTCATTTGGGAAGTTTTTCTTTTAAAATTTAAAAAGGTGGCAATTTTGTTCCATATGCACAGCATGACAAAACAACAATATAGTGGGTTTTTTCGTGACCAGAAATTTTAACAATAATTTTTTTTTTACCTTTGGAATCAACAGTCTTCTTTGAGGGCACATCAAAAGTCAGAGGCACTTTGTCCATACTAGCTATCTGTGAAACTCAATAATTTTATTTTCAAATTCATCTAGCATGCTTTGTGATATTTTCATTTTTGCATGCATGCATAAATAATTTCTTTTCATAAATCTAAAGCACCATGATGGCGACCCTGTAAAATCAAATAATCATTTTTGTAAATACACAACAGCCCGATTTTCTTTGATCCATTATCCAAGTTTTTAATTCACTTTCAATTTCTGGTCATTTTGCTGGTTTTCCTCGGAGATTGTGTTTTTTTAGAATTTGCTTCTATTAATTGCTGCTCTTGTTTCCTCCAAGTTCGTACCAGTTTTTCTGTAGGCAGAGAGAGGCCCAAAGTGCCACTTTCCTGTCTATTGCCAATTTTTTTTTTCATACTCAGTCACACTATGCTTAAATGCAGTCATATAGCTGTGTCTGTGCTTTATAGAATCCATGGGTTATAAAAAAAATTTAAATATAATTATGTATTGATTTCTAGTTTAAATGCATGACCCTTAACGACTATACAACTATTCAAACTGATTGCACGTTACCAACAAGTGATGATAATGCATCGTAATTGCGCATACATAAAAAGCATATCAGTGTATAAGATGCACTGGTTTATAAGACACATTCTGCTTATGGGACGCATTCCAATTTTGAGATGAATTTTAGGTACAAAAAAAATACGTCTTATAAGGCTAAAAAATATGCAACTTTCATCTCTAATGGTTATAAAGCAAAAATAATTGATAAAATAATAATTATGGCCTTCATCCTAATTCTCCTTGAGAACAAGCACTGTGTAATAGTAGCTTAACAATGATCTGGTAAGAACAAAAAATAGATATCAGGAAGGTGGCAAAATTTTTTGGAAGCTATTAAAAAAACTTAGAAATAGAGGAAGAGTATATTAAAAGGAATAAGAGATGACAAAGGTGATAAAAGTCATCATCAAATTCCAGCCATGTACCCTCAAGGGGTGTACAAGATATGATAGTACTACATGAAAAATTTACATCATTACTAACTTCCTATCTACAATTTTCCTCCAGATCAGTCTGTTACTTGTCAAGACTCCAATATTATCAGATCTTATATTTCTGTCGTCTAAGGCACATTTTACCGTATCAATCCACCTATATCTTGGTCTTCCTGTGGGTTGTTTTCCTGCCAACCTGGCAGAGAACACTTGTTCTGCCAATCTTTTCGCCCATTCTGTTTAAATGACCATACCACCTGAGATTAGCTCTGCTAACGCATTCCTGAATGCTGACAATGTCAAGTTCTTTCCTAAAATCCTCGTTTTTAATATGATATTGCCATTAATGGCATCTGTTCACTCCTCTAATCTTTCTCAGGATTCTCATATCTGTGGTCTCTAGTCTTTGGTCAAGTGTTTTACTTCTGACCCAGTTCTCAGATCCATAAGTTAAAACTGGTATGAACACTGTCTTGTATACAGCTAATTTAGTGTTCCAACTAATTTCTCTCTACTTCCATATGAATTTATTCAATTGACTTCCTACTATACCAGCTTTATTGATTCTGTTGTCTATTTCCATATTTAATTTACCATCTTCACTAAAAATCGTGCCTAAGTAGGTGAAATGTTTTACTTGTTCCATAGGTTCTCCTTTCCAATGCAGTTGACATTTTCATCGATTCTGTCTATTTTCATTGTCTTTTTATTGCTGACCTTCATACCATTTATATTACAACAGTTATTCAATTTAGTCAAGGAATCTTGCAGACTCGTAACGGATTAATTAATAAGTATAACATCGTCCGCATCAGGCAAAAAGCTGACATTAACATCTCCAATTTTGATATCATGTTTAATACCACTTTCCTTCATAATGTGATTCATATAGATAATGAATAACAGAGGGGATAATGTACATCCTTGTCTCACACCAGATTTAACATTAAACCATCTTCCTGTTTAATGTTAAATCAATTGACTTCCATCAATTCTAAATGCTGACTTACAACTCAAATAAAGACTAAGTATTGCTTGATATAATGCCCCATTGACATCATATAACTGTAGCGTATTGAATAGATTCTCTCTTGGCACCATGTCATATGCCTTTTCCAGATCTACAAAACTCAAATAGAGATCTTTGTTATATTCCCATGATTTCTCCACTATTTGTCATAAAGTGAAGATCTGATCCTGATAGCCTCTATTTGGCTGGAATCCAGCTTGTTCTTTACCAAGCTTTTCTTCTACAATTCTTCTCAATCGTTTCTCAAGTATACTTGCGTATATCTTACAAGGAACACTCAGTAGGGAAATACCTCTGTAATTCTTACATTCAGTTTTCTTTCCATTTTTATATATAGGTACTATGAGAGCTCTACTCCAGTCATCGGGAATTTGTCCCTCTGTCCAGTCCTTCTGAAGAATGCAGTGCAGCCATTGCAAGACTTTTATACCACCATACTTGAGCATTTCTGGTGGAATATCATCTACTGCTGCTGCCTTTCCACATCTTAAGCCTTTGATGACTTTTTCTATTTCAAGTATGGATATGTATTCCTGACTATTTGCCCGTTGAGTGTTTTTTACTACTGTGCTATCACTGCTTGTTTCATTTAGCAATTGCTCGAAGTAATTACTCCATACTTCAAGGATATCTTTTTCTCCTGTTTTCATGTCACCTTTCTCATCTCTAACTCCTTTTACAGTACTCTTTCCTCCATTTCTAAGCTTCTTCAACAATCTCCTGAATATCTTACCACCTTCTTGAAATTTATTTTCTATGTTCTTGCCAAAGTCCTCCCATGACTTTTGATTAGCTGGTTTTACACAGTGTTTAGCTTTCTTACATTTGTCTCTGTATTCTCTAAGAGCACAAGCTGATTTATTTGCCAGGAACTTTTGATATGCTTTCTTCTTTTCCTTCACTGCCTCTTTAACTTCCTGTGTCCACCATGAAGGTCTGATTTTTCTATCCTTGTAGACAACCTCACCGCATGCCTCTCTGGCTGAATCAATCAAGGTTTTCTTCAAGGCTTGCCACTGAATCTCTAAAGTTTGGTTTCTGTTCTCAAACTTTCATTTTTCTTCAATAATCTTTGTGTATTTTAGTCTACAGTTCACATCTGAGAGCTGCTCAACTTTAATTCACTTTAAAACTTACATGTTATTCTTTTCAATATGAAATTCAATTTTATCCTGCTCAAGACTAAATAGTGACCAATTTCAAATCCTCTATACACTCTGGTGTCCTGAACCAGGGAGAAAACATCACTATCAACAATAATATAGTCAATGAGATTTTTCTTATTCCTTGCCTCTTCTCCCCATGTGAATTTGTGCACATTTTTATGTTGGAACATGGTGTTAGTAATAACCAGTCCATGTCCTGAGCAGAAATCCAACAAATATTTGCCATTATTATTAGCTTTGCTCTTTTCTCCAAATTTTCCCAATATATTTTTGTATATCTGACAATCATTTCCTACTATGCTATTTAGATCCCCAACAAGGACCAACCTTTCCTTTTTCATTGTGTCAGATGCTTTCTCTAAATCTTCCAAAAATTCCTCCACTTCTAGCTCAGTAGAACCTTCTGTGGGACCACGGCATAAATAAGTCTCATTGTCCAATTCCCCATTCTGATATTTGCCCACATCACTCTACTTGAGACTGCCTGCCATTCAAGAAGATTAGTGTCGTATTTAGTGTTGAATACTATGGCTACTCCTTCTTTTCCTTGATTGTCATTGCCTGAATATAACATTTTGTATTTATTGCTCAGAAAGATCTCACCAGTTTTTGTCTTTTTTGTTTCAGTCATCCCTATTATGTCGATCTGGTACTTATCTAATTCCTCAGCTAGCTCCATTTCTTTGCTATTGAGACTTCTTATGTTGATAGTACCGATCTTTAACTCTGTTGATGTTGAGTTGGGGTGTGCTTTCAGATTTGTTCCAGTAGCTCACTTTTCGCTGTTCATCCTGGTTCTCTGGTGAAAACAAAGGGGGCCTTGTTTAACCTGGCAATGCCTCAGCTGGCATGAAATTTTGTCATGTTGTACCATCATTTTGTAATTTGGTTTTAATAAGAATTACAATTTGGTCGGCTAAATCCCAAATTTCCAGCCCATCGTCGTTCGCTCAGCATCCAGGTAGATACCCAACAGGGGTGCACCACGAGAAGGTGAGGATTGGACATTAGGTCTGAAGCCCTGGTCGGTTCTCTGCATTCCTTTAAAGGCTATGTGGAGGTCTCCTCTCAGTTATACAGCTTTGACCCTTAAGCACCCCTAGGTGATGAAGAGATGATAAAATCTGAAAATATTCTCGATGTCTGAAGTAATTTGAAAGAATGAAACAAGCAGTTTCATGACGGTGGTAAAAAAACACTCAGCATGAATGGAATCAAGAAAATATATCAGTTCATGAAGTCGAAGCCATCAGAAAACCTGAAATGTGGAAAGGCAGCTGGAGTAGACGAAATCTACTCCAACTGCCTTTAATATATAGTTATGAAAGTTTTACAATGGCTGCACTGCATAATTCAGAAGGCATTCTTATCAGAAGGTCAAATTCCAGATGATTTCAGTAGAGCTGTCATAGGCCCCATCTATAAAAAAAAAAAAAAAGAGAGAGAAATAAAACTGAATGTAAGAATTTATATATACTGTATTTGTCGGCGTATAGGACGATTGGCATTTAAGACAAGGCCTAAATTTTAGGCTTTTAGGTTTTAAGCTTATGTAGGTTGTATAAGACCCCCCCCCCCAATTTCTTCTTTCTTGTATTAATGCAATGTTAGGTATCGTTATATCCGTTATTTTTTTGCATAGCATAGATTTAGTATTTATGCAAATTACCCTAATTAAAAGTTATTAGTCCCAATTTTAATTATTAATTTTGAATTTTGGATCTATGCATGGTGCATCATTTGATATGTTGTGCAATTTTGTGATCAAAGCATGGAATAGTAAAAGTAGAGTCTGTAATAAAATCGTTTAAAAAGTATGGTATCTCTAATCCTATGGATGATACGGAAGATGATCTGTTGTGGGACACTGATGACGATGAAAATGAACAATTCACCGGATTCGAACTGAGATCCATATGATGATAATTTAAACAATGAATCTGAAGAACTATTTTCAACAGATGATGAAGAAAATTAACATGAAAATTGAGGTTAATAATTATTATTTGTTTTTTAAGACTTACATCTATTGTAATATTTTAAATAAATTTATGTAACAAAAAATTAATCTGGTTTGTTTATAAACACTGCCTATTTTCATATATAACAATGTATTGTAACCACCTAAATGTTCATCCAAGAAATTAAGCTTTCCTTTTTATTCTCGCCATATAAGATGACCCATGATTTTGAGGGGTTTTCTGTAGTATTTGAGAGTGGTTTTATATGCCAACATATACATGAGTCTCAGACTCCTTGGAGGTGTCGCGAATAATAATAATACGATATATATTTATATATATTTATCTGTCTCGTCCATGCACAAACAGCCACATGACCTAACACATTAGTGCCATGTGAGGGCAAGAGAAATAGAAGAAAGGAAGAATCTATTCACATTTTGCTTGAACAACTGACGGGTGTAATCCCTGGGGAAGGCCGAGTGAGGGAGACTGTTCCAGAGGACAGAAGTAGATGGAATGTAAAAGGAGGCAGCGAAGTTGGTTCAGTGAGTTTCAAGATGGACTCTAAAAGGATATTATCCAGCACTGACTCTTGTTTTAATGATTTTGAGGGAAAAATAGTGGCTAATTCAGTAGAGCACTGTCCATGAAAGTATCTGTAGAAGTGGCACAAGGCAGAAACTGAACACCTGTGAGAAAGGGATTGAATTGGGTATGTGAGAAGGGAGTCATTAATTAGCCGGATTGCTCTCTTATGAATAGAATCGAGCAATCAAAGAGAGGATTTTGGTGAACCACTCGAAATATGGGAGCAATACTCCATGACTGGGTGAATTTGGGCTTTGTATAGAATTCGCAGGTGTGAAGTAGTGCTGAAAAGTACACCAGGTACTTTGGCAGCTGCAAAAGCTATAGTTGAAATGTAGGTTGTGCCAGGAAAGATCTGAGGGGCAGGTCCGTCCAGGAAAGAAATCTGATTGTGCTTGGATATCACAGTATTATGGAAGGCAAAGGGTAAGCATGTGGATGCTATTCTTGCGAGAGATCAGGCAGGACTGTGTTTTGATGGCATTGAAGCCCACAAGGCTGTCCTTGCCCCAGATATAGCCAGGAGATCTGAATTCAGGTTGTCAGTCGTGGTAGATCCCGAGGATTTCAATATTTGAGCGCTACAAGGCTTGTCGAATGAAAAGGGGAATGGAGTGTACTGTCATCAGCAAAGGCACGGATAGGAACTGAAGTCTGAGAGATCAGGTCACCTATATACAAAAGGAAGAGAGTGGGCAAAAGAACAGAACCCTGGAGCACTCCTTCACCATTGGGGAAATCCGAGGAGAGTAAACCATCCACCATGACACGTAGTGAGCGATCAGTAAGAAAGTTGGTGATCCAATTGCAGAGTGAGGAAGGCAGACGACAGGATGGTAGTCTGTTAAGTAGGGTTCTGTGCCAAACCTGACTAAATGCTTTTGAAATGTCGAGAGCAACCACATGGTTTCTCCCAATTTCTCCATAGCCTGAGTCCAGAGGTGAGTGGTGTAAGCAAGAAGATGAGATTTAGATCATGAGTTGTAAAATCCATACTGCTGGTCACTGATTAGTTGGGGTGACTCCTGGTGGCTCAAGGGTTGGCCATGGATGACCCTCTCTACACCTTTGAGAGAACAGAAGTGAGACCAACTGGATGATAGCCTGCCAGTTGACTTTTATCACCTTTCTTTGGGATGGGTTGGATGTGGACCTGTTTTCATGCTGCAGGGCAGATGCCAGCCAAACAGGATAGGTTGAAGAGAAGATAAAGGATGGGACACCATCAGGACTAGATGCTGTTTTGTGTCCAGGTTATTTAGGATTCTTCAGATTTCTTTTTGTCAGAAGACTATGAGCAACACAAAGGGAGCCATTCCTCATGCAGCGAAGGGAACTCTGCCCTGGTCCTCAATGTAGAAATTAGAAAAAATAAGAGATGCCAGCAAGTTGGCCTTATACATTACCATTTGGATGTGAGAGTGGTGGAAACCTCGGTGGGCAGAAGTTGCACCCAATGGCCTAGGCAAGGGACCAGAAGGAGCAACTGTCATTTGGGCAAGAGGTGAGTCTGTGGCACTTGGCCCACTCACAGTCTTACTTGGACTTGGTGATGATTTTACAACTGTTGTGAGCTACAGAGTGGGCAGTTGGAACCCTGGTCTTGAGCCACTTGTGGTAAGCAGAGGTTTTTTTTTCTTTTACAGCACTGGCACATTCCCTTAGAACTAAGGCCTGGATGGTGGCTGAGAGCCCAGAGTGGAATGAGGGATGAAAGCCCTCATTCCACTCTGAGGACAAACTGATTAACAGAAACTGAGGACAGTTTCTGTTAATCAGTCTGAGCAGGTGTCTGGATTAGAAGAGCTGAAGCAGTAGTCAGATCATGGGAAGAAGGAATAAAAGTCACGGAGGCCCTCCTAGTTGGCACCCTTGTAGTGCCAAAGGACATGAGACTGTGAACCGGTGGATGAAGGGAATTCTGTGGCAGAAGAAGTATGAGGTTGTGGTCAAGTTACCAAGAGGAGAACTGAGAACCGCAGTATACCTGGACAGGGAGCCTGTTAGGAAAAGGTCAAGTGTGTTGGCAACTTGAAGGTGGCCATTCGGTATCAGGTCAGAAGATTGATAATCTGAGATATGTCATTACTGATGGCATACACCTCAGCATCACTGCCTGCTTGGTTGGTGAAATTGGAGAAGAGGAGCCATTGTGAGTTGTGGACATTGAAATCTCCAAAAGGATGACCCCACCATTGGGGTATTTCGAAAGCAGAAAGTCGAGCTTTAGATGAAGACAGTTGAAGAAGTCAGACCGGTTGATAGAGTTTGGAGATATAGAGGGAGCATATGAAAAGGGCAAGTTGATTTGGTAGAGAAATTTTGAGACTAAGTGGATCAAACAGTGGTAATTCATGGGTTTTGCAGTCTCTGGCATGGTATGCCGGTTATGATGAATGCACAAACGCTGCCCTTGTGGTAGAAAGAGCTGTGTAATGTGTAGTTGAGGTGGACAATGGCTGCCAAGGTTGCCAGCCGGGGTTCTGATAGGAATAGTACTTCTAGTTTAGATCAGCGCTTCCCAAACTGTGGGCCATGACCCTCTTGGGGCCGTTAGTTTTGATGAAGGGGGGGGCATGAAATAATGAAAACAAATTAAAATGTTTTAAGAATAAGTAGATTTTTTTATCTTAAAAGAAACATATTTAATTTTTATTATTTTATTTTTTGTTATTTTTAATATTTTAATGGAAAAACTCGCACATTGGTGTTGGTTCACAAATTATGCTTCCTGCGTATTTCAATGCTTAATGAATATTAGTAAATATATACTTATTCATATAAGTTTCATTTCAAAGGTATTGATAAGAAGCATAAAAAAGCTTACAAACGCAAAATCTTGTGCTCATTAACATTTCATTGCTGGTGTACGCAAGTGTGGGAAAGAAATACGCTTGGGGTGCAGGGTGACTGTGCTGATAGCACAGATCACATGCATTTTTTTTTTTTTCCGATGGGGGGGGGGCTGTTTTAATTTTTCCAAAGGTTCCTTTACATCCATAAATTTGGGAAGCACTAGTTTAGATGACTGTGGGTGATGATACACATCATTCATATTGCTGCCAAGGTCATGGATACTATGTTGGTGAAGTGGATGTGAAAACTTTTTTTTTGTTAAGAATTAATGTTGGTGGACTGTTTGATTGGATTTCTGTTGTTTTTTGATTCTTTTAGTTGGATTTTTGATGTTTGTTTTGGTTGGATTGTTTTTGAGTTTTTTTTAATTATATTTTGTGGGAGAATTTTCGTGATCTGCAGTTAAATCGCATTTGGGTTGTGTTCCATTGTATTTAATTAGTAAACAAAGAGAAGGTGGGGCATGCAGTGAGAGGTGACATACTCATAAACATACCACCCACACAGATAGAACTCGTTCTTCTGTCCATACTTGACCTCGGCAATTTCCCCTGCAGCCACAGTATCTGGTCTTCCTCCAGTCATGAACTGGCAAAATACATGGCTGCAGGATTTTTTGCTAGCTGATCGGGAAATCTCCAGGTTCATTACAACCTAGTTCTGTCCTGGGTACTAACCAGCGGCTGGCCTGCGGAACCGTTTTACTGCTGTATCCTCAAATGGGGGTGGGTCCAGGTCTCCTACAGTGCGATTGGTATGTCCTTGAGGGTATCCCTCTTGTTGCACGTGGGAAGTGTGTGTGGGGTGGTGGGGACAGAAACTGGACCTTGCTGCAACCAAACATGGCTATAGCTACTTCAGGTCTCTAATAAGCAAGGTGGTGGTATTTCACTGGACTATGAAAGATATCTACCACCTAGGGATTTTGCATTTCCTCCGACTAGGGAAGGTGTTAATATTATGAGATATGTTTATATAGAGGATATTATCATAATATTAATCCTAACAACTGCGCCATTGTTTAAATATAGGATTTTTAATTATTTAATATTATCCTGTCTATAGAGATGATCTCTGTTCAACAATTTTTTTTTTATTTCTGAGTGTACCTATATATTTATTTATTTATTGCACAAGGGTTCACTCGGATTGGTGCAATAACCTCTTTTTTTGCTATTGCTTTCAGAATCCAAAAATCACTGCCTCAAGATCAAAATACAAAATAAATACATTTAATAAAAACAAAATCAATGTATATATACACTTCAAACAACTTTACAAAACTATAACTAACTACAGAATTAATTGGATCCAAGGCCTTTTAAAATAAACTTACACTTAAGACTAGACTAAACACTTTGTTTTCACAAGGACAAAATGTTCATAGCCAGTTTCTTTCTCTGTTATGGCCCTTTTCCGAAGATATATGACTTTATTCTTCATTTTCATAGGATCCTTTCTCATCACTTATGTAGCACACATTAATTCTTCCTGATTCAATTCTGTCTCCTTTCCAATAGAAATAATAGTTAGATTCAGCGTCCTTAATACAGATGAAACTTCCTAATAAGAATTTTCTCGAACATTTCTTTAGAACGTAAATAGCAATTTCTTCTTTTATTCACTAATGCTTATTGACAATTTTAACTCTTCCACTTTAAAAAAATTCACAGTTTTACGATTTCCTTTTCGGAACCTACTATAAATCTTCCAGTTAGTGTTTCCTCCAATATTCCTTTTAAGATGCCTATAGCAATATTTTCCTTTTATTTATCAATACTTATTCCACTTTAAACTTCATAGTTCCACTATTCCTTTTTCGGAATATTCTATTAATTTTCTTCTGACTGTCACATAAAAAAACTCAAATTCCTCCAAATCTAAATATCTGCCGGCCTGTTTTCTTATTTCCTTCCGAACGCTCTTCTTGTTTACTCTCTGTTACCCTGATACCGAACGCTGTTCTTGTCAGCTGTCAATCACACATCAAACTTCTCGGTGAGCATGCGCACTCCATGAAAGTGGCAAGTGAGAAACTAAATACAATGGCTGACACGTAGATTACGTAGCATAACGAGGATGTCTCAAAAAACGCAACTTAATATTTTAAACTACAATAAAATTGTTTAAAGTAACACAACTATTCAAATCCAGTAAGTACATCAATTTTTTTAAGTTCTTTACATTTCATTTTGACAAAACAATTTCAATAATGGGCACATCGCAAGTGCCGACAATGCGTGTTATGAAACTAAAACTAATAAACATACTAACATAAACAATACGTAAAAATATTCAGAATTTTTAAATTATGATTATTTTTACAGGTATGTTTTTTTGGTGGGAATTCTCACCAGGTTTGCCAGAGCCCTATTTGTGGAAAGGCTCTACTGCTGGAAGGTGGGGATAACTTGATTGCAAGAGGCTATATATTGCACATTGACAGCCTTTAGTAGCCCATGGGGCATTACAGAGGTATTTCTCTACAGTGTTCCTCATAAGATTTATGCAAGGATACTTGAGAAATGACTAAAAAAAAATTGTGGAAAGGAAGCTTGGCCAAATCAGGTTGTCAAGATCAGCTTTTCACTATAAGACAAGTAGTTGAGAAATCTTGGGAATATAACAAAGATTTGTATTTAAGTTTTCTTGATCTGTAAAAGGCATATGACAGAGTGCCAAGAGGAAAGCTCTTCAAAACATTACAGTTATGTGATATAAATGGGACATTATATCGAGCAATATGTAGTCTATTTAATCTGTAAGTCAGCAGTTAGAACTGAAGGCGTCACAGAAAGATGATTTGATGTTAAGTCAGTTATGCAATAAAGGTGCACATTATCTTCACTGTTATTTATTATCTTTATGGATTACATTATGAAGGAAAGTAATATCAAATTTAATAATTTGATATCAAAATTGATGATGTTAATCTTTCTTCTCTATTTTATGCAGACGATGTTATATTTCTAAATAAATCCAGTCCTTTTTGTCTGCAAAATTTCTGTAGCTAAATTGATTAACTGCCATAACAAATTTGGTATGGAAATCAGCAATAAAAAGATGAAAATAGGCAGTAACAATGAAATCATTAACTGTATCCTGAATGGAGAACCTATAGAACAAGTAAAACATTTCAGCTATTTCTTGACAAATAACAAATTAATTTGGAGGAAAATTTTTGATTGGGATTTAATTGTTCTTATTGTGTTTATCTCTTTCCTACTGTATTAATAATGGCTATGAAACCTAGCTGAAAATCCTGCAAATATCGTCGAGTATCATCTGTTATTTTAATTTTATGTTTATTGTCATCTCTGTTCAACTTGGTTTTTAACTCTGTTATTTAAATCATCTTGCAGGATCTCTATATCTTTATCAACTGTTGTCCTTCTTAGTTTTGCATTGTGGGCAGCAGAATAACTGAATCCTCTCCTCTCAAATTATTCCCTGTATTAGTGTTTCCAAAACTTTCTGTACCTGTGTATCTCTTTTAAAATTTTAGTAATGCAGGTGTAACCTTTCCCACCTCAGCCAAAGCCAACTGGGAAGAGTTATATTTCACTCAAATATGAATAGTTATGAAGGTATCTATTTTTTAATACTTGTGTTATAATAAAAAATGACTTTACGACTTACAACTGCTACTGCATCTCGCACCGCGTTTCAGTATGAACTACTGTAACAGATTTTTCTACTACACTCAACATGCCCTATCCGTGTGGTCCTCAAAGCCTAATGGGAACGGTTGTGCACGTAGCATCAGCCCACTGCCCAGAAACGTGTGTTTGGTGCGATTCATGCATCTCGATCTCTGTTTGCATACATATTACATTCACTATTTTTGGTTTGGTTATAATTTGTGTTACAATTAGCATTTTTTTTAAAACCCCCCTAAACATGTCAACCAAGAGGAAAGTGCCTTTGTCTACTCCTAGACCTGTCAAGAAAGGCCATTGATTTAGACACAAAATTGGAAGTGATCAAGCAGCATGAAGAAGGAAAGAAGGTGAATGCGATCGCACATGGTTTTAAGTTATCTCATTCTACAGTGTCGACGATTTTGAAAGACAAAGAAAGGATTCGTGAAGTTGTTAAAGGTTCAGTACCCATGCGAGCAACAGTGATAACGAAACAACGTACAGGGCCCATCCATGAAATGGAATAATTATTGTTTCTTTGGATGGAAGATCAGATACAGAAGCGAACACCCTTAAGCCTTCTTACAGTGCAGTCGAAGGCTAGAAGTCTCTTTCAGACGCTGAAGGAACGTGCCGGAAAAGATTACACTCAGACATTTATAGCAAGTGCAGGATTGTTCAAAAGATTCAAAAGAAGATTCAACCTTCATAGGGTTCGAGTCACTGGAGAATCAGCAAGTGCAGATGTGGAAGGAGCTCAAGAGTTTGTTAAAAGTCGGGATGAAATAATTACGGAAGGAGGGTATCAACCAGAGCAGCTTTTCAATGTGGATGAGACTGGATTGTTGTGGAAAAGGATGCCAGAATGCACTTACATTCACCAAAAAGCCAAAAGCATGCCTGGTTTTAAGACACTTAAAGATAGGCTGACTTTGCTTCTTGGCGGGAACATCACAGGTTTTAAACTGAAGCCTTTTTTAATTTATCATTCTGAAAATCCCCGTGCGTTCAAGAATGTAAACAAGAACACTCTGCCTGTATACTTCCGTTCAAACCAAAAAGCCTGGATGACTCAAACATTGTTTGAAGACTGGTTTCTAAATTGTTTTGTACCTCAAGTTCGTAAATATTGCTTCGAGAAAGAAATTCCTTTCAAAATTGTATTAATCTTAGATAATGCACCTGGCCATCCACCTCCATCCAGATATAAAAGTTTTTTATTTGCCACCAAATACTTTCGCCCAAGCTATAGCCGCAACAGATGCCTACCGAGAACTATGTGAGAGTTTTGGAAACAGTACGATATTTATAAATGCATCAAAAATATTGTGGCCGCGTGGGAGGGTGTGACAAAGAAATGCATGAATGAAATCTGGAAAAACTGTGTCCAGCGTTTTGTTAATGATGAATTTGATAGTCAACATGAATTGAAATGGTTACAGAAAATATTGTAACACCGGCAAATGGACTTTCTTTAGACATTGAAGTGGAAGATGTTGAGGAGCTGCTAGAGCAAGAATCTGGATAACTTACGAATGAAGAACTTATTACTTTGGAAGAAAAAATGATGGAAGATGAGGAAGAACCAGAAAGAAAATTCACCACTAGAGAGTTATCTGAAGGTTTTTCTCTACTAAATAAACTTCTTACATATTTTGAGGAAATGGACCCAAACATCGAACGATTTGCAGGGATTGAACACATGGTACAAGATGCTTTTCAGCCATACCGCGAAATTTAGAATCAGAAAAGGACACAAACAATTCAGACAAAAATCAACATGTTTATGAGAAAAACAACTCCCACTACATCAAGTGGCGGCATTGACGACCCGCAGCCAAGCACGAGTGGTCAGTAAAATATTTCTTATCTATTTTCTACATATGTTTTGTTGAGTTCTTTAAGATAAAATATTTTTTAGGTTTTATACAGTATTTGATATCTTTTTCATAATATTTTTTATTTTTGTAAATAGTAAACCAATTGTGTTGTACACTGTGTGATTTACCTAAACTGGTCCGACTTATGTCCAGATCGCTTTACGACTGGTCGGTCGGTCAGAACGTAACATGGTCGTAAGTCGACGACTACCTGTATACAAAATGTGGTGGTTCTTCTCATTTGATATTGTATTTATGTTGAGACTCATGTTGAACCACTAAGTCAGAGGTGCTGTTAATTCATACTGTTGTGATTGAATTCACCTCTCACAATAGCTTTGCCTCAGCATTCATATAGCTAATACCTTAGTAAAGTGATTAACTGCTCAGATATTTGTAAAATGCCTGACAGGTTCCTGTCATCCACATTCACTGAGGTTGTTCTTCCATAGTCATTATTTCTTTTACTTTGCTACACAGTAAAAACATTTTCTTGGATTTTTCTTTTTGCATATCTTCTTTCTCGTAGTTCAATTTTTGCATTCCTCATTATTGTAACTCTGTGTGTTAAGGCTTAAATGCTAGGAGGACATCATGTTGGAGGTTTAGTGGAATATTGATAGCACTAAGAAAGGATTAAAAACCACTTTAATGCTTCCAATATATCGTGTGTCACCAAGACATCTTCCGGGAGTAACACTTGTAACAGACACACAAAGGTAACACAATACTAAATGAAATGTGTGGATATGATACTTAAGACCTATCTAGGTGGTGCACACTCTGTGGACATTTGTGGGATGCAAATTTCTGATGATTAATGTTTCCCAAATTTTGGGAAGTTTCTTGCCAAAAAAAAAAAAAAAAAAATCCAACCAAACAACCAACAACAATAATTCTCACTAAGAAAAGTTCCTCATCCACTTCACCAACATCCATGGGCCTAAACATCAATATAAACACTGTGTACTACTACCACCACCACCACCACCACCTACAGTCATCAAAACCCAAACTACTATTCTTTCAGAATCCTACTGGCAACTGCAACAACCACTGTCCACCTCAACTGCCCAAATTACGCACCACACACTTCTGCCACAAGGGTGGCACTTGTGCATTCATCATAACTGACATACCATGCTAGAGTTTGCAAACCCATGAATTCCCACTGTTTGATACTGTCATTGGTACCATCTATTCACTACCCTAATCTTTCTGAACTCTTGAATCACATCCAAAAAAGACTTAGCTGGAATGGAATCCTGGACTGCACTGAAAGAGCTTAAGACAGAAAAGAATGGAAGAAGTTAGTACTTGCAGCAAAGAATGTCAGGGGTTCAGTAGGGCTAAAGATGGATGACTTGAGTTTTCCAAACATTGAGTAGCAGTCAGATCTCATAAGAATGAAACCAAATTTAATGAGCTGTTTCAAGACAACTTCCTCGAGCAGCATGTAACGGAAGGAACTTGAGGTCAAAGAATGTTAGATATTATGATGTAAGGAAGGAAGAGGGGAGGAGTTTGTTTCAGACATGGCTATTCTACCTCTAGTTGGTAACAATGATCATGCTGCACTGACCTGAGAAGTAGCTAAATTTATTGATATTCCATTCAGGAAGGGTGGTTACATACTGAACTACAAAGCGGGAAATTAGGACCATCTGAGGAGAATACTAAGTTCATTCTCATGGTATTGATTTTCAGATGGGAAAGATTGTAAAGTATTTAAAAATACTTAAATGATGCAATATCAGAATGTGTCTCCAGAGATCAAAAAATAAACAGGCTGAGTGTGAAATGGATCTGCAATAATATTAAGCAAGACAAGAAAACATGTGGAAGGAATACTGTGTGCATAAGGATTATAGAAGTTATGAAAATTATAAGGTGCAGGCAAGAAGAGTTATAGTACAGAAAACGAATTATTTGTATCAAAAGAAACTGGATCTGTTAGAAAAAACCAACCAGAAGAATCCTATCATTGTTGCAAGTAAAAGAAAGAATATGAGAGAATAACTATTAGATGCATATATCATGTGGGTAGCAGATACATATTATAAACTAATAAACACCAATTTCACTAAGAAGAACTGTCGACCTGGTGTATGCAACATATAGCTCATTGCTGTGAAAAATTATGTGGATGAATGAAAAAAAACTGTACAGCAAATGAATAAACTCAGCTGTATGAGAGGAGAAGGAGGTACTACTGTTTTTACATAAACTGAATAGTATCCCTTCTGGCAATTGGGCCTGATGGGATATCAGCATGGAGACTAAAGTGTTCAGCTGAACTGACTATTCCTTATTATCCTGGCTGTATAGTTTGTCATAGCACCGGAGAGATTTCACATGAATGGAAAGCATATATGATGATCCCATTGCACAAGAGTGGTGCCAAGAAAGATTTTGAAAAAAGTTGGTAAGAGATATCATATACGAAGGTGGTCTGAAAAGTTCTCGGCCTAACAATGAAAAAACAAATTTATAATTTCAAAATTATTTTTATTTTTCAACATAATCTCCCTTAAGACTAATACATTTATTCCAGCAATGCTCCAGTGCCATTATCCCATTCCTGTAGTGGTTCTCAGTAAGATCTGCAAAATACCACTCTACAGCTGCAATCACCTCTTGATTTGAAGAAAAACACTGACTAATGAGGAAGAGTTTTAGTTTTGGGAAGAGATGGAAGTCAGAGGGAGCCAAATCTGGGGAATAGGATGGATGTTCCAACAATTCATAGTGCAAATCCCTTAATTTTCCCATTGCCAAAACACCTTTGTGGACAGGTGCATTGTCCTGATGAAAGATGATTTTTTTCTTCATCAAACCGGGTCTTTTCTCACAAATTTTTTCATCTAGTCTGGTTAAAAGATCGGAATAATATTCCTCCCGTTATTGCTTTACCCTTTTCAAGATAATTAATAAACAAAATGCCTTTAGCATCTCAAAACACCAGTGCCATGACCTTTCCTGCTGATGGAACCGACTTTATCTTCTTTGGCACCGAACAACCAGCTTCTGTCCACTGTTTTGACTGCTGTTTGGATTCTGGTGTGTAATGGTGAATCCAAGTCTCATCCATAATAGTAAATTGATGCACATAATCAGTTTTATTCTTGTTAAAACGCTCCAAGTACTGTTTAGAGATTTTCATGCGAGTGTGTTTTTGCTCTGCTGTGAGCAAGCACGGCACCCATCTTGCGCAAAGCTTTTTCGTTTGCAATTCTTCGTGCAAGTATATCCTACACGTTCTTTTGAAATGCTTATAGTCTCAGCAATTTCACGCACTTTGAATCGCCAGTCATCCAATACCATATCGTGCACTTGATCAATGATTTCTGGTGCTGTTACACTTTTTGGACGTCCTTCATGTGGATCATCTTCGAGGCTGGTACGGCCACATTTGAACTTGGCAGCCCATTTCTTAATTGTCTTTTGTGAATAAACTTTTATGAACTTCGAATGAATTTCTTTTGCCGTTAAACCTTCTTTTACAAAGAATTTTATTACTGCACGATACCAATTTTATCCATTTCTACTTGATAGAATGACTTGCAATTTCACATGGATTCTCATGACAGATGTACCAACTTAGAAAAAAAATATCTTGCCAATAGTGTTGCCATCTATGGTCAAGGGTTTATTATTTTTGGTTTATTATTATTGTAGAAATGGGTTTATTAAGGGAAAGTCATGTTTGAATAACTTTCTCACATTTTATAAGTGACAGAGTTTGATAAGTTGAGTTAATACACCATGATACTCCTTCACTTTTCTAAAATTTTTGACAGGATTCAGCATGGAAGGCTATTGTATAAGTTGGAGGATATGGGATTGGATTATAAACTACTAGTTTGGATAAGAGGATCGCTGACTGGTGGATATTAAAGTTGCGTTTGGAGAATGTGAGTCTCAAAATTTAAGGCATCCAGTAGTGTATTCCAGGATCAATCCTTGTCCATTGTTCATTCTTGACACTGATGACATTGGGAAGGATTTAACAGGAGACATAGCTATTTGCCGATGATGCAAGATATCAGAGTAATTGCTGGCCTGGTTGGCCAAGTGGTTCGAACCCGCAACCTTGTCTGGTCTGTTGTGCATAGATCTGGTCTCCTGATTTCCAAAGTGGATGCATATACAGTGGAGAGGATACAAAGGAGAGTGTTAAATGATATCGGAACTGCAATGTAGATTATCAGAGCAAATCGAGAATTTGTGGATCAGATGCTAGCAAACAGGTGGCATGATAGAAACCTACAAACTTTTGAAAAGATCATACATGATACCAGTAGATGGAATTTTTCATTTTATGGAGAGTGGGGAGAGGATGAGAAGTCCATAGAAGTTGAGAATGAATGAATCAGAAAAGGGGTGAGAGCCAGATTTTTCTCTTGTAGAGTGGTATATGATTGGCTTGCCTTTGGAGGTGGTGAGTGTAGATAATCTGAATGAATTCATGAGAAGGTATTACAGGTGGTGTGAATGATGTGTGGCCTTCTTTGATGAATCCTTGATTTTCTGGAGTTCTCTTGTAATAATAACTTCTGCAAGATATGGACTAGTCAGTATGAACTCTCAAGAAATTAGTCTTATTGTTAACAATATCTTCAGACTTGTTCATAATACAAGCATACAGTGGATTCGAAATGGAAGGTGATCACCATTTAGTTTTGAACAGAATGAAAATCAGTATCATGTCGAAAAGAAAAATGTGTTTGAAAGTTTTAACAAGAATCCAAGTCGATGAGCAACTTTTGGAAGTGAATTGTAAACTGAAACCAATATTATTGGGGGGGGGGGGGCGCTTAAAAATGAGTAACAAAATCTGAAGAAAACTTTCTGCAAGAAAGGCTTGATCTACAAGTTAGCTTCCACTCCCATGAAGGACTTCACAGGAGTTTATGAGATGCCTTGTGTTGGTCAAATAGAAAAGTCGCATATCTTCATATAAGAATGTTAAGATTTTGAAGAAAGTGAAGATTGAAGGTGGATCAAAAATTATATATGAAAGTTATTCTCTGTTCTGTCTATTATTCTCTATTAGAAAATGTGCATAAAGGAGCTGTGAAGCTCCTTTATGCACATTTTCTAATATGTAACATTTTCTAACATTTTACACATCTGTTTTATAGACCAGATTCAAATAGAAATGACTTAAACGTTTTCAGTTGTGGAAAACAAATGTGTAAAACATCCCACATAATTGTCAGTTTTTCAGTAATATAATGCTTAGTTTTGCTCAGTTTTTATTGGACTCTAAATGGTAGTTCATACTATACTCTTTTTGTGTCATCATGCATATCACTTATAGTGGCTAAAAATTTTGCCAGAGATGGTTAATTCAATTAAGATATTTTCTGTTGTATCCTTGATATAGTATAGTGCTTTCCAACACTCTTTTTGCCTATGTGACACACTGAAGGAAATATCCAAAACTTTGAGACCCTTTGTTAAAAAAAAAAAAAAAAAAAAAAAAGAAAGGTTTTATAACAAATCAAGGAAATGTCCTCCCCTCTCCAGTTTTAATGAAATACATGAAATGAGTGTCAATGATAAATTTGATCTGGTTTTCAAATTCCTTTTATATTGGGTCTGTATTTTGATAAACATACTTGCATTTCCTTGTTAAGTTATACATTTTGTGACATCCCTACTACCATATTGCACACCTTGGTTCAAAAACAGTGAACTGGTATGAAGGTATCCAAAAATAATTTGAATTAGTTGAGAATTTTTGATATGCATTTCCTTTCTCATTGAATTTGTTTTAAATATTCTCTGCTTTATTGTTTATTATTATTAATTTGTTTAATGCTTTTTATTACAGAATTCAGAAAATTCTTCGTGTATTAGTGGCATCAGCTGATGGTTACTTGTATATATATAATTTGAGCTCCTCTGAAGGTGGAGATTGTACTTTAGTCAAACAACACAGGTAAGGAGTTACATGTGGCATCTCACTGTGGATAAATATTTTAATGATAGTGTTCTTCTATTTCTCAACCATTATAAATGGGATGAATAAAAATATACAGGTCTTCATTTCAAAACAATCCTAACTTCTTGATCTGTGTATGCATTTGAGATTTAATTGGCCATCGAATATCTGAAATTGTAAAAAATCATTAGCAGTGAGGGAAAGTAATTGACCTTAACAATCAAACAAGCTTTATTCAGTGTGTTATAACAGTTCGTTGTAGTATTAAAATCAAGCAAAATTGATCTTAGTTTGAAGCAAAAGTTTTTCAGTGTGAAGTATTTCGATGTGAGGTCTACAACCTTAAGACTTGCCAAACATCTGTTCTGTAGAATTTCAGTTTTGCTGGCTCATCATTCATACAATGCCAGATAAAACTGTATGTGATCCAAAGTGCAACCATGGTTCTAGAATATGTTGGAGTGAGATTATATTTAATAAGTTGCATTTTCTCTTTTAAAACCACTGAGAAAAATTCTTAACAGAAGAACATTATTTGTGGCAATAAAAATCATCTACCACCTTAAGACTTCCCAAACATCTATTCCATAGAATTTCAGTTCATACAGTATGTCGGAGAGCAGAAATGATATTATTATTATTAAGAGAGACTCATCGAGGGAGGCCACATACTACACACACCAGCTATCATACTCAGGGCCGGCGGAAGCGGGCATACGAAGGGGACACTGCTGCCGGGGCACAGTTCATAAGTTCATTTTTAAGAAACAAAATTTTTATCATAAAAACAAAAAATTCTTAAAACGATCATATTAAAATAAATAAGGCTGGATACACCGAATAAAAATTTAAAAAAATTGTATATTGCCGCCTCTTTGATCAGCCAGCTGTTTACAATTTTGCAGCAAGAGCAGGCCAAATGCTTGCCTGCAGAATGTTGAATGTTGTGTCTACTGCAGTCTTTTTGAATTTTCGTACAAAACATTTGTTGCTAGTTAACCAGTCATATGGTACGCATCTCAGAAGGCTACTGACAGTAGGGCAGTGCAGCTATTATTTCGTCACTGTGTTGCGTTGTGTAATAATTTCTTTTGAGTATAAAATAGAAATGGAATCAAAAATTAAAAAAAGTTATCCAGTGCACACAATCGTAAACGTCATTCTGCGAAAGAAGGAGATATTAAGAAACAAACTGGGCTCTTAATAAATTTGTTAAAATATTAAAATATTCTGATGCAGATTGTAACCAACTCGATATATCAGAAATCAGAGTTGAAGAACCGTGCACATCATCCAGTTTTCATGAAAGTACTATTGCAACTATTGAACAAGATAACAAGATCATCATCAAATTCCTGCCATGTACCCTCAAGTGGTGTACAGGATATGATAGTACTACATGAAAAAAAATTACATCATTACTAACTTCCTATCGACAATTTTCCTCCAAATCAGTCTGTTACTTGTCAAGACTCCAACATTATCAGATCTTATATTTCTATCGTCTCAGGCACTTTGTACCGTATCAATCCACCTATATCTTGGTCTTCCTCTGAGTCGTTTTGCAGAGAACACTTGTTTTGCTAATCTTTTCTCGTCCATTCTGTTTAAGTGACCATACCACCTGAGATTAGCTCTGCTAACGCATTATTGGATGCTGAGAATGTTAAGTTCTTTCTTAATATCCTCGTTTTTAATATGATATTGCCATTGATGCCATCTATTCACGCCTCTAATCTTTCTCAGGACTCTCATATCTGCAGTCTCTAGTCTTTGGTCAAGTGTTTTACTTCTGACCCAGCTCTCAGATCCATAAGTTAAAACTGGTTTGAACACTGTCTTGTATACAGCTAATTTAGTGTTCCGACTAATTTCTCTCTTATTCCATATGAATTTATTCAATTGACTTCCCACCATATCAGCTTTGCTGATTCTGTTGTCTATTTCTATATTTAATTTACCATCTTCAGTAAAAATCGTGCCTAAGTAGCTGATATGTTTTACTTGTTCCACAGGTTCTCCATTCACAACACAGTTGACATTTTCAATGATTCTGCCTATTTTCATTGTCTTTGTCTTTTTATTGCTGACCTTCATACCATATCTATTACAACAGCTATTCAATTTAGTCGGAGAATCTTGCAGACTTGTAGCGGATTTATTTAGAAGTATAACATCATCCGTATAAAGCAAAGAGCTGACATTAACATCTCCAATTTTGATATCATGTTTAATACCACTTTCCTTCATAATGTTATCCATATAGATAATGAATAACAGAGGGGATAATGTACATCCTTGTCTCACACCAGATTTAACATTAAACCATCTCCCTGTACTTCCTTCAATTCTAACTGCTGACTTACAACTTAAATAAAGACTAAGTATTGCTTGATATAATGCCCCATTGACACCACATAACTGCAGCGTATTGAATAGCTTCTCTCTTTGCACCTTGTCATATGCCTTTTCCAAATCGACAAAACTTAAATACAGATCTTTGTTATATTCCCATGCTTTCTCGTCAATTTGTCGTAAAGTGAAGATCTGATCCTGACAGCCTCTATTTGGTCTGAATCCAGCTTGTTCTTCGCCAAGCTTTTCTTCCACAATTCTTCTCAACCGTTTCTCAAGTATACTTGCATAGATCTTGCCAGGAACACTCAGTAGAGAAATACCTCTGTAATTCTCACATTGTTTATTTCCCTTTTTATATATTGGTACCATGAGGGCTCTACTCCAATCATCGGGAATTCGTCCCTCTGTCCAGGCTTTCTGAACTATAGTCCAGGCCACTATAAAACTCTTATCCCACCATACTTCAGCATTTCTGGTCGAATATCATCTACTCCTGCTGCCTTTCCACCTTTGATGGCTTTTTCTACTTCAAGTATGGATATGTATTCCTGACTGCATACCTGGTCAGTGTTTTTTACCACTGTGCTATCATCACTGCTTGTTTCATTTAGCAGTTTTTCAAAGTAATTACTGCATACTTCAAGGATATCTTTTTCTCCCATTTTCATGTCATCTTTATCATCTCTAACTCCTTTTATAGCACTCTTTCCTCTATTCTTAAGCTTCTTCAACAACCTCCAGAATATTTTGCCACCTTCTTGATATTTATTTTCTATATTCTTGCCAAAGTCCTCCCATGACTTTTGTTTAGCTAGTTTTACACAGTGTTTAGCATTCTTGCATTTGTGTCTATATTCTCTAAGAGCACAAGCTGACTTATTTGACAGGAACTTTTGATATGCTTTCTTCTTTTCCTTCACTGCCTCTTTAACTTCCTGTGTCCACCAGGGAGTTCTGATTTTTTTATCCTTGCAGACAACCTCACCACATGCCTCTCTGGCAGAATAAATCAACGTTTTCTTCAGAGTTTGCCACGGAATCTCCAAGGTTTGATTCCTGTTCTCAAACTCTTTCATTTTTTCTTCAATAATCTTTGTGTATTTTAGTCTACAGTTCACATCTGAGAGCTGCTCAACTTTTATTCGCTTTAAAACTTTCTTACATGTCATTCTTTTCAATATGAAATTCAATTTTATCCTTCTCAAGACTAAATAGTGATCACTTCCAATTTCAAATCCTCTGTACAGTCTGGTGTCTTGCACCAGGGAGAAAAAAACATCACTATCAACAATAACATAGTCATTGAGACTTTTTTAATCTTTGCCTCTTCTCTTCATGTGAATTTGTGCACATTTTTATGTTGGAACATGGTGTTAGTAATAACCAGTCCATGTCATGTCCTGAGCAGAAATTTAACAGGTATTTGGCTTTTCTCTTTTCTCCAAATTTTCCCAAAATATTTTTGTATGTCTCACAATCATTTCCTACTCTGCTATTTAGATCCCCAACAAAGACCAACTTTTCCTTTTTCATTGTGTCAGTTGCTTTTTCTAAAGCCTGAAAAAATTTCTCCACTTCTACCTTAGTAGAACCTTCTGTGGGACCATAGACACAAATAAGTCTCATTGTCCAGTTCCCCATTCTCATATTTGCCCACATTACTCTACTTGAGACTGAGTGCCATTCAAGAAGATTAGCCTCGTATTTTGTGTTGAATACTATGGCTACGCCTTCTTTTTCTTGATTGTCATTGCCTGAATATAACAATTTGTATTTATTGCTCAGAAAGATGTCACCAGTTTTGGTCTTTTTTTGTTTCAGTCACCCCTATTATGTTGATTTGGTACTTATCTAATTCCTGAGCTAGCTCCATTTCTTTGCCATTCAGGCTTCTTACGTTGATAGTACCGATCTTTAACTCTGGTGATGTTGAGTTGGGGTTTGTTTTCAGATTTTTTCCAGTAGCTGACTTTTCGCTGTTCGCCCTGGTTCCCTGGTGAAAACAACAGGGGCCCTAGTTTAACTGGGCAACGCTCCAGCCGGCATGAAATTTTGTCATGTTGTACCACCATTTTTTATTTTGGTTTAACCAATAAGAATACAATTTTGTCGGCTAAATCCCAACTCCCAGATAACAAGATGTATGATTTAAATGAAAAACAGTTAGGAGAAGATTTAGTTGTAGTTGACCACAAAACTAACACATTGTTAGTCTCTGTAAATTTAGACGATCCAGGTGAATGGAGAAATATTGATGAAAAATTATCAGTTGTTTTAATTGAAATGGGGCCTGTTTAAAAGAAAAATTGAATATATCCCCGAGATACATATGGTCGTAAATTTGGTGACACGTATTATAATAGAAAAATGGAAAATGGTGAGCTCGTGCCAAGAACATGGCTCATTTATTCCAAAACTTTAAATTCTGTTTTTTTGCAAACTTTTCGCACCTACTGAATCAAGTAGTCTTGTAGAAGGTTATAACGATTGGAGAAATCTAAGTACAACTTTGCATAGACATGAGACTAGTTTAACTCATGAAAAATTTCTTAAAATGGAAGGAACTTGATAAAAATTTAAAAAACAAAACTACTATTGATTGCCAGACTCAAAGCATGTATGAAATGGAAAAGAAACATTGGACGAGTGTTTTAGAACGTTTGATTGAAATTATAAAATTCCTTGGTAGCCAAAATTTAGCTTTTCGTGAATCATCTCACAATTATATAAAAGGAATAATGGCAATTTTTTAAAAATTAGTCGAACTATTTGCGAAGTTTGATCCCGTTATGGAAAATCATGTTGAAAGGGCCCTACAATGAAACAATAGAGTACGCTATTTGAGTAAAGACAGTCAAAATGAAATATTGGAAACTTTAAGTAATGCAATCAGGGATACAACTTTATTAATCAATTCGAAAATCTAAATATTATTCCATAATTTTAGACTGCACACCTGATGCAAGTAAAACAGAACAAATGACCATTATTATTCGCTTTGTTTTCTGTGACAATGGAATTGTCAAGATCTGGGAAAACGTTTTAGGTTTTGCAGATATATCAGATTCCACAGGATGTGGTTTATGTGCAACAATAATGAAACAACTGGAAAAATGGAACATTCCCATTGAAGACATGCTAGGTCAAGGGTACGACAATGGGGCAAATCTGAAAGGGAAAAAATATGGGCTCCAAAATTTGCTTTTGAACAAAAATCCTCAAGCTTTTTACGTGCCATGTGCTGCTCATACTCTAAATTTAATCATTAACGATACAACCAAAGTGAATGCAGATACAATTAGTTTCTTTGCAATTATTCAAGAAATATACTATTTCTTTTCATTCTCTTACAAACGTTGGGCAATCCTTTTCAAGTTCGTAAAAAATTTTAACATTGAAACAGCCATCAGAAATGCGATGGGAAAGTAAAATTAATGCAATCCTCCCTCTACGATATCAGTTAGGAGAAATTTACGATGCACTTTTTGAAATTTTAAATAATGAAAATTTTAATAAAGAAACTCAGCATGAAGCACGAACATTATGTGCTAAAATAAAGGACTACAAATTTATTTGGTCTCTTATAACTTGGCACGATTTACTTAAAAGAATAAACCCTGTGAGTAAAATGCTTCAAGACAAAAATATGAACATTACACTTGCTTTAGAATCTATCGAAAACTTCAAAATATTCTTACAAGAGTATCGATCAGATACAAATTTTAAAGAAGTTCTAAAAACGGCAAAAGAACTGAGTGAAGAGGTGGATGGAGAACAAGAATTTAAAACTAGTACGGGAGTTCGACAATGAAAGAAGACACAACAGTTTGACTAGACATTGCAATGTGTTCATTAATAGAACGTTTTGAACAACTAAAAATGTATTATGATAATTTCAATTTCTTGTATAGATTACTACAAATTAATAACGAAGATTTACGAAAAAATTGTGACGATTTAAAGATTCTCTTGAAGGACGGCGACAATAAATACGTGAATGCAATAGAACTATATGATGACGAGTTATGTACTCTCCGGGATATTTTTCGGAAGGATAATTTAAATATTCAAAACCCTTTCGATATTCTTAATTTTATTGTGTCCAATAATTTATCTTTCCCTAACTTTTCAATTGCTTTAAGAATACTATTAACCTTACCTGTTAGTATAGCGAGTGGTGAACGTTCGATTTCCAAGTTGAAATTTATTAAAACCTACTTAAGAACAAGTATATCACAAAAAAGGCTTGGTAGTGTGGTGTTAATAACTATTGAAAATGATATATGTGGGGAATTAGACGTTAAGACCATTATTTCTAATTTTGTGAATATGAAATCAAAAACCCTAAAATTTTAATTTAAAAAATTTCAAGTATATTTATGTAATTTAATTTATTTTCTGTTATTCTGTAAAGATGTTAGTTTTTGAATACTTATATTAAATTTTCTAATTTTTTCTGAATTCTTTTCTTATCTTCTCATCTAGCTTGAGTTTCTTTTATTTTCCTAAAAGATAGTTCCACTTATAAAATTATTAAAAAATTTTTACAAGTTACTAAGAATTTAGTAACTTGTAAAATGCAGGAATTTTTTAAACTTTAGTTGAAATAAATTTTAGCTTTAATTAAAATTCATTTTAATTTTGTTAACGATTCGGGTCAGTGAGAAGGCTATAATCCCTGTATCATTATATTCAACGATTAAAGTGAAATGGCTTTATCAAAATTTGCTTTAACTTTTGAGAATTTTTTGAATATTCGGGTTTTTAACGATTATCCTGCTAGTCAACACCCCCGGTTCGTTACGTTTAGCGAACCAACATGTGGCTGTTCTTTAAAAATTTATTTAAGAAATTTCAAATAATTAAAATTTTTATTATCGTAAAAGAACCACATACGCCCGGATCGTTACAGGGGAGCGCTTAGATAGAAATTGCATGTGGGCGTTAAAGACCCTAGCGCCGGTTCTGATCATACTTTTTGTTGAATTCATTCACACTGCTTGCACTCACAACATCCAATGACAATCCATTCCAATCATGCACCATCCTCTGAGAGAAAAATTTAGTCCTCACTCCCTTCTTAGTGGTCTTCATTCCCTTCTTCTAAGGATGCACTCTTATCCTTTCCCCCACCCTCCATAAATTGAAAAATTCTATCAATTGAAATCCTGTATGACCCTTTCAGAATTTCTCCCTTTTGCTAGTGTATGCAGTCTACAAATTCTCAATCTGTCTTCATAATCAGTATTCCACAATCCTGATATCGGTTTTAACACTCTTCTTTGCACTCTCTCTCTCTCTCTAGTATATCATAATCAGAACGGAAGCCAGGAGGCTAGACCTTTGCACAATAGTCCAAGTGAGGTCTTATCAAGGTCTTGTAAAGAGGCAAAATGACATCCTTATCTTTATATGTGAATGTTCATTTCAGCATTGCAATTATCTTTTTTGAGTTGTATTTGCAATCTTTGCCACATGACCTCTGAACTTCAACTTCCTATCTATTAACACTCCAAGATGCCTAGCCTCATGAGCATTCTAGCCTAATCCCACCAATATAATATGACATTGGATATCTAATCACACCGAAGTGAATGACTTCACACTTACTGACATTGAACTGACACCCATTTTCTCATGCCCATAATTCTAGCCTATTCAGATCATTCTGCAGGTAGTGTATGTCGCTTGTCAAATCCTTACCAATATCATTAATGTACAGGTTGAATAACAGTGGACCGAGCACTGATTCTTGTGGTATACCACTTGTTACCTTAAATCTTGCAGACTCACATCCACTTTTTGATATCTGTCAGTCAGCTATCCTCGTATCCATGCTGATATTCTATAACCCAAACCCATTTTCTCCAATTTATGCAACAGTCTACCATGCTGCATTCTGTCAAAAGCCTTAGCAAAATCCAAAAGTATCATGGTGTATCCATTCCCCTTGTCATGTTCAATACACTCCAAGGTGTATTGAATTAGGTAACATTGTTATAGAATGTGAGCAAGTTGATAAAACATAATTAAAAGAAACACATGTATTATTTACAATTATTTAATTGTAAATATTTCATCCTAAGTATCTTAGGACATCATCAGTACAGTTATTTAAAACAGTAATAGGAATTACATACAGTTAGGGCACATGATTACAATAGAATCTCATTTAACGTGCTACAGAAGTAAAAAAAAAAAAAGAAAAAAAATTTATCTGGCCTCTCTCAACACGGAATTGAAAATCCAAACCATAGGATCCATTGGGAAAAGTCTAAACTTTTACATAGAGCATTATATAAACATGAACGTTTATACAAAGAAAGTTCTGAAGCCCTACTACACAGACCAAACTTAAACCACAACAATTCTATTCCTAAAGTATGGGAAATTGGCATACAAAATTGTGTTAAATAATTTTTTTTTTTTTTACTTCTGTAGCACATTATGCACGTTTAATGAGATTCTATTGTAATCATGCGCCCTAATTGTATGTTATTCCTATTATTGTTTTAAACTACTGTACCATAAGATACTTAGGATGAAATATTTACAATTAAATAATTTTCACTGTGGTTAATATGTGTGTTTCTTTTAATTATGATCGCACCACAGGTTTCGTTATTTAAAAAAAAATAAAATAAAAAAAAAAAAAATTGATAAAACATGCCTTCCCTTTCCCTTATGGTTTATCCAGTTGACCAGGACCATCAGTATTTGCTGAATAAAATAATGTGCTCTACACATCTGTACTGTACTACATTAAATGACAGATTCTATTTCAAAGTAAACACCTTACATGCTTTGCTAAAAATTTACAATTAGTGAGAACTGAAATGAAGTCATATAACAAATTTTTAATGAAAAAATGAAGTCTTGGGGGAAGAGATGATACTAATTTTTGTGACTTTATGCATTTTTACTATGATGTAAATTCTGGATCTTTTAAATCATTAACTGATTCATTTTTGAACAGATATGATACTGTTTTGCATTTCAGTATGGTATTAAAGTTAGCAGAGTACACCCTGATATTCCTTTATTCAAAGTATAAAAACCCACTGTGTTTCAACACAGTTTTCATTTTAGAAAGAATGATGGATTTAAAAAAAAAAAAAAAAAAAAGCTATTAACATGTAGCCGCATGGGGCCTACAAAATATTATGATAGTACTACATGAAAAACTTAATTCTTGTTGGTCAAATTATATTTAAATATTTGCAAAATAAACAATATATTAAATTTCCAGAAAAATCGAATTAAGATATCATTTAAGCCTTAAATCAAGCAGTGGAAAAAACAAAAGAGTATAATATCCAGTTCATAGATTATGAAGGCCTTCAACTCAAGTAATAAAATGCTTAAAGCTTTAAAATGTATAGGAATTGCTTAAGAGTCAAAGCTGTATAACTGGGAGAAGACTTCCACATAGCCTTTTAAGGAATATGGAGAACCAACTGAGGCCTCTAACCCAGGCGTTCCCAACCCTATGCCAGCGAACACCATGGCGCCTGTCGACCAGTTTGTGTGTGCCCACCGTATTGTATTCAACCGTGTGCCGTATAGTTTGAAATAATCACGTGCACATCACGCAACAATTCATGGCATGCTACATGGCGCATGTGTTAATGACACATGATGAGTATTAAATGCATACATTGTAAAGTAAACGCACATTCGAAGTTGTTCATTATCTCTTGCTAGTTATATGAGCATAATTTTAACGGTGTTTTGTACTTAAATTTTTGAAATATTTTCATTTTTAATCCTAAAATCAGTGAATCAAGTAAAAGACAACGAATCTATAATTTTAACACTGACTGGGAGGAAACATATTGTTTCGTTAATTTTAAAGATAATTGTGGATCTCCCGTTCATTTCCTAAATATGAAAAAAAGGGTAGGTGATAGTGAATTTAACTTGTCACCATTTGTTAAACATCTTCAAGTGCTTAAAGAACAGTTTGAAAAGAGATTTCAGGAATTTACTATCATCGAGCCAATGATCTTTTTTTATCAATCCTTTTACTTGCCAAGTAAATATAATGGAAATAGCTGCATGCATTGCAAAGCTTGTTCAAGTAAATGCTGAAGAACTGGAGCTAGAAATTTTGGATCTTAAGAATAACATTATGCTAAAATCCCATATAACAGATGAAAACTTTTGGAATCTAGTGGATAGAAAAAAGTTTCCATTCTTAAAAAGAGCAGCGTACAAGATAAAATTGTTTTTTCGGTTCCACATACCTTTGCAAATCATTGTTTTCAACCATGAATGTCATAAACTCAAAATATAGATCACGACTCACTGATGAACATCTTGATGATTGTTTAAGAACTGGAATATCATCATATTCTCCTAATTATGAAGCACTGGCCAATGAAATGAAATGCCAAAGATCACACTAACTTACATATATATTTTTAATTTTTATATAATGTAAACTTTTAACTAATAAAACATTTGATTATAATGTAAACTTTGTATGTATTCATTTAACAAAAGAATTCAAAAAATTTGCTTTAAAAAATGGATGGTGCTGGTCGCCCTACCGGTATTTTAGAATGTGCTCTAGGAAACAAAAAGGTTGGGAACCCATGCTCTAACCTAATGTCCGTTCCTCACCATTTTGTGGTGCACCCTGCTAGGTATCTACCTAAATACTGAACGAACAAGAATGGCTGGGAATTTGGGATTTATCCAACCAAATTGTATTCTTATTGGGTTAAACCACAATGTAAAATGATGGCACAACATGACAGAATTTGATGCTGGCTGAGGCATCACTTGGTTAAACAATGCTCCCATTCTTTTTTGTCAGGGAATCAGGATGAACAGAGAAAAATCAACTACTGGAACAAATCCTAGAATATGTTCCAACACAACATCAACAAAGTTCAAGGTTGGTACTTTTAACATTAGAAGCATCAGTGGGAAAAGAAATGGATTAGCAGAAGATTTGGATAAGTACCAGATCGACATATAATAGGTGTGACTGAAACAAAGAAGATAAAAACAGGTGAGATCTTTCTAACTGACAGATACAAAATGTTATATTCAGGCAATAACAATATCAAGGAAAAGAGGGGGAAACTATAGCATTCAACACTAAATATGAGGATAATCTTCTTGAATGGCAGGCATTAGAGGAGGCAGCAAGCTCAGTTGAAAAGGAAAAATTGGTCCTTGTTGGAGATCTAAACATTGGAGTAGGAATTGATTACCATACGTATAGAAATGTTTTGAGAAAATTTGGAGAAAAGCACAAAGCTAATAATAATGGTAAATGCCTGTTGGATTTCTGCTCAGGACATGGAGTGGTTATTACTAACACAACGTTCCAATATAAAAATGTGCAAAATTCACATGGAGAGAAGACGCAAGGAATAAGAAAAGTCATTGCCTATGTTATTGTTAGAGTGATGTTTTCCCACTGGAGTGCAAAGAGGATTTGAAATTGGAAGTGATCACCATTTAGTCTTGAGCAGGATAAAGTTGAATTTCATATTGAAAAGAAGAACAGTAAGAAAGTTTTAAAGCGAATAAAAATTGAACAGCTTTCAGATGTGAACTGTAGATTAAAATACACAAACATTATTCAAGAAAAAATGAAAGAGTTTGAGAACAGGAACCCAAATCTTGGAGATTCAGTGGCAAACTCTGAAGAAAACATTGATTGATTCTGCCAGAGAGGCATGTGGTGAGGTTGCCTGCAAGGATAGAAAAACCAGAACTCCATGTTAACATATTAACATATAACTCATTTTAACATATGGATCTGATAGCTGGATTAGAAATAAAACACTCGACCAAAGACTAGTGACCACAGATATGAGAGTCTTGAGGAAGATTACGTGCATGAACAGATGACATCAATGGCAATATCATATGAAAAATGAGGATATTAGGAAAGAACTTGATATTATTAGCATCCAGGAATGTGTTAGAAGAGCTAATCTCAGGTGGTATGGTCACTTAAACAAAATGGGAGAGGAAAAATTAGCAAAACAAGTGTTCTCTGCCAAAGTAGCAGGAAAAAGACCCGGAGGAAGAACTAGATTATAGGTGGATTGATACAGTAAAAAGTGCCTTAGAAGACAGAAATGAGATCTGATAATGTTGGAGTCTTGACAGATAACAGATTGAATTGGAAGAAAATTGTATTGTTAGGAAGTTAGTAATGATGTAAGTTCCTCATGTAGTACTGTCATAATATCCTGTACACCCCGTGAGGGTACATGTCAGGAATTTGATTATGAGATACCTCTATTAATTCAGAACATTTATCCCAGGAGATCCATTATTTACGCCATACCTATTCTTAAGCTTATTCATTGACGAAGCACTCGCAACTACCTTGGGAAACTTATTCATCACCTTTGAAAAAAAAAAAATTAGTTATAATGCCCTTGCTATCCACATTCTTATTGAAAAAAGTCTTTGGTATCAATCCTATGAAGTACCTATAATAAGTTATATATTCTTTTATTTTGTGTCCTTTTTGTTGCCTATGTGCTAGTTTTTGAAATTCCACAGACGTTCAGACTATTCTCGTGCAGAGCACTCCATAGGCCCCACAATCTTTGTCACTTGCCTCTGGATCTTCTCCACCATTTCTTCATCCCACAGAATCTGCATGCAGTAGTCTAGATGTGGCTTTATTAAAGCCTTATAAAGGAGTACAATAACTTTCTATCCTTGCTTGTATGATGTGGTGTTTGGCTACTTTGTGTTAGTTCTGGTTCTGTGAGTTATTTGTTTTTAGGACACCATATTGTTGAGTTGGATGGTCAAATATCTTCCTATATGTGTACATAAGCAGAAAGATAATGAACCATCAGGAAGATGTGCAACTAGTGTATCTGGAAAGGGCAGACAGTCATTAGCTTCTTGTTCCATTGTGAAGTGGATTTTAGGGTGCTGGCTATTTAAATGTATTAAAAATGTATGTTTCTGGACCATGTGGCCAAATAACAAACACATCATCAACATACAACAGCCAAACCACTGGTTTGAGAGTGGCTGTATTCATAGCTTGGTTTTCAAAGTGTTCTTTTTGTAGAAATTAGTAAAAACACTAACTCACAGCACCAGAACTATCTGTTCCAAAGACAGCGCCCTTACCTTTGAGCTCACTTACTTGCGTCACACTTTTTTAGCCAATGGTTTTAATCTCCAAAGAACACACACAAAATACTAATTGCTCTCCAGAAATCCACTCCATTTGCCTAATGCATAAGACTAACAAAAATTGTACCATCCATTCGTTCAGGACACAGCCAAAAAGATATCCAGAGTGCTTAATAAATATCAGCTCTGTACCACATTTAAACCATATATCAAATTGACAACTCTCTCCTTTATCATATCCTGTAATGTATAAAGTGTCTGCCAATCTCTCAGGTCAAGATTATATGATCACTTTCTCCAAGCAGAGGAAGCATAGCTGGTTACTGTTAAGTTCTCTGATGCTATGACCAGATCCAACACTCTTGAACCTCATGTCCTCTCTATTACATGCTATATCAGGTAATTATCTTTCAGCAGCTGTATGAATTAGATTTCTGTCTCTCCATGTGACGATTCCTCCTCCTAATCAATGTCCCATGTTTGAAATCCCCCCCCCCAAAAAAAATAATAATTACACGACCTGCATTCATGCTAATTTGTCAATGCAATCTGTATCTTGCACTAGATTGTCTCTGCTCTGCATCCCTGTCATCCTGATGTTCTTCTGCCCCTTTTTGGCTTCAGTCTTCTGCTGTCATTACAAAACTCCTCCCTCTCTCCATCCTGTTCCTTCTGCCCTCTCTATAGATGATATATCCTTTGCATTCTATTCCTATGACTATATTATCCTTGGTCAACCAAGTCTCACCAGTGCCTATAGCTATTGGCCAAGTTAAGCTAAGCTAATCTATGCCCAAAACTCCTCTCTCATATTTGGAACACTCCTTGGATTAGTATACATAAACTGCAATACCCCTTCCCTAATCCCACAACTTCCCTTACACTTTGTGTTGCTTAGTCCACCAAAGTTAAGAACTTGAGGAGGTACATTCTGCACCATGTGATCACTATCACTTACTAACCTCTAGGTTTCCTTGTCCCCATGCTCATCTGCTTCCCCCCTCCCCCCACACATACACGTCAAACACTAGTTTCCTTGACTCTGCACTTCTGAACTCTCACTGAACAACACTTTTTCAAGACTCCTGATGCCAGATCCATTCAAATGCAAGCCATCCACCTTATGTAAATCTTTCCATCAAACTCGCTCCACACATCCACAATCTTTACACCATTTTTCCTTCACAATCTGTGTCCTGATTTGTTTGTGATCACAGCTCTGTTTCAGCTCACCTTTATCATACTGTGGCAACAGTTTCACAACTTTTACTTCCTCGCTCTTTTGTATGTGCTGGCATCTCTTTCATATCTTCTCACATACCATACTTATCACCTGTTAAATCATTTATACCAGCCATAATAAACATCTCTTTTACTCTCTACATCCGTACAGCATCATATTAACATTCTTAATTTTACCACCAGGAAAACATAATTTCATCACTCTCCTTAAAGCACACCATACACGCTTTTGCTTTTTCATACTCTGCTTTCTCTCCCCTTACATCTTCCTTTCTTTTGCTTCTTTATCATACCATTCCTTTCCTTACCATCTAGTCATTCTCTTCATTTTCTGCCATTTCATTCTTGTAGTCACTCAAACCACTTGCAACATCAGCATTGCTAATTGCATTTTCACTCATTTCATCTTTCAACTCACAGCTATCATTCTAGTTACTCTCTTCACACTTTTGGCATTCTCTCTCTCTTGCAACACTTAGGATACACCTGCTCTCCCATTTCATTTTCCCTTCTATAAAGTCTTCCATGCTGCAGCAAACAAAATCACACAAGTTCAAATTGCCTGCTACATTAATATGTGGCAGGCAATTTGGCAGGCCTTTCACATATCAATGCCGTAACATGGCAATACAGCATACTATAAAACAAAAATAAAAGCTTTGAAAACCACATGAGTAACACACAACTCTTTATAATTAAACCAATAAACCCTCATAAATATAATGATGCAGAAAGAACGAGTGAAATATTGATAAATACTTTCAAAAAGTATTTATCTTTTGGCACCAAAAATCATCATGTGTAGCACCTCACATTACACCAACTAACCAAATGAAGCTTAACCAACAAAAATTCTGCTAAGAGAAAGATATATAAAATACAAGAACTACTAGAGCTAACAAACTTGTTTAGCAATATCACATTTTAATAGCTATCACTCACCACATTTTGAACCTGGCATTAATATACATGAACTGCAATACCCCTTTCATCCCACAACCTTCCCTACACCTTACATAATAAGTGGCCAACAGCAGGCCCGTGGGCCACATGCTGCCCGTAACGTGATTTTGTGCAGTCCGCAGCAGGATAAAAACTATATTAAATTACATGTATTATCAATTTAGCTATTAGTTTCGACCACAGATTTTCTGATTGATATACCAGTTATATTCATTATTTCTGATGACGAAACAATTTATATTCTCAACACGGAATCAAAATTGCTTTAAAAAGATTACTCAATTTATAAAATCTACTGCTTCTCTGTGCGAGTAGTAGGAGTGGTAGATTTCTATGCACTCTAGAGTAACGCATCATTGAAAGTCACTTACTCTGCTCTGGTTACAGTGATCAGTTTCAAGTATTTTATATTGTTCTCCCAGTAGTGAAATGATTTAACAAATATAGTAATTCTATAACTATTGCCTAAAAAAATGCAAAGTTTATTTTTATTTAAGTTCTGTCTAAAAGTGTGTGGCGCGTGACGCTACCACTCATCATATATTGGCCCTCGTATAGAATGATGTTGGCCACGCCTGCCTTACATTACTTAGCCCACTAAATTTAAGCACCTCAATGATATCAGCGTGTTTTTGTCTTCAGGAATTATATTTAAAACCCAGCAAGGATCCCACTTTAATTTCTGTCCTTCCAAATAATGGCAAAATGTCATTATTTGGAAGGACATACCCAGAGATGGACCTGCCCATACTGAAGTTGCTGTCCTAGTGGGCATCCATACTTCTTCCCAGTGTATCCAGTTTTATACTGGTCTTGAAGTAATAGCCATTCATCTGTCAATGGGATTTCTAATTACGTTTCATTTATTTACTACCAGGTTCTGAATTAAATTAGATTGACTGTAGTTGTTATGGGTGACTTTAATGGATACATCTCCCTCCCTCTCTCTCTCTTGAGGGGTAGTGCCAACATGAATGAATGAGGCCATATTGTTGAGTGAATGCTTGATAATAGTAACCTCTCCCTTCTTAATAATGGATGCATTACCTCCCTCCACATGCCTACCCATTCGTATTCTGCACTAGATCTTATGTTCTACTCCCCTGCCATTCTTCTGCTGTTCACATGGGGTGTCGAAGAGAACACATATTGAAGTAATAATTTTCCTGTGATTTGCACTATATCTTCACAGGAATCATGTTCTCTTACACAGATACTCACATGGAAAATTGGCCAGGCTAACTGGAATAATTTTGCCTATCTTGCAAAATTTGATGCTAAAGCAGTTAGCCAAACACTTATCAATGAAACTAATGTTTTTACAGATTGTGCTGTCTGGGCAGCAACTGCAGTTCTGGGTGGAGCCCAGAATGCCAAGCAGCCCAAGAAGATTAAGATGAAGTATGGGTTATGTTTTACAGATTCCCCACATCAAATCTCATAGCTTTTAGATGTACACATGTCAAAGCACATTATGTTCGATATCAGAGTCAAAAACAATCATAGATTGAGTTTGCATCTATCAGTTATGCAAAGTGAAAAAGTTGTATGTGATAAAATTTAGAAAATGAAGGGTAGATATAGCCCACACCATTTGTCTACCTTGAAACATAATTTCAGGAGATATTTCTCCTAAAATATTAGCACTGATATTTCAGGAGAAAATGTTGCTAGAATCTCAGCACCTTGTATCCCCCTGAATTTTTAATACTGAAAGAATAAGAAAAAATAATGACTAAACTTTTCTACAAATATAGCCATTAATCGGCCATTTGTTAAGGAGGAACTAAAAAAGGTTTTTTTTTTTTTTACATGCAGTAGTGCTTGATGACATTCATTATCAAAGAAATGTGTTGAATGATGCGCAGTTCTAATTTATTGCATAGAAAATAATTATTATTAAATATGAATTAGCATCATCTAATTCTGCATATGTTGTAGATCATGTAAAATGTAAACACACAAAAATGTAATATAAATTATTAGAAAAAATTCACAAAATTAGAATAATTTTTCAGATCGGTTTTGAGGAGAGCATAGAAATGCCATATATTTAAGTAGCTGTGGGACTGACTTGTGTGAGGAATCGTTTGCGTACAGATTTCAGTTAATCATTTGCTAAACATGGGTCGAGCAAGTGACATATCGGAAGTTAAGAAGTTTCGTTTCAAACTTAACAGTTTATAGATAAGGAATTGAAATGTTTTCACACATGTGTGAATGAGTATTGAGACAGTATTCTAATAACCAGAATTTTCAAAATAATGGCTGCAATAGCAATTGAAAGGTAATAACCCCATCAAGAGATGAGAAGAGATTGATGAATATTGTGAAGAAAAACCACTTCCAAAGTGTAAGGTATTTTCACAGGAAATGGAAAGAGCAAGGTGTGAATTGTCTAAACCTACAACGTTGAGACCACAAATTGGGTTTTAAATCATATGTGCGTGAGACGAAGTTGCTTATGACTTCCAAGCAAAAGGCAGCTAGAATGAGATGATATAAACAAAGATTGTTGTTGAGGTCAAGAGGACTGATAAAAGGTACTTTTTAGTGTTGAAAGTATGTTTTGTGTGTCCCATGATCAAGGGATACATGGCATCTTGAGCGAGAAGCATTTGATAAAGAATGCATAAAATATTCGGTGAAATTTGCAATTTCTGTTATGGTATGGACTTGTATGAACAGAGGGTCCGTAGGCTGTGTATTGTGTACAAAAGAGTCAATTCCAAAGTGTACCAAGAAATTCTTGAGCACTTTGTTACCAGGATTGGAAGATTTATGTGATGCTGATTTCCTTTTTCAGCAAGATTCAGCTTCTTGTCACACTTCCAAGACCACTACTAGATGTCTAAAAGAAAGGCAAATCAATGTAATTCGTTTGCTGGCAAACTAGATTTAAATCTCATTGAGAATTTGTGGGGAATTATGAAGAAATAGCTTTAAGAAGCTGTTTAAAGAGACAAAAATGAACTTGTTTCTAGTCTGCAGACCATATGGGCATGTTTTGATTAAAAAAAAAAAAAAAAAAACTGAACTTTAAACTTTAAAGAGACAAAAATGAACTTGTTTCTAGTCTGCAGACCATATGGGCATGTTTTGATTAAAAAAAAAAAAAACTGAACTGCTAGTAAATAATATGGTCAACTGTTTACAAATGGTCATAAAAGCTAAGGGGGATGCAACAAAGTACTAATTATCATGTTGTTTCCCTTTGACTGTAAATTTTGTGCATTTATTTTTGCATTATTCTAATATTTTGAACCATATTAAAAATTATTCTAATTTTGTGAATATTTTCAAATAACAGTTTTCTTATCATTTATATTATTATTATTATTCATGCCTCCATGGAGTCAAAAGACTCATCGTGGAGAGGTCCTTCCTAAGACTCATCGAGGGGAGGTCCCCCTAAGAAGCACAAAGTCTATCATACCACTCCTTAAACTCATTGACCGTTCTCGCTCCCACCACTCCATCAGGCAATGCATTCCACGGTTCAACCACCCTCCACACAAAGAAACCACTCCTTACCCTCTTGCTCACAGTTTCCTTTCGGTAACTTCCAGGGATGGCCTCTTGTCATCACTCCTTCCTGCTGTTCAACCAAGCGAAAGACCTCCCCAGTGTCAACCCTGTAACCACCTCTCAACAGTTTAAAAGTCTCAATCATATCACCTCTCCTTCTTCTATCCACCAAACTCTGCAGTCCACATTCCCTCAGCCAATCCTCATAACTATGCTTGTGCAGTCCTGAAACCATCTTTGTCATCTGTCTTTGTATCCTTTCCACAGTTAATTTATCCCCTTCAAATCCTGGGGACCAAATCTGAGAACAATAGTCCAAGTGTGGTCTGATCAGAGACTTATACAACGGAATGATAACCCTCTTATCTCTGCAGGTCAGTGTCCTTCTCATAATTGCAGCAATCTTCTGTGTTACCTTCACCACCTTTGCAATATGTCCTCTAAATTTCAGGTTTCTATCAATCATCAACCCCAGATCTCTTGTTTCCCCTACTTCCTCCAGTATAACTCCTCCCATAGAGTATGCAGCATCCCATCGATGTTTCCCAAACCTCAAGACCTTACATTTTGCTGCATTAAACTGAAATCCCCATTCATTTGCCCATCTATCTAGCTTATTTAAATCCTCTTGCAGGGCTACCACATCTGCACTATTACTAATAATCCTTCCCAACTTCGCATCATCCGCAAACAACTGAATATCCCCTTGCAATCCACTGGCAATGTCATTGATATAAAGGTTAAACAATATAGGTCCTAGTACTGAGCCCTGTGGGATCCCACTTGTAACCCTCTGCCTCCTTGAAACTGCTCCACCATACACAATTTTTATATTTTATATTTTTATATTTTTGTTTGTTTACATGGTTATATAATATACAAAGTATGTAGATTTAGATGATGCTAATTCATATTTGGTAATCATTATTTTCTATGCTATAAATTAGAATTGCAAATCATTCAACACATTTTCTTTGATTATTTTAATTTTTTGATTCGGAGATGTACAACAGAATAATCAGAGGAAGAATTGCTGAATCCTTGGCTTAAGTCGGTTGTCATTGCCATCCAAAAATTAGGAAAAAAAATCCAACACAAGCAAGCAGTTACTGGCATATCACTCTGACCAGCTCTTTCTATGATAAATTTAGAAAGAAATTATATTTTCTTCAACACAAAATATGTCTTTTGTAGACACCGATTGACAGTGGACCATTTGGTCTACCTAGGAACTTGTGTTTCCTGACCTAATATAATCAGATCCCACTTAACTGCAGCAATTATACAGCAGAGTTTCATGCCAATCATCTTGTCATGTTGGAGGCTTAATGGATTGTATACAGCACTCAGAAAGGCATAAAAACAGAATTTAATTCTTCCTATATTTCGTCTGTCACCAAGACATCTTCAGAGATTACAAAAAGACTATGTAACATAAACACAAATAACAAACAATACTAAGCCCAACCACGTAGGTGACACTAAAGTCCTATCTAGGTGGAGCGCCCTCTAAGGATGGTTGTAGGTGGCCTGGAATGTAAAGTGGGACCTCTGGTGATAAGCATTTCCTAAATCTTAGGAAGCTCAATGTAACCATATTTGTTAAGATTTGGTTGATTCCTGAGAGCTGCTGCTGCTGATTCTAAGAATAGTCATCTTTCTCTTTTGAATTTGCTGTGGTGGAGCATGGTGGTTTTTTTCCATGAGATCCTGTGGGTTGTATCCAAGACATGGTCAACCAGGCCTGACTGACCATAGTCGTGGTTGCAGATTTATGACTTATGTTCCTCCAGGTGGATAGTAGCTGATCAGCCTGTCTGTCCAAAGTATGCCAGTTTACAGGACAGGGTACTTTATAGACTCCAGGCACTGAGAGAGGAGGGAGCTGATCTTTTGTAGAGCGGATAAGGGTAGCAAGTTTGCAGTGAGTGAGTCTTAAAAAATGCTATATGTAGGTTGTACTTTTTTAAAATCTTGGCTATTTTTTCAGATGTGCCACGGATGTAGGGTATAGTGACGGCATTTCTAAACTCTTTTTGAAGAGAAGACTGGGGGGGGGGGGGGGGGGGCTGATTATTTTTTTAATGCTGTGATCGCTGTAGCCATTGGAGAGGAAAGTGTTGTGTATGTGGTCAAACTCAGTTGTAAGGGTGGAACAAACTGGAACAAAGATTGTGAGCTCTCTTGGTAAGAGTTTTAATAATGCCATATTGTTGAGCAGGGTGGTGGTGGTGGGAGCATTTGTGGATGTATCTGCCTGTGTGCGTGGGTTTTCTATATACCTTGAAGGAAAGTGTACCGTTGGGAAGGCGTAACTAAGGTGTCTAGGAAGGGTAAACAATTGTTCTTTTCCTTTTCCATCATGAACTGGATTCTTGGATGTAGGTGTTGAGCCTCCAACATAATGTCCTCACAGCACTTAAGCCTCTACACACGCAATCATCTTGTGTTTGTGCACATAAAAGAATGATACAAAAATGTATGTTTTATACAGATTCAGAGTTCTTTACAGTTCTTTATAAAGCACTGGATGTGGATTGTATACAATCCACAACCAGTGCTTTATGATGTTCTACAACTGCCATATAAACTGTAAAAATTCTTAATTTTGATGTTCAATTGTTCTGTATGCCTGGCCATATTGGAAAGAACAGAAATAAGACTGCAGCTGTTAGCTTATCTCATACTTTCCACATGCTATTTATTAGTCCAGTACATAGACAACAGACAGGTTATGAGATCAAGGCTAATTAATCAGTGGCAGTTATCATTGTAAGAATCACAGACAAATAAATTGCTTGAAATTAAACATAGGCAGTCAAGTCAATGTAGAAACAGAAGAAAGGGGTTTGTTCTTGCTAGGCTTTGCATAGGTCAGTCATCTTCCTTTCCTCCTGTTTTATGCATAAACCATGCAGGATTTTAAAACCAGATCCAGTGAAATAGGGTGATTAGTCCATATTCCCATTGTATATAAATTGATAATGTTCTTCTTTCCAGTTTACAATCAGAAACTTGGATTTCTTTGTTTTGCAACAAAAAAAACAGAGCTTCTGGGAGGAAAAACTCTGCCACTTCTGTATGATACTGGCTAACTCACCTTATTTGAAAAGCCCAGATACAGATTCCTCGTATCCTAGGTGGGATTTGAACCAGGTCTTTCTGACCAAAGGGCAACTTCAAAACCAACTGAGCTACAGAGGCTCCTGGTCATCTTATAGATTTTCTGTTAAGGGCTGATGACCCACCTATGTGTAAGCAGTGTGACACTCATCCTGCCATTTGCCACAGTCTGATGGAGTGCTATCATTTCACTTGAAAGAAATTAAATTTTTACTAATCTGGCTGAGGCCACATACACTCAGGCAGATCTTGTCAGACTCTGACAAATTGCACAGTTTTTCTCTCTTTTTTTTTAATAAAGAATTAATTTATACAAAAAACATTTGATGATAATTACTATCAATGTGTAGATACAGCATTGCATACATTTTCAAAAACTTGTGTTCTGCTGTAGCCTTTAGAATAGTGTAGTATTGTCCTTGCACCAATAAATTGCAAACCAGCCAACAACATCCCCTTTACTCATTCATTCCACCAGCTTCACATCCATTCAAATTTGCTCTAACTTATGTAATAATTTTCCATTTGGTATATTCTGCCAAATGTTGTTTAAATTACAGCAGTATCATGATGCTGCTTTGCCTTATCCACTTCCACTGTTATTCTATTATAAAATGTGAGTGAATAATTAAGGCAGGACCTACCTTTTATGATGCTGTGCTCCCTGCCATATCATATTTGCTCATTTTTCAATTCTACTCTTAACAAACTTTTCCAGTGCCTGAAGCATCATCCCTGAATACCAATTAGTATGTAATTTTCTACTTATATCTTAGACCCACCTTTATGTAATGGAATCATCTTACAATCTTTCCACTCTCTTGGAAATCATCCTAGAGCTGAGATTAGAAGCTATATAATTCTTGTAGCACACAAGCCAACATGCCATTCATTGCCACTACTGTATTCACATGGATATTTTTCAATATGCTGAGCACCTCCAGTTCAGGTGTCAGTGTTCACATCAGTAACTGCATAGTTTCCACCTAAATAATACACCCTTTACAAAGTGATCACTCACAAGTTTATCTATTTCTTCTGCTTCTGTCACTTTCCTACCATCAGCACGAATCAAAGTTATCTTTCTGTAATATTTCTTCTCTTACTTTTTTTTACATAGCAAAAACACTCATGGAATTACTCTCTCCTGCTTATCTAATTTCCTCTCATAACCTGATTTATCCTTTCTTACTGTACTAATCATACTTCCTTGCCTGCATTTTGTATTGTTCACAAGCACACTAATCACTTTTTTTCTTTATATTCCCTACACAATGGTTTCTTTCACTCTTGTTGCTGTTTCTGCTTTATATTTCTATTCATTCATTTAAATCCACTTGGTTTATTCTCCTAGCATTGGAAATATATTCTGATACTGCTTCCCTCAAACAGTCTATAACCACTTCCCATGCATTATTGACATTCTCATCATTGCAGTTTCACATAAGCTCTTTCTTTCTTGACTAAGAATTCCATATGATCAGCAACCTTCCAGAACCAGACTGCTTGGTTACTTTACCCACGCAGAAGCATAGTGGCTACTGTGGCTATGGGTACATCCGATACTATTACCAGATCCAGCACTCTCAAACCTGGTCCCCTTCATCATATGTTGTTTCAGGTAATTATCCCTTAGTAACTGTATAAAGTCCATTTCTATTTTGTCACACATCCTTTCCTCTCTCCAATGTATGGCCTCATCGTTGAAGCTCCAATAATAATTGCTCAGTCTGCACACCTTGTGCTAATCTGCTGATGTGTGATATCATCCTAGCTTCAAATGAACCACCTCCATCAGAACTAAATTTTTCCTCAACTTTGTTGGTTGAAGTTCTTCAGGTATCATCAGTAATTCCGCTCTTTCTGTCCTATTTCCTTTATCCTCCCTGAAAGTACAACGTGCCTTATATTCTATTCCTGTAACTGTGTTATCTTTTTTCAAGCACTTTTCACTGATGCCAATAACTTTTGGCCAAGTCAAGCTTATCAATGCCAGAAACTCCTGCCATTTATTTCTGGTACTTCTGGCATCCATGTACATACACTTCACCATCATGCATAGTTACCATTTCATGATGTCATTATCAGCCCATTCAGATTTGAAACCGAAATTGTACCTGGCTGTTCATGATCATTTCTGCATTTCCACTCATTATTCCATGGTTTCCTTCTGGACTGCATCCCAGCCTCTCCGAAATACCTCTAGTTTCTCAGATTTTGCACTTCCAACCTCTTAATGAACAGCACTTGCTTCAAACATTCAAACTCCAAAACCATTCATATGCAATTTGTCCAATATACAAGTCCTTTTGTCCATCAAATTCACTCCATACATTTACAAACTGCACACTGTTCCTTCCTCCTGCACAATCTTCTCATTGGGTCATTAGCAATCAGGAACCTTTATCTCAATTCACTCCTGTTATACTGAGGCGGCAGCCTCACAATCTTTACTTTCTCATTCTTCTTTTCTACTTCTTCCAGAACTCTTTCACTCACCATTTTTTTCACCTTTTTGGTCATTTGTTCCTGCCAAAACAAGGAACTATTTCTCTTCTTTCTCAGACTAACAGCTTTACTCACCAATTTCCTTGAACTTTGCATATGAGAAACATGCTTTTGTTCCTTTTTCATTAATTATGCTTCTTATCATAGACTCTCCATACAGTATTCTTCCTCTTACAATCAGTTTCTTGCTCTTTCATATTCACTTTTTTTCATTCTCCCTCCTGCGCCACATATTAAACATTTCTCAAGTTTCTCCAGCTCATGTTTTGTTTAGTATTTCTAAGGGCTCTGTGTAAGTGCACTGTTATTCTCCTCACAACCATTATTAATATTTTGTCCACTATCTCTCACTCCAACTACATTTTCTACAATACTTTTATGCCGTACATCATTAATATTCCTTGTTTCATTCTCCTGCTTTTGACACTTGCATTTATTTTACTCACACAAAACAATTGCAACTCTCTCATTCATGCTATAAGCCATGCACCATGGTGTACTCATTGGTCACACTTTGCTTTTCATGAAATCTCTCATATTAAATTTATTGTATAAAGAATTTTTGGCTGCTATTTTTCTTGTATGTATTGATACCATGTAAAACAGTTTTGTGAACAATATCACACAATAAGATTTGTGAACAAACACACACTCGATCACACTTATAAATTAAGTAAAAACTACCAGTAACTATTAGTTAAATCATGAATATTTATTAAAATAAGTGTTATCTGTATGATATGCAGCACCACTACTTTGTGACAATGCTAATGACACTTCCTTATATTTTCATTTGTCTGATTGCAAAATCTAATAATAATACTTAATTAATATTTTCTATTCTTAATGCTGATATATAGGTTATAAAAGATGTGAAGATATTGGACAACCCCATTGTACACATTTCTACCTGCCAGTTCATTGCATATGCTCTGTATCCCCCTGTCAGAGCTTCTCTGTACACCATTTGGATTGTTCTGAACATTTTTTTTTTTTTTCATTTTGTACATTAACATAAGCGTTTTAGAGGTCAAAGTTGAAAGAGATATTCTTTATGAAATTCCCACGGTTTCTTGATCCTTGGTCATAATGTAAAAGCAAGTATTCACAGCCCTCTGTTTGGGTTGAATTTAATTTGGATGTTTTTTCACTTAATTATAAAGCATTTTTTACTTGAAAAGAAATTGTTTAATAAGGAAACTTTCTACCAATTAAGTTTAAAGTAGAAAAGAACCAGGTATTATTGGTCATTAAAAAAAAAAAAGTAACAAGGTTAATTGATCTACTAGATTTGTCACTAAAAATCACACGGTTTATTCCGAGATAAACACACACACACACACACACAATATATATATGTATCATCAACCATAAACTAAAACGCTACTAAACAATAAACAAAGCTTGTAGGAGTTTCCATTATTTAACAGTATAAATAATGGAAACATGGAGAGCATGTTATCGAGTCAGCTGTTATCGAGCATTGTTTTGCAGGTGGTTTGCTGAGAAGTTAAAATTTGGCATCTGAAAGGATCTAATGAGAGATGAACTTGTCTTCCAAGTAGGACATAGATCTTTTGCTCTAATCAATGTTAAGGTGTGTGTGTGGGGTGGGGGAGAAAGTGATAAGCTGAGCCAGAGCTATCTTCTCTTTTGTGAGCAACTTCCCCAAGATGTTCTTTTTGTATACATGAAAGGCCACATATGAGGGTGGTCTGAAAAGTTCTCAGCCTAACATGAAAAAACGAATTTATAATTTCAAAATTATTTTTATTTTTCAACATAATCTCCCTTAAGACTAATACATTTATTCCAGTGCCATTATCCTGTTCCTATAGTGGTTCTCAGTAATATCTGCAAAATACCACTCTACAGCTGCAATCACCTATTGATTCGTAAAAAAAACACTGACCAGCGAGGAAGAGTTTTAGTTTTAGGAAGAGGTAGAAGTTAGAGGAAGCCAAATCTGGGAATAGGGTGGATGTTCCAACAATTCATAGTGCAAATCCCTTAATTTTCCCATTGCCAAAACACCTTTGCGGCAGGTGCATTGTCCTGATGAAAGATGATTTTTTTCTTCTGCAAACTGGGTCTTTTCCTCACAAATTTTTTCGTCTAGTCTGGTTAAAAGATCGGAATAATATTCCTCGGTTATTGTTTTACCTTTTTCAAGATAATTAATAAACAAAATGCCTCTAGCATCCCAAAACACCGATGCCATGACTTTTTCTGCTGATGGAACCGACTTTATCTTCTTTGGTGCTGAACAACTGGCTTCTGTCCACTGTTTTGACTGCTGTTTGGATTCTGGCATGTAATGGTGAATTCAAGTCTCATCCATAGCAATAAATTGACGCACAAAATCAGTTTTATTCTTGTTAAAACGCTCCAAGTACTGTTCAGAGAGATTTTCATGCGAGTGTGTTTTTTGATCTGCTGTGAGCAAGCTCGGCACCCATCTTGCGCAAAGCTTTTTCATTAACTAAAATTAATATTTTAGTTAATGATAAGCTGTGCATAAGATAATAATTAGGAACTGTTATTTGCAATTCTTCATGCAAAATATATTCTACACGTTCTTTTGAAATGCCTGTAGTCTCGGAAATTTCATGCACTTTGACTCGCCAGTCATCCAATACCATATTGTGCACTTGATCAATGATTTCTGGTGTTGTTACATCCTTTGGACATCCTTCACGTTGATCATCTTCAAGGCCATGTTTAAATTTGGCAGCCCATTTCTTAATTGTCGAAAACAAAGGAGAAGAGTGCCCATAAACTTTTATGAGTTTAGAATGAATTTCTTTTGGTATTAAACCTTCTTTTACAAAGAATTTTATAACCACACGATACTCAATTTTATCCATTTCTACTTGATAGAATGACTTGCAATTTCACATGGATGCTTATGACAGATGTAGCAACTTGGAAAAAAAAATCTTGCCGATAGTGTTGGCATCTATGGTCAAGGCCGAGAACCTTTCAGACCACCCACGTTAGCAAGGGATTCTGTACATCCAAGGATGTTTGTAAAAGTGCTTAGCATCTTAAGAATAGTGGAACAGGCATCATATAGTAAGAACAAGTTTATAAGCCACCCTAATATCATGGGTTTTGAGGAGGCTAATGGTCTTGATTGAAAGTCTACCAGCATAAGTGATGACAATTGTGTGTCTGTAGTGAATATCCATAATTTGCTGTGGGACAGGATCAGAGAAAAGCAGTTTATGAATTGTTTTTGAATGCCTGCTCTGAGTTAGTTGCTGGAGTAGAATTTGTAGTTCTTCGTTAATGTTCTTTTCATTTCTTAAGATGTAAGTAGCACAGTTTTTAACTATATGATCCCCAAATTTCTGTGAATCGTGTAGTGAACACAAATGGAGTTAATGACTAGTATGGGTTGGCTTGTGATATACATCAAGTGTGAAATTTATCAACATTTTTATGATTGAAACACGTAGAAAAAATAGCCTTCATTCTAAATTGAACCTAATTTTCTAGTAAAAGGAATTGATTTAATTAAAGTTGTTTACATCATGAATACTGTGTTCCAGACAATGAATATGTCATCTATATATCTCCACCAGACTGAATGTTTAAGGTGTTTGATGATATTAGAAATTGTTTTGTCGAAATTTTCCATTAATAGGTCGACACATGGTGGAGATAGATGACTTTCCATTGTGAGGCCGAAAAGCTGTTTGCAACTTTGGCCATTCCATTTAAAGTAATTTGAGTAGGGGCAGTGTTTGAATAGCTTGAAGATATCAGGAAGGAATAGATTGTCAATAATCTCTAGAGCTTTGTCTACTGGGATGTTTGTGAACAAAAACGAGGTCTAGACTGGCAAGATGTCTGATGGCTTAATGGAAATCTGTTTCTTAACAAAATGTGAAGAGCTCTATGAAGTCTGGATGTGGTTCTTCAACAAAGTTGGGAGGTGCCTGGATGGGTATGTGGATCAACTTATTCAGTCTGTCAGTAATAGGGGTATATTGGTTTTGTGAATTTTTGGAATCCTGTATAGTCACGAGGTTAAAGGATGCATAGATTTTAACTTTTTCTTTAAATCTGTTGTAAGAGTTCAGCGGCCTCTTCATGATTTGCCAAAGTAGGATCATGGTCTAAGGGAGCATAATTGGAAGATTCTGAAAGCAGTAGCAAAATCTTTAACAAGTAGTCACTTGTATCAATGATTGTTGTATTTTAGTGGCCACACTAGTAGGTTTTATTATTCCTTGTAGTTATTTTTATGACCAATAAAACCCAGTTATTCTCTACTTTCAACTTGATTAATTGAAGGTCTCCTTATCAAAGATGAATAACCTTGATGGAGGAGTTTATAAAAAAAGTATATTGTTTAGAAAAATTAAAATGTAAAAAGACAAAGCTGTTAAACCAGCTTATATTTCTTAAGCGGTGTGGGGTGAGTGAGATCATTCTTAAGTTTTTATATTTTTCATTATAGAAGCACCACATGTATACATTGTCAGATCTTCTTTTGGAGAGTCTTTTGCATGACCAGATATGGTCTACACATTTCACAATCAACTGAGTTGATTCTTTATGTCTAGCCTTGCAATACACCTTAGCCAACTCTTTAGGTGCCAACGTATGGAATCTTTTAGATAATTTAACTTCTTACAACCACATTTTTTATTTATTATTTTTATTATTATTATTATTTTTTTATTCAGTAACATTAGATAAATTAACAAGGTCCAGGCCCTTTACAATAAAAAGCTTGCAACATGATGATAAAGTGCTACATTGAACATTTCTCAAGTGTTGCTTAACAAAAACTGAAAACAGCATCTTAAAGACTCGAATTTTGCAATCACTTCCAAATACATTCCAAAGACAGATTTTATTGGTAATGTAAATTTGAGAAATAATCAAAAAATTATCCTCAAAGCAGACAAAAGGAATGCAACAATCATCTTGGACATAGTCAGCTACTTGTCAAAGTTTTGCTGTTACTCTTGAATTATTCCACTTTTGCTCCCTTAGACTATGATTCTATTTGGGAAATCATGAAGAGTCATTGAACTCTCACATAATGTGCTCACCTAGCCAAGAAGTTAAAGAAAATTTTTAAAGAAAAGCTGAAATTCGTGCTTTCTTTAACCAGGTGACTATACATCATCAAATTCCTGACGTGTACTCTCATGGGGGTGTACAGGATATTATGATAGTATTACATGAAGAATTTGCATCATTACTAACTTCGTATTAACAATTTTCCTCCAAATTAGTCTGTTATCTGTCAAAATCCCAACGTTATCAGATCTCATATTTCTATCTTCCAAGGCACTTTTTACTGTATCAATCCACATATATCTTGGTCTTCCTCTGGGTCTTTTCCTACCACCTGGTAGAGAACATTTGTTTTGCTAATTTTGTCTCTCCCATTCTGTTTAATTGACTATACCACCTGAGATTAACTCTGCTAACAATGTCAAGTTCTTTCCTAATATCCTCGGTTTTAATATGATATTGCCATCGATGCCATCTGTTCACACCTCTAATCTTTCTCAGGATGCTTATATCGGTGGTCTTTAGTCTTTGGTCAAGTATTTTATTTCTAACCCAGCTCTCAGATCCATAAGTTAAAATTGGTTTGAACACTGTCTTGTATACAGCTAATTGAGTGTTTTGACTAATTTCTCTCTTATTCCATATACATTTATTCAGTTGTCTTCCTACCATACCAGTTTTGTTAAGATTGATTCTGTTTAATTTATCATCTTCACTAAAAATTGTGCCTAAGTAGCTGAAGTATTTTACTTGTTTTGTAGGTGACTATACAGGGTTCAAAAAATTCACAAATCCAGTATGTCCATATGACTGAATAAGCTCACCTACATACCTCTTATACATGCATCCCCAGCTTTATTGAACTACATCCAACATATAAACTCCTCAAGATCAATGCTTTCAGACATCCTTGTTGGTCTAGACATTGCTTCTTTATAAACTTGACAGGAAGTTATATTCTTGTTTAATCCTTTATTCAAATGTAAGCAAATAAAGTTTGCACGTGAAGTATCTTCATGATTAGACCACTTGTATATAGAGGCTGATGACCTCGTTCCAATTGCCTTAGTAATCCATAATGCAAAGCATGCTTCCTTTTAGAAGTGTGTGTGTGTGGGGGGGGGGTTCCCACCCACAAAAGGTTAATTACAAACCTATTTGTACTGTAGATGGGCTAAGGATTCCCTCTCTACATACACAATTTAATGTATTTGTATTTATTTATTTTTTTCATAGTCCTGAAACCCTGCTCTAGAAACCAGACATGGAACTTTTTCAAGCCACTTCAGGCTACCACTGATGAGACCTTTAATGAGGTCTCATCAGTGGGAGCCAGACTCAGAAGAGTCACCAAGGTTGAATTAATGCAGAAGACATATACATTGGTTGGAAAGAAGTCAATAATCCAAAATTCCCATTGATCACTATCATATGCTTGTGGAAAGTACATCCTATAGGTTTGCTCCAGTCACTGCAGTGAAAGGTTCTACATTGTTATTAAGGTGGGCCTCATGGCTCTACACACCATCAATGTACACATACGTGCCCACCTTAATAACATGCAGGACCTTCTTTCACTGCAGTGAGTGGAGTAATCCTGTAGGATGTACTTTCCACAAGCATATGATAGTGATCAATGGGAATTTTGGACTATTCTTCCTGTAGGCATTTAATGAGGTCCCGGACTGTTGTTGGGCAGACATCCCTTGACCTCATCTGATGCTCCAGTTCATACCACAGATGTTCAGTAGGGTTGAGATCCGGGCTCTGTGGAGGCCAGTCAAGTGTACTGATGTTCATGTCCACAAACTATGCAGTTGCAGCAGCCTTATGACACAGTGCATTGTCGCTGAAAGAGACAATGGTCAGTTCCATAGAAATGTCACAAAGTAGGAAGCATTGCATTGTCTAAAATATTCAGCTACCTCTCAGAGTTCAGTGTTTATGGCAACAAAAACAGAGGTCCAAACCATGAAAAACAGGACCCATACGATCACACTGCCTCCTCTGAATTTCATCGTTGGGTTACACACTGGTAAGAGATGTTCACTGGGCATCTGCACACCCCACACCCATCTATCTGCTCTGTAGAGAGGATAGCATGATTCATCACTCCATAACACATCTTTCCCTGCTTCCACATCCCACTATGCATGCTCTTTGCACCACTAAAGTTGATTCTGCATGTTGCTTCATGAAAACCCATGTTGTGAGCATTGGCTCTGAATGTTTCTGTGCAAATTTGTGTTCCAGCTGATGCCCAGAACTCCGCATTGAACATGTCGATTGATGATATTATGTTATCCTTCATAGCACACTACGGTCATGTTCATTGAGTGTGGCGGGTCATCCACTGCAGATATAGCACTTGCAGTTGACTCTCTGCACTTCCATTTCAGTATGGTATCACTAATTGTGATCTGAGATGGCCCAATTTGTTCAACAGTTTGCTGAACGGATAGGCCTGCAACATGGCATCCTATCACGATGCCTCTTTCAAACTCTGTCATTTCCCCTCTCGCAGCCATTTCACACCCAGACACAGTTGCACTGACTTCAGAGCACAATATTTCTCCAATTTATATGAACACATGCATCATTACATGGCACAATGCACCTTTCCCATGAGGATGTCCATTGATTTCTTTCCAAGCAGTGCATTTCCCATATACAAGTAGAAAAAGATGTATCACATTATTAAAATAGTCTGGATCAGAGATAGTTGTTAGAGAGTCTTGGTATCACTTTTGGCTCTCACTAATGAGATATCGTAAACCAATCTACATTTGCTAAATGTGCTACTTCCATCTTAAGAAATAAAGAAAATTAAGGAAGAACTACAAATTCTACTCAGTAACTAACTTAGAATAGGATATTCAAAAAGACTCATTCAAAACTTGCTTTTCTCCAATCCTGCTTCACGGCGCAATGACGATATTCGCTACAGAGCCTGTTGCCATTCCTTACATTAGTAGCTTCTTTCGATCAAGATTGCTAGCCTTCCCAAGCTTCATATTAGGGTAGCTTATAAACCTGTTAATGTTATAAGGACAAATCTGAAAACAAACCCCAACTCAACATCACCAGAGTTAAAGATCGGTACTATCAACGTAAGAAGCCTGAATGGCAAAGAAATGGAGCTAGCTGAGGAATTAGATAAGTACCAGATTGACATAATAGGGGTGACTGAAACAAAAAAGACCAAAACTGGTGAGATCTTTCTGAGCAATAAATACAAAATGTTATAATCAGGCAATGACAATCAAGGAAAAGAAGGAGTAGCCATAGTATTCAACACAAAATACGAGGCTAATCTTCTTGAATGGCAGTCAGTCTCAAGTAGAGTAATGTGCGCAAATATGAGAATGGGGAACTGGACAATGAGACTTATTTGTGCCTATGGTCCCACAGAAGGTTCTACTAAGGTAGAAGTGGAGGAATTTTTTGAGGCTTTAGAAAAAGCAACTGACACAATGAAAAAGGAAAAGTTGGTCCTTGTTGGGGATCTAAATATCAGAGTAGGAAATGATTGTGAGACATACAAAAATAATTTGGGAAAATTTGGAGAAAAGAACAAAGCTAATAATAATAGCAAAAATCTGTTGGATTTCTGCTCAGGACATGGACATGGTTATTACTAACACCATGTTCCAACATAAAAAGGTGCACAAATTCACATGGAGAGAAGAGGCAAGGAATAAGAAAAGTCTCATTGACTATGTTATTGTTGATAGTGATGTTTTCTCCCTGGTGCAGGGCACCAGAGTGTACAGAGGATTTGAAATTGGAAGTGATCACTATTTAGTCTTGAGCAGGATAAAATTGAATTTCATATTGAAAAGAATAACATGTAAGAAAGTTTTAAAGCGAATAAAAGTTGAGCAGTTCTCAGATGTGAACTATAGACTAAAATATAGAAAGATTATTGAAAAGAAAATGAAAGAGTTTGAGAACAGGAATCAAACCTTGGAGATTCAGTGGCAAACTCTGAAGAAAACATTGATTGATTCTGCCAGAGAGGCATGTGGTGAGGTTGTGTGCAAGGATAAAAAAATCAGAACTCCCTGGTGGACACAGGAAGTTAAAGAGGCAGTGAAGGAAAAGAAGAAAGCATATCAAAAGTTCCTGGCAAATAAGTCAGCTTTTACTCTTACAGAATACAGAGACAAATGTAAGAAAGCTAAACAGTGTGTAAAACTAGCTAAACAAAAGTCATGGGAGGACTTTGGCAAGAATATAGAAAATAAATATCAAGAAGGTGGCAAAATATTCTGGAGGTTGTTGAAGAAGCTTAGAAATGGAGGAAAGAGTGCTGTAAAAGGAATTAGAGATGATTAAGGTGACATGAAAACAGGAGAAAAAGATATCCTTGAAGTATGGAGTAATTACTTTGAAAAACTGCTAAATGAAACAAGCAGTGATGACAGCACAGTGATAAAAAAACACTGACCAGGCATGCAGTCAGGAATACATATCCATACTTGAAGTAGAAAAAGCCATCAAAGGCTTGAAATGTGGAAAGGCAGCAGGAGTAGATGATATTCAACCAGAAAAGCTGAAGTATGGTGGTATAAGAGTCTTACAGTGGCTGCACTGCATAGTTCAGAAAGCCTGGACAGAGGGACGAATTCCCGATGATTGGAGTAGAGCTCTCATAGTACCCATATATAAAAAGGGACATAAAACTGCATGTGACAATTAAAGAGGTATTTCCCTACTGAGTGTTCCTGGCAAGATCTATGCAAGTATACTTGAGAAACGGTTGAGAAGAATTGTGGAAGAAAAGCTTGGTGAAGAACAAGCTGGATTCAGGCCAAATAGAGGATGCCAGGATCAGATCTTCACTTTACGACAAATAGTCGAGAAAGCATGGGAATAGAACAAAGATCTGTATTTAAGTTTTGTCGATTTGGAAAAGGCATATGACAAGGTGCCAAGAGAGAAGCTATTCAATACGCTGCAGCTATATGGTGTCAATGGAGCATTATATCATGCAATACTTAACCTTTATTTGAGTTGTAAGTCAGCAGTTAGAATTGAAGGAAGTACAGGAAGACGGTTTAATGTTAAATCTGGTGTGAGACAAGGATGTACATTATCCCCTCTGTTATTCATTATCTATATGGATCACATTATGAAGGAATGTGGTATTAAACCTGATATCAAAATTGGAGATGTTAATGTCAGCTCTTTGCTTTATGCAGATGATGTTATACTTCTAAATAAATCCGCTACAAGTCTGCAAGATTCTCTGACTAAATTGAATAGCCATTGTAATAGATATTGTATGAAAGTCAGCAATAAAAAGACAAAGACAATGAAAATAGGCAGAATCATTGAAAATGTCAACTGTGTTGTGAATGGAGAACCTGTGGAACAAGTAAAACATTTCAGCTACTTAGGCACGATTTTTACTGAAGATGGTAAATTAAATATAGAAATAGACAACAGAATCAGCAAAGCTGGTATGGTGGGAAGTCAATTGAATAAATTCATATGGAATAAGAAAGAAATTAGTCGGAACACTTAATTAGCTGTATACAAGACAGTGTTCAAACCAGTTTTAACTTATGGATCTGAGAGCTGGGTCAGAAGTAAAACACTTGACCAAAGACTAGAGACCGCAGATATGAGAGTCCTGAGAAAGATTAGAGGCGTGAGCAGATGGCATCAATGGCAATATCATATTAAAAATGAGGATATTAGGAAAGAACTTGACATTGTCAGCATCCAGGAATGCGTTAGCAGAGCTAATCTCAGGTGGTATGGTCACTTAAATAGAATGGGAGAGGAAAGATTAGCAAAACAAGTGTTCTCTGCCAGGTTGGCAAGAAAACGACCCAGAGGAAGACCAAGATATAGGTGGATTGATACGGTACTAAGTGCCTGAGACGATAGAAATATAAGATCTGATAATGCTGGAGTCTTGACAAGTAACAGACTGATTTGGAGGAAAATTGTAGATAGGAAGTTAGTAATGATGTAATATTTTCATGTAGTACTGTCATATCCTGTACACCCCTTGAGGGTACATGGCAGGAATTTGATGATGATGTTATAAGGAGTGTACTCTACTCTCCTAAAGCCAATAATCCCTTCCACAAACATCCTGGGGTTTGCAGAATCTCTTGTTTATGTTGTCTTTCATATATAGATCAGACTTGGAGTTTTGAAAGATGACAGAACATCTTGAATATTGCTCACAACACAGAAGACAGCTCTGGCTCGGTTTATCTCTCTCTCTCTCTCTCACACACACGGCTATTTTATCTCTCTCTCTCATAAGATAAATGAATCAACTGTGGTCATCTTTTCACATAGCATACTTAATAAGAGCCATAGAACAATCCTGCATTACATTTGGAAATATCTCATTAGATCATTTCAGATGCTAGAATTCAACTTCTCAGCAAATCACCTGCAAACAATGCTGGTTAATAGCTGACTTGTGCTACTTTCCACTGTTCTGCATGTTTCCATAATTTATAATGTAATAGTTCCTACAAGTTTTGCTTAATTATTTTTTAGCATACGGTTGAGGACTACATTTTTATGTGCTTACCCAGAAGATGCCACACGATTTTTAATGTGGCTTCTTCTGAGTAGTAGGTCAATTAATTCTTGTAATTTTTATGACTCATACAACATGGTTATTCTCTATGAGAAATTAGATTTTTCTTTTAATCCTTACCCAAGTGAAAACAAAATTTGCATGTGAAGTGCATTCATGACAGTTCTTGTATATAGAAGCTGTTGACTTCACATCATTTGTCTTAGTATCTCATTGCAAAGCATCCTTCCTTTCATACATGTGTAGTCTGTGCGCACACATCTCTTAATGCATAAACTGATATGGGTTTACTCTTCCCATAATGCTTAGCAGTATTCACATACAAAAGAAATTGTTCATTGCAGCATGGAATTCTAAGGAAATTGAAGTGAAGTTGTCAGCCTTTATATGCAAGTAGACTTAGTTTAAAAATACATCATGCAGACTTGTGTATGGATTTAAATAATAATAATTATTACGTGACACCTCCAAGGAGTCCAAAGACTCATCAAGGAAGAGCACCTACTCTACAACTTTCTGTCTCCACTGCTCCATCTACCACCGACAGCAAACTGCATCATCTACTGCCCACTACCACTACTAGTATTTTCACAGACCATCACAAACATCCATGCCCATAGCAGGATTCGAACCCACAGTCTTTTGGCTGGAGAGCTGATATGCTAATAATAATATTTCTTGTGAAGTATACTATAATATAGATCTTGCTTGTTCTTTATCAGTTTTCCTTTCAGCAATTTTTTTAAGTGTAAGTCTTCTCGCATAAGTCATTCTTGGAATACTGTGGAAATTCTTCTATGATTCTCGTATTTATTTTATTTTTATATATTTTTATTATTTTTTTATTAGCTAGTACGATAACAGTCCTTTCCAGTGGTTTGATCACAGTTTATCCTGTGACATCTCTAGATTACCCAGCACAACCTGCTGCAAAACTTATTCCATCCCATATTTTAGGTTGAATATCTACTCCAGCTGTTCTTTTGTTTAGAATGAATTCTGGTTGGATTGAATTTGGTAAATAAACCATAATTTGTTAGAAATGTATTTTTACCATTCTGCTATCACTTGTCATCTCATTTAATAATTTTTACAAGTAATTACAACAGTCATCTAGAATGTGGGCAAATATAAGAATAGGGAACTAGACAATGAGACTTATTTATGCCTATGGTCCCACAGAAGGTTCTACTAAGGTAGAAGTGCAGGAATTTTTTGATGCTTTAGAAAAAGCAACTGACACAATGAAAAAGGAAAAGTTGGTCCTTGGGGATCTAAATAGCAGAGTAGGAAATGATTGTCAGACATACAAAAATATTTTGGGAAAATTTGGAGAAAAGAGCAAAGCTAATAATAATGGCAAATATCTGTTGGATTTCTGCTCAGGACATGGACTGGTTATTACTAACACCATGTTCCAACATAAAAATATGCACAAATTCACATGGAGAGAAGAGGCAAGGAAAAAGAAAAGTCTCATTGACTATGTTATTGTTGATAGTGATGTTTTCTCTCTGGTGCAGGACACCAGAGTGTACAGAGGATTTGAAATTGGAAGTGATCACTATTTAGTCTTGAGCAGGATAAGAGTGAATTTCATATTCAAAAGAATAACATGTAAGAAAGTTTTAAAGAGAATAAAAGTTGAGCAGCTCTCAGATGTGAACTGTAGACTAAAATACACAAAGATTATTGAAAAAAAAATGAAAGAGTTTGAGAACAGGAATCAAACCTTGGAGATTCAGTGGCAAGCCTTGAAGAAAACCCTGATTGATTCAGCTAGAGAGGCATGTGGAGAAGTTGTCTGCAAGGATAGAAAAATTAGAACTCCATGGTGGACACAGGAAGTTAAAGAGGCAGTGAAGGAAAAGAAGAAAGCATATCAAAAGTTCCTGTCAAATAAGTCAGCTAGTGCTCTTAGAGAATACAGAGACAAATGCAAGAATGCTAAAACTGTGTAAAAGTAGTTAAACAAAAGTCATGGGAGGACTTTGGTAAGAATATAGAAAATAAATATCAAGAAGGTGGCAAAATATTCTGGAGGTTGTTGAAGTAGATTAGGAATGGAGGAAAGAGTGATGTAAAAGGAGTTAGAGATGATAAAGGTGACATGAAAACGGAAGAAAAAGATATCCTTGAAGTATGGAGTAATTACTTTGAAAAACTGCTAAATGAAACAAGCAGTGATGATAGCATAGTGGTAAAAAACACTGACCAGGCATGCAGTCAGGAATACATATCCATACTTGAATTAGAAAATGCCATCAAAGGCTTAAAATGTGTAAAAGGCAGCAGGAGTAGATGATATTCGACCAGAAATGCTGAAGTATAGTGGTATAAAAGTCTTACAGTGGCTGCACTGCATTGTTCAGAAATCCTGGACATAGGGACGAATTCCCAATGATTGGAGTAGAGCTCTCATAGTACCCATATATAAAACAGGAAATAAAACTGAATGTGAGAATTACAGAGGTATTTCCCTACTAAGTGTTCCTGGCAAGATCTATGCAAGTATACTTGAGAAACGATTGAGAAGAATTCTGGAAGAACAAGCAGGATTCCGGCCAAATAGAGGCTGTCAGGATCAGATCTTCACTTTACGACAAATAGTCGAGAAAGCATGGGAATATAACAAAGATCTCTATTTGAGTTTTGTCGATTTGGAAAAAGCATATGACAAGGTGAAAAGAGAGAAGCTATTCAATACACTACAGTTATATGGTGTCGATGGGACATTATATCAAGCAATACTTAGTCTTTATTTGAGTTGTAAGTCAGCAGTTAGAATTGAAGGAAGTACAGGAAGATTGCTTAATGTTAAATCTGGTGTGAGACAAGGATGTACATTATCCCCTCTGTTATTCATTATCTATATGGATCACATTATGAAGGAAAGTGGTATTAAACATGATATCAAAATTGGAGATGTTAATGTCAGCTCTTTGCTTTATGCGGACAGTGTTATACTTCTAAATAAATCCTGTATGAGTCTGGAAGATTCCTTGACTAAATTGAATAACTGTTGTAATAGATATTGTATGAAGGTCAGCAATAAAAAGACAAAGACAATGAAAATAGGCAGAATCATTGAAAATGTCAACTGTGTTGTGAATGGAGAACCTGTGGAACAAGTAAAACATTTCAGCTACTTAGGCACGATTTTTAATGAAGATGGTAAATTAAATATAGAAATAGACAACAGAATCATTAAAGCTGGTATGGTGGGAAGTCAACTGAATAAATTCATATGGAATAAGAGAGAAATTAGTCGGAACACTAAATTAGCTGTATACAAGACAGTGTTCAAACTAGTTTTAACTTATGGATCTGAGAGCTGGGTCAGAAGTAAAACACTTGACCAAAGACTAGAGACTGCAGATATGACAGTCCTGAGAAAGATTAGAGGCAAGAACAGATGGCATCAATGGCAATATCATATTAAAAATAAGGATATTAGGAAAGAACTTGACATTGTCAGCATCCAGGAATGCGTTAGCAGAGCTAATCTCAGGTGGTATGGTCACTTAAACAGAATGGGTGAAGAAAGATTAGCAAAACAAGTGTTCTCTGCCAGGTTGGCAGGAAAACGACCCAGAGGAAGACCAAGATATAGGTAGATTGATATGGTACAAAGTGCCTTAGATGATAGAAATATAAGATGTGATAATGATAATATTGGAGTCTTAACAAGTAACAGACTGTTTTGGAGGAAAATTGTAGCTAGGAAGTTAGTAATGATGTAATTTTTTCATGTGGTACTATCATATCCTGTACACCCCTTGAGGGTACATGGCAGGAATTTGATGATGATGATGATAATTTTTATATCTGCTTTTAACTTTTTATTCCTTTTGTGATATTCTTTTTTCTATTTTTTAGTAGCTACCTAAACATTTTATTATTTTCATGATATTTATTTTCTGTATTCTTCAAAATCTTACTGTAATTTTTGTTTAACCTATCTTAGCTTTCCCCTACAATTTCCTATTCTCTGAGAGCACATACTAACCTACTTGCCAGTAACTTATTGTATGATTTCTACTTTCGATGATCTGATTCTTTAACTTTTTCTGCCATGGAGTTGTTATATTTCTGTCTTTTCAGTCAACTTTCCTGGCTCAATCAATACTTCCTTCAGATTGTCTCTCTCAGTCTCTAAGGTTTATTTCTCATTTTCAGATTCCTCCACTTTTATTATTCTAATGATATTTGTATCTTTGAGTCCAATTCACATTAGAATTGTTCAACTTTGATTTGTCATCTTTAATATAGTCCTTCCGCAATAGAATTCTCATTCTTATCCTATCCGACACTAGGTGGTGGTGAGTTTCAAAAATAAATTTCTTGTATATCATAGTCCATAATGAAGACATTGATTTGATTGATATGACTTGTTTTGCGTGTTGTCTCCATGTAAATTTATGCACTTTATGTTGGAGCTGAATTTGATAAATTCAGCTCCAGTTAGAGCATGATGTCTGTAATGGCTAACATTTTTTATGGTGTTAATACTGACAAGTCAGTGTTCTGAAGAAAAATTTTAGCAGGTAATTACTAATATTGTTAAGCCTGTTCCTGAGAAATATTTTTTCTATAGTGGATAATTTTGCTATAGTGAATTTCCTTTATTATAGTGTGCTTAATGCAGCTTCGATCAAAATCTTTGAATACATAGACATGCAAGGTTCCTTAATTATAAATTCAGATATTTGGAACTTAAATTTACAAATCATCTTCAGTGAACTAACACATGAAAAGATAGAGTAACAACAATGGATTTCAAAAGATACAAGCTGCACACTAAAGTGGAGAAGCACAGCAGATAAAGAGTTGTGTATAAATAATAATAATTTAAAAAGATTATTAATATTTGCATTTCATAAGGTCAAACTTCCTAATTTTAGGCAAGGAAATGCATTCATTCCAGTTTAAATTATCATCATCATCATCATCAAATTCCTGACGTGTACCCTCAAGGGGGTGTACAGGATATGATAGTACTACATGAAAAATTTACATCATTATTAACTTCCTATCTACAATTTTCCTACAAATCAGTCTGTTACTTGTCAAGACTCCAACATTAACAGATCTTATATTTCTATCGTCTAAGGTACTTCGTACAGTATCAATCCACCTATATCTTGGTCTTCCTCTGGGTCATTTTCCTGCCAACATGGCAGAGAACACTTGTTTTGCTAATCTTTTCTCACCCATTCTGTTTAATGACCATACCACCTGAGATTAGCTTTGCTAACGCATTCCTGGATGCTGACAATGTCTGGTTCTTTCCTTATATATCCTCATTTTTAATATGATATTGCCATTGATGCCATCTGTTCACACCTCTAATCTTTCTCAGGACTCTCATATCTGCGGTCTCTAGTCTTTGGTCAAGTGTTTTACTTCTGACCCAGCTCTCATATCCATAAGTTAAAACTGGTTTCAACACTGTCTTGTATACAGCTAATTTAGTGTCCCAACTAATTTCTCTCTTATTCCATATGAATTTATTCAATTGACTTCTTACCATACCAGCTTTGTTGATTCTGTTGTCTATTTCCATATTTAATTTACCATGTTCACTAAAAATTGTGCCTAAGTAGCTGAAATGTTTTACTTATTCCACAGGTTCTCCATTCAGAACGCAGTTGACATTTTCAACGATTCTACCTATTTTCATTGTCTTTTTCTTTTTATTGGTGACCTTCATACATATCTATTACAACAGTTATTCAATTTAGTCAGGGAATCTTGCAGACTTGTAGCGGATTTATTTAGAAGTATAACATCATCTGCATAAAGCAAAGAACTAACATTAACATCTTCAATTTTGTAATCATGTTTAATACCACTTTCCTTCATAATGTGATCTATATAGATAATAAATAGCAGAGGGAATAATGTACATCCTTGTCTCACCCCAGATTTAACATTTAAACCATCTTCCTGTACTTCTTTCAATTCTAACTACTGACTTACAACTCAAATAAAGAGTAAGTATTGCTTGACATGATGCCCCATTGACACCATATAACTGTAGCATCTTGAATAGCTTCTCTCTTGGCACCTCATCATATGCCATTTCCAGATCGACAAAACCTAAATATAGATCTTTGTTAATATAATTAACGGCTATTTTAGCCTGTTTTTGTTTAGTTTTTGTTTATTAATAGTAACCCGGGTTCCCAAACTTATTTCCCGTGTCCCAAGTACATCCCCATGTTCTTCCCCCCCCCCCCCCCCCTTCCACAAGAGCTTGGATTTAGAAGGCATCTTTAAACCAAAATCAAGGTACGTACATAATTTTTCAACATTTTTTATTCTGCCATAATTGCCTTCTACACTCGCCCGTAATGTCCTAAATTATATATATATACCCCTTTTGAGTTATGTTAGCCAATGTATTAAATATAAGGGACACTCCTAAACAAAAACAGGCTAAAATAGCCGTTAATTATATTAATAGTGTTTTAGAGGAGTAGCATGGGAATTTCCCAGAAATTATACTTAATAGATCTTTGTTATATTCCCATGCTTTCTCAACTATTTGTCTTAAAGTGAAGATCTGATCCTGACAGCCTCTATTTGGTCTGAATCCAGCTTGTTCTTCACCAAGCTTTTCTTCCTCAATTCTTCTCAACTGTTTCTCAAGTATACTGGCATAAATCTTGCCAGGAACACTCAGTAGGGATATACCTCTGTAATTCTCACATTCAGTTTTATTTCCTTTTTTATATGGGTACTATGAGAGCTGTACTCCAATCATCGGGAATTCGTCCCTCTGTCCAGGCATTCTGAACTATGCAGTGCAGCCACTGTAAGACTTTTATACCACCATACTTCAGCAATTCTGGTCCAATATCATCTACTCCTGCTGCCTTTCCACATTTCAAGCCTTTGATGGCTTTTTCTACTTAAAGTATGGATATGTATTCCTGACTGTATACCTGTTGAGTGTTTTTTACCACTGTGCTATCACTGCTTGTTTCATTTAGCCATTTTTTGAAGTAATTACTCTATACTTCAATGACATTTTTTTCTCTAGTTTTCATGTCACCTTTATCATCTCTAATTCCTTTTACAGCACTCTTTCCTCCATTTCTAAGCTTCTTCAACAACCTCCAGAATATCTTACCAACTTCTTGAAATTCATTTTCTATGTTCTTGCCAATGACTTTTGTTTAGCTAGTTTTACACAGTGTTTAGCTTTCTTACATTTGTCTCTGTATTCTCTAAGAGCACAAGCTGACTTATTTGCCAGGAACTTTTGATATGCTTTCTTCTTTTCCTTCACTGCCTCTTTAACTTCCTGTGTCCACCATGGAGTTCTGATTTTTCTATCCTTGCAGACAACCTCACCACAAACCTTGAAGAAATACCTGATTGATTCACCACATTCTGGCTGAATCAGTCAGGTATTTCTTCATGGTTTGCCACCGAATCTCCAAGATTTGGTTTCTGTTCTCAAACTCGTTCATTTTTTCTTGAATAATATTTGTTTATTTTAGTCTACAGTTCACATCTGAGCTGCTCAACTTTTATTCACTTTAAAACTTTCTTACATGTTATTCATTTCAATATGGAATTCAATTTTATCCTGCTAATGGCTAAATAGTGATCACTGCCAATTTCATATCCTCTGTACACTCTGGTGTCCTGCACCAGGGAGAAAACATCAGTATCAACAGTAACATAGTCAATGAGACTTTTCTTATTCCATGCTTTTCTCCATGTGATTTTGTGCACATTTTTATGTTGGAACATGGTGTTAGTAATAACCAGTCCATGTCCTGAGCAGAAATCCAACAGGTATTTGCCATTATTATTAGCTTTGCTCTTTTCTCCAAATTTTCCCAAAACATTTTTGTATGTCTGAGAATCATTTCCTATTCTGCTATTTAGATCCCCAACAAGGCCCAACTTTTCCTTTTTCATTGTGTCAGTAGCTTTCTCTAGAGCCTCAAATAATTCCTGCACTTCTGCCTTAGTAGAGCCTTCTGTGGGACCATAGGCACAAATAAGTATCATTGTCCAGTTCCCCATTCTGATATTTGCCCATATCTCTCTACTTGAGACTGCCTGCCATTCAAGATTAGCCTCGTATTTAGTGTTGAATACTATCGCTACTCCTTCTTTTCCTTGATTGTCATTGGCCTGAATATAAGACTTTGTATTTATTGCTCAGAAAGATCTCACCAGTTTTTTTCTTTTTTGTTTCAGTCATCCCTATTATGTCGATCTGGTACTTATCTAATTCTTCAGCTAGCTTCATTTCTTTGCTATTCAGGTTTCTTATGTTGATAGTACCGATCTTTAACTCTGGTGATATTGAGTTGGGGTGTGCTTTCAGATTTGTTCCAGTAGCTGACTTTTCGCTGTTCGCCCTGGTTCCCTGGCAAAAACAACGGGCACCTTGTTTAACTAGGCGATGCCCTAGCCGGCATTAAATTTTGTCACGTTTTACCATCATTTTGTAAATCAGTTTAAGCTGATAAGAATATAAATTGGTCGGTTAAAACCCAAATTTCCAGCCCATCCTCGTTCATTCAGTATCCAGGTAGATACCCAAAAGGGTGCGCCACGAGAAGGTGAGGATTGGATATTAGTTCAGAAGCCCGGTCGGTTCTCTGCATTCCCTTTAAAGCAGGAGTGGGGAACCTTTTTAGTATAAAGGGCGAAAATTGCTAATTTAAAAACTTCTGTGATCGACTGGCAAATTTTAACTCTTATATATATTGTATGTAGTGTGCTGATGTACATACGCGTACATCAGCAAAGGGGAAAATTGAAATAGACTCGCGGGCGAAATTTCACCCGCAGGCAAGGGGTTCCCTACCCCTACTTTAAAGGCTATGTGGAGGTCTCCTCTCAGTTATACAGCTTTAACCCTTAAGCACCCCAGTTTAAATTATGGGTGATGTAATAGTAGTTCAGGACTTCTTTGAATAAGCATTCATGAAGCAGCAGCAATATGCAAGACAGGTCCCAGGCTAGAAGATTGTATATGAAGTATCAACTGTGTGCTGTGTAAACTAAACTTTTTAGGCTTTTAATAGATGAAATACGACTCTTCCAGCGAGAAAGAAAGAAGGAAAACAATCTTAAAGAACCTGTTAAACACCTTGGAGAGAAAGAGGATGACTGTTTATCCTTACTTCGGAAGGTAATGTGGTTTGAGAGCTTATCAATAAATTCCTGATACTCTCAGGGGGTGTACAGGATGTTTTGCTTGTACTGCATGAAAGTTGACATCACTACTAACTTTCTCCTGACAATTTCCTTCCAATTTAATATTCTCTTTTGCCAGAATTCTGCTATTACTATTGTCAGTGGAATTCTGGCAGATAAATGTCTTCCTCTGGAAGACATTGCTAGCGCCTCTGAATCAGTTTCAAAGATTCTTAAAGAAGATAATTTAGTGCCTGTCAACAAACTTCATGTTATTTCACAAAGAAAAAGTAACTCCTTCCTTTTTTTCCCTCCCAGTTATTTACCAGATTCCTTGTACTTTCTCTCTTACTTTGGACAAACAGGACATTCTGTTGAGAAAAGACTGGACCATCAGTTGTACTTTATCTCTCAAAATCCTGAAAAGTCTGGCCCAGCACAGCACTCAGTCAATACTGATCACACGGTCTTCTGGCAAGTGGCAAGGACTGGTCTTTTACGTTGCCATTTTAAATTTGAATACTTGCTGAAGTGTTATTTTTTCATCTATACTTAAACCAATAACAAGCAATAAAAACAATTTACACAATAAAAACAAAAAACAATAAAAAACAGATAACTGTTTCCTTATCTAAAGTTTGTAAAGTGTGGTCTTATCAACTGCAGACATTGATGAATTTTTAAATTATATATATATATATTTAAGGTGAAAAATTTAATGAAAGACTTTTGAAATTTTTTAATATGGTTTGGATGTCTGGAAAAACCCCTAACTCTTGGAAAAAAGCACTGGTCATCTCAATCTATAAAAAAGGAAATAAAGACAATTGCAATAATTATAGGGGAATTAGCCTGCTGAATACAGGATATAAAATATATGCAGGAATATTAAAAGAGAAACTAAGCAGCATTGTAGAAAACAAATTACTAGAAGAACAAAAATGGCTTCCGAAAAGGCCGATCCTGCATAGATCCAATTTTTACTTTAAAATTATTAATAGAAAAGAGAAGAGAATTTCAAAAAGAAACACGTGGCGTTTATTGATTATGAAAAAGCTTTTGACAAAATTAGTCGACAAAAATTGTTTAAAATATTAACCAATTTAAACATACCAAACCAACTTTTACAATCTATTCAAGAAATATATACAGGAAATAAAATAGCAGTTAAATTAGAACACACCTCAGAATGGAAAGATATATCAAGAGGAGTACGACAAGGATGTACCCTCTCACCTCTGCTTTTCAATGCACTATGTACTGCTCATGGACATGCTAAGCATCTTTTTCTTTATATTCCCTCAAAAACCATATCCTGTACACCCCTTGAGGGTACATGGCAGCAATTTGATGATGATGATGATATAAATGAAATATTAACAATCTGGAAACAGCATAACCCATTTGGTATACAAATGACCCCACAAATGAAGATAGATACACTACTATTTGCAGATGATATTAGCTACATCAGAAGATGACTTACAAAGATCATTAAAATCATTAAATGATATCTCAAAGCAATATATTATGACAATATCCAAAGAAAAAACAAAAATAATGGCATTCAAAGGAGAAAACCCAATAAGAAGTAAAATAGTGATAGATAATAAAATACTAGAACAAGTAAACACTTTCAGATACTTGGGATGTGATCTATCATATGAAGAAGAAAAAGACATAGACACTAAAATATCAAACTTTGTCAAAGTAAATGGCATAATAAATAGTATATTTAAGCCATCCCTGGTACAAAAACACACTAGAATCAGACTATGTAATGTCTTGTCAAAACCAACTCTACTATACGGAAGTGAAACATGGACCATGAAAAGGAAAGATGAAAAACGAATTCAAACAGCAGAAATGAAGTTCCTCGGAGGAAAAACAGCTGGATATACCAAGTGGGACCACAAAACAAATGAAGAAATCTTACAATCCATAAAAATCAAACCAATTAATTACTACATAAGAAAGTATAAACAAAAATGGCTAGAACATTTAAATCGAATAGACAACAGCAGACTACCAAAAATATTATACAGATACAAAATAAGTGGAAAAAGAAGAATCGGAAGACCAAGAAAGAGATGGCATGAGACTGGAACAGGCCACATGGCCTATATTCCATGTTAGGAAGAAGAAGAAGATATATATATATCTTATATCTACTCTGGTGTGTATGCCCTTTTCCAGTTGTCAGCCCATTAAAAATTACCTGTAAATTTGAGATTGAAATATCTGAGTTTATAATTACCATATTTTTCTGTGTATAAGACGAATCCAAAATTAAGAAATCAATATTTTAAACATAAAACAGAACGCATTTGATACATTTTTTAAATATTCAAAGTATATTTAGTTATTACGTAATATTTTTAAGATACATACTAAGAAATTATGCATCACTCTCAGTTCCGTGCATATCATTTCTTCATCACTATTAGTTCCAGACATATCACTTTCTTCAACTCTACTGCATCACTGCTGTCTTCTGAGTCACTGTCTATATATATATATGAGATCATCCTCAGTTCCATCCATGTCATTGCTGATTCCACATTTCTTGAAGGACTTCACAACCACCTCTTGCTTGACTCCATTCCATGAGTTTAGGACTCATTTGCATACCTCAGTAATGGTTGGTTTTTTCACTCTCTTCCTGTCGGTGTCAAGTTATTACCTGCTTTTTGCATCCATTTATTCCATTCTTCTTTCATCAGAGCGTTGAATGGCTTGTTGATAGAAATATCTAGTGGCTGTAGCGCTGACCTGTAAGTCCAGCAGAAATAACTGCTAGCTGTGTTTGCAAATTCTCTGCAACCCTTTTTGTCTTTTCTGTTAAATGCACTCGGAACTGATCAAACACGAGCAGGGCTGGCCTCTTCGAGAGCCCTCCAGGTCTTCTGGACCAAATCTTTGCAAACCAAATAGCTATGATCTCTTATTCATCCAGCTGTTCTCATGAACTTGAACAAGAATGCCAGGTGGTATGCTCTCTTTAAGATACGTTTTCCTCTTAAAAATGAGCATAGGTTGGTACCATCTGCACAGCATGAAAGGACAGCAGTATAGTGTGTCTTTTCATGACCACTTGTTTTGATTTCCACTGTTTTGACCCCCCCCCCCTCTTTCATATCAACAATTCTGTTGGAAGGCACATCAAAATTGAGAGGGGCACGTCATCCATGTTTGCAATCTGACTTGGTTCAAAGTCATATTTTTTCCGAAGTTTTATGACATAGGAGTAAAACTGTTGGATTTTATCCTCATAAACTGGTGGCATTTTTCTGGGCTAACTTGGTTTGTGTTCTCATGGCCAACCCTTCTCTCCTCATGAAGTTGAAGCACCATTATGCCTTTCCTATGAAATCAACAATGTTCATTTCTCTTGCAAACTTTTTTGCCTCATGAAGTTGAAGCACCATTCAACTTGGAGCCTCTGCTCCAAGTTTGGCCATTTTGCTGGTTTTCCTCTTAAGGCCCTCTTCTTTTTTTTTTGGCATTTTGTTGTTCTTCCTGTTTACTCCACTGTCTAATCATACACTCAGTGGGAGGAGGTACAAACTTTCTCTCTGAAGTTTTATTTCCATGTTCTTTTGCATAATTGATGAATTTTAACTTGAATTTTGAGGAATATGACAATCTTTTTTTATTTTCGGACATTTTTATGGGTTAGTGTTCAAAATATTGTTAATGCATTAACTTACCCTGCCAATGAGTTGCAGACATATGAATGCTTTCAGAGTTCTGATTGGTTTATTCAGAATCAGCCATTAATGACATCAATTGACAGAGTTAAAAAAAGGCTAGTGATTGGCTTCTGCCAATCACTAGCCTTTTTTAAACTCTAGCCTGTTCGCGGAGACAAGGTACTGACAGTTTCACCACGGCAGCCACAGGTCTCTCAACCGGTTACCCCGTGTATAAGATGACCCCCAATTTTTGGTCTAAAAATTTTAGAAAAAAGTATCGTCTTATACACAGAAAAATACAGTGATTAATAAATTTCTGGGGTCGGTTAAGGGTCAAAGCCACATAATCGAGAGGAGACCTGTACATCACCTTTAAGGAACGTAGAGAACCAACTAGAGCGCCTGACTTAATGTTCAGTCTCCACTTTCACATGGTGTGACTGTTAGTATATATCCAGTGGATACTGAATAAATGATGATGGCTGGCAGTTGGGGACTTAGCAGACCAAATTATACTCTATATTGGCTGAAACCAGAAATTAGCATGATGGTACAACATGATCAGAGTTCATGCTGGCTGGGTCATTGCCCAGTTAAACAATGCCGCACTGCTTCATCAGGGAACTGCAATGAACAGTGAAAAGTCAGCTAATGGAACAAGCTCCACATCAATATCTAGAAGAACAATCACAGCAATTCCAGTGTCAGAATAATTGAGCATAGAAACCAACATAAGGAGTATCGATGGAAAGGCAATGGAAATCAGACTTGCAGAAGAACTGGACATGTTACTGTGACATGGAATATTAAAACAGGTTAGATATTACTAAATAATAATTATAGGATGTTATATTCAGGCAATAACAATCAAGGAGAGGAGTAACATAACATTCAACATCAAGCATAAAGAGAAACTTCTTGATTGGAAGGCAATTTTTTTCAGGTAGTTATGTGAGCAAACTTCAAAATGGGAAAATGAACAGTGATGTTTATTCCCACAGAAGGTTCTCCTAAGGAGGAAGTGGAAGAATTTTTCAAATCATTAGAGCAGGCAGATGATATAAAGAAAATGAAAAAAGTAATCCTTGTTGGAAATCTAAACAGCAGAACAGAAATGAATCCTAACAGGCATATAGAAAAGTTTTAGGAAAATTTGGAGAAAAGGGCCAAGCTAATAATAATGGTGAGCACCTGCTTGATTTCTGCTTAGGATATGGACTAGTCATTACTAATACCATGTTCCAGCATAAAGATTTGCACAAGTTCACGTGGAGAGAAGACACAAGAAATAATAATAAAAAAAAGCCCCAGTCTTTGTTATATTGTTGATATAATATCCTTTGTGCTGGTTTGAGATACAAGAATATATGGAGGATTTGAAATTGGAGGTGAGTTTTAGTTTCATCACTTAGTTTTAATTAGGAAAAAATGAATATCACATTGAAAAGAACAATGTATAAGAAAGTTTAAAAAAAAAAAATAAAGTTGAGCATTTACAGGTGAACATATTTCAAGAAAAAATTAAACAGTTCAAAAACAAGAACCAATCCTTGGCATCTCAGTAGCAAACTAAAGAAAAGATTACTTGATTCTGATAGAGAAACATGTGATGAAGTTGTCTACAAGGATAGACAACTTCATTGACACAGAATGTTACGGTAGATACAAAATGTTAAAGAACCATTTCTGGAAAAGAAGGCATACTGAATGTTCCAAGCAAATAAGTCAGCAGATGCAGTCAAAGAATACAGATAAAAATTTAAGAGAGCTTAGAGCTGCTGTGTGTAAAAGTAAATAAACAAAACTCATAGGATGACTTTGGTAAGAATATAGACGGTAAATATTACAAAAACAGCAAAATGTTCTGAATTTCATGTTGCCTTTATCAAAAATAATTAATTAATAAATAAGTAATTTCTTTGAAAGGCTGCTAAATGAGACAAGTAGTGAAATTGCAGTGGCAGAAAATGCTGAACAGGAATGCAATCAATAGTAGCTGTCAAAACTTCAGATAGAAATAACAATCAAAAACCTCATCATCATCAAATTCTGACATGTACCCTGGGTGTACAGGATATGATAGTACTACATGAAAAATTTATATTACTAACTTCCTATCTACAATTTTCCTCCAAATCAGTCTGTTACTTGTCAAGACTCCAACATTAACAGATCTTATATTTCTATCGTCTAAGGTACTTTGTACAGTATCAATCCACCTATATCTTGGTCTTCCACTGGGTCGTTTTCCTGCCAACCTGGCAGAGAACACTTGTTTTGCTAATCTTTCTTCACCCATTCTGTTCAAGTGACCATAACACCTGAGATTAGCTCTGCTAACGCATTCCTGGATGCTGACAATGTCAAGTTCTTTCCTAATATACTCGTTTTTAATATGATATTGCCATTGATGCCATCTGTTCACGCCTCTAATCTTTCAAAGGACTCTCATATCTGCGGACTCTAGTCTTTGGTCAAGTGTTTTACTTCTGACCCAGCTCTCAGATCCATAAGTTAAAACTGGTTTGAACACTGTATACAGATAATTTAGTGTTCCGACTAATTTCTCTCTTATTCCATATGAATTTATTCAATTGACTTCCTACCATACCAGCTTTGTTGATTCTGTTGTCTATTTCCATATTTAATTTACCATCTTTACTAAAAATCGTGCCTAAGTAGCTGAAATGTTTTACTTGTTCAACAGGTTCTCCGTTCACAATGCACTTCATATTTTCAATGTTTCTCCTATTTTCATTGTCTTTGTCTTTTTAATGCTGACCTTCATACCATATCTATTACAACAGTTATTCACTTTAGTCAGGGAATCTTGCAAACTTATAGCTGATTTATTTAGAAGTATAACATCGTCCGCATAAAGCAAAGAGCTGACATTAACATCTCCAATTTTGATATCAAGTTTAATACCACTTTCCTTCATAATGTGATCCATATAGATAATGTACATCCTTGTCTCACACCAGATTTAACATTAAACCATCTCCCTGTACTTCCTTCAATTCTAACTGCTGACTTACAACTCAAATAAATACTAACTATTGCTTGATATAATGCCCCATTGACACCATATAACTGTAGTGTATTGAATAGAATTTCTCTTGGCACCTTGTCATATGCCTTTTCCAGATCGACAAAGCTTAAATACAGATCTTTGTTATATTCCCATGATTTCTCCACTATTTGTAATAAAGTAAAGATCTGATCCTGACAGCCTCTATTTGGCCTGAATCCAACTTGTTCTTCAACAAGCTTTTTTTCCACAATTCTTCTCAACTGTTTCTCAAGTATACTAGCATAAATGTTGTCCGGAACTCAGTAGGGAAATACCTCTGTAATTCTCACATTCTGTTTTCTTTCCCTTTTTATATATGGGTGCTATTAGAGTTGTACTCCAATCATCAGGAATTCATCCCTCTGTCCAGGCCTTCTGAACTATGCAGTGCAGCCACTGTAAGACTTTTATACCACCATACTTCTGCATTTCTGGTTGAAAATCATCTACTCTTGCTGCCTTTCCACATTTCACGCCTTTGATATCTCTTTCTACTTCAAGTATGGATTATGTATTCCTGACTGCATGCCTGAAGAGTGTTTTTTACCTCTGTGCTATCATTGCTTGTTTCATTTAGCAGTTTTTCAAAGTAATTACTCCATACTTCAAGGATATCTTTTTCTCCTGTTTTCATGTCACCTTAATCATCTCTAATTCCTTTTACAGCACTCTTTCCTCCATTTCTAAGCTTCTTCAACAACCTCCAGAATATTTTGCCACCTTCTTGATATTTATTTTCTATATTCTTGCCAAAGTCCTCCCATGACTTTTGTTTAGCTAGTTTTACACAGTGTTTAGCTGTCTTACATTTATCTCTGTATTCTCTAAGAGCACAAGCTGACTTATTTGTCAGGAACTTTTGATATGCTTTCTTCTTTTCCTTCATTGCTTCTTTAACTCCCTGTGTCCACCATGGAGTTCTGATTTTTCTATCCTGCAGACAACCTCACACGTGCCTGGCTCAATCAATCAGGGTTTTCTTCAAGGTTTGCCACTGAATCTCCAAGGTTTGATTCTTGTTCTCAAACTCCTTTTTTTTTTTTTTTAATAATCTTTGTGTATTTTAGTCTAGAGTTCACATCTGAGAGCTGCTCAACTTTTATTCGCTTTAAAACTTTCTTACATGTTATTCTTTTCAGTATGAAATTCAATTATAATCTGCTTAAGACTAAATAGTGATCGCTTCCAATTTCAAATCCTTTGTACACTCTGGTGTCCTGCACCAGGGAGAAAACATCACTATCAACAATAACATAGTCAATGAGACTTTTCTTATTCCTTTCCTCTTCTCTCCATGTGAATTTGTGCACATTTTTATGTTGGAACATGGTGTTAGTAATAACCAGTCCATGTCCTGAGCAGAAATCCAACAGGTATTTGCCATTATGATTAGCTTTGCTCTTTTCTCCAAATTTTTCCAAAACATTTTTGTATGTCTGAGAATCATTTCCTATTCTGCTATTTAGATCCCCAACAAGGCCCAACTTTTCCTTTTTCATTGTGTCAGTAGCTTTCTTTAGAGCTTCAAAAAATTCCTTCACTTCTGCCTTAGTAGCACCTTCTGTGGGACCATAGGCACAAATAAGTCTCATTGTCCAGTTCCCCATTCTGATATTTTCCCATATCATTCTACTTGAGACTGCCTGCCATTCAAGATTAGCCTCGTATTTAGTGTTGAATACTATGGCTACCCCTTCTTTTCCTTGCTTCTCATTGCCTGATTATAAGACTTTGTATTTATTGCTCAGAAAGATCTCACCAGTTTTTGTCTTTTTTGTTTCAGTCACCCCTATTATGTCAATCTGGTACTTATCTAATTCCTCAGCTAGCTCCATTTCTTTGCCATTCAGGCGTCTTATGTTGATAGTACCGATCTTCAACTCTGCTGATATTGAGTTGGGGTGTGTTTTAGGATTTGTTCTAGTAGCTGACTCTTTGCTGTTCGCCCTGGTTCCCAGGCGAAAACAACAAGGACCTTGTGTAAACGGGCGACGCCCCAGCATGCTCTAATTCTGTATGGATCACATTATGAATGAAAGTGGCATTAAATCTAATATTGGAATTGAAGATATCAAACTTAACTCTTTGCTGAATGCCAGATGATGCTATAATCTTAAACATATCCATTACAAGGCTCCAAGATTCTCTGACTAAATTGAATAAGAGCTGGAACAAATTTGACATGAAAATTGGCAATAAAAAAACCAAAGCTATGAAAATAAGCAGGAACATAGAAAACTTCAGCTGCATTCTCAATGGAGTACCTATAGAACAAATAAAACTTTTAAGTTATTTAGGCACACTTTTTAGTGAAGATGTCGAATTAAATATGGAAATAGATAATAGATTAAACATAGCTTTTATAATGGAGAGCCAGTTGAATAAATTTATTTGGAGTAAGATTGAAATCATACGTAAAATCATATTATATGAAATCATACGTAAGATTGAAATCATAATGATATAAAATTAATGAAGACTCCAAAATCAAAATATATGGGAAAAATGTGACAAATTTAAAATTTGCAGACGACATTACATTACTTGCAAGCACAGAAGAAAATCTACAGCGAATTTCTGATAAAATAAAGGAGTTTATAAAATCTGGATTAAACATAAATATAGACAAAACAAAAATTATGCTAATAGGAAAAAGAAGCACCAATCTGAAAATTGAAATTTATAGTAAGAATCTAGAGCAGGTAGAAAACTTCACCTACCTTGGAGGAGTTATTGAGTACAATGGTGAAATTATAAAAAATATAAACAGACGAATCAGTCAAAGCATCCCAAACTTTTGGACGACTTAATAAAATATGGAAGTCAAAAGACATCAAACAAGTAACAAAAATAAGAATCTATGAAACAATGGTCCTCCCAATATTCTTCTATGGAAGTGAATGCTGGAATCTCAAAAAGGCTGAAGAGAAAAAATTATTAGTTACTGAAATGAGTTGGTTAAGAAGATTACTTGGAGTATCTCTGCTGGATTGACTAAGAAACGAAGGCATAAGGAAATGACTAAAACAAGAAATAACAATAATAGACAAAATCCAATAAAGAAGACTGCGATGGTTTGGCCATGTGACCAGAATGGAAACAGAAAGACTACCATCTAAAGCCCTGAATATAATGATGGAAGGTAAAAGATTCAAAGGACGGCCTAGATGTATAAACAAAATAAAAGAGGACCTGAAAACCAAATCACAGCAAGCGATACCAAACTGGACAGAATTTTGGACTCTCCCGGGACAGACAGAAGTTGAAAGAGTTCAGTCTGACTCATCATCATCCACATAGATGATGGAAGAGAGAAGAAGATTGAAATCAGCCAAAACACTAAACTAGCAGTATACAAAGGTGTTAAAACCAGTTTTAAGTTATGGATCTGAGAGTCAGGTTAAATACAAACCACTTGACTAGAGACAAGAGAGAGATATGAGAGTTCTGAAACAAATTAGGAGGGTGAACAGATGACCTCAATGGTGGTGGTGGTGGTGGGGGAAACAGCTAAGAATGAAGATATGAGAAAGGAAGTAGGCATTGTTAGCATTCAAGAATATGTGAGTAGAGCTATCTAAGGTGGTGTTGGCACTTAAACAGAATGGGAAAGAAAAAATAGCAAAACAGGTATTCGATGCTAAGATGACCACGAGGAAGAATAAGATAAAGGTGGATTTATTTAATCAGAAGTACCCTAGAACACATTTCAGATTTCTAGGGCACTATATAATATGATAATATTGGTTTTCTGATAATAGACTAATTTGAAGAAAAATTATTGTTAGGAGATTAGTATATTAAATTATATAGCATAATAATTTAATTTAATAATTGAATACTATAATATTATAGTACATTAAATTATTAGTATATATTATTAGTATGCATAAGGATGGTATCCATTATGAATGTTATAAGCAGCAGGCTGGAATCGTTACAACTGTTGTACGGAAATACAAAGCAAAGTCTGAGTATGAAAATAAACTGCCTCTGTGTGCTGAAGACAACCCACAAGATTTTAATATCAATATGCTGCAAGTAAAAGAAAGAATGAATATGAAAGAATAACTGTTCTAAATCTAGGTGGCATGAGGATTACAGATGCAGAAGAGGTGGTTCAGTTAATGATTGCCCATTTTGTTAAAATCAACCTGGTGTACGCAACATTGAGCTCACTGTTACCTCTTCACTAGATGAAGAAAAGCAGGTGTATGAGGATGAGGCATTAGAGCAGTTGCACAAATTGAATAAGAATTCAGCAATAGAACTGATGGGATATCAGCATGTGTGCTAAAAGAGTGTTCAGCTGAACTAGCTATTCCTTTGACCAGACTGTTTAATATGAGTCTCAGAACAGGAAAGATTCCACAGAAATGGAAAGAATGTATGGTAATTCCATTACATAAGGGTGGTGCAAAAACCAGTGCATCCAACTATGGACCGATTATTATCTCAGGAGAAGTTGTGAAAATTTTGGAAAAATTGGTTAGGGCTAGCATTCAGGAATGGGTTGACAGTAAATCTCTACTTTGCAATGAGTAACAAGCATTTACTGAAGGAGGGTCATGTTTTACAAAGTTACCATTGAACTAGACAAGGGGAATGGATACACCATGATACTTTGGGATTTTGCTAAGGCTTTTGACAGAATGTAGCATGGTAGACTGTTGCATAAATTGGAGAAAATGGGTTTTGGTTATAGAATATTAGCATGGATAAGAGGATGGCTGACTGACAGATATCAAAAAGTGGTATACAAGTGATGCGATCTGCAAAATTTAAGGTAACAAGTAGTGTACCACAAGGATCAGCGCCTGGTCCACTGTTATTCAGTCTGTAAATTAATGATATTGGGAAGGATTTGGCAAGCGACATACAGCTATTTGCTGATGATGCAAAGATAGGTAGGGTAATCAGGAATGCTGCTGATATGCAGTATTTGCAGAATGATTTGAATAGGCTGGAATTGTGGGCATGGGAAAATGGGCATCAGTTCAATGTCAGTAAATGTAAAGTCATTCATTTCGGTATGATTAGATATATCCAATGTCGTATTATATTGGTGGGATTATGCTAGAAGAAACTGAGGCTGGCGATCTTGGAGTGTTAGTAGATAGGAAGTTGAAATTCAGGAGCCATGTGACAAAGATTGCAAATACAACTCAAAAGGATGTTATTTTGCCTCTTTACAAGGCTTTGATAAGACCTCACTTGGACTATTGTGCACAGGTCTGGTGTCCTGGTTTCTATTGTAATTCTGATATATTGGAGAGAGTACAAAGGAGTGTTAAAAATGATATCAGGATTGTGGAATGCTGATTATTATTATTATTATTTTTTTTATGTTGGCCCATATACGAGAGGTTGGCTGGTCAATCTATAGTACTTTAGTACCGTATATGGGTAGTGGGATGGGAAAGGAGGAACTTGTTAACATTCGATTTGAAAGCCTGTATATTGAATTCCTTGGGAAATACCTCAGGGGGAAGACTGTTCCACAGTACAGCAGTAGCAGTAGATTGAGAATTTGTAGACTTCAGACATTAGCAAACAGGAGAAAGAGGGGTGATATGATTGAGACTTGCAAACTTCTGAAAGGGTCATACAGGATTTCAATTGATGGAATTTTTCACTTTATGGAGAGTGGGGAAAGGACAAGAGGGCATCCTTGGAAGCTGAGAATGAAGGCTGCTAAGAAGGGGGTGAGGGCTAGATTTTTCTCTCAGAGCGTGGTGCGTGATTGGAATGGATTGCCATTGGATGTTGTGAGTGCAAGCAGTGTGAATGAATTCAAGAATAAGTATGATAGGTGGTGTGTGTGGTATGTGGCCTCCCTCGATGAGTCTGACTCCGAGGATGTCTCTAATAATAATGATAATATTAAAGTATATTAATATTATTATAGAATCATGTGTACTACAATAAAAAAAAAAAATTGGTTTATTATTCAGACATCAGTGTGGACTGTGAACAACAAGGAATTTAAATTGAAAAAAAGCAGTAAAGTGCATGTTACATTGCCCCCCCCCCCCCCCCCCCACACACACAGTCATGTATACACTAGTTACAAACTATTGGGCTGAAAATAAAATTAAATTCGATAATTTTGAGTTTTTTTATTTTTATTAATTGAAATCACTGTTTGATTATAATTATTTAATACAGTTCCGGATGACAATTTCTTATACTCTAGTCTTGCCTCACTATTCCTAAAGTGTGGGAAATTGTCATCCTTAATCGTATTAAATAAGTGTATTCTCAAGGTTTTTTTTTTTTTTTTTACTCTAAATTATCCAATTTTATGTTATTTTCAACCCAATAGTAGTTTGTTACCAATGTACACACGCACACCTGTATATATAGAGAGGGATTGCAATGTAATACATGTGTTCTGCTGTTTCTTTTATTCAAATTCCTTATTGTTGTTCACTGTCCACATTGATGATATCCTACGATACTTAATGTGAGATATCTGAATAATAAATCAATTTTCTGGGAAGCTTTCACTATTGACACTACATTATGATGTACATAAAGAGTTTAATAAATAATAAGCAATTAAAACCTGGCAAGTTTCGTAAGTTGTCAGACTTGCATCATAAAGAGGTACTAGTACAAAAATATTTTACACACAACCTATAAACAATTAATTTCACATATTAGCTGTTATAATTTCACAACTGTTATATACAAAGGAGAAACCAGAATAAAAATGTTAAATTCCTTAATGCATGCATGTTGGAACACTGCTAGCTGTTGCTATCATGTTCTGTGACATCACACGGCATATCCTAGGTCTGTTGCAGTTAATGATTTTTAATGAATGCATACCATACTTTGTGTAAGTTAAGCCTTGATTTTTATTATATTGTGTGGGGATCCTAAGCATCTGCGAAGCTTCTTTAAACTTTCTTGCAAAACAACTGTGATCACTGGCATTTTTGTTTGTTGCCAGTGACTGACTGCATCAGTCAGTGTTGGTGTAACGTTTCATTTGAATTTTGATAATATTTAACATTTGGTTAAATATTATGTTTTAACCTGATACTTTAGCTTGTTTCTGTGCTGTTTTGTTGCGTCGGCGAAACCAGTAGGCTATATATCTGTAAAAAAAAAAAAAAAAATCTCCAACCAGTTAAAACCCTGTTTTATGTTTCATTGTATAATATTCAGTGGGTGAAAATAACATTTTCACATAACATTTACTGTGGCACACAGTAAAAAATATCTCTTATTATAGAATCACAATTCTATAATAATGGATATTCCACGGGTTTCATTATACAAGAGTGTACACAAATATCAGCTTGCATTGCCTCACTGAAGTACTGTATTTCGAGTATGCTTTAGCTACCTAAAACGTTCTGTGATGTTACTGAATATTGAATTCCCTACCCTCTCCCCCCTTTTTTTTTCGACTCAGTAAAAGAATCTGAAAAGCTTCATGAAATGCATATCTTAATTCTAATTAATTTATATATTGTATCAATATCGCGTTTACTAATGTTAAATTTCTCGTGGTGTAATAATAAGTATGCATTTTTTTTTTTTGCATTTTATGGCTTGGTAATAGAGTGAGATATAAATATAAGTTCTGATTCATTATTATAAGGCTAGATGGCCAAGGAGAACAGCATGCAGCTAGTGAAGCACACCAGGAGAAAAGTGGGAGTAGTGCAGCAAGTTTAGAAACAGTTGCTGGAAGTAGCCCTACTGCTGCTCTAAGAAAAAACTTAAAACACTCAGGTTAGTAGTTTAAAACTTCAGAAGTATGTTTCTATAGTTTAAACTGCAGAAATATAAGAATCTGTGTAAGTTAAATTTTGATCCTTTTCTTGTAACCATGTAAATGACAACCACTATACACATATTGATCCTTTTCATCCTGTTGTACATCAGTACTTTGGAACAGTTTGTCTTGTCTGTATTTCTTAAAAACAATATACGGTTCTTTGCATGAATGTTAATAAGCTTCTTTGTACTCATTGATGGTATAGCATTCAGTAGATTTTACAACCTTTCATCTAAAAAAGCAAAAAAAGTCAGAAGTCTTGTCCCATGAGTGAGTGTTATTTTAAACCATTAATTTTCACGTAAATAACATAACTGGGTTTTACTACACAGTGGCTCTAATTTGACTGCAAATTACTGCCATTTTTTCCTCCAAGCTTCCATTTTTGCTAATCTTTCCCCTTCCATTCTGTTTAGGTAAGTGTACCATCTGTAGATTAAGTCTACTTACAAATTCCTGAAGTTTAATCAAGTTCCTTTTGGATATCTTGCTTTTTAATTGTGATTTGGTCATTGGTACCACCTGTTCATTCCCTGTTTTCCTCAGAACTGCATATATGAAGTTTCCATGCAGTGACTATTTTAGTTTTAAACCAACTTTCAAATCAACCTGTTGAATTTGTTTTGAACACCGTCTTCTATACTCTTTTGGCAAATTGTTTATTTCTTATAAACATATTCAGCTGATTATAATATAGAGTTTTTAGAGCATCTCTTGTTGCCCCAAAGTTATTGAAAATGTTCATAGCAAAGCTTATTTAACTGTAATTGAGCTTTCCTTTATATATCAAAATGATAGGCTACATTTAAAACAGATTAATAAAAATAAATTGCCACAAACAAGATAGTCAAAAATGACATTTACTATATTAGGAGGGGGTAATCATCAGCAATTGTCAATTCACTGCTGGATGAAGACCTTTCCAAGATTACTCCAGAACTGCCTGTCTATGGTTCTCCTTTCTCATGTCACTTCTACAAATCTGATGATATCATTAATCTACCTTGATTTAGGTGAGCATTGTGGAATCCAATTCAGTACTTGTTTTGTTCATCGATGATCTTGTCTTTGAGCAATATATCCAGCCCATTGCCACTTCATGTGTTTCATTCTTCCTATGATGTCAGAGAATTTGGTTTGATTTCTTATCCACATATTCCTTTTGTAATTCAGTCTTGTGATATCAAGTATACTTCTTTCCATACTAAATTGTGTTGTCCTTAATTTTTGAATTTCCTTTGCCTTTAGTGTCCATGTTTCACAGCCATATGTCAAATATGGGAAGAATACATTGGTTAAAATCTTTTCTCTTCAGGCAAAAGTTGCCTTTTGAATATTGAATGTAATTTTCCAAGCTTTTTACATAAGCATTGTGCATCTTTTAATTAAGTCCATGAATATGTTTTCCTAAGTATATGTAATATGATGGGGGTGCTTAAGGGTCAAAGCTGTATAACTGAGAGGAGACCTCCACATAGCCTGTAAAGGAATCTAGCTGGATACTGAACGAACGAGGATGGGCTGACAATTTGGGATTTAGCCGACCACATTGTATTCTTATTGGCTTAAACCCAATATTAAATGATGGTACAAGATAAAATTTCATGCCGATTCGGGTGTCGCCTGGTTAAACAAGGCCCCTGTTGTTTTCGCCAGGAAACCAGAGCAAGCAGCGAAGAGTCAGCTCCTGGAACAAATCCTAAAACACACCCCAACTCAATATCAACAGAATTGAGGATCGGTACTATCAACATAAGAAGCCTGAATAGCAAAGAAATGGAGCTGGCTGAGGAATTAGATAAGTACCAGATCAACATAATAGGGGTGACTGAAACAAAAAAGACCAAAACTGGTGAGCTCTTTCTGAGCAATAAATACAAAATGTTATATTCAGGCAATGACAATCAAGGAAAAGGAGTAGCCATAGTATTCAACACTAAATACGAGGCTAATCTTCTTGAATGACAGTCAGTCTCAAGTAGAGTAATGTGGGCAAACATCAGAATGGGGAACTAGACAATGAGACTTATTTGTGCCTATGGTCCCACAGAAGGTTCTCCTAAGGTAGAAGTGGAGGAATTTTTTTGAGGCTTTAGAAAAAGCAACTGACACAATGAAAAATGAAAAGTTGGTCCTTGTTGGGGATCTAAATAGCAGAGTAGGAAATGATTCTCAGACATACGAAAATATTTTGGGAACATTTGGAGAAAAGAACAAAGCTAATAATAATGGCAAATACTTGTTGGATTTCTGCTCAGCACATGGATTGGTTATTACTAATACCATGCTCCAACATAAAAATGTGCACAAATTCACATGGAGAGAAGAGGCAAGGAATAAGAAAAGTCTCATTGACTATATTATTGTCGATGTGATGTTTTCTCTGGTGCAGGACACTAGAGTGTACAGAGGATTTGAAATTGGATGTGATCACCATTTAGGCTTAAGCAGGATAAAATTGAATTTCATATTGAATAGAAGAACATGTAAGAAAGTTTTAAAATGAATAAAAGTTGAGCAGCTCTCAGATGTAAACTGTAGACTAAAATATACAAACATTATTCAAGAAAAAATGAAAGAGTTTGAGAAATCAAACCTTGGAGATTCACTGGCCAGCTCTGAAGAAAACATTGATTGATTCTGCCAGAGAGGCATGTGGTGAGGTTGTCTGCAAGGATAGAAAAATCAGAACTCCATGGTGGACACGGAAGTTAAAGAAGCAGTGAAGAAAAAGAAGAAAGCATATCAGAAGTTCCTGACAAATAAGTCAACTTGTGCTCTTAGAGAATACAGAGACAAATGTAAGAAAGCTAAACACTGTGTAAAACTAGCTAAACAAAAGTCATGAGAAGACTTTGGTAAGAACATACAAAATAAATATCAAGAAGGTGGCAAGATATTCTGGAGGTTGTTGAAGAAGCTCAGAAATGTTGGTAAGAATGCACTAAAAAGGAATTAGAGATGACAAAGGTGATATGAAAACTGGAGAAAAAGATATCCTTGAAGTATGGAGTAATTACTTCGAAAAATTACTAAGTGAAACTAGTGGTGATGACAGCACAGTGATAAAAAAAAAAAACACTGACCAGGCATGCAATCAGGAATACATATCCATACTTGAAATAGAAAAAGTCATCAAAAGTCTGAAATGTGGAAAGGCAACTAGAGTAGATGATATTAGAAATGCTTAAGTATGGAGGTATAAAAGTTTTACAGTGGCTACACTGCATAGTTCAGAGGGCCTGAACAGAAGGACTAATTCCAGATGATTGGAGTAGAGCTCTCATAGTACCTATATATAAAAAGGGAAATAAAACTGATTATTACAGAGGTATTTCTCTACTGAGTGTTCCTGGTAAGATTTATGCCAGTATACTTGAGAAACGGTTGAGAAGGATTGTGGAAGAGAAAGCTTGGTGAGGAACAAGCTGGATTCAGGCAAAATAGAGGCTGTTAGGATCAGATATTCACTTTACGACAAATTGTCGAGAAAGCATGGGAATATTACAAAGATCTGTATTTAAGTTTGTAGATCTGGAAAAAGCATATGACAAGGTGTCAAGAGAGAAGCTATTCAAAATGCTACAGTTGTATGGTGTCAGTGGATTGTTATATCAAACAATACTTAGTCTTTATTTGAGTTTTAAGTCAGCAGTTAGAATTGAAGGAAGTACAGGGAGATGGTTTAATGTTAAATCTGGTGTCAGACAAGGATGTACATTATCACCTCTGTTATTCATTATCTATATGGATTACATTATGAAGGAAAGTGGTATTAAACATGATATCAAAATTGGAGATGTTAATGTAAGCTCTTTGCTTTATGCAGACGATGTTATACTTCTAAATAAATCCGCTACAAGTCTGCAAGATTCCCTGACTAAATTGAATAACTGTTATAATAGATATGGTACAGTTCGCCCACTGTTTGTAGGTCCCTGCTTCGCGTCTTTCCAAGAATAGTCGATTCATGCTGAAGGGGAGAAAGAAATGAAGGACATCCGAATTGGTCGCCAACACGCGAAATTACGTGCTTTATAGGTAAAATTTTCCAACTGTTATACAAGCAACATAGTTAACTACAATAATCATAAAAGAGAAGTTAATTTTCTGACCGGTAATAATAAACAACTCATCCCACAATTCGGACTGATTACCCTATTATCAGAATGGGTTCTCCTTTTTCTGAGATGCGCAGAAGTGTCGAGGGACCTGTAATCGGTGGGCGAACTATATGAAGGACAGCAATAAAAAGACAAAGACGATGAAAATAGGCAGAATCGTTGGAAATGTCAACTGCATTGTGAACAGAGAACCTGTTGAACAAGTAAAACATTTCAGCTACTTAGGCACGATTTTTTAGTGAAGATGGTAAATTAAATATGGAAATAGACAACAGAATCAACAAAGCTGGTATGGTAGGAAGTCAATTGAATAAATTCATATGGAATAAGAGAGAAATTAGTCGGAACACTAAATTAAGCTGTATACAAGACACTGTTCAAACCAGTTTTAACTTATGGATCTGAGAGCTGGGTCAGAAGTAAAACACTTGACCAAAGACTAGAGACCGCAGATATGAGAGTCCTGAGAAAGCTTAGGGGCAAGAACAGATGGCAATATCACATTAAAAATGAGGATATTAGTAAAGAACTTGACATCGTCAGCATCCAGGAATGTGTTAGCAGAGCTAATCTCAGGTGGTATGGTCACTTAAACAGAATGGGCGAGGAAAGATTAGCAAAACAAGTGTTTTCTGCCAGGGTTGACAGGAAAGAGACCCAGACGAAGACCAAGTTATGGGTGGATTGATACGGTAAAAAGTGCCTTAGAAGATAGGTATATAAATATAAGATCTGACAATGTTGTAGCTTTGACAGGTAACAGATTGATTTGGCAGAAAATTGTAGGTAGGAAGTTCGTAATGATGTAAATTTTTCCTGTACACCCCCTTGAGGATAAATGTCAGGAATTTGATGATGATGTAATATGATCTACTTGTTTAATTTCATCATTGTTGATTTTTATTATTTCAACTTGGACATAGCTATTGAACATTTCTTGGGTGTTCTTTAGGTTTATCTTTAGGCCAGCTGTTTTGCTAACAGTTTGGAGTTCATGGATATGAGCCTGTAATTCATGCACAGTTGAAGTAAAGATAACTATGTCATCTGCAAAGCATAAATGGCTTCCATTTATCTTCAGACATTTCCCTTCCCAATCAAGGAGTTTGGATATTTTTTCTAGGCATGCTATGAATAATTTTGGAGATATTGTGTCACCCTATCTTATACCTCTGTATAAGATAGGGTGACTAGAGATATTTCCATTGAAATAAATGATAGGGTCACTAGAGATATTTCCATTGAAATAAATTGCTGCTGTGGCATTGGTGTATGCTGATTTGATGGTCCTGACATAATGCTCCTCCACTTGTTAGTTTTGTAATGAATTAAAGACTTTCTCATAATCCAATTAGGAGGGGGGGGTATAAAGTTTTAAACATACCAGGATTTTTTTGAAGGTGTTACAATGTATTAAGGAAGTATTGAGGTTCATATTTGCTGAGTTGTTAACATATCCATATTCTCCGATAGACTTTGGGTTCAAATCCTGCCATAAACATGAATGTCCTTTAGGTGGTAGGTCACTTGATGTGAGATTATAATCACCTGTGATCACCTGCTTATTAGAGACCTGAAGTGCCTTGAAAATGTTCTATGTTTGGTCTTCCGAGTAGGATTTCCTAACTGCCAAACCCATACCCCTCGCTCTGGTATACTAATGCTAACAACCTTTCATGGGCAGGATTCATATACATACAAAAAGTATATGTTGCTATATTTTTAGTTCTTTTAAACTGTCCTTATCCATGTTATTGCTCTAATAATGAATAATGGATCATTTCTTGGAATTTCAAATAACTGTGCTGTTTTGATAACAGCTAATGATATACTCTGGAATTAATAAAATGCATAAGTTGCAGTATAACGCATGAAAAGAAATTTATATACTCTCATATAAAGGGCAAAAAGAAATTTTATAATTAGGGATTGAACAAATGGCATCAGTGGCAATATCATATTAAAAATGAGGATATTGGGAAACAACTAGACAGTGTTAGTATTCAAGTTGAGATGGTATGGTTACTTAAAGTATTGGAGGAGGGGAATTCAGTGAAGTTTCTCTGACTGCTGGTTTAAGACTTGATGAAGATAATGAATTTCCTCCAGTCACTCAAAAACAGATTGAAGCCTAACCTTAAAAGAGAAATATGAGCTCTTATAATGTTGTAGTCTTGATAGATAACAGATGAATTTGGAGGAAAATTGTTGATTGGAAGTTAATAATGATGTAACTTTTTCATATACACATTCCTAATATGTACAATCCCTGAGGGTACATATTAGGAATGATGATGATGATGAACAATTGGGAGTATTTAATTTCAGACATGCCAAACTTAATTTTTAAAAGCAATTTTTATTTATCTAAATTAGTGTGCTAATATTGCTTTGTATATCATGTTCTTATGTTTCTTATTTCTAGAGTCACCACCAGTTGCTGTGGGTATTGGAGGAGGGGAATTCAGTGAAGTTTCTCTGACTGCTGGTTTAAGACTTGATGATGATAATGAATTTCCTCCAGTCACTCAAAAAACAGATTGAAGCCTAATAATTTTAGGTAGTTAATACTTTTTACCTCTCAGTTTTCAAACTAAAGGAAACTTTGAAAATAAGGGATGAAACTTATATAGATCGTAGTTATCGATCTTTAGTTTTACTTACTGGCTATAAAAAAACAAAGGATGTTTTATCCCCTTATTTTCTATATTAAGGCCAGAAAATTAGCCTTTTGGCTTTTTATCTTTATTAAAGGAAACTTTATATATGTTTTATATGCTTTAATAACTTTTTGTGTATGTATGTCTTGGTCTTTATTTTTAAATTATAATTTAAATTTTCTATTACTAAAGAAAGAGCCAAAAGACTTCATTTTGGCAATGTAAAGTTACATAAGCAATGTGGATATTAGATCCATCATTATTGCAAAGCCAAATGTTTATAGAAACTATGAAAGTTTCATAAGTTGATGTGAGAGCATACGAGAATGCAAACCTCAGCATCCTTGAGTTGCCTTAGCTTGCACTACTTAAAAGACATGAGCACTGCCCAAGCATCTATATATTCACCTTTTATTACTGCATTTGATCAAGGTTTCATTCGTCTGACAGCTATTTCAAACTGGTTTGTTCTCTTCAGAGACCAGGTAGAAACCTTAAGAGAGCAAAAATTCTCATTCTTGAAATTTCCATGTTTATATCGTAATTGTGATTTTTATTTTTCTCTTTTCTTTCTTGTATTTATGTAACTCTCACAAGTTATCTATTTCTTGTGAGAATTATTAACAAAACAAAGTTGACTAGACATAAGATATTCTGGTAATTGACTAGTTTTTCATTGCAAAGAAATTTTGTTTCAGTGTTCTAATGAATAATTAGGAATTCTAGAATGAGCTTTTTGGTATTTTGTCAATTCAGTTTTAGATGTATATTTCATCCTTGCATATTCTTCACTATGAAGACACTTTCTACTTCTGTTTTGCTTTCCTGTTCTTGGGAGCATCACTTGGATCCATATTCTGCTATATTTAACCATGCAGTTTAACTGGACACCTGGAAAGAAGGATCCTAGTTGCATACACTGCTTTGACAAGATAGGCATCCTAGATGGCTTGCCTAGTATGATTCTTCTCTAAGAATGATCATCCTGTATTTTTTCACTCACTACAGAGTGAAGGCTTCTCCCATTGCAAGGAATAGGGATTTAAAACTCAGTGTAGCGATGTTATGGTGTCAGGCTTAGCATATTTTTTCGTCATAGTTATATATTGCATTGTGACTGCATGATGAAGTGAATCTGACTCCCAACAATGACTACTATTCCTTTATTATTTATGGAACTTCTGCATCATGACCCAGTCATACCAGAAAACCAAGAGATCATCTGAAAAAACGAATACACTATTTGGTCTTAATACATTCACTGGATATTCCAATAGAGAAAATATCTTTCTTTATCAAGTAGGATTGGCAGTTTATCAAGGATCTCTGATATCTCTGGGTTAGAACCATAAGGAGTGACAAAACTGTTAGGTGTGGATATCTTTGAAAGCAGGATAGTAATGTGTGTCAAGCAGCAATGTCATCCTTGATAACATCCACAATCCCTAGCATGTGCTAAGGCAGGCCAACTATCCTGTCTTAGTTCTATCATCTTTGTTTGATCCAACAGTAAACAGCAAAATTTTTGGGATTTGCATAAATGCTCTTGTGAATTTGTTCAAAATTTGAATTCATACTAAAGATGCCTTTGAAAATGACTGTTTTGCAAAAAAAAAACCAAATAATACTTGTTTTATTTATCTTTCATATGCATTCTGTTTAAAGTAACTTTAAATATTTTGATGAATTGAAACATATGCAAACATGTAAATAAAACTTTATTTAGGAAAAATGTCATTCCAACAACAAAATTTTTGGAATTTGCATAAACGCTCTTGTGAATTTGTTTAAATTTTGAATTCATTCATGCTAAAAATGCCCTTGATAATTGGACAAAATATTATGCAATTAAATTTCTAATGTAAGTGGTAGATATTACTTCTAGTATGAACAACAAGGGAAAAAACCAAGTTAAAATTGTTTAATTAAACATTTTAATTTAAAAATTAAAATTTTAAACATAAACCTGACACACTGAATTGTCATAACGTTGATGTTTCATGTGTGCTGAAATTTCAAACACTTGACTCATTGTCAAACTGCACTGTGTAATATCAGTCATAAATTCCAAGCTGCTTAGATCTTTTATAAATGCCGACAACAGTAGGTTTAAAATGATGCCTTGATTTTTGTTGCACTATAAAAATTATGTGTTTTGCATATATATAAAAAGGATAGTGTGTTGTCATTTTAGTACATTCTTTGAGTTTGACAGAGCTCTTGATTCAACTAATCCAATCTCCTGAGTTGTCCAAGTATATGTTACTTTTCCTTCATATTAAAAGTTACGACAGATTTGTCCACTAATCTTTTCTCATCATCAAATTCCTGATTTTTATCCTGGGGGGGGGATATAGGATATTATGATAGCACTACATAAAAACTTGCATCATCACTAACTTCTAATCGACGATTTTCCTCCAAATTAATTGGTTATCTGTCAGAATTCCAACATTATCAGATCTTATATTTCTGTCTATTATGGCACTTTTAACTATATCAATCCAGTTACAGCTGAATGTTCTTCTGTATCTTTTTCCTTGCAAACCTATCAGAGGATACTTGTTTTCTAATCTTTCCTCTCCCATTCTTTTTAAGAGACCTGTGGTTATATCTGCTAACACATTTTTGAATGCTAACAATGGCAAGTTCTTCCCTCATATCCTCATCTAATCTGCCTCAGAACTTTTGTACGAGGGTGGTCTGAAAAGTTCTCAGCCTAACAATGAAAAAACGAATTTATAACTTCAAAATGATTTTTATTTTTCAACATAATCTCCCTTAAGACTAATACATTTATTCCAGCAATGTTCTAGCACCATTATCCCATCCCTGTAGTGGTTCTCAATAAAATCTGCAAAATACAGCTGCAATCACCTCTTGATTTGAAGAAAAATGCTGACCAGTGAGGAAGAATTTTAGTTTGGGGAAGAGATAAAAGTCAGAGGGAGCCAAATCTGGGGAATAGGGTGGATGTTCCAACAATTCATAGTGCAGATCCCTTAATTTTTCCATTGCCAAAAGACCTTTGTGTGCAGGTTGTCCTGATGAAAGATGATTTTTTTTCCTTCTGCAAAACGGGTCTTTTCTCACAAATTTTTCATCAAATCACTTGGTTGCTGAAAAATAATTTAACAAGCAAAGACAAACAAGTTATTGTTCCACTATATCGAGCCTTGATAAGACCCCATCTAGACTACTGTGCCCAGATATGGGCACCAGGGTTTCTTCTTGATGTGGAGGAGATGATAGCAGGCCTGTGGAATGAACTTTAGGAGAACAGGTTGAAGATTTGTGGGTTGCAAAAATTGGTTGAAATTTTGCAACCAATTGTTTCAACAATTGGAAAATTGTTGGAAAAAGTGGTGATATGATTGAGACATTCAAATTACCGAAGGGTTTCTATAGGATTAATCCAGAAGATATTTTTGAGAATAGGACTGGTGGTGGGAGGACTAGAGGACATACATGGAAGCTGGGCAAGAATGTGGTTAGCAGGGGTGTTAAAGCTAGGTTTTTTACTTGGAGAGTGGTGAATGAGTGGAATAAGCTGCCAGTCTGTTGTGGGTGCTTTGACCGTGAATGAGTTCAAGGCGAGGTATGATAGATACTGTGTGAATGTCGAATAGTTGTTCTTGACATAATGTTAGGGCCTCTCTCGATGAGTCTGTCGACTCCTTGGAGTTGCCCGAAATAATAATAATAATAATAATTCCATCAATCACTGGGGATTTTCCTGCTTTCGTCTGATCTGTTGCACTTTTCAGTGAAATCTTCACAATTTATTTGTAGAGTGGTGGTTTAGGTGCGGGTCCACTAACTCGCTTGAATGTTGGGGATTATCAGCATTCAGTAATTTTTGAAAGTCGTTTCTCCATTCTTACATCAAGTTTGAATTTACTGATAGCTGTCTACCATTTTTGTCGTGTGACAATATTTCCACTTCTTTTTGTTTTGTGATGACAGATATGGTTTATCATTTGAAAAGTGTTTCTAGTATCCCCAGTTTTATTATAATTTTCAAGTTCCTCACAGTATTTATTTCATTTTCTTTGTCTCTGATCATTAGCGCATTGATCTTGTTATTTAAAATGTCTAGTTTATTTATTTCCTTCCTGTTTAAGCAGTAGAGTTTCTTTGCTTTATTTCTTTCATCAGTTCCAGGGGTAATCCATTTTTCTGAGTCTTTTTTTGTTGCTGTTTCGAAGAATTTTGTTGGATGTTGTGTTTATTGCTTTAGTGATATCCTTATATTTTCATTAACTGAATCTTTAAGAATGGTTTCCTTATTGTCTTCTAATGTGCTGCAGAAAGATGCTGCAATTTCTGGGTTATTTGGTTTGTCCCAGTTGTATTGTTTCCTTGTAGGCCTGTTATTTTTAGAAGCTTTCAGTGAAAGTCTAATGTGGGCACTGATTATTCTGTGGTTAGTTCAACAGTATTATATGCTTAACAGCTCTTGATTGATGTGATCCACTTTCCATTGATTAGGATGTGGTCTATTTAGGAATGTGATCCGTTTGGTTGTTCTTAGGTCCATAGTCTTCCTTTTGAATGGTTTGGGTGATTACCATTTTATTTCTATTGCAGATGTTCATAAGAGAATGTCCATTGTTATTTGTAGTCTCACGATAAGTATATTTACTCACATTTTTAGTAGTACTGATAATGTCTTTGCCAATTTGGGCATTAATATCACCGCCAATAAGTGTAACATTACTAGTATGCTTTACACAGGTCTTTATAATAGGTGTCTTTGTCTTCTAGTGAAGCACATTCTGTATAGTAGGATATGTGGATATTATTGTCAGTTGTAGGTTGGTATTTATGGTTATGAGAAGAATTCTTTCAGATACTTTGCAACTGATGTTACTTTTTCTGTTGGTATTCCTTCTTGAGTATTATTCCAACCCCTCCAGTTTTATCATTAGTTATAAATAAATCTCCATTTTTTTGTCAGCTGATGAAGTTTCATTCACTTTGTGATTGTCAGTTCTCCATCTATGTTCTTGTATACATATAATATCTATGTTGGCTTTTTCTGCTCTAAGTAGCTCAAAAAATTTTTCCTGTTTTCTTGAGTGTCTGCACATTATATGTTAAGAAGTTGAGTTAGATTAGATTTCTATAATTTAATTTGGTCTCACTTTCTTTTACCTTTATTCAACCAAGAACTTCCTGAAAGTTTTTAATCCTTGGTCTTCACAGTTGAGGCACAGGTCTGTGTGGAAGTAAATGATATTGCCTCATTTCCTTTCATAATAATTTAATATCCACATATTGTGTGATTGGCCATAACATGTTTTATCAGTCACGTTGGTCTCCTAGGAATTTACCCAGTGTTTCCCCGAGAGGTACCACGAGGAGGTGTGACTTGGATTTATTCTTGCATGATTTTTGTGTGATGTAATTGAAAACATGGTTTTACACAGTCCAGCATTGCACTGAAGACAACATTTGAATTCTCTTGTAATAGTTTCTTGCATAAACAGCATTTCCTCATTGGAAACTTTTTCTCCCTCTTGGTACAGGACAAACTTTATAAGCAGATAACTTTCCTGAAATTCTGTTTATTGTACCTTTAGGATCCAATAAACAGCTTAGACAAACTGGATCCCTTAGGAAAACATGATGATTGAAAGCAATCAGTATTTTTACTTTTCATGGGCATGTCCGTTTTTAAATACCAATGTTGATGGCAACAGCAGTACTCTTTGTTTTGAACACAGCACTTTTGTAAACACTGGAAATATCCACATCACTTTCAAGTTCTTCATGCTTGAGAGTGTAAAGAACTTGCTCTGCTTCTGCAAACAGTCATTTAAAAATGTTACATAGCACTCCCATAAATGAAAATATCCATATCACTTTTAAGTTCTTCAGACTGTCAAAAAAAGTTATCTAAAAATTTTGCTAATATGATGAACCAAAGCATCTTTTACTGTGAGCAGCCATTTTTAAATTGGCAAGCTCAGTAGTAACAGCAGCACATTGCTGTTTCAACTGCAGCACTGCTCTCAAAGGTAATTGCAATTTTAGAGAAAAATTGTCAAAAAATAATCCTACAGATGACAGCTGAAATCTCATCAATGAAATTCAAAGTAAATGTAAATCGTTGACAGCTGAAATCTCCCACTACCTTCAAAGATAGTGGGAGACTTTTTCAGCTGTCATCTGTAGGATTATTTTTTGACAATTTTTCTCTAAAATTGCAATTACCTTTGAGAGAAGTGCTGCAGTTGAATACCTTTGAATATAAATCATTCAAATATAGTGGGAGATTTCAGCTGTCAATGATTTACATTCAAAGGTAGTGAAAGAAAATTTGGTGCTCTGCCACTAAACATGGTGACTTGTTATCACAACTCTTCTTGATGGCAAGTTTCAGCAGTTTATGTTGCTGGTGGCCACCAGTGTTAGGATATACATATGAAGACTATATCATCAGTACAGTCATATTTGAAGAAAGCCAAGAAATACCTCTAATAGAAACAATTCAAGAAAGGCAGCTGAGATGAGCAGGATACATATTTATCTGTTTAATACACGTCCTGTCATAAATACTGTTACAACTTCTGCACACCCATGCACTGCCCACAGAATTGGATGAGCCTGGTTCCATTAGTGGTGCTGTGTGTGTGCAGCCAACATTCACATGTTTATCAGTAGAGAGAGAGAGAGAGAGAGAGAGTTGTCTGGCTGTACAAGTTAACATGCAGTGGAGGATTACGAGAACCGCATAGCTGTAATAGAACTTCTCATGGTTGGAATGCAGCCACATGTTATTTTCAACACACTAAAAACACTCGAGATCATTAGGATGTTTGTGTATCAGATTGTTAACAGTTATAATGATACAGAAAACATATCAGATTGCCAAAGAACAGGTCAACCACGCTGCGTTAGGATGCAGTAGCAGATAGCCCAGAAAGTGACGTCTCAAGAGATGAACGTTTCGCAGAGAACGATGTCACATGTACTAACTGATGACCTGGGAAAAAAGCCTATCATTGTTCTACTGAATATCTCTTAATGCCATAACTTATGCATCAGAGGGTGATAAAAATCAAAGGCATTTCTCCAGTGGTATGCGAACAACAGAGATATCCTCTTCACAGATGAAAGATTTTCATAGAGAATAGTTGTTTAGATCATTGAAGAGTTGTTTACCTGCCAAAATGATCAGGCATATGTCCCTGATGTTCACTTTGTGTGCAGGGGCTGAGTCCTGTTGGAAGGTCTACCATAGTGATGGTTTAGAGGGGAAAGGGGGGGGGTATCCAAGTTGCATTTCTGCAAGAAAGGGGTCAAAACCTCTGCCAAAGTATATCAAGACACCATGTTGGAACCTGAGTTATGGCCCCTGAACAACACCTTGTTTCCAGGTAGGCAGTGGACCTTCTTACAGGACTCACAAGGAAAGGACCACCCCAACAGTGGTCAGCAGCAAATGTGTCCAACTATATATCACCATCTGAAAGTCCTGACTGAATCCATTGGACCAAATTGTGGTCAGAGCTTGAGCGAGAGCAGCCTGCAAGAAATGACACCTTAGCATTGCCAGCCTGAAGGTGAATTTGGAGTAAGCAGTGTCAGTGTTTCTGTTGGATGTTGTGTATATTGCCATTGATATATGTGGCCTCACAGACTTTGGATGTGTATGAAGGCAAAAGAGGCAGGACACTTTTGAGTGTTATCAAAAATTTAGCTTTCAGCACATACAAACCAATGTATAATGTGCATATAGTAGTAAATGATTTACTGATAGATGTGCTTTATTCTTATAACAGTATTTATGGCTAGACTAGGAGAAATGAAGAAAGTAAGAACAACAGAAAACGAAGGAAGACCAAGAAAGTAGTTTTGGCCATGCTTAAGCTCTTTCCAAACACAAGATTCATACACCAACAGACATTTGCCACTCACAGAAGAACAATTTGGCTGACATTCATTTAATACTCTTTACCTACAAGAGTTGGTGTGATTTCCATACTTCTGTATATATTTCTCTGAGCTATGGATGATCACGATTCTTACTAGGTTCATTGACTTGTTGAGCTAATTTTACACATATCATTTGCATATCACATACTTTTACACAATAGTTGCCTTAATTTTTTCTGTGTATTCTCTAAGAACACCTGCAAGCTTTACTTGCCAGGAACTTTTCATACGATCTGTTCTTTACCAGGACTGCCTCTTTAGTCCACCTGATACAACCCCCCCCCCCCCCCCCTTAAAATTTCACTGTAAAAACTCTCTGGCCAGATCAATGTTTATTTTAAATTTTGCCACCTACAAAACTTTCACTCCTCCCTCCCATATGATACTCTTTTATCTTATTCAAAACTAAATTATCACTTCCTATTTAAGATCCTCTGTATGTTCTTGTATACCCAGGACTGATTACAATAGGCTGCTCTATACTACATTGCACTGCATTATGCAACTTAACCCTCAGTTATACTCAACGGACAAAACATTAGAGATGCCTAAATAATAGTGAGATAACATGAGAACTAAATAACATGAGAGGAGGACTGACTATATATAATATATAATAGTGCCTGTATTTTCTGAGGCATGGACTCCATCAGATGCTGGAGGGTTGCCAAAGGTATTTCCAGCCATGCCTGTTGCAGCATTGTCTACAACTGGACAATGCTGCATTAGACATTGGTCCCAGATACATGGATCTGATGTCTCACTTTATGGCATCCAAGAGAGAGATTTGATTGAATTTCAATCCAGAGACCTTGGGGTCACTGAAGGTCCTAAACTCAGATGAGTGTTCCTCAAGCCATACCTGGGTGGTTGTGGCCTGGTGTGTGTGTGGGGGTGCACTGTTCTACTGAAACAGACCACTGACTGCAGGATGTGCAAAGACCATGAAAGTGTGTAGGTGATCAGCCAGTATATTCTGGTAGCTCACAGTATTTAAGGATCTCTCCCAGACCTCTTGCATTGAAACTGGATGTGATTTGTGCTGCTGTTGCCCTGCAGTTGGTCTGGACAGTCTACTGTGTCGTCAGCCACCACTTGCTCACTGGTACATTCATTGATGGTATATGCACAATAGACCCTTGATACGGTTGCCATCAATTTCTTTTGGTCCTCGGTCATTCTATCGCCCAAGTGGTAAGAACCCCCTAGGGTTCTTACTACTTCAGTGATAGAACGACCCATCTGTTTTGTGCTGATAATATGTCTGTGATCAAAGTTGCTAAGATTACCACATTTTATCCATGTTTATTGATTGCGATACATTGTTGGGAAGCCCCAATGTCTGCCTATTTATTATCTGTGTTCGGTTTAGGTACATTTCACTCTGCACGTGGGACCAGATTTGACTTCCCATCACTCTTATCTCTAATGTTTTGTCCATTGAGTGTATTTACACTACATGATCTACTATATTGCACAATCCCCTACTCATTTTGTGTGTGTGTGTGTGTGTGTGTGTGTGTGTGTGTGTGTGTGTGTGTGTGTGTGTGTGTGTGTGTGTGTGTGTGTGTGTGTGTGTTCTGCCCAATTTTCCTGTTATATGGGATAAAAACTAATCTTCATGTGAAATCAACTTCACCTCAGTTAGACAATATGAATCTTTGTAAATGCTTTGAGTACAGTTTAGTCAGCCAAGTCCTAAATTGTTCAGCTCATCTCCATTTGTTTAGTATCCAGATAATACCTATTAATGGATGCACGAAGAGAATTACACATTGGATAAAAAGCATTTGGTTCTTCACGTTGCTTACTGGACATCCAGCTTTGATTCTTATGCCATCCCAAAGATTGTCTTTTCTGTTTCTCTATTTACAGTATTGGAGTTTCCATAGACTCCATTCACAAGGATGCTGTAATATATCTTGGTTGTAAATATCTATTTGATTCCTATTAATGAATTCTGCTACCTGAAATGAGACTGATAAACATCCATTGAAATTAAGGTAACAGGATGTATTCCCCTCTTGGAAACTGAGGTTTTTCATCCTTTGGAAAATGAAATTTGTCATCAAATGAATGATGCTTGAGTCTTATTTACAGACATAAGACTCGAGGAGCATCACACATGGTAACAGTTCAATTTTCATTCTCAATAACTGTTACCATGTGTGATGCTCCTTGATTAATAATGACTATGATGTATTTGGTAGTGTTAAAGATAATAGTATCACTTAGAATGTCATGTAAATTTATATCAGTTCTACTTGTTATAGATATAAAGTAAGAAGAAGAACATGACAGCAAAGGAATGATGAATGAATAGCTAGCTTACTGACAAAAAGCACCTGCATTCTTAAAACTTTAGAGTCCTATCGATGTAAATATACATCGATAGGACATTAAGTACCAGTTGGTCTAGGACTCAGAGTGTTAAAGCTCATGCCATCCTGTCACAATGGCCTTTGCTCAATGAAATGTGTGCATGTGTATATGCATATTATGTATGTTAGTTGGAGTGGATAACCATCATAGACTCACTGAAGTTGTTTTATAAGGTAATGGGCTCTTGTCTCATTCAATATTGTGGTGAGTGGGAGAAGTGGAAAGCTAGGCTGTTTTTAGCATCTTCCAATAAGCTCTTTTTGTCTAATTACCAGACTTCTAGATGTTTGCCCTATGTAACTAAGGCAAACATGAATTGGAATATTGTGAGCTCCAGGATGTCTATTGAAAAGGTTGTGGTCCTTAGGTGACAATGAGCTTGAAAGCTCATGAAATCTCTTGTCATGAGATTTGAGAAAAGTTAGTCAATACAAGAGATAAAAATTGAGGCTCTGTAGCAAATGTCAGAAATTTTTTGTGGAACAGGAGTGGGAATAATGTTCTTTATACCATTTTCTTAGGATATCCATTGCTCTCCAAATAGTAGGAGAACAGAATGGAATTCTTCTTTTAGTGTTGCTTCATCTCCTGTTGTAGAGATCGCCTTTTTTTTTTTCAGCATATGTATAATGCCTAATTTTTGTGATATATATGCTGCAATGAAGAATGTTGATAACAACCTATATGTGAAATTAAAACATCTACGAAAGTAATTTTCTTTCATTTTCAAGTTTTAAAGTAAATTTAATTTTATGATTGGAGGAGTTAATATATGAAAGAAAATCATTTAACTCAGCCACACTGTGTTCCCAGATTATAAATGTCATTCATAGTGAAGGATTTATGGAGACACAACATTTTGCTGTGTCATGTAGCTTGTATCTGATACATATGCATTTTCCTGATGATGATCTCAATACAGAGGTCGAAAATACAGGGTTTTCCCCTCCTGAAAAATCAGAATTTTCAGGAGGGAAAAACTCTGCTACCCCTGTATGAGATCAGCTAACTCACCTTCAGTTGAAAAAGCCCATATAAGGATTCCCCTTGTCATGATGAGAATCAAACTCAGGTCTTTTTTCCAATCAAAGGGTGCAATGTTCATACCATTTCCAGGATGTTTGCAGGTTTTTTAAAACATGATAGTTCATAAACTATATTTTTTTAGAAAACATTGATTAATTCAACTATATATATATATATAAAACAACTAGCAGGGATATTTTATTTATTTTCTGTTACTGACGATTAAAATGACTAAATTATATTTAAGATTAAACTATTATGCTTAAAATCAGTCATTTGAACAAAAAACTTTATAAACTGTCAGATTCTCTACTTTTTCTATCATTTAATAACATTTTTTTTCCTCCCTCAGATCCTAAAGAATGTGTGTAAATCCTATAAAGGAAGAAAGCTTATTTTATAGCTGGAAAAATGCAGTTGGCACATTTTCAAGCTGTGTTAAGGTGCTTAATGCTAAACTATAACAGAACATTTTTGACATCCATTCTGGTGTTTTTACAAGCTGAATTTTGTAATATAGCAGAAATATTTGATGAAACAATATCATGCTGTTGTCATAGGCATTGGATGCCTGTTGAGTGTAATTTTTATGTAATAACTGGCACTTGTATTACACTTCGAATATTTAATGAAAATAGGTTTTCCTCCCCCTCAGATCACTTCACTGTATATAATTTTTAAATGAAATTTATATAAGTATATACCACTGAATTTATAGAATATGTAAATATTTGTCTAGAAGTGCCATGAAACATTTTGTAATTTTTTTTAGTTTGAATTTCATTTTGTTACTGACCTGCATAAATTAAAATTTAAAGTAGGTTTTTGACAGAATTAAGCTGATTTTTTTCACAGGAATGTGCATATGTAATATAACAAAAAAAAGTAATAATATTTAATCTCACCTGTCTCCACTTAAAGAATTTGTGTAAATTTTATTTTATTTTTTGTCTTAAATGACAAAAAATCTTAGATAAAATACAGTAATAAGCCATCCCTAAAAAATGCACTGTGAGAATGTGATGTTTCAGAAAATCATACTTTTTTAAACTTGTATAAAAGTGGCATATCATATGATCATTCCATGTTTTGTATGTGGTTGGAATGGAATCAGACAGAAGATTGACTGGCTTTGTCCACAAACATTCTGCACATTTTGTGTGTTGTGCTAGTAAATATGATTGTTGAATTCCAAACTTCATTCTTGCATTCTGTTACACTGAAAATATATCAACTGTGGAATCTGGTGTAATTGTGATTCTTTTGAATGCTACACAAAAGTGGTACTTTGTTTTTTTAATAAATATTTTAAAAAATGCTTTTTTTTTTTTTTTTTTTGAGCTGCTGAAATTTTATTACATCTACATACCACTTGTTTTTAAATGTGTTTAACTTTTACTATAACAAACACCAGTACACTAAATTCACTCATTATAACCAAATTTGTTGTAGAAAGCTGAGGGTCATATAGGATACCAGTAAATGGAATTTTTAATTTTATGAAGGGCAAAGAGAGGACATCCATGGAAGTTGAGAACGAATACAATCAAGAAGGTTAAAAGCTAGATTTTTTCTCATAGTCTGGTGCACGATTGGAATGAATGTCCATTGGAGGTGGTGAGCGCAGATGGTGTGAATAAGTTCACGGCACCTATTATACAGATTCAACATGATATGGAATATGTCAAATTTGTAGATGTTTACTTCATACTCTTCAAAATACATTTACAGTTGAGTCTTACTATAGCAAACGGCATTATAACAAACTTGCTCATTATGACAAACTACTGAAAAGTCCCAACCATATCTTCAATAGGTAGTGTGAGAGTTATGCTAAAGTTATGAGTTATTAAAATTCACTGTTGTAAACTATTCCTAGTTTTTGCAAGTTATAGTGAGTCAACTGTAATTGCTTTAAATTCTTTTGTCAGGTTTTTGTCAATTGAACACAGAATGGAATGTGAATCTATGTGAGATATTTTAATTTCAAATGCCCGGTAATGTCAAGCTCAAGATTTTATCAATGCATATACCCCCCCCACACACACACAGTTTGGAAACCTGTAGTGGAAGAGGCACTGTCTGCAGAAAACAGAAAAAAATCTCTTTGGAGAATTTTCATCAGCCAGACAAAATAGACCATTTCTAGAATGTCACAACTATTTCTTATAATTTCTTTTAGCATTTCATCAAATTTCTGATATTATATCCTATGGGTGGATGTACAGGATACTATGAAAGTACCACATAACAAATTTACTTAGTACTTACTTCCTGTTGACAATACTCCTCCAAATTAGTCTTGTTTATCAATACTCTATTCTCAGATCTTACATTTTTCTGTCACTTTTAACTGAATTGAGCCATGTAGTATAGATCTTCTAGACCTTCCCTTTTCCCCATTCTGTTTATGTAACAATATTCTCAGATAAGCTCTGTTTACACATTCCTGAATGCTAACAATGTCTAGTTCCTTTCTGATATCTTCATTTTTAATATGATTCTACCTTCGATGCTATCTGTCATTCCCCTAATTTTTCTCAAAACTTGTGTCTTGATCTGCTTTTATTTCTAACCTGTTTCTGACTACTAACTTAACTTAAATATAGACTGTGTTGCTCTGTATAATGTTCCTCTTACCTCATATAAATTGTAATGTTTTGAAAATTTTTTTACAGAAATACAAAACTTAAATACAGGTTTATTTTATTTTCTCATGATTTCTTAAAATGGAAAACCTGATCCTGAAAATCCCTATTGGTGTTCTAACTCAGCTTTCTTCAAATTTCTCTGTGAAAATACTAGTGGTGGTGGGTGGTAGATGATGGTAGTTGCAGTTCGTTGTCGTTTATGGATCGAGTGGCGGAGACAAAGAGCTGTAGAGTAGGTGCCCTCCCTTGATGAGTCTTTCAACTCCCTGGAGGGATCACGTAATAATAATAACTTCCTGTAGGACTACAGACATGACTAAATCTCACTGACCAATTTCTTGTTCGAAATTTGCCCACATCACTATTAATGCTATTCTGTTTTCTTTGTCTTCTAAGGCCAGTTATGTTGACATATCTCTGTAATTATTTTAGCTCCAGCTGGTTTTCCATTGATGTTTCTAAACTGGACGGGCTTTTGGTTTCTGAGAGTTTAAGGTTGTTGTCTTGTCTTTACAACACTGGTGTAAATCCAGTTTATTCTTCCTTAAATCTTATCTGGGGCACACGAGTTATGGAAATTTCTCTACAATTCTCACATTCATTGCAATCATCTAGAACTGGACTTTCAGAATTAAGCGGTGGTTACTATAAAATTCTTATACCACTGTATTTCCTTTTTAGATTTCTTTCTTCTAATACTGAAATATACCCATGGCTGTATTCCTCCTGGATATTATTTATTATGTTTGTTGCTGATCATCTCATTTTAATTTAATAAATTTCCAAAGTAAATATTTCAGAATATTCCTTTTAATGTCATTTTTATCATCTAACTTCCTTTTGTGATACTTTTTTCCTAACCTCTTTTTCAGTAACTTTTAAAACATTGTTATATTCATGATGTTTATCTGCTAAAGCTCCAGAAATACAATTCAAATCTACCAGTCCCCCCCCCCCCCCCCAAATAACTCACCCATGGTTTTAGTCTAATTTAAGATTATCTAGAACTTATATTGATTTTTCTAGATGATTTTTTTATCACCTAGAAAAATATATATCCACTAACATAATTCTTTTACGATGGCTTCTTAGGTCCTCCAGTGTATTTTTTCTTGGTTGCAAAATACCACTTATGCACTAATTTAGCAGGAATGAAATACAACTCAAGATCCTCCATAGCTCAGTCGGTATAGACGAAACCCTTTGGTCGGAAAGACCTGGGTTCGATTCCCGTCAGTGATCTGAGGAACCTTTATCTGGTCTCTTTTGATGAAAGGTGAGTTAGCCATCTCATATGGAGGTAGGGGGTTTTTTTCACCTGGAAACTTGGGTTTTTTCATCCCCTAGCCTCGTGAACACACTGAGAGGCAAACTAACCACCTTATCCTCGAGTTGTGGTTGTGAAGTATAAGAATACTTAGAAAGGTCGTGGCGCTTAAGTGCCTGCTTGGACCACTGATGGGAAATACAATTCAAATATTGAGGTTGCCCTTCTAGAATATATTTTTGCCTTTTCATAGTCTTTTTTGTTGCTGATTTTTGTACTAAATCCAACTTTGGTGTACATGAGACAGTGAGAATGCCAAACACTACTATTGCATCCAGATTTCCTTCAAATGTTAGCAATATGCTTGCAAGTTAATTTATGGCTGTACCTAATGAAGTCTTCTAAGACAAAATTTAAATAATAGAATTTTCCCCCCTATTTTAGTATCTCTCTTCTAGTCATTAAATTTTTTTAATATATATTCAGCTAATGAGTGCCCATTTTGTTAAAAGTTATCAACCTAGTGTACGCAACATTGCATACACTGAAGAGGTAGTGTGCACAACATTGCATACAGTGAAGAGGTAGCTCACTGCTACCTCTTCACTGGATGAAGAAATCGGGTGTATGAGGACGAAGTATTAGCTGTTGCACAAAATGAATAAGAATTCAGCAATAGGGACTGATCAGATAACAGCACGGGTGCTAAAAGAGTGTTTAGCTGAAATCTGAACAGTGAATCTCTACTTTGCAATAAACAACATGGGTGTACTAAGGGAAGGTCATGTTTTAGCAAATTGCTCACATTCTATAACAATGTTACCATTCAACTTAGATGAGGGGAATGGATACACCATCATATTTTTGGATTTTGCTAAGGTTTTTGACAGAATACAGCATGGTAGACTGTTACATAAATTGGAGAAAATGGGTTTGGGTTATAGAATATTAGCTTGGATAAGAGGATGGCTGACTGACAGATATCTGAAAGTGGTATATGGGGGATATGAGTTTGCAAGTTTTAAGGTAACAAGGATCAGTGCTTGGGCCACTGTTATTCAATCTGTACATTAATGATATTGGGAAGGATTTGACAAGTGACATACAGCTATTTGCTGATGATAGGTAGGTAGGGTAATCAGGAATGCTGCTGATATGCAGTACTTGCAGAATGATTTGAATAGGCTGGAACTGTGGGCATGGGAAAATGGTTGTCAGTTCAATGTCAATAAAGGTAAAGTCATTCACTTCGGTGTGATTAGATATCCAATGTTGTATTATATGATATTGTTGGGGATATGCTAGAAACAACTGAGGCTAGGAATCTTGGAGTGTTAGTAGATAGGAAGTTGAAGTTCAGGAACGAGGTAGCAAAGATTGCAAATACAACTTAAAAGATAATTGTAATGCCTGAAACAAACATTCACATGTAAAGACAAGGATGTTCATTTTGCCTCTTGATAAGACCTGTAACTTGGACTATTGTGCACAGGGTCTGGTTCTCATGGCTTCCGTTGTGATTCTGATATACTGAAGAGAGTGAGTGTGTGCAAAGGAGAGTGTTAAAATGATATCTCAGGATTGTGGAATACTGATTATGAAGACAGATTGAGAATTTGTAGACTGCAGGACACTAGCAAACAGGAAAAAGTGGGGGGTGATTACGATTGAGATTTCCAAACTTCTGAAAAGGGTCATTACAGGATTTCAGTTGAAGGAGATTTTTTCAATTAATAGAGGGTGTGGAAAGGACAAAAAGGCATCCTTGGAAGCTGAGATTGAAGGCTGCTAAGAAGGGGGTGAGTGCTAGATTTTTCCATCAGAGGGTGGTCTGCGATTGAAATGGCTTGCCATCAGATGTTGTGAGTACAAGCAGTGTGAATGAATTCAAGAATAAATATGAGTAGCTGGTGTGCATACTATGTGGCCTTCCTCGAATCTCCGACTCCCTGGAGGTCTCTCTTAATAGACAATAATATAATACAGTGGTATCTCGCTAATCCGAACCAATAAAAGAACGGTGCTCGTTCGGATTAGCGAATTTTTCCCCAAGAGACATCAATAACTAGGTGTTTAAGACAAAAATAATCAGATTTTAATGGTACATTCAATTTAATTTTGTAAATAAATTAAACTGAGTAGAAAAAAGCTACTGTACTGTAATGTAAAACTTAGAAAATAATATACAACACATTTATTTTGGTAAAAAAATTTAATTTGTATGTACCTGTATTGTTGAGGATGCTGATTTAAACAAAATTTCATAGTTCAGTACGTAACTTAATTTGCATAAAAAAAATATCACTTTTCTTGTACACAACACACTTCAAAAAAAGTTCCACAAAATAACACAAAACATTTTTTTTTATTTCTTTGTAAAAAAAAGTTACTAATTTTCTTTTGCTTCTTGGAAGCTAAAACTTTTTTTGAATGCTTCTTCTCGGAGCTGCATTAGCAATAAACTTTTGTGGAATGGCATAGTCATTCTACTTGGCCCATTTTTATACACACATTAAAACTTGTCAACTGCCTCTTCATGTTTTTTCTTCGAGTTCATCGTCTTCTAATTCATTCTGTAGCGTCATATTTATAATTTCAGCATCTGATTTGATTTCGAATTTCACATTTGGGTTCAACCTGTAATCCATTCGGCAATATCTGTTTGTGAAATTTCAACATCTGGATTTATATTTTTAACCAAAATTATGCACGTTTTTGAATTTCCTCTCTTTTCTGTATATTTGTGATTCATGCCGACAGTACAGTATGCTTCACGTTTGCTTTTTTATACTGTACAGTATAAAAAACAAACGTGAACACATAATACATCAAAATAGGCCTACAGTATAACCATACAATCGACAGTATGAAAGAAATGCTGTACTGTAATAATAAAATAAATAATTATTAAATAAAAATAATAGTACACAAAATAATAATACGTAATAAAATAAAACTTTTTTTCTTTCAAACCGCAGTTCGGATTACTGGAGGGTTCGGATTAGCGAGATTACCACTGTATATATAACAGTGATTTTAACAGAAATTAAGCAGCCACATTCAAATTATGTGCAATACAGTATGTTGGTATAAGAACTGACATGACTTTAATTTTGCCTCTAGTGCTTTTTTTTTGCTCCCAGCATATTACTTGTTCCATAGCATGCTAACTAGTTATCAGTCTTCCACTGTAAGATTAAGAAATGAGTATCATTTTTGAATTTATGTAGAAGGATCCCATTTTGGTTTCTTTTTATATCTCTGTATCTAATCAAAAATTCACAAAGTTCAGAAGCTAGTCTGAGTTTAGCTAATTCTTGTTTATGAAACATCAGCAAAAACTAAAATTCTTTATATTTCATGCCATTTGGTATAGCTCTGAACCTGTATCTGTCCATGATTATTTAGCAAGACTATCAAGTTTTTGAAGTCAATAAATAGTATATTTGAATGTAGCTATGTAATATAGCTGTAGTTAAAAGGTCCTTGAGACATTCAAAACATTTTAGAATCTATCTTTCTTTGGCAGGCAGCTAGAGATTTTTGGAGATGATTCCTAGCCAAGCCTCGCAGCATTTTTGTCAGCACTGAATCCCCTCATGAAACCTTTTGAAAAACAGCAACAAGACACATATCTTCGTAGTATGTTGGGGGGGGGAGGGGGGGAGATCTACAAAGGAATTAAGTTATTAATTACATAAGGTATCTTGGTTAGGAAACAAAAACTGCTAAATTTTATTGGCAGCTGCCTGTAATCAGATATGACACTAAAAAGATGTGTTTTTAAAATGAAAAAACAAACAAACAATAAATAATGTGAAGAAAGTAAGGCAATACAATATATTTTGTAATCATTAGAATTACACTGAAATTTCACTTGTCTCTGATAACTTGGACATGAGTAGTTCTCGTGTGTTGGCTTATTTGCTAAGAACTTTCATATGCATTCTTCTTTTCCAGGGACTACCTCTAAATACTTCAGCCCACCATGGACTCTGATTCTTCTCTCCTTGCAGACAGCTTCACCACATCCTTCCTTGCTGAGCAAGTATTTTCTATGGGAACTCTGACTTTGGTTCTTATTTACAAACATTTTCCCCTTTCCTCCAATAACACATTAATTTGGATTATTTTTAAAACTTTTGTTCAGCTATTTCTAGACTATATTACTGTTTTTTAGCTGCTCAAATCTTTGTTTCAAATATCTGTACATTCTTGTATCTTGGACAAATCTTAAAAATCTGAGTATTTACAATACAGGAATTTATACACACATTAATATTGCAGCATAGTGATAATCATAATTACTTGCTAAATTTCTGCTTAGGATACTAGTCAATATTCTGAGAAATTTAGCAGGTATTTGCCATCATTATTACCTATATCCTTTTATAAAAATTTGTCCAGGTAATTTCTGTATATTAGTGCATTTTGAACTGTTTAGTTTCTCTAATAAGAGCCAGCTTCTTCCTCTAATGATTTGAAAAATTTTCTCAACTTCTCTGCTAGAACTATTGAACACAGGCAATGAGTATCATTTTTGAATTTATTATGTAGAAGAATCCATTTTGGTTTTCTTTATCTAACACATGATAGTTTTCTAATTCCTCTGCTAGTTCCATTTCTTTTCCACTGATGCTTTAAATTATGTTGATAATGCCTCTTTTTTTCTGTTTAAGTTGTGTCATAGCTGACTTTTCCTTATTTGTTGTGGTTTTCTGGATGAAAGGGGGGGGGGGGGGTGGGGACGGGAAACCAGATACAGTACAGAAAACGTTTTATAACTGGGCAGATCCTCAACCTGATATCTTCTTGTTGCTCCATTACTGTGTGGATGTATATATATAATTTCAGAAAATATAATTATATTCAGTATATTTGATTAGATTAAATTCCAAATTGCTAACCCCATGCTTGTTCCTACATCCAGCAGAATAAACAGATTCTACTAGATAAATGAGGATTAAACATTGGATCTGAAGACCCAGTTGAATCTATGCATTGGTAGGCCTGAGTATAGGTCTCTTTCTTGTTATTTTGTTCTTATGCGATGCATATTTTATCCAAGAGTTTATTAATGAATTATTTGTGTGTTACAGGAAGAAAACTTGTCTAATAAATAGGTTTTCTTATAAAAAGTTATTTAAAACTCTTTTTTAATTTCTTTCTTCCAAATATCTTTTTTTTTCCATCATTGAATTCCTGATATGTACTCTCAGGGGATGTATAGGATAATTATAATAATACTACATGAAAAAGTTACTCCATTACTAACTTCCAATCAATAATTTTCCTTCAAATTAATCTATCAAGACTCCAATATTATCAGATTTTATATTTCTGTTTTTCATCATCAAATTCCTGCCATGTGTCCTCAAGGGGATGTACATATTTCTGTTTTTCATCATCAAATTCCTGCCATGTATCCTCAAGGGGGTGTACAGGATATGACATTACTACATGAAAAATTTACATCATTACTAACTTCCTATCTACAATTTTCTTGCAAATTAATCTGTTACTTGTCAAGACTCCAACATTATCAGATCTTATATTTCTATCATCTAAGGAACTTTGTACAGTATCAATCCACCTATATCTTGGTCTTCCTCTGGGTCGTTTTCCTGCCAACCTGGCAGAGAACACTTGTTTTGCTAATCTTTCCTTGCCCATTCTCTTTAAGTGACCATACCACATTAGATTAGCTCTGCTAATGCATTCCTGGATTCTATTAGGAAAGAACTTGACCAATGTCAAGTTCTTTCCTAATATCCTCATTTTTAATATGATATTGCCATTGATGCCATCTGTTCACGCCTCTAATCTTTCTCAGGACTCTAATATCTGCGGTCTCTAGTCTTTGGTCAAGTGTTTTACTTCTGACCCAGCTCTCATATCCATAAGTTAAAATTGGTTTGAACACTGTCTTAAATGCAGCTAATTTAGTGTTCCAACTAATTTCTCTCTTATTCCATATGAATTTATTCAATTGACTTCCTACCATACCAGCTTTGTTGATTCTATTGTCTATTTCCATATTTAATTTACCATCTTCACTAAAAATCGTGCCTAAGTAGCTGAAATGTTTTACTTGTTCCACAGGTTCTCCATTCACAATGCAGTTGACAATTTCAATGATTCTGCCTATTTTCATTGTCTTTTTTACTGCTGACCTTCATACCATTTATATTACAACAGTTATTCAATTTAGTCAGGGAATCTTGCAGACTTGTAGCAGATTTATTTAGAAGTATAACATCATCTGCATAGAGTAAAGAGCTGAGATTAACATCTCCAATTTTGATATCAGGTTTCATACCACTTCATAATGTGATCCATTTGTTTGATTAGCAAAACACTTGTTTTGCTAATCTTTCCTCTCCCATTCTGTGTAAGTGTCCATACCACCTGAGATTAGCTGCACTAACACATTCCTGAATGCTAACAATGGCAAGTTCTTTCCTAATATCCTCATTAATGTGAGCCTGCCATTGATGCCATGTGTTCACTCTACTAATCTTTCACAGAATTCTCATATCAGATCAGAGGTCTCTAGTCTTTGTTCTGTTTTATTTGTAACCCAGCTCTAGGATTCATAAGTTGAAATTGGTTTGAACACTGTCTTTTATACTGGGAAATTAGTGTTTCAACTAATTTCTCTTATTCCATATAAATTTATTCAGCTGACTTTCTACCATACCAGCTTTACTAATTCTGATGTCTATTTCCATATCTAATTTATCATCTTTACTAAATATAATGTTATGCCTCAATAGCTGAATTGTTTTATTTGTTCTATTGGTTCACTATTCAGAATATAGTTGATGTTTTTATTGTTGCTTCTGCATATTTTCATTGTCTTTGACTAGTCCATGTCCTGATTTTCATACCAAATCTATTACGACAGTTATTCAATTTAGTCGGGGAATCTTGACTAATTTTGTGCTGAATTTATTCAGAAGTATAACATCACCAATTTTGATAATAGATTTAATACCACTTTCCTGAAAGTATTAAATCCATGGAGATAATGTGCATCCTTGTTGCACACCTGATTTTACTTCATCTTTGTGTTCTAACTGCTGACTTACTGTTTAAATAGACTACTATGTATTACTTGATATAATCTCTCATTTACACCATATAACTGCAGCATTCCGAACAGCTTTCCTCTTTGGAACCTTGTTATATTCCCAAGATTTCTCAACTATTTGTCTTAACCCGGCGTTAGTAAGGTGGGGTATCACAGACCCCAAAGATGTAGAAAGAAATAACTGTGACGCTGCTACCTTACTAACGCTGGGTTAAAGTGAAAATCTATCTGGACAAATTTGGCATGAATCCAACTTGTTCTTCACCAAGTTTCCATTCCACAATTTTTCGTCATTGTTTCTCAAGTATACTTGCATAATCTTACTGGGAACCCTCAGGAGGAAATACCTCTAATTCTTGAATTGTTTTATTTCCCTTTTTATAGATGGGTACCATAAGATCTGCTCCAATCATCTGAAATTCGACCTTCTGAATTATGCAATGCAACCACTGTGTAACTTTTATACCTCTATATATATTTGAGCATTTCTGGCCAAATTTCATCTATTCCAGCTGCCATTTCACATTTTTGATTTTTTTTCTACTTCAAGTTTGGATAAGCATTCATGCCTGCATCCCTGTTGGGAATTTTCTACTATCATGCTGACACTGCCTTGTTTCATTTAGCATTTAGAAGGGGTAGCCATAGTATTCAACACTAAATATGAGGCTAATCTTCTTGAATGGCAGGCAGTTTCAAGTAGAGTGATGTAGGCAAATATCAGAATGGGGAACTGGACAATGAGACTTATTTGTGCCTATGGTCCCACAGAAGGTTCTACTAAGATAGAAGCAGAGGAATGTTTTGAGGCTCTAGAGAAAGCTACTGACACAATGAAAAAGTTGGTCCTTGTTGGGGATCTAAATAGCAGAGTAGGAAGTGATTGTCAGACATACAAAAATATTTTGGGAAAATTTGGAGAAAAGAGCAAAGCTAATAATAATGGTAAATAACTGTTGAATTTCTGCTCAGGACATGGACTGGTTATTACTAACACTATGTTCAAACATAAAAATGTGCATAAATTCATGGAGACAAGAGGCAAGGAATAAGAAAAGTCTCATTGACTATGTTATTATTGATAGTGATATTTTCTCCCTGGTGCAGGACACCAGAGTGTACAGAGAATTTGAAATTGGAAGTGATCACCATTTAGTCTTGAGCAGGATAAAATTGAATTTCATATTGAAAAGAATGACATGTAAGAAAGTTTTAAAGCGAATAAAAGTTGAGCAGCTCTCAGGTGTGAACTGTAGACTAAAATACACAAAGATTATTGAAGAAAAAAATGAAAGAGTTTTGAGAACAAAAACCAAACCTTGGAGATTCAGTGGCAAACGTTGAAGAAAACCCTGATTGATTCAGCCAGAGAGGCATGTGGCGAGGTTGTCTGGAAGGATAGAAAAATCAGAACTATATGGTGGACACATGAAATAAGAGAGGCAGTGAAGGAAAAGAAGAAAGCATATCAAAAGTTCCTGGCAAATAAGTCAGCTTGTGCTCTTAGAGAATACAGAGACAAATGTAAGAAAGCTAAACACTGTGCAAAATTAGCTAAACAAAAGTCATGGGAGGACTTTGGCAAGAACATAGAAAATAAATATCAAGAAGGTGGTAAGGTATTCTGGAGGTTGGTGAAGAAGCTTAGAAATGGAGGAAAAAGTGCTGTAAAAGGAGTTAGAGATGATAAAGGTGACATGAAAACTGGAGAAAAAGATGTCATTGAAGTATGGAGTAAATACTTCGAAAAACTGCTAAATGAAACAAGCAGTGATGATAGCACAGTGGTAAAAAACACTGACCAGGCATGCAGTCAGGAATACATATCCATACTTGAAGTAGAAAAAGCCATCAAAGGCTTGAAATGTGGAAAGGCAGCAGGAGTAGATGATATTCGACCAGAAATGCTGAAGTATGGTGGGATAAGAGTCTTACAGTGGCTGCACTGCATAGTTCAGAAAGCCTGGGCAGAGGGATGAATTCCCGATGATTGGAGTAGAGCCCTCATGGTACCAATATATAAAAAGGGAAATAAAACTGAATGTGAGAATTACAGAGGTATTTCCCTACTGTGTGTTCCGGGCAAGATTTATGCCAGTATACTTGAGAAAAGATTGATAAGAATTGTGGAAGAAAAGCTTGGTGAAGAACAAGCTGGATTCAGGCCAAATAGAGGCTGTCAGGATCAGATATTCACTTTATGACAAATTGTCGAGAAAGCATGGGAATATAATAAAGATCTGTATTTAAGTTAAGGGAATAAAAATCCCTTATTGTTTTTCAGCCAGTAAGCGAAACTAAGATCGAAAAACTACGATATGAACGTTTGGCTTTTCATCTTAGTTATACTATGTTATAATATATAGTGACACACCTTTCTGGCAATCGTATAGCAAAAGTATGCAAGTTCTTTTCACTTAAACTCTGATATTCTAGGTCTAGCTACTCACTGATGAGACCTCAAAAAAGGTTGAAACCGGTCTTGGTAGTGACCTCTCCTCATAATGTAAAACAGTACTACATCTCCTAAGAGCTGTGTGTTTTTACATTATGAGAAAATATCAAGAACAGTGAGGGATCTTGCTCCACCTTTGCAACGAGTTGCAGTGGTGTGGCACTACCAAGTGGTCACTTACGCTTGGATACGCTGACAGTTCGTCGGCATGAAACGTTCAGATCGTAGTTTTTCGATCTTAGTTTCGCTTACTGGCTGAAAAACAATAAGGGATTTTTATCCTCTTAACTGATCAACCTAGCCAGAAAAAAAAATAGCCGTTTGGCTTTTCGATCTGTAAGTTTTGTCGATCTGGAAAAGGCATACGACAAGGTGCCAAGAGAGAGAAACTATTCAATACAGTACAGTTATATGTATGGTGTCAATGGGGCATTATATCAAGCAATACCTTGTCTTTATTTGAGTTGTAAGTCAGCAGTTAGAATTGAAGAAAGTACAGGAAGATGTTTAATGTTAAATCTGGTGTGAGACATGAATGTACATTATCCCCTCTGTTATTCATTATCTATATGGATCGCATTATGAAGGAAAGTGGTATTAAACATGATATCAGAATTGGATATGTTAATGTCAGCTCTTTGCTTTATGCGGACGATGTTATGTTATACTTCTAAATAAATCCGCTACAAGTTTGCAAGATTCGCTGACTAAATTGAATAACTGTTGTAATAGATATGGTATAAAGGTCAGCAATAAAAAGACAAAGACAATGAAAATAGGTAGAATCGATGAAAATGTCAACTGCATTCTGAATGGAGAACCTGTGGAACAAGTAAAACATTTCAGCTACTTAGGCACAATTTTTAGTGAAGATGGTAAATTAAATGTGGAAATAGACAACAGAAGCAACCAAGCTGGTATGGTAGGAAGTCAATTGAATAAATTCATATGGAATAAGAGAGAAATTAGTCGGAACACTAAATTAGCTGTATACAAGACAGTGTTCAAACCAGTTTTAACTTATGGATCTGAGAGCTGGGTCAGAAGTAAAACACTTGACCAAAGACTAGAGACCGCAGATATGAGAGTCCTAAGAAAGATTGGAGGCATGAACACATGGCATCAATGGCAATATCATATTAAAAACGAGGATATTAGGAAAGAACTTGACATTGTCAGCATCCAGGAATGCGTTAGCAGAACTAATCTCAGGTGGTATGGTCACTTAAACAGAATGGGCGAGGAAAGATTAGCAAAAGAAGTGTTCTCTACCAGGTTGGCAGGTAAATGACCCAGACCAAGATATATGTGGATTGATATGGTACAAAGTGCCTTAGACAATAGAAATATAAGATCTGATAATGTTGGAGTCTTGACAAGTAACAGACTGATTTGGAGGAAAATTGTAGATAGGAAGTTATAATGATGTAAATTTTTTCATGTAGTACTTTCATATCCTGTACACCCCTTGAGGGTACATGTCAAGAAGCTGATGATGATAATGATAGCATTTAGCAGCCTCCTTTCATTTAGGAGAGAAATGATGGGACTGACTTGGAGATATCTATTGGTGTGTATAGGTTTTCTGTACATCGAAATTTCAGAAGAACGAGTCAGTTTTACGTCCAGGAAAGGCAGGGAACCATTAGTTTCAAACTCAATCACTCTAGACATCTAGAATATCATTATATTCAGTTTTCATGTCACCTTTATCATCTCTGATTCCTTTTACAGTACTTTTTTCCTCCATTTCTAAGATTTTCAATAAATTTTTTTTTTTTTTTTTTTTTTTTTTTTTTTTGAAATCTGTAATTTGGTCTGAGTCTATTTTAGATGGAAAATTGGTTCTTGAGTGTAATACATGTCAGCTACTTTAAAAGCCATACTGCTTCTTTGTGGATATAATTGGCATTACTGAGACGAAGAATTAAAAAACAGGTGAGACATTACTAAATAAGTATAGGATGCTATTTTCAGGCAATAATGATCAAGGAAAGGAAGGAGTAGCAATGGCATTCAATGCCAAACATGAAAATAAACTTCATTGGAAAGCAGTTTCAAGTAGAGTTATGTGGGCAGACTTCAAAATGGGGAAATGGACAATGAAACTTATTTGTGCCTATGGTCCCAAGAAAGTTCTATGTAAGAAGTGGAGGAGTTTTTTTGAGTCATTAGAACAGGTAGCTAACAATGAAAATGGAAAAAGTGGTCCTTGTTGGAGACCTGAACAGCAGAGTAGGAAATGAATCTCACCAGGCATATTGGAACATTTGAGAAAATGGCAAAGCTAATAATAATGGTAGGTATATTTGCTGGACATTATTTACTCAGTACAAGGACTAGTCGTTACTAACACTATGTTTCAACATAAAGATGTGTATAAGTTGACATGGAGAGAAGATACAAGAAATACGAAAGCCTCATTGACTACCTCATCGTTGATAGTGATATCATAAAGTTGGTTCAGGATACAAGAGTGTACAGAGGATTCGATGGAAGTAACCATTACTTAGTACTAAGCAGGATAAAAATAGATATCACATTGAAAAGAACAGTATGTAAGAAAGTTTTAAAAAGAATTAAAGTTGAGCAGCTTTTACAAGTAAATTGTAGACTCAACTATGCAAACATTATTGAAGAAAATTTGCAGCAGTTTGAAAACAAGAACCAAACCTTGGAGTCTCAGTGGCAAACTGTGAAGAAGACATTGATTGATTCAGTTAAGGAGGTATGTGGTGAAGTTGTATGCAAGGATAGAAAAATAAGAACACCATGGTAGACACAAGAAGTCAACAGATGCCCTAAAAGAATACAGAGAAAACTGTAAGCAAGCTAAGCTGTGTGTAAAAGTAGCTAAACAAAAATCACAGGAATACTTTGGTAAGAACAGAGAAAATAAATATCAGGAAGGTGGCAAAATGTTCTGGAGGCTATTGAAGAAGCTTAGAAATGGAGGAAAGAGTACGTTAAAAGGAATCAAAGATGATAAAGGTGACATGAAAACTGAAGATAAGGATATCCTAGATATCTGGAGTAATTATTTTGAAAGAAAATAAAAAGGAACCAAGCAGTGACAGAACTGTACTAAAATATTTTCAAGAGGAATGCATATCAATACTTGAGGTAGAAAAAGCTGTCAGGAAATTGAAATGTGAAAAGGCAGCTGGAGCAGATATTTGACCAGAAATGCTTAAGTATGGAGGTATAAAAATCGTGCAGACTTTTATAATTCAGAGGGCCTGGACAGAAGGCCAAATTCTCAATGATTAGAGTAGGGCTCTTATAGTAAATAAAGCTGAACGTGAAAATTATAGAGGAATTTCTCTACTGATTGTTCCAGGTAAGATTTAGACAAGCATACTTGAAAAGAGGTTGAGAAAGATTGTTGAAGAGAAACTTAGAGAAGAACAAGCACAGTTCACACCAAATAAAGGTTGTCAAGATCAGATTTTTCACTTTAAAACAAATAGTTAAGAAATCGTGGGAATATGACAAGGATCTGTACTTAAGTTTTGTAGATTTGAAAAAAAAAGGCATATTATATTACAAGATGCCCAGAGAAAAGCTTTTCAAAACACAGTTATACACAGAGTTAAACACAGAGCTATCCGTAGTCTATATTTAAGTTGTCAGAATTGAAGGAAATACAGGAAGATAGTTTAATGTAAAATCAGGGGTAAGACAAGGTTGCACATTATCTCCAATCTTATTCATCATCTATATGGATCCCATTATGAAAGAAAGTGGCATTAGGCCTAATATCAGAATTGGAGATGTCAAACTTAGCTCTCTGCTTTATGCATATGATGTACTCCTAAACACTTTTAACTAAATTGAATAACAGCTGTAACAAATTTGGCGTGAAAATTAAAATCAGCAATAAAAAGACCAAAACTTTGAAAATAGGCAGTAGCATAGAAATTAGAATCTCTATTCAGCTGCATTCTGAATAGAGATTCTACAGAACAAGTAAAATATTTCAGCTATTTAAGCACAGTTTTTAGTGAAGATGGCAGGTTAAACCTGGAAATAGACAACAGAATCAGCAAAGTATGGTGGGGTAGCCAGCTGAATAAATTTTCATGGAATAAGAGAGAAATTAGCCAAAACACTAAACTAGCAATATACAAGACCGTAATCAAACCAGTTTTAAGTTATGGCTCTGAGAGTTGGGTTAGAAATAAAGCAAATACTAGAGACTACAGATATGATGGTTCTGAGAAAAATTAGGGGAGTGAACTGATGGCATCAATGACAGAATCATGTTAAAAATGAAGATATTAGAAAGGAACTACATGTTATTAGCATTCAAGAATGTGTCAGCAGAGCTAATGTAAGGTGGTATGGCCACTTAAATAGAATGGGCGAGGAAAGGTTAGCAAAACATATGTGGGATGCCAAGATGGCAGGAAAGAGACCAAGGTCTAGGTAGACTGATTCAATCAGAAGTGCCTTAGAGGAAAGAAATATTAGATATGACAATATCAGAGTGCTTACAAGTAACAGACTAATTTTGAGAAAAATTGTCGATATTTGATTAATAATCATGTAGTGCTGTCATAGTAACCTGAATACCTCTTGAGGGTATACATCAAGAAATTGATGATGATACTGCTTCATCAAGAACATTACAATAATTATAATATACAGTATATTAGGATCTAAACTTGTTAGTAATTGATATCACCTGGCAATGGTACTAGTTTAAGAAAGATTTTTAACTATACAGTCTCTGGAAAATGTTTTTTCACTTCAAAAAAACACTATGTATAAAGTTCACAATTTTTAATTTTTTACAACATAAATTACGAAATAAAATGTTACAGTAAATGTACTAATATATTACAGTTTTTGCAGCACAATACACCAATTGCCCTTATCATAGTAACTTTCAAGTATTTCAGTGAAACCTGCATCTTGCACAAGTATTTCTAGCTCTTCTTTCATAAAAACATGATAATATCTGTGGTATACTTCAGAAGTGCCATCTTTCAAGTCAGATTCACTGTGATGTTTTGTATGCCATGGCACCATTATATCCTGATGTTCAAAATTAGTTCTATTTACATGTACAGGAAAATTCAGAAAAGCCGTTTTTTGTGAGCAAGCAGCAGAAGTGGATTCTGCAGAAGCATTTTCTCTCAAGGATATTGTCAAGGATTGTTGAGATCCAGAATCTAACTTAATATCAGTTTTTCTGTCTTGACTATTATGACCTTTTATAGCTGAATCGCCCAGATTTGTTGTTTTTGTGTTAATTTTTGATTGTTTTAAGTAATTAGAAGGCCCTTCTGGCCCTTCTTGTTCCATAGCCCATACATATATCAAAGCTTTACCCCCTATCCTAAGCACTCTTATAAGTTCTTTTATTGCTTGCAGTCTTCGGTCCTATTGAAAGGGAGAAAAAAATAAAGAGATCAGAGAACTTGCAATCATTTTATCTCCTTTTCATATCTACTATAAAATTCACTTTTAAAGCATCTTCATAAAGTATATTTATGACACCTCTGTTAAGCAAAAATACAATGCAGCACTTCTCATATGTGTGACAGGTAACCATTCCACTGGATTACTTAATGCTTAGTTCAAAATTCTGCCGTTTTAAAAAAATGTATTCTTAACTTTTAGATGTAATGACAGAAAAAATTAATTTAAAAACAATTCTGTTCTTTTCATACTTCATCTTTTTTTAAAAAAATTAAATAAAGCTGATGATTACATTTGAATGAGTTTGGTGTTGGGCATTTAGAAAGGCTATTGTTTTCTGAGAGGGCACAGAGTCAAGAAGTTAATGTAGCAAATGATCAGAGTCTACCTGTGAAGCAGGATACCACAAGATGATGAAATGCATAAAGGTGAGGACGGGACATGTAGGAATGGAAATCAGAGTCAGGATTAGGGGAAACGGCAGTGGTCCGAAGAGAGAGAGAGGTATGGTATAGCAGCTAGAACAGAGAATGTTGGTGCTGGTAGAATGGCTTCAAACACACAGCGATTGTTATGTTTATACACAAATGTAAGGAGCATTCAAAACAAGAGAGCTGAGTTTGTTGCATCGACTGAGACAGTATGCCCCAAAATAATTGGAATAAGTGAAACTTGGTTGTCTGAGGGACATGACATCCCTCAGACAACCAAGGGAATAGAACTAGAAGGATATATAATTTTCCAGAAGGAAAGACATGTGAAAAGAGAAGTGGGGAGTGCTGTTAATGATTACACAGGAATTGTGTCCACAAAGTGTAAAGTTGATAGTGCATGCACAGATTTTGAATCTGTGTGGCATGAAGTTGAAATAAACAGGTTAGTATATCTGTTTATATAACAGATAGGATGCTGTTATAGGCCAGGGAATGCAGAGAATACCTATTGTGAAATGTTTAGGCAAATTAGTTGGGCATGTAAAAAGAAGGTGATCCTGATGGGAGACTAATTACAGGAATATAGACTGGAAGGAGGAAATAGCATAGAACAAGGAGAGCGAGTTTGTGGAATTTCTGAAAGATAAGTATCTTAAGCAGAATGTGATTGAGGCAACTAGAGGCTTTAATGTTTTGGATTTGGTGATAACTTCGCAAGATGTAGGTAATGAAGTGTTGACACTGCTGCCAATTGGTAAGAGTAATCATGAGGTACTTGTTTGGGAAGTGATGAAACAAGAAAAGGTCACTGCCAAAAATGGATACATGTGGAAGTATAAAGGAGGTTATTATAGGAAGCTCTGTAGTCATATAGCATCAGTACATTGGGTAGATGAGCAGAGCAGAAAAGATGTTGACAATGCATGGAAACTCACAAGGCAGTATCTGACAAAAGCAATGTATGACTGCATACCAAGGGTTAAGCAAATAAATAGAGTAGGAGTGAAATGGATGAACAGTGAAATTAAGCAGGCTGTGCTGGAAAAGAAAATGTTATGGAGGAGGTACAAGGCAGGTGGTGATTGGACTCATGAAGATTATAAAGTGCAGGCTAGAAAGGTGATGAGTATGGTAAAGAAAGAAAAGGTGCAATATGAGAGTAGATTGGCTGGTCAGGCCAAGGGTAACTCAAGGTAATTTTTCCACTACATGGCAAGCAAGAGGAAGAATAATTATAGCAGATTAACACTGGTGGATAGTCACGGCAGCAGATTAACAACTGCAAAGGATATAGTTGAATTATTGAACGAGCACTTTATCAGCATATATCATACTGGTATAAATGATCCGATACAATATATAGAAGAGAGGCAAGTATTAGGAGAATTGGAAGTGAAAGAATCAGAGGTGTATTAAGTGTTGATTGGGTTAGATGTTAATAAGGCTGTGGGAATGGATGACATATTACCACGTATTCATAAGGAATGTGCACCACAGTTGGCTGTGCCCTGACCTGGTTATTTAATGAAAGTCTTGCAGTGGGTAGGGTACCTAAGGAGTGGAAAGAAGGCAAAATAGTACCACTCCACAAGCATGGTTCTAAGACATAAATCTTCAACTATAGGCCAGTCTGTATAACTGCAGTTGTGGTCAAGGTGTTGGAGAGATTGATAAGGAATAGAATACAAGATTGGGTTGATGGATATAGCATTCTTTATGATGGTCAGCACAGATCTGTTAAGGATAGGTCCTGTTTTAGTAATTTACTTTTATTTTATGATAAGGTGACAAGTGTGTTGGATAAGGGAGAATCACATACAGTGATATGCTTAGATTTTGCAAAAGCGTTTGATAGATTACCAAATGGGTTGGTGTACAAGCTGCAGAAGATGGGAATAGATAGTATATTATTATTATTACGGGCAACTTCAGGGAGTCATTAGACTCATCGAGGGAGGCCCAAATCATATTCATCACAACCATCCGACATTCATACAGTATCTATCATACCTCGCCTTAAACTCATTCACTGTCGCAGCATCCACCACAGACTCTGGCAGCCCATTCCACTCATTCACCACTCTAAATGTAAAGAAACCAGCTCTAACACCTTTACTAACCACACTTTTGCCCAGTTTCCATGGGTGTCCCCTAGTCCTCCCACAACTAGCCCTTTTCTCAAAAATATCTTCTGAATTAATTTTATAGAAACCCTTTAGTAATTTGAATTTCTCAATCATATCTCCCCTCCTCCGCCTATTAACCAATTTTTGCAACCCACAAATCCTCAACCTGTTCTCATAAGGTTCATTCCACAGACCTGCTATCATCTTGGTCACTCGCCTCTGGATCCTCTCAACCTCCTCCCCATTAAGGAGAAACCTAGGTGACCAAATCTGGGCACAGTAGTCGAGATGGAGTCTTATCAAGACTCGATACAGAGGAACTATAACCTGCTTGTCAACGTATTCTTCAGCAACCAAGTGATTTGATGAGCTGATTTGGCCACTTTTGCAATGTGCCCCTTAAACTTCAACTCCTTATCCACCAACACTCCTAAATCTCGTGCCTCATCAATTTCCTGGAGTACAGTTCCACCAATGTAGTAATCTGCTGCTAATCTTTTCACCCCAAATAGTATAACCTTACATTTTGCCACATTAAATTGACATCAATTCTCTTTAGTCCAGACCTCCAATCTATCCAAATCTTCTTGCAAAATTTTGACATCATCTGCATTCACTATTGCCCTACCCAACTTTGCATCATCCGCAAACAAATGAACTGTTCCTCTCAGATCCTTTCCTATATCATTAATGAACAAATTAAACAGCAGTGGTCCAAGAACAGATCCTTGTGGCACACCACTAGTCACAGGCTGTCTTGTGGACTCTACTCCTGAATAAACCACCCTCTGATATCTCTCAGTCAACCAACCCTATATCCATCCCCATATGCTGCAATTTACTGATTAGAATTCCATGTGGTATCCTGTCAAAGGCCTTAGCAAGGTCCAGTAGAATCACTGTAAACCCATTACCCTTATCCAGTTCAGCCGTCACTGTGTTATAATACGTAAGCAAGTTACTGAGGCATGACTTACCCTTCACAAAACTATGCTGTCCCCGATACAGTATCCCATTTTCTTCTATCCAATCTTGTATTTTCCTCTTGACTATTTTCTCCAAGACCTTGATAATGATTCCTGTTATGCTGATTGGCTGGTAATTTTCAACAGCAGCCTTGGAACCACCTTTATGCAGCGGAACTATTTTCCCCTCTTTGCATCCCCTTGGGACTGACCCGGACCCAAGGCTCAAATTAAACAAAATGGTCAAGGGCACTGACAATTCTTTAGCTGCTTCACGAACGCACAAGCTGGTATACCATCCAATCCCACAGATGTATTGACATTGAGGTTCTGTAATAGACTAGTTACCTCTACTTTATTCATCACAATTCCAGTATAAGCTGTTGGTTCTTCCATTCCTGCAATGTCACCACCACCTGGATGATATACTCTTGCAAAGTGCTTGCTCAGTAATTCCACTATATCAACTGATTCGGTTACCTTGCTACCCTCAGCATTTTTTAAGATCATTCTGCCATGAACATTTTTCCTTTTACTTGCAACATATTGAAAAAAACTGTTTGGGATTCTCTTTAGCCTGCATGGCCAATTTTCTTTCGTAATCCGCTTTTCTTTTCTTACCACCCTTGTTACCATCCTGGCCTGAGCTTTATACTGTTCCTGTGCCTGCTGGTCACCTTTCTCCTTAAATTCCCTCCACAATTGTTTCTTTTTTTGCAGCTCAAGCTTAATAGTGTTATTCATCCATTTAACCCCTACTTGATCTATTATTCGGACTCTTGGTATACAGTCAACCATTGCCTCCTGCAAACACTTCTTAACCACCTCCCATGCACTATCAACATCCAGCCCTTGCAGTTTTACATGCCATAGCACTGAGCCAAGCACACACCTAAGCTTGTCATACTTACCAGCCTGGTAATTCCACATGTACCCTGTCTTAATTGTAAATTCCACTCCTTTAGCCACCTCCCAAGTCATGACCTTATGGTCACTCTCACCAATTGGTGGCAACATGGTCATGTTCGTTACAGCCACATTCTCAGTTGCAATTACTAGGTCAAGCACTCTCTGTCCCCTGGTATTTTCCACTACATGCTGCCGCAGATAGTTGTCCCTTAATAACTGCATAAAATCCAATTCCTTCCTCCCATGTGCCCTCTCCTCTTTCCAGTCAATGTTACCATAATTGAAATCACCCATAATAATTACCCTCCTTCCACTCATTTCTTCTATTTGCCTATGCATACTATCCCCACCATCTATTCCATCACCTGGTCCATAGCAGCACCCAATTGTATATTTTGTTCTGCTAGATTCTATCTCACACCAAACAGCCTCAAATGTGCTCTTTTCTCTATCCTGCAGTTCAACTTCTATACTCCTTGGCTGCAACTCATCAGCTATCATCAATAACCCCCCCCCCCCTTTTTATTCACCCTGTCACAGCTGAACACGCTGTACCCATCACATTCAATCCCACTAGCTTTATCATCTTCTGTCAGCCATGTTTCACTAATACCAACAACTTGTGGCCTGGAAGTGCCAACCAAGGCCAAAAACTCTTCCTTCTTGTTCATAATACTCCTGGCATTAGTGTACATGAATTGCAGAAGCCCATTAGTCCCACCCCTACTTTGATGCCTTATACTAACTATCCCATTCTGATTTGTTGTCCTTTGTACTCGCTCGGGCATATTATACTCATTCATACACGCAACTGCCTCCCTAAAGTCTGCATAACTACTCCCCCCCCCCTTAATAAATCTAGTTTCCCTGAGTCTGTACATCCACTTCCACATGATTCGTTAACACTTTTTCAATATTGGTTGGATGGATCAGAGATTGGCTATCTGAATAATACCAGCAGGTTGTGTAAGATGGAGCAGTCTCAAAAAAGGAGGGTAACTAGTGGCATGCCCCAGTGTTATTCTGTTCTTGGGCCCCTGATGTTTAACTTGTTTGTAAATGATAAATCATGTGGACTGATTGTAGATCTTCAGTTATTTGCTGATGAATTATAAGTAGCATTGCTGATGTTAATTCCCTTCAAGAAGATTTCAAAAGACTTTTTTCTTGAACAAAAGAGTGGGGGTCGTAGTTTTAATATCAATAAGTGCAAGGTGTTGCATTTTGGAGTGCAGAAATATAAGGCTGTGTACTATATCAATGGTGCCATACTGCAGGAAGCGGATGAGATTAGAGATTTGGGAGTGATGGTTGACAGTAGACCGAAGTTTAGAGGGCATATTGCTAATGTTGCAAAGGCTGCACATCGTAGTGCTGCTATGATAAGAAGTACTCTAACATGTAAGGATAAGGAAGTGGTTGTGCCACTGTATAAGGCACTGGTTAGACCACACTTGTACTATTGTGCTCAGATCTGGTTTTCAATGTGATGTGGAGACATTGGAGAGAGTTCATAGACAACTGACTAAGACAATATTGGGACTTTGGAATGCTGGCTATGGAGAGGTTGAAGAAATGTAGATTGCAGAGTTTGGTGGATAGGAGGAAGAGAGGTAATATGATAAACATTTATGAGCATGGTCTGAAAATTTCTCAGCCTCAACCATAGATGGCAACAATTTTTTTTCCTAAGTTGATACATTTGTCATAAGTATCCATGTAAAATTGCAAGTCATTCTATCAAGTAGTTTGTTTCATACAGCTGTCTGAAGCAAAAGGGATATAGGTTGTCTGTATCCCTTGAAATGGATAAAATTGAGTGCGGTTATAAAATTCTTTGTAAAAGAAGGTTTAATGCCAAAAGAAATTCATTTGAAGTTCATAAAAGTTTATGGACACTCTTCTCCTTCGTTTTTGACAATTAAGATATAGGCTGCCGAGTTTAAACGTGGCTGCACCAGCTTTGAAGATGATCCACGTGAAGGATGTCCAAAAAGTGTAACAACACCAGGAATCATATATCAAGTGCACGATATGGTATTGGATGATTGGCGAGAGTCAAAGTGCATGAAATTGCTGAGACTATAGACATTTCAAAAGAACGTGTAGGATATATTTTGCATGAAGAATTGCAAATGAAAAAGCTTTGCGCAAGTTGGGTGCCATTCTTGCTCACAGCAGATCAAAAATGCACTTGCATGAAAATTTCTGAACAGTGCTTGGAGCATTTTTAACAAGAATAAAACTGATTTTGTGCATCGATTTGTTACCATAGATGAGACTTGGATTCACCATTACATTCAGCACCAAAGAAGACAAAGTCGGTTCCATCAGCAGGAAAGGTCATGGCATTGGTGTTTTGGGATGCTAAAGGCATTTTGTTTATTAATTATCTTGAAAAGGGTAAAACAATAACCGGGGTATATTATTTCGATCTTTTAAGCAGACTAGACAAAAAAATTTGTGAGAAAAGACCCGGTTTGCAGAAGAAAAAAATCATCTTTCATCAGGACAATGCACTGCTCACAAAGGTGTTTTGGCAATGGGAAAATTAAGGGATCTGCACTATGAATTGTTGGAACATCCACTCTATTCCCCAGATTTGGCTTCCTCTGACTTCTATCTCTTTCCAAAACTAACTCTTCCTCGCTGGTCAGCGTTTTTCTTCAAATCCAGAGGCGATTGCAGCTGTAGAGGAGTATTATGCAGATCTTACTGAGAACCACTACAGGGACGGGATAATGGTGCAGAAGCATTCTGGAATAAATGTGTTAGTCTTAGGGAGATTATGTTGAAAAATAAAAGTAATTTTGAAATTATAAATTCGTTTTTTCATTGTTAGGCCGAGAACTTTTCATACCACCCTCATAAATTAGTGAGAGTATTTTATCAGATTAATCCAGAGGGGATTATAAACTGAGTAGATGGTGACAGGGGAAAAACCAGAGGTCATTCCTAGAAATTATGTAAAAATGTGGTGAGGAGGGGGTGTGAGGAGCAGATTTTTTACATGGAGAATTGTTAGCAAATGGAACACATTACCAAAATGTGTTGTTAATTCAAGGAGTGTTAAGGATTTTAAGATTCTATATAAAAATTATATTGTCAATTGAATGAACCTCCCACAATGAGTGTGCCGACTCCATGGAGGGAATAATAATAATAATAATAATTTGTGTTTATCATATTGTAAAGTAGATAAACCAAGTAAAAACTTATGAACATCTAAAACTGGTATAAAATTTTAAGTGCATACATTGTTTTTAAATCATTTGTATGATTTGCAAGTTAATTTATGGAACTCACAATTTTTGAAAAATGAATGGATTTGCTGGTATATTTAAAATTGTATATACAGGGTGTTCGGGATAAATTTGACATATTTATAATTAATTATATTTTTCCGTAAGTTACATGTATTAACACACACTTCTCTTCATTTAAAAGTTTGGACCCTTCTTCATTCATATACAAGATGTCAGAAAGGATGGATAGCTGGAACCCACCTGAATCATGGAAGAGAATAACTTGTATCATGATGATTCGTGCCCGCCATCAAAATAAGGATATTACGACTGCTGCCCAATGCTCCCTGAATACAGTAAAAACAATCAGGCATGAACTAGAGACTTGCAATGGTGACTACGAGGATGTAGCAAGAAGAAAGATCCCTAGCAGACGATCTGATTGCGTTCGTACAGCAGAATTCCTCGCAAATCTGCAGGAACAGGTGTTGAAGAACCCTGGCATTGGAATTCGGGCTTTGTTCGTGGAGTTGCTAACTGTAGTCAAGCCCTGGATAACAAGGGTAGCCAATGGTAGGCCGTATGTATGGCAGCAGGATTCGGCCCCTTGCCACACCTCTGGGAAAAGTCAAAAATGGTTGTCTGAAAATTTCTACGACTTCACCAGTCCAAATGTTTGGCCTCCAAACTCCCCAGACCTTAACCCCATGGATTATTTTGTATGGGGCGCAGTTGAAAAAGACACCAATCGCACTTCCAGTAATACAAAAGCCCAGTTAATGGATAAAATTAAAACAGTTTTTGCGGCCCTTCCCAGGGAGACTGTAGCATCAGCTTGTTCGAGGTTCCGAAGCAGAATTGAAGCTGTGATCGATGCTAATGGTGGTTATTTTGAGTAAATCTTGTTGATAGTATTGTAATTAACTCTGCATGTAATGTTTTTTTGTCAATTCATTAAATTTAATAGATACAAAGAAGATTTTCTTTTTCCTTACGAAACTGTCAAATTTATCCCGAACACCCTGTATTTTAAAGATGCATACTTGTAAAGAAGAAATACTGGAATCTCTGTGATGTCTCATATAACTCTGAAAACATTATTATTTTAATGGCATGCTAAAAAGTTGTTTACAACCAGAATAAAAGGCCACTTCTGATATTTTAACAACAATAATAAAAACATAATAATTTGATAAACTATTATCAAATAATGATAACATAATAATTTGAAATACTGGAATCTCTGTGATGTCTCATATAACTCTGAAAACATTATTATTTTAATGGCATGCTAAAAAGTTGTTTACAACCAGAATAAAAGGCCACTTCTGATATTTTAACAACAATAATAAAAACATAATAAAGGAGTATGTTAAATGGAATCGATCTACTTAGATTAATCCATGGGAATCCATACATGGTACTAATGTACTACAGGATGACTAAACACCTCTTGTCTATGGACCCATAAAAATAAATAAGATGTCACAAGAATCAAAATAACTGATTCTTGTGAAAAAATGTGGCATACCGTACATCCAGGATGATATTTCAAAAATTCATTACTAAAATTCTGGGAAATCATCAGTAAAGAAATGAAGTTTAATTAAGGATCCCATTTTTTGAAAACAAAAAACCAGGGACACAATAAATTTTGTAGAATTAAGGGTTAAGAGAAATAAATTTCATTCGTTAACGTTATGTATTTAAAAAAAAAAAATTAAATATTTATTTAATTTTTTTTATTTTAAATTTAATATCCTGTGGTGATATAAAAACAATTTAGCGCCTGACACGTGAAGCTTAGTTCGCATGGCGTACGATATCCGACAGTCCGAAATGTTTTTCATTGGTTGAAAGAAAATGAACTATTGTGGCACATTAATATCCAAAAACATGTCGACCAACGAGAAACATTTCGGACCGTTGGATATCGTACGCTATGCGAACTAACTTGAGACAAAAGATTGCTAAAAATTTACGGCCGACCAGACGAACAAAATAGATGCTGCGGTTGCGATTAGTTAAACATACAGTTGGGCAACTGTCTCCCTCATTCTGACATTCTTTTCTCCGGCTGAATGAAATGTATGGAACTAAATCGTTTTCCCAAAATTCTAACATTCTGGTAATTCATCGAACTACAAAATAAATATGTCTCTGCTTTTTGTTTTGTAAACATACATTTTTAAAAGCACTCAAAAATATTACGACTTGTACTTATTCTTATTAGAAATGTTAATATTTTTATATTCTAAAAAATCCGGGACATTTAGCGTTCCGAACTAAACATATCGGGACGCCGGGACAGAAGTAATAAAACCGGGACTGTCCCGGGCAAACCAGGATGTATGGGATCCCTAAGCTTAATGTACATTAAGAATTTTTGCATACTGGGTATAAAAAAAACTTCAAAGTAAATATTGTTTTACCTTGGTAGCCAAATGATGCAAAACTGCAATACATAAACTAGCATCAGCAATATTACTTCTTATTGGCAAATGCAACAAATCGGCAACAAAAACTTCCAGTCCATGTTGTTTGCAGATTTTGGTCAAATTCATGCTATAATCACATCCCACCTATAAAATAAATGAATTTTAACATGTGCCTTCTCTCTCTCTCTCACACACACAATAAACAAATATAAAAATGGTGGCTCACAACAAATGATTTGATATTCAATGAAAGTAAAGTGCCAGCCAAGTTATGGTAAAGATAAGAAAATAAGTTACAATAGAGGACATTCCTCCCCCAAACACTTTTAAAGATCCAAATTATTATTGCACAAACATCCCAATGAAGTCTAAAGACATTATGTGAGGTCCACCACAGTACTATTATTCACATCATATGTCTCTCCTTAAACTCAATCACTTACAAAGCACCAAAATCCACCTCTAGCAAACTCATTCCCACTCCACTAAAAAAAAACTAACTACACTTTTACACAACTTCCAGCAATGACCCTTTCTCTCCCATTTGTGATGAATCAAAAATTTCTTTTGCACCCATCTATCTCCTCTTTACTGCCTATCAAACAAATTTTTGATTTGATAGGCAGTAAAGTACTCTTCCTTTACTTGTATTTCACAAGAAGTTACAGAGAAAGCTTTCCCCATTTTGGCTACTCACCTCTGAATCTAAGCAAACTATCTCAAGGTAGTACTCCAAATGTAATAGCATCAAAAGCATTATAAAGAAAGAAGATAACTTCATTATCCCTACTTTCAGTGTTTCTAAACAACCAAGGGATCCTTTGGGCATTTTGTCCACTTTTACAATATGTCCTCTGAACTTCAACTCTGTCCACCATTTTCAAATTGCTACCCTCATCAATATCTTGCAGTCCATTTCCACCAATGTGATTTTTATATAAATTAGACTGCACAGTGTGTAGTGTTTTCATCCTAAAAAGCATAACCTTATGTTTTGCAGCTAATCATTATCCTTCTCAAATTGCTAGTCTATTTAAATCATTATTATTATTTGTCATCTCCAGTGAGTCCTAAGACTCATCTAGGGAGGGCATCTACTCTACAACTCTGTCTCCACCAGCTGACCACAACTACACCAACACCATCTATCGCTGACCACCACCACAACATTATCTAATATTAACATTAAAAATAAAATTAGATAATTAGGGAGTTCTGTTTGAGTATAATCTTAGATGTGCAATCAGTTACCTAATAATACATTTACTAACTGAGAGAAGAAGGAATATAATAAGAAACAATTTTTAATTTAGAGTCAAAGAATAAAAATATTCTTTACAAAACAGTACCAGTAGTGCTCAATATATAAGACAAGTGACTAAAAATGGCACAGCAGAATTTATTAAACTACAAAACAAAATTAACTTTAGAAATTTTTAAACAAAATAATTTTTTGTTCAAAGAATTTATATTTTTGAAATTAATGTTAGAATTTAGATTTATGTATTCAGTAGCTAAAACCTACAATCATGAAGATTGTTTCCAAGAGGCTTGCGTGCTAAAGAGAGTCTATGAGCTGCATGTTTCTTTTTGTGTACCGATGACAGATTACAAGACAAGTAATGTTTATGGAGTCAATTCACTACAGGAACTCGTAGCAATGAGAGGATTGGTTTGCTATAGTGGATAGTTTGCTGAAATTATTACACAATCTGTATGGAATTTATCTTGGCACAGATGTTATGAATATCTTGCGATTTCATAACATCTGTGCCAAGGTGTTATGAAATCGATTAGGTGCGATTTCATTACCTGGTATGAGATAGACACTCCATTTACTGGAAACTTGAAGTGGCTTGAAAAAGTACCATATTTGGTCTCTAGCAAGATTTCAGGACTATGTAAAAAATAAATAAAAATTAAAAAAAAAATCTGACTAGTTTTAAGGAAATTACAATGTAGACTAATATTAACTGAAATAAATTTAATTAATACGTAAAATATTTCAGCAAAGTCCAATTGCCATTGTCAGAGAACAAAATGTAAGATACTTGCACACAGGCACTACACTAAGTAATGAAGATGAAGAATGTCAACTAAGAAATTAAAAAAAAATTCTTAGCCCACCCACAGTCTAATATACTATGGTTTAATGTATCTTTCATGAGTGGAAGTCACATAAATAAAAATAAAAATCTTTGCACTACCTTTTCCCTTTCCTTGTACATAGCTAACTATTTTGCTGCTTCTCTTAACTCCTGTTCTCTAATCACTCCTGTTCTCTCTCTCTCTCTATCCTTTCTGAAAATACAATATCCCTTACATTCTAGCTCTGTAACAGTATCTTCCTCCATCAATCAAGTTTAATGCCTAAATATTTTAGCAGTGCCAAAAAGTTATTTTCATTGTTCTTGATACTTCTGTCACGAGCATACAGGTATTGTAATATGCTATGGGCTCACACATGTCCCCTGCATCTCATAATGAATGTCCTATTCAGATTCGAGACATGAAAAACTACACTCGGCAATCTTTGATATTTCCCTTTCTCATATTCACTTGGCTCAATGGAAAGCTCTGAAAATGGAGAGGTTTGGAGAGCTCTGAAATCCAAGTTGTTTAGTTTAGAAAAAATAGTGATATTAGTTAAAATTATGTTAGAACTACATTCTATTGTGGTGGTAATTAGACTTAAAATTTTTAATTAAATATAGTTAATATAGGCTTTCTGCACAGAGGAATTTTGTTCAGTGCAATCTCTGTGAGATGTAAGCATTACCAAAGGCAAATAGACTTTGGTTTGAAAGTAATAGTGGGTGGGAGAGTGTGCAGAAAATACTACAAAAGTGAGAGTACGAGTAAATGTGATGATCGAAAGAATAGTATGGTGGATTTAAAGAATGAAGTCGGCTATGATGAGGAGAGAGCTGGAGCAAATGCAGAAATGTCTGACAAGTGGTTCAGCTAATAACAGAAAGAAAAGTGCAAGAAAAGAGAAAGGAATCCTTGTCTAAGAGAGAAGGAAAAATTCAGAAGAGAGACTTGCACAGCAATTCTGCCATAACAGGTGATTAGCGAGAGAGAGTGACAAAATTGTGCTTCCCAGGCAAAAATTAACGATATTAGCGAGGCTAATAAATCACAAAAGGATAAAGTGAAAGTTGATTGTTTGCTGAAACGAATGATTTGAAAGGAGAGAAGTAGGGTATGAGGGTAGACGTGAAAGAGTTACTGAAAGTAGCAGAAGAAAGAAAGTGAGAAAGTTAAGGTAGTGAGTCTGTTAGTGGAATGACAGAGTTGAGCTGAGAAGGAGGGCCATAATAGAAAATGAGTCGATGTATAGGTTATGAAGAAGGAATGATGTAAAATTTGTGGATGTGTGGAGTGAATTTGATGAACAAAAGGACTTATACAAAAAGGATGGTTTGCATCAGAATGGATTTGTTGTTCTGGAAAAAGTGTTGCTGAATGAAATGAGTGTGCAAAATTAGGGAAACTAGAGCTTTGGGGGGGGGGTACACAAAGACTAATAAGGCAGTTGAGTGTAAGAATGTGCATAAAATGCCTTAGTACCGCTGGTAACAAACCAGAATGGGATAGTATGTATAAAGCATCAGGACAGTGGTGGGTCCAGGGGTGGCTCATGCATAGGCACTGCAGCACTCCCAATTTTTCTTGATATATATTTATTCATTTATTTATTTTTTTAATATATTTTGATTAATATATTTATTTTTTATTTACTTATTTAACAAGGATAAATTAGCTAATTTTAAGAATAAATTGCCTACAGAAGAAATAAAATTAACCACTGAAGCATATCCCATTATCAACAAAGAAAAACTTGAAACTGAACTTCGAGTATTCTACAGTAGACCCGACATGCATGATTATTGTAAATTAATTGACTTGTTAAAATTTATAACAGAAAATAATTTAGATTGTGTTCTTAGTGAAATTACTGTATTGATAAAAATTCTCTTGACAATTCCTATGACTACATCAGAACCTGAACGCTATTTTTCAACATTTAAGAGAATAAAAACATTTCTGAGGAACACTATGAATCAGGATAGGTTAAATGCACTTGCAATGATTTCAACGGAGAAAAAAATTCCTCATTAGTCACACTACATCAAGGAAAAAGTTATTGACCTTTTTGCTCGAAACAAAACAAGAATCGATTTTATTTTTAAGTCATTTTGAATTATACTAAACTGTATAATTTTATCGATAATTAACAATATTTTTTCATGTTTAATTTTTTTTTAAATTTTTACCATAATTTTGATATTTTATCCAAACATGTATACACTGTATTTACAGTGTGTATGTATATTTCGAAAGTTGCAGCACCCCCCCACGATTTCAAGCCATGAGCCGCTACTGGGTGGGTCTAAGGTGGGTTTTGGGCATTAGTTAGTTCATCCTGGCCAAAGATTATTGGCATTAGTGAGACATGGCTGAAGGAAGATGATATAGTTAGTGGGATAGAATGTTAAGGATATAGTGTGTTCAGGAAGGTTAAAGACAAAAGAATGGGAGGGGAGGAGAATTATTGATGATAGGCAATGAAATGCAGCCAAAGAGAGTAGAAGTTCAACTGCAAGCCAGTGAAAATAGCACATGTGAGGCCATCTGGTGTGAGACAGTGGCCAGCAGAATAAAATACAGTTGGATGCTTCTATAGACCAGGGGATGCAATGGATGATGAGGATAGTATGCATTGGTAAATAAGCTGAATGAAAGGACACATGGGAGGAAGGAAATGGAATTTATGCAGTTACTAATGAATAATTACCTTAGGCTGCATGTGATGGATGTGCTAGGACAGAGGTCTTCAACCTTTCAGACAGTGCAGGCCGCATTAAAAATTTTAATGAAGCCTGCGGGCCACTAAGCTATACTGCAGTATTAAGAATTGTAAGATGCTTTCCAGATTTACAAGGAACGCTGTGCATTTGATACTTTACATAAAATCCTATAAAAATGAACAAACTCAGCTTTATGAGCATACGTGGTAGTCGGGTTCATGATAAGTAAATACAATCAATACTTGAAAAAGATAATTTAATGAAGAAAACATTCATTTTTTTATAATGTCAATGGGCAACTTGGCCATGTTTTTCCTTGACCTGCTTCTCGATGTTGGTAATGTTGGAAGTTGCGAAGTTGGCATCAGTGTTGGAAGTTGTGAGTTGGCATTAATGTTGGAAGTCGCTATGTGCAGTGTTCTCAAGAATCTGAGTTCTTGTCTTGGACTTCACATGCTCCATTCTGGAGAAGAACTGCTCACATAAGTATGTGCTTCCTAACATAGTACACATCTTCAAAGCATGCCGGCAAAGATTAGGGAATGCGTCCTCAGAAATGTAGTCTTTGTAAAATGTAAGCAAGGGCACATTGAATAATTTTTCTCTCAAAGAAGAGTTATTTCGGAGTTCAAGCAGCTCCATTTGTACTGAGCCTGGCATTTCAGCAGCATTGAAAATAAATCTAAAGAAGACTTGGTTACGAAAATTACTAAATCTCTCTTCGAACTCACTTCGCAACAGGGCTAATTTTGTAGTGTATTCGTCAAGAGACGAACAGTTGGACTCAGCGAGAAGCTGAAAATGAGTTAAGTCTTTTTTTGCGAGTTGTGCCGCCCAGAGTTTGAGCAAAAGCTTTGATGTGATCAAACAAAGTGTGCACCAGTTGATCTTTGGATTGTAGCCACGTATTTAAGGCACATATTAAAGGCACATCCGAAAAGATCTCAAGAATTCTCATTAAACATAAACTACGCACTACATTCAGACCATGTAGCAAATTAGCCACCCTCATCCGCTCACCCAAGGACAGCATTCCTCCTTTATCACATCCAGGAGTCTACCAAGTACCCTGCTCATGCAATCAAGCCTACTACGGTCAAACAGGAAGAACTGTGAATATCCGCATCAGCGAACATAAACGATACGTCCGGAAATATCATTATGGGAAGTCGGGCCTAGCAGACCATGCTCTGGATACCCCTGCACACAGGATCAACTGGAAAAACACAAAAGTACTACACAGAAACCCATATAAATCAGAGAGATTGTTCTTAGAGGCGACAGAAGCCCTAAAACACACCCCAAATCTCAACAAATATGGCTGTATTAACTTGCCGAAGATCTGGGAGACAGTCATATTAAGGAAAAACTAGCACTTTTCTAGGACTCTAGCAATATATGATAGCGGTTTTTTTTTTTTTTTCTTTTTTTTTTTTTTTTTTTTTTTTTCAGATAGAGGGCGCCAAAATCAGGACTCTAGTCTTTGTGTTGCTGCTACAATTTTGTTAATGTACACCATGTTGTTTTAGTCTCGCGTATTGTGACAAACAGTGTTTTTGTGCTCTGAAGATGCTGGTTATAATACCAGCGAAATATCAGCATCAAGTTAATAAATTAATTATTTACTTAGTTTCTGTGTTCTATTATACCGTTAAAATAATAAACAACATGTTCGACGAACACATAAGTCTGTCCACACGTATTTAAGTCATTCATATGCAATGAGAATCCACTTCAGAACGTTAAATTCTGCAATCGGATTCCCCTTGATTTGCATGAACTGCTGTATTTCGCTCCTTAAGTCAAAGACTCTTTTAAGAACCTTCCCTCTGTTCAACCAATGCACATCACTATAATAAACCACATCGCCGTGATCCACTTCGCACTCTTGGGTCAAAAACTCTTGGAATTGACGCTGATTCAATCCTTTTGCCTTAGTAATGTTGACGACAGTCACAATAACTTTCATGACATTCTCAAATCCAATAGTTTTCATGCACAAATTCTCTTGGTGGATTAAACAGTGGTAATGGACGAAATCTTTTCCTTCTAGTTCCGGTTCTTTCCATAGCACCACAACAAACCCTTTATTCTTTCCCACCATAGCAGGGGCACCATCAATTACCACACCCTCAAGGTTGGTTAAGCTGAGATCGAAACGCTGGAGCGTTTTCTTGGCGGTTCAAGAATATCAGTGCCTTTCGTCATTCCCTTCATAGGAACATGCGCTAGGAATTCTTCTGTCACATTGAATTGTTGATCAATGCCACGGACAACGATAGCCAGTTGGGCTGTATTCTTCACATCTGTGCTCTCATCTAAAGTAAGTGAATATGACGTAAATTCGGACGACCATTTTTTTAAAGTTCCTTCAATGTCATTGGCAAGTTCTTCGACACGTCGTGCTACAGTTACCCCAGACAAACTCGGTTTTTTAAACATTTCCTTATTATACATTTCCATATGGCATTTTAAATCATTTTGGAGATGGTTCACTTTGTCCATGTGAAGTCGCCCTTGAAGGTGATCGAAACTGGGTGCATGCTTTGTCTCATAGTGTCATTTTATATTGTATTCTTTTGATACTGACACTGACTCAAGACAAATTAAACACACTGGCTTACTTATCGTCAATCAGCACAAAAAAGTACAAATTGGTCCACTTTTCATTAAAAACCTGACAAGAATCAAGTGATTCTTGTCAGGTTTTTAAAAGAATCACTTTATTCTTTTTACTCGTAGATGCCATAGTGATAGAAGATGAACCCAAAAAATGATCCAAAATGGCCATGTAATGGTTATTATCCACTGAATATGTCTCACACTAATGAAAACAAGTCTGGCAATATAAAACCACAATAAGCTATGGCCAACACGACAAACCTGCGTGCGCTTATACATGAATATCACACTGTTCACAACTGACTGACTGTAGATGAGATCCTCTTGTATTTATACGAAAATAACGAAGTATCGAGAACCTTCGAGATGTATCTGAAAGGCACTAGACAGCGCACTCGAATGAACTACTGCTTCAGCCATCTACCTGCGACGTTAGTACTAGTACTTAAGTACCGCTTGCTGCTGGTAGATGGCTGAAGAAGCATGTCTGTTTAATATTTATTTTTATAGGATTTTATGTAAAGTATCAAATGCACAGCGTTCCTTGTGAATCTGGAAAGCATCTTACAATTCTAAATACCGCAGTATAGCTTAGTGGCAGCAGGCTTCGTTGAAATTATTTTTTATTTAATCGCGTTTTAATGTTAAGTAGTTATTTTTTCAAAATGGCTGGCGAGCCACAGCAAAGAGCTCCATGGGCCATGCGTTGAATACCCCTGATATAGTATTAAGCTGGGAAGCTAAATGTTGGAAATTTCAGTTAAGTGGGGATATATGTGGAATTACAGGGCTGGAAGTATGACAAGCTTAGGAGATTGCTTGGATCAATGCAATGGGTGGATGTTAATAGTGCATGGGAAGTGTTTGAGAGAAGTAATAGTAGACTGCATACCTAGAGTCAGGAGAATAAATCAAGTGGGAGTTAAATGGATAAATAAAATCATTATGCTGGAGCTACAAAAAAAAGGAAAATTTGTGGAGGGAATTCAAGGAAAAAGGTGACCAGTAGGCACATGAACAGTACAAAGCACAGGCCAGAAGGGTAACCAGAAAGGCAAAAGCAAAGTATGAAAGGAAATTAGCAATACGGGCCAAAGATAATCCCAAAGAGTTCTTTTGGTATGCTGTAAGTAAAAGGAAGAATGTTTATGGCAGAATGATTTTAATGAATGCCGATGATGGAGAGGTAACTAAATCTGATGAAATAGTAAAATTACTAAGTGAACACTTGCAAGAGTATATCATCCAGGTGGAGATATTCTAGTAACAAGAGAGGTGAAGGATTATATGGAAACTGAGGTAAATGAACTGGAAGTGCATAGCATATTACAGAACCTTGATATGAATACAGTTATTAGATTAGATGGTATACCAGCTTGAGTTTTATGAGAAGGTGCTAGGGAATTGGTACTATCTTTGACCATGTTGTTTATTTTAAGTCTCAGCTCTGAGTTAGTCCCAAGGGTATAAAAAGAGTGGGGGAAAATAGTTCCATTGCATAAAGGAGGTTCCAAGATTGATACATACAATTACTGACCGATCAGCATATCAGGAGTTATAGTCAAGGTACTGGAGTCAAATTGGTCAAGTTGATCAAGAGCAAAATATAGGAACAGATACTCAGAAATGGAATGCTATATTGGGGACAAAATGGTTTTGTGAAGGGTTGGTTGTGTCTAAGTAGCTTGCTCACATTTTATAATACCGTGACAGCTGAGTTAGATAAAGGTAATGGGTTTACAGTGGTACTGCTGGATGTTGCAAAAACTTTTGACAGGATACTGCATGGAATTGTAATCAATAAATTTCAGTACATTTGAATGGATATAAAATTGATGAAGTGGATAAGAGGGTAGTCGATGGAGAGATATCAAAGAGTTCAGTCAGAAGTAGAGTCCAGAAAAACTAGTGATGAAAGACTAGTGATGTGTCACAGGGTTCTGTTGTTGGGCTACTGTTTAATTTGTACATTAACAATATATGAAAGGATCTGAGAGGAACTATTCAGTTGTTTGCCAATGATGCAAAATTGGGTAGAGCAATAGTTAATACAGATAATGCTAATATTTTGCATGATGATCTGGATAGACTGGCAGTCTCGGCAAAGAAGAATGGATATCAGTTTAATGTGGCAAAGTATACAGTTATGAATTTAGGATGAAAAGATTACCAGCTGTGTACCACACTGATGGAATTGTACTCAAGGAAATTGATGCAGCCAGAGATGTGGGGATTAGTGGATAGGGAATTAAAGTTTAGAGGGCATATTGCAAAAGTGGCTAAAGCAGCTCATCGGATTACTTGGTTACTGAAGAATACCCTGGTGAGTAGAGACAAGCTGGTTATTATATCTCATTTTTAGAGCCTTGGTAAGAAATCCAGGTGACCAGATCAGCATGCAGTAGTCAAGATGGTCTGGTCACCTGGATTTCTTGGAGATGAGGAAGAGGTGAAGAGGATCCAGTGGCGAGCGACTAAGATGGTATTGGGTCTATGGAATGAACCTTATGAGGACAGGTTGATAATTTGTGGGTTACAGAAACTGGTTGACATTCAGAAAAGGGCTGATATGATTGAGACATACAAATTACTGAAAAGTTTTTACAAGATTAATATGGAGGAAATTTTTCAGAACATGTCTGGTGGTGTGGGAGAACTAGGAATGTCCTTTGAAACTGAGCAAGAGTGCAGTTAGCAGGGGGACATCAGGATTAGACTTTTTTTTTTATTTGGGTGAGTGGTGAATGAGTGCAGTAGATTGCCAGTCTGTTGTGGATGCCATGACTGTGAATGAGTTCAAAGTAAAGTATGATAGTTGTTGGAAATTTTTCCACTTGGTCTTCTTCTTCTTCCTTTCACGGTTAGGCCTACTGGCCTGTTCCGGCCTCATACCACCTTCTTAGGGGTCTTCCTCTACCTCTTTTCCCTTTTTGTTTATAATTTAGTATTATTTTTGGTAATCTTTCCGGTGATATTCTATTTACATGTTGGATCCATTTGTTTCTGTCATTTTCTATTGTTTGTGAAATTGATTGTTGTTGAAGTTCTTTTAAAATGTCGTTGGATTTCTTTTCATATCTAATTTAGTATAGCCTGCAGTTCTTAGAAATTTCATTTCTGCTGATGTTATTCTTTGGAAATCTATTTTCTTCATTGTCCATGTTTTGCTAAAACGTCTTAATCTAGTATTTCTTTGTACCAAATTTGGCTTGAAAATATTATTAATCTTGCCTATAGTTTTGGTGAATTTATTAATTTTATGTTTTGAATCAGTTTCTTCAATGTAACTTATATTACAACTGAGATAATTAAAATTATTAACTTGTTCAATTGGTTTGTTGTTTAGAACTATTTTGCTTCTTATTGGTTCCCTTTCTTTAAATGCCATAACTTTTGTTTTTTTCAGAAGATATTTTTATGCCATATTTGGTAACAATCCTGTTAAGATTGTAGAGAGCCAACTGTAATTCGTCTTCTGTGTTAGCAATTAAAATTTGGTCATCTGCATATAATAATGTATTTAAACAGTAATTTGTTTCTAGTTGTTACCCTGTATTATTGATACACTGCCATTCTTTTAGTATTTCGTTTATATATATATATATATATATTAAATTAAAAGAATTGGAGACAGGCTGCATAACTGTCTTCCTCCTCTATTTATTTTTATAAACTCTGTGAGTGTGTCTTTGGTTTTCACTGTTATGATGTTATTTTCATAAATATTGCCCACTGCTTTTATTAATTGTGGAAGTAATTCTTTTTAATTAATATTCCAAAGAGTTTATTTCTTTTTACTAAATCAAAGTTTTTTAATAGTCCGTAAATAATATATGAGTATCTAGGTTAAATTCTCTTTGTTTTTCAATTGACTGTTTTAAAGTGAAAACTGAGTCAATGCATGATCAACCCTTTCTAAATCCGTTTTGTTCTTCTACTAATGTTTTTCAACATAGTTGTTTATTTTATTTTTCAAGATATCCAGAATTCAGCAAACTTATTCCTCTGTAGTTTCTCGTAGACAGGCTTATACGTTGGTTATGCATTATTAAAACACTTAAGCAATTGAACAATGTAGTTAAGGATATAAATTAAATTATACTTTAATAAATATTTTCCGATATTTTGGCAACGTCACGTTGCCATCTTCTAAAGGAACTTACAAAAAAAGGGCACGTGCACGTAGGCACTACAAACACAGTAACTGGGAATGAAGAGATGAAGCTATTGTTCTCCTAAAAGTCCTGATGGTGCCATCTAACGGGCTAAGTAGGTGTTCTTGGACGTTGGGCTGAATTTCTTAGGGCTGAGGCTGATTCCATAAATAGTCTTTCGAATTTGTATTTGCTACGGTGTATTACTGTAGCTTTCCTCCACCGTATTCTGTGGCATGTATCCAGAGCATGGTCTGCAAGACCAGAATGGCTGTACTTGTGAAACCGGATGTAGTCCTTGTGTTCAGAAATTCTGATATTCGCTGTCCTGCCTGTTTGGCCAAAGTAAGATAGTTTACAACTGCAAGGGACCTGGACTTGATATACACCAGGTAGGTCTAGGGGAAGTGGTTGGTCTTTAGTGGAGTGGATAAGGGATGCCAATTTTCTGTAAGGTTTGTAACAGGAGGTCAGGTCATGCTTTTTTAAGATTTTGGTAATCTTTTCCGAGGTGCCTCGGATGTAGGGAATGGTGATGGATTTAGAGTAATCCTTGTTGTAGAGAGGGGGGGATCTGTGGTTTGTAGGTTCTAATATTTTTTGGACTTTTTTTTTGGGGGGGGGGGGTAGCCATTGGCTGAGAAAGTGTTGAGGATGTGATTTAGTTCAGTGTTTAGGGCCAAGTCGTTTGAACAGATTAGTTTAGCCCTGTTGTATAGTGTTTTCACTACTCCATATTGTTGTGATGGGGGAGGGGGATTGTTGGTGAATGTATCTGCCTGTATGGGTGGGTTTTCTGTAAACTGAGAAAACCAAGGTTCCATTAGGCTGGCAGGTGACTAGTGTGTCTAGGAAAGGGAGGCTGTATTTTTCTTCTTTTTCCAGGGTGAATTTGATTCTGGGGTGTTGGTTGTTTAAGTGTGTTAAGAAGCAGAGAAGTGTTTCAGAGCCATGTGGCCAAATAGCGAACACATCATCAACGTAGCGAAGCCATATGGTTGGTTTTCGTGGGGCAGAGGCTAAGGCTTTTTCTTCAAAGGTCTCCATAAAGAAATTGGCCAAGGGTGGGGAGAGTGGTGAACCCATGGGTTTCCCCTCTATTTGTTTGTAGAATTTTCCCTGCCAAAAGAAATAGCCTGAGTTCATTGTGAACTGAAATAAGGCTAAGATATCGGGAGAAAATTTAGCTTGGATTAGCTCTCAAGTTTACTTGAGTGGGACATTTGTGAATAAAGAGGAGACGTCAAAGCTGACCATTATGTCAGTACATTGGAGTGTAAGGTTTTCTATGCTGGCTTTGAAATGGGCTGAGTTTTTTTATGTGTGATGGTTGTGTTGCCAGTATAGTGTGTGAGCTCTTTGGCCAAATGTTTAGCTAATTTGTATGTGGGGGAATCAATGCCATCCACTATGGGATGTAATGGCACATTTTCTTTATGTATTTTTGGGAGTCCGTAAATACGGGGGTATAGAGTTAAATGGCTTTAATCTGTTGGTAACTTCTACAGGCCAAGAAGTGACTCTCTTAAGGAGCCTGTGAAGTTTTCTAATTTGAGAGTTGGTGGGATTGTAATTGATGGGGAGGTAAGTAGCCCGATCTGTAGTTTGAGCAATTTGATTTATCAGCTTTTTTATAAATAGGTAAAATAATTGATTTTTTTGCAGTCATCTGGAGCTGTTCCTGTTTGTAAAATTTTGTTTAGCAAATTTAATAATCTCTGATGTAGTTCTAAGCTAACGTATTTAAATAATTCTAAATTTATTCCATCATTACCAGGTGCTTTCTTATTTTTCATTTTCTTTAAAGTTTCTGTTAATTCATATAATGTTATGATTTCCAATTTATCACTTTTGAGTGTTATATCAGGAGTATAGAAATCATTATTTTTCCCTAATTTTTTTAATACTTATTCTATTCTTTTTTACTTATAACGTCTATGCTAATTCATTCTTTAATTTCTTTCTTTAAGTATTTCAAGGGCTCACTTTAGTGAGTATGGGCATGGCAAACCAAGGTACCTGATGCTGGACCACACCTTACTTCACGTAATATACATCTGTTAATTTATCTGTAGACTGGTCCCTCCCCTTTTTCCTTTCCTTCTTTCTTTTCTTCTTGCTCCTTCCTCCCAATGCTATTAGAGTATTCAAGGGCTAGGGGTGAATCTTTCCTATTTTGCTATTTCATCTCATCTTATGTGGAAAGGGCCTGTGAAACCCTACCACTTTCTTCTTGCAGTGACTTCACTCCAAAATGCTAATATGGTTGTGCCTCATAACACATCTCATGCTGCATCGGCTGTCACGCAGAATAATCAGAGCCGCATTCAGGGATTAGGCAGAGGGTCCTGTTCGAGAAGTATATTACAGTCTCCATCAAAAATCGGTGATACTGTGATGAGCAACACAGAAGGTATAAAATGAATCTTAGACGGGAATTTTACATAGGCACATGAAATGTTCTACAGATGGGTACTCTTGAGATTGTCTGTAAAGAGATGGATAGGTATAAAATTGACATCCTGGGAATTACAGAGATCAGATGGAACAGAGGTCACTTCAAAAGACAGGATGATAAGCTAGTTATTTACTCAGGTGGTGACTCAAAACATCATGGGGTAGCTGTGATACTGAAGACAGCTCAGGCCTTCTTGGTTATAACCCCATTAATGATAGGATACTTTCTATTAGACTTAAGGCTCAGCCTACCAACGTATCAATTGTGGTAGGTTATGCACCCCACGCGGATAGGCCTGAAGAAGAGAATGATGAATTCTCTGAAAACTTACAAACTGTTTTGGACTGCCTACCAAGGAGAGACACACTTTACAATTTACAATTAGGGGACTTAAATGCAAAAGTGGGAAAAAGTATGAGAATCAGGCCGGAGTGTGGCATGTTAGGTCTGGGTGAACGTAACACTCGTGATGAAAGACTGTTGGAATTTGCCCGTGCTAACAGATTAGTTATTACCAAAACCTGCTTCCAGAAACATCCACGGCAGACCTATACTTAGACATCTAACACTGATAGGTCAAGGCACCAGATTGATTACATCCTGGCTCTCCAGCGGTGGAAGACGAGCATCTCTGATGTGCATACTTGTCCTGGAGCAGATTGTGGTACAGACCATCAGCTAGTAAGAGCCAAAGTAAGACTAAGACTTTGAAACTTCCAGGTCAGGCACATCCCACTAGATTGGATGTTAGAGTAATTCCTGGTGGATTCACAGAAGAAACATCAACTTGGTTGGATAAATTTTTGGAGACCAATGAGGAGAACTCACCAGAAATGCTTTGGGAAGGAGTCAAGGTGATAATACAGGATACAGCGAAGAAGTATCTCGACCCAATAAGAAGACCAGGAGACCCATGGATATCCGATTCAACATGGACACTAATCAAAAGAAGGCAGTTGGAAAAACAAAGAGACACAGGGCCCTGAAGAATACAAAAGATTACATAGAGAAGTCAGAAGAGCAATCAAGCAGGACAAAAAAAAGGCTGTTTTAGCCCTATCTAACTTTGGTAGACTGAGTGGGTAATTCAATCTCCACTGGTAGCCAATTAGAGATAACTGGCCCAAGAATATCGCTAATTATAAGCAGCAACTGATGAAGAGACTATCATACAAATGCTACCATCTTGTGGTTCCTAACCTTGACAGGATATGTGATTGTATGAAACAGCATGTGTTCTGTGGCTGGTTTTCTTCAGTCTATGGGATGAAAAACCTGCTTTCCTGTGCTAAATTGACGAACTTGAGAACTGGTCAAAGAAAGGCTTAAAAAAAGTTCCAACTAGAAAAAGTCTAGTTGGCAACTAGACTTGAACTTATTCGGGTGGCCTAGCGCAGAGGATGAAAATGCAATTCTGCTGAGATATACAAGCCCAATAATATAATAAACAGTACTGTATATTATCTGCTGGTCACACATAAGCCAGATTTGCCAAGTTCTAGTAATTTGCTATAATCATCTAAGTTTAATTAACTGACAAATAATGAGCACAAAGTAAAGAGTGGAAACCATTCACTCATCGAGGGATGCCACATACTACACACACCAGTTATCATACTTAATCTTGAATTCATTCACACTGCTTGTCCTCACATCATCCAATGGCAATCCATTCCAATCACACACCAGCTTATGAGAGAAAAATCTAACCCTCACCCAGTCAGTATTTCATTATAATGAATGCATTCTGCAAGTGAAATTTAAAAAAAATTAAATATATATATATATATATAATTTTAAATATACCAGCAAATCCATTCATTTTTCAAAAATTATGAGTTCCATAAATTAACTTGCAAATCATACAAATGATTTAAAAACAATGTATGCACTTAAAAATTTTATACCAGTTTTAGATGTTCATAAGTTTTTACTTGGTTTATCTACTTTACAATATGATAAACGCAAATTATTATTATTATTATTATTATGCCCTCCATGGAGTCGGCACACTCATTGTGGGAGGTTCATTCAACTGACAATATAATTTTTATATAGTTCATATAATTTATAATATATATAATATATAATATAACGCCCCCGTAGCGCAATTGGAAGAACAACGGTACATTGCGCCCTTCGATTGGAATAAGCCTAAGTTCGATTCTCATCACGACGGGAGGAATCTTTATCTGGTCGATTTCATTCAAAGGTGAGTTAGCCGATCTCATATGGAGGTAGCAGGGTTTTTTCTCCTGGAAACTCAGGTTTTTCATCCCGCATACATACAAATCGGCCCTTCAGAACACACGCAATTTACAGACAAAAATTACTAGTTGCGGTGGTGTTGGAGGTGGGCGGTAGATGGCGTTGATGGAGATGATTCGTAGTAGAGGTTAGGTGTAGAGACAGTTGTAGATGTCCTCCCGCGATAAGTCTTCGGACTCCTTGGAGGTATCAGGAATAATAATAATATAGAATCTTAAAATCCTTAACACTCCTTGAATTAACAACACATTTTGGTAATGTGTTCCATTTGCTAACAATTCTCCATGTAAAAAATCTGCTCCTAACACCCCCTCCTCACCACATTTTTACATAATTTCTAAGAATGACCTCTGGTTTCTTTTCCCCTGTCACCATCTACTCGTTTTATAATCCCCTCTGGATTAATCTGATAAAATACTCTCACTAACTTATGAGGGTGGTCTGAAAAGTTCTCGGCCTAACAACGAAAAAACGAATTTATAATTTCAAAATTACTTTTATTTTTCAACATAATCTCCCTAAGACTAACATATTCATTCCAGCGATGCTTCTGCACCATTATCCCATCCCTGTAGTGGTTCTCAGTAAGATCTGCATAATACTCCTCTACAGCTGCAATCACCTCTGGATTTGAAGAAAAATGCTGACCAGCGAGGAAGAGTTAGTTTTGGAAAGAGATAGAAGTCAGAGGAAGCCAAATCTGGGGAATAGAGTGGATGTTCCAACAATTCATAGTGCAGATCCCTTAATTTTCCCATTGCCAAAACACCTTTGTGGGCAGGTGCATTGTCCTGATGAAAGATGATTTTTTTCTTCTGCAAACCGGGTCTTTTCTCACAAATTTTTTTGTCTAGTCTGGTTAAAAGATCGAAATAATATACCCTGGTTATTGTTTTACCCTTTTCAAGATAATTAATAAACAAAATGCCTTTAGCATCCCAAAACACCAATGCCATGACCTTTCCTGCTGATGGAACCGACTTTGTCTTCTTTGGTGCTGAATGTAATGGTGAATCCAAGTCTCATCTATGGTCTCATCAACAAATTGATGCACAAAATCAGTTTTATTCTTGTTAAAACGCTCCAAGCAATGTTCAGAGATTTTCATGCGAGTGCATTTTTGATCTGCTATAAGCAAGAATGGCACCCATCTTGCGCAAAGCTTTTTCATTTGCAATTCTTCATGCAAAATATATCCTACACGTTCTTTTGAAATGTCTATAGTCTCAGCAATTTCATGCACTTTGACTCTCGGCCAATCATCTAGTACCATATCGTGCACTTGATATATGATTCCTGATGATGTTACACTTTTTGGACATCCTTCACGTGGATCATCTTCAAAGCTGGTGCAGCCTCGTTTAAACTCGGCAGCCCATATCTTAATTGTCGAAAACGAAGGAGAAGAGTGTCCATAAACTTTTATGAACTTCAAATGAATTTCTTCTGGCATTAAACCTTCTTTTACAAAGAATTTTATAACCACACTCAATTTTATCCATTTCAAGGGATACAGACAACCTATATCACTTTTCCTTCAGACAGCTGTATGAAACAAACTACTTGATAGAATGACTTGCAATTTTACATGGATACTTATGACAAATGTATTAAACTTAGGGAAAAAAAAAATGTTGCCATCTATGGTTGAGGCTGAGAAATTTTCAGACCATGCTCATAAATGTTTATCATATCACCTCTCTTCCTCCTATCCACCAAACTCTGCAATCCACATTTCTTCAACCTCTCCATAGCCAGCATTCCAAAGTCCCAATATTGTCTTAGTCAGTTGTCTCTGAACCCTCTCCAATGTCTCCAGATCACATTGAAAACCAGATCTGAGCACAATAGTACAAGTGTGGTCTAACCAGTGCCTTATACAGTGGCACAACCACTTCCTTATCCTTACATGTTAGAGTACTTCTTATCATAGCAGCACTACAATGTGCAGCCTTTGCAACACTAGCAATATGCCCTCTAAACTTCCGTCTACTGTCAACCATCTATGCTCCTGCCTATTTTCAAAGTTTTGGTCTTTTTATTGCTGATTTTAATTTTCACACCAAATTTGTTACAGTTGTTATTCAATTTAGTTAAAAGTGTTTAGGAGTACATCATATGCATAAAGCAGAGAGCTAAGTTTGACATCTCCAATTCTGATATTAGGCCTAATGCCACTTTCTTTCATAATGTGATCCATATAGATGATGAAGAAGATTGGAGATAATGTGCAACCTTGTTTTACCCTAGATTTTACATCAAACCATCTTCCTGTATTTCCTTCAATTCTGAAAACTTAAATATAGACTATGGATAGCTCTGACAGGACTGAAGATACTTCAGGCACAAACTTTGTTTGCTTACACTTGCATAAAGGATTAAACTAAATTTATTATAGTCTAACCAAGTGAAAAAACTTCCAACATCTTTCTCTAAATCCTGAGTAAATTAATAATAAGGTGAGACACCTTTTGGCAACTTGTATAGGTAAATACCACAAGTTGCCGCAGTCCTGAAGATACTTCAGGTGCAAACTTTGTTTGCTTACACTTCGATAAAGGATTAAACTAAATTTATTATTATTAACATTAGACTTAATTGGCCAAATGAACAGCATCTCTGTTTCTTCCAACAGTATAAGACGATTGTACATCAAGTCTGAACTTCTCTAGTTAAACATGATGCACACAAGGTTAGCAGTTGTTCGCAGCAGACCACAAATCAGAAAACAACTTCATAGCAAAGGTATGTTTCAGTTTATTCAGTTATTTCTTCTGATGATGTGAGACGCAAGAATTTTCACAAAACTAACTGTATACATTGTTTCCCCTCTATCTGTTTTTTTATTCACGTGTAAGAATGCAGACAACACGTTTCTAGTATGTCCTCAATCCACAGAAGCCTACACAACAATATCTGCTCTGAGTTAGTCTATGCTCTTAAAGGTATGTGAATAAATTGTAAACAAAATAACGGATCAAGCACAACATGTATTGTAACAGGTTAACTATTCTTATAAGACACAGGGATAATGGCATCATTCCTCGATTGTTTTTAAGGATACATCGATAGCTTACCACTAAGTGCGCTTTAAGAATTTTCCAACGGACAGAAGTTGTCTCGCTAAAGGAACACATAAAGCACACAAGTTCACAGATTTCTGAAATTGATAGCCAGTCTTACACACTTCATTCGGAATTCTCTTTCTTCTATCATACGAACATTATGGAACCTTCGCCAGATTATACCAAAATAGTATAAGTACCAATAAATACCAACATAGTTTAAGTAACCAAAATACGTTACTTATTAATAAATAATAATTAATCCTACTTGCCTACTAATCCATAATAATAATAAATAACAATCAAGGCTTGAAAAATTTTATCCCTGCTAACCAATCTGCCTGATTGGTTAGCAGGGATAAAATACCTCACTTGTCAGGTTCAGCCTAAGTGAAGTACCACAGTTGCTTAATATATTGCACTTCAAACTCACTGAGACTACAAAACAGTATAATATCATCATAAACGAAACTATAGTAAACAACACAAAATCAGAAAAACAGACTGGACACTGCTGATGCTGTATATACTAATCTTAAACTTATATTAAAAAAAATATATAAGAAAGCATTAACAAAAATAAAAATATGTTCCAAAATCAGATGGAATACATGGATAACAGACAACATATTAAAAGACATACAAAGAAAAGATGCCCTATGGAAACAACTTAAAAGGTCACATAACAATACTGTTCTACAAACTGAATGCAAAAGAAACCGGAATCTCTTAACAACACAGTTTAAAACTGCAAAAAAAAACTACTAAAGAAACAAATAGGTTAACAAAAACAGCGCAAAATGACATAAAGGAAACCTGGCACTTGATCAATGAAATGCTGGACAATATTACACAAAACAGAAACGCCTCAGAAACAATAAAACATAGCTTTGCTTGTGAGCCCAAATCCCTCAAACAGTTGGCAAACAACTTTAATCAGCACTTCATGAACTCTGTCCAAAAACTGCAGGAAGCATTCTCTCCTCACACAAAGAAATATTCTCCACTAGGACCATGAGCAACTCAGTCAATGCTGTTCCCCATAGTAAGAAAAGAAGAACTATCACTTGCAATCCATCAAATTAACCCTAACAAAGAACCAGAAATAGACAGAATTACACCAAAAGACATAAAACAAACACTCAACTAAACTATGTCCAGTTATACTAAAACTGTTAAATAAAATCTTTGAAATGGGGCACATACCTGAAACACTAAAGACTGCATTAATCACTCACATACATAAACATGGAAAAAGAAGCATTATAAGTAATTGCAGACCCATCGCCACATTGTCTGTAATCAACCAAATCATGGAGCGCACTGCATATTGCAAACTTTCCACATACATTGAAAAATTCTGAATCATCCCAAAAACACAAATATGGCTTTCAAAAAAATAAAGGAACCGCAACACTCCTGGAAGACTTCACAGACCTAACAAATGCTGTGTTGGATAAAAACAGAATAGTGTTAGTTGTTTTTATTGATCTAACAAAAGCATTTGACACACTAACACACAAAACCTTGTTGAACAAACTAACATATATCGGAATCGGAAGTCATCTACTCCAGTGGTTCAAAGCATACATGAAAAACAGAAAGCACATCACAAGTAAAGGATCAGCACATGGCAAAGAGGTACCGGTAAGCTGTGAAGTACCACAAGGAGCTGTTCTATCTCCCTTTCTGTTTAACATATACACACCTTAGGGATCATATTGCAAGAAATAACACTCAAAAATGGACCAAGATGATATCTGAATGATATCAGAGAGATGAAAAGAGAGAGAAGGAGAGAACCACAGGAAGACAAAAGAAATGTTAGGAGAATAATATTAAAGAGATGGCTGAAGCCAAAGCAGCACTAAAACTTAAGATAAAGAAGCATAGAAGAATTTGGAGAAGACTTTGTCCAGCAGCGGAGAGACAAGTGGCTGATGAAGAAGTAATGGTAATGCTGCCAATGAAATATACAAGAGTAAAATAGCAGACAAAATGAGACGTGCTGAGAGGTATTCTAGGAAGGTAATCGAACACCAAAATTTGCTGATTGGTGACTCCAATACACTATTAGAGCAACCTGCCAGTGTACAAAATTTGAATAATGGTACAATCAACATAAATAATACTACTTACATGTTGACTGGATATTTTATTAATCTGAAAAAAATTAATAGCAATTGTATGTCTAAAATTATATAACAAGCTGACATTGCAAGACATGACATAAGTTTATCACAGCAAACCTGAAGAAAAAAATATTACCTGATTAAACAAGATTAAAAACAAATGCAATTTATCAGAGAAACGCATTAAATAATTGTCCATATTGTGGTAAATTGTAAAATTACCTCAATTAAATGTTGATTCTTTCCTAAGTACTTTCCATTACCACATCCAACATCCACAATCAGAGATCCATCTGGGAGTTTCTGTAGAAATTCGGCAACCCTAGGCCATGGTTTATGCCTCGTGTCACTGAAGTGGTCTGCTATTACTTCATATACCTGAAAAATAAGTTTCCTACCTTTGAATAAAGGAAAGTTTTTTGTTTTGCTCTTCTTTTTATGGTGATCTTAAATACCAAAGCTTAACTACTGTAAATAAGCAAGGTTATTCATACTTCTTGACACCTAAGCTGAGGGAGAAATGGGTAATAGATCAGTAAGATGCACAGAAGATTAAGCTGTTTGATAAATATAGCAAGTTGTCAATGAGAAAGCAGTGTCCCCTGAAAAAGAATGGCAAGCAACTATCTAGTGGCATCTCTCTTTCTTGAGCCACTACTAGTTCAATGTATTTAATGAGTGTACTGCAAGCGATTTTCAAGCAGATATTCAATGTGCAATATTCAAAGTAGGGTTATTGTAATGTTGTTAAGTGCAGAATGCAGATGTGAATGCTGCATATTATATTAGTGTAAATGTGCTTCAAGAGGTAGACAGGATTTAATATTTGAGAGTGATAGTTAACAAGGACCAGAAGCTCAGGCAGACAAGAGTCAGTAGAGATCCCACAACTTATTGCTTATTGTTATTATCTCTAATTGTCAATGAGGCCATTGACAATTAGAGATAAACACTGTTCCACTGTAGATGGCCTTATCACTTGAATTAAGCAAAAGTCATGGGTAGATTTCAGTAAGAATATAGATGGTAAATATCATGAATGTGGGAGATGTTTTGGAGGTTATTGAGAAAGCTTAGAAATGAAGGAAAGAGTACTGTAAAAGAAATCAAAGATGATAAATATAGTATGAAAACTGAAGATAAGGATATCCTAGATGTCTGGAGTAATTACTTTTAGAAAACCTTTAAATGAAATAAGCAGTGACAGAACTGTAGTAGAAAACTTTCAAGAGAAATGCAAACAGGAGTATATATTAATATTTGGGGTAGAAAAGCCATCAAAAATTTGAAATGTGAAACAGCTGGAGTAGATGATATTCAATCAATATTGCTCAAATATGGAGGTATAAAAGTGTTGCAATGGCTACACTGCATACTTCAGAGGGGCTTGGTCAGAAGGGCAAATTTTAGATGACTGGAGTAGAGTGCCCATCTATAAAAAAAGGAAATAAAGCCAAATGTAAGAATTACAGAGGAATTTCTCTACTATGTTCCAGGAAAGATTTATGATTTTGAATAACTGTAGAGCAGAAATTGGGAGAAGAACAAGCTGGATCCACGCCAAATAGAGGTTGTCGAGATCAGATTTTCACTTTATTACAAATAGTTGAGAAATCATTGGAGTATGACAAGGATCTTTGCTTAAGTTTTTGTAGATCTGGAAAAGGTTTCCCGACAAGGTGTCCAGGGAAAAGCCTTTCAAAACACTACAGTCAGATGGGGTAAATAGAACATTATACAGGGCAATACACAGTTTATATTTAAGTTGTAAGTCAGCAGTTAGAACTGAAGGAAATACAGGAAGATGGTTTGATGTAAAATCAGGTGTAAGACAAGGATGCACATTATGAAAGAATGTAGTAAATTAAAGTGGAGATATCAAACTTAGCTCTTTGTTCAATGCAGATGATGTGGTGCTCCTAAACACATCCAGTGCAAATCTCCAGGAATCTCTAATTAAACTGCATAATAGTTGTGAAAAATTTAGCGTGAAAAATCAGCAATAAAAAGACTGAAATTATGAAAATAAGCAGGAATATAGAAAATTTTAGCTGCATTCTGAATAGAGAGCCTATATAATAGTAAAATATTTCAGCTATTTAGGCACAGTTTTTATTGAGGATGGCAAGTTAAATCTGGAAATAAACAACAGAATAAGCAAAGCTGGGGGAAAAGCCAGTTGAATAAATTTGTATGGAATAATAGAGAAATTAGCCAGTATAAACTAGCAGTATACAAGACACTGTTCAAACAAGTTTTAAGTTATGGGTTGGAAGGATGGGTTAGAAATAAAGTATTTGATCAAATATTGGAGAACACAGATGAGGGTTCGTCCTGAAAAAATTAATAGCCTTTGAACATGTGGCATCAATGGCAGAATCATATTAAAAATGGAAGACATTAGGAAGGAACTTGACATTGTTTGCATTCAAGAATGTGTGAGCAGGGCTAATCTAAGACAGTGTGGTCACTTAAAAAGAATGGGAGAAGAAAGGTTAGCAGAACACGTGTCTGATTTTACAAAAAAGACTCAGTCTTAGAAAACAATTTCACAAGATTTTATAAAAACATGCATGCAGGCATTAACACTAAGCAAATATTGCTGAAGAAAACAACTAAGTCGGTCCTAGAGTCCTAAAGGTGTCCCCATGAGATTGTCCCATATTTGGGACAATCTCATGCACATTGGTACAGTCTCCAGATTAACTCACAAAAAGAGTTAATCAAGAGGAGACATCAAAACTGACCTTTATATCAGTGTGTTGGAGTGAGAGGTTTTCTAAAAAACTCTCCAAACCTCAACAAATTTGGATGCATGAGACTGCCCCAAATATGGGAAGTTTGTATTCTAAGGATATCAGCCCAACAGCCAAGACAATCCAATTTAGCTCTACGGAGCACCTTTAGGACTCTAGGACTGAGTTAGCTGTTTTCTTCAACCATATTTGCTTAGTGTTAGTGCCTGCATGCACTTATTATTTTGTGATCCTGAAGATGGTAATATAACATTACCGAAATATAGGAAGTATTAATTAAAGTTTTTAACAAAATATTAGATATGACAATACTGAAGTTCTGAGAAGTAACAGACCAATTTGGAGGAAAATTGTTGATAAGAGATTAATAATAATGTCAAGTAGCCTGAATACCTGCATGAGGGAACATATCAAGAAATAATGATAATGATGATGATACACTTGCCTTAGGAGCTTTGGTGTAATCTGTACAACCATGACCACCTGATATGAGTCTGTTGAATTCAGGGAGATCTGAATATTTGTGATAATCAGGATACAATTATTAAAAATATGGATGGGTAAAAAGAAAGAGAGAGAGAGAGAACATGTACATTTTTTGCTGTGAAACATCTGACAGAATCATCAAGGAAATGTACTAGAAAAGACAAAAAGAGAAGCTTTGGAGACTCACAAAACAGTTATACACACACACACACACACACATATATATATATATATATACAGGGTGTTCGGGATAAATTTGACAGTTTCGTAAGGAAAAAGAAAATCTTCTTTGTATCTATTAAATTTAATGAATTGACAAAAAAACATTACAGGCAGAGTTAATTACAATACTATCAACAAGATTTACTCAAAATAACCACCATTAGCATCGATCACAGCTTCAATTCTGCTTCGGAACCTCGAACAAGCTGATGCTACAGTCTCCCTGGGAAGGGCCGCAAAAACTGTTTTAATTTTATCCATTAACTGGGCTTTTGTATTACTGGAAGTGCGATTGGTGTCTTTTTCAACTGCGCCCCATACAAAATAATCCATGGGGTTAAGGTCTGGGGAGTTTGGAGGCCAAACATTTGGACTGGTGAAGTCGTAGAAATTTTCAGACAACCATTTTTGACTTTTCCCAGAGGTGTGGCAAGGGGCCGAATCCTGCTGCCATACATACGGCCTACCATTGGCTACCCTTGTTATCCAGGGCTTGACTACAGTTAGCAACTCCACGAACAAAGCCCGAATTCCAATGCCAGGGTTCTTCAACACCTGTTCCTGCAGATTTGCGAGGAATTCTGCTGTACGAACGCAATCAGATCGTCTGCTAGGGATCTTTCTTCTTGCTACATCCTCGTAGTCACCATTGCAAGTCTCTAGTTCATGCCTGATTGTTTTTACTGTATTCAGGGAGCATTGGGCAGCAGTCGTAATATCCTTATTTTGATGGCGGGCACGAATCATCATGATACAAGTTATTCTCTTCCATGATTCAGGTGGGTTCCAGCTATCCATCCTTTCTGACATCTTGTATATGAATGAAGAAGGGTCCAAACTTTTAAATGAAGAGAAGTGTGTGTTAATACATGTAACTTACGGAAAAATATAATTAATTATAAATATGTCAAATTTATCCCGAACACCCTGTATATACACACACACACACACACACACACACACACACACACACACACACACACACACACACACACACACACAGTAATCCCTCGATTAATGCGCTCTTTAAAACAGGCGCATTAATCAAAAACATATTAAACGAATATAATAACCTATGGGAAAATGTATAATTTGTTCCTCAGATTTCTTTTTTTTTTTTTATAAAAGAATTAGGGCATGTCTCAGGGCATAGTTAAAGGAAAACCATGAAGCTGAAAGACAATAAAACATATTCAGAATATAAATTTATTATTCTGCTTCTTAACAAAGAATTGAGCTAACGTAGTTTGGTGGGCATTCTGTTTCTTTTTTTTCATACAACTGACTGTATGGCCCTATTGCCTCTTCTGCAAAATTTACTGGTTCTCTCTTCACCAGGTTCAGCCACTAAGCATTGCTGCTTAAAAACTTCAATTATGCAAAAAATATTTTAAAATTGTTTCTGTGAAATCTCTTTGGGCTTGTCAGTGATTAAATTTTCTTCATATTCTTCAGGATCTTCCCGCTGTGCATCTAAATTTAGCAGGTCGAAATCACTCAACTTCTCAGAATGAGATTTAATTAATTAGATTCATTTGAAAAGCCTCTAAAATCATTTGCACAATGTGGAAGAATGTGCTTCCAAACGGCTCGCATATTGCTAGCAGTAATTTCATTCGATTTGCGACTTTATAACTAGGCTGAGATTTCTCTGATTTGGCCAGAAAAGTCTTGGAAGGCATTCGATTCCAAAAAAAGGCCAGTTTCATTGACATTAAATATTTGTTGATCACAATAGTCCCCTTTTTACACAATTTTCTTCAAAATCTCTGGATATCTCCTTATCCGCACTTGCAGCTTCGCCTGTGCTTTCTCTTTGTATTCAGCAGTTGATTCACCTATTTTTGCGTTCTTGTCCTATCTTTGTTCTGGACTCGCCTTGTTGATTTTTCTTTATTATTTCAACTTTTTCTTCCAATCAGATTACTTTTCGAATCATTTTCACACTTCAATTTCTTCTAGAAACATTATGCAGGCTATTTCTCTTTTTGAAACGCTCAAATCACCCAGCACTAACGTGGAATTCTTCTTTTTTTCCATCATTTCACACTTCTATTTTTTGCCCTTTCTTTCCAGGTTACAAAGAGACAATGCTTTTGATTTAATAAGGCCAGTGTTTAGCAGGATCCGCTTTTTGGTTACGATCTTCGATCCATGTAAAAAGAAGTCTCTCTAATTCAATCATTATAATACTTTGATTTCAAGGGCATACATGATGAACTTGAAGTAGCCTTACCTTTCTCTCTGTATTCAGCAGTTTATTCACCCATTTTTGCGTTCTTGTCCTATCTTTGTTCTGGACTCGCCTTGTTGATTTTTCTTTATTATTTCAAGTTTTTCTTCCAATCAGATTACTTTTCGAATCATTTTCACACTTCTATTTTTTTTTTTTTGCTCACTAATTCTTTTATTCATGATTAAAGGTTAGGAAAATAATTTAAAATAAAAAAGTAAGCAAAACAACTGCACAAGATATGATCAGCAACGACATAAATTTTGACGGTAAATTTGGAACATAGTGTACATGGAAATAGTGTAGTATGCCATTAAAAAATAACTTTGTAAAATGTTTCAAATCGGTAATTAAATTATTTCATCTTGGTGAGTGATTTTTTAAAATAGTTAGCCATAAAAAATGTATAGATCGAAAATTTTTAAAATCTGTAACATTTATTTTTAAGATATATATAGGTGCACTAATCTAATTTTAGAGGTGCACTAATCGAATTTGGGTATCGAAAAAAAATGATGCACTAATTGAAAACACTAATCAGGGATGCATTAATCGAGGGATTGCTGTATATAAAATCTGAATATGAGAGTTTAACAGTTAACCGAATCGTGTGTCTAGGCATACATGCTGTATAGCCACTGTATTGTATTACATAATTATCATTTATGTGCCATACAATACAGCCACTATTGTATGGCACATAAATGATAGTATACAAGAGATCTGATATACTGTATAATGAATGTGAATTCCAAATGTTATGTAAAATGAGGCTTAAGTTCTTGTTTAGGCAATCATGCAAGTGAAAAATCTTACTAGACTTTCTGAAAAGGAGACAAGAGGTTATCAAAATAAGCCAATAAGTCATAATGTGCTAGGATATTGAAGTTATATGCAATTTATTTTTGTGATTATGGGTAACATACTGAGATGCTCATGCAGTACCACTGTTAGGCCCAGGAAAGTGGGGGGACACTGCTCTGGGCTCTGATTATCACAAACACAAAAAATTAGTAAATGAGAGATTAAAAAAATGAAATATTCCAAATCATATCACATAAATTAGTTGTTAAGAACGACATACAACAAACAAATACTGCTTATCTTGTATGGGCAGCAGCATAGGAAAGACTTGACATCATTTGCCAAGGATGCTAGTCAAAAGCATAGTTTAGTTTTTGGTACTCTTGCCAAATTTGTAGCTATGCATTTGTTTTTGTATGTGACAGTTTTGATAACTGATAAAATATCCTATCATTGACACCCTTGGCAACTGCTCCAATGCCATAGCATTCCTATACCACTTGTGCAAGTGATAGAATTATGTGCATCACTTTTCAGCAGTAGCAATTCCTACTCTACTGCTGAAAAGTCATCATCATCATAATGCTAAGCTATTTTGGCACTAATGCTGGATGACATTTTGGCAACTAGCATTAGTGCCAAAATACATATCATCCACAGACATATCCAGGCTGAGTGCATGGGACAGGATGAAAATAAGCCCAAACCTCTCTACATATATATATATATATGTGTGTGTGTGTGTGTGTGTTGAAGATACCAAGAAATTTTATATACTTGGTTTCAATCATTTCCCAAGTAAGCAAAACAAAGTTTTGCGTGCGAAATATATTCACATCTGGGCTACTTGTATATAGAGGGTAATGAATTCATATCACTGCATCCCATGATGCAAAGCACACCTCCTTTCAGGCATGTATAATGCAATGCATAATGGGAAGGGCCACCACCCAAACCAGTTTCGACCTTTATTGAGGTCTCTTCAGTGGGAACCAGATCCAGGAGAGATACCAAAGTTGAAGTAATGCAGAAGTCATATAGAATTAGACAAACGGTGCTTGAACTTCTTAATAAAATTTTTTGGATGAGAGAACAATGTAGAAAGTTATGGAAAATTATGGAGACAACTATCGTGTTAGAGCAAAACTTTAGTTTAATATAAACCAAACTGAACACTCGACGTTTCGACCTTCATATCAAGGTCATCATCTGGAGCATACACATATATACAGAGAAACAAGCTGCAAGCTGCACTACAATCTACATGGTTTACTAAAGTTATTGACCAACCGTTAAAACAATTATTGGCCTGACCTCTGGTGAAAAAAAAAAAACGTTTACTACATCAAAGCACACACCCCCTTTCAGGCATGTATAATGCAATGCATAATGGGAAGGGCCACTAACTAGACCGGTTTAGACCTTTATTGAGGTCTCTTGCATTATGGAATGCATACTAAAGCAAGTGATATGAATTCATTAGCCTCTATATACAAATAGCTCAGACGTGAATATATTTCACGTGCAAAACTTTGTTTTGCTTACTTGGGAAAAGGATTAAAATCAAATCATTGGAAATATTTATTAAAGTGTAATTTAATTTATATTCTTATATATATATTGTCAATTCCTTAAGTGATTTAGTAATGTAGTAATGATTAAAATCAAGTATAAAATTTCTTGGTATCTTTAATGTATAATACACCCAAGGCAAAAAACTTTCTATATATATATATTGTATTCTTATTGGCTTAAACCAAAATTTCATATCCTGTAGTACTATCATATCTTGTACACCCCTTGAGGGTATATATATCAGGAATTTGATGATATATATAGTTCTCTTATCATATAATTGTATTCTGTTGTTAATGGCATAACAAAATAAGAAAACTTCCATACTGTAATATAATTATTATCATTATTATGTGATGCCTCCAGGAGTCCAAGGACTCATCACAGAAGGCCACTCACTCTACTTTGCTACATACATATCATCTCCACTTTTACTCAGTTCTCCTACTACAACACTACCACCATCAATGCCATCTACTGCCCATCATCACCAATAACGGTATTTTTTGTCTGTAAATTGCATGTTCTGAAGGCCGATTTGTCTGTACATGGGATGAAAAATCCTAGTTTCCGGGAGAAAAAAACTCTGCTAAAATGGTCATTGATTGGTATGGGAAATGGTGAAAATCGTGATATCAATTTATATGATGAAATGAAAATATTTTGTAATGTTTTCTGTGAGAACGATAATTCCTCATAAGCAATCCTATTATGATGTTTGAACACGATATGTGATATTCATGATTCATTTCCGAATGTAAGTATTGCTTTAAGAATTTTATTGACAATTCCAGTTCCTACTGCCTCAGCAGAGCGAAGTTTCTCCAAATTGAAAATAATAAAAAGACTAAGAACCACAATTTTGCATTACTATCAACGGAACACAAATTGTATGCAAATTTTGACTATAACAATAATTTATGACATGCATTTTTTTTAAATTATTACTCATTCTAAGATCACCACTCCATCAACAGAACACAGAGACATGCACAATAATAATTAAATTCTGTTTTCATTGATATTTTGTTGATTTTTAATCACATAAAAACCATAGCCTTACAACATTTTTTGATTTTGTCATTATGAAGTATATTTGTGAAGGCAGGAGGATGGAGCACATTTTATTTAACAGTTTATTAGAGTGATTTATAAATTTTAAATATTAGATATGGTATTTAGATGGGCCTATGCTCACATTCCAGATTTTAAAACTTCTTCAACTAATGTCAGCTTTGCCCAAAGAACAGATCTTATACACCAGGATATTTTTCCAAAGGAACACTATTTTTTGGAAACCTAAAAAATAAAAAAATAAAAAAACTTTCAACACATAAAAATGGACTGAAAAGTACTGGCTTGAAGGATGACCTAACATCTACATCTTGTAATATAGACGCTATGTCAGGAAATTCCATCAATGTATGGTAGAGACCATCTTTTTATCATTCATTAATAGGATTTCCAACTATGTACTGAAAACTTTGCTCTGCTTTATTTTATAAAATTCCTTTATCAATTTCTGTTTCTACATATAACCCCTCTTTTCAAACTGTCAACCAATTTTTGAAATCCATAAACTTTTAATCAATTCCGCATAATAAACATTCCACAATCTTAGTCACTAACACTGGATCCTCTTTGCTACTTCTACATCCCAGAGAAACCCAAGTAGCCAAACATGAGCAGTGTAACTTCATATATAGTCGTATCAAAGCTTTATGAATATGGATAATAATTTCCATATGCTTGGAAAAAAAAGTCTTGTTTTTATCCTTCATCCAAGAATGAGCATGTGTAATAACTTCACATCAAATTGCCATGGTATCCCATATCGAGATGTGCTACATATTATTGAATACTAGGGCAATGCAATGTGAAGCTATCTACCTCCATGTGCAATTAGCCTAATCCTGAAGTTACTTCATGTGCTCAAAGAATAAAAACAAGAACACTGTTTCTCGTTAAGTATAATTTACTTTTTAACCAAATTGAAAAAACACTACTGCTACATTAACTTCTTTGACTCTACTTTGGTGTATTTTTTTAATAACCAAGTGTGATCCTTTGTGCTATTTTGTCCACTTCAGCAATATGTCCCATAAACTTCAATTCTGTGTCCCCATCTCAGCCCAAATTTCCTGGCCTCATCAATACAACAAGCAGTGTGCAATCTTTTCAGCCTAAAGTGCATAATTTTACACTTTACAATAATGAACTGGCATCATCCCTGGACCATTATTATTATTATTACATAACACTTTCAGGGAGTCCAAAGGCTCATTGAGGGCGGGCACCTGCTCTACAGCTCTCCATCTCCACCACTCCACTACCTTCATCATCTACACCAGCACCAATTACTGCCAACCACCACCACTAATTTCACAGACAATCACAAACATCCATACCCATGGCAGGATTTGAACCCACAGCCTTTCTGGCTGGAAAGTAGATACACTAACCACTCGGCCAACCAGGCCAGCTAAATTATCCCTGTAACAGTATCATATGTATCTCCATTCACTCTGGTTTTTGTAATAGAATTCAATGTAGTATCCTGTCAAATGCCTTTGCAAAGTTTAGCAATATCATGATACAGCCATTTCCTTTATTACCAAAAGTGAGTCACTTACCATGGCAAGACTTATCTTTCACAAAGCCAAGCTGTTCCCCATAGAACATTTTATTCCTCTTGCTGAATTCTGGCCTTACTAACTTTTCCATAACCTCAATTGTAACAGCCATTCCTGAAATATTGACCAGTCTATAATTTGCCACTGCTACCTCTGCCTTCCTTCAAATCCCCTGAGACCATGTAAATTAAACAGACTCGTTAAAGGAGCAATTCTCTTGCATTTGATCATAACTCATCTAGTTCCATACTTTATTTACATTAAGTTTCTGCAACATTCTAAGCCAGTGTTTCTCAACCGCCAGGCTGTGGCCTGGTACCAGGCCATGGCATCAATTAGACCGGTCTACGAGAGGTTCTCCTGGAATTTGTTATTTTAGTTTTCTAAGCATTTTTCATGAATAAATATTTTATAGTGGAAATATCCTAAGGAGAATAAAATTCGTGAATGTGTCAAAAAGCTCAGACCCAGAAAGCCTAAATAACATCTGTGTAGCAAATGTCAGTGGAACAAGCTGCATATTTTTAAACATGGAAGTATTCATGAATGATCAGAAATTTTCAGACATCAAAATCTTTTAACATTCAGGAAAGGGAATACCGCTGTTTATGACCGGTCATAAAAATTGCCTGCAAGCCAATTACAACAATGGGTGGCGTATCCTCTGTATCCTCAAAATAATGGATTGCCATTGTGAGTGCAAGAAGTGTGAATGAATTCAAGAATAAGTATGATAGCTGGTGTGTGTGTAGTATGTGGCCTCCCTCGATGAGTCTCTGACTCGGTGACCAATCAGCAAGGAAGTATAAAGAAATTTTTTCCACTGAAATTGAAGATCAAGGTAATCTGTATCTGGTTCTCAAATCTAGTAATACGGAATACTGTTTCTTTGCAAGTTTGCATTGCAGTGTCTAAGTTTCGAAACCAGAGTGCCACGATTTTTTAAAAGTAATAGGCCTACAGATTTAAATTTTAATATGAATAAGATACAAGGGACTTTGTTTAATTTTAGTGTTAAGAAATCTCTTATTGAAGGTGTTTGTGATGCAACAAATAGTGATTTGTCCACCTCAAGCATACAGAGTGATTTCCAAGATGTATAAAAGGAGGGGGAAAACTACTGGCACAGAGAAGAAACAGTCTGCATTCGCTTGTAAGTACATGGACAGTACATGGAGTGCTGCATTTTTAAATTCAAAATATTAGTGTTGGAACTAGTGTTTAGAATTGAGAGATTCATACATTTTTATTTATTAAATTACATACTTTGCATATATAAATATTTGGTGTGTGTGTGTGTGTGTATGCGATAATAAGTGTTTCGCTGACACATTGACATCCTGCTTCCCCTGCACAGCTGACTTCTATGTGAGTTACAATGCATAAATATTTTTCGCACTACTGTTTTTTTTTTTTTTAAACCAACATTATTAAAATCAATTTAATAATACGATAATCAATTTTACACTGAATAATATAAATGTTTGGTGATCGGAATGGGATATGTCAATGAAAATCAGCACAAATTAATTTAATGATGTTGGCCTGAGAAAACTACAACATGCTACAAGATTTCATTAGTCCAGTGATTGATAACTAATTTAAATGTAATTTTATATTTGTCAACATGCCACACCATATACAAAAGTGTACTAATACTCTTTATGATTAGGCCATAATTAATTATTAATATTTATGTTAGTTTAATGTATGAACTTGGTTGAAAATCAGTCCAAAGCACCTCCTATTCAGCCAGCTATGTTTTCTCAGAAATCCTTGTCATATCAATTTTTGCATTACTCCCATTTGGATCATACATCATTGCAAAGAGATCACTCAAACAATCCAACTATTTCTTTTGTGTATGGTTGATGACTTCAGCCATTCTTCTATAATGCATCCTTTCTTAATCATTCTTGTACTCACTACATTGCAAAAAAACTCTTTCAGATTACCTTTGGCATGTCAAATATCCTCTCATAATATAACGTCATCTTTCTCACCTGTTAGAAAGATAAAATCATATTATGAGAAGATACATCAGAGGAATGGATACACTATGATAATGTTGGATTTTTCTAAGGCATTTGATAGGATATCACACGAAAGGCTGTTGCATAAACTGGAGAATATGGGATTGGAATATAAACTCTTGACCTGGATCAGAGGATGGTTGACAGACAGATATCAAAAAGTGATATACAGTGAGTGTCAATCTGCTAGATTTAAGGTGACCAGTGGTGTACCTCAGGGTTCAGTCCTCGGGCCATTATTGTTCAATCTATACATTAATGACACCAGGCAAGGTCTAACATCAGATGTGCAATTGTTTGTCAATGATGTGAAGATAGGCAGGGCAATTAGGGATCCTATTGATATTCAGCAATTACAAAATGATTTGAATAGGCTGGAAATTTGAGCAAATGAAAATGGCTATCAGTTTAATGTTAGTAAGTGTAAAGTTATGCACTTTGGCATGATTAGAGTTCCAGCAGCATATTATATTAGTGGGGTTATGCTACAAGAAACTGAAGAGGCAAGGGATCTTGGCATGTTGGTGGATAGGAATTTAAAGTTCAAAGGTCACATTAGCAAAAGCTGTAGATACAACTCAGAGGATAATTGCGATGTTGAAGTGAACCTTGACATGTAAGGATAAGGAAGTCATTTTGCTCTCTTTATAAGGCTTTGATAAGACCACACCTGGATTATTGTGTGCAGATTTGGTCTCCCGGGTTCCAAGGGGATAAAGAAGCTGTGGAAAGGATGTAAAGAAGAGTTACAAAGATTATATCCAGATTATGAGATTTAGATTATGAGGACAGATTGCAAGTACATGGATTGCAGATTCTGGTTAACAGGAGAAAGTGGGAGTGATGTGACAGATGTCTATAAACTTTTGAATGGGTGTTATAGGATAATTAACTGATGAAATTTTTTGTTATATGGAAGGTGGGGAGAGAACACGGGGCATCCATGGAAGTTAAGTTTGTTGACAGTCAAGAAAGGGATAAGAACTAGGTTTTTCTCTCACAGAGAAGTGAATGAGTGGAATAAATTGCCCTTAGGGATAGTAAATGAATTTAAGGGAAAGTATAAAAGCTGGTTTGGGTGATACTTGATGAGTCCTTGATTCCCTGGAGGTCTCAGATAATAATAATATTAATAATAATACTGACTGAGCATGCGAAAGCATTCTTATATTCTCTCCAGAAAATCCATGTAACTCCCACCTTACTTATTCTCCTGCCTATGGGTAAATCATACTGCAGTTTTATACTTGAAAAGAAATCATATTCTTATCTTAATCCTTTAACAAGCATTACCAAACAAAAGTTTATATATGAAGTAACTTCATAACTTGGCTACACACACACACACACACACACACACACATTGTGCACTGATTACTGATTTAGTCATTATTATTATTAAGAGAGACCACCAGGGAGTCAGGAACTCATTGAAAGAGGCGATACTCGACCAACTGTCATACCTTTCTTGAATTCATTCGTGCTACTTGCACACACAACACTTAATGGCAATCCATTCCAATCATGCACCAGTCTATGAGAAAAAGATCTAGCCCTCGTCCGCTTCTTGACAGCATTCATTCTCAACTTCCAAGGATGCTCTCATGTCCTTTTCCCACCACCTTCCATAAAATGAAAAATTCCATCTACTGAAATTCTGTATAACCCTTTCAGAAGTAAGTCTCAATCACATCAGTCCTCTTTCTCCTGTTTGCTGGTGTCTGTAGCCTACAAATTCTCAGTCGATTTTCATAATCAGTATTCCACAATCCTGATATCATATGTGACACCCTCCTTTGCACTCTCTCCACTGTATCAGAATCACCACAGAAACCAGGAGACCAGACCTACACTGAATAGTCCAAGTGAGGCCTTATCAAGACCTTGTAAAGAGGCAAAATGACTTCCTTATCGTTACATATCAAGGTTCATTTCGGCAGTGCAGTTATTCTCTGAGATGATTTACGATTTGCTATGTGACTCTTGAACCTCGATGGCAAGATCCCTAACCTGATCAGTTTCTTCTAGCATAATCCTACCAATATAATATCACATTGGATTCCACGTGCTTGGAGGATATCATGTGGGACGTTTCATGCTGTCAGTATTCAATTAAACCTCCAACATGACAACACTGGATATCTAAACACACCAAAGTGCATGTCCTTACATTTATTAACACTGAACTGAGAGTCATTTTCATATGCCCACAATTCCAGCCTATTGAAATCATTCTGCTAGTACTACATATCAGCAACACTCCTGATTACCTTACCTGTCTTTGCATCATCAGCAAATAGCTGCATGTCACAGGTCAAATCCTTCCCAATGTCATTAATGTATAGATTGAATAACAATGGAGCAAGGACTGATCCTTGAGGCACACCACTGGTTACTGTGAATCTTGCAGATTCACACCCCAATATATGTCCTTTGATATCTGTCAATCATCTATCCTCTTATCCATGGCAACAGTTTATAATCCAATCCCATATTCTCCAATTTATGGAACAATCTTCCATGCTGTGTTTCGTCAAAAGTCTTAGAAAAATCCAAAAGTATCACGGTGTACCCATTCTCTTGTCTAACTCAGTGGTAACATTATTACAGAGTGTGAGCAAGTTGCTAAAACGTGACCTTCCCTTACTAAACCAGTGCTGTTCATTTCAAAGGAGAGATTCTCTGTCATCCCATTTCTGAATGCAAGTTCCAACCAATGTTTCCAAAATCTTCACCACCACTCCTGAGATACTGATTGGTCGACAGTTGGATACATTAGTCTTTGCACCACCTTTGTGCAATGGGATTATCATACATTCTTTCCACTCCTGTGGAAACTTCCCTGTTCTGAAATTATATAGCTTGGTCAAGGGAATAGCCACTTCAGTTGAACACTCTTTTAGTATTTATGCTGATATCCCATCAGTTCATATTTCCAAATTCTTATTCAGTTTGTGCAAGTGCCCTAGTACTTCCTCCTCATACAGAAGAGTTTCTTCATACAGTGAAGAGGTAGGAGTTAAATGTTGTACCAGGTCGATAGCTTTTAGCAAAATGGCTACTCATTAGTTGAACAATGCCTTCTGCATTAGTCACCCATATACCATCTGCATTCAGCAGAGTTATTCTTTCATATTCATTCTTTCTTTTACTTGCAGCATGTCGATAGAATTCTTGTGGGTTGTCTTTAGCTCGCAGAGCCAGTTTCTTTTCATAGTCAGACTTTGCTTTCCATACAACAGTTGTGACTATTCTAGCCTGGTGCTTATAATTTTTATAATGGATGTCATCCTTATGCACACAGTATTACTTCCACATCATCCATTTCTTATGAATCTCTTGCTTAATATGATTACACATCCATTCATTTTAGAAATTATGGACTTTACAACCGTGTTATAAATAACTCTTTTAATTTTCCGACATTTCGATCATCATTTGGAGCATATACAAATATACAGGACAAGCTGAGTTACATTACATACAGTAAGCTAGAGAAACAATGATTTGATCACAGGTTATTCTACTGGCATGACCTCTAGTGAAAAAAAAAAAATTACAAATTAATTAATTATTTAGAAACTACATCAAGCTAAATTCTATTTATGATAACATGAGCAAACATTCTTTCTTATAGATAGTTTTCTTTCAGTAACAATGATGTCCTATTTTTAGCATTACAATAGTTATTTTTGATTTAGGATCCTGGATTATCTACAGTCCTGATTATAGTTAGAGAGGAAGGTTCCGTGGGTCAAATATGTGCCTTCCATATGTTTGGGATTTTTAGACTATCATTATTGTTCAGATTGTGGTGGTTGATAATAATCTCACAGGCTTCCTTAAATTTGCATTCATACCATATTTCGGTGTGATATAAACAACTGGTGCTTTTCCAGTCAATTCTATGTAAGGTGTTCAGGGCATGATCATAATAACTATGATAATAAATCATAATAATATGGTGAAGTCATGCTTCGCCATAGTTATTATATTTAATGTGTCGTTTATGTTCTTTTTGTCGGATAGGAATTGTGCGTCCTGTTTCCCCTATATATGGTATATATATATGGTATACTCCAGGGTGGGCCAGCAGAGGGAGTGGGTCTTTGGATGAGTTGAGTAAGCTTTTTAATTTTGCAGGAGGTTTAAAGGTGGTTTTGAGGTTATATTTTTTAGTATTCTGTTTATTTTATCTGATGTCCCTTTAATGTGGGATGCACAATTCCTATCAGACAAAAAGAACATAAATGACACATTAAATATAATAACTATGGTGAAGCTGGCCTTTCTGATCATACCCTGAACACCTTACATAGAATTGACTGGAAAAGCACCAGTTGTTTACATCACACCAAAATATGGCATGAATGCAAATTTAAGGAAGCCTGTGAGATTATTATCAACTATCCCAATCTGAACAATAATGATGGTCTAAAAATCCCAAACATATGGAAGGCACATATTCCACCCATGGAACCTTCTTCTCTAAGAGTAACTATAAACAGGACTGTAGATAATCCAGGATCCTAAATCAAAAATAACAATTGTAATGCTAAAAATAGGACATCATTGTTACTGAAAGAAAACTATCTACAAGAAAGAATGTTTGCTCATGTTATCATAAATAGAATTTAGCTTGATGTAGTTCTAAATAATGTAGTTCTTGATGTAGTTCTAAAAAAAAAAAAAAAAAAAGCAATGACAAATTTAAGCAAGATCTTAAGATCTTTAAAGATATTAGCCTCACAACAAAAATCAGAATCGTGAAAGCAATGGTATTTCCTGAGGTTTTGTATGGATGTGAAAGTTGGACCCTGAGAAAGAGTGAAAGAAGGAAGATAAATGCATTTGAATTATGGGTTTGGAGATGCTTACTAAGAATACCACGGACTGCAAAGCAAACCAATAAATCAGTGATAGACAGAATAAAGCGAGATTGCTCCTATGATCATCAAGCAAAAATTGTCATACTTCGGACATATTATGCGAGCAAATGACAGTCTGGAGAAGATGATGATGCTTGCTAAAGTTGATGGAAGCAGGAGAAGAGGAAAACCAAGAATTAGATGGGTGGATGATAACATGATTCAAAAGAAGCAATTGAAGTGGACTTGGAGGTTCTGAAAGACATGGTCAGGGACAGATCGGCATGGAGAGTGTATGTTCGTGGAGTCACCATGGATCATAACAGTTCTAAATAATTAATTAATTTGTAATTTTTTTTTTCACTAGAGGTCATGCCAGTAGAATAACCTGATCAAATCATCGTTTCTCTAGCTTACTGTATGTAATGTAACCCAGCTTGTCCTGTATATTTGTATATGCTCCAGATGATGATCTTAATATGAAGATCGAAATGTCAGGAAATTAAAAGAGTTATTTATAACACGGTTGTAAAGTCCATAATTTCTAAAACGAATGCTGATCACCATGCAACACTAAAAGAAAGGATTATGATTACACATCCATTTCACTCCTTCTCTATTTATTCTTTGAACTCTAGGTACACATTCAAATATCTCATCATTTAAGTATTTTTTAATCACTTTCCACGCACTGTTGATATCCTTCCCATCCAACAACTGATAAGATGGCGAAAATCTAGCATACTTATCAGGTGGTCATAATTTCCTTTTTTGTAGTTTAGCATGTAACTTTTTCTGAATGGAACATTCATAAACTTAGACACTTGCCGTGCGAGTAATGCATGATCACTGTCACCAACTGGAGACAGAATAGTTATATCTTTATCTGAAATCCCCTCTGACACTATAATCAGATCTAACAGTCTCTGACTACAAGTTCCTTCTGTCACATGCTAGTTGACAAAGTTGTCTTGCATCAGCTCAATAAATTCAGTTTCATTCTTCTCATGCGATTTCACAGCTACCCAAAAGTCCTCTGTTTATGATTACTCTTTTTGCACTAATCATCTTTATTTGGTGATGCAAACAGAATTTAGAAAAAGAGACAGTTAAAGACAAGTGTAGTAGAGACAGGTAATAAATTGTTATTAAAATACTCTAAATGAGAGATAGCTGTAATAGTTATAATATGATGTCAGAATTCATTTAGCTATCAGTATCTCCATGGGTCTAGTTCTAATTGATGAGACTTCAATAAATGTGAGAACCAGTTTGGGTAATAACTTTTCTCATAATGCATGGAAATATACACACCTGAAATGAAGAGTACTATGCATTATGGGATATCAAAGCAAATATGTTAAGTCAACACATCTATATACAAGCAACTAATCATGAATATATTTCATGTATAACTTTTTTTTGTTTACTCACACTTCAGTAAAGGATTAAAACAAGAATTTAATTTTCCTGTCAAGTATAATTGAAGACTTTGCAGCAAGAGGGGTATAGCTCCAATTTTATCAACTTTTGGAAATTAAATAAAAAATATTCCAAAAAAAATTTTAGATAGTTACTTGAAATGTTTTGCCAATGTATCATATACATATGAATACACATCTGAACATTATTATTAACCCCACAACTGGCTGGTGGATGAAATAGTCAGCCCTCCCTAGTTTTTTTCATGGATCAAAACTTCGCCGGCATTCTACCTTTTATCATGCCATTACCTTCCTCTGCCATTAACCTCATTACGGCTATTCTAGAGCCATTAGTGGATTAACTGTTGCTGAGTGACCTTTGTGTCCCCCTGTCTTTACGTCTATTGTGTTGCTTGGAATTTCCTTTACTATCCTTATTACCTCCAAAATGATTTATTGTGTCTCTTCCCAAAAATTGAAACAAATTTCACGTGTGAAAATAATCAATCCTGAAATGACCACCGATCAGCCTTTACAATGAATCTATTTAGTAATTGTAAATTTGGTGTATTTTATTCTACAAATCAGTACACTGGAAGAGTTGTACTAATTGTTTTTTCACTTTACTTATAATATAGAAACAATTTTTTTTTGAATTTCAGAATTTTCAAATGTTTGCTTTGAAAATATTATATCAAATATTTATATTTTTAAATAATATTTGTTGAAATAAATATGTCCTTTTGCTTTCGTTCCTAGCCAAATACCATTATATGGATCATCACATTTCAGTTTTATAAACGATTTTTTTTTTTTTTAATTTTGTCTTTATGAACAACAAATGTTAAAATGTTAAATTGCATTATTCTGTTTCTGATTGTGAGTCTTTTTGGTATCAAAAATTTATATCCAATGATATTTTAGCAATGATTCTTCGTCTTTTATTTATTTATTTATTTATTTTTTTGTATTATGCACATTACGATAATATCCAGTGCATATCCTTGTAGATATGTTAAAAATATAATATGAAAAATATCATATACGGAATGATTCAAAATATTTCCTCATTTTAAAGATTTTCTAATGCTTATTCCCCCCCATCCTCTCCAAGAACTCAATTGCATAACTACTCTAAATTTCTACAGGTTTGAAAGCTTTTCTAGACAGTATTTAAAATCTATTACTTCATTTTACCGCTTTGACAAAAGAAATACGGCAATCAGATTGTTGTACCGTGAAGCTTCTAATTTTGTATTATTTATTTGCAATCTAAAATCAGCTGTTCTACTGTCTGCTGAAATTGTTTAAAATTTGAAATTTTAGAAATAATATGCTATATTTTCACCATGCAAAATTGTTTATATGCATACCACATAAAAGAAAGTTCAGTAGTATTATTTTTGTTTATTTTTCTTTAAAAAAATCTAAATATTACTACTTCTGCTGCTGCTGGTTACTATTTCTGAAATAATTTACATCTTAGAAATACTTGATAATATCCTCTTAGCTGGAGGAAAAGCTAAAGGCATATTACTCTCAGTGCTATTGAGAAAGAAAAGAGAGAACACTAAAGTGCCTCAAGCTGTAGTGCAGAATACATCAAGAATATCTTGTTTCCTTTTCGATTGTTGATTAGCAAATATCCTAACAGAAATACTGACATTTCTTTTACATGCTGATACATTATTTATGCATTACTAAATCACTTAAGGAATTGACAACATAGATACGAATATAAATTAAATTACACTTTAATAAAATATTTTCGATATTTCGCACCTTCACGTTGCCATCTTCAAAAGGAACTTACAAAAAAAGGCACGTGCAGGCAGGCACTACAACACAGTAACTGAGAATGAAGAGATGAAGCTATTGTTCTCCTAAAAGTCCTGATGGTGCCCTCTAGGGGGCTAAGTAGGTGTTCTTGGCTGTTAAGCTGAAGGTCTGCTGATGTAAGCCTCCCAAATTTGGGGCAGTCTCATACAACCAAATTTGTTCAGGTTTGGAGAGTTTCTTAGGGCTGAGGCTGATTCCATAAATAGTCTTTCGAATTTGTATTTGCTACGGTGTATTACTGTAGCTTTCTTCCACCATATTCTGTGGCGTGTATCCAGAGCATGGTCTGCAAGACCAGAATGGCTGCACTTGTGAAAACGGATGTAGTCCTTGTGTTCAGAAATTCTGATATTTGCTCTCCTGCCTGTTTGGCCAAAGTAAGACAGTTTACAGCTGCAAGGGACCTGGTATACACCAGGTAGGTCTAGGGGAATTGGTTGGTCTTTAGTGGAGTGGATAAGGAATGCCAATTTTCTGTATGGTCTGTAACAGGAGGTTGTCATGTTTTTTTAAGATTTTGGTAATTTTTTCCGAGGTGCCTCAGATGTAGGGAATGGTGATGGATTTAGAGTAATCCTTGTTGTGGAGGAGGGGGGGGGGGTTGTGGTTTGTAGTTTTCAATATTTTTTTTTTGGGGGGGGGGGATAGCCATTGGCTGAGAAAGTGTTAAGGATGTGATTTAGTTCAGTGTTTAGAGCCATGTCGTTAGAACAGATTAGTTTAGCCCTGTTGTATAGTGTTTTCACTACTCCATATTGTTCTGGGGGGGGGGGGGGAGATTGTTGGTGAATGTATCTGCCTGTATGGGTGGGTTTTCTATAAACTGAGAAAACCAAGGTTCCATCAGGCTGGCGGGTGACTAGTGTGTCTAGGAAAGGGAGGCTGTTGTTTTCTTCTTTTTTCAGGATGAACTTGATTCTGGGGTGTTAGTTGTTTAAATGTGGTCTACGAGACATTATTTATGCAAAAATAATTTCTTAATTTATAATGATCAGTTTCACTTTTATTATCGAAAAATTATAAATTGTTTCATGCAATTATCTTGAAAAAGAAGATTTGAATTATTTTAAAAGAAAAGGTGAATATGGGTTTCATAATCTTCTTTTTTTTTGGGGGGGGTGGGGGTGGTATAGACCTATTCAATCTGCAGATATTTCAGAGAATTTATTTTATAAATCGTTCGCAAGACAACTGTTACAAACGTAAATCACTTGGGGAACATGCCCATTCATTTTAGTGTAAAATAGTAGCAAAGGTTTAGTTACTTTAGTTATCTAACCAAATAGAAAATGTTATGTCCGCTTATATTAGAATCTTATGTGAATAATTTTTTCTGCCATGATTTCTCTATTCGTTATAATGTAACCAATTTCCAGATTTTTTCCCTCCTGCATACTTCATGTTATATGCAGTGATTTCTTCTTTGTACTACAAGAAAAAAAAATCAGATAACAGAAGAAAAATATGTAGTATTTTCTTTTTCATTGGCTGAATTTATAATATTCTTTTTTTGTGTTTTGAAGAGAAAGTGCAAATGATTTTTTTCTTACTATTTTTGCCATTATAACATCTGATATAATTATAAGAGTGACACCTTTTACCATTTTTCTCCCACACGAGAAACAGAAATAAGGTAGTAATAATATTGTTAATTCTGTCAAACTTCATTGTAGCAGAAATTTTTATTACCAAACTTTGATATATATATATATATATATATATATATATATATATCTCTGAAATAAGAAATTTGGAACCCATATCACATGAATATTGAGTGTTGGTTGAGTGCTGAATATCACATAATTTCCTGATTTATAATAATCAGGAAATAATATGTATATTTTCTGATTTATAATTTGCTAATTTATAAATCACCACATAGTTTCTGTATCGAAAAATTAAAGTTATGTGGAACAATTACTAGAGAAAAATATAGAATTAAATAAAAACCGGACCTATGTTTCATAATTGTTTTTGGGTTTGTGATAGTGACGCAGGGGGGGGGGGTAAACTATCAAATGCGAAATAAAGTTCAATTCTATTGTAACAATATGGAAATGAAATTTCACATTTGATATACATATTTTGAATGATAAAATATAAGCAAATGTATCGCTTACTTTAAAAATTGGAGTATAATATCTGAATTATACAGAAAATATATACATATAAATTTAAATCATAACTGTTAATTTCATTTTGTAATGACCAATTATACAAGGAAACCAAGAAAGTGAAAGTACATAGAACAGTAGATTAATATATAAAGAAAAAAATTAGTGATATGATTAAAGAATTTCATGCTATTCTCTTAAAAGCAAAGTCGATCAAGCACCTCCTAAGGGAAATCTGTGAAGTATTATTCGATTTCAATGATTTTGAACAAAAATAATATAATCTGGAACGTCAGCAGCCGGTTTTCTTTTCTTTTTTTTAAATAATATTTCAAATAATTATAGTGAATTAATTTCTTCGAAAAGAAATTAATGTGAAGATAAAGAAAATGTTTTGTCGAGTAAGCGATTAGAAAAATATTAGCACAAAAAAATGAAAAATTAAATTAGTTCTCCAAGGTAAGGCAATATTTAAGTGAAGAAATTATGCAAGAATCTTTATTTTGTCCAGACATTAAAATTGTATTGTACAATAAAAAGAGAAAACAAAAATATAAATAATTTCGATATTTTTAGTCTATCCAATATAACTAAGATCTAGTTACTTAGCATAGAACAAGAAAGTGCGTTTCTTGTTATAGGCAACTGAGAGGGGCAGCTATGAAAGTGAGATAATCCGATTAACTGTTCTCTTCAGCTTGAGGGTTTATCACACCTTCTAAGAGACATGACGGTCAAATTGCACTTCTTATCCCTGTTCTTTCAACAGGTGGGCTGAATCATATCCAAATTTAGCTGGACGTCTATAGATGTCTTGGCCGTTTGGGAGGTTAAGGTAAAATCCTTTTTCCTAAGAGCCGGATGAATTTTTGAAATTTGAAGCTGCCCCTTTTTGTGTCAAAATGCATAAAAATATGATAATATCAGGTAAATAATCAAAATAAGTAATAAAACGTTTTTTTATTACTTATTACGTAGTAATAAAAAATTTATTACTACATGGGAATATAACAGAAAATATCAAACAACACAATTTTATGAAAATTACAATGAAATATTTACAAGAAATTGTGAACATTAGTTGCAAAGTTGTAAGGTGCAAGTATTGTAATCATTATAACTGCACTGGCTTATTGGAGCTGCCTTCTTCTTAGACCAATCTATTCAGCAATATTTTTACATACAGTGCAACCTATAACTCAACTTTTGACCAAAAATGGATCTACCTCCTTTTTTTTGCAGCAATGTCTTCAATTTACTTTCTGAACATGAGATAAAACTTAGCATAGACTATAAGTAATAGATATAAACATAAATAATTAAGAAACAGATTTATTTATGTTGGAAATAAATTTTTAATGAGAATAGAATTTTTGGTCTTATTTCAAGACAATTATTGGTGCATATTAAGCAGAAAGTAGAAGAAATAAAAAAAAAAAATAGAAGAAGAAGAATTGAAAAGTATAGCATTTGTTATAATATATAATGCTAAATGCAGGAGCAGTTTAAGAGCTAGAGCTTTAAATATTAAAATTCAGAGAAAATGACTCAAATTTATTTTTTTAAAAATTACTTAACACAGTTATGAAAAGTATTAACTTCCCAAACTTGGGAAAGTTTTAAGTAGTCATTAAAGTTTAGTTGATGAATAAATATGGGCTTCACAGCTTTCTATATATACATATATTAATGAAAATAACTTATATGGCTATATAGCTGAATGATAAAATAGAAAATAATTAAGAGACTGTGTAGTTTAGTGGAAGTGGTGTTTGCACTCCTCAGCGCTAAACCACCCAAAGGAAGAGCATTGCGAGTTTGATTCTAGTCGCCAACTAGAAGAACTTTTTCTAAGCCTTTCTTTGACTGGTTCCCGAGTTAGTCAATCTCTGGCATGGGCAACAACCAGGTTTCTTCTCCACAAAACTCGTCCCAAAATAGTGTGGTTTTTCGTCCCATAAACTCAATCCACACTATTTTCAGACATTAAAAATATTATGTCAGTTCATTGAGTGCTGCTTAATTAGTGATAGCCTTGGGTCAGCTATCTCTGATTGGCTATTAGTGGAGATTGAACTGCCCACTCAGTCTCCAAAAAAGTTAAATAGATCCAGAAATGCATTCTGCTTTAATTTTGCAACACTTTGCTGCTCCAATACAATGAATAATTATTAATGTAAAATGTGATCAAAATGATTGATTTCTGACAAATTTACATCATTAGATATTGACATTACAGTACAATAAATGTACTGTAGTGCATTTTATATAATTACAAACCGCATTATAGTGAAACCAAGTTGTCTGAAAGTATGTTATTTGAGGTATTGCTGTAACTCATAAACACATTTCATCTTAATAACATTTCATCTTAATAATCAATACTCACTTGATTAACATAATGTTTCTCTAACCACTTGGCCTTTTCTTCATTTAAAAGTGCTGAAGTTTCTTCTGATCTATAAAATAATCATTATTATCAATAAACACGATATTGCAACAGCTTTTTTTTAATTTCTTTATTTACAGTTGTTATTCTTATAACCACTAACATCATACCATAATTAATGATTTTCTTACAAACAGTAATTTACTCAAGTTATGTATAAATGGATTGGTACAGCCAAATGACAAAGTAAAGCTTATAATCATAGAAAGAATAGTCATTATTTTCAATGTGTAGATTGCACAATCACCAGATAAAAGACATTAGACATTCAATTAAAAATACTGTGGTTTATCTTCTAATATAAAGCATTTTTTAGATTATATAGTTGAGAAAAATTATCCAGACTACATGAGAAGAGCTACTTATTCAGGAACAAACAAAGCAAAAGCTAATTAAATTCATCAAGTATGAAGATAACAGACAACAGTTCAATAAACATGTACCTCACAATCCAACATTATCAATAATGTATTGTGAGATGTATGATTGCTACAGCATAATTTTCTGTAGCTTAGTTTTCAGGATTTATTATTTAATTCAAATGTTAAGTATAATGATAAAAAAATAAAAGAATAAAAAAAAACTATGTACTGATATTTTTAGTAGATAGTTTTAATACATTGCTATAATAAATGAGCTAAAAGAAACTATGTATCTTTTAGCTCATTTATTATAGCAAACTCAAAAAGATCAAAGAAATAGTATATCATTATCATATTCCTCATATATACTGTCAATGAGTGTACAAGATGCTATGATGGTAGTACATGAAAAGTTTATATTATTACCTTCCTATCCACAGTTTTCTAACAAATCTGTTATTTGACAGCATTCAAATACTACCACATCTTATATTTTGGTTTTTCCTTAGAAGATTAAGAACTAGACCTAGATTTCTGTCTTCCTTTGGGTCTTCTTCCTGCTGCTTTGTTAACCTTTCCTCTGCCTGATGTTGCTGAATGCTAACAAAAGTTTCATTAATAATATCTTCATTTTTAATATGATTCTGTTATTGATGTCATCTGTTCAGTCCCCTAGCTTTTCTTAGAACACTCATATCTGGAATCTCGTAGTCTTTGATCCAAAGTTTTATTTCTACTCCAATCTCAGATATGCAAGTTAAAATGATTTAGGCACTGTCCTGTATATTGATGACTTGTAAACTGATGTGGGAATAGCAATTGATATACTGGGAGTACTTCCAATTAATGTATACATTGCGCAGAAGGATGGCATGCAGTTTGTAGACCTATGGAATCTAATGGATGGAAGGACTTATATAATGCTGATGGATTACACTTACATGGATTTTGACTTAGGTATGGTTGATGCAACCTCACCAAAAGTTATAAGCATTAGTGATTTGGTTGACAGTAGTTGATATATTATTCACCTACTAAAAATAATTACTTGAAACAGCAGACAGATAGAGATGGAATGTGAGAAATGACAGTTCCACTGCATAAAGTGGCTCCAAGACTAAGATGCAAATTATGGACCAACCAGTATCTCAGGAATGGTAGTAAGAATATTTGAAAAGTTGATCAGAGACAAAATGCAAGAACAGGTCTAAGTGGAATACTCTATGTATTAATTATATATTGGGTTTTATCCTTTATCCAAGTGTAAGCAAATAAAGTTTGTGCCTGAAGTACTTTCAGGACTGGGGCAACTTGTGGTAAAGGTGGTATAAGTTCTTATCACTTGCCTGAGTATCTCCCATAATGCAAAGCACATCTCCTTGCGGCCATGTATAATGCTATACATTAAGGGAAGAGCCACTACCCAGACCGGTTTCGACCTTTATTGAAGTCTCATCAGTGGGAGCCAGACCCAGAGGTGGTGATATCAAGGTGGAAGTACCAAGTGATGAGAACTTATACCGCCTTTACCATGAGTTGCCCCAGTCCTGAAAATACTTCAGGTGCAAACTTTGTATGCTTACACTTGGATAAATGATAAAACCCAATATATAATTAGCAGCATAGCAAAGTGAAAAAATTTCCATAAACTTATCTCTAATCCAGAGAATAATAGGGTGTGACATCCTTTGGCAAACTCGTATAGGTAAATATGACTTCTCCATTGCTTCCACCTTGGTATCACCACCTCTGATGAGACTTCAATAAAGGTCAAAACCAGTCTGGGTAGTGGCCCTTCCCTTAATCCATACCATCATACATGTCCACAAGGAGATGTGTTTTGCATTATGAGAGATACTAAGGCAAGTGATGAGAACTTATACCACCTTTACCAGGTGTTGCCCCAGCCTGAAAGTACTTCAGGCGCAAACTCTGTTTGCTTACACTTGGATAAACGATAAAACCTAATATATAATTAGTAGCATAGCCAAGTGGAAAAAACGTCCATAATCTCTTTATGGGAACTCCATAAATACATGGGACAACAGGATGTTTTGAAGTGATCTGTTCTTTGATTTCCTTAGGCCAGTTGAAAAGATCTCTTATCAAGTGGGGTCACTGTCTAACTGTCTATACGTGTTGCATCACTAAGTAGCTCATTCATTTGTTTATATACATATCTGAATCGAATACTACAGATGCATTCCTGTTGTCTACTTTTAGTATTAAAATGTTCTCATACTTTTGAAGATCTCTCAATGTTTTGTGTTCAGCATTAGAGATATTTCTAGCAGGAAGGTTCTGAATGAATGAGAACAGCTGCTGTTCCTATACGTACAATGTCTACAGAATCTCTAGCAATTTTATATATATATATATGTTATACATGTTAAACCTCTATTTAATATGGATTCCCCTTATAAAAAAAAAAATATTTTGAAGATCTCTCAATGCTTTGTTTTCAGCATGTTCAACATAATTCTCTTTTGTTTTTTCTTGAATAATGTTTGTGTTTTTGAGTCTACAATTCACCTCTGAAAGCTGCTCAACTTTGATTCACTTTAAAACTTTCTTACAGCCTATTCTTTTGAATATGAAATTCAATTTTATCCTGCTCAACACTAAGTGGTGATTACTTCCAATTTCATATCTTCCATATACTCGAGTCCTAATCAGTGAGGAAACTTCATTATCAACAATAACATAGTTAATGATACATTTCTTATTGCATATTCTCTCCATGTGCATTTGTTGCACATATTTTTATGATGGAACATGGTGTAAATAATAACTAGTCCATGTTCTGAGCAGAAATCTAGCAGGTACTTACCATTATTATTAGTTTTGCGCTTTTCTCCAAATTTTCCCAGAATATTTCTTTATGTCCAGTAATAATTTCCTACTGTGCTGTTTTAGATCTTCCAACAAGGACAAACTTTTTTTGTTGTGTCAGCTACCTTCTCTAAATACAGGTAACCCTCGTATAATGCAGTACTTATACAATGCGGTTTCGATATAACACGGTCTACAAATTGTAATAACCCTCGTATAACATGATACTTATACAACAGTTTTGATAAAAACACGGTCTACAAATTGTACTAATCCTTTATCTTTTCATTTTTTTTTTTTTTACCGCGCGACTTAAAAATCAAATTTTATCTTTGTTAAATTTGCATCTGCCCATATCGCGCATGTAGTTATAAGTAGTGAATTTATTTGTTTTCTGCCAGGAAAGCCATTAAAATCATAAGTGTGTTAATCTCAAGCTGAGCAATTTATTTTCTGGTAAATGTGTAATGCTTTTTTATGTACAAATTTTATTTTAATAGTTATGGCCACTTAAAGAGCTTTCGCGATATGGTTGAAAACATAATTAGTGAATTAATTGATGAGGAAATAGATTTAAATTAGGAGGAACCGGTACAATTAAAAGATGATGTCGAACCAAATGGTAGGGAAAGTTCTGCCGAAGATTCTGATTGTGATGAATCCATTAAAGAATTCAATTTAAAGAAATTAGCAGAAGGATTGGACTTGACAAGAAAGTTAGGAAGTTATTTTACAGATAATGATCTCTCAATAGAGCGCTCTGCAAAATTCACGAGACAATTGGATATTTGTTTAGCTCCGTATTATGAACTTAATAAAAAATTGCAGCATAGTGGTAAGCAAGGTTTTATTACTGACTTTTTGATAGCTAAACCAGCTGAAGTATGTAATGAAAATTATACAAATGATGTCCAAGATTTCAAGTGATGACGATGTCCGGCCACCCGTAAATAAAGAACATGTACGGAATCTTCGTTTTGAAGACAGTGATTACGATTAAATTATGAACTTTATTTTATTTTACCTAAAACATTTATGCATTATATGCAATGAAGTTTATGTACAATTTATATTTTTATAAGTTTATACTATGTATTTTGTTTCATAGTTATGTTTTCTTAACTTACATGAATTACCTGAATTAAATAAAACTATTTTTGTTGGATATGTCATTGTTGTTTATATAATGTAAAAAAAAAAACTGATTTGCGAAAACGATTTGGGAACATAACCCTACTTTTTCTATGTGATCTGAGTCTTGCATAACGCGATTTACATAACGCGGCATCTCTATGGAACCTAACATCCGCGTTATACGAGGTTTACCTGTACACAGAAAAATTTCTCCATTTCTTCTTTACAGAATCTTATGTGAAACCATACGCAAAAATAAGTACTGTCCATTTTCTCATTCTAATATCTGTCCACATCACTCTGCTTGATATTATTTGCCTCATTCATGAAAATTATCTTCATATTTAGTGTTAAGTTCAACAGCTACTCCTTTTTTTTCCTGGTTGCTGAGAAAGATCTCATTGATTTTTGTCTTTGTTGTTTTGGTAATATCTAATATGTAAGTCTTGTACTTATCCAATTCTTCAACTAGTTCCTTTTTTTTTTTTTTTTTTCATTGATGTTTCTTATGATGATTATGACAAACATCAACTCTACTGTTGTTAAGCTGGGATCAGTTGAATGCCAATACGTCTCATTATGTTTGTGTAATCCAGTTAAATGTCTTTTATTTTGCTTAGGAAGTCTTTGGAGTTTTATATATACGAAAGGTGGTCAGAAAAGTTCTCGGCCTAACAATGAAAAAACAAATTTATAATTTCAAAATTATTTTTATTTTTCAACGTAATCTCCCTTAAGACTAATACGTTTAATCCAGCGATGCTCCAGTGCCATTATCCCATCCATGTAGTGGTTCTCAGTAAGATCTGCAAAATACTTCTCTACAGCTACAATCACCTTTTCATTCAAAGAAAAATGCTGAGCAGCGAGGAAGAGTTTTAGTTTTGGGAAGAGACAGAAATCAGAGGGAATCAAATCTGGGGAATACAGTGGATGTTCCAACAATTCATAGTGCAGATCCCTTAATTTTCCCACTGCCAAAAACCATTGTGGGCAGGTGCATTGTCATGATGAAAGATAATTTTTTTCTTCTGCAAAAAACTGGATTTTTTCTCACGAATTTTCTCGTCTAGTCTAGTTAAAAGATCGGAATAATATTCCCCTGTTACTGTTTTATCCTATTCAATATAATTAATAAACAAAATGCCTTTAGCATCCCAAAACACTAATGCCATGACCTTTCGTGCTGATGGAACCAACTTTGTCTTCTTTGGCGCTGAACAACTGGCTTCGGTCCATTGTTTTGACTGCTGTTTGGATTCTGGTGTGTAATGGTGAATTCAAGTCTCATCCATAGTAATAAACTGAGGCACAAAATCAGTTTTATTCTTGTTAAAATGCTCTAAGCACTGTTCAGAGATTTTCATGCGAGTGTGTTTTTGATCTGCTGTGAGGAAGCACAGCAGCACCCATCTTAAGCAAAGCTTTTTCATTTGCAATTCTCCATGCAAAATATATCCTACACATTCTTTTGAAATGCCTATACTCTCAGCATGTTGGAAGTTTTTTTTCCCCAACTTGGTTAAACTATACTAAATTTAGTTTAATCCTTTATCCAAGTGTAAGCAAACAAAGTTTGTGCCTGAAGTATCTTCAGAACTAAGGCAATTCATGATAAAGGTGGACTAATCTCTCATCACTTGTCTTAGTATCTCCCATAATGCAAAGCACATCTCCTTGCAGACATGTATAATGCTATGCATTAAGGCATAGATGACGAACCTATGGCATGCGTGCCAGAGGTGGCACGTCCGAGAATTTTGCTGGCACGCCAACGATTTACAGGTGATATCCTTTCATATTCTTATAAATTATTTAACTTTTTTTTTTGTTATTACAATATGTACAAGTTAAATTTTGTTTTAAACGAGAGAGCAGCTATGAAGACGTGCATATGATTGGTGTGGTATTAACAAAAGATCACATGACCCAAAAACATAGGCAACCGACAACTGTTGAGTTGAATTGCTAAATCTCTTCAACCAAATTCCATAACATCTGAAACTGTCATAACAATATTCACTATACAGTGGAACCTCGGTTGGCGAACATAATTCGTTCCTAAAGGCTGTTCAGAAACAGATTTGTTTGAAAACTGAAACCATTTTCCCATAAGAATTAATGTAAAATGGAATAATCCGTTCCCGAACCTGAGATGATTGCTTATTTAAACCTTTACAAGTACTTCATGCATAAAATCTTACATAAAAAGAATGAACACAATAAATAGATAAAATATAGTCAAAAAAGGGTGGCCTCTTTCCACAAAACTTTGCAACTCACCCCAATTCACACATATTTCTTTGATCAAACAACTAGGAATCCTCCCTTCCTTCCTCTATGAAAACATTTCTTCAACCACAGTCTTTTGCTGCTCCTTCTGAAGATGTTCCAGTTCTTCCATGGTGAGCTCATTCCTGTGGTCCTCCACATCAGCATTGCCAGTTAACTCTCACACCCATGCTTTTGCCCAGAGACAAATCATCGACAACAGCAACATACTCAGCCTCAAAGTCCTCAATGTCTCTGTGTGTGCTACACAGTCTGGCCACAGTTTCCTGCAAGGCGAGTTTTATGGTCCTGTAAGTCACTTGCACCCAGGCTTTGTCAAGAATATTAAGCAACGAAGGATATTGAAGTGATTTTTCAAGACTTCTCTGAGTGTTAATTCAGTGTCAGAGGTCACTTCAAAACACCTTTGAAACAGTGCTTTGGTGTAGAGTTTCTTAAAGTTCGAAATGACCTGTTGGTCCATGGGCTGGATTAGAGGAGTTGTGTTAGGGGACAGGAACTTCACTGTGATAAAAATCAAACTCCTCCACCAACTCGTCCTCCAAGCCAGGAGGGTGAGCAAGAGCATTGTCCATCACAAGAAGGCATTTTAATGGCAATTTTTTTTCTTGAAAGTATTTTCTCGCATTTGGGGCAAAGATTTCATGGATCCACCGAATAAAAAATTGCCTGGTTACCCAAGCCTTACTATTAGCACTACTAATACCAGGGTTTTTTAAACAGGTCATCATGTAATTGCCTCACTTTTTCACAAATTATAGTCTAAGAAACACTATCACTAGCACTAACTATTTCTCGTTTATCCACTTCTTCGATTGTCTGAGATCTTTGTTTAGTAAGAACTTTCACTCCTTTTGCAACATCAGCTCCCTTGATCACCTCTTTATTTTTGAGTATTGTACAGATCATTGATATTGCCATACCAAACTGCATAGCAAGATCTGAGACACGAACGTCATTTTCATGTTTGGATGAGATTTTTTTCAACCCTATCGCGGTTCTAATAACTTTTCTTTTAGCTTTGCTGCTATCACTATCCTTCTTCGATCCCATGGGTGGGTTATTTAATAATAATTTATTAAAAAAAACAGCAAAACACAAAGAAAATCAAGAAAAGGCACTGCAAATTCGAGCAAGTGTCTGGATTGAGAGGGAGGAGGCTGCAGCATAAGTGATGCTCTCCTCTCCCAGCCTGGGGATCACGTGGTTGCTGGTTTGCCTGTTCGGGAACCGATTTGTTCGAGATGAGAGGCATTCGACAACCGAGGTTCCACTGTATATTTCTTAGTTTTAACACATTCACGACGGGGTGTCGTTTATCGTTCCAACGGAACTTCTCATTACCAGCTGGCTCAACTCAGACAAAGTTTCAACCCTTGGTTGAATTTTATTCCTGCTTGTTTGGGTTGAGCTGGCAGGTGAACTCATACATGCATTATATGTACAGTGACCATATTTTTTTGGAGAAAATAAAGGACAAATCAGAAATTGTTTTATAATAAAATGCAGGTTGCATTTATTTGTTTCACTAAAACTAAAAAGCTTTATAACGTTTATTGTAAAATATAAGTATATACATAGCATTTTAAAGAATCATATTATTACTTTAAAAAATTTAATTTTGATACTTTTCACAAGAATGAACTTTTTTTAATAAATCAGGTTTGTGTTTTAAAAATTCATAAAACTATATAGAATTCATGTCAAAGTTCCATTTGGTATAGATTCATGCTTTCAATGTTTTGATTTTTAATTGTTTTTTTTTCCGCTGGTCCACATACTGTTCACTAATGAAAATACTCGTTCAGTGGAGGCATTAGATCCAGGGAGACATAAGCAAAAGTCAACAATTTTTAAAATGTTTTTAAACGATATGTGTTTATCTGCGAAATATTTAAAATCTGCAACCCATCTATGTTGGCAGGACTCATCATTTTGTCGCCATTCTTTGATCTTTTCACTGGTGACATAACTTTTAATACACGAAACTTCATCAAATAGTTTGCCGTCATTTATGTTTAAGTTCCAGTGACTGGAAGTGAACAAAACACTTTTCCTCGATCTTCGCTCACAGAGGGATTTCTCGTAGTAGGAACCATTCAAATGCTTTCATTTCCATGAAACAGCTGTCCCAGTTATTTAAATGATCAATGCAGGTTTGGTAAAATTTATGAATTGCATCTTTAAATATATTGGCATCAATATTCAATTTACTATTTCAATTCACAAAATAAAGGACAAAATGGCCATTTTAGAAAAATAAATAAATCTAAAGGACAGAGCAGTGAAACAAAGGCCTGTCCTATTAAATAAAGGATGTATGGTCGCCGTAATTATATGGCATGTTTCAATTCATGGTAGAATTTTATTTGAAGTTAGCTTTTGTGATTTGTCATAATGACATCGAGAATTTCAAATGTAATAAAACAAACACTTGTTTCATATAATTGAAAAATTGACAATAGTATTTAGTTAGATACTGTGTTTCAGTGCATCATATGGTTCTCTTTGAGTCTATACAACATAGTTTCTGTGGGAGGGGGAAGACAATAATAGTGCAATTAGAGACAGCTGGAATAAAAATGGTGCTAACTAACGAATCACACTATTTGTTGAGAAATATATAACACAGACTGCAAAAGCCTCTGTACCTTATTCAGGGATACAATAAAACTACACTTGTTTTTTTTTACATCTGCAGTAAAATGTCTGTTAGGGGAGGGCGTGTTGTTACTGCTCGGAGCAAGTTACTATCGCCTCGCTGTTTACTTTTTTTTATAAAGTAAAATCAGGGGTGTGAGTTATAAGTGAGGGCAAGTAAATACAGTGAGCTTTTCGCCAACAAGTTGACATCCTTCTGCTGCTTCTCCTGTTCAGCTGTCTTCTATGGTGAGTTACAATGCAGAAATATTTTTCTCACTACTATTTTTTTATTTTTCCTTTCAAACCAACATCATTAAAATCAATTTGATAATACAATAATAAATTTTACACTGAATAATATTATAAATTTATATATAAATAATTATAAATAGAATAAAATATTTATAAAATTATAAATAATTATTTATAAAATGTTATATTATAAATTAATTAATTAATTAATTTTATATTAATTTTTCCCCTACTAAAAACTGCCCGGCACGTCAGCAACTTGATTTGTAAATTTTTGGCACACGTTGGCATGTCAGCAACTCGATATGTAAACTTTTAGCACATGCACATAAAAAGATTCGCCACCACTGCATTAAGGGAAGGGCCACTACCCAGACCGGTTTTGACCTTTATTGGGCTCTCATCAGTGGGAGCCAGACCCAGAGGTGGTGATACTAAGGTGGAAGTAATGGACAAGTCATATTTACCTATACGAGTTGCCAAAAGGTGTCTCACCTTATTATTAAATTACTCTGGATTCCAAGAAAGATGTTGGAAGTTTTTTTTTCCACTTAGTTAGACTATAATAAATTTAGTTTAATCCTTTATCCAAGTGTAAGCAAACAAAGTTTGCACCTGAAGTATCTTCAGGACTAAGGCAACTCGTGGTAAAGGTGGACTAAGTTCTCATCACTTATGCATTATACATATCCACAAGGAGATGTGCGTTGCATTATGGGAGATACTAAGACAAGTGATGAGAGCTTAGTCCACCTTTACCACGAGTTGCCTCAGTCCTGAAGATACTTCAGGTGCAAACTTTGTTTGCTTACATTTGGATAAAGGATTAAACTAAATTTATTATAGTCTAACCAAGTGGGGAAAAAACTTCCAACATCTTTCTCTAAATCCAGAGTAATTTAATAATAAGGTGAGATAGCTTTTGGCAACTCGTATAGGTAAATATGACTTCTCCATTACTTCCACCTTAGTATCACCACCTCTGGGTCTGGCTCCCACTGACGAGACCTCAATAAAGGTCGAAACCAGTCTGGGTAGTAGCCCATCCCTTAATGCATAGCATTATACATGTCCGCAAGGAGATGTGCTTTGCATTATGGGAGATACTAACGCAAGTGATGAGAGCTTATTCCACCTTTACCATGAGTTGCCTTAGTCCTGAAGATACTTCAGGTGCAAACTTTGTTTGCTTACACTTGGATAAAGGATTAAACTAAATTTATTATAGTCTCAGGACTGGCATTTCACACAACCAAAGAAAAACAGCAAATAAACTGGCAAAACGCTAAACTGCCATACATAAAATTCAACAGTTATGTACATACATTTAATGAAGCAAGCAAAATGATACAAAGTCCTACCCAATATAATAAAAACCAAGGTCTCATCTTAAATCAATTATACGGGCAACATATATAGCACAGTGCACCAATGCCAACAAAAACATATCTGACATGTCACTATCATTTTCAACATATAGTTCAAGTTTAATGTTCAATTTGAATAATAACACTGTTAATTCAGAAATCTCTCTATCTATACTTTTTTTTTTCTATTTGTTTTTAAATCTGAGGAAGTAAATGAAAATGGTGCGCAAAACTAGTAATTAAATAATTTCTTTAAAAAGTTGCACGAGGTACTCGTCAGACACAAAAGCAAGTACGTTGTTTCATTACGAGCTTCCTATGAAAAAACTTGCTTGTGCATTTCTATAATTAAACCTAAGGAGCTACATGAACCACAGGTTCACACTATCACTAAGTATCTCTTAGTGGTATTCTGTGAATGTTAGCAGATCCTCTGTCTGCCCACAGTCCAGGGCACTTCACATACCCTAGATGTGATGAAGGATAGTTTTCCCTTAGGTGAAAGGATAAGGGTTGCTAGCTCAACATCCTAAAATAGCTGGTGCCAAATTAGAACTTTAGTGTTTTGTGTTGTTCGTTACAATCTTGAAGAGTTCTAGTATTAATTGTTGCTATTTGCATAATATAACAATCTGTTTGTGCCCTGAAGTTGCCAGATATATTAAAAATATTAGCAACAAAATAATTAAATATCTCATTTATTTTCTATGTCTTGTGAATTAAACCACAGAAAGCAAGATGAACAACTACGGTTTTCTACACACACATCTGGACAACTGCTGTTTAATTTGTACATAAATAATAAAGGAGATCATTTGAAGGGACATTTACAATTGTTTGCTGATGATGCAAAATTGGGTAATATTAATCAAGTGTAATAGCTAATCAAGGCAATGTGGAGAGCTTGCAGATTGATTCAAAGAGGCTGGCAACATTGGTAAAAGATGATGGATGCCAGTTTTAATGTGAAAAATGTAATAGTATAAATTCTGGGATGTAAAGATTACAAGCTTTTTACTAGAGATGGAACCATTTTCCAGGAAACTGATGAAGCTAGGGATTTGGAAGTGTTGGTCAATAGGGAATTGATCTATTGACCTAAGAAGGCATACTGCAAAAGCTGCCAAAGTAGTTCAACCTGATTACTTGGTTATTGAAGAACATGCTAACAAGCAGAGATAAGGAAATTATCATTCCTTTTTATAAGAGGAATGATAATTTCCTTATCTCTGCCCAATCCAAATGTGGGTATAACAAATTGCAGATCTGTCATCTGTGCTTCTTGAGATGATGAAATAGTGATGAACTAGAGATGAGTGACCAAAAAGGCAAATGGTCAGTAGAATGTTCCCCATGATTACAAGGACTGTAAGTTGTAGAAGCTAGTTGATGTACATGGAAAACAAGGAAAATGATTTTATAAACTTTATGCAGAGGAAATTTTCATCTGGCTAGAGGAAGCAGAACATGGGGGTTATCCTTGGAAATTGAGTAAGAATGCAGTTAGCAAGGGTGTGAGGACTAGATTATTTACTTGGAGAGTGGTGAATGCATTCAAGGAGCAGTATGAGAGATATTATATGGATAGTGTGGGTTTCCCACAATGAGTTTTTGGACTCTATGGAGGTTCCTGTACAATAATAATTGTATCATGATAAAAAGGGTCTCTGTGATAGTTAAAAAGCACAATTCACAAAGAAAATCTGGATTCAGTTACTCTTATTCTCGGAAACTAACAATTAATCATCATCCTCTTCTTTACTTTTACAAACAACAATAGCCTGAATATAAGTCATTTCACAATTTCAAGATCTAGTTTTTGTAAGTATTGCTTTCCTCAAATAAACTTAATTCCAAAGCTCTTAAAAATGGACTGCAGCAATAAATAAAAAGTTCCACAATCCTCATATTGTCAACTCTCACTACTAAATATGATTATAAGAAATTCACTCATTTTAACAAACTACCAAAAAATTGCTGACCAAAGACAAAGCACAATACTATTCTAATATTCTAAAGGAAATTCACTGCAGAAAACCATAACAAATATTTCTGAGATTCCTAAGAGTTTGCTTATAATCCTCAAGGTGCCAAAGATTCTGCTGATACTGAACCCAGTCATAATGATGTGAGTGGTTAGCCCTATGCTCACACTGCTAATGCACACTAAGCTAGTCTGTACATCTCATGGGAGAAAAGCTAGTACAAAAAAAAAAAGAAAAAAAGAAAGAAAGAAAGAAAAGAAAAAAAAAAATCTGCCATCTCCTAAACTTTTACCAGTCACATAAAGAAAATCCAAATGATTGTTCAACTGACCCATCCATTAAGATTTTTGCATTTAACTACAGTGTTTTGGAAAATATATATTACTAAGAAATGTAAAACTAATTATAAGGATGTATAACATCTTCTTACCATTTAAATTATACATATTTGGTCATAAAATACTTAAAAACGAGACTTTTTGTGGTTATGAGACCATAGGTACTTTATTAATATAATCCTGCCTACTAGTTTCGCTAGCGACTGTCTAGCTTTGTCAAGACTGAATGGTACACACAAAAAATATGAGACAATACAGAAACATTGCTAACTGTTAGGCAGTTAAGTTTGAAACTATGAGTGACAATACGTGCATGCTTTGAGAAGCTTCAGTCAGTATCATGGATACGTGTTGTATACACATGTGTTACATGATTTTTCGCTTATTGTAGTTCCGTTAAACTGAGTGAGCTGATTAAGTTTTTCCATATATCTTTCAGTATGGCACCCTGATTTCTGTTGAGGTTGTTATCCGTTCTTAATACCACTGCTGCTTCCTTGAAAATTCTGTAACTGTAATTGTCATCCAAATACGGCATAGAGCTATTTTCCCAGTCAACTGCATGGTTGGAAGTTGCAAAGTGATGTGCTAAGCCTGAGGAGACTGTCCTGTTGTGATTGACATCCCCAACATGCACCTTCTGTCTGATTTCCAGGCTTCTTGAAGTTTGCCCAATATGTGAAAGGCCACACGTACATGGAATTCTATAAACACCTGGATATTTGAAAAATGGTACACTGTCTTTAGGAGATCTTAATACTTGTCTGATGGTAGTGATAGGCTTAAATACCACTCTGATGTTGTGAGACTTTAACATTCTCGCTAATCTTGAAGAGACTGAATCTACATAAGGGATGACTATTGTTGAAGCATACTGGGCGACTGTTCCTTGTTGTTGGAGGGTGTCTTTATAAAGGAACTTGTTTATGATGTTTGTAGGAAAACAATTCTGAGATAGTGTTATAGCAATTTGAGAAAGTTCTGTCTGTACCTCTTCTTCGTCTGAAATAAACTTTTGGCTCTGTTCCATAACATGGGAATGATGCTATGTTTTTGTGATCTATGATGGTTAGAAGAATAATGTAAATAATGTCCAGTATCTGTAAGTTTTCTTTATGGTGCACCCAAAGTGCATAAGGAGGGTGTTCCATTACGTCCAATTATAGATGGCAGATCCTCCACTACATACCTATTGGCTAAACACCTTGCCAACTTACTAAAAGGAAAAATTAGACAAATAGAGTCCTATATTAAGAACTCTCAACAATTTGTAGAGAAACTGAAGTACGTCAAGACAACAATTTGTAGAGAAACTGAAGTACGTCAAGACATCATAAATGGACATAATGACCAGTCTGGATGTAGTATCTTTATTTACGAATGTTCCAGTGGAAAGGTCATTAACATTATTAAAGATCTCTTCCCTACAGACATTACACAGTTGTTCAATCACTGCCGTAAATCAAATTTCTTCAAAATAAATAACACAGTTTACCAACAACTGGGCGGCCTAGCAATGGGTAGCCCACTGTCACCACCTTGTGCAGACCTATTCATGGAAAAGTTGGAAAATGAAATTTTTACCAAAATTACACCTAAACCATCGATATGGTGAAGATACATTGATGATATTTTCATCATTCGGAATGAAAACATAGAAAACCAACAGGTGTTTTTAGAGAGAATAAACTCTCTTCACAACAAGATTAAATTTACTCTAGAAGTTGAAAAAAACAGACAACTCCCCTTCCTAGACATATTGGTGAAAAGGCAGGATAATATTTTAAACTCTCCAGAAAACCTACAGATACTGGATGTTATTTACATTATTCTTCTAACCATCATAGATCACAAAAACATAGCATCATTCACATCTTACGGAACAGAGCCAAAAAGTTTATTTCAGACGGAGAAGAGGTACAGACAGAACTTTCACAAATTGCTATAACACTATCGCAGAATGGTTTTCCTAAAAACATCATAAACAAGTTCCTTTATAAAGACAACCTCCAACAACAAGGAACAGTCATCCAGTATGCTTCAACAGTAGTCATCCCTTATGTAGATTCAGTCTCTTCAAGATTAGCGAGAATGTTAAAATCTCACAACATCGGAGTGGTATTTAAGCCTACCACTACCATCAGACAAGTATTAAGATCTCCTAAAGACAGTGTACCATTTTTCAAATATCCAGGTGTTTATAGAATTCCATGTATGTGTGGTCTTTCATATATTGGGCAAACTTCAAGAAGCCTGGAAATCAGACAGAAGGTGCATGTTGGGGATGTCAATCACAACAGGACAGTCTCCTCAGGCTTAGCACATCACTTTGCAACTTCCAACCATGCAATTGACTGGGAAAATAGCTCTATGCCGTATTTGGATGACGATTACGGTTACAGAATTTTCAAGGAAGCGGCAGTGGTATTAAGAACGGGTAACAACCTTAACAGAAATCAGGGTGCCATACTGAAAGATATATGGAAAAACTTAATCAACTCACTCAGTTTAACGGAACCACAATAAGCGAAAAATCATGTAACACGTGTGCATACAACACGGATCCATGATACTGACTGAAGCTTCTCAACACATGCATGCACTGTCACACATAGTTTCAAACTTAACTGCCTAACAGTTAGCAACGTTTCTGTATTGTCTCATATTTTTTGTGTGTACCATTCAGCCTTGACAAAGCTAGACAGTCGCTAGCGAAACTAGTAGGCAGGATTATATTAATAAAGTACCTATGGTCTCATAACCACAAAAAGTCTCGTTTTTATCTCCTTACCATGTAAGAAAATTTGCTATTTACTAAACATATCAGCTGTGCATACAGTTTTTTTTTGAAGAACACATCTTTAGGTTAATTCTAGTTGAACATGATCCTATGATATAATTCTTAAATATTATTAAAAAATATTTTGAGCAGATACAAAACAGGAAAAATTACATCATACAAAACTTGATGTATTTAACATTAAAGTAAAACTGGACAAAAACTACACACCTGTAGTTGCTTTTCCATGAATCACATGTATCCTTGTACCCTAAAATATAAAACAATGTTGCATATATAAACATAAAATTTCTAAAAAAAGAATCCAAATTGAACTGTGTGAGCTGTAAACACAAATATATACCAATTTTGCTTGAGAAAAATAAAAGAAGTTGGAAACAAGAAATCCTAGAGATTCAATAATATTTGCTTCTCTCCTGGGCAGTGCACATTCATGCAGCATGAAATGCATTAACAAGGTGTTCATTAAATAATTCCACAGCGCTTTTAATAGGGATCAGCTTGTCACCATTACCCTTCTGAAATTATTCTTCCTCGTTACACATGGGCAGAACTTCCTTGAATTTCCTTAGGCCTGATTGAACACTTCCTTTCCTACAGGTTTCTTTCCTTAACATGCCTGTCACTTTTCTAGGTTTTCTTATACTCTTTATGAATCTGATAACTTCTGACTACTATCTTACTATTTTTTTTTAACTTTTTTTTTTGCATAATGCCTGCCTAATTTCACTGTTCATTATCATCATATTCTAATATGAACCTTAAGGGCATTGCTAGATATGAATTAGAAGTGCCTGATGTATATGTTGTTCAGATAAGTCCTTACTTTTAGTAAATATTGCAATATTGTTAAATATTGCAATATTTAACAATATTGCAATATTTAACAATATTGCAATATTGTTAAATATTATAGTATTTTCTGAGTTTGTTTATTTTTGAATGTGTTGTTTAATTGAGACTATTATTACAAGATATTGTTTCAAAAGAATTCTACATTTATGACAATGACGAATACGAGAAAAATGGCAGTCATGATATCAATGTTGAACGATATTCATGTGTGGGATTTAGTGTAATGTAGCATGTGTTTAATGTATTCATTGCTGAGAGTAAACAGTTTGTGGTACACGAGCAAGAATGGAGAGAAGTGTCGAAAATGTTTCACGAATGAATGCAAGAAATGGGAGTCATGTGGGGAGTGGAAGAATGAAGTGACTGAGAAGCAGGATTGTGTAAGTGTTGTGGAAAATGTAGTAGAAACAGTGACACTGAATGATAATGTACGAAATACAAATGAGAGTCTGAAGGAAGTGGATGAAAGTAATAACATGGATGATGAGATACCAGTACAGAAAGAAAGAGCATGTGGTGCAGCAGGAGGGAGAAAGAAAGAAAGAGTGAATGTTGTTGTTATGTGGCATCCCATTGTTTTTGACTCTGAGTGAACTTGTGAACAAAAAGGCTCTCCATCCCACTCAGTCTCTTGTCCTTTCTTTCAGCAAGCATAAATTCAACTTGGTAAGTTTTTTTATGTTGTCAATCCAACTCTTTTGTGGTCTTCCTCTTCTTCTCGTTCCCTCAATCCCCAACATAACTGCCTTTTCCAGTGATTCATCCAACTTCTGCTTAGCAACCATCACCTCAAAGGAGCATTCTGCCTTTATATTCTCTAAAACCTTCTTATTGATCATTCTTGCATGAAATTCTTAATAGTCTCCTCCATGCCCATAATTTGAATGAGTCAATTCACTTTCTTTCTTTCTTCTTAATAATCCAGATTTCGCATCCATAGATCACTACTGGAAATACCATTGCTTTGATAATTCTAACTTTTGTGGCCTTACTCATACCTCTATCGTTCATAATTTTTGTCAGGTTTAACATTTTTTCCCCCATGACTATCCTTTTAATTTCATCTCCACATTTACCATCATTTCTGATGCTAGATTCCTTTCAGCATAACTTCACTTGCATGTGAAAAGTGATGGTTCTATAATTCTCACAATCGCTGGGATTTGATTTTTTTTGGAATTGGGTGAATACTGATATTTTCTAATCTCTAGGCCAGTATATTTTCTTCTGAACCTGTTGACAAATTTCAGTCAATATATTCACTACTTCATCCCCAGCTGCTCTCACTAATTCCACTGACACTCCAACGGTGTCATTTGCTTTTCCTTTTGGCAGTTGTTTCATTGCTGATATCACTCCACTTTTCATTATCATGGGTTCCTCAACAAAATGTCTCCTTTCAAATTCACCTTCAATATTATTATCTTTCTTGTACAAATCCTCTACATACTCTTTCCATCTTTTTTTCACTGCTTCTTCTTCTATCAAACATTTTCCTGAATTAATAAACATTTATACAAATCGTCTACTAGTTTAGCTAGCTGTAACTGTCTAGCTTTGTCAAGACAAGAAAGGTTATGCTAGTATTAAATGCAAACAACAGAAGAATGAAGTAATGGTTTAAAAACAGTTAGGCAAATTGGAGAGCACACGTGACATCACAAGCATAAGGCGTGAAGATGTAGTTATTGTTATTAAGTCATGTTTTATAATTTATCGCATAATTTAGTTCTGTTAAACTTAATGAATTTAACAGATTTTTCCACGTCTTAATATTATTCCCTGGTTTCTATTGAGATTATTTTCTGTTCGTAGGACTACTGCAGCTTCTTTAAAGGTTCTACATCTAAAATCCTCTTCGATATATGCCATGGAACTGTTGTCCCAATCTATTGAATGGTTTGAAGTTGAGAAATGATGAGAAATACTGATTTTCCCATTTTATGATTTTGCGTCTCCAAATTCCGGTCTAATCCTAAACATTTGAATAGATCTAAAAAAAAAAAAAATCAGCTAACACCTTTTTATTCCGATATATAGGGAGTAGGTGAGGCTGTTTAGCCTTATCTAACTTTTGGAGACTGAGTGAGCAGTTCAATCTCCACTGGTACCCAATCAGAGAGAGCTGGCCCAAGGCTATCACTAATTAAGCGGCACGCAGTGAAGAGAGATGGCTCAACAAGTGCCGCCATCTAGTGGTCCCTAATCCTAACACTCGTATTTAATGTCTGAAATAACGTGGGTTCTACGGTCGATTTTCTTGAGTTTACGGGATGAAAAAACGCGAGTTTCCGGGAGAAAAAAACCTGCTTGCCTGTGCCAGAAATCAACTAACTCAGGAACTGGTCGAAAAAAGGCTTAAAACAATTTCTTCTAGATTCGAAACCAAGAAGTCTTCTTTCATGTGGTCAAGCCCATTGATGTGCAAAAGCCACATCCACTGAGCTACACAGGCTATTTTTTATAAGATAATCTAATATATTCTTCCGTAATCCTCCTAATGTGTCTATCTGCCCATCCCAAGTTTATTACTTTCCATATTATAATTTTAATCCCTTCATGACCTCCTTCGATATCATTCCATCTACCTGATTCCCTCGTTTCATGACCCACCCACAAAAATTATTCGTCAGCCCTTATTTACACCCATCAAACCCATGATTCAATGAAAATCACAATCTTCCTACCCTCAATATTTCCATTTGTCTCTACTTTTTGTAGATAAGAGAATTAAAAAAATCATGTAATTATTATTAGTCTTATTGTCATTCATAAGGTCAGTTGTGTTGTTGCTGTGTCGTAATTATTGTTAGATATTTTCGCTCTTTTGTGGAACAAAACCTACTGGAAAAGACAGATAATTTTGTTTATATACAACATACTGAGTAAGTACTATAAATAATTATATTAATAAAAACGTGTAGCTCAGTGGATGTGGCGTTTGCACTCCACGACGCCTGGTCGCACGAAGGAAGACTTGGTTTCGAGTCTAGTCGGCGACTAGAGGAAATTTTTCTAAGCCTTTTTTCGACCGGTTCCCGAGTTAGTCGATCTCTGGCACAGGCAAGCGGGTTTTTCCTCCCGGAAACTCGGGTTTTTCGTCCCGTAAACTCAAGAAAATCGACCGTAGAACCTACATTATTACAGACATTAAATATATTGTGTTAGGGTTAGGGACCACGAGATGGCGGCACATTTGAGCCGTCTCTCTTCACTGTGTACCGCTTAATTAGTGATAGCCTTGGGCCATCTATCTCTGATTGATATCAGTGGAGATTGAACTGCCCACTCAGTCTCCAAAAGTTAGATAGGGCTAAATGGCCTCGCCTACCCCCCCGTATACGGGAATAAAAAGGCATTAGCTGATTTTTTTTTTTTTTATTTAAATTAAAAACACTTCTAGGGTAATATGCCACCAATAATAACTTCCAGTGCACAGTTTAAAAAATTAAGAGAACAGAAGATTGAAAATATAAAGAAAAATATAACTCCAATTGATATTTTTATTAAAAAATCATCTACACCTCTAGTTCATTCAAGCTTAACAACTGAATCAAATCTGCCTTCTACGAGTAGTCATGTTTCATGTGAAATTGAAACAAAAGAGAAAAGTACAATTGAACATCAAAACCAGGAAATCGAGAAGCAATGTAATAATGATAATTATATGGTGGATGTTAAATTAGAAAATATTGATAATGCAAAAATAATAGATATTAATGATCCCACAAAATGGCACATAACCAATAGTAATATACAAATATTTGTTCAACATGGACCCGAGTTGTGTGATAATATAAGTGTTTATCCTGATACAGAAAATCGGCATTTTGATAAAATATGGTTTGTAAAAACCATGCCAAACGGAGAACAAGTACTCAGAAATTGGTTGATATATTGCAAGCGAAAAGATGCACTGTTCTGTTTTCCATGTATTCTTTTTGTAAAATATCAGAATGTATGGACCACTGCAGGGTTTCGAGACTGGCAGTATTTGAATCCTATGTTACCACATGATGAAAATCTATTATATCATAAAAAGAATTACGCTGAATGGAAAACTTTCGAATCAAAAATTAAGACAGGTGGTTTTATAGACGATCAATTACAAGAAGCAATTTTAAAAGAAAAAGAAAATGGAGGCATATTTTAAAAGTTATTTTGGATGCCATTCTGCACTGCATAAAAAATAATGATGTTTGAGAGGAACTTGTGAAAAAATTGGTCATCCCAAATGTGGAAAATTTTTGAACACGATAGAATTAATTAGTCATTACGATCCTATTATTGCACAACATATTGAAAGTCATAAGAAAAATCAAGTTAATTATTTCTCTCCTATAATACAAAATGATATAATTAATATAGTTGCTTCTAAAATTAGACAGCATATTATTTCAAATATTCAAAAAGCAAAATATTTTTCTATTTTATTTGATAGCACACCTAACACTTCTCACCAGGAACAGATAACTCAAATTTTGTGCTTTGTTAACATAGATCCTAACACGAATAAATGTAGCATTAAAGAAACCTTCATAGATTTTATTGATACGTGAAAAACTTGCGAATGACATCGAAAAAAAAGTTAATATCAGACGGATTAAATATTAGAAATATAAGAGAACAGTCATATGATAATGGAGCGAATATGGCAGGTAAATACAAGGGGGTACAAGCCAGGATATTACGCTTAAACAATATGGCGAGGTTTGTTCCATGCACTGCTCACAGCTTTAATTTAATAGGCGTTCATGCTGCACAAACATCTATTCAAATGAAATCATGTTTTGGAACAATTCAACAATTGTTTAACTTTTTTTGTAAATTCTACTAGTAGATGGGATCTTTTAAAGGAAAAATTATCTGTTCGTCTTAAAGGTTTAAGTGACACGAGGTGGTCTGTGAAAGCTAACGCGGTAAAAGCCTTACGAAATCAAATGCCTTTAATAATACAACTTCTTAATGAACTATGTGATGGACAAAGACAAGGTACAGTAGACTCTGTAACAAATGCTCAAATGTTGCTAAAATTATTAACAAAATTTAATTTTGTCGCACTATTAATATTTTGAGATACAATATTAGGAAAGATAAATAAAGTAAATTTACTTTTACAAGAAAAGAAAAACAGTCGAAAATGCTGCGAAAATGATAAAAGCTCTAAAAAATGAAATTCAACAGTACCGAAATGATTTTTTCGATTTGCTTCACAATTCGGTAAAAAGTTTAGCCGAAACAATAAATATTGAAACTTACATTCCAGAAAAGAGACGGCACAAAATAAAAAATATGCCTGGTGAGAAAGCTATTGATGATTCGTTTGCCATGAATGAAACTGCATTAATAAAAAAAGAAAAGTGTGAAGTTTTAGATCTAATATTCATACAACTCAATGATAGATTTACTGCTTTACAAGAGGTCGCAAACGACTTCAGTTTTTTAAATGGCCATGCTTTAAAATTATGCAGCTAGATAATCTCAAACAATGCACAGCAGACCTGGCATTGAAATATAATAGCGACATCATGCTCCAGAATTTGTATGTGAAACCGAGTTTCAAATATCAAGCCATGGAAGTTTTTGAAAATTTAGGTGATATGGATGCGTTTCAATTCTTGCAACAAAATTACGAACTCTCATTACAAAACACATATCCAAATCTAGACATAGCATTAAGGATTTTCATAACAATGCCTGTAACAACAGCTTCCTGTGAATGTTTGTTTAGCAAATTGAAAATTGTAAAATCGTACCTTCATTCTTCTATTGGACAAGAGCGATTGACAAACATGTCTATAATATCAATTGAAAAAGATATTGCAAAAACATTAAATTATGACGATATAATAGATGTGTTTGCAAATGAAAAAGCTAGAAAAATTTCTTTATAAAATATGCTGAACTTATTTATGTTTTTATTATATTATTTTATATTATTATTATTACCACCCCAAGACCTCATGGAGTCAAAGACTCGTGTGGGAGGTCCTTTTATCACACACACAGCTCATCATACCATTCTGTCGTGTATTTCTTTAATTTATTTGTCACTGAATATGAATAAAAATTTGTTCTTATTTAATAGATTATTTATTTATACATATACATAATTGGATTTACAGGCAACCCATTTTGATGGGGTTAATAGTAAGTATTTAACATACTGCATTTATTAAAATTTAACTTGTTACATTTAAATTTTTCAAAATTTTTGTCATTTTTGGGTTAGGAGGGTGCAAGTTAGACACTTGCCACAGGCGCTTCATACCCTCATTATGGTACTGGCTTTTTCAATAGCTCCAGAAGATTCTGCCACTTTTATGAGATTTATTTTTCATATACATAATAGGTGTCCCAATCTCTTAAACTGTTAATTCTGTGTTCTATACTTCCAATCTTCCCTAAAAAGTTCACATGGTACCTCCAAGACACAAAGGGATTGCCTCAGGAGTGAGCCAAAACCTGAGTGGCAAAGTTCTTGAAATCTATCTTCTCATAGAGCTCTAGGAATATTTATTTTTTCTGCTGCACCACCTAAAACAGTTAGATTAAGTAAAGTTATCTTAACCAAGAAGTGATTTCATGACGTACACAAAGTGACTATTGATTTGTAGTCGTGACCCACAATGTAATCTATTCTTCCCCGCTCAGATTCGAACCTTTTACAAGTGGTCGATCGGATTCTAGAATTCAGACACTTGGGTTTAAAAATAGCAAAGATTTATTAAGCATATTAACACATTTACAATACAATTAACATTCATACTAAATTCCAATACTAATAAGATAAGATTGCATGTATCCTTAATAAAACAAGAGTATCAAAAACAGCATTCCTAATAAATCATTCACAAAGATGGTTATTCTAGAGTAATAATTTTTCATTAAAACATTCATTATGTATCTCGTTACTCAGACTAATTCATCTCAGCTTTCTCTAAAGCATACACAATAAATTAACCTATATATGAGCTAACTCACTGTACTTTCTAATGTTAACATCCTACAGTCCTCTAAATAAATCAAAGTCCTCGATCCTTAATGACTCTTAATTTCACTTAACTTAACACCATAGTAAGTTACACACATAGCATAGACAAAGGAAATTTTAACGTTACCATACACTAAGGCTTTTCATACTTGTTCCTTCAATTTGGACTACCTTCCTTCGGTCGATCTTCCTTCTTGTTCACTTAGATGATGAGGTATCTTGGATTCTCTGATCATTCTGTGATTTCACACAATTCTGGCTTGACTGATTTGTACCAGGCATAACTGTGGCATTGGGCGATTTCTCCTGCACGATGTTTGTTATCTAGACGCTGAGTGTTTCCAAGGACTGCGGATACATGAGCGGAGATGTACTCCTTCATCATACGATCAGGAGCTTATAACATCACCAGCACTTGGACGGCATTTCCTGCTATTGCTCACCGGACTTTGAACATAGCTTACCACTGTTCCTAGTCCGAGCACCTCGGGACAGAGCCACTCCTTCGTGCAATCTTCTATCTGCCAGACAACCTCCGACCACCAGCCAAGGGAAGAAAAGATTTATGAGAGTAAGGGGGGGGTCCTAACACTGTTATTTCCATCCCTACTGGTAATCACTGCAACCTTCGTAACTCACCCAATGCGTAGCACATCACCCACGTGGGTCTCGCTTCATGCCGTTTGTTTCCGATTTTCTTCTGACCACATGCCCTGAGCATGCAACTGCCCAAGGTCACCTGTCCTTCTGTTGGCATGCCTTTGCCCTTTGAATCTTTGTTCACAATATTTTATGCAAGTCATTCCTCAAACAAGTATTACAAATTTTAGTAAATCTTTGTTCAATTTATACAGTATTAACGGCCTTGCACAATCAAAAAAAATTATTACTTCCTCTAACAACTTACAATCTCTTTTCATTATGCTAACATAATTTTATATTATATCACATGTATATAGCACATACTTAGAAGCAAGCATTTTCCTACATAAAAATTTATATCTTATTTTTCTATCTGTTAAATGATGATAGATGTGGAATTCTTTAGGATTCCCACTTATCAAAGTTTAACATAGTCGTTTGAATTTTGTTTAGGTACTTTTACACATTGCCAGGAATTTCAATATGCTCTTGATCTTTTCCTTGATTGCCTCTTTAATTTCTTGAATACAACATGGAGTTCTTGCTGATTTTTCTATTTTTGATGACAACTTTACCACGTCTCTTTCTGCTGAATCTATGACTATTTTCTTCAGGACTGTCTTTGAGTTTTCTAAGTTTGATTCTTGTTTTCAAACTATTTTATTTTTTATTGAATAGTATTTGAATATTGGAGCCTACAAGTCACCTCTGAATATTGCTCAGTTTGATTCTTTTAAACTTTCATATATATATATATTTCTTTTCATTATGACATTCATTTTTATCCTGCTCAAAACTAAACGGTGATCATTTTCTATTCAAATCTTCTGTATACTTGTATCACAGTATACAACTGCAAGGTGTTATTTAGGCATTAATGATCAGTGAAATGAAGGATTACGTATTTAGTATTTAACAATCATCATCATCAAGTCTTTCCATGCCTATTGGCACATAAGGCTGCAATGCTGGTTTCCCATCTGCCCCTGTCCCCTGCAGCTGCTCTTGCTTCTGCCCACCTCGCCCATCTTGCCTCCTTCATTTCAGATTCCATCGTTCTTCTCCAAGTTAATTTTGGGCAACCTCTAGAGTGTCTTCCTTCTGCAGCCCAACTCAGTGCTACTTGGGGAATTCTGTTTATCTCCATGCAAAGAACATGTCCGGTCCATTTCCATCTTCTTAAGCTAATCTCTTCATTTATTGACTTAGAGAAGATTTTCTTTAAAAGTTTCTCATTAGTGATTATTTGGCCAGAAGATTTTAAAAATTCTCCTTAAGAATTTTAAAAATCCTGGATTTTTAAAAATTTAAAAATCTCTGAAACTTGGAAATGTTAAGTTTTCAAGTTTCAATTGATGATTAATTGAGTTTTTCATAATCCAATCAATTAAAATTATAAATAATAGACCAGATAGAACAAATTCCTGTTTCAATGATAAAGTCTGTAAGTTTTCCATCTATTTCCATACACAACTTGCTGCCATTACACATATTCTTAATAATGTTGAGAAATTTATTAGGTATTCCATATTCTTCTAATATTTACCAAAGTTTCTTTCTATCTGCTGAATCGAATGCTTTACTAAAATCGACGAAGTTTAGGTAAAGTGGGGCTTGAAATTCTATACAATGTTCAATTATATTTCTAAGAGCATTTAACAGTAACATGAAAATAATTTTCTGGAATGGCAGGTAATTTCAAGTAGAGTGATGTAGGTAAAATCACCAAAATGGTAAATTACTATAATGAGAATTATTTGTACCTATGGTGGCCACAGAAACATCTACAAAGAAAGAATTTCAGATAGGAATATTAAGGAATAGGAATAAGATAGGAAAACAGATAGATTCTTATATAAAACTACTTCAAGGTGTTATATTCAGAGATGTAAGATGTTATAGATACTGAATATTCACTGTTTGCCTTAGTTCCCAGATGAAAACAGCAGGCTCATTATTTAACTGGAAAGCCTCAGTTGGTATAACAATCATTTTGTTGTACCATGATTATATTTTGATTTAAGCCAATAAAGGATAAAATTTGGTCAGTTAAAACTCAAACTGCCAGCCTCTTCTCATTCATTCATTATCCAGATAGATACCTACTAACAGGGTGCACCATGAGAAACTGGGTATTTGAAAGCCCTGGTCAGTTCTTTGCATCCTTAAAAGATTTTGTGGTTGTTTTCTATCATTTATCTTGCTTTGACCCTCAAGACCCTATTAAGAGAAATGATAACCTAAAAATCCCCACAGAAGGGATGACCCATTTCTTTCCCTCTGAATCTCAATCAGGCATTTAAATTTAATTCCTATTTCTTAATAGCACAATTTATCCCAGTAAAGGAGAAAATAACTAATTCGACACACAGTTTTCAATCAATTTAATTAACAAGAGTTCTCTAGATAAACTAGTTCACACTCAAATATTAAAAATAAATAAGGGCTTGAGATCACCACCAATTTTTCAACTTCATATCGCCAATCACCAAGTAATTTTTAAACCCAAAGATGCTAAAATATGAATAAAACCCATTGCAAGGAAGTCTGTCATCATTATTAAGTTAGTGCTTTTTAAAACCAGAATTGGCTAATAATAAAATTCCAATACTCTTTCAGAATATTCTCCAACTATAAAAATAACTGAAGCCCAAATAATTAATCACAGCAAATCTCAACCAGTCAGCTATTAATGTAATTTTTATTGTTTATTTATTTAACAGGGATGTGAAGTTTCAGAGTAATATAATAGTCTTACCAACATACTATGACAATAGTTCTGGTGTTAACATGAGAGGATTTCCATAACTATAGTCACTTTGTCTCCAATGGGGGAAGGGATTGATCGTGTGGTCTTGACTAAAAGGTACATGAGCACGTGGAATTTTAAATTAAGAAGGGATCTTTAGATCCTTTTAAATTTTCTGTTAAGAAATGTGTACATGGAACTATAGAACCAGTGAATAGAACAAGTTTAGGAGACAGCTAGGCAGATGGGAATTTGACATAGCTTCACAAATGGTAAGTCTTGCTTTACTAACCAGTTCACATTCCGTAACAGTGAGAGCTATGTTGGTTAAAGGAAATGGCTATTATGACATTGCTAAACTTTACAAAAGCATCCAAGTGGATACCGCATGAAACATTATGCAGATAAGAGGGCAGATGGTAGACACAAATCAAGGAGTAATATCAAGGTGGAGAATTGGGAAAACTTCTGTACTTGGGTCTCTATCATTTAATTTGCATGTTAAAGATACTGGGAATGGCTTGAAGGGAAATATCCAGTTGCTTGCTGATGTTACTAAACCAGATTGGTCTTTCAATGGGCAGGTAATGCACAATATACTATCACTATCAAGTCAAACCCCGTCTTCCCATGGTGTAGCCTGTTCCCAAAAAAGGGGCTCTTGTGCATGCAGTGAGCATTGCAAAAGAATATCTTTCTAGTTGGATGAAATGCCAACTAGACCACTAGGTGGTAGATGACCTTCATTGAATGGTGAAATACCACCACCCAGTTTATTGGAGGTCTGTAGTTGCATATGCTATGTTTGGTCTCCAGAGCAGAGATTCCAGTTTCTCTTCTTTCTCTCTCTTCATGTAGACCCATAACCTCCTCTATTTCGAGGGTACATCAGTTAAAATTAGTGCTACAGGCCAGCTAGTGCACAGGCCTGAATTTGTCAGTAATGAGGCAGGATACTTCCTGATCAACTGACACATAATCCTGCTCTTCCAAGTTTTGCCTGGAGAGGGAGTCTGAGTAGTGGTGAGCAGGAAGCACTGTCAAGGCTATGTCATGACAAGAAGACTGGTAGTGCTCTATATGGATGTCATGTCCAAGAGTCTATCTTCTGTCATTGTACATCCCCACTCTATCCTTCCATCTAACCATGAACAATCCAATGGTGAACCTTATAAACAATGACAATGAATCTCCCTCATAAACAAATTTTAAAAAAAATACACAACACAACCAATCACTTCAATGAAATTCACCATCACTTAGCTATCTAGACCACATTTCCTACTCTTGAGAGAAACCCAAATAGCATCTACTTCCATTACTGTCTGCTTCCAACATCCAAATTACACACTACATAATTCCTTTCACCACAAGGATGGAATCTATACCTCTGTAAGATCAGACATTTTATGCCAGAAAAATGATAATTTAAAATCCCCTGCTTTCGACCTACTATGGCTCAAGGTTTCCTTATCCCATCTAGTAATTTCATCTGCTGCATTTATCATTCTCCAAATTCCAATAATTATTCTGACCTCTTCACATTCCTCTCCATTAAACTCAACCATCTGCAATCAAGCCATTCAAGCAGTTAGGTCATCTTCCAAGGCAACCTCAAATCAATAATTCCAACTAGCTCCCCTTTTCCAACACCACTGACTAAGTTAGACAAGAGGTAGAAATCTTTGCCATAAATAATGACCTATCACTGATCATTCATCTACCTCAGTGGTTCCCAAAATGGGTGGTACCGTCCCCTTTGGGGGGGGGGTACTGAAACAATCCGGGGGGGGGCTCATGAGTAAAAGGGGATGTTGAATTGAAGTAAGGGGGGGGCAGTGAAAGCACAAAGGACAAAAATTAGGTGCTGAAAAAAATTAATCATCAAAAATTTCAATCATATAACTGTTGTAAAATGTAAGTAAAGGTCATAATGGGTGCTTTATTTTCCAAGGAAACCAAGTGATTGGGATTTTACAAGTCCAGTATGCATTGGCAGGAACATGTGCATGTTATGACTTTTTCACTGTATAATACTATAAATACACGAGGCATATGAAATCAGTTTTACATTGTTTCTGAATTTTGTGACAAGCAGTTAGCAATTTGATGTAGTGCATAAAAATTTTAGTGCATATTCGATACCTAATCAGTACCCGACTTACACATACACACAAAGCAAATTATTGTTGTTCCAATAAAACAGCAGGTTTCACGTGAGTATTTTATACCTTTTCTTGTAAAAATAATTTAGTTTAGGTACGTGAGAAATTTTGCATTGTAGAAATTTTGTAAATTTAACTTCTGTTTACAGATACTATCATGGCTGAACCCAAGAAGAAATGTAGACAATATAATATTGAATATTTGAAATACAGCTTTACTCAGTCACCTACAAACAAAACATTACTAATATGCCTGATTTGCCAAAAGGTTTTTTCAAATGAACCTATGAAGCCTTCAAGAATAGAAGAACATTTGACAAAAGTTCATGCTGATAAAAAAAGATAAGGATTTATCGTATTTTCAAGCATTTGAAGAAAAATTTTTGAAACAACCAACATTGGCAGGTATGTTTTCAGAAGCATCCAAACTAGATGATGATGGGTTGCATGCCTGTTACAACATTTCCTTATTGATTGCTAAATCAGGAAAACCACATAATGTTGGTGAAGAACTAATCCTACCAGCTGTTAGTGAGGTCATACGTACTGTACTGCACAAGCCTCTGATATTATCAAGAAAATTCCTTTGAGCAATAATACAGTGCAACGAAGAATCGATGAAGATTCATTATGTGAGTACAGGAAAACCTAGCTTAACGTGAATTTGATGTGTGTGATAATCAATTAGCACAACTGAGTGAAATTATACTATTTCCCACTTTAAGCAAGTGATTAATCAGTTAACGTGATTTTTTTTTTAGGTTACACGCAATTTTTTTTTTTACTAATCTGCAGCGAGTGGAAAAGCTGGAAGTAATTAAGAGACATGAAAGTGGCGCTAGTAATACAATGATTGTGCTAGACCTGGGATACAGCAAGCCTACAGTTTGGACTAGATTAAATAAGCGCAAAGAATACAAAGAATAAGGAAAAGTTGCTACTGCTTCTTTAAGCATGCAGATCACCCAAAATAGAAGTCATTTAATGATCAAGATGAAGCATCTTCTCTTATTCTGAATTTAGGATTATAAAAAAATAATACCTCTTAGTATAGGGAATATTCAGGCAAAAGCTCTCAATATTTAAAGAAACCAAATTTCAAGAGGTGTGAGAGTTTTACTGCGAGTTTAGGATGGTTTGACTGTTTTAAAAATTGAGGCGGACTGCATAATGTAAGAATAACTGGGGAATCTACTAGTGCTGATAAAAACTCTGTGGCCAAGTTTCCTGAAGAATTGTAAAGGATAATTCAGGAGGGTGATTATGACAATCAGCAAATATTCAACATAAACGAAATTGGTCTCTTTTGGAAGCGTATGCCAACAAAAACTTTCCTAGCTAAAACAAGCATCTCAACCAGGATACAAAGTATCTATCGAAAGATCATCTTACGCTTTTATTAGGAGGCAATGCAGAAGGTTACTTTAAACTCAAGACTATGTTTATTGTGCACAAAATCTAAAATTATTGAAAAAATCAGCACAATTGGAAAAAAAAACTTGTATTTAATGAACTGGATAATGAAGATGTGAGAAACTTGCTCCATTTCCATTTAGAACAGTTAAGTGAAAATGATCCCCTTCAACTAGAAGAACAGCGTGCATATGAAGAAGATAAGGAGTGCGAAAGAAGAGAATGTGATGAATAAGAAGCTAACTGCAATAGAACTTGAGCAAGTTTTCAGTCACATTGAGTATGCTAAGGAAATGTTGTTTGATGCTGATCTTCACATGGAATGAAGCTTCGAAGTCCACCGAAATCTTGATAAAGTGATCGCTAGCTATCGCAAATTGCATGACAAGATGAAAATGGCAAGCATGATTCATACATCTTTACTTAATTTTTTTTTGTAAAAAAAGAAGCTCAATCATTTGTTTAGACATTACATAAAATTTTAAGCGATTGATTTTTATTAACTTTGATGATTTTATCCTCTAATATAGCTTATACTGTATTTTTTTTTCCAAATTTACGCTAACTGATGGATGAATTATAATTATTCCTACTGTTTATTGTATCCGCTTAATGCGATTTCACTTAATGCACATTAATTGATGGATTAATTAATCGCATTAAGTGAGGTTTTCCTGTATTTAAAAACAATCCAGCTCTCTACACAACTTGATGAGTTGACTTTACCAGGAAATTAAGCCTTACTTTTAGCATTATGTGCAATATATAAAAGAAGAAAAAAATTTGCCAAGAATTATTATTTGCTAAAAATTTGCTAACTGACACTAAAGGAGAATCGATATTTCATGCACTGGAAGAGTTTTTTAAAGAAAAAGAAATCCCTCTGAATAATATCTTGTCAGTTACTAGCGATGGTGCTCCAGCAATGGTAGGGCGCTATCACAGTTTTATTGCATATTTCAAAGAGGTGGTGCTAAATGTATTCGCTGTACAATGTGTGATTCATTGTCAACATTTAGTTGCCAAATACCTGAGTGATGGCTTACACAGGTCATTACGTTATGTAATTACAGCAGTCAACAAAATCAAAAGTTATTCATTGAATGAAAGGTTGTTTGGACAACTTCGTATTGAAAATGATGAAGAATTCAATCGCTTGCTGCTCCATACAGAAGTTCATTGGCTACCAAAGGGTGCCAGTTTGAATCGATTTTATAAACTCTTTGACTCAGTGTTACGGTTTTAAGAAAACAGAGATGATTCTTTACGAGTCAACTTCATTAATTTCAAAAGTGACATAGCTATTTGATGGACTTGTTTAACAAATTTAATGAAACGAATCTACAGCTCCAAGGAGACGAACTGAATTTAATAAAAACAGACACTGTTATTTCTGTGTTTGTGTCAAAACTTCATCATCATCATCATCAAATTTCTGCCATGTACCCTCAAGGGGTGTACAGGATATGACAGTACTACATGAAAAAATTACATCATTACTAACTTCCTATCTACAATTTTCCTCCAAATCAGCCTGTTACTTGTCAAGACTCCAACATTATCAGATCTTATATTTCTATCGTCTAAGGCACTTTGTACCGTATCAATCCACCTATATCTTGGTCTTCCTCTGGGTCGTTTTTCTGCCAACCTGGCAGAGAACACTTGTTTTGCTAATCTTTCCTCTCCCATTCTATTTAAGTGACCATACCACCTGAGATTAGCTCTGTTAATGCATTCCTGGATGCTGACAATGTCAAGTTCTTTCCTAATATTCTCATTTTTAATATGATATTGCCATTCATGCCATCTGTTCATGCCTCTAATTTTCTCAGGACTCTCATATCTGCGGTCTCTAGTCTTTGGTCAAGTGTTTTACTTCTGACCCTGCTCTCAGATCCATAAGTTAAAAACTGGTTTGAACACTGTCTTGTATACAGCTAATTTAGTGTTCCGACTAATTTCTTTCTCATTCCATATGAATTTATTCAATTGACTTCCCACCATACCAGCTTTGCTGATTCTATTGTCTATTTCTATATTTAATTTACCATCTTCAGTAAAAATCGTGCCTAAGTAGCTGAAATGTTTTACTTGTTCCACAGGTTCTCCATTCACAACACAGTTGACATTTTCAATGATTTTGCTTATTTTCATTGTCTTTGTCTTTTTATTGCTGACCTTCATACCATATCTATTACAACAGCTATTCAATTTAGTCAGAGAATCTTGCAGACTTGTAGCGGATTTATTTAGAAGTATAACATCATCCGCATAAAGCAAAGGGCTGACATTAACATCTCCAATTTTGATATCAGGTTTAATACCACATTCCTTCATAATGTGATCCATACAGATAATGAATAACAGAGGGGATAATGTACATCCTTGTCTCACACCAGATTTAACATTAAACCATCTTCCTGTACTTCCTTCAATTCTAACTGCTGACTTACAACTCAAATAAAGACTAAGTATTGCTTGATATAATGCCCCATTGACACCATATAACTGCAGCGTATTGAATAGCTTCTCTCTTGGCACCTTGTCATATGCCTTTTCCAAATCGACAAAGCTTAAATACAGATCTTTGTTATATTCCCATGCTTTCTCGACTATTTGTCGTAAAGTGAAGATCTGATCCTGACAGCCTCTATTTGGCCTGAATCCAGCTTGTTCTTCACCAAGCTTTTCTTCCACAATTCTTCTCAACCGTTTCTCAAGTATACTTGCATAGATCTTGCCAGGAACACTCAGTAGGGAAATACCTCTGTAATTCTCACATGCAGTTTTATTTCTCTTTTTATATATGGGTACTATGAGAGCTCTACTCCAATCATCGGGAATTTGTCCCTCTGTCCAGGCTTTCTGAACTATGCAGTGCAGCCACTGTAAGACTTTTATACCACCATACTTCAGCATTTCTGGTTGAATATCATCTACTCCTGCTGCCTTTCCACATTTCAAGCCTTTGATGGCTTTTTCTACTTCAAGTATGGATATGTATTCCTGACTGCATGCCTGGTCAGTGTTTTTTATCACTGTGCTGTCATCACTGCTTGTTTCATTTAGCAGTTTTTCAAAGTAATTACTCCATACTTCAAGGATATCTTTTTCTCCTGTTTTCATGTCACCTTCATCATCTCTAACTCCTTTTACAGCACTCTTTCCTCCATTCCTAAGCTTCTTCAACAACCTCCAGAATATTTTGCCACCTTCTTGATATTTATTTTCTATATTCTTGCCAAAGTACTCCCATGACTTTTGTTTAGCTAATTTTACACACTGTTTAGCTTTCTTACATTTGTCTCTGTATTCTGTAAGAGTAAAAGCTGACTTATTTGCCAGGAACTTTTGATATGCTTTCTTCTTTTCCTTCACTGCCTCTTTAACTTCCTGTGTCCACCAGGGAGTTCTGATTTTTTTATCCTTGCACACAACCTCACCACATGCCTCTCTGGCAGAATCAATCAATGTTTTCTTCAGAGTTTGCCACTGAATCTCCAAGGTTTGATTCCTGTTCTCAAACTCTTTCATTTTCTTTTCAATAATCTTTCTGTATTTTAGTCTACAGTTCACATCTGAGAGCTGCTCAACTTTTATTCGCTTTAAAACTTTCTTACATTATTCTTTTCAATATGAAATTCAATTTTATCCTGCTCAAGACTAAATAGTGATCACTTCCAATTTCAAATTCTCTGAACACTCTGGTGTCCTGCACCAGTGAGAAAAGATCACTATCAACAATAACATAGTCAGTGAGACTTTTCTTATTCCTAGCCTCTTCTCTCCATGTAAATTTGTGCACATTTTTATGTTGGAACATGGTGTTAGTAATAACCAGTCCATGATCTGAGCAGAAATCCAACAGATATTTGCCATTATTATTAGCTTTGCTCTTTTCTCCAAATTTTCCCAAAATATTTTTGTATGTCTGACAATCACTTCCTACTCTGCTATTTAGATCCCTAATAAGGACCAACTTTTCCTTTTTCATTGTGTCAGTTGCTTTTTCTAAAGCCTCAAAAAATTCCTCCACTTCTACCTTAGTAGAACCTTCTGTGGGACCATAGGCACAAATAAGTCTCATTGTCCAGTTCCCCATTCTCATATTTGCCCACATTACTCTACTTGAGACTGACTGCCATTCAAGAAGATTAGCCTCGTATTTTGTGTTGAATACTATGGCTACTCCTTCTTTTCCTTGATTGTCATTGCCTGAATATAACATTTTGTATTTATTGCTCAGAAAGATCTCACCAGTTTTTGTCTTTTTTGTTTCAGTCACCCCTATTATGTCAATCTGGTACTTATCTAATTCCTCAGCTAGCTCCATTTCTTTGCCATTCAGGCTTCTTACGTTGATAGTACCGATCTTTAACTCTGGTGATGTTGAGTTGGGGTTTGTTTTCAGATTTGTTCCAGTAGCTGACTCTTTGCTGTTCACCCTGGTTCCCAACAACACGGCCTTGTTTAACCGGTCGACGCCCCAGCCGGCATGAAATTTTATCATGTTGTACCATCATTTTTTATTTTGGTTTAACCAATAAGAATACAATTTGGTCGGCTAAATCCCAAATTGCCAGCCCATCCTCATTTGTTCAGTATCAAAGTAGATACCCAACAGGGTGCATCACGAGAAGGTGAGGATTGGACATTAGGTCAGAAGCCCTGGTCGGTTCTCTGCATTCCTTTAAAGGCTATGTGGAGGTCTCCTCTCAGTTATACAGCTTTGACCCTTAAGCACTTGTCCTGTACAAATAAAACTTAGGATGAGGAGAATTCAGCTAGTTTCCACATCTATCAACTGTGGAAAAATGTCATGAAGACATGCTCAGCTATTGTCAGCACTTGGATGCTCTCTATTGTGATTTCAACCAACGATTTAAAGATATTCTTGAAATGAAAATACCTGATTGGGTTTTGATCACAGAACCCGATTGGGTTCTGTGATCAAAACACAGAAGAATCTTTACAATTACAAGAAGAACCGATAGAAGTAACAACAAATGAGGAATTGAAATTAAAATTCAAAAATGGGTGCCAACAGTTCTGGTTGCAAAAGCAGATGCCCATACTTTATCCTAGACTGTGAGCTGTAGTAAAAAAGTTTTTAATCGCATTTTCATCATCACATTTAGTGGAGCATGGGTTCAGTGTGGTCACAAATCTTTTAACTAAAAAAAGAAACTGACTGCAAGTAGCAGCTGATCATCATGATTTAAGAATGCTGCTGACAAATATAGAGCCAAATATCAATAAATTGGTAGCAGCACACCAGGCTCATCTTTCTCGTTAGGAATGTTTTTAATATTACTGATCGTTATTTACTATTTTATGTGATTTTTACATATGTGCAATTTATGTTTGTTTTCTTAATTTTAATAGTGTTATTAATTCAGCTCCAACTTGTCCTATGTTTATGTGCAATTTATGTTTCTTTTGATGATTTCAATAAATACTTTTAAAATTTCAGTTCCAAGGAGTCTTATTTCCAAACTTCAAAATTCTCTGCTAGATGGATAATAAAGCGCAAATTTGTTTCTGTATCTATCTATTTGCTTAAAACCTGAGAACTGCTGATATGATTTTCATACAATTTTCTTTTATATGTATCAGTTAGAACAAACACCTGGCAACTCTCTTCACTCATCCAATACTTTGGATCTCTTTTTAACCAGTTCTTCCTTTAAATACTCCCTAGCAGTCACTCATCCCTTGGCAACTCATATTGCATCTTGCATAAGTCTCTTCTCTCACAGAACACCCTTCCTCAAGCCACATGCAATCTTACATTATCATCATTATTATTATAATAGATTTAGTTTAATCCTTTATCCCAGTGAGAGCAAACAAAGTTTGCGCCTGAAAATATCTTCAGGACTAAATATAGTGTTGTACTATCTTATCCAGTAAGTAGTGCAACACCTAGGCAACTCGTGGCAAAGGTGGAGCAAGCTACCAGGCACTTCTAACCCAGTATCTCCCTTAATGCAAAACACATTTCCTATGTGGATATGTATACTGTTATGCATTAAAGGGATTGGCCATCTACCATTGGCCATGCTACTGCTTCTGCCTGGTATCTCCAGCTCTGGGCCTGGCTCCCACTGAAGAGACCTCAATAAAGGTCGAAACTAGTCTGGGTAGATGGCCAATCCCTTTAATGCATAACAGTATACATATCCACATAGGAAATGTGTTTTGCATTAAGGGAGATACTGGGTTAGAAGTGCCTGGTAGCTTGCTCCACCTTTGCCACGAGTTGCACTACTTACTGGATAAGATAGTACAACACTATATTTAGTCCTGAAGATATTTTCAGGCGCAAACTTTGTTTGCTCTCACTGGGATAAAGGATTAAACTAAATCTATTATAGTCTAACCTAGTGATAAATAAATTTTCAACATCATTATTATTGTCTGCGCGGTTAGCCCAGTGGCTTTGCGCTTCGCAACCATATGCTTGGGAAGGAGTGTCCTGGGTTCGATTCCCGTCACCGAAGTGAGGAGCTTAGGGATCTTCCTCAGCCATAGCCAAGTTAGCCGGTCTTGGGCGTGGACAGCAGGGTTCCCCCCCCCCAGTTTATCTGGGGATTTTCATCCCGCAAGCAGGCCAACCGGCCCCGTGAACACACACGAATCTACAGCCACAAAATACTTAACCCTCCCATGAGGGGGGGGGGCTCAACTCACCCCAATAGGGATGGGGGAGAAAAGGGAGGAAACTCCATATGAATAAATAAAATAAATTATTATTATTTATTGAAATTTCCATGGAATCTGGAGACTCATCATGGGAGACCCAAATCACAAATCCTATCATACCTCTCCTTGAATCCATTCACCATCAGGGAACTTACAACCAATTCTTGCAAACTGGTCTGCACACCCCTACTAACCACATTCTTACACAACTTCCACAGATGGCTCCTAGTTCTCTGACTATTTGTCATATATTGAAAAATTTCACTTGCATCAATTTTATAAAACCCTTTAATATCTTAAAAGTTTCTGTCACATCACCCTCTTTTCTGCCTATCAACTAAACTTTGTAACCCACAAACCTTCAACCTATCCTCATAGGGAGTATCCCACAGATCTGTCACCATCGTGGTCACTTGTCTCTGAATCTTTTTGACCACTTCCTGGTCCCCAAGAAACCCAGGTGGCCAAATCTGTGTGAATAGTAAAGATGTGGCCAAATTACAGCTTTATAATGAGGGTTAATACCTTCCTTAACTTTACTTGTTACTTAACATGGTTTTCAACATTGAAGTAATTCGTTGAGCTATTTTGCCAACTTTTGCAATATGCCCTCTGAACTCTTTGTCCACCATTATTCCCAAGTCCGTAGCCTCATCAATTTCCTGTAAACTAATACAATTAATATGATACACCATATGCAACCTTTTCAAACCGAAGTCCATAACCTTATATTTTGCAACATTAAATTGACAATCATTATCTTTTGCCCACAATGCCAATTTATTTAAATCATCCTGCAAGATATTTACATCACCTTTATCAATTAATGCTCTCCCCAGTTTTGCATCATCAGCAAACAACTAAATATGTTCCCTATGTTATTGATATACAGATTAAAGAGTAGTGGTCCTAGTACCAAACACTCAGGTACTCCATTAGTCACCATCATTCTCCTGGACTCCATCATGTCTGTCTGTCAGCCATCCCCCTATCCATACTACTAGTCTCATATCCATTCCCATCCTCTCCAGTTTTTGTAATAGTTTTCCATGTGGTATTCTGTCAAATGCCTTGGAAAAGGCAACTAGTATCATGGTGTAGCCATTACCTTTATCCAATTCTGCTGTCACTTTATTATAAAATGTGAATAAGTTACTAAGAGGACCTACCCTTTACAAAGCCATGCTGCCCACTATAAAGTATCACATTCCTATACGCTCATTGTTGTATTTTACTTTTCATCAACTTTTCGAATATTTTAACAACCACTCCCGATATACTAACTGGTCTGTAGCTTGCTACCTCTGTCTTGGAGCCACCTTTATGCAATGGTACTATCTTACCCTCTTTCCTCTCCCTGCCGGAGCTGATATGCCATCCATACCAGTCCTGCTGCTGTGTTCACACTCATAATTTTTAATATGCTGAACACCTCCTGTTTATCGACCTCAATGTTCATATGCATCTCTGTAACATCAGCAACTGTAAAATCAAAAATGGGTACCAACAGTTCTGGTTGCAAAAGCAGATACCCATACTTTATCGTGGATTGTGGGCTGTAGTAAAATGTTTTTAATCGCATTTGTATAATTTAGTGGAATGTGGGGTTCAGCGCAGTCACAAATCTTTTAACTAAAAAAAAAAAAAAAACTGACTGCAAATAGCTGATCACGGTCATTTAAGAATGCTGATGGCAAATATAGAGCCAAATATCAGTAAATGATACATCTTTGCGAAATGATCACTCAGCAACTCAACTATATCTTTTGCTTCAGTCACCTTCCTACCATGAGCAGTGTTTAAAGTCATTCTACCATAGTCATTTTTCCTCTTACTTGCTACATAGCGAAAAAATTCTTGGGTTTACTTTGGCCTGTTTGGCTAATTCTTTCTCATAGTTTGATTTGGCCATCCTTAATATACTAGTTACCCCTTCTTGCTTGCACTTTGTACTGCTCACGAGTATGCTGATCACTGTTTTTATATATTTCCTCCACAATGATTTCTTTTTTTGCAGTTCTTGCTTTATATCCCTACTCATCCACTTAATTTCAACTTGGTTTATCCTCTTGACCTTGGGTATGCAGTCTGATACTGTTACTCTCAAGCAATCTCTGACCACTTGCCATGCACTACTGGCATTCTTTCCTTAGATTCTCAAGCCATGGTATTGTTCAAAGATTACTTCTGAGTCTCTCATAATCACCAGCCTTGAAGTTGAACATAAATCCCTTCTTGACAGAGAACTCTTAAGTGTTTGGCAACTTCCCAGAACAAGAATGCATGATCACTCTCCTCAATTGGAGGTTGAGCATCTACCTTGGTTATTGATACATCTTATCTTCTGATGCTATTATCAGAACGAACACCCTCAAACATCCTGTCTCTTCTATAACATGTTGTTTATTGTAATTATCTCTTAGCAACTGTATAAATCCCATTTCCATCTTGCCATGCCCCCTTTCCTCCCTCCAGTTTATGTCTCCACAGTTAAAGTCTCTCATAATAATCTGATACATGGTATCCACATTACTTTTAAACACTTCCTGCAAAACTCTCATTCATATTTTGTGCAATACCAATCAATGATTCTGCTACATAATCCTGCCTTGAATCCTTATTATCAGTCACTTCATTCTTTCGCAACTCACATTTCTTATATTCACTTACAAAACATGAGGATGTTTAAGGGTCAAAGCTATATAACTGAGAGGAGACCTCCACATAGCCTTTAAAAGAATGCAGAGAACCGATCAGGGCTTCTGACCTAATGTTCAATTCTCACCTTCTCGTGGTGTACCCTGTCAGGTATCTAACAGGGTGCAACACGAGATACTTAACGAATGAGGATGGCTGGCAATTTGGGATTTAGCCGACCAAATTGTATTCTTATTGGCTTAAACCAAAATTTCAAATGATGATACAACATGACAGAATTTCATGCTGGCTGGGGCGTCGCCCGTTGTTTTTGCCAGAGAACCAGGGCAAACAGCAAAAAGTCAGTTACTGGAGCAAATCCTAAAACCCAACCCAACTCAACATCACCAGAGTTCAAGATCGGTGCTATAAACATAAGAAGCCAGAATGGCAAAGAAATGGAGCTAGCTGAGGAATTGAATAAGTACCAGATCGACATAATAGAGGTGACTGAAACAAAAAAGGCAAACGCTTAAGAGATCTTTCTCAGCAATAAATACAAAATGTTATATTCAGGCAATGACAATCAAGAAAAAGAAGGGGTAGCCATAATAAATACGAGGAACAATGAGACTTATTTGTGCCTATGGGTCCCACAGAAGTTCTACTAAGGTAGAAGTGGAGAAAGTTTTTGAGGCTTTAGAGAAAGTAACTGAAACAATGAAAAATGAAATGTTGGTGCTTGTTGAGGATCTAAATAGCAGAGTAAGAAATGATTGTTAGACATACAAAAATATTTTGGGAAAATTTAGAGAAAAGAGCAAAGCTAATAATAATGGCAAATACCTGTTGGATTTCTGCTCAGGACATGGACTGGTTATTACTAACACAATGTTCCAACATAAAAATGTGCACAAATTCACATGGAGAGAAGAGCCAGGGAATAAGAAAAGTCTCACTGACTATGTTATTGTTGATAGTGATCTTTTCTCACTGGTGCAAGACACCAGAGTATACAGAGGATTTGAAAGTGAGTGATCACCATTTAGTCTTGAGAGCAGGATAAAATTGAATTTCATATTGAAAAGATGAACGTGTAAGAAAGTTTTAAAGAGAATTAAAGTTGAGCAGCTCTCAGACGTGAACTGTAGACTAAAATACACAAATATTATTCAAGAAAAAATGAAAGAGTTTGAGAACAGCAACCAAACCTTGGAGATTCAGTGGCAAGCCCTGAAGAAAACACTGATTGATTCAGTCAGAGGGGAATGTGGTGAGGTTGTCTACAAGGATAGAAAAATCAGAACTCCATGGTGGACATAGGAAGTTAAAGAGGCAGTGAAGGAAAAGAAGAAAGCATATCAAAAGTTCCTGGCAAATAAGTCAGCTTGTGCTCTTAGAGAATACAGAGACAAATGTAAGTCTGTAAATGTAAATGGAGACAAATGTAAATGTAAATGGAGGAAAGAGTATTGTAAAAGGAATTAGTGATGATAAAGATGTCATGAAAACACTAGAAAGACATATCCTTGCAGTATGGAATAATTACTTCAAAAAATTGCTAAATGAAATACTTGAAATAGAAAAAGCCATCAAAAGCCTGAAATGTGGAAAGGCAGCTGGAGTAGATGATATTCGACCACAAATGCTCACGTATGCAGGTATAAAAGTCTTACAGTGGCTTCACTGCATAGTTCAAAAAGCCTCGATAGAGTGTCGAATTCCAGATAATTGGAATAGAGCTCTCATAATACCCATATATAAAAAGGAAAATAAAACTGAATGTGAGAATTATAGAGATATTTCCCTACTGAGTGTTCCTGGTGAGATATATACAAGTATACTTGAGAAACGGTTGAGAAGGATTATGGAAGAGCAGCTTGGTGAAGAACAAGCTGGATTCAGGCCAAATAGAGGATGTCAGGATCAGATTTTCACTTTATGACAGAGAGTTGAGAAATCATGTGAATATAACAAACATCTGTATTTAAGTTTTGTCGATCTGGAAAAGGCATATGACAAGGTGCCAGGAGGGGGGGGAGAGAGAGAGAGAGAGAGAGAGAGAGAGAGAGAAGCTATTCAAAATGCTATGGTTATACGGTGTCATTATATCAAGCAATACTTAGTCTTTGTTTGAGTTGTAAGTGAGCAGGTAGAATTGAAGGAAGTGTAGGAATATGGTTTAATGTGAAATTTGGTGTCAGACAAGGATGCACATTATCTCCACTGTTTATTCATTATCTATATGGATCGCATTATGAAGGAAAGTGGTATTAAACCTGATATCAAAATTGGAGATGTTAATCTCAGCTCTTTGCTTTATGCAGATTATGTTATACTTTTAAGTAAATCTGCTACAAGTCTGCAAGATTCCCTGACTAAAGTGAATAACTGTTGTAATAGGTATGGTATGAAGGTCAGCATTAAAAAGACAATGAAAATAGACAGAAACATTGAAAATATCAAGTGCATTGTGAACGGAGAACTAATTGAACAAGTAAAACCTTTTAGCTACTTAGGCACGATTTTTAGTGAAGATGGTAAGTTAAATATGGAAATAGACAACAGAACCAACAAAGCTGGTATGGAATGGTAGGAAGTCAACTGAATAAATTGATATGGAATAAGAGAGAAATTAGCCAAAACACTAAATTAGCTGTATACAAGACAGTATTCAAGCCAATTTTAACTTATGGATCTGAGAGCTGGGTCAGAAGTAAAACACTTGACCAAAGACTAGAGACCGCAGATATGAGAGTCCTGAGAAAGATTAAGGGCATGAACTGATGGCATCAATGGCAATATCGTATTAAAAATGAGGATATTAGGAAAGAACTTGATAATGTCAGCATCCAGGAATGCATTAGCAGAACTAATCTCAGGTGGTATGGTCACTTAAACAGAATGGGAGAGGAAAGATTAGCCAAGCAAGCGTTCTCTGTCAGGTTGGCAGGAAAAAGACCCAGAGGAAGACCAAGATATAGGTGGATTGATACAGTAAAAAGTTGCTTAGAAGATAGAAATATAAGATCTGATAATGTTGTAGTCTTGACAGATAACAGACTGATTTGGAAGAAAATTGTAGACAGGAAGTTAGTAATGATGTAATTTTTCATGTAGTACTATCATATCCTGTACCGCCCTAGAGAGTATATATCAGGTATTTCATGATGATGACTTACTAAACATTTCTGATAAATATTTTCTCCGTTCTCACTCTCTCGTACCACAAACCATTCACTTTAGGCAACGAATACATTAAACACACGATACATTGAACTAAGTTCCATACGTTGATATCAGTAAGCATCGATTTCTTGGTCACCATTTTTCTCATGCGTATTGGTGCAATAATGAAAAACAATTCTGAAAAGAATATCACTTAATAATAGATGACTGAACAACATGACCTAACTACAAAGTCAAAAATAAACAAAATACCACCAAATATATATAACAATTTTGTTATTATCTACTAAAAAATAATAACTTAGCTGAGCAACACATGTAGAGTTCACTACTCAAAATGACACCACCTACATATGCCACATACATCCTCTGGCACTACAAAGGTACCAAATTGAACTGACCTCCAGAACTTTTACTCCTCCTTTTTATGGTAAGACTATTGCTTCAGCTCATCGAATCCTAACACTTAATCTGAATGATTCAGAAATTATTTCACTATCATGAAGGTCCTCATCCCCCATTCTGTTTGGAATCCCCATTCACTTTCCAAGCTCTAGCTCAAAAGAAAGTATATCAAAGCAATCAAAGGAAAAATTAAGCTTACCATAAGTGGCTCGCATCAAGACTCGCCCAGTTTAATACTCTCCATACACTATAGCATGCAACAAATGCAAAACAGTCATCAGAGGATATAAATCTGATGACCAAGGGAAATCACCACTTACCATACTGGAATCTAAGCACCATATGCCTCCTGTAGTTTTTCAACATAAAGACATCAGAAAATCGCTAAATAACTTGGACACAAAATAGTCTCTTGATCCTGATGGTATCTCTCCACTTGTTCTCAAACACGTGCTTCAGACACCCATCCTGTATCATCTCTACAATCTATTATACATGGCAGATAGGCAGGTATTTATCTCAACATGGGGAAGCCAGCCTATTCCTAAAAAGGGAGATAGAAGTCTACTGTCAAAACTACCAACAAACAGGCATTGCCTTAGTCGTCTCCAAAATAATGAGGAAAATCATCAATAGTCAACTTATCTGCTACCTAGAGGCCCATCAATTAATCAGCGACCACTAGTATGGATTCTACCATTCAAGATGCACTGCTGATCTCTTAGCTTACATCACCCACCACTAGACATGTGCAATGGAAAGGTTCTGCAAAACTTGTGTTGTCTGTCACTCTTGACATTTCCAGAGCTTTAGATCCTGTCTGGCATCATGGCTTGCTAAACAAACTACCATCCTTTGGTCCACCTACCGTGACCAGGTTGCTAATTTCCTCTCTGGTCATTCACGATTGATGACCCCTCTTTAAACTTCACCACCAATGCCGGAGTATTGTCCTATCACCTGTCCTCTTTCTTATGTACATAAACAACCTGCTCTCAGTTACCACTAATCCTATCCACGGGTTTGCAGACAATAGTACTCTCCACTTATCCTACTCATTTGACAAACCATTCAGTTTCAGTCTGCAGATAATCCAAGCATCGAGATTATCTACAGCTAGTGCCTTAAACAATGATCTATGTACTATCCTGCAATGGGATGAGGAAAATCTGGTCACGCTCAATGCCACCAAAACACAGTTTTGCCTGTTCTCTTTCAAAAGAAATATGAGTTCACATTTCCTTACCCTCAATACACAAATCACCAGACAAGATCAGATCTCTCTCTCTCTCTGCTTGGACTAATATTAACCTCCAGCCTCTCCTAGCACAAACACATCTCAACAGTATTTTCCTCAGCATCCAAAAAACTAGGCAGTCTTTCATTCAAGATGCTATTTTACACCCAATCAACTCTTAACAATATACAAACCCCAAATCTGCCTATGCTTAGAATACTTCTCATGTGTTTGGGATGAAGCACTTAAAAACTTCCCTAAAAATTCTTGATGCTGTCCAGAGGAGAGCAGTTTGCCTCACAGACAATCTCTCTCTCTCTCTCTCTTACAAATTCACTTCAACCTCTATCTAACAGATGCAGTGTTTTAGCTCTGCATCTATTCTACAAGTACTTCAATAGTCATTATTCCAATGAACTAGCAACCATCATTCCTCCACTTTCTGTTGCACCTTTTAATACTAGAGAAGCAGCTGTCCAGCACACCTTTATTGTGCAACTGCAAATACACCGAACCCACTTTTCTTCTCCCTCTTTCATTCCATATACCTGCATCCTCTGAAACAGCCTATCACAAGAAGTATTTTATTTCCAAACGGCTACAACCTGCAACTCTTCAAAAAATTATGTCAACAGACCTCTATGACTTCTATCTGACTCCTCACCTGCACCACAGACACAGCACTGATGTGCTTATAGGTCTATCGTGTATGGGATCAATATTAAAAAAGGTAACAGTTAAATAAAGGTGACATAGAGATCCTGCATGATGATTTAAATACACAGACAGTTGTTGGTAAGAGATAGCAGTTGCTAGTTCAATGTGGTATATGATTAAACACTCTGGGATGAGAAGATTAAAAATGGACAAAGCTGTGACTTGGGTGTGAAAGAACAAAATGATAAACAGAGATGATGAAGTTATCATTCTTCTTTATAAGGCTGCTCTGATATGACCACATCTGGACTACTGTGCACGGATTTGATGGCTTGGGTTTCCTGTAGACGAGGAGGTGATTAGGGTATGACAGGACTGTAGAATGCTCCCTATATGGATAGACTAAATTTTTTGTGGTTACATATTTTGGTTGATAGACTGAAGAAACATTATATGATAGAAACATACATTACTAAAGGACCTTTATAGGACAGATGTAAAAAAAATTTAATACACACAAAAAAGGAGCAAACAAGAGATAACCTCTGAAGTGTGTTAGCAAGGGCACAAGGATTAGAATATTTTGTTTCAACAATAGTGAATGAACAGAATGGGTTATCAGCAGCAGTTGTGAGTTCATGGCATGCAAATGAGCCTAAAATGAGTTATGATAAGCTAAGAATCCAATAGTAATAGTCTCCATAACTTTTGTCAATAATCATTATACTTTAATTTTTAATTATAATTTCATTTTACATTTTAATTTTGTTACACAGTCTTTTGTGGAGAGAAGACATGCTATTAATATGATTTTCATTATTCCACAAAAATAAAGTATCACACAAAATAAGAAACTCATTTTTTTTTCTCAACTAGTTTCATGAAATTTTAATTAAATTAATTAAAACATTTTACTCCTCCTCATCCCTCCAGGAATAAAGCTTGCTTTACCTGGATGACCACACTAATAAAGTGATAATTAAATAGCTCAACCAAGTCATCTGCTTCAGTCTCTTAAATGCTCCTCCTACTGGCAAGTCAGAAGTCTCTTCTCGTATTCTAATTTTTCTCTCTTTACTACATTGGTCACTTTTCTATTCTTCTATTCTATTTTCTATTCTTCTTTTCTAGGCTTATATTCCTCATGTAACTGTTTTCACCTCTCTCTCTCTCTCTCTTTATATGTCTTCTTTAATTTCTTTTCATCTGCAATTCTTATTATTTTCTCTAGTCATCTACTTGACTCCAAATCACTTGATTTTTTTCACTTGAGATATATTATCTGCCACTATTGTCAACAATTTTTTCTTAAGTATCTTCTATGCATTACTGACCTCTGTTCCTTCAAATTCTTTCATCCCATTGTATTGCCTCAAGCCAGTTTTTAAGTCTATGAGAGCTGCTTGGCTTATATTTCCAGATGAATTTCATCTGCCTTGATACTTCTGCATGCCTATTTTTCCTCTAAGTCTGGACTATCTGGTCACTCTCTCAACAACTGGGAGCAAGTATGACACCTCAGTCACTATCAGATCCTCTGGTACTACCAAGACAAAAAATTTTGATCCTCATGTTCCTTCCAAATGCTGCCTGAGACAGTTGTCACTCAAGAAGTCCAATAATTCAGTTACCTTAGTACTACTGTATGCTATTTCCTCAGACCAGTTTACATTGCTATAGATGAAGTCCCTCCATCATTCACTTATCACTTTCCAAACTTATTTATCTAAACATTTCCTGCTCATCACCATCTATATTCCTGGTCTATAGCAACATCCTACTATATATTTTGTACTATAAACATCTATCACACACCATATACTCTCAAAACCATTTGTGTTATATTTCCACTGCAATTCTCCACCTGAGAGGGCACAATTTATCTCTTATCATGAGTAACACTTCACAATCACATTTACCTTCCCTATCATGCCGAAATATGGTATATCTCTCAATTTCTATTAATTCCTTCAAGTTCTATCGATGTCAAAACATCCTCCTCACATAACCAAGTTTCACCGATCTTGCTATACAATTCACACTATCTCAGGTCATTTGTGCCAACCATCACTGTTATCTCTTTTATATTTTCACCTTGTTTCATTGTTATTGCCACACTATCACTCCTTCTGACAAGCATTCCTCTGGTTTTCTACACATCCTGAATCATCAAATCTCCAAATGTGACACTCCAAACAGCTTCATTCATTCATTCTTCTCTCACTGGCATCTGTGACACCCTTCTGTTTTTAATCTCTCTTTCCTTTTTCTCCCACTTTTCCTCCTTTCTCTCATTTCTTCTCAATAGTGTGTTTGGGAACAAGGGATAGGAAGATTCTCACACCTTCTCTCTCTCTCTCTCTCTCTCCCTTGCTCTCTTGCACCCTTCTCTCATTCTTCTTCTTCTTCTCTTCAAGAATTAGGCATTTGCCTGTTCCAGCTTCACTGGTCTTTCCATCATCTTGCTGCTGGTCTTCTTCTCTCTCTCTCTCTCCCTTGGTAGCTGATATCTTTCCATCATAAATAGATGTTCTTTCCATTTCTCTCTATATCTTTGCATCTATAACGTTGATCTTTGCATTTATGTTATAAATATCTAGTTCTATCTATGTTATAAATCTGAAAACAAACCCCAACTCAACATCACCAGAGTTAAAGATCGGTACTATCAACGTGAGAAGCCTGAATGGCAAAGAAATGGAGCTAGCTGAGGAATTAGATAAGTACCAGATCGACATAATAGGGGTGACTGAAACAAAAAAGACCAAAACTGGTGAGATCTTTCTGAGCAATAAATACAAAATGTTATATTCAGGCAATAACAATCAAGGAAAAGAAGGAGTAGCCATAGTATTCAACACAAAATACGAGGCTAATCTTCTTGAATGGCAGTCAGTCTCAAGTAGAGTAATGTGGGCAAATATGAGAATGGGGAACTGGACAATGAGACTTATTTGTGCCTATGTCCCACAGAAGGTTCTACTAAGGTAGAAGTGGAGGAATTTTTTGAGGCTTTAGAAAAAGCAACTGACACAATGAAAAAGGAAAAGTTGGTCCTTGTTGGGGATCTAAATAGTAGAGTAGGAAATGATTGTGAGACATACAAAAATATTTTGGAAAAATTTGGAGAAAAGAGCAAAGCTAATAATAATGGCAAATATCTGTTGGATTTCTGCTCAGGACATGGACTGGTTATTACTAACACCATGTTCCAACATAAAAATGTGCACAAATTCACATGGAGAGAAGAGGCTAGGAATAAGAAAAGTCTCATTGACTATGTTATTGTTGATAGTGAAGTTTTCTCCCTGGTGCAGGACACCAGAGTGTACAGAGGATTTGAAATTGGAAGTGATCACTATTTAGTCTTGAGCAGGATAAAATTGAATTCCGTATTGAAAAGAATAACATGTAAGAAAGTTTTAAAGCGAATAAAAGTTGAGCAGCTCTCAGATGTAAACTGTAGACTAAAATACAGAAATATTATTGAAAAGAAAATGAAAGTGTTTGAGAACAGGAATCAAACCTTGGAGATTCAGTGGCAAACTCTGAAGGAAACATTGATTGATTCTGCCAGAGAGGCATGTGGTGAGGTTGTGCAAAGATAAAAAAATCAGAACTTCCTGGTGGACACAGGAAGTTAAAGAGGCAGTGAAGGAAAAGAAGAAAGCATATCAAAAGTTCCTGGCAAATAAGTCAGCTTTTACTCTTACAGAATACAGAGACAAATGTAAGAAAGCTAAACAGTGTGTAAAACTAGCTAAACAAAAGTCATGGGAGGACTTTGGCAAGAATATAGAAAATAAATATCAAGAAGGTGGCAAAATATTCTGGAGGTTGTTGAAGAAGCTTAGGAATGGAGGAAAGAGTGCTGTAAAAGGAATTAGAGATGATAAAGGTGAAATGAAATCAGGAGAAAATGATATCCTTGAAGTATGGAGTAATTACTTTGAAAAACTGCTAAATGAAACAAGCAGTGATGACAGCACAGTGATAAAAAACACTGACCAGGCATGCAGTCAGGAATACATATCCATACTTGAAGTAGAAAAAGCCATCAAAGGCTTGAAATGTGGAAAGGCAGCAGGAGTAGATGATATTCGACCAGAAATGCTGAAGTATGGTGGTATAAGAGTCTTACAGTGGCTGCACTGCATAGTTCAGAAAGCCTGGACAGAGGGACGAATTCCCGATGATTTGAGTAGAGCTCTCATCGTACCCATATACAAAAAGGGAAATAAAACTGAATGTGAGAATTACAGAGGTATTTCCCTACTGAGTGTTCCTGGCAAGATCTATGCAAGTATACTTGAGAAACGGTTGAGAAGAATTGTGGAAGAAAAGCTTGGTGAAGAACAAGCTGGATTCAGGCCAAATAGAGGCTGTCAGGATCAGATCTTCACTTTACGACAAATAGTCGAGAAAGCATGGGAATATAACAAAGATCTGTATTTAAGTTTTGTCGATTTGGAAAAGGCATATGACAAGGTGCCAAGAGAGAAGCTATTCAATACGCTGTTATATGGTGTCAATGGGGCATTATATCAAGCAATACTTAGTCTTTATTTGAGTTGTGAGTCAGCAGTTAGAATTGAAGGAAGTACAGGAAGATGGTTTAATGTTAAATCTGGTGTGAGACAAGGATGTACATTATCCCCTCTGTTATTCATTATCTATATGGATCACATTATGAAGGAATGTGGTATTAAACCTGATATCAAAATTGGAGATGTTAATGTCAGCTCTTTGCTTTATGCGGATGATGTTATACTTCTAAATAAATCCAATACAAGTCTGCAAGATTCTCTGACTAAATTGAATAGCTGTTGTAATAGATATGGTATGAAGGTCAGCAATAAAAAGACAAAGACAATGAAAATAGGCAGAATCATTGAAAATTTCAACTGTGTTGTGAATGGAGAACCTGTGGAACAAGTAAAACATTTCAGCTACTTAGGCACAATTTTTACTGAAGATGGTAAACTAAATATAGAAATAGACAACAGAATCAGCAAAGCTGATATCGTGGGAAGTCAATTGAATAAATTCATATGGAATAAGAAAGAAATTAGTCGGAACACTAAATTAGCTGTATACAAGACTGTGTTCAAACCAATTTTAATTTATGGATCTGAGAGCTGGGTCAGAAGTAAAACACTTGACCAAAGACTAGAGACCGCAGATATGAGAGTCCTGAGAAAGATTAGAGGCGTGAACAGATTGCATCAATGGCAATATCATATTAAAAATGAGGATATTAGGAAAGAACTTGACATTGTCAGCATCCAGGAATGCGTTAGCAGAGCTAATCTCAGGTGGTATGGTCACTTAAATAGAATGGGAGAGGAAAGATTAGCAAAACAAGTGTTCTCTGCCAGGTTGGCAGGAAAACGACCCAGAGGAAGACCAAGATATAGGTGGATTGATACGGTACAAAGTGCCTTAGACGATAGAAATATAAGATCTGATAATGTTGGAGTCTTGACAAGTAACAGACTGATTTGGAGGAAAATTGTAGATAGGAAGTTAGTAATGATGTAATTTTTTCATGTAGTACTGTCATATCCTGTACACCCCTTGAGGGTACATGGCAGGAATTTGATGATGATGATGATGATGATATCTAGTTCTTTTCTGATGTCTTCATTTCTTATATTGTCCAATTTTGTACATCCTTTAATTGCTCTTAAAAATCTCATCTCTACACTTTGTATTTTACTTATCTTTCTTTTTAACAGTCCATGTTTTTGAACCATATAATAGAGTGGGAGTGACCATTACTTTTCTCATTCTTCTCATACTAACCAACTTCTAAAACCTTCCAATATCTTCATTCACTCTCCTTAACTCAGTCTCTTCATGTTTTCTATCTCCTTTTCTCAGCAGTTCTATTTCTCTCTCCACACATTCTCTTTCATCAGACATTTACTCACATAATCATGATTATCAGACAAAATATCTCTCTCTGCCACTACCCAATGTCATATCCATAGACAAATATTATTATTACACTCTTCATGGAGTCAGCAGACTCATTTTTAACGTTCTCTTCATCCTCTAACATGCTACTGGTATCTACACATGAGCACTTACCCTTTTCTGAAGAACTATCTCCACTGCTGCTGAATCCCGAGATCAAAATATCCAGTGCTTTCCACTTCCTGCATTTAATGTGCATACATGCGCGCGCGCACGCACGCACACACACACACACACACACACACACACACACACACACACACACACACACACACACACACATTCCTGTTCCTCCCGTTCCTCCCCTGTCACATTTTTAACCAATGGGATGTGTATGTCATATTCCTAGCATGCTATGAAATCCTCAATTATGCTACAAATAATGCAGTCTGTAAATGATGGTGGGTGTTTATTTCTGTTTATTAGTTGTGATAAGCCTTGTTCATTTAATTTTTTGTTTATTTTAATTGCTGTCAATTGAATTGTTAACTAGCAACTGTAATTTAAATGCTATTGTTATGTATTAAACTTTATAAATTTATATTGTTTACGTTTACTTCTATATATAAATGTATAATCCCATTTTTTTTTTCAAATGATAATGAGTTAGTAAATTGCATATGGAGATATGGTTTATCTCCCAGAAATTCTGGTTTTTCATCCTATATACAGGCAAAGTGGCCAAGAACACGTAAACAATTTACAGACAAAAATAATGTTCATAGGAAACAGCACAGTGTGCAGATGGAGGTTTAAGAAGTGGAGCAGAGTGCCCTCCTGCAATGGCTCCTTGGAGATGTTATGTAATGATAATAATAATTTACATGCAGGCAAATGAACTAATTGTAACAGGCCACAGAGATGGGATGAGACGAGTTCAAATGATGTCTCCTTTTTGAGATTTAAGATTTTACTTGCATTGTCACCAATGCTATAATATGTTACAATGCAGGTTTATGTTCCACATAAAGATCAAGTAAATAATGATTAGCAAATTTGGAAAACGACAATTCTTTTTAATGAGTAAGATATGTCTTAATAATATTAAGAAGTTGGTTAATATACAACATTTAACTGATAAAACATTAGGTATTAATGTTTATATAACTCTAATTTAAAGTTCAGAGATAGCAAGTGTTTAACTGCATAAATAACAAAGCAGGTTAAACTCATAGAAATTTTACTCTTAGATTAAATTTAATTTAATTTAGCAAAATTTCTATGCGTTTAACTCTGTTTGATTATCTATGCAGTGGATAAAAATTCCTTATATTTATTAAGAAAAAAAATAGCAAACATTTTTTACTTACCACAATAACAACTTTCATTTCTAAGAGTTCTAAATGTAAATGAAGTCCTAGAAAGCCGAGTGGATAATGTCAGTTGTTTCCCTCCTGGCTCTACAACAGGAATTACATCTGTTTTTCTAGGGGTAATTCTAAAATATAAATATACATATATAATATGATTCATATTGTGTATACACACACACACACACACAATACATATATATATATTGGGTGTTTAAGGAGGAATAGTAAATATTTTGGTAAGTGGTAGTAACGATTATTCTGAGTAAAAAAGTTCATATGAACATGTGTCCAATTGTCAACGGATACAAAGATACAGCTATCTGAAACTGTTATGTACAGCTCCAATGAGTGCGCAGCTCTCTGTAGATTAGGTGATCAGCATATCAGCTCTCTAAATCAGACAATAATTCAGGAATGCGTGATCAACAATTATTTGATTGAGCCTGTTGTGTTACCAATCAACTTACAGGGCCCATTTATCTACAATTTCTGCAAAATGAACTCCCACTACTATTGGAGGATGTTCTCTTGGCCACAAGGATTGGTATGATCCTTCAGCACTATGGATATCCTGAACATTATAGCTGTCAGGTGACACAACATCTAAATTGAACTTTCCCTGAATGATGGATCGGCCACGGTGGTCCTGTTCACTAGATATCAAGGTCTCCAGACCTCATTCCCTTAGATTTTGGTTTGTGGGAATGGATGAAAAGCGAAGTATACTAAGAAAATGTAAATACAAGAGATAAATTGATCACTCGCATTATGGATAATGCTCCCCCCTCATAAAAGACTGTCAAGATGACCTTAGAAGAACAACACATACTATTACCATAATTTTCTTTGAACATTTATTATGACTGTAAATTATAGTATTTTTAAATTATTTGTGTTTTGTATCATTCAGACAGTCAATAAAAACAAATAATAAGTAATATAACATTCTTTAATACCTCTCTAATAGCTTTTTACATGCAGTTTCAAACAGCTCAGAAATGTCTCCACATTCAGTGGCAATTGGACACACGCTTATATAAACTTTTTTTACTCAGAATAATCAATACCATCACCCCAAACATCCTGTATATAACATTAATCAAATATAAATCCAACTTTTGTCAGTCTAATTTCATATTAAATGTGAATGTACCTAATTTTACACACACACACACACACACACACACACACACACACACACACACACACACACACACACACACACAATATTATTATTATTATTACATGACACCTCCAGGGAGTCCAAAGACTCTTCGAGAGAGGGCACCTACTCCACAACTCTCCATCTCCACCACTCAATCCACCAACTACTTTCATCATGTACACCAAATGCCATTTACTGCTGACCACCACCACTTTCACAGACAGTCACAAAAACCCACGGCAGGATTCGAAACCGCGGCCTTTTGGCTGGAGAACAGATATGCTAACCACTTGGCCAACCAGGCCGGCATATATTTCTACTTCTTCCATACATATATTAGGCAAAGAAATTTGGTTTTCTATACCTAAATTTACTACGTAATGGGAGATTAATTTTATTTCCAGTGTGCTATACCTTGTAATTGTGACTGTGTGAATCATCTGGCAATGTTCTCCTTCTCTATAGTTTTTAAGGGGGGGGGGATCAATTTTCAGTAGGGAAAAAAACCTGTGACTTCAATATGAGACTGACTAATTATGAGACTTAATTGAAAAACCCATACTGGCAAATGCCATGTCATCCTTACACTATGGAGATACTCTGAACTAAAGATCAAGATATGTCATTCTTCTGACTCTGCTACTGAGAGAGAGTATATATTCCTTTATTATGGGATATGCAGTCACTTTTAAGGATCAACACTAGACAGATAAGAGAGCACCACGATACAGCCAGTAAGAAATGATGAGAATGCAAAGTTAGGGCATTCAACCTCATATCCAATCCTCACCTTCCTGTGGTGAATGCACCTCATTATTAGGTGTCCATCCAGATACTGAAAGAATGAATCACAGGCTCATAATTTGGGCTTGTCATTAATTCTACATACCTAACTGTATTCTGTACAGTTAGGTACCGAATACTGTATTCTGTACTGACATCATCATCATCAAATTCCTGATATATACCCTCAAGGGAGTGCACAGGATATGACAGTACTACATGAAAAATTTACATCATTACTAACTTCCTATCTACAATTTTCCTCCAAATCAGTCTGTTAAATGTCAAGACTCCAATATTATCAGATCTTATATTTCTGTCTTCTAAGGTACTTTTTACTGTATCAATCCACCTATACCCTGGTCTTCCACTGGGTCTTTTTCCTGTCAACCTAGCAGAGAATAGTTGTTTTGCTAATCTATCCTCTCCCATTCAGCTTAAGTGACCATACCACCTGAGATTAGCTCTGCTAATGCATTTTTGGATGCTGACAATATCAAGTTCTTTCCTAATATCCTCATTTTTTAATATGACATTGCCATTGTCATATTAAATGACAAGATTATGGGGATGAATGGATGGCATCATCTGTTCATCCTCCTAATCTTTCTCAGGACTCTCATATCTGCGGTCGCTAGTCTTTGGTCAAGTGTTTCACTTCTAAACCAGCTCTCAGATCCATAAGTTAAAATTGGTTTGAACATTGTCTTGTATAGAGCTAATTTAGTGTTTTGGCTAATTTCTCTCTTATTCCATATAAATTTATTCAGTTGACTCCCTACCAATACCAGCGTTGTTGATTCTGTTGTCTATTTCCAAATTTAACTTACCATCTTCACTAAAAATCGTGCCCAAGTAGCTAAAAAGTTTTACTTGTTCAATTAGTTCTCCGTTGACAATGCATTTTCAATGTTTCTGCCTATATTCATTGTCTTTTGTCTTTTTAATGCTGACCTTCATACCATATCTATTACAACAGTTATGCAATTTAGTCAGGGAATCTTGCAAACTTGTAGCAGATTTATTTAGAAGTATAACATCATCCACATAAAGCAAAGAGCTGAGATTAACACCTCCAATTTTGATATCAGCTTTAACACCACTTTCCTACATAATGTGATCCATATAAGAGAGGAGATAATTTACATCCCTGTCTGACACCAGATTTAATATTAAACCATCTTCCTGTACTTACTTCAATTATAACTGCTGACTTACAACTCAAATAAAGACTAAGTATTGCTTGATATAATGCCCCATTAACACCATATAACTGTATTTCTCGTAGACAGACTTATACGTTGGTTATGCATTATTAAATCACTTAAGGAATTGAACAACGTACATACGAATATAAATTAAATTACACTTTAATAAATATTTCCGATATTTCGGCAACGTCACGTTGCCATCTTCAAAAGGAACTTGCAAAAATATGCACGTGCATTATAGGCACTACAACACAGTAACTGAGAATGAAGAGATGAAGCTATTGTTCTCCTAAAAGTGCTGATGGTGTCCTCTAGCGAGCTAAGTAGGTGTTCTTGGCCGTTGGGCTGAAGGTCTGCTGATGTAAGCCTCCCAAATTTGGGGAAGTCTCATACAACCAAATTTGTTCAGGTTTGGAGAGTTTCTTAGAGCTGAGGATGATTCCATAAATAGTCTTTCGAATTTGTATTTGCTATGTATTACTGTATTACTGTAGCTTCCTTCCACCATATTCTGTGGCGTGTATCCAGAGCATGGTCTGCAAGACCAGAATGGCTGTACTTGTGAAAACGGATGTGGTCCTTGTGTTCAGAAATTCTGATATTTGCTGTCCTGCCTGTTTGGCCAAAGTAAGACAGTTTACAGCTGCAAGGGACCTGATATACACCAGGTAGGTCTAGGGGAATTGGTTGGTCTTTAGCGGAGCGGATAAGGGATGCCAATTTTCTGTACGCCTGTAACAGGAGGTCATGTTTTTTTAAGATTTTGGTAATTTTTTCTGAGGTGCCTCGGATGTAGGGAATGGTGATGGATTTAGAGTAATCTTTGTTGTGTGTGTGGGGGGGGGGGGGGTTGTGGTTTGTAGTTTTCAATATTTTTTTAATTTTTTTTGGGGGGATAGCCATTGGCTGAGAAAGTGTTGAGGATGTGATTTAGTTCAGTGTTTAGGGCCATGTCGTTAAAACAGATTAGTTTAGCTCTGTTGTATAGTGTTTTCACCACTCCATATTGTTGTGCGGGGGGGAGGGGATTGTTGGTGAATGTATCTGCCTGTATGGGTGGGTTTTCTATAAACTGAGAAAAACCAAGGTTCCATCAGGCTGGCGGATGACTAGTGTGTCTAGGAAAGGGAGGTTGTTGTTTTCCTCTTTTTCCAGGTTGAACTTGATTCTGGGATGTTGGTTGTTTAAATGTATTAAGAAGGAGAGGAGTGATTCAGAGTCATGTGGCCAAATAGCGAAGCCAAATGGTTGTTTCTATGGGGTAGAGGCTAAGGCTTTTTCTTCAAAGGTCTCCATAAAGAAATTGGAAAAGGGTGGGGAGAGAGTGGTGAACCCATGGCTGTTCCCCTCTATATGTTTGTAGAATTTTCCCTGCCAAATGAAATAGCCTGAGTTCATTGTGAACTGAAATAGGGCTGAGATATTGGGAGAAAATTTAGCTTGGATCTAAAGCTTCCTTGAGTGGACATTTATGAATAAGGAGGAGATGACAAAGCTGACCATTATGTCAGTATGTTGGAGTGTACGGTTTTCTATGCTGGCTTTGAAGTGGGCTGAGTTAGTGGCCTTCTGCAGGAAATGAGGAATAATAAAGAATTAGTTATCACCAAAGCCGATAAGGGAAATGCAACGGTATTACTTAACCAAAAGGACTACACAGGTTAGCTTAATGCTCTTCTATTAAATCGGGCTACTTAACTTCCTATCGAATACAATCCCACCAACTCACAAATTAGAAAACTTCACAGGCTCCTTAAGAAAGTCACTTCTTGGCCTGTAGAAGTTATCAACAGATTAAAGCCGTTTAACTCTATACCCCCTCCCCTGTATTTACAGACTCCCAAAAATACATAAAGAAAATGTGCCATTACATCCCATAGTGGATGGCACTGATTCCCCCACATACAAATTAGCTAAACATTTGGCCAAAGAGCTCACACACTATACTGGCAAAACAACATCACACATAAAAATCTCAGCGCACTTTAAAGCCAACATAGAAAACCTTACACTCCAGCATACTGACATAATGGTCAGCTTTGATGTCTCCTTCTTATTCACAAATGTCCCACTCAAGGAAACTTTAGAGCTAATCCAAGCTAAATTTTCTCCCGATATCTCATCCGTATTTCAGTTCACAATGAACTCAGGCTATTTCGTTTGGCAGGGAAAATTCTACAAACAAATAGAGGGGAAACCCATGGGTTCACCACTCTCCCCACCCTTGGCCAAATTTCTTTATGGAGACCTTTGAAGAAAAAGCTTTAGCCTCTGCCCCACAAAAACCAATCATATGGCTTTGCTACGTTGATCATGTGTTCGCTATTTGGCCACATGGATCTGAAACGTTCCTCTCCTTCTTAACACACTTAAACAACCAACACCGCAGAATCAAGTTCACCCTGAAAAAAGAGGAAAGCAACAACTTCCCTTTCCTAGACACACTAGTCACCTGCCAGCCTGATGGAACTTTGGTTTTCTCTCAGTTTATATAAAACCCACCCATACAGGCTGATACATTCACCAACAATCCCCCCCCCCTCTCACAAAAATATGGAGTGGTGAAAACACTATACAACAGGGCTAAATTAATCTGTTCTAACGACATGTCCCTAAACATTGAACTAAATCACATCCTCAACACTTTCTCAGCCAATGGCTACACCCCCCCCCCCAAAAAAAATTAAAACCTACAAACCACAGTCCCCCCCCCACCCTCCACAACACAGATTACTCTAAATCCATCACCATTCCCTACATCCGAGGCACCTTAGAAAAAATTACCAAAATCTTAAAAAAACATGACCTCCTGTTACAGGCCATACAGAAAATTGGCATCCCTTATCCACTCCACTAAAGACCAACCACTTCCCCTAGACCTACCTGGTGTATACCAGTCCCTTGCAGCTGTAAACTGTCTTACTTTGGCCAAACAGGCAGGACAGCGAATATCAGAATTTCTGAACACAAGGACTACATCTGTTTTCACAAGTACAGCCATTCTGATCTTGCAGACCATGCTCTGGATACACGCCACAGAATACGGTGGAAGGAAGCTACAGTAATGCAGTAATACGTAGCAAATACAAATTCGAAAGACTATTTATGGAATCAGCCTCAACCCTAAGAAACTCTCCAAACCTCAACAAATTTGGTTGTTTGCGACTGCCCCAAATTTGGGAGGCATACATCAGCAGACCTTCAGCCCAATGGCCAAGAACACCTACTTAGCCTGCTATAGGGCACCATCAGGACTTTTAGGAGAACAATAGCTTCATCTCTTCATTCTCAGTTACTGCGTTGTAGTGCCTACATGCACGTGCCTTTTTTTGTGAGTTCCTTTTGAAGATGGCAATGTGAAGGTGCGAAATATCGGAAATATTTATTAAAGTGTAATTTAATTTATATTCATATCTACGTTGTTCAATTCCTTAAGTGATTTAATAATTACTATAACTATAGCGTTTGGAATAGCTTCTCTTTTGGCATCTTGTCATATGCCTTTTCCAGATCTACAAAACTTAAATACAGATCTTCGTTATATTCACATGATTTCTCAACAATCTGTCGTAAAGTATAAATCTGATCCTGACAGCCTCTGTTTGGCCTGAATCCAACTTGTTCTTCACCAAACTTCTCTTCCACAATCCTTCTCAACTGTTTCTCAAGTATACTTGCATATATCTTACCAGGAACACTCAGTAATGCCTCTGTAATTTTCACATTCAGTTTTATTTCCCTTTTTATATAAGGGTACTATGAGAGCTCTACTCCAATCATCTCGAATTCGTTTCTCTGTTCAGGCCTTCTGAACTATGCAGTGCAGCCACTGTACGACTTTTATACCTCCATACTTAAGCATTTCTGGTCAAATATCATCTACTCCAGCTGCCTTTCCACATTTCAGGCTTTTGATGGCTTTTTCTACTTCAAGTATGGATATCTATTCCTGGCTATTTGCCTGTTGAGTGTTTTTTTCACCACTGTACTATCACTGCTTGTTTCATTTAGCAATTTTTCGAAGTAATTACTCCATATTTCAAGGATATCTTTTTCTCCAGTTTCATGTCACCTCTAACTCCTTTTACAGCACTCTTTCCTCCATTTCTAAGCTTCTTCAACAACCTCCAGAATATTTTGCCACCTTTTTGATATTTATTTTCTATGTTCTTGCCAAAGTCCTCCCATGACTTTTGTTTAGCTAGTTTTGGGAGGACTTTGGCAAGAACATAGAAAATAAATAAATGTAAAGCTTTCTTACATTTGTTTCTGTATTCCCTAAGAGCACAAGCTGACTTATTTGCCAGGAAGTTTGATATGCATGCTTTCTTCTTTTCCTTCACTGCCTCTTTAACTTCCTGTGTCCACCAGGGAGTTCTGATTTTTGCATCCTTGCACACAAGCTCACCACATGCCTCTCTGGCTGAATCAATCAGTGTTTTCTTCAGGGCTTGCCACTGAATCTCCAAGGTTTGGTTGCTGTTCTCAAACTCTTTCATTTTTTCTTGAATAATATTTGTGTATTTTAGTCTACAGTTCACGTCTGAGAGCTGCTCAACTTTAATACTCTTTAAAACGTTCTTACATGTTCATCTTTTCAATATGAAATTCAATTTTATCCTGCTCTCAAGACTAAATGGTGATCACTTCCAATTTCAAATCCTCTGTACATTCTGGTGTCCTGCACCAGTGGGAAAACATCACTATCAACAATAACATAGTCAATGAGAATTTTCTTATTCCTAGCCTCTTCTCTCCATGTGAATTTGTGCACATTTTTATGTTAGAACATTGTGTTAGTAATAACCAGTACATGTCCTGAGCAGAAATCCAACAGGTATTTGCCATTATTATTAGCTTTGCTCTTTTCTCCAAATTTTCTCAAAATATTTTTGTATGTCTGACAATCATTTCCTACTCTGCTATTTAGATCGTCAACAAGCACCAACATTTCATTTTTCATTGTTTCAGTTGCTGTCTCTAAAGCCTCAAAATATTTCTCCACTTCTACCTTCTGTGGGACCATAGGCACAAATAAGTCTCATTGTCCAGTTCCCCATTCTCATATTTGCCCACATCACTCTACTTGAAACTGCCTACCATTCAAGAAGATTAGTCTCATATTTAGTGTTGAATACTATGGTTACTCCTTCTTTTCCTTGATTGTCATTGCCTGAATATAACATTTTGTATTTATTGCTCAGAAAGATCTCACTAGTTTTTGTCTTTTTTGTTTCAGTCACCCCTATCATGTCGATCTGGTACTTATACAATTCCTCAGCTAGGTCCATTTCTTTGCCATTCAGGCTTCTTATGTTGATAGTACCGTTCTGGAACTCTGGTGATGTTGAGTTGGGGTAAGTTTTAGGATTTGTTCCAATAGCTGACTTTTCGTTGCTCGTCCTGGTTCCCTGGTGAAAACAACAGGGGGGCCCTTGTTTAACCAGGTGATGCCCCAGCTGGCATGAAATTCTGTCATGTTGTAACATCATTTGAAATTTTGGTTTAATTTCAAATAATTTCAATAAGATTACAATTTGGTTGGCTAAATCCCAAATTACCAGCTCATCCTCGTCCATTCAGTATCCAGGTAGATACCTAACAGGGGGGCACCATGAGAAGGTGAGGATTGGACATTAGGTCAGCCTGGTCGGTTCTCCGCATTCCTTTGAAGGCTATGTGGAGGTCTCCTCTCAGTTATATAGCTTTGACACTTAAACACTCCTTCTGTACTGACTTAGATCACAAATAAAATGATGGTATAACATACAGAAATGTCATGCTAGCTGGAGCAGTGCCTGCTTAGACAAGGCCCCTGCTGTTTTGATCAAGGAACCAGAGCAAGCAGTTAAAAAAGAAGAAGCTAAGAAAAATTGGGAAAGAAAAAGTTGGAGGAGAACAGGTTAAGTTCAGGCCAAATAGGAATTGTCAAGATTAGCTCAATCCTTGCAAGACAAAGATTATGGTTATCAAAGAAAATACAGACAGGGAAGCTCCTTAAAAACAAGTGTACCTTAATGGAGAAAAAATTGAGGAAGTCGGCAAATTCGAGTACCTGAGATCCATTATTAATGTGAAGAATTGCTCTTCAGAAGATTAGGAATGGCTAAAATAACAGTCAGACATGTGTCTAAAAAAATCTGGAAAGATGAATCTATCTCCATTGGAACAAAGTTGAGGATTTTGGATGCAGCTGTTTTTCTGACAGCAACTTCTAGATGTGAGACTAGGAACCTAAAGAAGTCTGATAGGAAAAGGATAGCTACTTTTGAAATGTGATATTACAGAAGGCTGAGGATATCATATACTGATAAGCAGACAAATGGATGGGTGCTAGAAAGGATCAGCAGAACTTTAAGGCTCCTTAAATATACTGACAGAAGGAAGTTGAAATTTCGACATCCTTTCGACAGATTGAGAGGATGGAAGGAGGACTTCTCAGAACAGTAATAGAAAGTAAAGTTCCTGGCAAAAGAGGAAGAGGTAGACTATAAACAAAATGGATGGATGGTGTGTCTAGAGTGACTGATCTTCAGAGAGTTGAAGCCTCCAAAAAATAGCATACAACAGGACCACGTGGCAAGGACTGGTGTGCCACATCACTGAGCATCTGAGTGACCATACAGCTGTTGGTGTCCAATAAAGAGACAGGTGGATAGAAGCAAATACAATAAGAATCTGTAATGAAGTTTTGTAGATCCGGAAAAAAACATACAACAAAGTGCCAAGAGAAACACTTTTCAAAACTTTACAAATAGATGGGGTTAATGGAACATTATACAAAACAATACATGGTCTATATTTAAGTTGTAAGTCGGCAGTTAGAATGGAAAAAAGTCCAGGAAGATGGTTTAGTGTAAAATCAGGTATAAGACAAGGGTGCATACTATTTCCATTTTTTTCATCTTATATATATCAATGTTTTTCAAACTGCAGGTTGTGACCAACTTTTTTTTTTTTTAAATTAAATGTAAGAGAAAATATTAGAGTGTATCTCCTAGATTTCGTAGCTTTTAACACATTCATGCCAGACAGTATCACATTGTGTGTTTCCCATCTACAGGGAACTCCCTTCATGGTATATTATGTTCCTTCAGCATTGAGGATGAGCATTTTTACGAAATTCTAAATATATACTGCATGCTAGTTTGAATGCTTTGATTAAATTTTAATTCAAAAATTAGTATTGTCTTGATGATAATGTATAGTGTCTGAGACAGGGGAGTTATTTATTATTATCCGGAGTTGGGTTGTTTCATTCCAGACATTTCCAATTTAAACAATTGTCACTACAATACAGTACATGGACTCTAATTATGTCCACACTGTATTTAGTAGCGATTTTGTTTTTTTAATTTTTTTATATGTAGTAAGGACACATATTGTTTTGTGAAACTTTTGTTTAGTTATATAGATATTTATAAGTAATATATACATACACAGTATGCCTGTTAAGTAATGAGACAACAATTATTACATCAAAACAAAGAAATATATTTGGAATTGTCAATTACACAAATTCAAAATAATCACCTTCCAACTCCACACAAGGTTTACATCTATCATACAGGTGTTCGAAGGCACAGTGGAAGTCCTGAAAGGGAAACTACTTCAGTGACTGGGTCACACCATGTTGGATGTCCTCAATGTCACTGAAGTGCTCCTCTTTCAAGGCACACTTCATCTTTGGGAAGAGGAAAAAGTCTGCAGGAGCCAAATCTGGAAAATAGGGAAATGTTCAAACACACAAATCAACTTCAAAGCCAGAAACTTCTTCACAGGCAGCTCACAGTGCACAGGCACATTCTCATGCAACAGAAACCAGTTGTTGTAGCACAGTTCTTTCCTGAAACATCACATTCGAGTGTACAGAAGTTGCATTACTCCTAAATAATACTAACCATTCACTGTGGTGCCCTCAGAACAAATTTGCAGTGGATAATTCCAGCAGCATCAAAAAACAATGACCATTGTCTTGACACATGATTTTTGCAACCTGACATTCTTCTGGCAGGGAGAAGATGTTCTATGCTATTCCATGCTCTGACATTTCATTTCCAGATCAAACAGAAAACACCAACTTTCATCACCAGTGACAATTTTTTGCAACACATCACAATTTTGATCAACTGCATGGATGAAATTTTGACAACATACAACCTGGTGCTCTCTCTGTTCGTGTGTCAATGTGTGGGGCACAAACGTCAAACAAATCTTCCTCTTGTGCATATCACTTTCTAAGATTAATCTGGACGTTTCCTTACTGACACTAAGCTGTACAGTGAGCCTAGTGGTTATCATTTTCATTTTCATTTGTCTGTGCAGAAACTGGCCACCCACAGTGTGGTTTATCCTCTGCTCTTCAAATGATGAAAATCAGTGGAACATAGGTGCACAGCTCAGTCATCACCGTTCCATAATGCACCTTCTGACATGCTCAACTCACACACGCTTACTTCAACTTCAAATCCATGTTGTGAGCCTCGGTTCTGAATGTTTTTGTGCAGATTCACATTCCAGTCAATGTCCAGAACTCTGCATTCAATGTGTTAGCTGATGAATGGCAGTTTTTATATATTATCCCTTGTAGCACCCTACAGTCACTTTCAGTGAGTGTGGTGGGTTATCCACTGCAGATAGCACTTGCAGATGACTCTCTGTGCTTCCATCTCAGTATGATATCACTGACTGTTGACCTGGGATGGCCCAATTTGTCAGCAATTTGCTGAGCAGATAGGCCTGAAACATGGTATTCTATTACAATGCTTCTTTCAAACTCTCTCAATTCAATTCCCTTCTCGTAGCCCTTTCAACCAGACACAGTGGCTCTGACTTGAGAGCATCATATCCTCTAATTTACACTGGCTACAAACACATGACTCATTACATAGACCTTGCCCATTGGGGTGTCTGTTGACTTCTTTCGAAGCAGTGTATATATACACACATTAATGTTTTCATTATTTCCCAATGAAAGGAGTTGATCCTAGAGTTAGGATCAACATGTGGCAAAGATAGAGTAAGCTACAATCACTTTGCTGCCTGTTAAGAACAGATTGACACTTTTTGCTTTTTAGCCTTTTGGTTAAGATAAGAGTATAAACTGATTTTTGGAAGATGGCGAAGTGCATGGAGTTTGCTTCACCTTTGCTGTGTTGCCTGGTACAATACAACATCAGTCCTCTTGTGATATTGGTTCTTGCTCCCCCCCCCCCACACACACAATGTGTGTGCATGCACTGGGTCAAGATGAAAAATATATTTTTTATTGTGGGTCATAAGCAGAAAAGTTTGCACCAGTCCAGTCGGTTGAGTGGTTAGCATATCTGCTCTCCAGCAAAAAAGGTTGATGGTATGAATCCAGCTATGGACATGGATGTTTGTGATTGTCTTTCACCTCCTTCATATAGTCATTCATACAACTATATATACACTCTCCCGTGGAGTGGGTCACCATAGGAAAAGTAGACCCATCTAATTAATCAAGAGAATCCTGCACCAAGTGGGATATAATGCTAGGAAGAAGAAGAAGGTCAGAAAAGTCTGAAAAAACACTAATCTATATGAATCATGTGATGAAAGAAAGCAGCATTAAATATGATATCAGAATCAGAGTTATCAAACTTAGTTCTTTATGTACATGAGGTTGTACTCTTAAAGTGGGTCACCATAGGAAAAGTAGACCCATCTAATTAATCAAGAGAATCCTGCACCAAGTGGGATATAATGCTAGGAAGAAGAAGAAGGTCAGAAAAGTCTGAAAAAACACTAATCTATATGAATCATGTGATGAAAGAAAGCAGCATTAAATATGATATCAGAATCAGAGTTATCAAACTTAGTTCTTTATGTACGTGAGGTTGTACTCTTAAAAAAATCCAGTGCAAATCTTCAGAATTCTTTACTCAACTGAATAAGAGCTATAACAAATCTGGCATGAAAATTAGCAATAAAATTATCAAAATTATAAAATATGCAGGAACAAAAAAAATCTTCAACTGCATTCTCAATGAAGAACCTATAGAACAAGTAAAATATTTCAGTTATTTAACTATCTTCAACATTTTAATGATGTATATGTTTTCATGTGGACTGATACAAGAATTCGCATGAAAACATTTTTGCATGAAACAAAAATATTTCATATTTTATTACTACCTAGACAGACATCCATCTAGAGAAAGTAGCAATAACCTGGACAATAAAGTTAAAAAAAAAAAAAACCCATAATGACATGAATTATGTTCTTAGGTATTGAAAATGCTGACTAAATAAGTGTATATCATCAGGTAAAACATGAATTAATAATGACTAACCCATGACTCCAGAGGTATCTGCATTCTTTTGTCATAATAAGAGCACTTCTTCTGGGAAGCAAAACTGGAACATGGGCACCATTTGGATGATAAAATTCCATTACAACCTATAAAATTCATAAAAAACAAAATGTTAATTTTGCATAAAAATACTTCATTGAATGTTAAAAGTAATATATTGCTTATATTGGAAGTTTTCCAGATGTTTAAAATCAATGTTTTTAACAGCCAGAGACCTTTCAATATTTCAACTTTAACTGTCTTCATGGAATAAGCTGCTGTTATAACTATGTTGTCTGCAGAAAGAAATTTACTAGTTAAAATGGAATAGAATCAAAAGCAGAAAGAAAACAGAATGGAAAAGAATAAAAAGTGCTTTAGACGACAGAAATATAAGATCTGATAACGTTGGAATCTTGAAAGATAACATTAATTTGGAGGAAAATTGTTGATCAGAAATTAGCAATGATGTATCATTGTGGTAAGGTTTAACTGCTGGGAGAACATCATGTTGGAGGTTTAATGGAGTATTGACAGCACTAAGAATGGATTAAAAACGTATTTTGATGATTCCAATATTTCATCTCAGTCATCGAAACATCTTCAGGGAATACAACTAACACTTGTAATACATATACAAAGACAACACAATACCCAATGAAAATGACTCTGAAGTAATGGGCATTCTGTAGGCAGCCTAAGAAGTAAATTAGGGCCTCTGATGGTTAATGTTTCCCAAATTTTGGGAAGGTAGTAACTGCACGAATTTAAATAAATATGAATTTGGAAACATTATTACTATTATTGAACGGGCACCTCCATGGAGTCCTAAGACTCATCATGGGAGACCATCAACACAATATCTATCATACCTCTCCTTGAAACCATTAACAGAAAAAGTGCTCACAAGTGACTTAGGCAACCTATTCCATTCATTCACCACTCTCCAAGCAAAAAATCTGGTCCTCACACCCTTACCACACACTTTTCCAACTTTGGAGATGACCTTGTTGTGTCCCTCTAGCCAAGTGTTGAAACATTTCCTCTCCATCAATCCTATAAAAGCATTTAATTAACTTAAATATTTATATCATATCCTCATCCCCCTTTTTCGCCTATCAAGCAACTTTTGCAATCCACAAAGCCTCAATCTATCTTCATAGGGAGCATTCCACAAACCACTCAACATCTTAGTCACTCGCCTCTGATCCTTTCCACCACTTCTTCATCCCCAAACTGACATTAAATTGACAACTAGTATGTTTTGTCCATACGTGTCAGCCTATTTAAATCATCCTGCAAGCTCTCTACATCACTAAGCCATCAACTTGACTAACAATTATCCTACCCAACTTTGCATCATCAGCAAACAACTAAATATCTCTCTCTGTAAATTATTTCCTATATCATTTATGTAAAAATTAAATAGCAGTGGTCAAAGCACATAGGGCCTGAGCCCCACCTATATTTGTATAACTAGCTCAATAATTGTAATTTTAAAAAATATGTTTCTTGTAATTATTATTTTTTGATCTATTTCCAACACATTTTATTGTTTAATAAAAAAATTACTGTAGTATTTTGTGGCAATATTGTATAATGCGACTTAGTACGGTCTCTGGGGCCAGCCACGGCTGGCCCTATTTTATACGTGTAGAACACAGGGCATGTATGAGGCACGTGCACTAGCGATCGTGTTTGTTTACCGGGTGCAACGCTTATCTTGGGGCCAGTTTAGTCTGGCCCAGTCACTGTGTTGGCACATACGTACATAGCGTGCGATTCTTTGATTGTGAAGCACATGCACTAGCAATCATGTTTGTTTACCGGGCACAACGTTTATTTTGGGGCCCCGTTTAGTCTGGCCCAATCACTGCGTTTGTACGTAAATAGTGTATGATTCTTTCATTGTCTTATTATTTATTTTCATTGTTGATCTGTTTTATTGTTTTTAGTGTGCTTAATTATTGTTGTTGTTTTTTGTTATAATTTATTTGAAAGTTTAAATTTTTATTACGTCCATAAACAATACATTTTAACTATGAACAAAATCGAGAGTTTATTGGAAAAACATTTCTCGTTTATTAAGTCTAGAAGAAAAATTGGCTCCTATAGATGAGCAGCCCCTGACTATAAATGAATAATAGAACCCACTATATAAATATAAAAAAATTAAGTTGTTTTTGGCCCCTGGCCCCACCTGTTTCTATTGTCACCTGCCGCCACTGTATATAGTTAATAGCTGTTGAGAGGTAAAGTAATTATTATTATGATGATGATTCTGGCCTACATGGAGTAAAAAGACTCATTGTGTGAGGCCCTTTCTAGAAAATACAAAGTCTGTCAATGCATTCCATGGTTCGGCCACCCTCCATGCAAAGAAACTACTCCTCACCCTCTTGTTCACAGCTTCCTTTCGTAACTTCCAGGGATGCCCCCTTGTCTTCGCTCCTCCCCCCTTCCCACCAAGCGAAAGAACTCTCCAGTGTCAACCCTGGAACTACCTCTCAACAGTTTAAAAGTCTCAATCATATCACCTCTCCTTCATCTGTCTACCAAACTCTGCAGTCCACATTCCCTCAGCCTGTCCTCATAACTAACATTGTACAGTCCTGAAACCATCTTTGTTATCTGCTTCTGTACCCTTTCCACAGTTAATTTATCCCCTTCAAATCCTGGAGACCAAATTTGAGGACAATAGTCCAAGTGTGGTCTGATCAGGGCTTTATAAAATGGAATGACAACTCTTTTATCTCTTCAGGTCAGCATCCTTCTCAGTACTGCAGCAATCCTGTGGGTTAGCTTCACCACCTTTGCAATATGTTCCCTGAATTTCAGGTTTCTATCAATCATTCGCACAAGATCTCTTACCTCCCCTTCTTCCTCCAGTACAGCTCCTCAAAAAGAGTATGCAGCCTCCCATCGATGTATCTCAAACTTCAAGACTTTACATTTTGCATTATTAAACTGATACCCCCATTCATTTGCCAATCTGTCCAGTTTATTCAAATCCTCTTGTAGGGCTGCCATATCTGCGCTATTACTAATAACCCTTCCTAGCTTCACATCATCTGCAAACAACTGAATATCTCCCTGCAATCCAGTAACAATGCTATTGATATAAAGAACAATACAGGTCCCGGTACTGAGCCCTGTGGGACCCCCACTCGTAACCTTCTGCCTCCTTGATATTGCCCCACCATACACAACTCTTGGATATCTATCATATAGCCAATCCTGAATCCAGTTGACTAACCTGTCATCTATGTTAATCTAATGTCATCAAATGTTAATGCCTGAGAAAATAAATTTCTTGGATGCCAAGTAATACATGTAATATTTTGAAGTCAGTAAAGATTGGTTAAAGTTAGAGAAAAGAAGAGAAATCATCTCTAGAAATTGGGTCATTATCAATAAGGGAGAAAAACAAATGCTTTTTTGCAAGAAATAACACAGGATCGAGTTTTGCTGATAACTTTTTCAGATCCCCTATAGAAGAAAGGTTTGCAGGCTGGAAGTGAAGGCTGTAGATATTCTAAAAGTTTTGATAGTGTAGTGCACAGTCTCTCAAATAAGGAGTGCAGCCTTAAAAAAGAATTGTTTATCAAGCAACTTTGAACTAGGATTATTTCAAATGAACAACTGATTGCAGTTGCTCATTTGGCAATTGCAACTGATTAGCAGCAATTACCAAACATATTGAACAATTTTTTTGCATGTTATATGCATGACAGTTTGGGAACCACTACTATAAAATGAAGCCATTCATACCATTCTATCTTTCTCTCTCTCTCTCTCGTCTTTATATACTCCAAGGGAAGTAGGTGGAACACTTTTAATAATAATTATTGGGAACTAGTAGGCAGCTGGTCTTTATTTGTCTCCATTTATCACTATTGTTATTTTGAGATAAATTCTATCAATGATTTAGAAACTGAAATCTATGAGAATATGGCATGACTGCTGCCAGCTACTGTTCTTAACCACAACCAATATTATTGTTATTATTATTATTATTTGACACCTCCAGAGTTTTTTTTCAATTTGTTGCAAATTAAATTAAATTTGCCAAAAAATTATATTCTTGTTTTATCCTTTATCCAAGTATGAGCAAACAAAGTTTGCACATGAAGTATCTTCATGACTAAGTTACTTGTCATTAGAGACTGATCAATTGCCTTAGCATCCTATAATACAAAGCACACTTTTTTGGGATGTGCATAATGCTATATTGTGAGAACGATCACTACCCAGATCAGTTTGACCTTTACTGAGGTCTCATCAGCGGGAGCTAGGCCCAGAAAAGATACCAAGGTTGAATTAGTGTAGAAGTCATATATTTCCCATATACTTCACCCACAAACTTTGTTTACTTACACTTGGATAAAGGATAAAATGAGAACATGATTTCTTCATCTCATCTTCCTTTTACCCTCTTTTACCTTGCTACTGAGGTTGAATTAATGCAGAAGTCATATATTTCTCATGTATCAGTAGTTAAAAGGTGTGCCACTTTTATAAAGTGGCACACCTTTTAAATACTGATACATGAGAATTAATGAGCTAAATGATCCTCCAAGTCACTTATTATAGGGCGATCTGAGGAGGATTGCTCTAGTTTTTGTAGAAAGCTCATACTTAAACAGCTTTCCTGGACATTGGATCACTAAAATGGTCTCGATCACTGCATTCCATTAGACATATGTCTATGATATAGCTTCTACTGATGTGGTCTTCATCAGGGTCCCCTCAGTGGATTCTTTAACTTGGGAGATGAGCAGTTCTTGCTGGTAGCTTTGCTACTGAGATATGACTGTACAGAGTTAAGGAGGGCTACGATATCAAATGATTCAATGTACAGGTTGTGCAGAGGAAATGGATGTGAGTTTCATGGCAGAAAAGACTTGTATAAGTGGAATGGCCTGCACCTGAATGGATTTGGCATCAGGAGATGGAGAAAATTATTTACTGGGTCAAGACCAAATGCAGGGAACCAGGGAAATTAGATCATCATAAAAGAATGGTAAGAATGAGTGTGAGTAAGTTCACTCATAGTATACACTTTTGATAATGATATGAATGTCAATGAACATGGCTATGAAATCTAGCAAAGAAGTGAAAATTATGCTTTCAGTTCAGACCTCATGTTTATCTGGCAAAGGGAGGGGAAAAAAGAAAATTGTCCAAATGAGCCAAGCAGACTGTAGATTTAGGCATATGAAAAAGCCAGGTGGTAATTTATTATGTCTATACGCAAATTCCAGGAGTATCATGAAAATTGGGGTTGAGTTTGTTGCCTTGGTGAATACAGTGTGCTGTAAGATTGTTGGGATTAGTGAAACCTGGCTATCAGAATCAAATGTTCTAATTGAGATCAAGTGCAAAGGGCATAGTATTCATATTTATACGAATGACACAACAGATATGAGAGTATTACTAATGATATCTGATGATTTGAATCCAACAGAATATAAACAAGTGAAAACCATAATAGTAATAATGTGCAATGTAGTATTGAGTTTCAGGACTTTGCAACTCAGCTGCTGGAGATGATGAAACCAAACACCCTGATGGTTAACTACATGGGCTATTGTTACAGGTGACTTAAATTATTCAAGCAATGATTGGACAGAAGAGAAATCTCATGACAAGAATGAAGATTTGACTGAGCTGTTGCAAAATTATGTCCTCAAGCAGTACATGAAAGAAGGAAATCAAGGTCACAGAGTGTTACATTTGATCATAGTATCAGAAGGGGGTTTTCACAGTTAAGTATACAGTATTAGAACAGGTTACATGCTGAACTACAAAGCTGGAAATTCTCACCAACTCATGAGAATATTATCTTTGGTCTCATGGTATCAGTTACTGAATGGAAAAGATGTCAACAATAGGAAGCTTTGAAAAGGAGTATAAATGAGGCGGTATCTAAATGTGTTCCTAGAGTTCAAAGGACAAATAGGGTGGGAGTAAAATGGATGGGAAACTTTATTAAGCAAGAGATAGATCCAGAAGAAGATATGTGAAAGGAATATCATGAAATTTCAGTAGTAAGCAAATTCCAAACACTCACATTTTAAAGAAAAATTTTAATTTCACAAGAACATAAGTACAAAAATTAAACTCTAACTTTACCTAATAATTTATATGTGCTCCTCTGTTCCTAATAAGTTCATTAATTTTCTTAGGCATGGACTCTATTGTTGGACTCTATTACCAACAGAGAACACATTTTTCTTAATTCTGCATCTCGAAACCATACTTTTAAATTACCTGGCCACTGAAGCAATTGGATGTTGTGATTTTTGAGGAACTCTTTCACTTTTTTGGAAGTGTGGCAAAGAGTAAGATCCTCTTGAAACATGAGTTCTTTGTCTTTCTGGTTCTGTCTGACCACTCTTTTTTCCCCAATATTTTTGTGAATTGGTTACTTTTCATCATATCATCAACAGGCACAAGTGATCCTGAACCATCATGTGAAAAACAACCCCAGACATCTTTTCAGCTAGGTGTTTAGGAGCTTGTTGAAGGTGGACAGGAGAAGTTTTCTCAGACACTGATTTGCAAACATAGGGTACTCGTGTTCCTTGGACAAAGAAATTGCTCTCATGAGAATATGACCTTTCTCCTCTCAACTTAAATTATTCAAGCAATGACTGGACAGAAGAGAAATCTCATGATAAGAATCTTTGTACACTTTTGCCCACTGGAGCCTCTTTTTCTGCGTAGCCATTGTCAACAGTTGTTTCTCTTTTGATCTGTAGGCAGTCCAGTCTGCTTCCAACAATCTTCAACAGACTGTCATGTCAGAAACATGAATCCCACTAGCTGCCAAGTCTCTATTTAAGCCTACAACAAACAATCTTAGATTCATTTTGCTTTTCCTAAAACTAGTAAACAATTTTGAGTAAGTGTAGTTTTCCTTTTCTGTCAGGAGAAAACGTGTCTCCCTAAAGCCTCTTTAAATTCGCATTAACTGTACCCAAACCAACACCACATTCATTGGCAATTTGTCTTTGAGTCATGGATATGTGTGTGTGTGTGCCGAGAAAGAGTACAAATTTTTGAATGCTTCCTTGGAGATGTATACATTTTATAGCTACACAAAATGAATAAAAGACTACAAATGTCAACTTGTTTACACTATTAAAAATGCACAACACCATTAATAAACATCGTAGAGACAGTTAAAACATGCAGCACTTAACCAAAATAGTGAAATAAAACCAAAACCAAAAATAATAAACCAAAACCAAAATTATTGTGAACTGAAACAAAAACCAAACTAAAACCAAAAACATGACGAAAATTCGGCTTGTTTGGATCACTTTGTTTGTTACTGTATGTGTGAGATGAGTTATGAAATATATAAAGCACAGGACACAAAAGTTAATGCAGAAAGCTAATAAGGAGTATGAAAAGAACAGAAAATGTGCAGGCTAAAGACAATCCAAAGGAATTTTATCTTTATGCTGCAAGTAAAAGACAGAATGAATATGGAAGAATACCTTTACTGAATGCAGATGGTACTCCTGTGTCAGAAGCTAAATGAAATTGTTCAATTAACGAATGCTCACTTTGCTAAGAGCTATCAACTATGGTACGCAGCACTTCCACTTCACTGGATGAAGAGATAGAGGTGAATAAGAATGAGGTTGAAGTGCTGTTGTGTGACCTGGATAAGAATTCGGCTAAAGGAATTGGTCCTTAACCTGTCTGTAAAACTTGAGTTTCAGTTCAGGAAAACTACCAGGAATCGAAAGAATTTATGGCAGCTCTGTTGTACAAGGATGGTGAAAAAACCAGTATGTCTCACTGCTGACCTATAAATATCTCTGGAGTGGTTGTAAAGATTTTAGAGAAGTTTGTAAGAACTTGAATACAGAAATGGAAGGCATGTTTTAGCAATTTGCTCATATTTTATATCAATGTTATGGCTGAGTGTGATAAAGGATTGGATACACTATGATACTATTCCACTTTCCTAAGACATCTGGTAGAGTACCACATGAGAGACTGTTGAATAAACTGGAAAATATGGGACTGGAACTCTTGTCTTGAATAATGAACAGTTGATAGCCAGGTATCAGCAAGTGGTATACGGTGAGTGTGGATCTGCTGGATTTGAGGTTACCAATGGAAGTTACTAGGGGTCAGTCCTTGGAACATTGTTGTTCACTTTATATATTAATGATATTGGAAAGGATCTGACAGAAGAAGTTCAATTCTTTGCTGAAGCAAATATAGGCAAGGGAATGCTACTGATATCAAGAACTTACAGAATAATTTGAATAGGCTAGAAATGTGGGCAAATGATAATAACTATCAATTCAATGTCAGTAGGCATAAAGTTATACATTTTGGCATACAGTAGTCCCCCCCCCTTATCTGCAGGGGATATGTTCCAAGACCCCCAGTAAATGCCTGGAACCAGGGATAGTTTCAGGCATTTACGAACCCTATATATATACTATGTTTTAACTTATACATACATACCTATGATAAAGTTTAATTTATAAATTAGACATGGTATGAGATTAAGAACAATAACTAATAATAAAATAAAACAATTATAACAATATACTGTAATAAAAGTTATGTGAATGAAATCTAAGCAACCTCAGCATATGATTTTTTTCTTTCCTTATAAAGCCGTAAAGTGCTTAAAGGAGCACTTTACGCTTCTCTTTAGCATATCTGAATTGCCAGCATCACTACTCTTGCGCTTTAGAGTACAGTACAGTACAGTACAGAGTGGATATGCTGAAAAAATGGATGATTCACGTCCTAGGCAGGACAGTGCTAGATTTCATGATGCTACTTAGAACGGTGCACAATTTAAAATAAAATGAAATGTTTATTTCTGGAATTTTCCATTTAATATTTTCGGGCTGGGATTGACTATGGGTAGCTGAAACTGTGGAAAGCGAACTAGCTGATAAGGGGGAAGACCATTGTATTATACTGGTAGGATTATGCTACAAGAAACTGATAAGGCTAGAGATCTTGGAGTGATGGTAGATAGGAAGTTGAAGTCATAAGGTCACATAGCAAAAACTGCAAATACAACTCAGAAGGATCTTGCAATGTGTGAACACTGATTCCACTCGCTAACTGCTCAGTGAAAGAAAAATCTAGCTCTTATCCCTTTCTTAATCATGCATAAACTTAACTTCCATGGATGCTCTTGGGTTCTCTCCACCTTCCATAAAACAAAAAATCAGATGATATCCTCTAACACCCCATTCAGAAGTTTATAGACTTTGATCATATCACTCCTATTTTCTCTGTTTATCCAGGGTCTGTAGTCCACGTATTCTCAATCTGTCTTCATAATCTACATTCCATAATCCCAATATAAATCTTTTTAACTCTTCTTTGGATCCTTTACCTTGTAAAAAAGGCAAAATGACTTTCTCTAAGGATAAGGAAGTCATTTTGCCTTTTTACAAGGTACAACCTGGACTACTGTGTGCAGATTTGGTCTCATGGGTTCAGAGGGGATAAAGAAGCTATCCCCTAAAAGATAAAGATGGAAAGGGTGTAAATAAGAGTTACATATATGATATGTGAATTAATCATCATACTTATTCATAACCATAACCTAAATATTTTATCCCAATACCTGAGAACCAAGACTTAAAGACACAATTCCATCTTCAAATGCTGAATGAGTATCCACATGTGGGGGAATACCTATGATTGAAAAAAAACAATTATATGCTGTGAGAAGTGTGTGTGTGTGTTTGTTTGTGTATATATATATATATATATATATATAAACACACTATTGTACAAAACCTAAAGACGAACACTATTTCTGAATATTACAGTCACAAATTCAGACAAATCAGCTTATGGTGAATAGCTGACAATTTCAAATAGAAGGCGGGTACACATTCAACTTTTCAAATCGTGCACAAAGGAGGGGTCACATGATAACACTTAACAGGAAAAAAGGAAAAAGGCTGGGTTAAGCAAATTGTCATTGAAGGAAGCTCTTTTGATGAAGGAATAAAGTTGCAAACTTGGATGTCTTGTAACATTTCAAAGACATCATCTAGATGATTTCATATGGGAAAGAATTACTGGAAAGCTTGAAGGCCACAGAATTACTGATATTCCCAGAGAGTTTGGAATCTCACATAACACTGCACCCAGGCTCTGGGCAGAGTTTCAAACCAATGGAATGCATTCCAGATATTTGCTAAGTGGTCACCCTCACTCTACCATGAGCACGAAGACAGATTTTTGCTTATAATAGCAAAACGTAATTTTGTTGTATTCATAACAATTCATGTGGTGTTGCATTCATAAAAATTGGACAAGATACTAATGGGCTAATGTACTCTTTACAGATGAGAGTCATTTTACACTTTCCTCCAATTCTAGACAATAACCTGTGAAAGTGGTACTGCTTACTATTGCAAGAATGTTCTTGAAAGGGACAGAGACGGCGGTGCTGGGGTCATGGTGTGGGGAGGCATTAAGCTTAATGGCACTGAGCTAGAAGTGCTGGAAAAAGGGACTATGACTGGTGAAAGATATCGCAACAAAGGTCTTCATTGTCATGTTCAATTGTTCCATGATGCTGTAGGTAAAGAATTCATTTTTATGGATGACAATGCCACACCACATCGTACATGAGCAGTAGAAATACTTCTGGGGACCGAGGATAATAACTGAATCAAGTGGCCAGCATTCTTCCCAGATCTCAAACCCCATAGAATAAGTTTGGAATGCAATAGGGAGATACAAAATTCCCCTTCAGAAAACAAAAAAGGCCTTATCCTTGCTCTGAAAGAGGAGTGGGCCAGTTTGCCTCAAGAACTCCTGAATTACTTGGTGCTAAGCATGATACAACATCGTGAGAGTTGCATTGCAGTTCGAGGTGGACTTATTTCATACTGAAATGTCTCTCTGTATAGTTTTCTGTAAGCATTAAACATTAATTCCTTAACTACATCCTTAGGAAATTTGTAACTTTTGCCAAAAACGTATTGCAATTTAATTTGTATGAAATTTATAACACATTTTTTGTGTAATATAATTTATTAGTATGGTTGCATTAAATTTATGTCCACATTTGGCTGTAGTTATTTTCATGTACAGGTAAAAAGTAGTTTGTCCTTAGCTTTTGGACACTAGTGTATTTCTAAAAAAACAAGAGAACTAGATATATAAGTGATCTACATATTTAATATTAAAAGGTATAATCTATCCAATGGGATTATTTACTACTGCATATGCTAACCTCAATTGCAAAACAATACAAAAAAAAGTGTAATAATAAAAAAAATTACCAGCATCACGATGATTGAATTTGACTAGACAGAGACCTTCATGAAGCATATTATTTCTCATCACACCTTTTAAATCTATTAAAATTATTAAGTCTTGTGCTTTCTTTACTTGCTTTCTAATAATATTGCTAATATCATTAATTTCTGCATTCAGGAAAGTATGACTGCCAAGCAATCATGAGGCATATCCATAATCATCAACATACAATACTGTTTGTTACCTTACTCTCCTTTTCTTTTTTTTACTAATACTCCCCTTATTCTTCCCTCTCACCTTTCTTTTCTTACTTTTCCCCTGCAGCACTTGTCAGGACTTTTCCAATAGCTCTAGCTCACATACTGCTCTGTGAAAGACTCTGCATAAGGGCACTATTTCTCCCATTACAGTGACATTAGTATATTCATCGTACTTCACTTCTTTCACACTGTGTTTCTCCTGGGTCACACTTTCATCAGTTGTCCTTTGATCACTCCCTCCTAAATTCTTTTTTGTTCTCTATGACACTGATATATTCCCCATGTTTTGTTTTGTTTTTTTATCTCAAACACATTCACTACATCTCACTTTTGGCAAAGCATCCTCAATTTTGTAATACTTCCAAAACTTTTTCACCATTTTCACTTATCACCACAAATATCTCACTTTCAATAATGAATATATGGCACGTGCGCGTGCGCACACACACACACACACTGACCTCACAAAATCCTTCATATCTCTGGGGAATGGCATGTTCTCTACCACTATTCTGCTATGGTGTCATTGATATAACAATATATAAAAATAAAGCTTTTTAAAATACACTGACATGCAAGAATAGCAAAGATAAACATTAGGAGACTGACAAAATGTTCTGAAGGTCACCGAAAAAGCCTAAAATTATTATTATTGGTTTCTCCATGGATTCTGGACACCCAACTTTTATACACACAAAACCTATCATACCTCTCTTTCACTGTCAGAGCATTCAACTAATTCTGGCAATCCATTCCACTCACTCGCCACTCTCCATGCAAAAATCTAGTCCACACAAATCCTTACTAACCATACTCTTATATAACTTTCAGCGGTAACCCCTAGTTCTCTCTCTCTATCTGTCATATAATGAAAAATTTTCTTTGTGTCCATCTTATAGAACCCCTTTAATAACTTATAAGTTGCTATCGTGTCCTGTCTTTTCTACCTATCAACTAAACTTTGCAATCCACATAACTTCAACCTATTCTCATAGGAAACATTACACAGACCTGATAAGCTTGGTCTCTCTGAATCTTCTCCACTACCTCCTGATTCCCCAAAAAACCCAGCTGACCAAATCTGTATACACAGTAGTCAAGATGCAGCTGAATCATAGCCTTATAAAGAGAGATAATAACCTCCTTATCTTTACTTTTTTGAACATCCAAGTAATCTTTTGAGCTATCTTACCAACTTTTGCAACATGCCCTCTGAACTTCAATTCTGTGCACTATTACAGTGAAGCCCATAGCCTCGTCAATTTAATTCACAATCATTATCCTATACCCATAACGCCAATTTATTTAAATCATCCTCTGCAGGACATCTACATCACCTTTATCAATTATTTGGCTCTCCACTTTGCATCATCAGCAAACAACTGAATATCCTATCTAAATCTTTCCTTGCATCATTAATATAGAAATTAAAGAGTAATGGCCCTAGTACAGAATGATGAGGCACTCCACTAGTCACCCTCATTCTCCTAGATTCCACTTCACAATATACTACTGTCTAGTGTCTGTCTGTCAACCACACCATACTAATGGTGGGCCTACAAATTTCATATCCATTCCCATTTGCTCCAACTTTTGTAACAGTTTTACATGCAGTATTCTTCTAAATGCCTTCATAAAGTCCAGCAATATCACAGTGTAGCACCATTTCCCTTATCTAATTCTGCAGTCACTATTATAAATTGTGAGTAAATTACAAAGGCAAGACCTATCTTTTACAAAGCCATGTAAAATGGCTTTGTAAAATATGACACTCTATGGTGACTGAACACCATAGAGTGTCATATTCTTATCCACCCACTGTTTGGATTTTACCCAACATTTCCAATACCTTAACCACTGCTCCTGAGATATTAATTGGTTTGTAATTTGCTACTTCTGTCTTGGAGCTACCTTTATGTAATGGAACTATCTTACCCTCTTTCCACTTCCTTGAAACCTTGCCAAAGTTAAGACTTAGACTGAACAACTTCATCAGAGGCAATGCCAATTCTCATGCACATTTCACATAGTATGCAGGCTGATATGCCATCCAGTCCCACTGCCATATTAATGAGGGGGGGGGGCTGAATTTTCGTGCTTTTGCACCTCCAACCTCTAACTAATCAACACTCTTTCCAAACATCTAACCTCCAAAACCATTCAAATGCAAATACAGATGAAATTATATTCTTTTTATAATCCTTTATTGAAGTATAAGTAAGCAAAGGAAGATGGCACATGTAGTATCTTCATGACTATGCTACTTGTATATAAAGACTAATGGCTAATTAATGTGAATTAATTACCTTACTTTCCCACAATGCAAAGTACACATCCTTTTGGTGTGTATAATGCCATGAATTATTGGAAGGCCACTAATTTACTCTATTAGCTTCCTATGATTAGCCTCTATATATAAGTAGCTTAAATATGATTACTTCACATGCAAACTTCATTTGCATACATTTGAATATCTCACTTTCAATAATGAATCTTAAAGATTATTTTTCACTTGGTTAGACTATAATAAATTTAGTTTAATCCTTCATCCAACTGTGAGCAAACAAAGTTTGCACCTGAAAGCATCTTCAGGACTGGGGTAAGGTAGTACAACACCAGGCAACTCATTGCAAAGGTGGAGCAAGCTTACATCACTCCTATCTCCCATAATGCAAAACACATCTCATCACTATGCAAACTTCATTTGCATACATTTGAATATCTCACTTTCAATAATGAATCTTAAAGATTATTTTTCACTTGGTTAGACTATAATAAATTTAGTTTAATCCTTTATCCAAGTGTAAGCAAATAAAGTTTACACCTGAAAATATCTTCAGGATTGAGGTAAGGTCGTACATCCCTTGGCAACTCATAGCAAAGGTGAATCAAGCTCTCATCAATCCTTGTCTCAGTATCTTCCATAATGCAAAGCACATCTCCTTGCAGATATGTATAATGTTATGCATTAAGGGAAGGGCCACTACCCAGACTAGTTTCGACCTTTACTGAGGTCTCTTCAGTGGGAGCCAGGCCCAAGTGGAGATATCTGGAACGACTTCAGGGTTCCAGTAAGCTGCATGGTGGTCTCACATAGGACCACCCACTAAAAGCAATAAAATTTATCTATCACCTAAACTTATATATGTACACACACACACACACACACCCCGTGTGGCTAGTCTTTAGCATTCTTGTTAGTTCTTGATAATATGCTTAACTTATCAGGAGCATGGACTCTATAAGATATCAAAAATTTTCTAGGATGCAGGCCTTATGCAGTTTTCATTTCATCACATTCTGTTGTTACCTCAGATTGGACCCATGGCAGATCCCTGTTTTGAGAAGTTTCCAAGTTTCCCTTTAAATGCTTTATGAGCAGTTTACTCAAATGTGGCAAAGTCATCATTTGCCATATTTTGAATGATCTGTGTCTTTAGTCATTATTATTATTATTATTATGGGTATCTCCATGGAGTCAGTAGACTCATCATGGGAGACCCAAACTAGCAAAACAATATCTGTCATATCTCTTCTTGAATTCATTTACAGACGAAGAGCTCACAACTAAGTCAGGCAATGAATTCCATTCATTCACCACCCTCCAGGCAAAAAACCTTGTTCTGACACCCTTGTTAACCACACTCTTTAATTTCCAGGGATGACCTCTTGTTCTTCCATCACTATCACACAGCTGAAACATTTCCCCTGCATCAATCCTATAAAAACCTTTCAGTAATTTAAATGTTTCTATCATATCCCCTCTTCTCTGCCTATCAACCAACCTCTGCAATCCACAAGCTCTCAATCTGTCAATGTAGGGAGCATTTTTTACATCACTCACCAACTTAGTCACTCTTCTCTGAACCCTCTTCATTGCCAAGGAACCCAGGTGACCAGACCTGAGCACAGTAATCCAAATGTGGAAGTATCAATGCTTTATAAAGGGGAATAATAACCTCTTTATCTCTGGATGTCAGTGTGTTCCTCAACAACCAAGTAATCCAATGTGCAATCTTGGACACCTTAGCAATGTGCCCCCTGAACTTCATCTCCCTATCTACCAACACCCCTAAGTCCCTAGCCTCATCAGTCTCTTGGAGTACTGTTCCATCAATGTATTACACAGCTGATAATCTTTTAATCCCAAAATGCATGACTTTACACTTTTCTACATTGAACTGACATCCATTACCTTTTGTCCATTCTACCAGCTTGTTTTAATCATCCTGCAACTTTCAACATCAGCTTGATTTTTTATTGCGCTACCCAACTTTGCATCATCAGCAAACAACTGAATATCTCCCTTTAAACCATTTCCTATATCATTTATATACAAATTAAACAACAATGGCCCAAGCACAGAGCCCTGAGGCACACAACTGGTCACCTGCCTCATCCTGGACTCTTCTCCTCCATAGACAACCTTCTGGTATCTCTCCCTGAGCCATTCTCCTATCTATATCACCAATTTAGTATCCATTCCCATCTGCTCCAATTTGCATAACAGTGTTCCATGGGGGTATCCTGTCAAAAGCCTTAGCAAAATCCAGAGGTACCACTGTGTAGCCAGTTCCTTTGTCTAATTCAGATGTCATTGTATTATGAAAAGTTAATAGATTGCTAAGGCAGGATCTACCTTTAACAAAACCATGTTGGCCTCTATAGAGTATCATATCCTGATCCACCCATTCTTGAATTTTGTCTTTAACCAACTTTTCCAATAATTTTACCACTACTCCTGAGATGGTTATTGGCCTGTAATTAACTACCACAGTTTTAGAGCCACCCTTATGCAAAGGAACCACTTTGCCTAATTTCCACTCCCTAGGGACCATACCAGAGTTCAAACTTAAATTAAATATCCAAGTAAGAGGGGTTGACAATTCCTTTGCACATTCACGCAACACCTGAGCTGATATTCCATCTAAACCTACAGCAGTGTTTGCATTTAAATTTTGCAATATATTAAATACCTCTGATTTCTTAGCTTCAATTCTCACATTAGTTATTGCTACAGGTACAGAAATATCCTCACTTGGGTGATAGACTTTTGAAAAGTGATCACTCAGTAACTCGACTATTACATCTGATTTTGTCACCTCAGTACCATCAGCACCCACTAAAGTTATCCTTCCGAAGTCATTCTTCCTTTTACTTGCCACATGACTCTTTGGGATTACCCTTGATCTCTTTGGCTAAGGTCTTCTCATAATCTGATTTAGCTTTTCTAACTATGCTGGTAACCTTTCTAGCTTCAGCCTTGTACTGTTCATGGGTGTACTGATCGCCTTGTAAATTCTCCATAACATTTTCTTTTTTTGCAGATCAAGCTTGATACTATTGCTCATCCATCTAACGCCTGCCTTGTTTGACTTCCTGACCATGGGGACACAATCTGATATTGCTTTCCTCAGATACCTGCTGATTTTATCTCATGCACTGCTAACATCTTTCTCCTGCAATATGTTCTGCCATGGGATGACTGCAAGCTCACTCTGAAGCTTGTTATAATTGGCTAACCTGTAGTTCCATATATACCCCTTCTTAACAGAAAAATCCACAAATTTTGCAACCTCTCAAGTCAATACCACATGATCACTTTCACCAATTGGAGGTAATGAGGACACCTTACTTATGCATATATCCTCTGAACCAATAACCAGGTCCAACACTCTCACACCGTGTTGCATTAGTCATGTTGAAAGTTTATTTTTCACTTGGTTAGAGTATAATAAATTTAGTTTAATCCTTTATCCAAGTGTGAGCAAACAAAGTTTGCACCTGAAAGTATCTTCAGGACTGGGTTAAGGTGGTACAACACCAGGCAACTCGTTGCAAAGGTGGAGCAAGCTACCAACACTCCTATCTCAGTATCTCCTATAATGCAAAACACATCTCCTTGCGGATATGTCTAATGTTATGCATTAAGGGAAGGGCCACTACCCAAACTAGTTTCGACCTTTATTAAGGTCTCTTCAGTGGGAGCCAGGCCCAAGTGGGGATATCAGGCTGAAGCATTAGCAGGTCATCTCTACCTATAGGAATAAACTTTCAACATCTTTCTCTAAATCCAGAGTAATTTAATAAAAAAGGTGGCACACCTTTTGGCAACTCCTATAGGTAGAGATGACCTTGCTATTGCTTCTGCCTGGTATCTCCACATCTGGGCTTGGCTCCCACTGAAGAGACCTCAATAAAGGTTGAAACTAGTCTGGGTAGTTGCCCTTTGCTTAATACATAACATTACATATCCACAAGGAGATGTGTTTTGCATTATGGGAGATACTGAGATAGGAGTGATGTAAGCTTGCTCCACCTTTGCAACAAGGTGCCTGGTGTTGTACTACCTTACCCCAGTCCTGAAGATACTTTCAGGTGCAAACTTTGTTTGCTCACACGTGGATAAAGGATTAAACTAAATTTATTAATGAATCTTAAAGGATTCAACAAGAATGTTTTCTTGGCAAGTGTAATTTAATTTATAACCAAGTGAAAAAACTCTCTAAAATATATTTCCCATATAAAACTAGCTCTAATCCAGATTAGAGCTAGTTTTATATGGGAAATATATATATTATATATGGGAATTATATATGGAAAATATATGACTTCTAAATTAATTCAACTTTGGTATCTCTTCTGTGTCTGTTCATCTTCGGGCCTGATTCCAGGAAACAGAGTGGTTATGCTTAGAGGTAGGTTTTGCCTGTCACTGAGTAGTGCCACCAATAAAAGTTTGATTTGATAAGTTTAGAAATGATACTATAGATCACTCAGAGTTTTTGGAAAGGGGGGTTCCTCCCCCCCCCACACACACCTTAACTGTACCTCAATAAAGGTCGAAACCAGTCTGAGTAGTAGGGTGACAGTGATCATGTAGTACTCACTTGGGAAGTGACTAAGTTTATGAATGTTCCATTCAGAAAAGGTTACATGCTGAACTACAAAGCAGGAAATTATGATCAACTGAGGTGTACTAAGTTCACTGAAATGGGATTGGTTGATGAATGGAAAAAATATCAAAAGTGCATGGGAAGCATTTAAACAATACTTAAATGATGCGATATCGGAATATGTCCCGAGAGTTCGATGAGTAAATAGGGTAGGAGTCAAATGGATCTGTAATAGTATAAAGCAAGAGATTCGTATGAAAAGAATGATGTGGAAGGAACACCGTGTGCATAAGGATGATGTCCATTATGAATGTTATAAGCAGTAGGCTAGAATAGTCACAACTGTGGTATGGAAAGCAAAATCTGAGTATGAAAAGAAACTGGCTCTGCATGCTAAAGATAACCCAAAAGAATTCTAACGATATGTTGCAAGTAAAAGAACGAATGAACATGAAAGAATAACTCTTCTAAATGCAGATGGTGTGAGGGTTACAGATGCAGAAGAGGTTGTTCAGTTAATGAGTGCCCAATTTGTTAAAAGCTATCAGCCTGGTGTATGCAACATTGAGCACACTGTTACTTCTTCACTAGATGAAGAAACGCAGGTGTATGAGGATGAGGTATTGGAGCAGTTGCACAAATTGAATAAGAATTCAGCAATAGGGACTGATGGGATATCAGAATGTGTGCTAAAAGAGTGTTCAGCTGAACTGGCCATTCCTTTGCCCAGGCTGTTTAATCTGCAGGAACGTATGGCAATTCCATAGCACAAGGGTGGTGCAAAGACCAATGTATCCAACTATCGACCAATTAGTATCTCAGGAGTGGTCGTGAAGATTTTGGAAAACTTGGTTAGAGCTCGCATTCAGAAATGGGTTGACAGTGAATCTCTACTTTGCAATGAGCAACAAGAGTTTACTAAGGGAAGGTCATGTTTTAACAACTTGCTCACATTCTATAACAATGTTATCATTGAAATAGACAATGGGAATGGATGCACCATGATACTTTTGGATTTTGCAAAGGCTTTTGACAGAATACAGTATGGTAGACTGTTGCATAAATTGGAGAATATAGGTTTGGGTTATAGAATATTAGCATGGTTAAGAGGATGGCTGACTGACAGATATCAAAAAGTAGTATACAGGGGATGTGAGTCTGGAAGGTTTAAGGTAACTAGTGGTGTACCACAAGGATTAGTGCTTGGTCCACTGTTATTCAATCTGTACATTAATGAATTGGGAAGGATTTGACAAGCGACATACAGCTATTTGCTGATGATGCAAAGATAAGTAGGGGTAATCAGGAATGCTGCTGATATGCAGTACTTGCAGAATGATTTGAATAGGCTGGAACTGTGGGCATGGGAAAATGGATGTCAGTTCAATGTCAGTAAATGTAAAGTCATTCACTTCAGCATGATTAGATATCCAATGTCATATTATATTGGTGGGATTGTGTTAGAAGAAACTGATGACACTAGGGATCTTGGAGTGGATAGGAAGTTGAGTTCAGGGACTAGCTAGCAAAGATTGCAAATACAACTCAAAAGATAATTGCAATGCTGAAAAGAACATTCACAAATAAAGATAAGGATGTCATTTTGCCTCTTTACAAGGCCTTGATAAGACCTCTTGGACTATTGTGCACAGGTCTGGTCTACTGGCTTCTGTTGGGAGAGAAAGAGAGAGAGAGAGAGAGAGTGCAAAGGAAAGTATTAAAAATGATATCAGGTTTGTGGAATACTGATTATGAAGACAGATTGAGAATTCGTAGACCGCAGACTCTAGCAGACAGGAAAAAAAAAGGGGGGGTGACATGATTGAGACTGACAAATTTCTGAAAGGGTCATACAGGATTTCGATTGATGGAATTTTTCAATTTATGAAGTTTGGGGAAAGGACAATAGGACATCCTTGGAAGCTAAGAATGAATGCCGCTAAGAATGGAGTGAGGGCTAAATTTTTCACTCATAGGGTGGTACGTGATTGGAATGGATTGCCACTGGATGTTGTCAGTGCAAGCAGTGTGAATGAATTCAAGAATAAGTATGATAGCTGGTGAATGTAGTATGTGGCCTCCCTCGATAAGTCCCTGACTCCCTGGAGGTCTCTCTTAATAATAATAACAATAATAATTATTATTATTATTATTATTAATCTAACAAATAACAAAACAAATTGAAAGAACTGCTGATAAATAATATTTATCAGCAGTTTTATTTATTATTTTATTTATTTATTTATTTTATTATTTATCAGATAATTATTAATTCTCATATGCAACAGACTATCATATCGTTCAGTACAACCTACTGTCCGTGCGGTTAGCCTAGTGGCTTTGTGCTTCACAACCATATGCCTGGGACAAGGAGTGTCCTAAGTTCGATTCCTGTCAATGATGCGAGGAGTAAGAATCTTCCTCAGCCATAGCCAAGTTAGTGGTCTTGGGCATGGACAGTAGGGTTTTTTCCCTCCAGTTTATCTGGGGTTTTTCATCCCACAACAGGCAAACCAGTCTCGTGAACACACACGAAATACAGCCAGGAATACTGACCCAGCCATAGGCCTGATTCGTCAGCCTGTGCCGATTTCAGCACCTGGATAAAATTTGGGGGAAACTAGATGGGGCTGTATCCCTCCCCTATAAAAAGGGAACTCATGGCTACTGTACCATCACATGGTAAGGAAGGAAGTACAACCTACCGTGATGCATGTAAGAAAGTGATTATAATAATAGTCAGCGGCCAGATCGGTTTGAAAGCACTAGTTCTCGTCTAATCGTCTGAAGTTAAGCAATCAAAATCTGAGCCCAGTTTGTACTTGGGAGGGTGACCACCTGGGAATCCTGGGTGCTGCTGCCATTAACTTTTTTGATGGTGAGTGGCCTGTGGAATGCTCCCTATGAGGATAGATTGAAGGGGTGTGGATTGCAGAAGTTGGTTGATAGGAGAAAAAGAGTGAATATGATAGAAACATTTAAGTTACTTAAAGGGTTTTATAGGATAGATGCAGGAGAAATGTTTCAGAACTTGGCTAGAGGGACCAGAACAAGGGTTCATCCCTGGAAGTTGAATAAAAGTGTGGTTAATAAAAGTAAGGGGGTGTGAGGCCTATATTTTTTGCTTGGAGAGTTGTGAATGAGTGGAATGGGTTGCCAGAGTCAGTTGTGAGTGTTCTGTCTGTTAATGGGTTCAAGGAGAGGTATGATAGATTGGGTCTCTCACGATGAGTCTTTGGAGTTCATGATGGAAGCGCCCATATAATCAGTGGCGGCTTGTGGCTTGAAACCGTGGGGGTGCCGCAACTTTCGAAATATACATACACACTCTAAGTAAGTGTATACGTGTAACTTTTTTCTTGACTACTTGTATTAGAAACTATAACTCATTTTTTAGGAATGTTAGTCAAGTGAGTAATATTTATTATCCGACCAATTTCACCGATTTTTGCTATCGGCATCTTCAGGGATACAATTGGTAAGCGATATGAAGGTGACAGACTAGGTTTTAACTGACAGTTCAAATTCATACAAAATTAATACTGTGCGTGAGACAATACGCGTGTCGCAGTTACATAATTTATTGGTTGTAATGTAATTGGCATGAAAGTTCATTTCTTTAGCGTTTAGTGATCTAATTAAAGTTTTCCAAATATCAGGTAGGATTAGACCTTGATTCTTATTTAGGTTTCCTGTTGAAGGTTCTAGAATGGTAGTTCTCTTCTATATATGGCATATGACTCTTATCCCACTCGATAAGATGGTTGGTAGTGGCAAATGGGAAGAAAGGCCTGAAATATCTTGTCTGTTAAGCATACGCCAAACTTTGCCACTGTACGTGGTAACCGCTCCATTCCCGGGAACAAAAAAATTTGCTATCGAGCTTCACGAGCACTCATCAAGCAGGCTATACATGACAGATTCAGAAAGAAAAATCAAGCTTATTCTTACATCCACAATACTAAACGTAGACTGAAAACCTTAATGTCCCCTAAAGAGTGGGCAGGCTTCTCTGAAATCACCCAAACACACATCAACGACTACGCGATGTTAACTGAAGCTCGACACACAAAAAAATGGTATGCCTTAACAGGCACAAAATACATTACACATACTATTCCCTATCTTTCTGACACCTTCACCTCACGACCCACACTTGACAACTCCATCAAAAACCTATCGCACCACGTTCTCACACCGGACGAGATCATCATCCTAAACAATGGTCTAAACTTCGCGATATCCCCTAAATTCGTACCGAAAAAAGACATCATCATCGAAATCCAAGCGAAACTTGAAAATGACCCAAACAGAGACACAATATTCCAAAAGATAAACAACATTATAAATAGCAAAATAATAGTAAAACCCAACATCACTCCCAACTTACAAAGTGCCCTTTTATCTTTAAAAAATAACCCCGATATCATGATCACAAAAGCTGACAAAGGTGACACCGTTGTCATCATCAATAAAACGGATTACCACAACAAAATAATGGCCGTCTTAAACGACCAACACACCTACCAAATAATCCACAATGATCCTATCCCCGACCTCATAAAACAGATAAACAGCACCCTACACACCTTAAAAAGTCAAAACAAAATAGATAAAACCACAATGAGACACACAACCCCCCCGCACTACTCGCACCCCCTATATGTTCGTGAACATCAAAACCCACAAAGACGGTTATCCGATATGACCCATAGTCTCCTACAAGAACACCACCACAGCTCCTTTATCCAAATTTGTTGCCAAACTCATCAAACCACTACTAACAACGTCTATCTGTATGATCAAAAATACAGATGACCTATTCTGGAAATTAAGCAACACTACTCCATCCCAGGATGACATCCTCTCCTCACTAGATGCAACTTCATTATACACCAACGTGGATGTTCCCAAAACTTTAGACATCATACACACACTACTCTCCGAGGACCACACCCTACACACACGCACAAAATTAACACCAAATGACATCATTAGTTTGATTAAACTCACAATATCCGCCAACTTCTTTAAATTCAACAACTCCTTATATGTTCAAATTTTCGGTCTCCCAATGGGCCAAAACATCAGTGGACAATTAGCGGAGTTATTCCTGGCGCACATTGAATCACTTCTACTCCACCCTTCCCCCCCCCCCCCCGGCATCACCTTCTATGGCAGATACGTAGACGATATTCTATGCATTGGCAAACCCTCACACATCTCCACCTTACAAACATCCCTCAACGATTTTAGCAACAGACTACAATTCACCATGGAAACAGAACAGAACAAATCCATCAATTTCTTAAATCTTACATTAATCAGAAGCCATAACAGAATTGCCACGAAGATATTTCACAAGCCCACACATGTCGGAAACTACCTCCATTTCAATTCATACCACCCATATTCCGTTAAAAAATCAGTCATCCTATCACAATTTATCAATGTTTACAAATTCTCCACCAACAGCAATTTTCTTAACACTGAACTCAAGTATTTAACACATGTTTTCAAAAATCGTAACTACTCCACGCATCTAATAAATTATGCAAACTTTACGGCAAAATGCCGTCTTAACAATAATACAACAAAAGCAGACTTCCCGACACGCATGGTCATCAAATTGCCATACATCCAAAACACATACAAATACATTTTCAAAAACACAAACTATAAGCTAGTATTCACCACATACCATAAATTAGGAACTCCTAAAACCTACTAAATCTCTCACTTATAAAGAATTATTTGAACACCACAACGTAGTCTACAAATTTCCTTGTCAAAAAGACTGTGACATCACCTACACGGGCTCTACAATTAGGTCGTTATGGACTAGACTACAAGAGCACTTCAGGGATTGCAATATTCCCATTCCAGAATATCTGAACACGAAAAAACATCGCAACATCAAAAAGAAAAACAAACCACAAAATACAGGGAAGACTGAAATTGCAGCTCATGCCCTTGAACTAAAAAACATTCCCCAAATTGACAAAGCCATAATCTTTGACAAACAAGAAAACGAAACGATGCTTAGAATACCCGAAACTATTGCCATAAAATGTGATGGTAATTCTATCAACGTCCACCTACCTAATTTCCGAATGTTGGACGTTCCAAAACTTACAAATTAAGCCATGCCTCCGGCCATTTAGCGACAACAAATGCCCAAATTTGGCAGATACATCTTGCAGCCTTGACATAGCCCTACAGTCATTCCCACAAAGTTCCGACGATGGTCAGACGATGACCGAAACAGTCCACACCCCGCAAACCCTTGCCCCAGTTTCCACATAAGGATACCCTTCCCCTTCCTTCCCCCCCCTCTTCCCACAACAAAATAATATATATATATATTTATATATATATTATTAATTGTAACCCAGGTTCCCAAACTTATTTCCCGTGTCCCAAGTACATCCCCATGTTCTTTCCCTCTCTTCCCCCCCCTTCCACAAGAGCTTGGATTTAGAAGGCATCTTTAATCCAAAATCAAGGTATGTACATAATTTTTCAACATTTTTTATTCTGCCATAATTGCCTTCTACACTCGCCCGTAATGTCCTAAATTATATATATATATACCCCTTTTGAGTTATGTTAGCCAATGTATTAAATATAAGGGACACTCCTAAACAAAAACAGGCTAAAATATAGCCGTTAATTATATTAATCTTGTCTGTTGTTTTTAACATAGCCTATGTGCTCCTTCTGTCTTGTTTCGAAGCTTCTAGAGGTCTGACTAATGTAACTAACACCACAGGAACAAGGTATACTGTATACTCCAGAGTACTTGTAGAACGGATTGAGGGTCTTTCGGTGATCTTAAAAATTTCCGAATAGTATTGACTGGCTTGAATGTTACTCTAATATTGTGTGGTTTTAGAAGGATAGCCAATTGTTTGGAAAGGGTGCTAACAAATGGAATAGTTACAGTGCTGATGTATTGGGTGTCATCATGTTGTCTTTATGGTATATCTGAAAAGAAAATCTTGTTGATGAGTCTTTTAGGATAACCATTTAAGGATAGCGCTCTGGATATTGTAGTTAATTCTTCTTGTAAGTCATCTTGGTTTGTGGTATACTGTATATAGCTCTTTTCTTAAGCATATGGATAATGCTAAGTTTCTGGAATATCTGATGTGATGAGTTGAAATGGAGGTAACGTCCAGTTCGTAAGTTTTCTATACACAGAGAGGTTGATATTCTTATTCGTTTGTTTCTTTATTAGGATGTCTAGGAATGGAAGTTTTTCATCTTTTTCAATTTCTAATGTGAATTTGATAGTATGGCGGAAATGATGATTTTGTTGAGATATTCCATTAAAGTGTATACGTGTTTGGATAAAATATCAAAATTATCGTAAAAATTTTTTTAAAAAAACTAAACATGAAAAAACATTGTTTATTATCAATAAAATTATGCAGTTTGGTATAATTCAAAATTACTTAAAAATAAAATATATTCTTCTTGTTTTGTTTCATGAAAAAATATTGTTTATTATTGATAAAATCATACAGTTTGGTATAATTCAAAATTACTTAAAGATAAAATCCATTCCTTTAATTATAATTAAAGGAATGGATTTACAATTTTTGGACATTACAATTAAATCCTTTAATTGTAATGTCCAAATATTTAAAGAGACGGAGTAAACACGAAAAGCACTACAAACACTCTACTACTGGCACAAACTGCATATAAACAACAGTGGAACTGTGCGACGGACAGTACCGCATTACGCTAATAGCTCGCATCTCACTATGACGTGCATATGCTTGCACGCATAGCAATACGACACTGTGGTAAACACAGTGCTGCTAGTGTCCATCACCCTCCTAAGTGCTACAAGATGGATTTTTATTATTTTTTATACAAAATAAGAGAATTGTATAGCATTGTTGATGATAAAATTAAATATTACAAGCAAATATAAATAAATTAATAAATATATTTAGATATCGAGAAAAATTGGGGGTGCTGCAGTTCTGCAGTGCCTATGCACGAGCTGCCCCTGTGTATAATAATAATAATAATGGCAGGGATATGACTAGCATTGTGAAAAAAGGAGAAAAAAAATTGTAACTTACCCTGTCCTGATAAATAGTGATTAACAGTTAACTGATCTGGAAATGTTGTAAGGTGGCCTAATTCCACTAACTTTTTCAGATGTTTCTTGCAAACTTGAGGTATCTTTTCAGTCAAAGGCTTTTCTTTATCCACATTATTAGTGCTGTAGTTGAATTCATAACCATAGTGTTTCACTCTTCGATGTTTCAAATTCTGAGGTACTATTAAAAAAATACTGATTTAAATAAATTATAAATGGAATCAGAAGTTGATTTAAACTGCTATAAAGAATCATAAAATGTATGGCTGACCCACATTGCAGTAAACACCGTTATAACAAACTAACGAATATCCCTAGCTAAAGCACTGTAACCAATGCTATTTAAATGAAATTTGCTATAGCATACTACTTCTAGTTCACATGAGTTAGCTATACTGTGAATCACATATAATGGATGATCATCATCAGCACTTTTTTTTTATTAAAAAAATCATTATTTGCTAAAAAAAATAAAAATAAAAAGGATACAAAAATAAAATGAAAACATTATTTACTGATTCATATTTATGAATTTAGGAACACAAAACACACATGTTGAAAAGATTATTTTACTGATTAATAATAAAATAATAATACGTTTCGAATCCTGTATTGAGGTCATCTTCAGAAGGATACATTCAGAAGTATAAGAACAAGTTACATGCTGTTGCACTCTATACAAGTAAATTACATCTACATTGTTAACTAATCTTTTTTCTTAGCCTGCCCTCTAGTGAAAAAAAAAAAAAATTAAATAAATAAATAAAATAAAATAAACAAAAATAAAAAAAAACCTACAATAAACTCTGCTAAAGTCCTCACGTACTAGGATTCTTCTGGAATTATACAGTTTATATTGTTATATTATGATTATCTTCTGGATTTGTACAGTGCAGGTTGCTATTGAATGTTCAAGAAAAAAAAAAAAACACTTCACTAGGTCTTGTATTGAGATTTTTCTTCGTGGTTGCTATGAAGGTTGTAGATAGGTCCTCCACATTCTTGGAATTGTTAGACCATCATTTTTATTCAGATTCGGATCATGTTTGAGCATTTCACATGCTTCCTTGAATTTCTGCTTGAACCAAGTTTTGGTGCGGTGTGGGGACTTTGTACCTTTCCAGTCAATTCTGTGGTATGTTTGGAGTACGTGGTCAGAGGTTTTTCCAAAATGGAGGTATTTTATGTGACGTTTGTGTTCATCCTTTCTGATTGGGATGGTTCGCCCTGTTTCCCCTATGTATGGTATGTTACACGTGCAATCTATTTTGTAAAACCCTGGTGGGCTAATTGTGGCAGGGGGATCATTGGGAGAATTGAGTACGTGTCTTAATTTTGTCGGGGGTTTAAAGGTGGTTTTGATGTTGTATTTGTGTAGTGTTCTGTCTATTTTTTCTGAAATGCCTCTAACATATGGTATAGCAATAGCTATTGCTATACCATATGTTAGAGGACCCAATCAGAAAGGATGAACACAAACGTCACATAAAATGCTATTGCTATACCATATGTCACATAAAAACCATATGTCATACCATATGTCACATAAAACATATATACCATATGTCACAAAATAATAGCTATTGCTATACCATATGTTAGAGGACCCTATCAGAAAGGATGAACACAAACGTCACATAAAATGCTATTGCTATACCATATGTTAAAGGCATTTCAGAAAAAATAGACAGAACACTACACAAATACAACATCAAAACCAACTTTAAACCCCCGACAAAATTAAGACACCTACTCAGTTCTTCCAAGGATCCCCTGCCACACTTAGCCCACCCAGGGGTTTACAGAATAGATTGCACATGTAACATACCATACATAGGGGAAACAGGGCAAACCATCCCAATCAGAAAGGATGAACACAAACGTCACATAAAATACCTCCATTTTGGAAAAACCGGCCTTTCTGACCACAGAATTGACTGGAAAGGTACCAAGTCCTTACACCGCACCAAAACTTGGTTCGAGCGGAAATTCAAGGAAGTATGTGAAATGCTCAAACATGATCCGAAGCTGAAAAAAAATGATGGTCTAACAATTCCAAAAATGTGGAGGACCCATCTACAACCTTCATAGCAACCATGAAGAAAAATCTCAATACAAGACCTAGTGAAGTGTTTTTTTTTCTTTTTTTTCTTGAACATTCAATAGCAACCTGTACTGTACAAATCCAGAAGATAATTGTAATATAACAATATAAACTGTATAATTCCAGAAGAATCCTAGTACGTGAGGACTTTAGCAGAGTTTATTGTAGTTTTTATTTTATTTTTGTTTATTTTATTTTATTTATTTACTTAATTTTTTTTTTTCACTAAGAGGGCAGGCTAAGAAAAAAGATTAGTTAACAAGGTAGTTGTAATTTACTTGTATAGAGTGCAACAGCATGTAGCTTGTTCTTATACGTCTGAATGTATCCTTCTGAAGATGACCTCAATACAGGGGTCGAAACGTAAAGTTATTATTTTATTATTAATCAGTAAAATAATCTTTTCAACACGCATGTTTCGTGTCCCTAATTCATAAATATGAATGCTGATCACCATGTAACCTTAAAAGAAAGAATTATTTACTGATTATTTTACAGGAAATTAAGTATATAACACGTAAGTAATAGTATAATAATGTTTTGTTTTATACAGCAAACAGAAAAAAAAAGTTTTATATAGCAAATATCTTAACAATGGACATAGTGAAAAATGCAAATTTCATTAAATAACTAAGCTTATATGCACACTAGAGAATTACATAAAAATTATTTTTAATTTTTTTTAACAATAATATAAAATATAATGTAAAAATATAAAATATAACATATGAAAAAATATATTGAAAAAAGTTTTACATAGCAAATATCTTCACAATGGTGAAATATGTAGATTTCATTAATTAACAGCTTTTTTGCATACTAGGTAAATGCAAATATAAGTGACTGAATATCAGAAATTTCTAAACATACTTCCTCTGTATAATCTATGTAACTGTTAATAAAGGTGCCAGTATGCATGCACGCACCATACACACCATGGTGTATTGTTCTGGTGTTACCCACAAAAAAAGACTGCTTACAACAATATATAAAAAGGCTATAGCACTTGATGGTATATCAGCATGTATCTTGAGGGAATGTTCCAGGAAGTTAACAACAGCATTAACTTCCCTTTTTAATATGAATGTTAGATTGGCCCAAGTTCCAAAAACATAAAAAGAGGGCAAAATTATTCTGCTTCATAAAAGGGGCGATAAGAATAAGATTTTGAATTATAGGCCAATCTGCTTGTCTGGAGTTGTGGTCAAGTTGTTAAAGTGGCTAGTGAGGACCAGGATTCACAACTAGGGCGATAGCAGCAGGATTCTCTTTGATAACATGGGTTTGCTAAAGGAACATCATCTTTTGGCAATCTGCTTACTTATTATAACAAGGTGAGAAATGCATTGGACAAGATTTTGCAAAGGTCTTAAATATTATTATTATTATTATTATTGGGAGGGCGCTGTGTAGGCATACGAAAGGTTGCATGGTTGTATCGCTGGTCCCGTTTTTATAGTTTTAATGTGGTTCTAACTCCTGTTTTTAATTTAAAAGTGTCATAAAGTGACTCTTCTTGTCACACTGAAGACAGTGATATATAATTCATCGAAACTGGCCAAGTGCAATCCAAAATCTGAGTGTGCTAAAAATTGAAGCATACACCGCGGTTGCTAACGAGTATAGAAGAAAGAACGTCGCCATCTTTGCAGCTGTTCAAAGGAAGAAAGGTGAGTCATGAAGTGCAACAAGTGTCAGAAGGAATTACCGTTCGACGGATGTTATATAACCTGCAGGAAATGCCACAGCAATCTTCACTTTACATGTTCTGGAGTTTCAGAAACAACTTGGCAACACAAATTCAATGCCAAACGAGAAGAATGGAAGAAACTAGAGAGAACAAAGAAACTCCACCACCAACGACACAACTGATTACGCCGGAGGAAGAATCGGACGATGAACTGAACAGACAACAAAATACCGGTGAGTCTAATAATTTGAGTTCCGTAAATTTATTACTAGAAAAAGGTTTAGAAAATATAAAAACCAGCTTGGTAGATCTTGTCCAAGAACTATTTGATAAACAGAATAAAGAAATAACCAAAAAAATTAGCGAATATGAAGAGTTTGTTCAATTTAATAATTCAAAAGTCAAAGAAGTCTTACAAACGGTAAAAGACATTAAAACCAGCATTAACTGACAGGCAGCACAATTTGATAAAAGACACATCGGAACTCCGTCAAGAATTTAATTCCCTGAAACTACAATACGAAGTTTTAAACCAACAACAACATAAAGAAGACCTTGTTGTAAATGGTCTTCGAGAAACCGAATCCACAGAAAATCTCAGAGACGTAGTTTTAAATTTAGGCCAGGCAATTGACATTCCCCCCCTACAGCATAATGATATTCAGACCATAAACCGGTTTCCCAGGAAGAACAGAAAACAAGGCTCGCCACGACCTGCACCAGTCATAGATCATCTGACAAACAAGAGACAATCTCATAAAAGCCATAACTGGTAATTAATTTACGGAATTAACAACGCATATGAAGTATTTTAATTAAAGATAACTTTAATGAATCACTTCTATATTTCGGCAATGTCACATTGCCATCTTCAGGAACATAAAGATATGGTATGTGCACTAAGGAACTAACAAAGCAAATGAGGAAGAAAGTAAGAAACTACTTTTGTTCCTAAAGTCCTAATGGTGCCCTCTTGCAGGCTAATTTGGTAGTCTTGGCAGTTGGGCTGAAGTTCTCATAATGAAAGTCTCCCAAATTTGGGGCAGTTTCATGCACCCAAATTTGTTGAGGTTAGGAACGTTTTTTAGAGCTGCTGAAGATTCTTTGAATAATCTTTCGTATTTAAACTTGCTGCGATGGATTATTTTTGTTTTCTTCCAACGAATTTTATGATGGGTATCTAAGGCATGGTCTGCCAACCCAGAGCGGCTGTACTGGTGAAAACGGATGTAGTCTTGGTGTTCTGAAATCCTGATATTTGTTGTTCTGCCTGTTTGGCCAAAGTAGGACAATTTGCAGCTGCAAGGGACCTGGTATACATCAGGTAGGTCTAGGGGAAGTGGTTGGTCTTTGGTAGAGCGGATAAGGGATGCCAACTTTTTATATGGTCTGTAACAAGAAGGTCATATTTTTTGAGGATATTAGTTATTTTTTCAGAGGGGCCCTGGATGTAGGGGATAGTGATAGACTTGGTGTAGTCTTTATTGTGGAGGGGGGGGAGGGGGGGTTGTGGTTTATAGGTTTTAGTATTTTTTGGATTTTTTTGGGGTTATAGCCATTGGCTAAGAAAGTGTTGAGGATGTGGTTTAGTTCCATAGTCAGGGCCTTGTCATCTGAGCAGATTAATTTTGCCCTGTTATATAGTGTTTTTATCACCCCATATTGTTGTGAGGGGGGGGGGGGGATTGCTGGTGAATGTATCTGCCAGTGTGGGTGGGTTTTCTGTAAACAGAGAAAACCAAAGATCCATCAAGCTGGCGGGTGATTAAAGTGTCTAGGAAGGGGAGGGTGTTGTTTTCCTCTTTTTCTAAGGTGAACTGGATTCTGGGATGTTGGTTGTTTAAGTGTGTTAAGAAGGAGTGGAGTGTGTCTGAGCCATGTGGCCAAATAGCAAACACATCATCCACATAACGAAGCCAAATAGTGGGTTTTTGTGGGGCGGAGTTTAAGGCTTTCTCTTCAAATGTCTCCATAAAGAAATTGGCCAAGGGTGGGGAAAGTGGTGAACCCATGGCTGTCCCCTCTATCTGTTTGTAGAACTTTCCTTGCCAAACGAAATAGCCTGAGTTCATTGTGAACTGAAATAGGGCTGAGATATCGGGAGGAAACTTGGCTTAGATGAGCTCAAGGGTTTCTTTGAGTGGGACATTAGTGAATAGGGAGGAGACGTCAAAACTGACCATTATGTCAGTGTGTTGGAGTGTGAGGTTTTCTATACTGGCTTTAAAGTGGGCTGAGTTTTTTATGTGTGATGGTGTGTTGCCAGTGTAGTGTGTGAGCGTTTTGGCTAAATGTTTGGCTAATTTATATGTGGGGGAATCAATGCCATCCACTATGGGACGCAATGGCACATTTTGTTTATGTATTTTTGGGAGTCCATATAATCGGGAGGGTCTAGAGTTATAAGGTTTAAGTTTGCTGGTGACTTTCACAGGCCAAGAAGTGACCTTCTTAAGGAGTCTGTGGATAGTTCTAATCTGAGAGTTGGTTGGATTATATTCAATGGGGAGGTAAGTAGTACGGTCTCGTATTAAAGAATTTAGCTTACCTTTGTAGTCTTTTTGATTGAGTACCACAGTGGCGCTTCCCTTATCAGCTTTGGTGATTACTATTTTTTTGTTGTTTTTTAATTCTTGTAGGGCTGTATATTCATTTTTGGATAAGTTGGATTTCGGAGGTTTGGCTTTAGTGAGAACACCGACTACATCCAGTCTCACGTTGTTGGCGATGTGGTTAGGCAGGTTGCGAATTCCACGCTCTATTTGGATCATGATTTCTTCAGCAGGTATCCTTTTTGGAGCTAGGGCGAAATTGTGACCACGTGAAAGTGCGGTGAGTGCTTCAGGCTTTAAAACTGCCGACGAGAGGTTGACTACTGTGTTAAGTGGTGGCTGGGGTACAGAAGTAGAAGTCTTTGTCAGGTTTTCGTATTTTTTCACGTGCCGACTACGTATTTTTTCGAATTCCTTTCTTGTCGATGTGCATGAGATGTCATGAAGTATAGACCAAAGATCAAGGCCGAGTGTGTTAGAAAGCTCTTCCTCTAGCGCCCGTAAGGTTTTGTTTTCGTCGGCCAGGAGAACGCGCGTCGCGGTAATTTGTTCTCTTAACAGGGCAAAGCTAGTGCGGTTATAAATGAGTAGAGCTTTCTCGGAAGTGAAACGGTGCTTCAATTTAACACAGTTGGGGATCACTTTGTTATCCCGGCAGCGTTTTAGGAACATCAGACAATTTATTTGCCTCGATATCTTCAACCTCAATTTGCCGTATTGACGGGCCTTTCGTGCGATTGCATCTCCGTGGATGATCATGATTCTAGTAGTAAGACTTATACGTTGGTTAGACATAACTGGTAATTAATTTATGGAATTAACAACGCATATGAAGTATTTTAATTAAAGATAACTTTAATGAATCACTTCTATATTTCGGCAATGTCACATTGCCATCTTCAGGAACATAAAGATATGGTAAGTGCACTAAGGAACTAACAAAGCAAATGAGGAAGAAAGTAAGAAACTACTTTTGTTCCTAAAGTCTTACTACTAGAATAATAAAAGCCAGTAGACTGAAAAAAACCAGTAGGCAAGGATTTAAATGCATCGTCAATCTTTCTATCTGAGTATTTAACACCTTTCAATCAGAATCTTTTGTACCAAGCAAGAAAAGTAAAAACAGAAAAAAGTATCAATTTTTATGGATCAAAGACGGCAAAATATTCTTGAGAAAGTCACAGACTTCAAAGTCTATACAAATAAAAAGCTCAGAAGATATAGACAGGTTGTCAGAGTGAAACAAAAGACTCCAACTTACTTCAATAAGAAGATTTCAACACAACAAAAATGAATGTGAACCATCCGATAGATGTAATTACACCAGAATATATCAGTAATTGTACTTTCGAATCGCTTGAGGCATGGAAACAAAACACAGTACAAGCAAGAGGTCTCTCAATCTTGCATATTAACATCAGAAGCATCTGAAAACACTAGTTATTATTACAGGCTTATCTGAGGAATTACACTGATATTATTGATATATTGATTCTTACAGAAGTATCCGTAACTAATGACGAAGTGACTGCTTTCCAAATTCCAGGCTTCCAACAACATAGATCATGCCGTCAAACAAAAAGAGGGGGTGGAATATTAATATTTATCAAACAAAAATTAATAGCAAAAGAAACAGCCTATTAGTTTGGGCATGCTGAAACCCTCTGCCTCAAAATCATTAATATCACGAATACACAGCATCCCATAATACTAAATGCTATTTACAGGCCACCAAACCTAAACATGATAAAATTCTTGCACGAACTCAATTGCTGACTTTCAAGTCAAGAAATATGCTCAACTGAACACCTAATGATAATTGGCGACATAAACATAAATATTGCAAATGAAAACCAGAACAACACTGTACAATACCTAGACACACTATCCATGTATAATCTAATACCAACAATAACATCATGTACTAGAGAAATATTCGGAAATACTATCACTGCCTCCTGTCTAGATCATATAAACGTCCGAGCACCACCAAATATAATATTTTTAGTTTAACTTTCAACACCACCAAATAGTTACACTGCATCAGTCATAAAGTGCACAGTAGCAGATCATTACTTCACCGCTCTAAACCTGCACACCAAGACAATATCCATGCATGTACCACAGAAGAAAAGCGACAGAAAACAATAATAGACGAAGAAATAGTCAACCACGAAATAAGAAAAACAGACTGGGAACACCTGGCATCAGATTCAGCAGATATCTTATACAACAACATTAAACTCACACTGGAGGAAATATATAAGAAAGCTACAAAGAAAGTCCGAATTCGTTCAAAAACAACACAAAATCCATGGATAACACAAAACTTAATCCTAGAAATACACAGAAAGGACACTTTATGGAAAGAATTAAAGCGATATCTAAATAACACAGCTCTAAAAACTGAATATAAGATAACAAGGAATTGCCTTACAACACAAATCAGAAATGCAAAAAGAAGCTACTACAGAGATAAAATAACCTCCGCACAAAACAACATGAAACAAACCTGGCATCTGATCAATGAGATGCTAGATTTTGTTCCCAACACCACCGCCTCCGCAACCATAAAACACAGCTTCATGAAAGATGCAAAACCTATCCAACAACTAGCAAATGACTTTAACCAATACTTTGCAGACTCCATCCAAGAACTACACAGAAATATTCCCCCAATCACAAAACAAGACTCTCCACTTGGACCACAATCAAAACAGACATTATGGTTCCCAACCATAAAAGAAGCAGAACTTCTCTCAGCAATTCATCAAATCAAACTAAACAAAGGCCCGGGAATAGATGTTAGACGTAAAGATATAAAGCAACATGCAACTAGTTTAAGTCCTATCCTACTAAAACTAATAAATAAAATATTTAAAACAGGACAGATACCAAGTATGCTAAAGACCGCCATAATCACACCCATATACAAACAAGGAAAAAGAAATTTAATCAGCAATTACAGACCCATAGCGACATTACCAATTATCAATCAAATTATGGAGCGGATCATACTGAAGAAACTCACAGCATACACTGAAATCTTTCATATTATCCCCAAAACACAATATGGTTTTCAGAAAAATAAGGGAACAAAATCTCTCTTGGAAGACTTTACAGACATAATTAATACCACCTTAGACAAAAATAAAATTGCCATGGTAGTCTTTATAGATCTAACTAAAGCATTCGATACACTTACACATCAAACCTTGTTAGAAAAGCTGAGGCATGTTGGAATTGACGGGCCTCTGCACAGGTGGTTTACAAACTACCTCCAAAATAGAAAGCATATCACATGCATCGGGTCAAACCGAAGCAGAGAGCTACCAATAACCTGTGGAGTGCCACAGGGAGCTGTACTCTCCCCAACTCTATTCAACATTTACATGCACGATATTAATAAGTTACCACTCAAAGGTAAGATATTCCAATACGCAGACGATACAGCAATAATATCCATCCATAATAACGCAAGCATAGCATAGCCCAAACAAATATGCAACATGATATAAATCTGATCATAGATTGGCTCACGAAAAACTCCATACACCTAAACTCAGAAAAGACAAAATTAATGATATTCAGAAATCCACTGACTCGACCAGTTGATAACAAATATATAACCATCCTACATCCACTTTCCAACACAAAAAACACACAGAACAGCAAAACCACTACAATCACTCAGGTTGAAACAATACGATACCTTGGAATTTACTTCGATGCAGATATGAACTGGAATAGCCATATAAACCATCTACACAACAAACTCCGAACAATAAGTGGCAAACTCTACAGGTTAAAAGACATAGTTCCCATACGCCTAAAAACACTAATACGAAGCACTATGCCAAAATATACTAAGATACGCTATAACAACGTATTCTTTCTGTACACCCTACAAATTAAATAGATTAATGTCGCTACAGTACAAAATGACAAAACTGATCTTTTGGGAACAAAGAGAAAATCACGACCTTATAAACATTGCAATGTCAGAACACAAAATACTGACAGCAACGCATTTATGTCACTATGCAGCCTTGCTAAAACATTATTTCGATGCCAACTACAGGACAGTTAGAAATACATACCGTATAACAAGACCTCAGACTACTAATTATATCACATATAATTAGTAGTCTGAGAGGTGGTTACAGGGTTGACACTGTGGAGGTCTTTCGCTTGGTTGAACAGTGGGAAGGAGTGATGACAAGAGGCCATCCCTTTAAGTTACGAAAGGAAACTGTGAGCAAGAGAGTAAGGAGTGGTTACTTTGTTTGGAGGGTGGTCGAGCCGTGGAATGCATTGCCTGATGGAGTGGTGGGAGCGAGAACGGTCAGTGAGTTTAAAGAGTGGTATGATAGACTTTGTGTTTCTCAGGGGGGGGGACCTCCCCTCGATGAGTCTTGACAGACTTTATGTCTTAGGAAGGACCTCCCTCGATGAGTCTTTTGACTCCTTAGAGGCCTGAATAATAATAATAATAATAATATAAATACAATAATCACTACGGAAAGGCCACGCGAAACTTCTACATCCCAGACATGATAAACAAATTACCTTTTGAATACAGAAACCTTACAAACTACAATAGCCTGAAAAGAGCTCTAAGGACATACTACGAACAAGAAACACACACCCAAAATACCATACAAACTTAATGAAACACAATATATTCGCTCAGGCTTCCAGTTCAGCGACGCATCAATACATTCCAAGTCATTGTGTGTGTGCGTGCGTGTGAGTGCGCTTGCGCGAATTTCTCAATCATAGATTTCGTAGCATCCCAACACAGCAAAAAAAAAAACAAAAAACAATACATAATAACCAACTGGTGTCATCCTCAGATAAGCTTACATATAAGCTTCGAGGATGAAAGCAAAAAAAAAATTAGTTCTCATCCAAGATGTCTCATATGTAACCAAATGCATGTAATGTACGTATCACATGAAAACCAATGTATGTAATGTATGTATTATATGTAAACCAATGTACGTAATGTAAATATCACATGTAAACAAATGCAAGTAATCTATCATACGTAAAACAAATGAATGTAATGTATATAATAATTGTAACAAATGTATGCAATGTAAAAAAAAAAAAAAAAAAAAAAATTTTTTTAAAAGTAAATCATGAGTTTACATCGTATGTTTTGTGAAAATAAGGAAACATAATATTTAGATTTCATATGTGTAAATACTGTTGTATAATCACACCTTTTCAAACTTGAAAAAAAAAAAATGGTAAACCACAACATGTAATATTATACAACTTATGTAACTCTGAACAATATAATCGTAAATTATTATTATGATTGTTCATCATCATACGTATCAAGGAGTTAAGCCTAGCATGGCCTGTTCCGGCCTTAGAAGTCATCGTTGAATCATTTAAGAGGGCGTCCTGGTTTTCTTTTTCCTAATGGCTTGTACTTTAAGGCTTGTTTTGGTAATCTTTCTGTTTTCATTCTTTGAACGTGTTCCATCCATTTATGTTTATATTTTTTAATTTTTTCTATTACTGGTTCTTGGTTTAATTCTTTCATAATATCTTCGTTTCTTTTGTAATCAAATAGGGTATACTTTGCAGTTTTTCTCATAAACTTCATTTCTACTGTTGTTAATCTTTGTTTGTCTTTTTGTTTTATTGTCCAGATTTCGCTTCCATACATTAAGACCGGTAAGGCTAATGTATTGTATACTTTTAGCCTGGTTTGTTTTTGAACTAGGTTTAGTTTAAATATAGAGTTAATTACACCTGTTATTTTTAAATATTTTGCAATTTTTACGTTTATATCTTTTTCATTTTCATATGTGATCATACATCCTAGGTAGTTAATGAATTCACCTGTTCTAAGATCTTGTTATCTATTCCTATTTTAGTTCTTGCTGGATCTTGTCCTTTAAAGGCCATAGTTTTTGATTTTTCTGTTGATATTATCATACCATAATCTTTGGATATCTCATTTAGATTTAAAATAGCTTTCTGTAAGTTATCTTCAGAATTTGTAATTATTATTTGGTCATCTTTGCAGATGACCAAATTATTATTTGATAGTGTTTAAGTTAACACTATCAAAGAGGAGAGTGTTTAAGTTAACTGTAGGTGAAAGTTTAATTCCTTGGTGTAAATTTTTACTCCATTTTATTATTATTTCATTTAAGTAGATGTTAAAAAGAGTTGCTGAGAGGGGACATCCCTGTCGGACCCCTTGGTTTATCTCTCTTGTATATGATAGCTCGTGATTGTTATGATTGTTATATATATATATAAAAAAAAAACTGTTATCATCATTACTATTTAAATCTCATTATATGTAGCACAAAGTGCTGAACCTTGTAAAATAATATACTGAATAGATGATCATTGTACATATGTAAATATATGAAAGAACAATAAAAAAAATAAAAAATAAATAATAAAAAAAAAAATTCAAGCCTCCATGGAGTCAAAAGACTCATCGAGGGGAGGTCCCCCCTAAGAAACACAAAGTCTATCATACCACTCCTTAAACTCATTGACCGTTCTCGCTCTCACAACTCCATCAGGCAATGCATTCCACGGTTCGACCACCCTCCACGCAAAGAAACCACTCTTCACCCTCTTGCTCACAGTTTCCTTTCATAACTTCCAGGGATGGCCTCTTGTCATCATCCTTCCCGCTGTTCAACCAAGTGAAAGAACTCCCCAGTGTCAACCCTGTAACCACCTCTCAACAGTTTAAAAGTCTTGATCATATCACCTCTCCTTCTATCCACCAAACTCTGCAGTCCACATTCCCTCAGCCAATTCTCATAACCAAAATTGTACAGTCCTGAAACCATCTTTGTCATCCGTCTTTGTATCCTTTCCACAGTTAATTTATCCCCTTCAAATCTTGGGGACCAAATCTGAGAACAATAGTCTAAGTGTGGTCTGATCAGAGAATTATACAACGGAATGATAACCCTTTTATCTCTGCAGGTCAGTGTCCTTCTCATAATTGCATCAATCATCTGTGTTACCTTCACCACCTTGGCAACGTCCCCTAAATTTCAGGTTTCTATATCATCAACCCCAGATCTCTTGTCTCCCCTACTTCCTCCAGTTTAACTCCTCCCATAGAGTATGCAGCATCCCATCGATGTTTCCCAAACCTCAAGACCTTACATTTCTGCATTAAACTGACATCCCCATTCATTTGTCCATCTATCTAGCTTATTCAAATCCTCTTGCAGGGCTACCACATCTGCACTATTACTGATAATCTTTCCCAGCTTCACATCATCCGCAAACAACTGAATATCCCCCTTGCAATCCACTGGCAATGTCATTGATAAAATTGATTTATTATAAAAGGCTAGCATATTGCTAAAACAAGAGCGCCCTTTCACAAATCCATGTTGACTCTCACAGATAACATTACCCTCATGTGCCCAATGCTGTATATGGTCCCTCACTACTTTCTCCAAGATCTTAACAATTACTGATGACACACAGACTGGCCTATAATTAGACACTTCCAGTCTGTTACCGCCCTTATGCAATGGCACTATCTTACTTTCCTTCCATTCTCTGGGCACCTTTCCCGCAGCCAGACTTTCATTGAAAAGCCAGGTTAAAGGCACTGTCAGTTCCCTAGCACATTCTCTCAAAACTGAAATACCATCCAGTCCCAAAGCTTTACTGACATCCAGAGTACTCAGTATCTGAAACACACTCTCCTCCTGTACCTCTAAACCTTGAATCAGCCCTATCCCTCTAGCATTAAAGCTGACTCCTCTAGGATGAAATACTCCAATAAAGTGTTCATTGAACAATTCCACTATATCCTCTGCATCAGTCACTCTATTCCCATTTTTATCCCACAATATCATTCTTCCACAGTCATTTCTCCTCCTACTGGCCACATAGCTAAAAAAATTCCCTAGGATTTTCTTTGGATTTTAGGGCCGATCTCCTCTCATATTCCAGTTTCGTTTTCCTTACTACATTAGTCACTCTTCTGGCCTGTGTCTTATATTCTTCATGTATCTGCTCTTCACCTGTCTCCTTATATCTCTTCCATAACCTCTTTTTCGCATGCAATTCCTGTTTAATATTGTTTGTCATCCACTTTACTCCATATTGTGTCCTCTTCTTCACTCATGGTATACAACTTACCATTGCTGCTAACAAATATTCTTTCACAATTTCCCACGCACTAATGATATCCCGGCCTTCCAATTCCCCCCCCCATGAAACTTCCCAAAGTTGACGTCTAAGATTATTATAATCACTTGCTTTATAATTTGACATAAGTTCCTTTTTGGGATAAGTTCATTTTTGGGATATCACTCCCACATGTGTATGTGGGAGTGATATCCCAAAAAAGGAAAGTGACTAGTGGTGTGCTATGGGGATCTGTTTTAGGGCCATTGTTGTTTAATTTATATGTAAATGACATTGGGAAAAGGCTTGACTGGTGATGTCAAGCCTTTCCTCAAGTCAAGATGACTTGAGCAGACTTGATGAATGGGCGAGTGTGTGTGGGGATGTCAGTTCAATGTAGCAAAGTATAAGGTTTTAAAATTCGGGAAGCAAAGATGGCATGCATAAGTTGGTGGGAATAACTTAGAGTGAAGGATATGAAAGATCTAGGGGTAATTGGTGGATACAGACCTGAAATTTTGGGAACAGTTTGCTAAAATTGAGGACAGCACAGCAAATTATGGCAGTGATGTGGAGAACAGTGACATGTAGCAGTAAGGATGTTGGAAGTTTATTTTGCACTTGGTTAGACTATAATAAATTTAGTTTAATCCTTTATCCAAGTAAGCAAACAAAGTTTGCGCCTGAAAATATCTTCAGGACTGAGGAAGGTGGAACATCCCCGAGCAACTCACAGCAAAGGTGGACCAAGCTCTCATCACTCCTTGTCTCAGTATCTCCCATAATGCAAAGCACATCTCCTTGCGGACACAAGTAGTGATGAGAGCTTGGTTCATCTTTGCTGCGAGTTGCCTGGGGATGTACCACCTACCTCAGTCCTGAAGATATTTTCAGGTGCAAACTTTGTTTGCTTACACTTGGATAAAGGATTAAACTAAATTTATTATAGTCTAACCAAGTGCAAAATAAACTTCCAACATCTTTCTCTAAATCCAGAGTAATTTAATAATGAGGTGGTACACTGGTTGGCAACTCGTATAGGTAAATATGACCTCTCCTTTTTGCTTCTGCCTTAGTATCACCACTCTGGGTCTGCCTCCCACTGACGAGACCTCAAGAAACCAGTCTGGGTAGTAGCCCTTCCCTTAACATAGCAGTATATATGTCCAAAAGGAGATATGCTTTGCATTATGGGAGATACTGAGACAAGGAGTAATGAGAGCCTAGTCCACCTTTGCTGCGAGTTGCCTGGGGATGTACCACCTACCTCAGTCCTGAAGATATTTTCAGGCGCAAACTTTGTTTGCTTACACTTGGATAAAGGATTAAACTAAATTTATTATAGCAGTAAGGATGTTACAGTATACAGAGCTTTGATTAGACCATATATGGATTACTATGTACAGAATTGGTTGCCTGGTTTTCAAAAGGATGGTGAGCTGTTGGAGAGGATTTCAGGTCTCTCAAATGTGGAAAAAGAGATTCAACATCTGTACTCATGCCTGGATATCTATGATGGAATAAGTTAAAAAAAAATCCAGGTATTTTGCAAATAAGAAATCTGCAAAACAGAAAATCCTATATTGATCAGCTGTCTAAATTATGTAATGGCATCAAATGAGAGTGCCAGAAATCAGAATTAGAAAGACAAACCAGTGCAAATGATTTGCAGCATGTTAGTCAGATATCTAACTCAATTTTAATTTGACAATCTTAAGAAAGAGGAATATAAGGTATCTAACTTTTCATCAATCTACTGCTCTCATCTCAGTGAGTGGTAATGCAGAGTGTTACTGGCAGTCAGTATCTTTGACACCTGGAGAAGTATCAACCAATCAGCAACCAGTAGTACAGATTCCACTGGTCAAGATCCACAGTGGATTTCTTCACATATATCACCACCCTAAGAACATGTATCATGAAGAGATTTAGAAGGACCAGCACTCGACATTTCTGGAGTGTCTGATAAGGTTTGCCACTGAGGGCTTCTTGACAAATTGTTATTTTATGATCTGCTTTCTGTCATTTGTGGCTGGATTACAGTTTTCTCTCAAGTGATTCACTGCATGTAATGGTGTAGGATGTTCTCTTTACAGATTTTTCAACTGATATGGGTATTCCTATTCCTAGCGTGCATAGGTGGCTTCCTGTCATCAATCTCGGGCTCTGTTTACAGTTTTGCTAATGACACTCTTTCCTCCTACAGTAGTAAATGGCAAACTTTGCAGTGCCCCAACATTTGGCTTCAAGAAGGGCGACACGGAGATCAGTGCCTAGGACACTGATTTCCAAGTCGCCCTTCAAAGGAATGATAACAACATGGTTGCTTTTATCACTTCTAAAGCAGAGTTTTGTCTTTTTCCTCTCAAAGAGGAACATAGTTCTTTCCATGTCTTTGATAATTCTCAGCTTACAGTCAGAAATGAACCTCCTTCTCAGACTGATCCCCCCCCCCAACCTTTCCTGGTGCAGGCATATCGCTTCTATGGCATACAAAAATATTTGCATCATTTTTTGGACATTACTTTTTAATCTGTCCAACTACTGACTCTGTACAGATCTCAGGTCAGGCTAACTTTGGAGTGCTGCTCCAGTTGCTGGGACCTCTCTGGGTACAGTTCTTTTCAGGGGAGAGTGGTCTGAATAACCGACTGTCTCTCTCTCTCAACTCACAGACTCTTTCTCTAACCACTCTCACAAGCAGTATGTCTCCTCTACAAATATTTCCATGGGCACTGTTCAGCAGAATTCCCATTCATTACATCCCCCATTTCTGCTCAGTCTACAATAACATAAGTGACAGCCGCTCAACATCTTGATACAAAGTACTGATTCACTGAGCCTGCTTCTCCCAATCATTATTCAGTCTCAGATTCTGTGAAGCAAACTTTCCTGTGGAATATTCTCCAGGTTCTTCAATCTCCTTTTCAAAAAGAATATCAGCAGATTCTTTTTCTTTTGCTCATTATACAAAATGATTTGCAATGAGCTTTGTGGCCTCGTTGTGTGCAGGGGGGGGGGGAGTTAATATACAAAAATGAATAATTTTTGTTAGATCATTTCAAATATTTTGCTGTCTCTACAACTAGTAACAATAATAATAATAATAATAAAGAAGGAATAGGTTAGAATAATGGACTTCAGTCCCCAAGAAAAATAACTTTTTAGGAAAGTTAGACATGAAACAGTCTAGATGTAACTTTCTGATTGAAGTTTATAATTTGTATTGTTTAGGAGAGCAACATGAAAAACAAATTAATCTGACAACTGAGACCAAGACATTTTTGCTCAAGAAGGATCAAAAGGTGATGATATGAGTAAGGGATTGCTTGAAATAGAATATTTGAGTTAATAAGTACCTGTAAACTGACATCTACAAGTTCTTGCTGTGGTGAGTTCTGTGTATAATACTTCAAGAGATGATGCAGAGAACTGAAATCACATAGATATATTCTCTCTCTCTCCACTCCTTCCCTCATAAACTATCAACTTCTCAAAATGAGTTACTTCCCTAGTTTCTATTTTTCTGTTAGCAACTATGGAATTGAGACCTTAGTGTTTCCAACTAGTTTGATCATTTAAAAAAAAAAACCTACTATCTAAGAATGGCTTAGTCTTGTTTGAAAAAATCCTAATAAAGTCTCCTATCATCATATATGGAATTTAAACCTGGTCTCATTTTCAGGCAATTAGTGATGTGAGATAGATTCATTCACCTGTGATGTCAGTATGTTCACAAAGTGAATACTGAAGTAATTTGGAAGTGTGATTATTATGTCTACAAACAGTTTTGTTTTTCTATTTTTTCTAACCTAGAAGTATCCTAAAACATAAGAAGCAGAGTTTAATACCAACTTATTACCTAACAAGTAGCTTGGGAATGCAGTTCAAAACTATGCTCTTTGGAGAGAACATCTAATATGACTTAGGTGTTGGTTTGAATTCATGTTGAACATTTAATGGTATGAAAACAACACAAGTGACGAATTAAACAACAATTCAATGCCTCCAATATTTTGATTCGGTCACAGAGACATCTTCAGGAAGTACAATATTATTATTATTATTATATTATGACTCTTTGGAGTCCTTAGACTCATCGAGGGAGGCCCTAAACATCATGTCAAGAACTATTCACACTCATTCATAGTCATGGCACCCACAACAGTCCAGTAGCTTATTCCATTCATTCACCACTCTCCAAGTAAAAAAATCTACTTCTAACATCCTTGCTAACTACACTCTTGCTCAGTTTCCATAGATGATCCCTAGTTCTCCCACCACCAGACCTGTTTTGAAAAATTTCCTCTGAATTAATCTTATACAAACCCTTCAGTAATTTGAATGTCTCAATCCTATCACCCCTTTTCTGCCTATCAACCAATTTCTGCAACCCACAAATCTTCAACCTGTTCTCGTAAGGTTCATTCCATAGACCAGCTACCATCTTAGTCACTTGCCTTTGGAAGGAGGTAGATCCTCTCTATCTCCTTCCCATCAAGAAGAAACCCTGGCACCCAGATCTGGGCATAGTAGTCAAGATGGGGTCTTATCAAGGCTCGATAAAGAGGAACAATAACCTGCTTGTCTCTGCTCATCAAAGTATTCTTCAGTAACCAAGTGATCTGATGAGCTGATTAAGCCACTTTTGCAATGTGCCCCCTAAACTTCAACTCCCTATCCACCAACACTCCCAAATATCTGGCTTCGTCAATTTCCTGGGTACAGTTCCACCGATGAGGTATACTGCTGCTAATCTTTTCACCCCAAAATACATTGTAACAATTTGCTGTCTGCTACGTTATTGTAATATCTTCTTTTATTCTTTATTACTAATTAGCAGTGCACGCTTTTTCTCTCGTAACCTTTCTCACTTACTCTATTGCGTAATATGTTTATCTGCCTTCCGCACTACAAGCCTTATGCCTATGGATACTAGAAATTTATTTTTTTAGACTGCGCCACTAATATCTTTTTATTTGCATAAAGACTCAGTAAAATGTCCAGTAGATTTCTCTCTCTTACTAACGTAAATTCCTTCAACAAAGTTTATATAAACAGTCGTGGTTCTTAAGTAATTAAACTGCGCTTTCAATGCCTTAGCTGTTTCCCGCTCACAGGTCCGATTATTTTTAGAAACAGTGCATTGTAAAATAAAGGATCAGGCAGCACTCTTTTAAAAATAATTAAAACACATTTATTTACATTAATATGAAATATACATGAATCAAAAGATAGGGAGATTGCTTTCTCTATCCATCTTTAAAAATCTTTAGCATAAAATTAGAATCTTTTTAACTCAAAAACTCATTTACTCTCTGCTTATAAATTCAACTTATTAAACTTCTAGTTTACTCACAAAGAGGTTAGCTAACTCTCTGTTAAGTGATTTTTACAAATTTGATATCAACTTCTAACATGCCAATTGACTCTCTTATGGACACTTCTTATTACTATTAAACTAATTCTTAACAGTCCCATCTACAACGTATCTCCTAGATTATAAGAGAAAATGTACAAAAGGATGGAACTTACAGAAGCTCTGTATTGCACATTCAGTCAAGAGTCTTGCACTAAAATTTTTATGGCATTTCTTTTCATCTCAGATCTTGAGCTTCCTTCAGGAGTGTCTTGCTTCAGCGGTATCACGTCGGGATATTGGCGGGTTTTTGGACTGCAATCTGCGGTACTCGAATAGCACATGCAAGAGGTTTCAGCATACGGGCAAATTCTCCTCTAGACCTTATTTCGGGAACTTCTGCTTCTAACTGCCAACTGCCGATGACTGCTGCCGACTGGCTTTCCTCAGGAACAGTGCTTTGCCTTTGCTCTCTCTCGGCACTTGAATCTCGGCTCTCCTCTGTCGGTAACTGGACCTGGACACTCCTATCTCATAACTGGGGCCTTGCCTCTCTGCTGCCACTGCTCTGGTTCCGACTGTCCTCTGTTGTGGGTCCGACTGCCTCTCCTCTGCCAATGACTGGAAGCCCCTTATGCTCGGCTCAGTCTTCTTTTATTTTGCGATCTCGGGACTTTGCACTAAGGGTAGTAAACCCTGAAGAATTCAGCATGACTCTTTCATCTTATTTTAAGTTTGACCCGCTCTTTGTTCTCCTCCATGCACTCTTTTGATCGGATTTTGCCGGGCAGCGGAAACTTGTCTCTAAAAGTAGCAGACCTCTTTGATACTTTGCTTGTCCTTTCGGCCGCGGAAACTTCTCTAAACCTAGCGGCACTCTTACATACTAACTTTAAAGGTGTTATATGCAGAATTTGTAAGCAACTTTCTCATACACAAAAATGGTAAACAACTTTCTTTTGCTCTTACACATAGCTATATACAAAGTTCCAATGGCAAAGCATTGCCTTTGTTTTTGACATTAAAACAGTAAATAGTCACTTCCCATAGGGTTAACTACATTAATATTTAGCAAAATATACATAGAAACAAACAAACAAGGTTATTTACAGTTCTAATGAGACTTGACCTATGTAAAAATTGATGTAAAGCGCTTTGATATTTTTAAGCTACATCGAATTTTACAGCAGCAGCATAACCTTACACTTTACCACATTCTCCTTAGCCCAGTCTGCCAATCTATCCAAATCATCCTGCAAAATTTTGACATCATGCGTATTCACTATTGCTCTACCCAACTTTCCATCATTGGCAGTAAATAAACAGTTCCTCTCAGATCCTTTCCTATATCATTAATGAACAAATTAAATACCAGTGGTCCAAGATCAGAACCCTGCAGTACACCACTAGTCACAGGCTTTCTTTTGGACTCTACTCCTGATTAAACTACGCTCTGATATCCCTTCATCAATTCTCACAACCCTATATCCATCCTCATGTACTGCAGTTTACTGATTAGAATTCCAAGTGATAACCTGTCAAAGGCCTTACCAAAGTCCAGCAGTATCACTGTAAACCCATTACCCTTATCTAATTCAGCCGTTACTGTATTACAAAACGTGCGCAAGTAGTTACTGAGGCATGATCTACCCTTCACAAAACTATGCTGCCCCCCCCACACACACAGTATCCCATTTCCATCTATCCATTCCTGTATTTTGCTCTTGACTAATTTCTCCAATACCTTGACAACGACTCCTAATATGTTGATTGGTCGGTAATTTGCAACAGCAGTCTTGGAGCCTCCTTTATGCAATGGAACTATTTTCCCCTCTTTTCACCCCCTCGGGACTAACCCAGAGCTGAGATTTAAATTAAACAATATGGTCAAGGGTACTAACAATTCCTTTGCTGCTTCACATAAGACTCGAGCTGGTATACCAACCAATCCCACAGATGTATTCATATTAAGCTTCTGTAATATACTATTCACCTCCATTCCTATATAAGCCATTGGTTCCCTCATTCCTGCAATATCACCACCTTAAAATCATTCGGCCATATACATTTTTTCTTTTACTTGCAGCATATCAAAAGAACTGTTTGAATTCTCTTTAGCTTGCGTTGCTAATTTCCTTTCATAATTTGCTTTTGCTTTTCTTACCATACTAGTTACTCTTCTGGCCTGTGCTTTGTACTGTTCGTGTGCCTGCAGGTCACCTTTCTCCTTAAATTCCCTCCACAATTGTTTCTTTTTTTGAAACTCAAGCTTAATGATTTTATTCATCCATTTAACTCCCACTTGATTTACTCTCCAGACTCTAGGTATGCAGTCAGCCATTACCTCCCTCAAACACTACTTTACCACTTCCTATGTAATCAACATCCAGACCTTGCATGTGTTACATGCCATGGCACTGATCCAAGTAATCTCCTAAGCTTGTCATACTTACCAGCTTGGTAATTCCACATATACCCTGTCTTAATTGAAAATTCTACACATTTAGCCACCTCCCAAGTCAAGACCTTATGATCACTATCACCAATTAGTGGCAACATGGTCATATTCGTTATAGTCAAATTTTCAGGTGCAATTACTAGATCGAGCACTCTCGAACCCCTAGCAGCTAGAATAGTGACAACTGTTGTATGGATAGCAAAGTCCGAATATGAAAAGAAACTGGCTCTGCACGATTATACTGCAAGTAAAAGAAAGAATAACTCCTAAATCCTGATGGCATGAGAGTTACAGATGCAGAAGAGGTCAGTGGCGCACTCTGGATTTAATCTTGGGGAGAGCCCGAGCACTCAAGATTTAATCTTGTGGGGGGAGGGGGAGGACCGAGTTGAGTAGAAGATTTATGAATACACACTGAATACACACTATGCATTGCATACACCCTATGACAGAGCAACTGCAGTGATCACCAATACATGATAAGTAGTATAGAAACAGAAGACTCAGCATAAATAAAAAAATGAATTTTAATTAGGAAAAGATATTTGGAAAATTTTCTAGTGTTTATTTCCTTTTTCTTTTGGGGGGCAGGGCCCCTTGGCCTCCTCCCTGAGTGAGCTACTAGAAGAGGTTGTTCAGTTAATGAGTGCCTATTTTGTTAAAAGCTATCATCAGCCTGGTGTATGCAACATTGAGCTCACTGTTACCTCTTCACTAGATGAAGAAACGCAGGTGTATAAGGATGAGGTATTGGAGCAATTGCACAAATTGAATAAGAATTCAGCAACAGGGACTGATGGGATATCAGAACGTGTGCTAAAAGAGTGTTCAGCTGAACTGGCCATTCCTTTGACCAGGCTGTTTAATATGATTCTCAGAACAGGGAAGATTCTGCAGGAATGGAAGGAATGTATGCAGTGGCGTATTTAGGTATAGGCAGTATAGGCCTGGACGACCTAGAGCAGCAAATTTTGAGGGGCCAGAAATTTCTGGGCTCTCATTTTTGTAATTATATTTATATTACGAATTTACGATATAAATAGGTTAGCATGTAAATCAACATGTTCATTAAATATGGGGGGGGGCAGCACTTTCTGCAGGCCTAGGGGTGGGAAATACCTAAATATGCCACTGAATGTATGACAATTCCATTGCACAAGGGTGGTGCAAAGACCAATGTATCCAACTATCGACCAATTAGTATCTCAGGAGTGGTGGTGCAGATTTTGGAAAAATTGGTTGGTGCTTGCATTCAAAATGGGTTGACAGTGAATCTCCACTTTGCAATGAACAACAAGGGTTTACTAAGGGAAGGTCATGTTTTAACAACTTGCTCACATTCTATAACAATGTTACCATTGAAATAGACAATGGGAATGGATACACCATGATACGTTTGGATTTTGCAAAGGCTTTTGACAGAATACAGTATGGTAGACTGCTGCATAAATTGGAGAAAAAAAAAGGGTCTAGGTTATAGAATATTAGCATGGATAAGAGGATGACTGACTGACAGATATCAAAAAGTGGCATACAGGGGATGTGAGTCTGCAAGATTTAAGGTAACTAGTGGTGTACCACAAGGATCAGTGCTTGGTCCACTATTACTCAATCTATACATTAATGATATTGGGAAGAATTTGACAAGCGACATACAGCTATTTGCTGATGATGCAAAAATAGGTAGGGTAATCAGGAATGCTGCTGATATGCAATACTTGCAGAATGATTTGAATAGGCTGCAATTGTGGGAATGGGAAAATGGGTGTCAGTTCAATGTCAGTAAATGTAAAGTCATTCACTTCAGCATGATTAGATATCCAATGTCGTGTTATATTGGTCGGATTAAGCTAGAAGAAACTGATGAGGCTAGGGATCTTGGGGTGTTAAGAGATAGGAAGTTGAAGTTCAGGAGTCTTGTGGCAAAAATTGCAAATATAACTCAAAAGATAATTGCAATGCTGAAACGAACGTTCACATGTAAACATAAGGATGTTATTTTCCCTTTTTACAAGCCCTGATAAGACCCCCTCACTTGGACTATTATGCACAGGTCTGATTTCTTGGTTTCTGTTGTGATTCTGATATATTGGAAAGAATACAAAGGAGAGTGTCAAAAATGATATGAAGATTGTGGAATACTGAGTATGAAGACAGATTAAGAATTTGTAGACAGCAGACACTAGCAGATAGGAGAAAGAGGAGAGACTTACAAACTTCTGAAAAGGTCATACTGGATTCAATTGATGAAATTTTTCAATTTATGGAGGGTGGAGAAAGGACGAGAGGGCTTCCTTGGAAGCTAAGAATGAAGGCCACTAAGAAGGGGGGTGAGGACTAGGTTTTTCTCTCATAGGGTAGTGCGTGATTGGAATGGATTGCCATTGGATGTTGTGAGTGCAAGTAGTATGAATCAATTCCATTCCTGACAGTATTTTTTGCCAGCAAAGGTAGGTCAACTGGTAGAGCCTCTGCTATTAATGGCTCATGAAAAAAGTTAAGGAAGTTTGAACACGGTTAGTAGTTGGAAGGGGGTCAATCGTTCGATGCTGTTGGCACAATCTCCCTCGATGAGTCATTGGACTCACTGGAGGTGTCACATAATAATAATAATAATAATATCTGGAATTCAAGAATAAGTATGATAGCTGGTATGTGTGTAGTATTGACCTCCCTCGATGAGTCTCTGACTCCCTGGAGGTCTCTCTTAATAATAATAATAATATTCCATTACATGCTGTCTCAGGTAGTTATCCCTTAGTAACTGCATAAAATCCATTTCCTTCCTCCCATGTGTCCGCTCCTCCTTCCGATCAATGTTACCATTGTTGAAATCCCCCATAATAATTACCTGTCCTCCACTCATTGAGTCTATTTGCCTATGCATACTATCTCCATCATCTATTCCATCGCTAGGTCTATGGTAGCACCCAACTGTATATTTTGTTCTGCTGGCCTCAGACAGCTTCAAATATGCTATTTTCACTATCCTGCAGTTGAACTTCTATTCTCTTTGGCTGCAGTTCATCGGCTATCATCAATATCCTCCTCCCATTCTTTTCTCTCTGTCTTTCCTGAACACACTATACCCTTCACATTCTATCCCACTAACTATATCATCTTCTTTTAGCCATGTCTCACTAATGCCAATAACCTGTGCTGGAATCCATTGGATGTCCTGCAGAAAGAGCCAACCAAGGCCAAAAATTCCTCCTTCTTGTTCCATTAGTGTACATAAAGTGCAAAAGTCCCCTAGTCCCACCCCTATCTTGACACCTTATACTAACTATCCCATTCTGGTTTGTTATCCTTCATACTAACTCAGACATATTATACATTCTTACACTCAACTGCCTCATTGATGTCTGCATATCCACTCGACATCTCCTTCCCACCCACCTCCTCTAAAAGCTCTAGTTTCCCTGATTCTGCACATTCACTTTCACTTCATTCAGCAACAATTTTTCCAACCTCTGAACACCAAATCCATTCAGATGCAAACCATCCTTCTTGTATAAGTCCTTTCAGCCATCAAACTAACGCTACACATCCACAAACTCCACACCACTCCTCCTCCATAACCTACGCATAGAGTCATTCGCAATTATGATCCCCTCAACTCTATTCTGTCATACAGTGGCAACAGACTCACTATCTTAATTCTCTCACTCTTTTCTTTTGCTACTTCTAGTAATTCTTTCAAGTCCTCTCTCATAGCAAACTTGAATATAAACTGTAACAAATATACAAAGCAGCATAAAGTAAAACTTATAGATTAAAGTCTAGAATCCTAGCCAGTAAAGATACCTTCTGTGGATGCTAGTAGGAATTTTAAGTTTAACTTGGGATGTATATAAATTACTGTTTCCCGTATTTTGGTAAGTTTAACACATTGACTTACTGAAATTAGACTTTTTTTTTTTTAGGGTAGTTTCTGACTATATATTAAAAAAAAAAGCATCACATTTGAGCTGATGAAATGAAATATACTGTTTTTTTTTTCTCATTTGATTCCAAGTGGTGTTCAAGCCAAGTCTGCTAGACATGAATGTCTACAGTCATGATTACGATGTTTTTTATGCTCTTTCAAGCAGATGATGACTGATCTTCCAGTCTGCCTGCAAAATGCTAACTTGAAGACAGACTTAAGATGTTTAAAAAACATTTTCCCTTGACACCATACACCTACAGTTTGAAGATTATTACTTCACTAGGAAGAACAAAATATGTGAAGACAGTACTGAAACAAGTGAGGGCTTGTTTTAAATAGGGCTCCGTTTGTTCTCAATTTTTCCTCATAGCCTAGACTTATTACAAACCATCCACATTCACCTTAATAATCAATATACAAGACCCCATGGAAAAATTAAATTAATAGTCTAGCCTTTCTGAATATTTTAATAACACATCTTCCAACTAGTAACCTTTCTTTTATAGTATAGAGAAAAACACTCACAATGGTAGATATATTCACAAACTTTCTACAAACATCCTAGCAGTATGGTAATTTTAATACTCTTAATCAAAGCCATCAATCTTTGTTCCAATGAGGCATCTTACACAACTGAACAACATATGCCATATCTTATTATCACAGTTTCAACAGAATTAACAAAATACTTAATCCTTCCCTAATTTTTGACCTTTTACAAAGATAGATTATAGCAGGGCTTGAAAAATGTTGTGCTGGCTCTCCAGTCAAGGCAGATATCTCACTGGTCAGATGTTAGCCTGTGTGTATACCATATCACAGTTAAGTAATATATCATAGTCACATGCTTAATCCCAGATCTGATCAAATTATAAGCTTTTTTAATGCTATGGCTAATTTTTATCCTGCATAACTAGCAATGCTATATAGGGTCTAACTACATTGTAGTTAGACAAGGGAAACAAGATCATGGCTGAGAGACTGGAAGAAGTTGGTTTTCATACCACTACATAAGAAGGGAGATATGAAGGATTGCAAGAACTATAGAACAATTAGTTTAATATCTCATGCAAGCAAAATTTTACTGAAGATCATGCTAAATAGGAGTGAGGCCAAAGTTGAGGCAAAGATGCCTGAGGAACAAGCAGGTTAAAAAAAAAAGAAAGGTAAGGGCACAGATCAAATCCTTTGCCTTAGACAAATCATAGAAAAATATAAAGAATTTAGATGCCCTCTGGTAATGTGTTTCTTAGACTACTCTAAAACTTTTGACTGTGTTCAGCATGTGAAACTGTGGGAAGTAATGAAAAGAATGGGTTTTCCTCAACACACTATCAAGTTGATAGCAAACTTGTACTGGGAGCAAGAAGCCACGGTAAGAACAGGTGTTGGATTAACTGATTGACTTCAGGTTGGAAAAGGAGTTAGGAAAGGATGTTTACTTTCTCCACATTTGTTTAGCATATATGCAGAAGAGATCATGTGTGAAGCATTGGATAATCTCAAGATAGGAATTAGGATAGGTGGTAGATTGATCAATAATCTGACGTATGTTGATGATACTGTACTCGTCTGTAAAGACAAGGAAGAACTATGGCAAATTCTTGATAAAGTCACTTAAGGTTCAAAGCCATATAACTGGGAGGAGAGCCCCATATTGCCTTTCAGGAATGTGGAGAACTGACTGGGACTTCTGACCTAACCTAATATCCAATCCTCACCTTCACGTGGTGTGTGCTATTGGTAGGACAAATGAGGATGAGCTGGCAATTTGGGACTTAGCCGACCAAATTGTACTCTCTATTGACTTAACCCACAAATATACATGATAGTACAACATGATGAGATTTCATGCTGGCTGGGGCATTGTCTGATTAAACAAGCCTACAGTTTTTTGTGTCAGGGAACCAGGATCAACACCGAAAAGTCAGCTGCTGAAACAAGTTCCAACTCAGCATCTAGAAGAAGAATGAACCCAACATCACAAGAACTGAAGATAGGAACCATCAATATAAGAAGTATTAATGGAAAGGAAATCAAACTAGCAGAAAAAATGGAAAAGTACCATGTGAACATAATTGGCATTACTGTGACAAAGAAGACAAAAACAGGTGAGATCTTACTAAATAATAATTATAGAATGTTATTTTCAGGAAGGAGTAGCAATAGCATTCAACACCAAACATGAAGATAAAACTTCTTGATTGGAAGGCAGTTTCAAGTAGAGTTATGTAGACAAATTTTAAAATGGATACATGGACAATGAAACTTATTTGTGCCTATGGTCCCACAGAAAGTTCTTCTAAAGAAGAAGTGAAGGAGTCTTTTGAGTCATCAGAATAGGCAGCTGACATAAAGAAAATAGAAAAAGTGGTCCTTGTTGCAGACCTGAACAGCAGAGTAGAAAATTAATCTCACCAGGCATATAGGAATATTTTGGGAAAATTTGGAGAAAAAGGCAAAGCTAGTAATAATGGTAAGTATTTACTGGACTTCTGCTCAGGACACAGACTAGTCATTACTAACACCATGTTTCAACATAAAGTTGTGCACAATTCACATGGAGTTGTACAAGACACAAGATAAGAAAAGCCTCAGTGACTATGTCATCGTTGTCGCTGATATCTCCATGCTCGTTCAAGATACAAGGGTGTACAGGTGATTTGAAATTGGAAGTGACCATTACTTAGTACTAAGCAGGACAAAAATGGATATCACATTGAAAAAGAAAAGTATGTAAAAAAGTATTAAAAAGAATTAAAAGTTGATCAGCTTTTACAAGTAAATTGTAGACTAAACTATGCAAATATTATTAAAAAATTTGAGCACTTTGAAAACAAGAACCAAACCTTGGAGTCTCAGTGGCAAACTCTGAAGAAGACATTGATTGACTCAGCTAGGGAGGTATGTGGTGAAGTTGTCAGCAAGGATAGAAAAATAAGAACACTATGGTGGACACAAGAAGATAAAGAAGCAGTCCTGGAAAAGAAGAAAGCATACCAAAAGTTCCTAGCAAGTAAGTCAGCACATGCCTTAAAAGAATACAGAGAAAATATAAGAGAGCTAAGCTTCTTTTACACACAGCTTAGCTCTCTTACATTTTCTAAACAAAAGTCACAGGAATACTTTGGTAAGAATATAGAAAACAAATATCAGGAAGGTGGCAAAATGTTCTGGAGACTATTAAAGAAGCTTAAAAGGAATCAAAGATGATAAAGGTGACATGAAAATGGAAGATACGGATATCCTAGATGTCTGGAGTAAACACTTTGAAAGACAGTTAAAAGAGCCCAGCAGCGACAGAATTGTACTAGAAAATTTTCAAGAGAGATGCAAAGAAGAGTATATATTCATGCTGCCCAGGGAACCAGGGCGAACAGCAAAAAGTCAGTTACTGGAACAAATCTGAAAACACACCCCAACTCAACATCACTAGAGGTAAAGGTCGGTACTATCAACATAAGAAGCCTGAATGGCAAAGAAATGGAGCTAGCTGAGGAATTAGATAAGTACCAGATCGACATAATAGGGGTGACTGAAACAAAAAAGACAAAAACTGGTAAGATCTTTCTGAGCAATAAATACAAAATGTTATATTCAGGCAATGACAGTCAAGGAAAAGAAGGAGTAGCCATAGTATTCAACACAAAATATGAGTCTAATCTTCTTGAATGGCAGGCAATTTCAAGTAGAGTGATGTGGGCAAATATGATAAAGAATGGGGAACTGGACAATGAAACTTATTTGTGCCTATGGTCCCACAGAAGGTTCTACTAAGGTAGAAGTGGAGGAATTTTTTGATGCTTTAGAAAAAGCAACTGACACAATGAAAACAGAAAAGTTGGTCCTTGTTGGGGAGCTGAATAGCAGAGTAGGAAATGATTGTCAGACATACAAAAATATTTTGGGAAAATTTGGAGAAAAGAGCAAAGCTAATAATAATGCAAATACCTATTGGATTTCTGCTCAGGACATGGACTGGTTATTACTAACCATGTTCCAACATAAAAATGTGCACAAATTCACATGGAGAAAAGAGGCTAGGAATAAGAAAAGTCGCATTGACTATGTCATTGTTGATAGTGATGTTTTCTCCCTGGTGCAGGACACTAGTGTACAGAGGATTTGAAATTGGAAGCAATCACAATTTAGTCTTGAATTTCATATTGAAAAGAATAACATGTAAGAAAGTTTTAAAGCGAATAAAAGTTGAGCAGCTCTCAGATGTGAACTGTAGACTAAAATACACAAAGATTATTTAAGAAAAAATGAAAGAGTTTGAGAACAGGAACCAAACCTTGGAGATTCAGTGGCAAGCCTTGAAGAAAACCCTGATTGATTCAGCCAAAGAGGCATGTGGTGAGGTTGCTGCAAGGATAGAAAAATCAGGACTCCATGGTGGACACAGGAAGTTAAAGAGGCAGTGAAAGAAAAGAAGAAATCATATCAAAAGTTCCTGGCAAATAAGTCAGCTTTTGCTCTTAGAGAATACAGAGACAAATGTAAGAAAGTGAAACACTGTGTAAAACTAGCTAAACAAAAGTCATGGGAGAACTTTGGCAAGAACATAGAAAACAAATATCAAGAAGGCAGTAAGATATTCTGGAGGTTGTTGAAGAAGCTTAGAAATGGAGGAAAGAGTGCTGTAAAAGGAGTTAGAGATGATAAAGGTGACATGAAAATGGGAGAAAAAGATGTCATTGAAGTATGGAGTAATTATGAAATTTTAAATTCAATATTTAAAATTCATTATGAAATTATGAATTTGAAAAACTGCTAAATGAAACAAGCAGTGATCACAGCATGGTGGTAAAAAACACTGACCAAGCATGCTGTCAGGAATACATATCCATACTTGAAGTAGAAAAAGCCATCAAAGGCTTGAAATGTGGAAAGGTAGCAGGAGTAGATGATATTCGACCAGAAATGCTGAAGTATGGTGGTATAAAAGTCTTACAGTGGCTGCACTCATAGTTCAGAAAGCCTGGACAGAGGGACGAATTCCCGATGATTGGAGTACAGCTCTAATAGTGCCCATATATAAAAAGTGAAATAAAACTGAATGTGAGAATTACAGAGGTATTTCCCTACTGATTGTTCCTGGCAAGATCTATGCAGGTATACTTGAGAAACGGTTGAGAAGAATTGTGGAAGAAAAGCTTGGTGAAGAACAAGCTGGAATCAGGCCAAATAGAGGCTGTCAGGATTAGATCTTCACTTTACGACAAATAGTTGAGAAACCATGGGAATATAACAAAGATCTGTATTTAAGTTTTGTCGATCTGGAAAAGGCATATGACAAGGTGCCAAGAGAGAAGCTATTCAATACGCTACAGTTATACGGTGTCAATGGGGCATTATATCAAGCAATACTTCGTCTTTATTTGAGTTGTAAGTCAGCAGTTAGAATTGAAGGAAGTACAGGGAGATGGTTTAATGTTAAATCTGGTGTGAGACAAGGATGTACATTATTCCCTCTGTTATTCATTATCTATATGGATCACATTATGAAAGAAAGTGGTATTAAACATGATATCAGAATTGGAGATGTTAATGTCAGCTGTTTGCTTTATGCGGACAATGTTATACTTCTAAAGACAAAAAAAGAAAAAGACAATGAAAATAGGTAGAATTGTTGAAAATGTCAACTGTGTTTTGAACGGGGAACCTGTGGAACAAGAAAAGCATTTCATCTACTTAGGCACGATTTTTAGTGAAGGTAGTAAATTAAATATATAAATAGACAACAGAATCAACAAAGTTGGAATGGTAGGAAGTCAACGGAATAAATTCATATGGAATAAGAGAGAAATTAGTCGGAACACTAAATTAGCTGTATACAAGACAGTGTTCAAACTAGTTTTAACTTATGGGTCTGAGAGCTGGGTCAGAAGTAAAACATTTGACCAAAGACTAGAGACCGCAGATATGAGAGTCCTGAGAAAGATTAGAAGCATGAACAGATGGCATCAACGGCAATATCATATTAAAAAATGAGGATATTAGGAAAGAACTTGACATTGTCGGCATCCAGGAATGCGTTAGCAGAGCTAACCTCAGGTGGTATACCGGTCACTTAAACAGAATGGGCAAGGAAAGATTAGCAAAACAAGTGTTCTCTGCCAGGTTGGCAGGAAAACGACCCAGAGGAATACCAAGATAAAGGTCTTCCTCTGGGTCGATAATGATAATGATAATATTGGAGTCTTGACAGGTAATAAACTGATTTGGAGGAAAATTGTAGACAGGAAGTTAGTAATGGTGTAAATTGTTCATGTAGTAATATCATATCCTGTACACCCCTTGAGGATACATGTCAGGAATTTGATGATGATGATGAGCAGAAAATGCCATCAAAAACTTGAAATGTGGAAATTCAGCTGCAGTATATGATAATCAACCAGAAATGCTTACGTATGGATGTATAAAAGTTTTGTGGTGGCTACACTGCATAATTCAGAGGACCTTTTCAGGAGGTCGAATTCCCAATAATTGGAGTAGAGCTCTCATAGTACCTACCCATCTATAAAAAAGGGAATATAGCTGAATGTGAGAATTACAGAGGAATATCTCTGCTGAGTATTCCAGGTAAGATTTATGCAAGCATACTGAAAAGAGGTTGAGAAAGATTGTGGAAGAGAAACTTGGAGAAGAACAAGCTGGATAGATCAGATTTTCACTTTAATACAAATAGTTGAGAAATCATGGGAATATGATAAGGATCTGTACTTAAGTTTTGTAAATCTGGAAAAGGCACATGATGTGATGCCCATTTTCTCTGGGCATATGACATGATGCCAGAGAAAAGCTTTTCAAGACACTACAATTATATGGGATGAATGGAACATTATACAGAGCAATACATAGTGTATATTTAAGTTGTCAGTCAGCAGTTAGAATCGAAGAAATACAGGAAGATGGTTTGATGTAAAATCAGGGGTAAGACAAGGACGCACATTATCTGTAGTCTTATTCATCATCTATATGGATCACATTATGAAAGAAAGTGGCATCAAGCCTAATATTAGAGCTGGAAATGTCAAACTTAGCTCTTTGATTTGTGCAGATGATGTTGTACTCCTGAACACATCTAGTGGCATCAAGTCAAGTGACATTATTAGCATTCAAGTCTCCAGGATTCACTAACTAAATTGAATAACATATGTAACAAATTTGGCATGAAAATCAACAATAAAAAGACCAAAACTATGAATATAGGCAGGAAATAGACAACTTCAGTTGTATTCTGAATGGAGATCCTATAGAACAAGTAAAATATTCCAGCTATTTAGCACAGTTTTTAGGTAAAGATAGTAGGTTAAATCTTGAAAGAGATAACAGAATAAGCAAAGCTGGTATGGTGGGTAGCCAGCTGAATAAATTTTATGGAATAAGAGAGAAATTAGCCAAAACGCCAAACTGGTAGAATAAAAGACAATGTTTAAACCAGTTTTAATTTATGGATTTGAGAGCTGGTTTAGAAATAAAGCACTGGATCAAAGACTAGAGACCACAGATATGAAGGTTCTGAGAAAAATTAGGGGAGTGAACTGATGGCATCAATGGCAGAATCATATTAAAAACGAAGATATTTCAAAGGAACCTGACATTATTAGCATTCAAGAATATTTCAACTGAGCTAATTTAAGGTGGTATGGCCACTTAAACAGAATGGGTGAAGAAAGTTTAACAAAACAGGTGTTTGATGACAAGATGGCAGGAAAGAGATTCAGAGGAAGACCAAGGTCTAGGTGGATTGATTTGGTCAGAAGTGCCTTAGAAGCATGAAATGTTACATATGACAATATTGGAATCTCATAAGTAATAGATTGATTTGGAGGAAAATTGGCTGCCATAGTAACCTGAACACCCCTTGGGGATATCTATCAGAAAATTGATGATGATGATGACAAACAAGAGAATATACATAGTTGGTATGGTAGAAAGTAAACTGAATAAATTCTTATGGGATAACAGAGATATTAGTCAAAACATTAAACTAGTTATACACAAGACAGTGTTCAAGAGGCAGCAACATTTAGTAGAATGATTCAAGTATACATCAAAATGGAGAATTGAAAAATGAGACTTCTCTGTGTCTATAGTCCAACAAAAAAGTTCTACTAAGAATAAGTTGGTAGAAATTTTGATTCATTATACAGCTGATATAAAAGGAAAGAATGGTCCTTGGAGCTCTAAACGGCATAGTAAAAAATGAATACCAGACATATAGAAATGTGTTGGAAAAATTTGGAGAAAAGAGCAAGGCTAACCTGCAGATGCATGGAAGCATCTGCAGGATTTCTATTTAGAACTTGGACTAGTCCTTACTAACATCATGTTCTAACATAAAGATGCGTACATAGTAGATGAAGAAAAGACACAAGAAATAAGAAACGTGTCATTACTATTTTACTGTTGATGGTGATATGTTCACACTTTTCCACACAAAAGTATATAGGGGATTTTAAGTAGGAAGTAATAATTTCTTTATGAACATTCTTTTTGAATTATTTGATCTCTTTAAAAGATCAAAGAATCGGGATAGTTCTTTGAAAGAATCAAAGTCAAGCAGCTTTCAGAGATAAACTATAGACTGAAATATAAAAATATATTTACATTTTTATAAATATATAGAAGGAGAGAAAAATCCAAACTTCATAATGAACTCAAAAATTCCTTGAAAATAAGTCAATGTGCTAGGAATATGTTTTCTGGTATTTTTCCATAAAAATAAAGTATCACATAGAATAAGAAATTATTGTTATTATTTTCTTGACTAGTTTCATGAAATTCTTTTGTTTCACTCCATCAAGATAATTACACGAATAAACTAAAAAATTAGAAAACAAGTAATAACAGTTAACAACTCTAGTGAAAATATTTTAATACGAATAACAATGGAAAACGTGCATTTGCTATTATGCTGGCAGCTCGTTCATGGATTGCTGTCTAATACTGGCAGTATACAGCAATCCATGAGGCATTAGTGCCATGATTAATTAGTCAAGACCAAACTTGATATAAAATCATCCCTTGTTTTTTGTTGGAAAAAGGATATTCATTTTTCTCAAGAATATTCTTTGAATATTCTTGAGAAAAAAATAGTAACCTATGTGGAACATTTTTGTTCCACATGGAACAAAAATGTTCCACATAGATTATTTTCATTTTCAATGTCCTTGAGGTGCTTTGATCTGTGTACCTCCCCAGACCTGCCTGTCAGTCTGTTGTAGCATAAACCACAACTGCAACTGATCTTATAGACACCTGGTTTAAGTGGTAGACGTGGAGGTTTAGCAATTTGTCTAAGTTTGATAACATTTTCCTGAGTGTATATGGCTCGGCTAGATAGGTAAAAATTTCATTCCTCTTTCATGTGACGTGCTGGCACCCCACCAGAATATGACAAATGGTAAGACGTGTTGCATTTCACATGTAGGTGTGAAATGCAACACGTCATCAGCCCTCAGTAAATAAGAATGTGTAAGATGACTTGTGACAGGTGCAACACTTCACACTGTGACCTATGCAAAGCCTAGCAAGAACAACTTCCTTGCTTCTGTTTCTATGTTGACTAGACTGCCAATGCTTCCTGCCACTGGGCAATTAGCTTTGATCTTATAAACTGTCTGTAGTCTGCACATGGTACTGTCGAAAAAGTATGAGCTGATCTAACAGCTGCATCTGCAGTCTCATTTCCCTTAATTCCAATGTGGCTGGAATTCAGCACAACCGAACATCAAAATTAAGGGTTTTCATTATGGATTTGGATTATACACAGGAAAAGAGACAGCATGTAAAGAAGTCAATGAAATGTATAAACTACACACTTCTGGCAGCTGTTTTATGTACACGTGCAAGCTGAATGACATGAAACTCTGCTGCTGTACAAGTACTGAAATCAGATGGGATCTAGTTGAAGATAGTAATGTCAGGAAACACAGCAGCACAGTCAACAGAGATCTCTGATCTTGAACATCAGTATAAATGGAAGAAATCAGAGTGGGCTGCTCTATGTGCATTAAACAATTGCAAGCAGACAGATGATGGAATATGAGACTTCTGTAGTTGGCAAAGTGAGAGGTTGCAGGATGAAGTGAAAACTTGTCATGAAGGGATGCTGTTATGTTTGGTGCAGGCAATGTTGTCAACATTCATGTTAACATAAATTAGAGATACCAAGAAATTATATACTTAGTTTAATCCTTTATCCAAGTGTAAGCAAACAAAGTGTGCGCCTGAAGTATTTTCAAGACTGGAGCAATTCATGGTAAAGTGTTATGACTTCACATCACTCGCCTAAGTATCCCATAATGAAAAGCACATCTTGCAGACATGTATAATGCTATGCATTATGGGAAGGGTCACTACCCAGACCAGTTTCAACCTTTATTGAGGTCTCATCAGTGGGAGCCAGACCCAGAGGTGATACCAAGGTTGAAGTAATGCAGAAGTCAAGGTATCACACCTTATTATTATAATACTCTGGATTACAGAAGTCATACTGCCTTTACCACAAGTTGCCGCAGTCCTGAAAATATTTCAGGCACAAACTTTGTTTGATTACACTTGGATAAAGGATTAAACCAAGTATATAATTTCTTGGTATCTTTAATTTATAATATAACCAAGTGGAAAAACTTTCAACAACCAAATTCATGTTAATAGCTTGCATGGTCTCTTTAAGATGCATACCATAAGGACATATGGCAGTCTGATGTGTGCGATATTGAGCTTCCCGATGGACTAGTCTCTTTTCTCTAAAAGAGACTAGTCCACATAGGATGTTCCAGAAGAGACTTTATTTTCAGGGATGGCTGTTTCCATGTAAGTGATAGAGCTGGTTCATTTGCTTCAACATAAAGATTTTGATTGGGAGATGTTTGTGAAAAGGCACTAGTAGCAATCCATATACCCTGCTGATGGATGGGATCCAATCATCGCAGGTTATTCTGTCTTGCAGAACCATGACTTGAGACCAATAATCCAACTTTGAACATATAAGCGCATGATAAAGATGAAGCAATGAAGATCAATTCACACCGCATTCAGTAGAGGATAGAGCACAAAAGAGATTCAATGCTCTCTTTCACTTTTCTCTTTGTTGACAATGTGTGTAAGGAATGTAAATTTTCTGTCAAAGATGAGTCCAAACACTGGCATCTGTTGCTACTGGAATAATTGTTTGTCCCATTTTTAATTCAGGATTTGGGTGAAGAGTGTGTTTCGACAGACAAACTTTTGTCTGGTGAAAACCTGAACACATTAATAAGAACATGCAGAGAAACACAATCAATTGCTTGCTGAAGTTGTCTTTCAATTACTCTCATGTTATGAGAGTGACTAAATTGTGCAGCATCAACATATTATTATTATTATTATTATCTGAAACCTCCAGGGAGTTAAGGACTCATCGAGGAAGACTATAAATCACTCAAACCAGTTGTCATACCTTCCCTTAAATTCATTCACACTAGACACTCACTACCTCTAAGGACAATTTATTCCACTCACTCACTGCTCTGTGAGAGAAAAACCTAGTTCTTACCCCTTTCTTGACTGTGAACAAACTTAACTTCCATGGATGCCCTGTGTTATATAAAGAAAAATTTCATCAGACGATATCCTATAACACTCATTCAAAAATTTATAGACCTCTATCATATCATCCTTCTTTCTCCTGTTACCAGAGTCTGTAATCCACATACTTGCAATCTGTCCTCATAATCTAAATCCCATAAACTTTGCAACTCTTCTTTGCACCCGTTCCACAGCTTCTTTATCCCCTTGGAACCCAAATCTGCACATAATAATCCAGGTGTGGTCTTATCAAAGCCTTATAAAGAGGCAAAATACTTCCTTATCCTTGAATGTCAACTTTTGCTATGTGACCTTTGAACTTCAAATTCCTATCCACCAATATGCCAAGATCCCTTGCCTCCTCAGTTTCTTGTAACATAACCCCACTAATATAATATGCCGCTGGAAATCTCATCACACTAAAGTGCATAACTTTACACTTACTAACATTAAACTGATATCCATTGTTGTTTGTCCAAATATCCAGCCTATTCAAATCATTTTGTAAGTGCTGAATATCAGTAGCATTCCTGATTGCTCTGCCTATCTTTGCATCACTGGCAAACAATTGCACACGACCCTGCCTGATGCCATTAATGTATAGATTGAACAATAATGGCCCAAGGACTGAACCCTGAAGTACACCACTGGTCACCTTAAATCTGGCAGAATCACACCAACTGTATACCACTTTTTGATATCTGTCTATCAACCATCTCCTGATCCAAGTCAAGAGTTTATATTCCAATCCCATATTCTCCAGTTTATGCAACAACCTTTCGTGTGGTATCCTATCAAATGCCTTAAAATATCCAACATTGTCATAGTGTATCCATTCCCTTTATCCAAGTCGGTCATAACATTGTTATAAAATATGAACAAACTGCTAAAACATGACCTTCCTTTAGTAAGCCCATGCAGCTCCTTGCAAAGTAAAGCATGTTTGTCTACCCATTTCTGTATGCGAATTCTTATCAACTTCTCTAAAATCTTCACTACCACACCAGAGATATTGATAAGTCAGTAGTTAGACACATCAGTTTTTGCACCACCCTTGTACAATGGAACTATCATACAAGATTATACATTCCTTCCATTCCTGTGGTATCATTCCTGATAAGTCGAACTGAGACTCAAGTTATACAAACATGTGAAAGTTCTAGACGATTCGACTGAACATTCCTTTAGCAAACAAGCTGATATTCCATCCGTCCCTATAGAAAAAATTCTTATCCAGGTTATGCAACAGCTCTTCAACCTAATTTTCATGAACCTCTAACTCTTCATCCAATGTAGCAGTAGCACTGTGAATCATCATGTTACATGCACCTGGTTGATATATCTAAAATCTAAAAGGCCATTGTTTCAGCCTCAACCAACCTCATGGAACAACATATAGAGCATTGCCTAACAGTGGGAGGAAGCTGAAGTAGAGCCTTTGGGAACACTCTGTTCTTGATGATATGGACAAGATAACGTACTTCCCACTCTGATTTGGAAAGCTCGCCTGCACAGCAAGGTGTCCTCTGAGACCTAGGTTACGGAGGTCTTTTAATATGCTATATCTCCAGGCTGTGTCATACGCATTTTCCATGTCAAAGAACACTGAAACCAGATATTCTTGCTTCAGGAATACCAGAGAAGTCTGGCATTAAATATTTTCAATAATATCTTATAAAGGCAGCTGGTCAGACCAATAGGTCGATAATTATTTGCTTGTGTTGTATCCTTTCCTGGTTTTGGGATAGCAATGACAACTGACTTATGTCAAGAATCTGGAAACTTTTCCTCTGTAAGTAACCTGTTGTATATTAAGAGATCTACAAAAGATGATGGAAGATGTTTATCATTTCATATCATTTCAACTACTGACTTATCAGGCCATCAGGATCCACTATACTATACTATGGTGAGACAGTAAAATAGCTCATTTTAGTTCCCTCCTTAATAAATAGCTAATTGTATGAAAAATTTAGCAGCTGGTTCTCTTGTTACTCTTTCAATATTAAAATTCAGGAGGATACGAAACTGTTGCTGAGATTCTGGCAAAATTTTCTCCCAAAGTGTCAGTAATAGCTTTGGGATCAGCAATAACACATCTAAAGTAGACATACAGTGTGTTCTGTATGAACCTTTCATTTTCTGGATTAACTGATAAGATAAATTGGATCCAAGATTGTTTTGGATTCTGACATCTCGCATAATGTGCTTTGGCCCAAGCACGCTTAAAAGCTATTAAGTTTGATATAGTTGGGTATCTATGAAATATACCCAATATTCTGTGCTGATCTCTTTTGGCTGCCTGGCACTCTGGGTTCCAGCAAGGCTTTAGAACAGGGATGGGGAATGTCTGACCTGCAGGCCATATAAGGCCCACGAAATCATTTGGTCTGGCCCTGCCAAGGCAATCGCAGGCGGGACTCGAAATTCAATAAATCTAGGAGCTATTTTCATAGCAACATAAATTTATATTAAGTGAATCATAATAATGACATAAATTTTGAGGGACAAGTAAGAAACATCCATTACGGGATAGACAGGACACATACAAGTACATGACGAGAAGACCTCGAGAGTCAATGGTACGAACGTTGAATATGTTACAAATCCAAGATGCAGGATTAGAACAGCGATCAAGGCAAAATAATCGCAAGGACGTGAAAAGTAGACAAATGGAATTGAACATCTTTGCTACACTGTTCAATGTGGAACCAACTGATGTGCCTGATAACCTATAACACGAAATCATTCAGCTGCAAAGCGATAATGAGCTGAAAGCTAGGTATAACAACCTCCCACTAATGAATTTCCCACTTTGAGGAGACATGCATTGAAATATGCATCTGTATTTGGAACAACTTACTGCTGCAAACAGTTCTTTTCAAAACTTACCATTGCAAAGAGTCGACTGCGCTCCAGACTGACCGACGCAAACATGGAAAAGCAGTTGCGAGTAGCAACATCATCAATACCAGCTAACATCGCACACCTCACCAAAGAGAAGCAGTTCCAGCCAATCACATTAGAGATTAGTTAATTAAACGTTTGACCAAATATAGCAAGCTAATTTTTAAGTTGATAATTTTGTATGGCCTGCGAATGATGTTATAAATATCCAAATGGCCCTTGGCAGAAAAAAGGTTCCCCACCCCTGCTTTAGACAGAGTGGAAATTGATGTGATATTTTTCGAACTGAGGTTGTTGCCGCCTATACAATGCAATCTGTTACATACTCTACTGTTTCATTAACAGGTGTTTGACTAACTGTATCAGCATGATTTGAGAGATGAGGAAAAAATATTCCAGTCAGCCTGTCCATTTTCCATATGGGCATCTACATAGAAGAACATGGTTGGTGTGAAGATATTATGCAAATAACAGGAAAATGATCACTTCTGTAGATATTATCTTTGACATCCCACATGAGCAGTGGAGAAATGGAAAGGGAGTAGGTTGTAAGATCAATTGCAGAATATGAGTGAGTAGGCATATGGAAGAGTATTAAATCTATTATTCAAAAGAGAGAGGTCATTATTGTCAAGGAGTCATTCAATGATATAACTTTGTCCATTTGTGTTGGCACTACCCCATAGAGTATTGTGCCCATTAATTACAGTCACCCATAAGAAGCATGAGCTCAGGCAGTTGCAAGTTATCAAATAAAGTTATCAAGATCGATTTTATTTAACTCAGCACCTGGTGATAGATAATTTGAACATACTTAATAAGAAATCCCACAGATAGGTGAATCACTACTTCTTCTAGAGCAGTATTAAGGTGGACATGATGGAAGGAGTGTTACTACTCCAATTTTAGTAACACTTCTTCCAACATGATGGAAGGAGTGTTACTACTCCTAGGATAGCTACTCCTCCATGAGCTGGACCACCGCCAATTCTGTCCTTGCATACAACAGTGAAATTCCTTAGGGTAGATGTGTTTCCTGCAGACAGAAACAGTAAGGTTTGTGTTTCTGCAGCAAAATCTCGATATCACTGATATTCTGACAAAACCTCTTTACTACCATATCAGACATAGGTGATAAAGCCACAACATGCAGTTTGGGCATGCCGATATTTCTGGAAAAGGCATATGACAAGATGCCGAGAGAGAAGCTATTCAATACGCTACAGTTATATGGTGTCAATGGGGCATTATATCAAGCAATACTGTCTTTATTTGAGTTGTAAGTCAGCAGTTAGAATTAAAGGAAGTACAGGAAGATGGTTTAATGTTAAATCTGGTGTGAGACAAGGATGTACATTATCCCCTCTGTTATTCATTATCTATATGAATCACATTATGAAGGAAAGTGGTATTAAACATGATATCAAAATTGGAGATGTTAATGTCAGCTCTCTGCTTTATGCAGACGATGTTACACTTCTAAATAAATATGTTACAAGTCTGCAAGATTCCCTGACTAAATTAAATAACTGTTGTAATAGATATGGCATGAAAGTCAGCAATAAAAAGACAAAGACAATGAAAATAGGCAGAATCATTGAAAATATAATCTGCGTTGTGAACGAAGAACCTGTGGAACAAGTAAAACATTTCAGCTACTTAGGCACGATTATTAGTGAAGTTGATACATTAAATATGGAAATAGACAATAGAATCAACAAAGCTGGTATGGTAGGAAGTCAATTGAATAAATATTCTCTCTTATTCCATATGGGAATAAGAGAGAAATTAGTCGGAACACTAAATTAGCTGTATACAAGACAGTGTTCAAACCAATTTTAACTTATGGATCTGAGAGCTGGGTCAGAAGTAAAACACTTGACCAAAGACTAGAGACCGCAGATATAAGAGTCCTGAGAAAGATTAGAAGCGTGAACAGATGGCATCAACGGCAATATCATATTAAAAAATGAGGATATTAGGAAAGAACTTGACATTGTCGGCATCCAGGAATGCATTAGCAGAGCTAATCTCAGGTGGTATGGTCACTTAAACAGAATGGGCGACGAAAGATTAGCAAAACAAGTGTTCTCTGCCAGGTTGGCAGGAAAATGACCCAGAGGAAGACCAAGATATAGGTGGATTGATACTGTACAAAGTGCCATAGACAATAGAAATATAATATCTGATAATGTTGGAGTCTTGACAAGAAACAGACTGATTTGGAAGAAAATTGTAGATAGGAAGTTAGTAATGATGGAAATTTTTCATGTAGTACTATCATATCCTGTACACCCCTTGAGGGTACATAGCAGGAATTTGATGATGATGATAGTGAATTAAGAATGTACAGTCTAACAGGAGAGTTGAAATACTTGCTTCTACAGATGTTGGAGGCTTAGGTGTATCAAAAGCAAGGATTAGACGGCATATCAGCCCATACATTATGAAAATGTGCAAGGCAATTATCAGCTCCTCTGATCAAGCTGTTTAATTTAAGCCTCAGTAGTGGAAAGGCACCAATGAAGCAGAAGGAGGGTAAAAATAGTCCCACCACATAAGGCCAGTCAACATCTCAGCAGTGGTGGTGGTTAAGGTATTGGAATTGGTGAAAGACAGAATTCAGGAGTGGGTTAACAGGAATATGATACTCTATAAGGGGTACCATGGTTTTGTGAAGGGTAGTTCCTGCCTTAGCAGTTTGCTTACTTTTTACAATCAAGTGACAATGGAGGCAGATAGGGGAAATGCTACTCAGTGATATTGCTGGACTTTGAAAAAGACAAGATACATAGAACTCTACTGCATAAACTGAAGCAAATGGGGATGAATATGAATCTGGTGATTTATATTAGAGGAGGGGTTCCCAACCCAGGATACCCATATCCCCAGGGGGGGAGGGTATGGGAAACTTGCCAGGGGGTACGGTGAATAGCAGGTAAATAAGTATATTATGCTATTAATATATTCCAGAAATAGTTATGTTATCAACATTTCCGGGCTATTCCATGTTGGTAATGTCTGTCAGCCACATCAGCAACATTTCAGGTCTCTTTTTCCAACATGGACACAGTGAGGTTGCATAGACATTTTTCTCACTGCAGGGTCTGATAACTCAAAATACCCGGTTAAGATTCAAGATAGCTAGTGAAATTGCCAGATCGGTGCTCCCTCGAGACTTGCCTCCGCAGCATCTGCACCTCCTACTCATGCACGGAACGTACTGTATGATACACACTCCAACTGCTTCATTTCGCCATGCTCATGTACACACGTTTTAGCGATAAACATAGGTTAACTAAATTACTTTTGTGGACTTCACTTTTGCTGACGAAATTTTTATCTAATCGTAAGTAGCTTATAGTTTATTTTTAGCCTATTCTAAAAATGAAAGGATAGATCAAGATTTAAATACATTAAAATATTATTTTAAAAGAAAGGTAATAGAGATGACCCTAAAGTTTAAGAAAGGTAATAGAGATGACCCTAAAAACTATAGAGGTATCAGTATACTAAATTCATGTTACAAAATACAGCAGAATCTTAAATAACAAACTAATGAAATATTCCGAAAACTTTATTCTAGAGGTACAAAATGGATTTAGAAAAGGACGATCATGTATAGACCCAGCCTTCTGCCTAAAATTAATAATAGAGAAAAGAAGAGAATATAATTTAGAAACACATATTGCATTTATTGACTTTGAAAAAGCATTTGACAAAGTTAAAAGAAACATATTATTTAACATAATAAAAGAAAGACAAATACCAAATAATATCCTAAAAGCTGTCACAAGTATATATGAAAATAATCAAATACAAATAAGATTAAATCATGAGCTATCATATACAAGAGAGATAAACCAAGGGGTGCGACAGGGATGTCCCCTCTCAGCAACTCTTTTTAATATCTACTTAAATGAAATAATAATAAAATGGAGTAAAAATTTACATCAAGGAATTAAACTTTCACCTACAGTTAACTTAAACACTCTCCTCTTTGCAGACGACCAAATAATAATTACAAATTCTGAAGATAACTTACAGAAAGCTATTTTAAATCTAAATGAGATATCCAAAGATTATGGTATGATAATATCAATGGAAAAATCAAAAACTATGGCCTTTAAAGGACAAGATCCAGCAAGAACTAAAATAGTATTAGATAACAAGATCTTAGAACAGGTGAATTCATTTAACTACCTAGGATGTATGATCACTTATGAAAATGAAAAAGATATAAACATAAAAATTGCAAAATATTTAAAAATAACAGGAGTAATTAACTCTATATTTAAACCAAACCTAGTTCAAAAACAAACCAGACAAAAAGTATACAATACATTAGCCCTACCGGTCTTAATGTATGGAAGCGAAATCTGGACAATAAAACAAAAAGACAAACAAAGATTAACAACAGCAGAAATGAAGTTGATGAGAAAAACTGCAAAGTATACCCTATTTGATCACAAAAGAAACGAAGATATTATGAAAGAATTAAACCAAGAACCAGTAATTGAAAAAATTAAAAAATATAAACATAGATGGATGGAACACGTTCAAAGAATGAAAACAGAAAGATTACCAAAACAAGCCTTAAAGTACAAGCCATTAGGAAAAAGAAAACCAGGACGTCCTCTTAAATGATTCAACGATGACTTCTAAGGCCGGAACAGGCCATACTAGGCCTAAATCCTTGATACATATGATGATGATGAAAATATTATTTATTTTTTAGCTTATTTTTAAAATGAAAGGTTAGATCAGGATTTATATAGAAAAAAATATTATTTTTGCAGACCCAAGGAATGACCACGCCAAAGAAATGGTGTTATCAAGATTCATATGTGCAATATGGTTTTACTTTTGTGCTTGACAAAGAAGATGTGCAAAAGCCGCAGTGCTTCATTTGCTTCAAGATATTCAGCAATGGCAGTGTGGAACTTCAGAATGTTCTTCAGAATGTTCATCCCAAGCATTCTAATGAGTCAGAGTCCTCATTTAGAATAAAACGAGAACGATTTGGTAAGAATATCACACTTCATGACCATGGATTTATTACCCCAAAGAAGCCAGCACTGGAAGCCAGTTATCGCATCGCATTGAGGGTCGCCAAAGAAAAGGAACCACATACAATTGCTGAGACATTAGTGAAGCCGTGTGCTATGGACATGGTTGAGTTGATGTGTGGTAGCAAAAGAGAAAATTGAAAAGAAGCAAAAGAGAAAATTGCACAAATACCATTATCAAATAATACAATTTGTGATCGGATTCGAGAAATGTCAGAAGACATACGTGTACAGGTAGTAGAGAAAATCAAGAAAAGTCCAGCAAGAATTAGTTTACATTTGGATGAATCAACTAATGTCTCTAACTGCACACAGCTTCTTATTTTTACTAGATATATACATCAGAATGAAATAAAAGAGGACTTTCTTTTTTGTAAACCCTTGAAAGAAACAACAAAGGCAGTGGACATTATGAATTTGGTGAATGATTTTTTTGATTCAAATGGCCTTTCATGGGAATTAGTAGACTCTATTTGTACTGATGGTTCTCCCACTATGTTGGGGAAAAAATCAGGTTTCACCGCTTTAGTTAAAAAAATCAACTCAAATATTTTTACAAGCCATTGCATCCTTCACCGGTATGCTTTAGCATCTAAAACACTTCCACATAATTTGAAAGCCGTTTTGGATGTTGTTGTTCAAGTTGTGAATTTTATCAAAGCAAAAGCATTGAATCACCATGTGTTTAAATCTTTGTGTGAAGAGGTTGGTGCAGATCATATCGTACTGCTGCTTCATACAGAAGTACGATGGTTATCCAGAGGAAATGTTTTAGGGAGGGTTTTTGAACTTAGAAAAATTTAATTAAAATTTTTTTAGTCGTAAAAGAATCTGCTTTTGCTTCATATTTCAAAGATCCAAACTTTGAGATTTCTCTGGCTTATCTTAAGTATTTGGTATTCTTAATTCTGTGAACATTTCACTGCAAGATACAAATGTCATTCTCGCAAAGGCTGAAGAAAAGATACAATCGTTTCAAGAAAAATTGACTCTCTGGGGAAGAAGGGTGGAGTTAGGTAACTTTGCCAATTTCAAATCTCTATGAAATCACTTCAGATCTGGCATATGAACTAAAACAGGAAGTTCGATAACATTATATTGCATTTAAAAACTTTGAAAGAGCCACTTACAAGAATAATTCCTCCTGACCAAATGAATGAAGTCTGGATACATAACCCTTTTCATATTGATTTAGAAAAAATCAGTGTCAATGACCCAGTGAGAGACGAGCTAATTGATCTCCGCAATAACAAGAAACTCCAAATTGAATTCCAATCAATGAAGTTACAAAATTTTTGGTGTACACTTGGAGAAGCATATCCCGTTATCACCAAAAGTGCTTATATGGCTATAATTCCATTTATAACAACTTATATGTGAATCAGGATTCTCAGTTTTGTTTTCAATCAAGTCCAAAACAAGAAACAAACTGGAGCCTGAACATGATATGGGTATCTATTTCAAAAACTGTACCAAGAATAAAACTGTTGGTGGATAAGAAACAGAATCAAGGGTCTCACTAGTCGATTTTACTGCAGTTTAATAAAGATTTTACAATTTTATGATAATGTAATTGATTTATTTACTGAATAAAGCTTTTATGAAAACTTAATTACTGTTTATTTCTTATATTCTTTGAATCTGTGTGGTAAACTTAAGAATTTATTTCTTATTATAATGAATAGGGGTACCAGATAATTTACTAAAAGCCAAGGGGTATGGGGACCAAAAAGGTTGGGAACCCCTGCATTAGAGGGTGGCTGCCAATAATCTTAGGCAAAACATTTTCACCAAGGCAATACACTCAACTCCCTGGTGAATACATTTTGGCCTAAGAGAAAGCTCCCAGTTAGGTAACTTTCTCTTTTCAATCATCAGACACGTTTAAAATCGCCGAACCCAAAGCATACATTTACCCTTCACCAGATTCATAACCATGCTCAATACCATTTACTCATTGTCATGACATGTCATACCACACATGATTTAGAAACATTTTCAACATTCCTTCCATGATGATCCAGTTTCCCTTACCTCTCTGCATTGGGTCTCACCACCAATAAATAATTTTTCCAGGCTCCAGATGCTAAATCCATTCAAGTGCAAGCCATCCCTCACATACAAGTCTTTTCTACCATCACAGACTTCTACACAGACTGTGCAGCATTGACATAGTTGCTATCATAGCCCTCCTTACATCAATACTGTTGTATCTCAGTAATATACTAACAATTTTCATTCAGTCACTTTTCTTTCTTGCTTCTTCCAGCAAGCCTTTCATATCCTATCCTCTCTCATGCTATATTTATCACTACTTAAATCATTAATTCCAACAAACATTCCAATCTCTTTTATTTTCTCTTTCTATTACATGTGTCAAATCTTTAATTTTCACTCCCAGGAAGTTCAAAGTAGTGACTCCATCAGCTAGCATAATTTCATGAGCAAATCACTGTACCTATTATTTCTTTGCTCTTAATTCTAACTGATTTACCTTATTATTATTATTATTCACTGTTATCTTATCTACTTTAGCACTTTAGTGGCTCTTCTTGTTCTGTTCATTTTCCTTATCTTTTCCAAGTTTCTTTAATCATCCCTCAACTCACAGTAAAGGGATGATAAAAGAAACTGCTTGGGGATCCAGATTAAAACAAATTATAAGACACTCTCCAAGTGTTCTGGATATTTCAAATGTCAAGATATCTATGACATCATCAAGAACGCTGCAATACTTATGCTCAGTGGAAGAAAAGATCTTGCCTCCAGCATCTACGTCAACTTGTGTTTTAACACTGCTTTGTTCTGATGGATTTTTGTCACCATTTTTAAGACTATCTAAACATTACAAACCCATCAGAACAAAGCAGCATTACAAATACAAGTTCATGAAAATGCTGGGGACAAGTTTTCTTCCACTGAGCATAAGTGTTGCAGCAATATGATTATATCCCCTTTTTTGGGGGTATTTAAGTTTAACTTTTGCTAAAATAATATACTAAAAAATATACCAATTAATCTAAGAAAACGCAATAAAACTCAATTTTTTCAGGAAAAAAAAAATCACGAATCTTACAGAAGCTTCATCACAAAATAGCTTTGAACCAGACTCTTAGTTACTTAAACTATATTCCTGTGTGTAAATTGCAGGTGTTATAGGTCAGACAATTGTTGCTATCTCACAGCCCAAAACCTAACACTCATATCAGTGTCTGTAGTGTGAGTTCTACCGTCTTTTTATGTGTGTGTGTGGTGTGGGGGGGGGGATGTACAGGGAGGGAAATCCTACCTGAATGTGCCAGAGATCAGCAAACTCTAGAAATGGTCAAAAAATGGCTCTGAAAAAAGTTCCTTTGGTTGGCATCTAAAATTGAACTCAATGATCTTTCTTTTGGAAGCCTAGTACAATTGATAACAATGCTATTTTCACAGGACCACATAGGCACTCACAGGATAGTATTCAAATTAATTTTAACTTATGATCTGACAGATGGATTAGAAATAGGACAGTTGATCAAAGACTGGAGGAGTTTTAAGAAAAATTATGGAAGTGAACAGATGTCATTAATGACAATCATATTAAAAATGATATGTCAAAAAGGAACTTGACATTGTTAGTATTCAAGAATGTGCGAACAGAGCTAATCTGAAGTGGTATATATTGTCACTTACACAGAGGAGAGGGCAGAAAAGGAAAGGAAAATAGATGCTTGGTGCTACGACAAGGACCCAAAAGGGTCTCCTATGGCAATAGTAGAGTTCTGCAAGATAGAATAATTAGATGGAAAAGTAATGATAAAGTATAATAATATCGAGTTTTCATTAAGTACTATCATTGTATCCTGCACATGTCCATTGGGGTATAAATCAGGAATTTGGAGATGATGAATCCATTATACCTTAATTTACATTAATTTAAGACAATTCCCCCACCCCAGCAGATGCTGAAACAACCTGGTTGAGGTTTCCTACAGCTGCATAATCATAGTGGACTCTGCACCAAGTGGGATAAAGACACTATAAAGAGGAAGAAAAAGAATTTAAGACATTTTTTTTTTTTTTGAGAATAATGTCACTAAACAAATGGCTCTAGCTTAGAGACACTGTTTAATGTGCTAGTGCTTTTATTATAAAACCTACATTTATAAATTATTTATTTCATAAAATTGTATTTATTATTTCACCCAACAAAACTAAAATAAAAATATTTTAAAAAAATAAGTAGAATTTATTCCTTATTTTATATTTCCCATTATAAGTAAAGAAAGAAAACAATCAAAGTTATCAGATATCAGAATTGGGGATGTTAATGTCAGCTCTTTGCTTTATGCAGACGATGTTATACTTCTAAATAAATCTACTACAAGTTTGCAAGAGTCCATGACTAAATTGAATAACTGTTGTAATAGATATGGTATGAAGGTCAGCATTAAAAAGACAAAGACAATGAAAATAGGTAGAATTGTTGAAAATGTCATTTGTGTTGTGAACAGGGAACCTGTGGAACAAGTAAAACATTTCAGCTACTTAGGCACGATTTTTACTGAAGATGGTAAATTAAATATGGAAATAGACAACAGAATCAACAAAGCTGGTATGGTAGGAAGTCAATTGAATAAATTCATATGGAATAAGAGAGAAATTAGTCAAAACACTAAATTAGCTGTATACAAGACAGTGTTCAAACCAATTTTAACTTATGGATCTGAGAGCTGGGTCAGAAGTAAAACACTTGACCAAAGACTAGAGATCGCAGATATGAGAGTCCTGAGAAAGATTAGAGGCATGAACAGATGGCATCAATGGCAATATCATATTAAAAACGAGGATATTAGGAAAGAACTTGACATTGTCAGCATCCTAGAATGCATTAGCAGAGCTAATCTCAGGTGGTATGATCACTTAAACAGAATGGGTGAGGAAAGATTAGCAAAACAAGTGTTCTCTGCCAGGTTGGCAGGAAAACGACCCAGAGGAAGGCCAAGATATAGGTGGATTGATACAGTACAATGTGTCTTAGATGATAGAAATATAACATCTGATAATGATAATATTGGAGTCTTGACAAGTAACAGACTGATTTGGAGGAAAATTGAAGATAGGAAGTTAGTAATGATGTAAATTTTCCATGTAGTACTATCATATCCTGTACATCCCTTGAGGGTACATGTCAGGAATTTGATGATGATGATGATGAACAATCAAAGTTTGAACAAGAGTTATTTTCACAATTTCTGTCAATGCAAGCAAAGAGCTACACTTAAACATCAACCTTATCTTTAAAATATATATAATTCTTCTCTCCTCAAATATATTTTTATTAATGATCTATTCATTTTTATATTCATTTTCCAAATAAAATACTACAGAGTCCTTTTATTATACAACTAATCAGAAGAGAAATGATCGTGGACAAATAACCTTGTTAAATGGTATAGGTGGTTGGGTGACCAATGCAGTTTACATAGTAGAGCAGTGATCAATTTATAAAAGCATTTCATCCCGATAAAGCAGTCTATATTCATAGTTAGAGATGGGGAATTTGAAGACAATTTGAATGAAAGTGAATGAAGAGATTGCATTGGAATCCTGAATACTCTCAATGTCAGTAAGGAAGTGAGTGGGTGAGATTTTTAAGGAAATTTATAAGGAACTGACAATGCCATTGACCCTGGCTGTTTCATAGAAGACTTGTAAGTGGAAGAGTTCCTAAAGAGTGAAAGTGGAGTAAGACAGTGTCACTGCATAATGGTGGTTGTCATAGAATGCAGGATATGAATATGTGGATGTAAATGCAGATCTGAAGAATTGAATATCTCCCTGTATCCCAGGAAGGTATTCAATACACATCACGCACTTATTCAAATCCTTAAACTAAAAAGATAGGTAAATGAATGGGGAAGTGTGAGTTAACAGAGATAAGTGTAAGGTTTTAAATTTGGGGATCCACAGAAAGGAGGTTGCATACTCTATTAATGGAACTATACCAGAGGAAGTGGAATAGAGTGATCTTAGGTTTTTATAATGACTACTGAGTAGTTTAAATAAACTACTCTTGAATGCATAATATAGAAATTTTTCATATAGTAGAACAGGGGACAAGAACATGGGGCCCATCAATGGAAGTTGCACACAGGAGTGGCAAATAAGAAGAGATTTGTTTTTGCATGGAGAGTGGTATTAGTATACAATGCAATACTTGAGAGGGTAGTGAGAGTACAGATGCTAAATGAGTTGAAGGAGTGGTATAGTATATTTTGTATTGTATAAAGCAGACTTCCCATGATGAGTCTCATGGCTCCATAGAGATCCTGAATGAATAATAATAATAATAATTTATACATTATTCAAATGCATTTTTGTTGAATTCATAAATTTAAATCTGTACCTACCATTTTCGTCCCAGTTAATGGCATTCAGTAATTCTTCTTCTTCCCTTTCTGTAATGAAATTGTCTAACAGAATCAGTCCAGAGGGATACTGATCAGATATATATGGGTTCTCAATCACTGGAACTGAAAAGAATGAAAAATTTCTGTAAATTATTGCACAAAAAACTATAAACTTTTGTTATATCTGGAACATGTTTTAAACTGTTAAAGGAATCAATATGTGCTTTTGTAAGCCTTTCTAGAATGGTGGAGAAATTTTTCAAACTGGCCCTTTAAAATACTGGATTTATGAAGTTTATATTCCCATGACTCGTGGTATTCACAATTATTAATTTAACATTGGCAAAAAAAAAAACATGTAAAAAAGTAAGATAATTTAATAAATCAATGATGTTTCGTACAACAATGTTGTGTACTTCAGATTAATATAATAAAACAGAAATGTAAAGAGGTATTAGCATGAAGATTTCTAAATAACAAACTGTCATTTTTTTAATTCATTCAATATGTGACAGACATTGAATGCAGAAATGAGATATCATGAACATGGGTCATTGTTACAGGATATAATTGTGTCTCATAGCATAATTCATTCACATGTAGATCTCCTATGCTTCTCAAAGATCATTTAATATTAGGCCTTAGTTTTTATTACACTGGGTCAGACATCACATAATCTCACTAGCCTCTTTAAATATGCATACATAAGTATCAAATTCTATGTATGGTATTTTTATTTTTGTGATTTGCCAATTAACTTGATGGTTTTTGCTGGTGGTGTGAAAGGTCAATTAGGATTTATGCTCATTGTGAAGGATTCCAGAACATCCCATATGTCCAACATAACAAACACCGGAATTGCAACAGATTTTACAAACTCTTGGTACCTTCATAGGTTGATGTGGTGGTTTAGGCAATCTTAACATCATGGAGATTTTTTGCAGAGGTCTAAAGGCAACTTTTAAGTTATATTCTTGTAGGACCTTTGATGTTTTGTCTGTAATGTTCTTGACAAAGAAACTGTGCCTTTGCAGTTGTCTGCTTGTTGTCTTGGAGCCTATGATAGTTCATTCAATATGTTATTAATAGTTTGATGTGGTAACCATTTTTTTTTTTGAAGAATGTCTTTAATATAAGTTATTCTCAGGTTGGTGCAAGATCAGCCACCATCCACATGGAAGAACATAAAAAACACATCTGCAGTCATGACTATGGTTATTTAAGCCTTACAGACCATGCTTTGGATACAACTCATAGAATCAATTAGAAATATATTACCATGCTCCATTGCAGTAAATTTAGAAGAGAAAGACTTTTCAGAATCTAATGTTACTATCAAAAATCAGCCTAATTTGAATAAATATGGTTGCATAAAACTTTCCAAATATGGGAAACACTAATACTTTGAGATCCCAATTTACATCCTAGGCTATCAACAGGTGCCCACAGAGCATGCCCCTACCTAGTTAGGAGTCTAGTTTTTTCAACCACATGCTTCACTTAGTTTTGTGTTGCCTTTACTGTGTGTGTGTGTTTGTGACAAGCCTCATACTGTACTCCCTGACATTGTTTCTGTGACTGAGATGAAATACTGGAAGAATTAAATATTATTTTTAATCTTTTTTCAGTGCTTTTCACTTCATTAAGCCTTTAACACGAGATAATCCAGAAACGCTTGCTCTCAGACACCAAACATGGAACCTTTTCAAGCCACTTCAGGTCAGTAGGACAGTGGTCTCACACTAAGCAATGAAATTCATCTCTACCTAAGACAATCACAAACATCCTATAGCATGATTCAAACCCACAGTCAGTTGGAGAACAGATATAATAATCACTCAGAAAACTTCTCACATTTGAGGTGGTACACCAAAACCTCCCTCCCTTTGTTGCACAGCTTTTTGCTGTAATGTCTGCTTACAGCAAAAAAAAAAAAAAAGGTCATGATGGTGACAATGAGGCAAGAGATGAAGTGTATGCATATTGAAATGAAGAGAATTGCAGATATGCATGGAAGAATGGAAGGAATGATGGTCATCTGAAAGTGTTGGGAGATATAAATCAGTCCTTGCCTATGGAAGAGTGATTGAAAAATTATGCAGTGGTCAACAGTTTATCCTGTATCAGTAGTACTAATCCACAAAATTTTATTGTGGATTCTAAGACCTGTGAGGATTGCATATGATTTCTTTCTGGTCTTGCATTATCCACTCATCATTCCATGGAAAAAGAAATAGATTTGAAAAAGGAGACATTAGGACATTACGCATAAGATTAGCTAATATAAAAACTTCAACAAACATTATTGAAGAAAAATGAAACAGATTGAAAAGAAGAACGAAACCTTGAAGTCTCAGTGGCAAACTCTGAAGAAGACACTGGCTGATTCAGCTAGAGGGGTATGTGGTGAAGTTGTCTACAAGGATAGAAAAATAAGAACTCCATAGTGGACAAGAAGTTAAAGAAGCAGTCCTGGAAAAGAAGAAAGCATACCAAAATTTCTTAGCAAGCAGATGCCTTAAAAAGATTACAGAGAAAAATGTAAGACAGCTAAGTTATGTGTAAAAGTAGCTAAACAAACGTCATGGGAAGACTAAGAATATAGAAAATAAATATCAGGAAAGTGGCAAAATGTCATGGCTATTGAAAAAGAGCTCAAAAATGGAGGAGTATTGTAAAAAGAATCAAAGGTGATAAAGGTGACATGAAAACTGAAGATAAGGATATCCCAGATGTCTGGAGTCTGATACTTATTTTTTATACTCTTACCCAAGTCTTCCCATGACTTTTGTTTAGCTACTTTTACACATAGCTTAGCTCTCTTACATTTTTCTCTGTATTCTTTTAGGGCATCAGCTGACTTATTTGCTAGAACTTTTATTTATTATTATGTGACACCTCCAAGGAGTCCTATAACTCATCAAGGGAGGGTACCTACTCTACTACTCTCTGTCTCCACTGCATCATCTACACCAACGCTATCTACCGCCCAACACCACAACTAGTATTTTCAAAAACATCCATGCCCTCAGCAGGATTCGAATCTGCAGCTTTTGGCTGGAGAGCGGATACGCTAACCACTCAGTCAATCAGATTGGCAGAAACTTTGAAAGACTGTTAAACAAAACAAGCAGTGACAGAAGTAGTAGAAAAGCAATGCAAAGAGAAATACATATCAATACTTGAGGTAGAAAAAGCCATCAAAAACTTGAAATGAGCAGCTGGAGTAGATGATTTGACAAGAAGTGTTTAAATATGACAAGAAGTGTTAGTGGTTACACTGCATAATTCAGAGGGCCTGCTCAGAAGATCGAATTCCAGATGTGTGTGTTGAGGCTTAAGTGCTGTGAGGACATCATGTTGGAGGCTTAATGGAATGTATACAGCACTCGGAAAGGATTAAAACAGACTTTAATACTTCCAATATCTCAGTCACTGAGACATCTTCGGGGATTACAAAAAAAAAAAAAAAACTAATGCAGCATACACAAAATACCACACAATACTAAGCTAACCACATGGGTGACTCTAAAGTCCTACCCTCTATGGGCGATTGCAGGTGGCCTAGAGTGTAAGGTGGGATCATTGATGATTAATGTTTCCCAAATTTTCAGAAGTTTAATGCAACCATATTTATTTAGATTTGGTTAATTTCTGAGAGCTGCTGCAGATTCTAAAAATAGTCTCTCTCTTTTTAATTTATTGTGGTGGAGCATAGTGTTTTTTTTCCAAGAGATCCTGTGGGTTGTATCCAAAACATAGTCTGTCAGGCCTGACTGACCATGTTTTGGATACAACTCACAGAATCTCTTGGAAAAAACCACTATGCTCCACCACAATAAATTAAAAAGAGAGAGACTATTTATAGAATCTGCAGCAGCTCTCAGAAAAAGTATCCTGTTCCTGTAAGCTGGTGTACTTTGGACAGACAGGTAGATCAGCAACCATCTGCTTAGAAGAACACAAGTCATACATCTGCAACTATGACTAGGATACTTTATAAACTCCAGGCACTGAGAGAGAGGAGGAAGTTGATCTTTGATCCAAAAAGAAACTGAACTTTTGATAGAAAATAAAACACAGGCCCATTATAATTATTCAAATCATTTTTATTTCAATCAATATACTCTCCCTCAGCTTCGATACAGTGTTTGGCATGGTCAATTAATTTGTTAAATGAATATTTTATATCGGTTTTTGGGATACTGTTGAGAGTTGTGGTTACTGCTGGTGGAGAGAGGAGAAAGTTGATCTTTGGTACATCCTCTGTCCAAAAAAGAAACCGAACTTTTGATAGAAAATAAAACACAGGCCAATTATAATTATTCAAATCATTTATTTCAATCAATATACTCTCCTTCAGCTTCGATATGGTGTTTGGCATGGTCAATTAATTCGTTAAATGAGTTTTTTATATCGGTTTTTGGGATACTGTTAAGGGTCGTGGTTACTGCCGCTTGAACATTTTCAATGGTGTCGTATCGCTTTCCTTTCATTGGCAAATGAAGTCAGGGGAAAAGAAAGAAGTCACAGGGTGCTAAATAAGGTAAATACGGCAAGTGATCCAACACACAAGCTTGGTTTTTGCTCAAAAACTGTCTCACAATGTTCGAACAATGAGATGGTGCATTATCGTGCAAAAGTAACCAGCTGCCTGCATCACGATATTCATGCCGTATGCGACAAATTCTTACTATTAATCACTTCAAAACTTCAAGATAAAGCTCACCGTTGACCGTTTGGCCAGGCGGAATAAATTCTTTGTGGATAATGCCCTTGGAATCATAAAAACAAATCAGCATTGTCTTTACTTTTGACTTCTCCAAGCGACTTTTTTTCGGATGCTCCTCTTCTCGTGGTCTCCACTCAGCACTCTAGCACTTTGTTTCAGGCTCATACTCAAAACACCATGTTTCGTCACCAGTAACGATCGTTTCAAGGAAGTATTCATCTTCAATAAATCTCACGGACGATTTCGGGTTTTCTTTGATGAAATCATACACTTTTTGGATGTTAACTTTGTTCAGTCCAGTTTTGGAACGGCCCAACTTTTCGTCATCCTCAAGCATCTCACGCCCACTTTGAAATCGCTTAAACCACTCGTAAACTTGAGTACAGGATTAGCATTCATCGCCATATGCTTTTTGAAGCATTTGATGTGTTTTGGTAAAACTTTTACCAAGTTTAGCACAAAAGTCAATCGCAGCTCTCTGTTTGAGACTGATTTTCCGACCATTCATCAAAACCTACTGTCACTCTGGCATTATAACTCAGCTTCTAATGAAACAAATGTCATAAACAGTTGACACAACACTAATGAAGGTTGCTGCTTTCAACAACAAAAAGATACAACAGGTGGTGCCACTAGTTTCTTCTATTTTCAAAAAGTTCGGTTTCTTTTTGGACAGAGGGTGTAGAATGGATACTTGATACCATAAACTTGCTACCTTTATCCATTCTACCAAAGATCAACTCCCTCCTCTCTCAGTGCCTGGACCCAAAGGAAGAACGAAGCTTAGGTGGATTGATTCAGTCAGAAGTGCCTTAGAAGCATGAAAGGTTAGATATGACAATATTGAAGTGCTCACAAGTAATAGACTAATTTGGAGGAAAATTGTTGATAGTAGATTGATAATAATGTAAACTTAATCATGTAGTGCTGTCACAGTAGCCTGAACACCTCCTGATGGTACATATCAGGAAATTGATGATGATGAAAAACTTCAAGAGGAAATTTGTGAGAGAAAGTCAAGAGAATAAGAGAACAAATGAAAGCATAGGTGAGAGAAGTATAATGGTTATAGAGATAGAGATGATTGTTATAAATGAGAAGGTTCCAAGAAAATGTGAGAGTATGTATGAAGGATGTATGAATGGAAACATAATGACGTGAAAGCAATATGTGTGTTGGGAATGAGAAAGGGAAGGATGCTAGCGTAGGTGCAAATAAAAGTGTGGATGGTGTAGAGAATGAAGAGTTAGATGAAATGAGAGAGATGGCTTGCTTACATGTAGTTTTTTTCATAAGACAAAGCATAAGCTTAAGAGACTGAAGAAACATTTGCTGTATGGTGCTGCTGAGAAAAGAAAGAAAAAAGAGGTACCAATGAAGAGAAAGGAATGCTTATCAAAGAAAAGATAGTAAGAGTAGAATGAAAATTTTGTATGTAATTCTATAATAAGAGGAGTGCTTTGTGAGGGAATGACAAAAATCAGGTTTTCCAGGTGCAAAGATTAATAATGTTAGTGATGCTATTAGCATGCAAAAGGGTAAAGTGAAAGAGTTGATTATTTTGGTAGGTACAAATGATCTGAAAGGAGAAAAGTATGGTATGAGGGAGAACATGAAAGAGTTACTGCTGTAGCAAAAGAGAAGAGTGAGAGTGTAAAGATAGTAAATCTGTTGCAACGGTATGACAGATAACTATAAAGTAACACGTATGCCACAGTAAATAACTTTTTTATTATGTAAATATTTTGTTTATGTATCATAAGACATCATCAGTACAATTTTCAAGCAACAATAGGAATTGAATTTTAAAAAAAGTAGTGCGCATGCTTAGAGTGGAATCCCTCTACACATACAGTGGTGTGTTAATGGCTTAAAACTAATGGCTGAAATTAAAACTAATTAAATTAAAATATAACAGCTAAATTTATTTAATACAATTGAGGATAACAATTGCCCAAACTTTTGGAATAGTGAGACAGTTGTTTCAATTAAGATTAGGTCTATGAAGTAAGGCTTCAGCACTTCCTTTATATAAATATTCATGTTTATATATAGATCTATGTAGCAGCTTAGCATTATTCCATTAGATCACGTGGTTAGTGTTTTCGATTCCATGTTGTGCAAGGCCAGATTTATGAGGCTTGATGAGGCAGATGTGGTCATGTTCAGAGATACATTTATTTATAGATCTTCCTGTTTGTTCATAGTAAGACAATTTAAATGAACATGGTACTTCATATATGCCCGGTAGCATCACTGATGAGAGTTTATCTTTTGGAGAAGGTAGCAAGTTGCGAATTTGTTAATGGGTTTATAGGTAACAATGAATCGATATTTTTTCATGATTTTTGCCGCACGTTCAGAGATGACTTTAATATAGGAGTGGGCTTCTCTTCTCTGGATTGATTTATAGGAGAGTGGTTGATTATTTTTTGGGTTATTATTGGATTATATCCATTTAGTAAAGCTGTTTCTTTGATGATTTCCAATTCCTGTTTTAGAGATTCTTCTGAAGAATAAATGTTGTGTGCTCTGGTTACTAAAGATTTTATGGTGCCATGTTTTTTAGATGGATGGTGAGCTGATGTACTGTGGATATTATGACCCGAAAAAGTTGATTTTTGGTAAACAGAAGTGGAAATGGATCCATCTTGCTTACGTTCGATGAACACATCAAAAAGGGAAATACTGTTTGATGATTCTTTTTCTAGTGTGAACTTGATATGAGGATGTAGGGGGTGTTGATTTTTTGTAGAAATGTGTAGAGTTCTGGTTCCGTGTGGCTCCAAACTGATGTATGATGTGTAGTGATGATGTCTTATGATACATAAGACAAAATATTTACATAATAAAAAAAGTTATTTATGTGGCATACATGTTACTTTATAGTTCTGGATACCGCACAGGTTTCACTATATGAGAAAAGTATGATAGAGGAAAGCTGCAAAGAAGGGCTATCATTGCAAATTACTCAATGTGTGTAGATTGTGTAAGAGGAATGGGGTGCAGTTTCTGGATGTGTGGAATGAGTTTGATGGGCAAAAAGGCATTTAAATGGATTTGGTGTTAGGAGTCTAGAAAAAATGCTGTTGACTGTTAGCAGGTTTAGATGTGCAAAATCAAGGAAATTAAGGTGTTAGAGAGGAAGAAGGCAAGGGTGAATGCAAGTATCAATAAAGCAAATGGGTGTATGATTGGTGAGAAAATGCAAATTAGTCTCTGAGGCAAGAATGGGATTGTGATGTACATGGCATAAGGTTCATTATGGACCTCTGAGGTTTATATCATTTATATATCAAATATTAGGAACAAGGAGGAGGAAGAATTTTTAGTACTGGTTAGTTCCTATTGGCCAAAAAGTTATTGATATTAGCGAGACGTGGCTGACTAAGGATGATGTCATTATAGGCATAAAGAGTGAATGGCTATAGTATTTTTACAGTGGATAGAGCAAACAGGATGGGGGGGGGGATATTACTGATGATATCAGTAGTATCCATAATATCGGTAATGTGTTACAGCATAAAAGAGTACTAGCAAAACAGGAAATCAGTAAAATAGAAACCAGTGCTTTTGAGACTGTCTGGTGTGCGATACAAAGCTATCATGATAAAGTATCTGGTTGGCTGCTGCTACAGGCCAGGGAATGCAAAGGATGGTGTGGGCGATATGTATCAGCAAATAAATTCAATAAGTAGAGAGAGGGTAATTATTATGGGTGACTTTAATTATGGGGATATAGACTGGAAGGAGAAAAGATCATCTAGGTGGAAGGAAATGGAATTTGTGCAGCACCTTGTGATTACATCTGAGGATGTGTGTATAACTAAAATGAATATATTACTGCCAATCAACAAGAGCAATCATTGAGTTTTGACCTGGCTGGTGGCTAAGCATGTGGAATTTTCAGTATGTATGTATGTATGTATGTATATATTTCAGTATGTAACAACTTATAAAGTTGTTTAGAGTGGTACCATGGGAAGATATACTTTGGAAAAAAGATATGAGTAGCGTGTGTGTGTGGTAAAGGGATGCTTAAAGGAACAACAGCTAACTGCATACCAAGAATTAAAATAATTAATAAACTAGGAATTAAATAGATGAGTTACAACATTAAGCAGGAGGTAAAAAGAAAGAGAAGCATGTGGAAGAGATTTATTGATATAGGTGATCAGCAAGCCCATGAGCAGTATAAAGTACAGGTGACTGTATAGTAAGGAAGGCAAAATTGGAGTATGAGAAGAGATTAGCAAAACAAGCCAAGAGTAATTCAAAAGAATTCTTTCAATATGTGGCAACCAAAAGAAAGAGTGACTACAGCAGAATGGTTTGGAGACTGCAGATGGTAGGGAGGTGACTGAACAGATGAACTAGTGGAATTATTGAGTAATCATTTTGCAAGAGTGTATCAACAAGGTGATGATATTACAGTAATAAATAGACTGTTTAATCTGCATCTCAGCTCAGATAAAGTCTCGTGGGAATGGAAGGAGGTAAAAATTATTTGGCTGCATAAAGGTAATTCCAAAACCAATGTAGCTAGCTAATTATAGACCAATTAGCATTTCAAGAGTGGTGGTCAAAGTATTGGAGATATTGGTTAAAGACAAAATTCAGGAATGGATGAATGAGAATGAAATATTGTATGGGGGGGTAGCATGGCTTGTGAAGGGCAGGTCATGCTTCAGTAACTTACTTTGTATAATAGGGTGACAGCTGAGTTGCATTAAGGTAATGGCTACGCAGTCATACTATGGACATTGTAAAGGTGTTTGATACGATACCACATGGAATTCTGATTCAAACATTACATCAAGTAGGTATGGATATGAATCTGCTGATGTACATAAGAGATTGGTTGATGGAGAGACCTGAAGGTTCAGTTGTTTGTAAATGATGGAAAATTAGATAGAGCAATAGCCAATAAGGATGATATTATTATTACGTGACACCTCCAAGGAGTCCAAAGACTCATCGAGGGAGGGCACCCACTCCACAGCTATCCGTCTCCACTATTCAATCCACCAACTATAGTGAACCGCAACTACCATTTTCATCTACACCACCGCCATCTACTTCCCCACCACCACTAGTATTTTCACAGACTATCATAAACATCCATGCCCACAGCAGGATTCGAACCTACAGCCTTTTGGCTGGAGAGCAGATATGCTAACCACTCAGCCAACCAGGCTGACCATTATATTGATATCTTACAGGATGATTTAAAAAGACTAGCAGCATGGGCAAACAAGAATGGATGCCAATTTAATGTGACTTAAAAAAGCATGCCTATGTACTTATATCAGCATTAAAAGTCACTGATTTAAACAAAGTTCAAAGTCGATGTTAAAATTAACTGAGATTTTGATATTTCCATCTCCTCTCTCTCCATGACAAATCCTTGATATGCCAATGAATAATTCTATTTATTTATTTTAAAGAAAACTATTGCCATTCATATAGTGGTGATGTAAAAATATTCTCAATTATTAACTGAGAAGTTCAAGACATGTTAATAGTAATAACATTTTCTATAAATACATCTACTGGCACATAAATATATCATATTCAAAATTATAATATGACGCTTTATTCTTACCTTTTTCTACAAATGACAAATAGAGAGGTAATTTCAAAGTGCTGCCTACATCTCTCAGACCACTAATGTTAACCAGTGCTGTTGATGCACATGAAGCATCCTTAAATATAACAAATGCATAAGGTTTTGCAGGAACCATAATTATATCTTCAATAACTCCATATTTTTGAAACAATACCATCAAATCTTCACGATGAATTCCACAAACTAATCCACCATTTCCAACTACAATACACTAAAAAATATATTAATAAAAGAAATAAGGAGGTGCTATATAATAAAGATAATAATAAAATATAAATAATTAATCCATAATATAAACATTTAGATATTATGAATGCAATAAATGGTAATTTAAAAAATAAACTGTCCACATGTCCAGTTTGTTACAACTTGGAGGTTTTAATTTATAAAATGCATCTACTCACTAGTCTGTTCAAACCGACATGCTAACAAACCAAAACAAAGTACCAAATTAACAACAAAAATCTTACACTGACCACTGTATTATAGACTACTTGAATTGTAAGTTGTTAACTGTCATATTTTGTATTGTTTCTGCATTGATCTTAATAACTGGGATTTTTTTTCCCTGTTTTAGGTTATGGTTCATTCAAGAGGTTAGGCATCAAACAGACTCAATGATTCCTGGAAAAAAAGAAGAAAAAAAAACTGGATCAAATGATGACCTACTCACTATCTCAGCTTACTTAAAATGCAAGAGTAAACTAGCAAGAGTAAAGTCAAATGCCATTTTAACTTGTGGTTTCACAAGATAGTGTACCTCTGCATTTTGTTCATTCTCTCAATTACATCTGAAGCTTTGAGAATATATGATGTGAAGCAGAAGTAAGATGGTATTGGAGAAGGGCTGAATAAGTGTTCCGTGAGAAGTTCTCCTGGAATTTGTCATTTTAGTTTTCTAAGCATTTTTCATGAATAAATACTTTATAGTGGAAATATTCTGAGGAGAATAATATTCATGAATATGTCAAAAAGCTCAGACCCAGAATGCCTAATAACATCTGTGTATCATTAATTTTCACACATCGAAACCTTTTAACATTTGGGAAAGGGAATACCGCTGTTTATGACCGGTCATAAAAATTGCCTGCAAGCAGATCATAACAATGGGCGGCGTATCCTCTGTTCTCAAAAACTGAAGGAAATGACATCTGTGTAGCAAATGTCAGTGACCAAGCGGCATATTTTTAAACATGGAAATATTCATGAATTATCGTTAATTTTCACACATCGAAATCTTTCAACAATTGGAAAAGAGAATACCGCTGTTTATGACCGATCATAAAAATTGCTTGCAAGCTGATTACAACAATGGGCAGTGTATCCTCTGTTCTCAAAACTGAAAGAAATAACATCTGTGTTGCAAATGTTAATGACCAATCAGCAAGGAAGTATAAAGAAATTTTTCCACTAAAATTGAAGATCAAGGTAATCTGTATCCAGTTCTCAAATCTAGTAATACTGAATGCTTTCTTTGCGAGTTCATATTGTAGGGTGAAAGTTTCGAAACCGTAGTGCCATGATTTTTTAAAAGTAATAGACCTGCAGATTTAAATTTTAATATGAATAAGAGATATCTTAATAAGATATCTCTCCAATAAGAGATTTCTTAATAAGAAATTTCTTATTGAAGGCGTTTGTGACACAACAGATAGTGAGTCATCCACCACCTACAAAGTGATCTCCAGAATGTACAAAAGGAGAGGAAAACTACCAGCACACAGGAGAAAAAGTCTGCATTCACTCTTAAGTACTTATAATAATATTATAAATTTTTGCTGATCAGAATGGGATATGTCAATAAAAATCAGCACAAATTAATTTAATGATGTTTATGTTTAATTTATGTTTAATTAATTAATAATAAAAATCAGCTAAGTTAACAATTAATTATTGATTAATACATTACAAAATAACCAAGGTGTTCTGCGAAAATTTCAAGATTTGTGAAGTGTTCCGTCGTAGGAAAAGTTTGGGAAACGCTGCATTAGAGGATATTACTATTATCATTCAGGATCTCCATGGTGTCATCAGACTCAGTGTGGTAGCCCCATTTTAAACTACACAAAATCTATCACACCATTCCTCCTTAAACTCATTCACTGTTTGTGCTCTCACTACCCTATCAAGCAATACATTCCAAGGTCCAACTACCCTTGATTAAAAAAAAAAACACTCTTCACCCTCTTACTCACCCTTTCCATTTGTAACTCCCAAAGATGGCCTCTTGTCCTTGCTCCTTCCTTCTGATCTATCCTGAAAGAGCTCTCCAGTTTTCAACCCTGTAACTACTTCTCAACAGTTTAAATGTTGCAACTGTATCACCTCTCCTTCTTCTATTGACCAAACTCTGCATCCTCCGTTTATCCTCATATCTAACCTTATATAGTGTGGATATCTTTTTTATTATCCACTTGTGCACCCTCTCCATGGTTAATTTATCCCCTTCAAATCCTGGTGACCAATCTGGGCACAATAATCCAAGTGAGGGCTGATTGAGGCTTTATATATAATGGAACCACAACTCTTCTATCTCTGCTGGTCAGTGTCCTTCTCATTATTGCAGCAGTCATCTGGGTTACCTTCACCACCTTCGTGATAAGTCTCTTAAACTTCAAGTCTCTATCAGGATCTCCATTAAAACATCACCCAAAGGTCCCTTCCCCTCCTCTTCCCATCTAGAGATCCCAAACTTCAAGACCTTACTTTTAGTTGCATTAAACTGTACCGCCATTCATTTTCCCATCTGTCCAGCTTATTTAAACCATACTGAAGGTTACCCACATCGGCAATATTACTAGTAACCCGTCCCGGCTTCACATCATCTGCAAATTGGCTAATAATTTGCTAATAATATACAAATTAGCTAAACATTTGGCCAAAGATCTCACACACTATACTGGCAACACACCACCACACATAAAAAACAAATAGAGGGGACAGCCATGGATTCACCACTCTCCCCACCCTTGACCAATTTCTTTATGTAGACCTTTGAACAAAAAGCTTTAGCCTCTGCCCCACAAAAACCAACCATATGGCTTCACTACGTTGATCATGACACATGATCAACGTAGTCATATTTGGCCACATGGCTCTGATACACTCCTCTCATTCTTAACACCCTTAAACAACCAACACCCCAGAATTAAGTTCACCCTGGAAAAAGAGGAAAACAACAGCCACCCTCTCCTAGACACACTAGTCACCTGCCAGCCTGATGGAATCTTGGTTTTCTCAGTTTATAGAAAACCCACCCATACAGGTAGGTACATTCACCAACAATTCCCCCCCCCACAACAATATGGAGTGGTGAAAACATTATACAACAGGGCTAAACTAATCTGTTCTAAAGACAAGGCCCTAAACATTGAACTAAATCCTTGACCTCCTGTTACAGACCATACAGAAAATTGGCATCCCTTATCCGCTCCACTAAAGACCAACCACTTCCCCTAGACCTACCTAGAGTATACTAGGTCCCTTGCAGCTGTAAACTGTCTTACTTTGGCCAAACAGGCAGCACAGCGAATATCAGAATTTTGGAACACAAGGACTACATCCGTTTTCACAAGTACAGCCACTCTGGTCTTGCAGACAATGCTCTGGATACACGTCACAGAATACGGTGGAAGAAAGCTACAGTAATACACTGTAGCAAATACAAATTCAAAAGACTATTCATGAAATCAGCCTCAGCCCTAAGAAACTCTCCAAACCTCAACAAATTTGGTTGTATGAGACTGCCCCAAATTTGGGAGGCTTACATCAGCAAACCTTCAGCCCAACAGCCAAGAACACCTACTTAGTCCGCTAGGGGGCACCATCAGGACTTTTATGAGAACAATAGCTTCATCACTTCATTCTCAGTTACCGTGTTGTAGTGCCTACGTGCACGTGCCTTTTTTGTAAGTTCCTTTTGAAGATGACAAATGACGTTGCTGAAATATCGGAAATATTTATTAAAGTGTAATTTAATTTATATTCTTATCTACGTTGTCAATTTCTTAAGTCCTTAAGTTTCTTAAGTGATTAAGTAATGCATAACCAACGTATAAGCCTATCTACGAGAACAACAATAGCTTAAAACAAGGAAAAGCTCCAAAAGACTGGAACACAGCCACAATCATACCAATCTTAAAGCCTAACAAACCTCAAGACCAAACAGGTAGTTATAGACCAATTTCCATGCAAATTGATGGAAAAAAGTGAATACTCCAACTACCTAAATTACTACCTAAATAAAAATAGTATACTACCACATTCTCAGGCTGCCTTTAGAAGAAATCACTCAACAACTGATCAACCTTTCTACTTAACCCAGACAATTCAAGATAACTTCCAGACCAAACCTACCAAATCCACCAATGCAGCTTTTATAGATTTTAGCAAAGCCTTTGACAAAGTGTGGAGGCAGAAACTCTTTTCCAAACTTTGTCTTATTGAAATAGAAGGAAAAGTTCTAAACTGGATTTATGACTTTCTAAGAAACAGAACAATTCGAGTTAGAATAAATAATACCTTTTCCAAGAAAGTGAAAATAAGAAACAGGGCCTCAAGGCAGCATTTTGAGCACACTCCTTTTTTCCATCTACTTAAACGACTTAGATAAAAATATAAATAAAGAAACAAAGATAGCTATGTTTGCTGATGATTTGGTCCTATTCTCAGCTCACAACAACTTAGAAACAGCAGAAGGTCACTTAAACAAAGCCATTGAACATTTGTCTACATATTGTAAATACTAAAAAATCAAAATTAACCCTACAAAATCAGAAATTTGTGTATTTACCATCAATAAATAAATTACCATTATTAATTGACCATTAATAACCACCTTAGAAAGTAGAAACCAAAGATTAAGCCAAACAGTAAACTAATTACATTTAATGAAAACCCCAAATACCTTGGAGTTATCAACTTAGTTATCAACAACTAAGCTTATCAACAACGTTGCAATCAGAGCAAAATGAAGACTAAATATCATGAAAAGTATCTTTGTAGAGAGTGGAGAGTTATTGCTAAAACCTTAAGTCACATACACCTTTATTATCTGATCAATAATGGAATATGCTTTGCCCATCTGGATGCAAATGTCACAAACCAGTTTAGACAAGCATATAAAAATTCAGAAAAATGCAGCTAGAATCTTATATGGACTAAGGAATACAACTTCTGGCAAAATAGCAAACTCAAATTCAATCTTTTTCCTTTAAAAATTAGGTGGCAAGAAAATCTTACTAAATTTGTTGAAAAAAAGAGCCAACCTTGCACATCATAAAACAAGTGAACTTTTTAAAAAGTAGCAACCAACAAACAGAATAAAGAAAAAATCAGCAATGCATGAAATCATGGAAAATAAAATTCCCTTGGATTGTCCAAATAAAATAGCCAACTACCCAGCATTTCCTCCAAATCAAGACAGGAAAAATATAGTTATTAATTTTGAAATAGGGAAACACGAGAAAAAAAAGCCTAGAAAACCCTGAAATCTTGAGATCATTAGCTCTTTCAAAAATAATTGAATATGAACCTGACTCAATAAAGATCTACACAGATGGCTCCAAAAATCCAAATGGCAATTCTGGGAGTGGCATACTCATCTATGGCTCTGAAAATATAGAACTAAAAACAACCAACAGTATAGGATGCAATCATACCATGAAGAATTAATAGCCATTAACACAGTACTGCAACATTTGAATAAACATAATCCAAAGGAGTTTATATTTTTCACAGATTCCTTAGCAGCCCTTCAAGCTATTAAGAACTGCTACACTAGCCATCAAGAAATACTTAGAGACATAGCAAAAAACATAAACAAACAACATAAGGATTCCAAAATAATTTTCCAATGGATCCCATCCCATGTGGGATTAAAGGGAAATGAAACTGCAGATGAAGTAGCAAAAATGGCTGCAACATCCAGTGATACCACAGATTTCAATCTTTTTAAAACCACTCAAAAAGAAAACATAAAAAGAACGATTCTCCTGGACATGACTCACCACTGGTATTCAGCAGAAAAACCAGGAGCTAGCATCAACTCCAAGTTTAATCACTGTGCCACTACCATGATCTCTTGCTCCAAGACTAATCAAGTTTAGCAATGGCATAAAAGTCTTCCCCATCTGCAAAATCTGTAACATCGAGGAAGCATTACCAATGCATTTACTAAATTGTATGAATATTTCTAAATGTGAACTTTATAACAACCCAGAAAAGGTGCTGTATAAAATACATGAATTTGACCTCTGTGAATCTGGTGTAATAACCATTAGATAATTAAAGAAAAAAAAATTAATTCATCTTTAAGTGCTGTTCATTGGAGCAAATTTTCAAAGCCCTGTTTTTTAGTGTATTAATGACACCTAGTTTTTGTGTTGGTGGTGGTAGGAGTTTATGTGTCAGTTTCTGGTAAACAGTAAAGGAAAGACTGCCAGAAGGAAGATGTGTGACAAGTGCATCTAGAAACGGAAGTGTGTTCTGCTTTTCAATCTCAAGTGTGAATTGCATGTGTTTGTGTTTATTTTAATTTAATTTATTTTCACTGGAGGTCAGGCCAGTACAATAACCACTGATCAAATCATTGTCTCTTTAACATACTGTTGAAATATAATTTAGCTTGTCCCTGTATATATATATATGTATACTCCAGATGATGACCTTAATATGAAGGTCGAAACGTTGGGAAATTAAAAATTATTATTCATAACACGGTTGTAGATTCCATAATTTGTCGAAAATGAATGCTGATCACCGTGTAACACTAAAAGAAAGACAGTTACCAAGTCAATTCACTCACCTGATATCCAAAACCTGTAGGTTGCAACTTAAAAAACAACTTGTCATGTGGCACCCTATCAAATGCCTTTGAAAAATTCAAAAAAAAATTACAGTGTATGCCTTATCCTCATCCACTGCTCTTGTTATCCTATTGTAAAATGTAACCAGATTACTAAAACAAGAGAATCCTTTAACAAATCCAACTTGGCCTGCATAAATAATGTTGCCCCTCATCTGCACAATTCCGTTTGCATCACTAACAAAGTCATTAAGGCACTACCACGCAAAGCCATAGCACATCTGGCAAACATCATAAACTCCATCCTCAAATGGCAGCACTTCCCCCAGTCATAGAAAATAGCTGACATCATCCCAATCCACAAACCAGGCAAAGACCCACATCTACCTGAAAATTACCATCCCATCAGCCTGCTGTCCAACTTAGGGAAAATAGCAGAGAAAATCATCCTCATCAGACTCCAAGATCATGTCAACCAACTAAATATCATTCCACAAGAACAATTTGGCTTCCGTCAAAATCACAGCACCACCCAACAGATCCATAGACTGGTAGAATACATCACCCCAGGATTTAATTGGAATCAGCACACTGGAGCCATCTTCCTAGACATCTCAAAGGCCTTCAATAAGATCTGGCACCAAGGCTTCCTCTACAAACTTATCATACAAACCTTCCACTAAACATGATACACCTAATTAAATCATATCTCTCAAACAGGCAGATGCAAGTCAAAATCAATGAAACAGTCTCAACCCAATGGAAAATCCTCGCTGGAGTTCCTCAAGGATCACTGCTATGTCCCGATCCGAGGCAGACATCCCTCAAAATCCTCTCACATCCACCATTGCCCTTTATGCAGATAATACAGCTATACTAGCCAGATCCTGCCAACCACATCTCGTAACCAAAAAACTACAAGACACCATCCTGAATCTAGAAAAATGGTTTACAGACTGGCGACTACAATTAAACCCCCAGAAAAGCACAACGATACTCTTCACAAGAAGACGAGCATCCCCCCAAAGGAGACATCACCCTGTTCAACTCTAAAATTCCCTGGAAAACTGAAGCAAAATACCTGGGAATACTTCTTGATCAACGATTGTGCTTCAACAGCCACATCAAGAGCACATGCACCAAAGCTTCAAAAGTTATCGCCCAGCTATATCCCTTGATCAACAGACAGCAAACTAAGCTCAAGAAACAAAATTCTACTGTACAAGACAGTGATCTGTCCCACAGTTATATACACCTCCCCAGCCTGGAGCCATACCTCCAAGACAAACATCCTCAAGCTACAAAGACTACAGAACAAGTGCCTGCGAATGATACTGGATGCCCCGTGGTTCATCAGGAACGCCCAGATCCACCGAGACATAAATATCCCCTACATCTCTCCACTACTACACTCCCTAGCAGAAAAATTCTTTATGAAGACATCTACGTATCCAAACCAACTTATACAACAAGCCAGAAACTATGATGGTAATGACCACTGGAAACATAAAAGACCAAAAGCCATCCTAACACTCAACGATGTATAACCACTTCTGCCCACTCAGGGCGAGCTAAAATAGCTCACAAATCTCTCCCATCACTGCTACTGAAACAGACAACAGGGAATATAAAAAGCGTCAAGCTTCACCCTTTGCACCATATATGTTCTGCATAATTCTGTATACGATTTCTTACCAATTTCTCCAAAATGTTAGCAACTACAGAAGAAATACAAACAGGCCTATTGTTTAATACCTCAATTCTATCATCACTTTTATGCAATGGCACTATCCTACTCTCTTTCTACTCTCCAGGAACCTGACCCATTGCAAGACTTTCATTAAACAGCAGTCAATGGCACCGTCAGTTCCACAACACATTTCCTTAAAACACGTGGGTGAAATTCCATCTAGTCAACCTGCCTTACTAATATTTAGCATAGTCAATATTCAGAATGCATCCTCTTCATTCACTTCTAAACACTTCACCACACCTTATCCTTCTAGGAATGAAGAGTGTTCCATTCTGTACCAGTATAGATCACTCTATTAAAATGATTAAATAGCTCAACCATGTAATCTGCATTGGTCACCTGAGTCCCATCTCCATCCAGCACGGTAATCCATCCACAACCATTTGTCCTACTACTTGCCATATTGGTAAAACATTGTACAGTCCAGAAACCATCTTTGTTATCTGCCTCTGTACCCTTTCCACAGTTAATTTATCCCCTTCAAATCCTGGGGACCAAATTTGAGAACAATAGTCTAAGTGTGGTCTGATCAGGGTCTTATACAATGCAACGATAACTCTTTGATCTCTGCAGGTCAGTGTCCTTCTCAGTATTTTTGTGATGTTTCTGATTGTCTGAGAAAATACTAGTGGTGGTGGTGATGGTGGGCAGTAGATGGCATTTGTGTAGATGATGATAATGGCAGCTGCAGTTCGTGGATTGAGTGGTGGAGATGGAGAGTTGTAGAGTAGGTGCCCTCCCTCAATGACTCCTTGGAGGCATCACATAATAATAATAATTATTATTATGGATGAATGATCTTACAAATAGTGACCAATGCAGGTGACATAGCAGAGTTGTTTAATGATCACTTAATTGGGACATTTAATCCTGGTGAAACAGGTTTTATTCATGGAAGGATGGATAGGATTGATGGATTAGAAGTTAATGAAACAGATGGATTTAAAGTAGTAAGTAATATGAACATCCACAGAGCAGTGGGGCTTGATGAAATTTTGCTATGCTCAAGGAAAAGTACTAAAAATGATATAATCTGATGATATAACAATAACATTAGCCTGTTGTTAAATGAAAATATTGCAACTGGAAGTATTCCTAAATGTAAGATGGATAAAACACACCACTGCAAATGGAGGAATCAAATTGAAAACAAGACTGCATTTCTTCAGTGAATGTTAAGATTTTGGAAAACTTCATAAGAACTCGCATACAGAACCGAATAGTTAATACTATTTATAATGGTGCCAGTATGGACTTCTTAAGGAATGCCTCATTTCAATAATTTAGTGACCTTTTATAACAAAGTAACAAGAATAGCTGATGAAGTGAATGCATATACTGTAATTTTTTTCTGGATTTTGCAAAAGTGTTTGGCAAGTTATAAATTTAGTATTTAACAAGCAACAAGTGGAGTTGGGAAATAGGCATGTGGATTGAATTGGCTGTCTGATTTTTCAGGTCCAAGTACCTGGGGCTTGAAGTAACTTGGCAAGTCTTAATCAAAATTTTGTATATGTTTGGTAATTTATTAATTATTAAATTAAATTTTATTAATTTTTATTATTTGTTTTTATTATTAAATTAAATTTTATTAATTTTTATTATTTGTACTTCTTGTTCACCTTTACAAATAATGCTCTGTTCATCAACATATTTACAATTCTAACACTCCACTTAATACTGAATTTGGATTCATCTAACCTTATTTTGCTTTTTATATTTTAACAAGTTCACAATCAGCTCTTTAAAAATTTTGTTGCACAGGACTAACATTCATTTAATAAAAATGATTAATTTTCTTGACATTTAAATTCAAAGTTGACAAAATTAAGCTAATTAATTTATATATGTGCATATATGCTAATGATCTATTAACTCATTTCCTATTTTTAATTGATTTTGCTTATCATTTTAAGATTATTATTTTATTTTGGCTTGATAGGGAATTGCGATGTACAAGATGGCAATGAGAGCGGTGATCTAAGAAAGAGTGAAAGCAACCATACAGAGAGAGAAAATGGTTTAAATGATAAAAATAATGAGGAATTATTTGTAGGAAGTGAGGTCGCTAGGTTGCGCGCAGTGATACAAAATGCGCAGCGGCAATTAGAGCACCTGCAAAACTCTTTCCAGAGTGATTCGGCTAATGTAAATAAACAGCGTAAGAATGAGAGAGTTTCTGAAATGAAGGAAAGAGTGTTGTATGGTGACTCGTTATTAAGAGGGGTGATAGATGGCAGTGTAACTAAATCGTACTTAGCGGGTGCGAAATTTAAGGATGTAAGTGAGAGTATTAGAGTGCAAAAACAGAGGGTGAAAGAATTAATAATTGTGGCAGGTACGAATGAATTGAAAGGTGATAAATTTTTTATGAGAGAGGACTTGAAAGTATTGTTAAAGGTAGCGAAAGAAAAGAGTGACAGGTTTAGCATGGTTAGTCTGTTGCTGCGGCATGACAGAGAGGAGTTTAGAAGGAGGGCCATAAACGCAAATGACATTATGCGTAGGTTATGCAGACGGTGTGGTGTGGAATTCGTGGACGTGTGGAATGAGTTTGAAGGGCGAAAGGACTTATACAAAATGGATGGTCTGCATTTGAATGGACTTGTTGTGCAGAGACTGGAAAGAGTGTTGCTGAATGAAGTGAAAATGGATGTGCAAAACCAGGGAAACTAGAACTACCAAAGAGGGGGGGGGGGAATGGATATGCAGACATCAGTGAGACAGATGAGTGTAAGAATGTATATAATGTACCCGAGCCAGCACTAAGGACAAAAAATGGGAATGGGTCATTTAGAATAATGCATCAATATAGGGGTGGGACTAAGGGATCACTGCATTTCATGTATACTAATGCCAGGAGTATTAGGAACAAGAAGGAAGAATTTTTGGCCTTGATTGGCTCTTCCTGGCCACAGGTTATTGGCATTAGTGAAACACGGCTGACGGAAGATGATATAGTTAGTGGGATAGAATGTGTAGGTTATAGTGTGTTTAGGAGGGACAGAGAAAATAAAATGGGGGGAGGGGTATTATTGATGATAGCGGATGAACTGCAGCCAAGGAGAATTGAAGGATAGTGAAAGGAGCTCATTTGAGGCTATTTAGTGTGAGATTGAGACTGGCAGAATAAAATATACAGTTGGGTACTGCTATAGACCAGGTGATGGAATAGATGGTGGAGATAGTATGCATAGGGAAATTGATGAAATGAGTGGAAGGAGAGTAATTATTATGGGGGATATCAACTATGGTAACATTGATTGGAAGGAGGAGAGGACACATGTGAGGAAGGAAAAGGATTTTATTCAATTATTAAGGGATAACTATCTGAAACAGCATGTAACTGAAAATACTAGGGGTGTGAGAGTGCTTGACCTGGTAATAGCATCTGAGAATTTGACTGTAATGAATATGACCGTGTTGCCACCTATTGGTGAGAGTGATCATAAGGTTTCGACCTGGGAGGTGGCTAAAGGTGTGGAATTTTCGATTAAGACAGGATATATGTGGAATTACCGTGCTGGCAAGTATGACAAGCTTAGGAGATTGCTTGGATCAGTGCCATGGCATGTACAACTACAAGGGCTGGACGTCGATAGAGCATGGGAAGTGGTCATGGAGCATTTACAGGAGGTTATGGCTGATTGTATACCTAGGGTCCGAATAGTAAAACAAGTAGGGGTTAAATGGATGAATAACACCATTAAGCTTGAGCTGCAAAAAAAGAAACAACTGTGGAGGGAATTTAAAGAAAGGGGTGACCTGCAGGCACACAAACGGTATAAAGTGCAGGCCAGAAAGGTAACGAGTGTGGTAAAAAAAGCAAAAGCGGATTATGAAAGGAAACTAGCTTTGCAAGCAAAAGAGAATCCCAAACAGTTCTTTCAATATGCTGCAAGCAAGAAAAAAACTGTACACGGCAAAATGATTTTAAGGAATGACGATGGTAAGGAGGTCACTGAATCAGTCGATATAGTGGAGTTACTGAGCGCGCACTTTGCAAAAGCATATCATCCAGGTGGTGACATTGAAAAAATGAAGGAACCATTAGTTTATACGGGAATAGTGATGAATGAAGTGGAGGTGACTAGTCTATTACAGAACCTTAATGTGAACACATCTGTGGGATTGGATGGTATACCGGCACGGGTCTTGCGTGAAGCGGCTAAGGAATTATCAGTGCCCTTGACCATGTTGTTTAATCTGAGTCTCAGGTCTGGTTTAGTCCCGAAGGTGTGGAAAGAGGGGAAAATAGTTTTACTGCATAAAGGAGGATCCAAGACTACGGTTGCAAATTACCGACCGATCAGCATATCAGGAGTTGTTGTCAAGGTCTTAAAGAAAGTAGTCAAGGGAAAAATACAGGAATGGACTGATGAAAATGAGATACTGTACAGGGGACAGCATGGCTTTGTGAAGGGTAGATCATGCTTCAGTAACTTGCTCAAGTTTTATAACAAGGTGACGGCTGAACTGGATAAGGGAAATGAGTTTACAGTGATACTGCTGGACCTGGCAAAGGCGTTTGACAGGATACCACATGGAATACTAATCCGTAAACTACAACATATGGGAATGGATATAGGGTTGGTGAGATGGATAGGTGGTTGGTTGATTGATGGAGAGATATCAAAGAGTAGTTTATTCAGGAGTAGAGTCCAAAAGACGGCCTGTGACTAGTAGTGTGCAGCAGGGTTCTGTTCTTGGACCACTGCTGTTTAATCTGTTCATTAACGATATAGGGAAGGATCTAAGTGGAACAATTCATTTGTTCACTGATGATGCAAAGTTGGGTAGGGCAATAGTGAATGCAGAAGATGTCAAAGTCTTGCAGGATGACTTAGATAGATTGGAGTTCTGGGCTAAGGAGAATGGATGTCAATTTAATGTGACAAAATGTAAGGTTATGCATTTTGGGGTGAAAAGATTAGCAGCAGTATACCACATTGGTGGAACTGTACTCCAAGAGATTGATGAGGACAGGGACTTGGGAGTGTTGGTGGATAGGGAGATGAAGTTTAGGGGGCACATTGCAAAAGTAGCTAAATCAGCTCATCAACTCACTTGGTTGTTGAAAAATACCTTAACGAGCAGAGACAAGCAAGTTATTGTACCTCTGTACCGAGCCTTGATAAGACCTCATCTCGACTACCATGCCCAGATTTGGTCACCTCGGTTCCTTCTTGATGGGGAGGAGGTGGAGAGGATCCAGAGGCGAGTGACTAAGATGATAACAGGTCTATGGAATGAACCATATGAGAACAGGTTGAAGATTTGTGGGTTGCAGAAACTAGTTGATAGGCGGAGGAGGGGAGATATGATTGAGACATTCAAATTGCTAAAGGGATTCTATAGGATTAATTCAGAGGATATTTTTGAGATCAGGACTGGTGGTGGGAGAAGTAGGGGACACCTATGGAAGCTGGGCAAGAGTGTGGTTAGCAGGGGTGTTAGAGCTGGGTTCTTTACTTTTAGAGTGGTAAATGAGCGGAATAAGCTGCCAGAGTCTGTTGTGGGTGCTATGACGGTGAACGAGTTCAAGGCAAGGTATGATAGATACTGTGAGAATGTAGTCGCATAGTTGTGTGGACATGATGTTTAGGGTCTCCCTCGATGAGTCTAAGGACTCCTGGAGTCGCCCGAAATAATAATAATAATAATTTCAGTTAATTTTTCAAATTCTTATTTATTGGGCCAAAAAAAACATGAAAAGAAAATAAATGAAAAGGACTAACATTCGTTTAATAAAAATGATTAATTTTCTTGACATTAAAATTCAAAGTTGACAAAATTAAGCAAATCAATTTATATTTATATATATATATGAATAAAATATAGATTTAATGACTATAAAACCGAGATAACATATAAAGATTTTAATGACAAATACTACTAGTTTCGGCATATGGCAGCCTTCTTCAGGTATTTATAAAGGAATACTAATAAACATTGAATTATTTAAACAAACTGGAAATTACAGGTACAAATTGCCTCACATAATCGATACATAAAAACGTATTTTTTCAAGTTGTTCCAACTGGCGTGCCATTGTTTATTGCAATTGTGCGTGCAGGTTCACGTGAACGACAATATTGAACAACTGCAGCATGGCTAGCTGGGATGTTATAACTTAAATTGTTGTTTAAGTGGACCAGGTTCAGCAGGATTTCTCTTGATTCTACAATTTTCCTCTCAAACTCATCATCACAGCGAAAGATATTTGGACAAACAAACAAATCTATTGAACAAAGAACAGAAGAGCATAAGAGAGACATCTCTTACAAAAGATCTCATGCAACGGCATTATCCAGTCATATTCTTTTTTCAAATAATCCTAATGATAACCATCAAAGCCACTCCGTTTGCTGGAATAGATCAGAAAATATCTTTCGCTGTGATGATGAGTTTGAGAGGAAAATTGTAGAATCAAGAGAAATCCTGCTGAACCCGGTCCACTTAAACAACAATTTAAGTTATAACATCCCAGATAGCCATGCTGCAGTTGTTCAATATTGGCGTTCACGTGAACCTGCACCCACAATTGCAATAAACAATGGCACGCTAGTTGGAACAACTTGAAAAAATACGTTTTTATGTATCGATTATGTGAGGCAATTTGTACCTGTAATTTCCAGTTTGTTTAAATAATTCAATGTTTATTAGTATTCCTTTATAAATACCTGAAGAAGGCTGCCATATGCCGAAACTAGCAGTATTTGTCATTAAAATCTTTATATGTTATCTTGGTTTTATAGTCATTAAATCTATATTTTATTCAAATGTACAACAACCGAGTAAAAGCTGATCACCACATCTATAGCCTAAATGACGAGGCGTCTCTAATGAACATACAAAGGAATTTTAAAAAAACATTGAAGAAAATAGGATTGAAAATAAACAGGTTAGTTTTCCTCAAACGTTGTAAGTTCCATACAGTTTTTCCCAATTTCATCTCTTTTAAAGAAAAGATAACAACAGAACGCGCTAAAAGAATCTATCGTAAAGCTAAGATGTACTCAGCGAAAGAATAACAGACACAAAACGTTGTTTAGCTTTTTTGTTCAGCACTAAAAGATCTTTAACTCAAAAACTTGAAGAAATTATAGATAATGTTAACTTACATGATTTTATCATTAACAGTGAAACACAAGCCACACGAATACAAAATAAGAATAAATATACTCTTATCAAGAAATTTAATAATCTAATAAGGACACAAAACAGATCTGGTCATAGTGAAGCCCGTATTAATCCTGAAAAGGTAGTAGTGAACAAATCTTCTCATATGTTAACGGATGCAGAAACGGATATTCTTAGCAAAGGTCTCAATTTTATTCCCTCACCAAAATTTATCCCTAAAGAATCTCTCCTTACAAAAATAGAAAAAGCAAGTTCACTCATTCCTAATCATTTGGCGAAACTTCTTCGTATTGAATCGATTTTCATTATAAATAATGCCAAACCTCCAACAGATAATATTTCAGTGGCTGAAAGAAGAGTCCTAAAAAATCTAAAACAGAACAGCAACATTATTATTTTACCTGCAGATAAAGGCAACTCCACGGTCATCCTCAACTCCGAAGATTACCACAACAAAATGCTTCAATTACTTGGAGATAGTTCAATATATCCAATTCTTCAGGAAGATCCTACAAAAGAATTATAAAACCGTACAAACAACTTGTTAAAGACTGCGAGTGAACTTCCTCATAATGTTCGCCTCTCATTACGCTCTCTACATCCTCTTATCCCACGCATCTATGGAGTTCCAAAAATTCATAAAGAAAACACCCCTCTTCGCCCAATTGTGGAAGGAATTGATTCACCTACATATAAACTTTCAAAATATTTAGCAAAGTACATCAAGTGTTTCTCCAATAAATCTTCATCTTTCATCAAAAACACTACAGATTTTGTTTCTCATATTAAAGATATTCCCATCGATGAAAATGACATTTTAGCTAGTTTTGACATTATATCTTTATTTACTAACGTTCCTACAAACGAGGTACTTACATTACTACAGGACAAATTATCCAAAAAAATGTTCACTTTATTAAAGCATTGCATTCATTCTGGTTACTTCAGATATCAGGAGTCCATTTACAAACAAAAACAAGGCCTGGCAATGGGCAATCCTTTGTCTCCAGTGCTAGCTAACATCTTCCTTGAAGATTTTGAAAAGAAAGCCATATCTTCCTTCTCACTTAAACCAAAAGTTTGGAAAAGATATGTTGATGATATATTCATTATTTGGAATCACGGGCACACATCTCTCACAGATTTTCTTCATCATCTAAACATCCAACATCCTAATATAAAATTTACTGCTGATTTAGAAAATAATAACTCCTTACCTTTCTTGGATGTTATGCTTACACGATGCTCTGAAAGATTAAAAATCTCTATGTACAGAAAACCTACGCATACCAATAGATATCTGCATAATCTTTCTCATCATTTTCCACCACAAAAACTTGGAACCATATCTACCTTAGGACACAGAGCACGTTCCCTCTTAAATGAACAAGATGAACTACAAAAAGAAATGAATCACTCCACTCTTATTTTTAAACAAAATGGATACTCTGAAAAAACAATTAAGAAATTTCTTCTGGATCCTCCTAGGCAGTGCACAACAGAGACTATTAATTTTAAAGGTAGCATCTCCATTCCATACATTAGCACAGTCTCCAAAAAAATAGCTAAAGTCCTTAAAAAATATAATATCAGGACCTTCTTCACCACACTTCCTAAAATCCATTCTCTAATCAGCCATCCAAAACCTACCCATCACAACCTTAAGTACCCTGGAGTATATAAATTGTGGTGCGATTGCAATATCCCATACTTTGGACAAACAAACAAATCTATTGAACAAAGAATAGAAGAGCATAAGAGAGACATCTCTTACAAAAGATCTCATGCAACGGAGTTATCCAGTCATATTCTTTTTTCAAATAATCCTAATGATAACCAACAAAGCCACTCCGTTTGCTGGAATAGATCAGAAAATATCTTTCGCTGTGATGATGAGTTTGAGAGGAAAATTGTAGAATCAAGAGAAATCCTGCTGAACCCGGTCCACTTAAACAACAATTTAAGTTATAACATCCCAGACAGCCATGCTGCAGTTGTTCAATATTGGCGTTCACGTGAACCTGCACGCACAATTGCAATAAACAATGGCACGCCAGTTGGAACAACTTGAAAAAATACAACGTTTTTATGTATCGATTATGTGAGGCAATTTGTACCTGTAATTTCCAGTTTGTTTAAATAATTCAATGTTTATTAGTATTCCTTTATAAATACCTGAAGAAGGCTGCCATATGCCGAAACTAGTAGTATTTGTCATTAAAATCTTTATATGTTATCTCGGTTTTATAGTCATTAAATCTATATTTTATTCAAATGTACAACAAACGAGTAAAGGCTGATCACCACATATATATATATATATATATATTGGATAGGACTATATATATATATATATAGTCCTATCCAATGATTTCCTAATTTCAAAAATTGTTTATTATATATTTCGGATGCATTTACTTTGTATAGATGAATACCATTTTTTTACAATAAACAAACAAATTAAAAGTTTATTATTATTTTTTTAATTAAATAGAGATTTAATTATTAAATTTGTGGGTTTGCATCCATTTCACAATGACGTTTTAAGTTACCAACTCTATAATTTGCAAGAAGTGTTTTGAATATTAATAAGCCACAATGGTTTTCCTTTCCTTTGTTATCAATAAATGCAAAATCTTGTTCCCATTTGCTCCTAAAGCTTCTATTTCCTTCCTTTTATTTTCTTTTTATATTTTTGGCCCAATATATAAGAATTTGAAATATAAACTAAAATAAAATAATAATATTAAAAAGATACGCAAAATCAATTAAAAAGAGGAAATGAGGTAAGAGATAAACCTTAACATTACTTGATTCAGTGTTTCAAACTTCATACTAACTACTGATGGTACAGTGCCGCACTGAGGGCACCAAAGAACCGCATACTGCTCTTTGACCATATCTAGCATATGCAACTTCTTATCCAATGAATTTGCCATTTTGTTGTAGTACATCAGCAGTTACTAAAACATGACCTTCCGCCTAACAGATCTGTGCTGACCAACATAGAGAATACTGCTATTCTCATGTTGCATAGACTTCTGTGTGGGGGGGGGGCATTTTTAGAACTATTTCTTTTGGAATAAAACCACAAACAAAGATGTCAAATACTTCCTGATGTCACTTCATCAGGAAGTAACTTGAATAAACTAAAAACTAGAAAGTATTCAGATTTGGCGAATGTAAATTGGCCAAATCTGAATCGGAATCATTGTCTCTCTTCTCTCCCAAACATTTGGAAGATTCTTATTTTATATAACTCAAATATAGTTCTTAATAATATTTTTAATAATGCGGCATTCAAAGTGCGAATGAAGGTATTAATACAGAGCAAATGAATGGTTTAACAGATAATAAAAAAAGATGAGATATATGCAACGAGTGAGATCGCACGGTTGAGTGGAACGCTACATACAGCAAAGCAGCAGCTGGAGCATATGCACAAATGTCTACTGAGTGTACCAGACAATAAAAAAAAGTATGATAGGAAAAATAAGAGTATTATTGTGAACATAAACAAAATGAAGGAGCGAATGCTGTATGAAGATTCGTTAGTACGAGGTGTGATAGCAGAGAATTTGACAAAATTGTACCAACCTGGTGTGACCATTAAGGACATAAGTGAGTCTATTAGGGAGCAAAAGCAAAGGGTGAAAGAAATGATAGTGGTGGCAGATACAAATGATTTGAAAGGAGATAAAATGGAAATAATAGAGGACCGGAAGGAAATGTTTGAGGTAGCAAAAGAGAAGAGTGAGAGAGTTAGGATGGTTAGTCTTTTGCCGCAGTATGACAGTGAAGAGTTTAGAAGGAGGGCCATAATTGCAAATAACTTTATGCGTGGGTTATGCAGGATGAGTGGTGTGGAATTTGTGGACATGTGGAGTGAGTTCGATGAGCGAAAGGATCTATATAAGATGCATGGTTTGCATTTGAATGGATTCGGTGTAAGGAGACTTGAAAAAGCGTTGTTGAATGAAGTGGATGTGCAGAATCAGGGAAACTAGATATGCAAACCTTAGGGAGGCAGTTGAGTGTATGAATGAGTATAATATGCTCAAGCGAATAAGAAGGACCACAAATCAGAATGGAATAGTTAGTATAAAGCATCAAGGTAGGGATGGTATTAACGGGGGTCTGTAATTCATGTATACTAATGCCAGGATTATTAGGAACAAGAAGGAAGAATTTTTGGCCCTGGTTGGCACTTCCAGACCACAGGTTATTGGCATTAGTGAAACATGGCTGACTGAAGATGATACAGCTAGTGGGATTGAATGTGAGAGGTATAGTGTGTGTTCAGGAGTGACAGGGAGAATAAAATGGGGGAGGAGTATTACTGATGATAGTTGATGAGCTGTGGCCAAGGAGAATAGAAGTTGAATTGCAGGATAGAGAAAAGAGCACATTTGAGGCCATTTAGCATGAGATTGAGGCTAGCAGAACAAAATATAAAATTGGGTGCGGCTATAGACCGGGTGATGGAATAGATGGTGGAGATAGCATGCATAAACAAATAGAAGAAATGAGTGGAAGGAGGGTAATTATTAAGGGAGATTTCAACTATGGTAACATTGATTGGAAGGAGGAGAGGACACATGGGAGGAAGGCATTGGATTTTATGCGGTTATTAAGGGATAACTATCTGTGACAGCATGTAATGGAAAATACTAGGGATCAGAGAGTGCTTGACCTAGTAATTGCATCTGACGATTTGACTGTAATGAATATGACCACATTGCCACCAACTGGTGAGAGTGATCATAGTGTCTTGACTTGGGAAGTGGCTAAAGGTGTGGAATTTACTATTAAGACAAGTTACATGTGGAATTATCATGTTGGTACGTATGACAAGCTTAGGAGCTTGATTGGTTCAGTGCCATGGTATGTAAAACTACAAGGGCTGGATGCTGATAGTGCATGGGAGGTGGTTAAGAAGTGTTTGCAGGAGGCAATGGCTAACTGTATACCTAGAGCCCGAATAATAAATCAAGTAGGGATTAAATGGATGAATAACACCATTAAGCTTGAGCTACAAAACAACTGTGGAGGGAATTTAGGGAGAAAGGTGACCTGCAGGCACATGAATGGTATAAAGAACAGGCCAGAAGGGTAACGAGTGTGGTAAGAAAATCAAAAGCGGATTATGAAAGAACATTAGCCATGCAGGCTAAAGATGATTACCAAATATTTTTTTCGATATGTTGCAAGTAAAAGAAAAAATGTATACTATGGCAGATTGATTTTAAAGAATGCCGATGGTAGGGAGGTAACCGAATCAGTTGATATAGTAGAATTACTGAGTGAGCACTTTGCAAGAGTATATCATCCAGGTGGTGACATTGCAGAAATGGAAGAACCAACAGCTTATATGGGAATTGTGGTGAATGAAGTAGAGGTGAATAGTCTATTACAAAACCTCAATATCAATTCATCTGCGGGATTATTATTATTATTATTGTTGTTGTTGTTCCGGGCAAATCCAAGGAGTCGACAGACTCATCGAGGGAGGCCCTAACATCATGTCAAGAACAACTATTCGACATTGACACAGTATCAATCATACCTTGCCTTGAACTCCTTCACGGTCGTAGCACCCACAACAGACTCTGGAAGCTTATTCCACTCATTCACCACTCTCCAAGTAAAAAACCCAGCTCTAACACCCTTGTCAACCATGCTCTTGCCCAGCTTCCATGCATGGCCCCTAGTCCTCCCACCACCAGTCATATTTTCAAAAATATCTTCTGGATCAATCTTATAGAAACCCTTCAGTAATTTGAATGTCTCAATCATATCACCCCTCCTTCACCTATCGTCCAATCTCTGTAACCCACAAATCTTCAACCTATTCTCATAAGGTTCATTCCACAGACCTACTATCATCTTGGTCACTCGTCTCTGGATCCTCTCCACTTCCTCCCCATCACGAAGAAACCCTGGTGTCCATAATTGGGCACAGTAGTTTAGATGAGGTCTTATCAAGGCTCGATATAGAGGAACAACAACTTGTTTGTCTCTGCATGTTAAAGTATTTTTCAGAAGCCAAGTGATTTGATGAGCTGATTTAGTCACTTTTGCAATGTGTCCCCTAAATTTCAACTCCCTATCCACCAACACTCCCAAATCCCTGGCCTCATCAATCTCCTGGAGTACGGTTCCACCAATGCGATATACTGCTGCTATTCTTTTCACCCCAAAGTGCATAACCTTACACTTTGCCACATTAAATTGGCATCCATTTTTCCTAGCCCAGTCCTCCAAACTATCCAAATCATCCTGTAAAATTTTGACATCCTGTGCACTCACAATTGCTCTACCCAACTTTGCATCATCAACAAACAAGTGAACACTTCCTCTCAAATCCTTTCCTATATCATTGATGAACAAATTGAAAAGCAGTTGTCCAAGAACAGAGCCCTGCAGCAGACCACTAGTCACAGACCGTCTTTTAGACTCCACTCCTGAATAAACCACTCTCTGGTATCTCTCCTTCAACCACCATCCTATCCATCTCACCAACCCTATATCTATCCCCATCTGCTCCAGTTTACTGATTAGGGTTCCATGTGGTATCTTGTCAAAGGCCTTGGCAAGGTCCAGTAGTATCACTGTAAACCCATTACCCCTATCCAGTTCAGCCGTCACTGTATTATAAAACGTGAGCAAGTTACTGAGGCATGATCTACCCTTCACAAAACCATGTTGTCCCCCATACAATATCCTATTTTCATCTATCCAATCCTGTATTCTTTTCTTGACTACTTTCTCCAAGACCTTGACAATGATTCCTGATATGCTAATCGGTCGGTAATTTACAACAGCAGTCTTGGAACCACCTTTATGCAGTGGAACTATTTTCCCCTCTTTCCACCCCCTTGGGACTAACCCAGACGCGAGACTCAAATTAAACAAAATGGTCAAGGGTACTGACAATTCTTTAGCTGCTTCTCATACAACACGAGCTGGTATACCATCCAATATCCCACGGATGTATTGACATTGAGGTTATGCAATAGACTACTCACCTCCACTTCATTCACCACAATTCCCGTATAATCTACTGGTTTATTCGTTTCTGCAATGTCACCACCTGGATGATATATACTTGCAAAGTGTTCGCTCAGTAACTCAACTATATCAACTGATTCAGTTACCTCCCTACCATCGGCATTCTTTAAAATCATTCTGCCATGTACATTTTTCCTTTTACTTGCTACATATCTAAAAAACTGTTCAGGATTCTCTTTAGCCTGCATGGCCAATGTTCTTTCGTAATCCTTTTTTTCTTTTCTTACCACACTCGTTACCCTTCTGGCCTGCGCTTTATACCGTTCATGTGCCTGCCGGTCACCTTTCTCCTTAAATTCCCTTCATAGTTGTTTCTTTTTTTGCAGCTCAAGCTTAATGGTGTTATTCATCCATTTAACCCCTACTTGATTTATTATTCGGACTCTAGGTATAGTCAGCCATTGCTTCATGCAAACACTTCTTAACTGCCTCCCATGCACTATCAACTTCTAGTCCTTCCAGTTGTACATGCCATGGCACTGAACCAATCAAACTCCTAAGCTTGTCATACTTTCCAGCCCGATAATTCCATGTGTACCTTGTCTTAATTGAAAATTCCACACCTTTAGCCACCTCCCAAGTCAAGACACTATGATCACTCTCACCAATTGGTGGCAATGTGATCACATTTGTTACAGCCAAATCCTCAGATGTAACTACTAGGTCAAGCACTCTCTGACCCCTAGTATTTTCCATTACATGCTGTCGCAGATAGTTATCCCTTAATAACCGCATAAAATCCAATTCCTTCCTCCCGTCCAATCAATGCAATCATAGTTGAAATCTCCCATAATAATTACCCTCCTTCCACTCATTTCTTCTATTTGCTTGTGCATACTGTCACCACCATCTTTTCCATCACCTGGTCTATAGCAGCACCGAATTGTATATTTAGTAATGCTAGCCACAATCTCACACCAAATGGCCTCAAATGTGCTCTTTTCTCTATCCTGCAATTCAACTTCTATTCTCCTTGGCTGTAGCTCATCAGCTATCATCAACAATACTCTTCACCCCATTTTATTCTCCCTGTCATTCCTGAACACACTATATCCATCACATTCACTCCCACTGGCTATATCATCTACAGTCAGCCATGATTCACTAATACCAATAACCTGTGGTCTGGAAGTGCCAACCATGGCCAAAAACTATTCCTTCTTGTTCTTAATACTCCTAGCATTAGTGTACATGAATTTAAGACCCCCATTAGCCCCAACCCTACCTTGATGCCTTATATTAACTATCCCACTCTGATTTGTTGTCCTTATTCGCTCGGGCATATTATATTCATTCATACATTCAACTGCCTCCCTAAGGACTGTATATCTACACCCCCCTTAATAAATCTAGTTTCCCTGAATTTGCACATCCACTACATTCAGCAACACTTTCTCAAGTCTCCTTACACCGTAAACATTCAAATGCAAGCCATCCATCTTATATAGATCCTTTCACCCATCGAACTCACTCCACACATCCACAAATTCCGCACCACTCGTCATACATAACCCACGCATAAAGTCATTCGCAATTATGGCACTCCTTTTAAACATTTCACTGTCATACCGTGGCAAAAGACTAATCATTCTAACTCTCTCGCTCTTTTCTTTTGCTACCTCAAACAATTCATTCAGGTCTTTCAAATCATTCGTACCTGCCACAACAATAATTTCTTTCACCCTTTCCTTTTGCTCTCTAATAGACTCAGTTACATCCTTTATGGTCGCACCAGGTTGGTACGATTTTGTCAAATCCTCTACTAACATACCTCGTACGAACGAGTCTCCACACAGCACTCTATCCTTCATTTTGTTCATGTTCACACTCATACGCCTATTTTTCCTGTCATACTTTTTATTATTGGCTGGTTCATTCAGTCGACTTTTGCTTATACGCTCTAGCTGCTGTTTTGCCCTTTGTATCGCACCATTCAACAACGCGATCTCACTCATTGCATCTATCTCATCTTTTTTATTCTCCGTAAAGCCATTAATACTATCATTCACGCTTTCTACATTCACACTCTCACAATTCTCTGGTACAACCTCGCCGTTTCTTGTCATATCCCTATTTTCTTCATTCTGAAGTTTGACAAAAATATCACACTCACGATCCAAAATACACTTCAATTCCTCATTCTCCCTACATTTTCTATACACACTCACTCCTTTATTATCATCTAACCACACTCTGACCGCACTCCGCAAAGATTGGATGGTATACCAGCTCGTGTCATACGAGAAGCGGCTAAAGAATTGTCAGCGCCTTTGACCATTTTGTTTAATTTGAGTCTCAGGTCTGGGTTAGTCCCATGGGGGTGCAAAGAGGGGAAAATAGTTCCACTGCATAAAGGAGGTTCCAAGACTGCTGTTGAAAATTACCGGCCGATCAGCATATCAGGAATTGTTGTCAAGGTCTTGGAGAAAATAGTCAAGAGGAAAATACAAGATTGGACAGATGAAAATGGGATACTGTATGGAGGACAGCATGGTTTTGTGAAGAGTAGATTATGTCTCAGTAACTTGCTCACGTTCTATAACACAGTATCGGCTGAACTGGATAAGGGTAACAGGTTTACAGTGATTCTACTGGACCTTGCTAAAGCCTTTGATAGGATACCACATGGAATTCTAATCAGTAAACTGCAGCATATGAGAATGGATATAGGCTTGGTGAGATGGATAGGAGGGTGGCTGATGGAGAGATATCAGAGAGTGGTTTATTCAGGAGTAGAGTCCAAAAGACGGCCTGTGACTAGTGGTGTGCCGCAGGGTTCTGTTGTTGGACCACTACTGTTTAATTTATTCATTAACGATATAGGAAAGGATCTGAGAGGAACAGTGCATCTGTTTGCAGATGATGCAAAGCTGGGTAGAGCAATAGTGAATGCTCAGGATGTCAAAATTTTGCAGGATGATTTGGATAGTTTGGAGGACTGGACTAAGGAGAATGGATGTCAATTTAATGTGGAAAAATGTAAGGTTTTGTATTTTGGGGTGAAAAGATTAGCAGCAGAGTATCACATTGGTGGAACTGTACTCCAGGAGACTGACGAGGGATTTGGGAGTGTTGGTGGATAGGGAGTTGAAATTTAGGGGACACATCGCAAAAGTGGCAAAATCAGCTCATCAAATCACTTGGTTGCTGAAAAACACTTTAACGAGCAGAGACAAACAGGTTATTGTTCCTCTGTATTGAGCCTTGATAAGAACCCATCTAGACTACTGTGCCCAGATATGGGTGCCAGGGTTCCTTCTCCATGGGGAGGAGGGGAAGAGGATCCAGAGACCAGTGACCAAGATAATAGCAGGACTATGGAATGAACCTTATGAGAGCAGGTTGAAGATTTGTGGGCTGCAGAAATTGGTTGATAGGCGGCAAAGGGTGATATGATTGAGACATTCAAATTACTGAAGGGTTTCTATAAGATTAATTCAGAAGATATTTTTGAGAATAGGACTGGCAGTGGGAGGACTAAAGGCCATCCATGGAAGCTTGGTAAGAGTGTGGTTAGCAAGTATGTTAGAGCTAGGTTTTTTACTTGGAGAGTGGTAAATGTGTGGAATAAGCTGCCAGAGTCTGTTTTGGGTGCCATGACTATAAATGAGTTCAAGATGAAGTATGATAGATAGTGTGTGAATGATTAATAGTTGTTCTTGACATGATGTTGGGCCTCCCAAGATGAGTCTAAGGAAGGACTCCTTGGAGCTGTCCGTAATAATAATAATAATATTTATTAATATTAATTTATAACATGCAGCAACAGTTTTTAATTGGTAAACCACCAACTGCTGTATATACCTTGCACTCCTATTTCTTTGATTTGCTTAATTCTACGCACCGATGATGTACTGTTATTTTCAGTATGAAATATCCGTACTTTCATTTCATTAAAGTTAATTACTGTGGTTATCATGTAATTTATTATTTAATGAAAAGCATGCATGCACTATTATGCTGGGTGCTGGTTCATTCATGGGTCACTGTAACATACTAATGGTAGATACAAGTGTGTCATGATGGATTAAGGAAGACCAGACTTGATGTAAAATCATCCCTTGTTTTTGGTTACATTGTAGATGATGCTTCATCATTTCAGCTGATTCTTTGAATGCTCTTGAATAAAAATGATAATCAATGCAGAGCATTTCAGTTTGTTGCCATTCTACTTGGTATTTTGTTTCTGCTGTACCTCAACGAGTTCAGATAAGCAAATTGGCCTATAATTAGTAGCCTCAGTCTTATCCCTATCCCATCTGCAAAGAGGAACAATTTTTCCCCACTTTCCACTCCTTTGAGACTTGCTCTATTGTAAAACTGATGTTAAACTGGTATGCCAATGATGCCATTAATTCCCTAGAGAAGTATTAAAAGTAAGGAAGAAGAGTTTCTCGCATTGGTCAGTGACACTTGGCCAAAAATTATCGGCATCAGCAAGACAGAAAATTATATAACCCTCTCTGTATTGTCAGAGAGGATAAAGGAAATAGGACAGGAGAAGGGGTATTACTAATAATAGCTGAAGAACTTCAACCAACAAAAATAGAACTTAAGGAGGATTTTAGATCTGAGGGAGTTGGATGAGGTTATCTGGTGTGAGACAGAAGCCAACTGGACAAAACATTGTTAGTTGCTGCTATGGACTAGGGGATCTGCAAGAAGATGTGGATGAAATACATCATCAGATTATCGCAATTAGTGACTGAGCAATTATCATGGTGGCCTTCAACTATGAAGATACAGATTGGAAGAAGGAAAAGGTGCATGGCAAGATGATAATGGAATTTATACGTTACTAAGTGATAACTACCTGAAATATGTGATGGAGGAAACCAGGGGGTTTGAGAGTGTTGGATTTGGTAATAGCATCTCAACATCTATCTATAATCATGGTAACAACTCTGCCTCCAATCAGGAAAAGTGGCAAGCAGTCTTGTTCTAGGAGGTTGCTCAACACATGATATTCTTAATCAAGAAAATGTTTATGTGGAACTATATGGATAAAAGACAGACCCCAAGATTCTTTCCAGATGCCTATGCTGAAGAACATAGGCATCTGGAAAGAATCTGTTCTTGAGGAAAGTGAGCAGGGAAACTAGAGTTGTCAGGATAGATGGGCAGATGAACAGGAGATGTTCAGCATATTAAAAAATATGAATGTGAACACAACAATGGGACTGGATGACATATCAGCCCATGTACTACATGAATGTGCAAGAGAATTGGCATTGCCTCTGACAAAGTTGTTCAATCTAAGTCATCTTTGGCAGGGTATCAAGAGAGTAGAAAGAGGGTAAGATAATGCCATTGCATAAAGGTGGCTCCAAGACAGAGATAGCAAACTACAGACCAATTAATATATCAAGAGTGGCTGTTAAAGTATTGGAAAAGTTGGTGGAAAGTAAAATATAACAGTGGGTGGATAGGCATGCGATACTCTATAGTGGGCAGCATGGCTTTGTAAAGGGTAAATCCTGTCTTTGTAATTATCTACATTTTATAATAATGCGACAGCAGAATCATCTAAGTGAAAGCAAACAAAGTTTTGCATGTGAATCATCTTCACAATTAGTCTAATTGTATATTCTAGACTATGGACTTCATTCACATTACCTGCCTAAGTATCCCATAATGTAAAGCGAACTTACTTTCAGACATGATGTTGCTATGCATTGTGGGAAGAGTCATCACTTGTATATAAAAAATTTTTTGTATTACTTGTATATATAAATATATTACTTCTGCACTGATTTAATCTCATAATCTTCCCAGATCTAGTGCCCACTGACGAGACCTCAATAAAGGTCACATCTAGTATGGGTAATGGCTCTTCTTACAATGCACAGTATTATATGATTTAAAGGAGTTGTTAGAAGAGGCAAACTGAAGCGCGTAAAGGTGAAGACTGTAAGTCTCCTACCATGCTATGATAGAGGCAAACTGAGGAGAAGGTCATTGATAGCCGATAAGTCTTTACGTAGATTGTGCAAAAGGAATGATGTAGAATTTGTGGATCTGTGGTCTCTGTTTGTGGCAGATATATAAAGAGAAAGGTGATCAGTAAGCTCATGAACAATACAAAGGTCAGGCAGGAAAAGTGACCAGTGTGGTAAAGATTAAAATCAGGTTTCTAGAATAAACTAGCCAAATAGACCAAAGGAAATCCTAATAGTTTTTTTGTTACATGGCAAGTAAAAGGAGGAACAACTATGGAAGAAAAACCTTAATGAGTGCTGTTGGTGACGAGATGATAGAAGCAGATAAAATAATTTATTGGCAAGGGTGTATCATTCGAGTGAGGTTAATAAATTGGAGGTTCTTAGGATACTGCAAAATCTTAATATAAATACAGCTGTGGGATATTAGCTTGCATTTTACAAAAATGTGCAAGGCAGCTGGCAATGCCTCTAACCAGGCTTTTTAATTTAAGTCTCATTCTGACAGAATGAGACTTAAATTAAATTAATTAAAGGAATTATTAGATTAAATATTTAATAATTCCTTTGCATAAGAGAGGTTCTAAGAGTGCAGTAGCAAATTATAAACTAATCAGTATCTCAGGAGTGGTGGTAAAAGTACTGGATATATTAGGGTCAAAAAAAAGACGTCAAGAATAGGTGGATAAGAATATGACACTCCATGAGGGACAAACATGGCTTTGTGAAGGGTTGATCATGCCTTAGCAATTTATTAACTTTTTATAATAGAGTGACAGCTGAGTTGGATAAAGGAAATGGCTACACGATGATTCTCCTGGATTTTGGAAAGGCATTTGACAGAATACCATATGGAATGCTGTTATGCAAATAACAAATTGAGGATGGATATGACACTGGTTATTATTATTATTACGTGACACCTCCAGGGAGTCCAAAGACTCATCGAGGGAGGACATCTGCCCTACATCTGTCTCCACCACTCAACCCTCCAACTAACTGCAACTACACCAACGCCATCTACCGCTCGCCGCCACCACTAGTATTTCCACAGACAATCACAAACATCCATGCCCACTGCGGGATTCGAACCCGTAGCCTTTTGGCTGGAGAGCGAATACGCTAATCACTCGGCCAACCAGGCTGGCAGCACTCACCATCTTATGTGGATAAGATGGTGAGTGCTGGATAGATATCAAAAGTGGTATATGGAGGAACAGAATACAGGAGAAAGAAGGTGATTTGTGATGTGCTGCAATGTTCAGTGCTGGGACCATTACTGTTTAATTTGTACATATTTATTTATTCATATAGAGTTTCCTCCCTTTTCTCCCCCATCCCTATTGGGGCGAGTTGAGCCCCTCATGGGGGGTATGGGGGGTAAGTATTTATGGCTATAGATCCGTGTGTTCACGGAGCTGGTTTGCCTGCTTGCGGGATGAAAAACCCCAGATAAACTGGGGAAAAAAACCCTACTGTATACACCCAAGACCGGATAACTTGGCTATGGCTGAGGAAGATCTTTAAGCTCCTCACGTCAATGACAGGAATCGAACCCAGGACACTCCTTCCCCAGGCATATGTTTGCGAAGCGCAAAGCCACTAGGCTAACTGCACGGACATTTGTACATAAATGATATATGAAATAATCTGAAACAAAATTCAGTTGTTTGCTGATGATGCAAAATAGGTAGAGTAATATTGGAAGTTTATTTTGCACTTGGTTAGACTATAATAAATTTAGTTTAATCCTTTTTCCAAGTGTAAGCAAATAAAGTTTGCACCTGAGAATATCTTCAGGACTGACGTAAGGTCGTACATCCCTTGGCAACTCGTAGCAAAGGTGGATCAAGTTCTCTTCACTCCTTGTCTCAGTATCTTCCATAATGCAAAGCACATCTCCTTGCAAACATGTATTCTGCTATGCATTAAGGGAAGGGCCACTACCCAGACCGGTTTCGACCTTTATTGAGGTCTCATCAGGAGGAGGTAGGGTAATAATTAATCAAGGTAGTGTCAAGAGCTTGCAGGATGACTTAAATAGGCTGTGAGTATGAGCAAAAGGTAATGGGTATCAGTTTAATGGGGAAAAATGTGAACTTCTGCATTCTGGGATTAATCGATTACAAGCAGTGTACCACATTGATGAAATTGTACTCCAGAAAATAGATGAACCTAGGGATTTCAGGGTGGTAGTAAACAGAGAGTTGAAGTTCAGATGGAATATTGGTAAGGTTGCTAAGGTAGTCATTAGATTACTTCAGCTATTGAAGAACACACTAACAAGTACAGATAAGAAAGTACGTCGACATGTGGATTACCATGCTCAGGTCTGGTCTCCAGTTTCTTGAGGGATGAGGAAGTGGTAGAGAGGATTCAGAAGCAAGTGACCAAGATAGTGATTGAGAGGTCTGTGGAATGTTTACTATGAAGATTGATTTTGAGAGCATGTGGATTGCAAAAGTTGGTTGATAGGCAATAAAGAAGGGAATCATCTAATCAATACAAACATCAAACTACAAACAAGTTAGAGGATTTTATAGGATGGATGCAGGGGAAATGTTTCAGCAGTTGGCTAGACGGTGCAGAAAAAGAGGTCATCCCTGGAAAAATGAATAAAGACAGGGTTAGTAGGGGATGCACGGACTAGATTTTTCACATGGAGAGTTGTGAATGGATGGAAAGGATTGCCTGTATCAGTTGTGAGCATTGTGTCTGTTAATAGGTTCAAGGAGAGAGATGATTGATGGTGTGGAAAGTTTGGGTCTCTAGTGATGAGTCTTCAGACTCCATGGAGATGCCCATAATAATAATATTACAGATATCTTATTATATTAACACATATACTAATAATATTGTGTTAACAATAATGTCAGATTATATACCTCAAGTGAAGATGATAAAGTAAATGGAGTCAAATAAGTAGAGAAATTAAACAGAATTGCAAAATGAAGAAGAGATATGGAAAGCAAAGGAAAGTTGCATGAGGAATATGATTCTTGGATTAGGAAGTATCATAAGGAGAGAAAAATTAGAATATAAGAGGAGAGTAGTGCTGCAATCCAAGAATCATATTCCTCTTGGATTACGCCTCTTTATGTGGCCAGTAGGAGAAAAACTGATTGCATATAAATTATCTTTATGAATAAAGATAATTTATATGCAATCAGGAACTTTTGGGAGACCAAGGCAGATGACACAGTTCAGCTATTTAATGATCACTTTATTAGTTTGCTCCATCCTGATAAAGCAGGCATTATTTCTAGATGAATAAGCATACATGAAGTATTAGAAGTAAATGAAGAGCATTTGCCATGCAGGATTGATGTAAGGCAGGGGAAGTGGATGGAATTTTGCCATGTTTTAAAGCAGTATTTCCCAATGTTTTTGGATCATGCCTCACCTCAACGCCTCAAAGATTTTGAGGTCCCCCCCCCTCGCAAGAGGTGATGAATGCAACATAATTTTCTAACTGCCACCCCCCCCCCCGTGGGGCATATGCCCCACATTGAGAAACACTGTTTTAAAGGAATGTGCTGTGAAACAAATTATTAGCCAGGTTAATAATTTGTCATTATTAACCTGGCTGTTTAATGAAAGCCTTGAAAAAAAAAAAGCAAGTTACAGGATAGTGGAAGAAGAGTAAGATAATGCCATTGCATAAAAGTGATGTAAAATGGAGGTATCAAAGTATACGTCAGTTTGTATTTCTTCTGTGGTTGTTAAACTTTTATAGAAATTGGTAAAAAACTCAAATACATACTTGGACAAACGAAGGAAATTATCTAGGTCGGCATGGATTTGTTAAGGTGCACTGTTGTTTTGGTAATCTGGTTACCTTTTATAATAGAGTGACAACAACAATAGATAAGCCATGTTTTTTTTTTCTTTATATTAAAAATTTTTTAAGGATAAACTGGATTTTTAAGTTGCATCATATGAGTCTGGATATTAGGTTATTAGATTGGTAACTGGCTTTCTGATAGATATCAGAGTTGTATATAGGAGAGGAAAGTTACAAGTGGAGTTCCACAGGATTCAGTACTGAGACTTTTACTGTTCAATCTTGATGTCAATGATATTACTGAGAGATATTCAGTTGTTTGCAAATTATGATGCAAAGCTTGAGAGGGTTATTACTAATAGTGATTTTTTGGCTCTTCAAGAGGATATGAATACACTGAAAAAGTGATCAAATGTATGGGGATGTCAAATTAATGCAATTAAATATTAGGTTTGGAAATTTGGGATCCACAGATGGTATGCTGCATACTCACTTGGTGGAGTTATGCTGGAAGAAGTGGAGGAAGCGAGGGATTTTGGAGTGATTGTATACAGAAATTTGACATTCAGAAAACATATTGCACGATTGTGAAAACAGAATTGTTGCAATATTGAGGATAATGACCATGAGAAATAAAAGGGTGGTGGTCACATTGTATAAAGCTTTGATCAGACCACATCTTGATTTCAGTGATCAGATTTGGTCACCAGACAACTGGCCATGACGTCTACAGATGTCCACTAAATCTGGATATGATTCTGTAACACCTGTTGAATAACATGGATAAGAAGTGCAATTTGGTCTCACTATTTCTTCCACCTCGGCCAGTAGGGAGGTTCAGATGGATAATGAAAAGAATACCAGGACTGTACAATGTCAGTCATGAGAATAGGCTGAGGACATGCAAACTATAGTTTGCTGGACAGAAAAACAAGGAGGAGGAGGATGTGATTCGACATTTAAGCCGTTGAAAGGTTAGTCAGACTGATACTTGGAACATATTTCATAAGCCAGCCTGGTTGGCTGAGTGGCTAGTATCGCTCTACAGCCAAAAAGCTGTGGGTTCGAATCCCGCTGTGGGCATGGATGTTTGTGATTGTCTGTGAAAGCACTAGTGGTGGTGGTAGTTGGCGGTAGATGGCGTTGGATGATGAAGGTTGGTGGGGTAGTGAGACGAAGAGTTGGTTGATGCCCTCCCTCGATGAGTCTTTGGACTCCCTGGAGGTGTGATATAATAATAATACAGGGTGTTCGGGATAAATTTGACATATTTATAATTAATTATATTTTTCCGTAAGTTACATGTATTAACACACACTTCTCTTCATTTAAAAGTTTGGACCCTTCTTCATTCATATACAAGATGTCAGAAAGGATGGATAGCTGGAACCCACCTGAATCATGGAAGAGAATAACTTGTATCATGATGATTCGTGCCCGCCATCAAAATAAGGATATTACGACTGCTGCCCAATGCTCCCTGAATACAGTAAAAACAATCAGGCATGAACTAGAGACTTGCAATGGTGACTACGAGGATGTAGCAAGAAGAAAGATCCCTAGCAGACGATCTGATTGCGTTCGTACAGCAGAATTCCTCGCAAATCTGCAGGAACAGGTGTTGAAGAACCCTGGCATTGGAATTCGGGCTTTGTTCGTGGAGTTGCTAACTGTAGTCAAGCCCTGGATAACAAGGGTAGCCAATGGTAGGCCGTATGTATGGCAGCAGGATTCGGCCCCTTGCCACACCTCTGGGAAAAGTCAAAAATGGTTGTCTGAAAATTTCTACGACTTCACCAGTCCAAATGTTTGGCCTCCAAACTCCCCTGACCTTAACCCCATGGATTATTTTGTATGGGGCGCAGTTGAAAAAGACACCAATCGCACTTCCAGTAATACAAAAGCCCAGTTAATGGATAAAATTAAAACAGTTTTTGCGGCCCTTCCCAGGGAGACTGTAGCATCAGCTTGTTCGAGGTTCCGAAGCAGAATTGAAGCTGTGATCGATGCTAATGGTGGTTATTTTGAGTAAATCTTGTTGATAGTATTGTAATTAACTCTGCCTGTAATGTTTTTTTGTCAATTCATTAAATTTAATAGATACAAAGAAGATTTTCTTTTTCCTTACGAAACTGTCAAATTTATCCCGAACACCCTGTATATGACGGGAAAGTACAAGGAAAAGCGGCAAACTCTGGAAGTTGAAGAAAGAAGTAGTGAGTAAGTGGATAAGTAAGTTTTTTGCATGGAAAAGTAAGAGAATTGTGGAATGATTTGTCTGAGGGAGCAGTAAAAGTGCAATTGGTGGTTGAATTTGAAATGTTGGTAGGATGGATCATGTTGTCTAACACTGACCTGCCATAATGAGTCTTGACTCCATGGAGGTCAGGAAAATATTAGTTCAGGTGTCATTAGGCAGTAGCACACTCAGGATTTAATCTTGTAGGGGGCCAAGCACTCATGATTTAATCGGGGGGGGGGGGGGGGACGAGTTGAGTAGATGATTTGAGAATCCACACTACATTGCATACGACCTATGACTGAGCATCTGCAGTGACTGCCAATACATGATACCTGTGATCTCCTCTGGCCCGGCTCAGGAAAACAAAATAGCAGTTGGTCTGCAAAAGCACTACTTTGTTCGCCTTGCATTCACAGCGGCCAGGATTCCGGAGAGCTATAGGGTATTCCTCACCTTATGTGGCTGCTAATTCATAAGTAGTATAGAAATAGATGACACATCATAAATAAAAAAAAAATAATTTTAATTAGGAAAAAATTTTTGGAAAATTTTCTAGTGTTTTTTTCCTTTTTCTTTTTTTTGGGGGGGGGGGGGGCAGAACCCTTGGCCCCCTCCCTGGGTGCACCACTGCCATCAGGTGAGACAGCATACAGGAAAAAAAAAAAGAAAAAAAGTGCATTTTTTTTTTGTTTGAAAAGTTGACCTATCAAAAAGACTGATAAGCTCTGAAATGAAATTCATGTGCAAAACAGCCAGATATAATAGACTACACTTAAAAAGAAGTAGCTTCAAGGTGATATCTGTTTTAGACTACATCAATCTTTATAGTGAGACAGAGATAACATACAGAAAGAATGAGTGAAGGAAGACTCCCCAGAGAGATACAGAGATATACACCTCAAGGGAGAAGGAATAGAAGACAGCCTTTGAAAATATGGGAAGGGACCTAACAGACCACTAGGCCTATTACTGGAAAGGAAGATGAAGAGTTGACCTCTAATCTCTGGGTTATTGGTGTCTATATCATAAGCATATCCAGAAACACAAAGTTCACAACTGTAAGGGGGGAAATACTCTATAAGAGGTAACTATATTACAATTAGTTATATCTACATATTTATTCTACATTCTAAACCATTAGTTGGAAATGTATTAAATAACCATGTCAAGCTAAGCAACACGTGATGAAGCATCGCCATGGCGACTATAAAGTAGCTTCCTTAAGGAAAAAGAAAACATACATGTGAAGAAACAAGCAGGTACAAGCTTACAAGTTAAATATGACACGAGAAAGAAACGAAGAATATACGCAGTAAAGAAATATGTACGATCGGACATTATTTACTACTCTTTACCATTGCGTAAAATCCCCCTCCAAATAAAATGACATATGCGCGTTAACATATACCTTTGTTGCCCATGGCACTGTTTTAATGCCCACGTGGTTTTCCAAAATTTTGTTACAGCGAGTCTGCTTTCGAGCAATTTTCTTTTCTCCTTTTGTTAGTTTCCTCATCATAGCTAACTATAAATACACAAACTCCAAAACCGTTACTGTAAAAAAATCAAATCACTGAACTGCACCATCACGACATCAATAAGATAAAATTTGAACGTTTAAGACGTACAATTAACAAATATTCTTCTTGTCAACTTTCGTTTTATTTACATCATGAGATTCAATCGTTAAAAAAAAGAAAAAAGAAAAGGAAAGGAGAACACGAATCTCTACTGGAAAAACTGGATATTTTCTAGATTCCCACAAGTCTCACCAGTTAATGAAAATTTATTTCATGTATTAAACACTTAACAGCAATAAATAAATAAATAAAATAAAAATAATTAGCTAACGCCTTTTATTCCCTTATAAAAGTATTTATTATATATATATATAGATAGATATATAGATAGATATATATATAGATATATATATATATATATATCTTTATATATATATATATATATATATATATATCTTTATATATATATATATATATATATATATATATATATATATATATATATATATATATATATATATATATATATATATATATATATATATATAATATATATATATATATATATATATATACTATATATATATATATATATATATATATATATATATATATATATATATATATATATATAAAAAATCAGCTAACGCCTTTTTATTCCCGTAAATACGGGAGTAGGCGAGGCCATTTAGCCCTATCTAACTTTTGGAGACTGAGTGGGCAGTTCAATCTCCACTGGTACCCAATCAGCGACAGATGGCCCAAGGCTATCACTAATTAAGCGGTACGCAGTGAAGAGAGACGGCTCAAATGTGCCGCAATCTCGTGGTCTCTAACCCTAACAATATATTTAATGTCTGAAAATAATGTGGGTTCTACGGTCGATTTTCTTGAGTTTACAGGACGAAAAACCCGAGTTTCCGGGAGGAAAAACCTGCTTGCCCGTGCCAGAGATCGACTAACTCGGGAACCGGTCGAAAAAAGGCTTAGAAAAATTTCCTATAGTCGCCGACTAGACTCGAAACCAAGACTTCCTTCGTGCGGCCTAGCGCGATGGTGTGCAAACGCCACATCCACTGAGCTACACAGGCTTATTTTTAAAAAAATCAGCTAACGCCTTTTTATTCCCGTAAATACGGGAGTAGGCGAGTATATATATATATATATATATATATATATATATATATATATATATATATATATATATATATATATATATATATATATATATATAATATATATATATATATATATTATATATAATAATATATATATATATATATATATATATATATATTAAAATATATATATTTTAATACTGTCTTTCAAACCTGTCTAGCTTTTGGAGACTGAGTGAGCAGATCAATCTCCACCGGTAGTCAATCAGAGATAGCTGGCCCATGACTATCACTAACTCTAAGCGACCAATGACGAGACCAGCAAACTAGTGCTGCCATCTCTTAGGACCTAACCCTAACAGGATATGTTACTGTCTGAAATAATGTGGGTACTAAGGTCGATTTTCTTAAGTTTCTGGGAAGAAAAACCTGCTTTTCCGTGTCAGAGATCGACTAACTCGGAAACTAGTCAGCTTAGAAAAACGTTCCTCCATTCGGTAACTAGACTTGAACTTAAGTCCAACTTCGAGCAACCTAGCACAGAGGACGCAAGCACCACTTCCACTGAGGCCTCCAGATAAGAAGATTGAACTATAATTAGAAGTCTTAGTCTTATCACCTCCTTAATGAAATGGAACAATTTCGCCATCTTTCCATTAATTGGGAACCTGGGCTAATCTAACAGTCATGTTAAAAATGCACTTAAAAGTTGTTAACCCCCTGTAACATTCCCTCAACACACGATGTAATATATCATCAAGTCCCATGGCCTTGTTGACATCACATTTACTCAATTCCTCATATACCTCCTGTTCACTCACCATCAGTGGTTCCTCCCCCATTCCCACTGCTCTCAAGTTCTGCATTATGTTATAATCACAAGGATGGAATACTTTAATGAACTTCTCATTTAACACCTCTACTACATCCTCCTCAGTGTTTTTTTAATTCTACCATTATCACTGAACAACATTATCACTGGCCACATATACAAAAACTCCCTAGAATTCCTTTTAGCATCATTAGCTATCTGCTACTCATAGCGTACTTTTGTTACCCATACTAAGTGAGTTACCTTCCTTGCTTACCCTTTGTGCTCCTCATCTAACTAATTATTCCCACTCATCTTGTACCCATTCCACAATACCTTTTTCTTCCAGATTGCATGCTTCACCTCTTCCTTCATCCATTTTACACCAACTTTATTTATTGTCCTGACCTTTGGAATATACTGAGACAGACGTTCCCTCTGTCTCAGATAATTCCTGAGTAGAGACCATGCAGCATCGATTTCCTTCCTATGCAATTCTTCATTCCATGATATCGCTGCAAGCTGCTTTCTGAGTATGCCATAATCACCTGCCCCATATTTCCACTTATAACCCTTTCTCACAAAAGTCCTGACATGGCTAGTCACCACCGAAGTGATCACTTCATGATCACTTTCACCAACTGGAGGAAGATCTGTCGCTTCATTTACAACAATGTCTTCTGACGAGATAATCAAATCCATGATCCTCGATCTTGGATTTGATTATTCCGCAATGTGCATTTTATGGAAGAATCTCAGTTTTACTGAAAGCATAGTGAATTTTTACATGCGAATATCCATGCGAATTTTTCGATGGGAATCATTGGAAATCACCTCATCAGTCCGTTCTTGTTCTGAAGCTCAACTGCCAGCAGTACCAGCGTATTTTGTTTCGAGGAGATGTCATTATTAACGGTTCACCAACTAATTCGTCGAATTTTTAGGATGGGAACTTCTCAGTTGTACTTCTTGAATAGGTAGAGGTGAGTTGGATGAATGAGCACTAAGGTCTCCAAATAAGAATCCATTGAATTTCCTTTTATGGCATTAAATAAACTCAATGATTATGTTGCAATGGTGCCTAATTTTCAGGCTCTTCATTATAGGAGCGTGGTTGGTTGTACGACAATTCTGAATACTCCAGGAATTCTCGAATTTGCATGGCAATTGCTCAGCTGGCACCGTACATGGAGCCTATTTCCAACATTTAATGCGATAAAATCATAAGAAAATTGCTCTGCTAAATCAATTCCTATGTATTCAGTACCTAAAATATAAACCTGTTAACCTCTTGGTGCATAAGCCGAGAAGTTGCACAGGTGAACCAAAGGCTCTCATTCCACTCAGCCTCTTATCCTTTCTTTTAGCAACTGTAAACTCAAGTTTGCAAATTCTTTTATGTTGTCCATTCAACTCTTTTCTTGTCTTAATCTTCTTCTTATTCCCTCAATTTTCTCCAACATAATTCTCTTTTCCAGTGATTCATCTGCGGGCATAATATGTCCAAATTACATCAACTTTTGTTTAGCGATCATCGTCTCCAAGGAGCATACCAGTACGGGCCGTCACTTTATACCAGTGGCGGCCCGTACATAAGCACTACGACACTGCAGCACCCCCAAGGAAAAAATGAAAATGTTAAATTTTGTTTGTGTTTATAAATTATAACAATGCTTACAACACTATATAAATGCAATACAACATGTTAAAGTCTACAGCTTATGTTTTGACATTGATTGAATAGTTGATAATTGGAATTGTTCGATTAACACTTAAGATTATGAAACAAATGCACTGCGATCTAACGCCGATATTCGGTAGCGCTTGTCATTGCACGTTATGTCATTCAGACACTGCCCAACGGGCAGTGTATTTTTAGTATCCTTACGCACGTTATTTCTGTGAGATATGAAACGTTTATTATTGGTGCGTGTGCGTGGTGAACTATTTTTTGTCAATATTATTTTATTTTGTTAAAATAATATCAAAAAAAAAAAATCAGCTAACGCCTTTTTATTCCCGTATATACGGGAGTAGGCGAGGCCATTTAGCCCTATCTAACTTTTTGGAGACTGAGTGGGCAGTTCAATCTCCACTGGTACCCAATCAGAGACAGATGGCCCAAGGCTATCACTAATTAAGCGGTACGCAGTGAAGAGAGACGGCTCAAATGTGCCGCCATCTCGTGGTCTCTAACCCTAACACAATATATATTTAATGTCTGAAATAATGTGGGTTCCACGGTCGATTTTCTTGAGTTTACAGGACGAAAAACCCGAGTTTCCGGGAGGAAAAACCTGCTTGCCCGTGCCAGAGATCGTGGCTGAATTATGACGAGTATCACTGTTGAAGATATGAAAAGAATTATATTTTTTTCAATTATCGTTACACGAAACAACTGCACTGCTGTCATCTAACGCCGAACTTTTATTTTTGGTGTTTGTTCGTGGTGAGGATGAAATATTTTTAGTAAAGCAATTTTTAATATCTAAATTTATTTATTAATAAATTCGTTACTGATTAGAATTTTTTTTTTTTTTTTTTGTATATGCAGCCCACACTTTAAATTTTCACCGACGGCCACTGCTTTATACTCTCTAAAATCTACTTATTGGACATTCTTGCAGTCTGTGGGTTTCTTAATAATCTTCTCCATGCCCATAATTCAAATGAATGAAATCGCTTTCTGTCTTTCTTCTTTTTAATAATCCAGCTTTCACATCCAAACTTTACTACTGGAGATACCCTTGCTTCGACTATTCTATTCACGCCTTTTTCTCTTATAATTTTTGTTAGAATGTCATCTTCACATTTTCCATCATTTCTGATTCTGGATCCCAGTAAATCATAACTTTCAACGAAATTCCTCTATTATAAATTCATTTAAACTGCCAGAAAGCATCACTTATTTTCTTGACGTTTAAATTATGCCTGGCTTTGTTACTTTCCCTCTTAACCAATAGAATCAACCACTCTAGGTCTTCTTTAGTTTCTGCTCTGAGGATTGTACCATCTGCATATCTTAAATTATTTATTTTTCTGCCACCAATCGTAATTCCAGATGGATCTCTGTCTAAGGCAGCCATTCTCATAATATCTTCTTCTTCTTGAGTATTCTGCAAGTGAGCAGGTTCTTCTCTTAGTAGCAAAAACTTTCCTTCCACTCTCTTCTGTACTGAGATGTACCTTCTGTACCTGTCTCCATTCAGCATGTCATCTAACGTTGTTTTCCTTACTCTTCCTCTGGGTCTTTATCCGTCTATTTTTCCTTCAATGGCATCTCTGATGATTCCATTCCCTCTCAGAATATGTCCGATCCAGTTTCCCTTTCTTCTTTTTATCCTCCTTTACAGACTTATTTCTTCTTCTACTCTTTTGAAGACCTCTTCATTAGTTATTTTATCTGTAAATTTTATTTTTCCCACCTTCTCCCAATCCACATATCAAAGCTTTCCAAGATCTTACTTTCTTCAATGTCCAAGTTTCAGCTGCATAGAGGGGCAACACCCCACACATAACATTTTATTATTCTTTTCTTTTTTATCCATTTTACTTCTGAATAAATTCCATTTTCTATTAAAGTCATCTCTTCTCATCGCTATTCTTGCTTTTATGTCACTTTTACATCTTCCATCACTGCTGATCACACTTCCTAGATATTTAAATGTCTTTACTTAAATCAATTTTCCCCCATTTATTCTGATATCCATATTTGCCTCTTTCCTTGGTATTTTCATTACCTTTGTTTTCTTATGTTAATTTTCATTCCATAATTGATACAGGATTCTAGTAATCTGTTCAACAGATGTTGTAGTTCTGTTTCAGTATTTGATAATAATGCCTTGTCATCTGCATATCTTATTGCAAATATCTCCTTACCTCCTATCTTTATTCCTTCTTCCGAATTCTCCACTGCCTCTTTTAACTTTGTTTAACATGTATTCCGAAGCAATGTTAAAAGAGGCAGTGAAGAATTCGGAAGAAGGAATAAAGATAGGAGGTAAGGAGATATTTGCAATAAGAGAACAGCCTTGTCTTACTCCTCGTCCAATGTTGGCACTTCTGCGCATGTCAACAGGAGGAGAATCCATCCCGATAATAGGGTAATCAATCCGTATTGTGGGATGAGTTGTTTATTATTACACGTCGGAAAATTAACTTCTCTCTTATGATCACTGTAGTTTTTAAAGTGGTAGCTATTTTGTGCCTATAACAGTAGGAAAATTTTACCTATAAAGCACGTGATTCCGCGTGTTGTTGACCAATTCGTTCATCGCCTTATTTCTTCTCCCCTTCAACATGAATTGACTCTTCTTGGCAGTCTGCCAACGAGAGCTCTCCCTTCTGTGGTCGGATTATAATTGTTCGTACATTTCCTCTATTTCCTCATCTGAATGGTCACTTGTTGGCATATATACCTGCATTATTGTTATGTCCACCACCACCGGTTCAGCCTTCAAATTTATCACCATAATCCTGTCATTCAGACATTTTATGCTAATAATATATACACAATAAATCTTAAAAAGATAAGGCGACAGTATACAACCCTGCCATATCCCTTTTACCACTCGAACACCGTTACTCCAAAGACTGTTTTTACTGAAGCTTCTTGGTTGTCATACAGCTCTCTTAACAAGCATCTTATCCATCGCCATTTGTTCTAATTTGTGTATCAGTGTTCCATGTGGTATTCTGATAAATCTCTTTACAAAATCCAGCAAAATCATCGTGGTGACATTTCCTTTATCCAACTCAGCTGTTACTCTATTATAAAAAGTTAATAAATTACTAAGGCATGACCGTTACTTCACAAAGCCATTTTGAACCTCATACAGTATCATATATTTATCTACTCATTCCTGAATTCTCTTCTTTACCAATTTTTCTATTACCAATAGAAATAACAATCAATATCCACCATGGCTGAGATATTGATTGGTCTATAATTTGCTACTGTAGTCTTAGAACCTCCATTATGCAAAGGAATAACTTTGCCCTCTTTTCACTCGATTCGAACTATACCAGAGCTGAGACTTAAATTAGACAGCTTAGTCAAAGGTACTGCCAGTTCACTTTCACATTTTCGCAAAACCCTAGCTGATGTTTCATCTAATCCCGCAGCTGTATTTGCACTGAGATTCTCCAATATCCTAAGAACTTCCAATTTATCCACATCTGTTCCCAAATTACTGTCGAACCTCACTAGGAAGATACATGCTTACAAAGATACATGCTCAGTAACTCAACTATTTTATCCGCTTCTGTCTCCTGTTGACCACCATCACTCATTAAGATTAATCTTCCATAGTCATTCTTTCTCTTACTTGCCACATAACGAAAGACCGCTTTGGGATTTCCTTTGGCCTGCTCGGCTAAATTCTTCTAATGTTCTGATTGTGCCTTCCTTGCCATATTGGTCGCCTTTTTTGCATGAGGCTTGCACTGTTCATGCGTTGGCTAGTCACCTTTTTTTTCTTTCTATATCCTCCACAGCATTTTCTTCTTCTGCAGCTCGTGCCTAATGATATTATTATCCATCTCACTCCTACCTGATTAATCCTCCTTACCCTAGGTATACAATTTAATACTGTTTACTCTAGATGACCCTTAACTATATCCCATTCACTACTAACATCCTTACCCTGCAACGCTTTATGCCATGGTACAGATTTAAGCTTTTTCCTAAGTACATAATTCCAAAAATACTCCTTGGTAGAATATTCCTCATATTTTACAATTTCTCCAGTCAAGAACGCATGGTCACTTTCTCCAATTGGAAAAGATGTTATCGCCTTAGTTATGAATAGCTCTTCTGATCCTATGACAAGGTCCAATACTCTCCCATCCCTAGTCCTCTCCATCACATGCGGCCTCAAGCAATTATCACTCTTCAGTGATAATTAGGTGATCAATCTTCCTTCCAGTCTATATCTCCATAGTTGAACTTCCCCCATAATAATAATCACTCGACCTGTACTCATTATACTAATTTGGCGATGCATGTCTTCCAGATGATCTGTGGAACTCCCTGGCCTATAACTACAACCAACTGTATATTTTGTCCTATCACCAGTACTCCTCCTGCATCCTGTCTTCTCTATCTTCCATGAATATACTTAACCCTTCACATTCAATCCGTGTAACTACATCATCTGCTGTTAGCCAAGTCTCACTAATGCCTATAACGTTTGGCGAAGTTGCACTAACCACTTTTTGGCACTAACAATGCCAAAAACTCCTCCCTTTTGTACCTTATACTTCTGCCATTGGTATATAGATAGAAACATTTCTTTATTTCCCCTTCCACCTTTACTTTCTTGTTTTTTCCCTGAGAGAAGAAAAAGAAAAAAAAACAAGCAGCAGTGGGTGTAAGGGGGATGAAGATTAAATGGAGAAAAAAGATATTGCGTTTATGAGGATTCTATAATTAAGGGTGTGAAAGATCGTAGAGTAATTAAAGCATGTTATCCAGGATCAAAGATTACGGATACAACCGAGGCTGTGAAGTTGCAGAAGAATAGATTGGGTGAGAGTAGTAGTGGGAACGAATGATCTACTAGAGAAAGATTTCCTGTTTTTCGCTACTAGGTCATTCGTTCTAGTAGCGAAATTTGAAAATTTTGAAAAAGGATTTGAAAGACTTGATAATAGCAATGAATGGAAACAGCGAGAGCGGAAAGCTCATGAGTGTTGCTACCAAGATGCATTAACTTTTTTATTAAAATTAACTTTTCAGCAGTGATGAGTTAACTAGAAGAGCAATTATAGAAAATGAAATGATGTCAGGAATGTTGTAAAATCTTTTGTAAAGAAATGAAACTGAATATTAATTTTATGAATGTCTGGGATGCGTTTGATAAAATGAAGGGATTTTTTAAGAATGATAGTCTGAATTTAAAGGAATTGGGCTCATCGCATTCTGAATATGAATTGATAAATGATAAAGTAGGTAGACAAATACGGGAAAATGGGATTTGCTAGGGAGACAGGTGATAGTACTAAGGTCAATGAATGTGGGATTAAATATTCTCAGAAAATAAACTGTGTTCAGAGTGGGTTAATTCACACTCGGGAAGGTTACAGAAAGAAGAGAGTATTGCACTTTATCTATACTAATGCTAGAAGTATTCGGAATAAGAGTGATAAATTTTCGGCATTAGTTTGTACAGCTTGGCTAAAAATTATAGGTATCAGTGAAACGTGGTTGACTAAGAACGATGCAGTTATTGGAATAGAATGTAAAGAAAACATTATTTTTAGGGAGGACAGAATGGAAGGAGGCGTTTTGGTAATGATAGACAAAGTGTTGAAGCTAAAAATGATTAGAATTGCCTCAATATGACAGGTATTCAGAGGGCGGTTATTTGTGGCTATTTGCTGTGAGATAGCGATCAACAAGATGAAATATGTAATTGGTTGCAGTTGTAATCCAGTGAATATAAGGGAGAATGTAGATTGTATGCATTAACAAATTTGCATATGAGTGAAGGTCGAGTAATTAATATAGAGGATTTTAATTATGGGGACATAGATTGGGAGAAGGAATGGTTCACAAGGAAGAAAGGAAGGAAATGGAGTTTATTCAGTTGTAAGAGATAATTACCTGAGATGGAAGAGGTAAAAAGTTGAGGGTGTTGGAACTGGTCATAGCAGTGGAAAACTTATCAAAACCCAGTTTAGTCACGGTCTTCCCCCTTGGGGAAAGCGATCATGTGGTCTTGATTTGGGAGAGCGTAAAAAGTGTAGATATTTCTGTTAAGAAGGGATATATTGGAATTACAAGGCTGGTGATTATGACCAACTATGAAGTCGTTTTTCTACAGTGCTATGGTATGAGAATTTGAAGGGAAAATGTGTTGCTGGTGCGTGGGAGATTGTCAAAGGATGTTTAATGAAAGCAGTATCAGACGTATAATCAGGAGGAGAAATCAAATAGGAGTAAGATGGATCAATAGTATAAATAAGGAGTTGCAGATAGAGAAAAAGTATAGTGAAAGGGTGATCTGCATGCCTATGAGCAGTACAACGTACAGGTAAGCAAGAGTGACCTGTATGGTAAGGAAGGTCAACGTTATCTGAGAGGAAGCTAGCCGATGAGTCTAAAAGAAATCCTATGGAGTGCTTTAGCTGTGTGGCAAGCAAAAAGAGGAATAACTGTGGAAAGATGACTTTAAAAAGGGTTGAAGGTAGGGAGTCTCTGAAGTAGGCATGTCTCTGATGAGCATAGCAATATAGTTTTTGAAGGTTTTGAGATATTCTGTGTCCTGTAGTATGCTATTATTAAAGATCCAGTGTGCTCCTCCTTTGTGTCCAGTGTATCCATGTAGGACCATCTTTGGCCCTCCAGGAGAACACCTTTTTCATGTGGGTGCAGGTGTCTGAAGATATGCAGCTCATAATCATTGATTTCATCCTGTAGAAGCTGAGCTAGTGAGAGTCGTTGTTACTCGTATTGATATCTGTTCGTTGCAGAATTCAGAGTGCAGTTCAAATACCCTGCCAATATGAGCTGGTCCTCATTGACTTTTCAGAGGTGATTTTGGATGAACTGCATTACCTTCACTGCAACTGTTCGTCTTGCGGTATCTATACATTAAATGTATACATTTTCTTCCTACTCTGAGTTTTAATGAGTACATATATTGCACACCCAGGAAAGGTATCGATTATCCCTAATTTTAGGGTGCATTCCATCAATCTGACCTTTCCCACTAATCAGAAATTTCTATTTCTGGCCAGTGGGCAAGGACATGCTGCAGATGAGCCTGCTTTGCACATCCTCTAGCTTTTAATGAGCGAAGGTTTATTGGTTGCTCATTATATCCAGAATTATTTTGTTTCACGAAGTGATCCTCGTTTACTTTAGGGATAATTACGCTGCCGCTGAGATTGAAGCCCATTGATCAAGTAGTGTGTTCTTTTCCTGAAGATGATGATTTTCTATCTTTTTTCCCTGCCAGAGCAGTTCTTAGTTCTTTCAGATGGATAATAAGGCCACTGATGTCGACGATGTAGTCATATGCTATCAGTCAGCAGATTTTGCGATTAGCCTCGAGCTTTCTTAAGAAAGCTCTGAACCCATTTATTGCTTATTTTTGGTGGACCTTCAGTGTGAAGAAAACCTTCATTTTCAGTATCTTCGTCGTCTAAGGACTTGAGGAGCTCGATCTCCTAATCCACCCCCCCCTCTACAAGCTGGATGATGTAATTGCTGTGATAGATAACTCATTTAAGTTGCTTCGATATATATATATATATATCAAAAAAAAAAAATCAGCTAACGCCATTTTATTCCCGTATATACGGGAGTAGGCGAGGCCATTTAGCCCTATCTAACTTTTGGAGACTGAGTGGGCAGTTCAATCTCCACTGGTACCCAATCAGAGACAGATGGCCCAAGGCTATCACTAATTAAGCGGTACGCAGTGAAGAGAGACGGCTCAAATGTGCCGCCATCTCGTGGTCTCTAACCCTAACACAATATATTTAATGTCTGAAATACACTCTCGTGGATATCGTGGTTTTTAAATATATCAAAAAAAATCTGCTACCGCGTTTTATTTCCCTATAAAAATGGCAATGGTGAAGAGATGTTGCTGACGATTAGGGACTACGAGATGGCGGCAATGCTGACGATTGCCGCCATCTAGTCCCTAATCCTGACACTATGTGTTTACTGTCTGAAAACAGTGTGGGTTCTACCGCCGATTTTCTTAAGTTTATATGACAAAAAAACCCGCTTGCCCACAGGGCCGCATTTACCATTAGGCGCAAGATGGGAACCTCACTCTCTATGGGAGCCTCATTTTAAAACCTTACTCCTCACAAAGAACAATAAAAAACAGCGTAGTTATAGTTGCAAAATAAAATACTTATTTTAAAATATTAAATTCATAATATAAAAACCAGAGGCCGCTGAAAAATTTGTGAGGCTTCCCGCTTCCATTTGAAATACATTTTTTCCCCCTTAGAATATAAAACTAACAGGAATTCTGTATTCCATAAAATTCGTGTATGTAAGCGTACCATTTCTTTGCTGGACGTATATACACGTCCAGCAAACCTGGATAATATTCTGTCCACCTGCTGAAAGAACATGAATAAGAAATGTAATTTGACCGTCATGTCCATTAGAAGGTGCGATAATCCTTCACGCTGAAAAGAACACTTAACTAGATTACCTGGCGTACGTAGTAGCTACGTTCTGTGGCCTACAGCAAGAAACGCAGTTGTTTGCTCGGTAACCAGAATCTAAGTTATATCAGACTAAATACCTATGAGATATATTCATTTTGCTGCTTGTTTTTATTGTATAATTATAGTTTTTAATGCCAGCGTAAAATAAGAAATCCTTTCATACTTTCTTCACTTCATATTGTATCACTTTGGAAGATCAATGTCACTATCAATTTTTTTTTGCTAATTATTTTAATCACCAATACATTTTAAAATTCTCCAAGAACTTGATTGAAGATAATTATTTTTGTCAAACAATTATTTTATAAATTCATCAAAATCCGAATCTAAAAATGAATACAGCCTCCACTGTTCCAAATTAAGTTTCCTATTTTATTCATAATCTTAGTTAGAAGGTTAGTTATCATACGAAAATCTTGAATCATATCATGTAATGCATAATTTTTATAACGTAGTAGGTTTTTGCATTTCAACTTTCTTGGTTTCCCCCGTAATCACTCACTACAAATCAAAATAAACGGCAGTTATGAAGTTAACTGTTATGTACATATTTTCGGCTAATTTCGATATTATGCAGCAGTTTTGAAGTAGCGATATTTTCCCTACAGTTTATCTTTTGAAACATGTGTAGGTGCATGCGTGAAAATGAAATTTTATTTCCAAAATTTTCATAACAGAATTAATTCGCCTTTAATGGCTAACTCCCCACTCCCAAAATTATCACCACACACACACACACACACACACACACACACACACACACACACACACACACACACACACACACACACACACACACACACACACACACACACACACACACACACACACACACACACACACACACACACACACACACACACACACACACACACACACACACAGTACTGCTAGACAACATGTGCGCACTTTCGTTTTGTTTGAATTCGTTATTTTTACACGAAGTAATTGTTACTGTTGCAGTTTTAAGCTAACAACAAAGGCGTAGAATCTCTGATAAAATACCATTGGATATCAATTAAAAAGACTCAATCGGAAACCCCGAATAATGCAGTTTAACACCATTTGTTGTTCATAAAAAAAAAATAAAATAAATAAAAAAATCGTTCCTAAAATTGAAATGTGCGACCCATATAATCTTATTTTGCAAGGAAAGGAAGCAAAATGTCATATTTATTTCAATAAATGTTATTTAAAAAATATAAATATTTGACATAATATTTCCAATGCAAACAAACATTTTGATTATTTATTTTCGCACATGAGAAATTCGTTTTTATTTGGGAAGAGACACAATAAGTAAATTTTGCAGCAAAAAAGGGTCAATTCAAGAAATGCAGTGCACATAACTACAATAATCCGTTAACGGCGCGCGGGGAGGGTAATTGCATTTTAACAGATAGAATGCTAATGAAACTTCATCGCATTCTGCCTTTTTATTAGGTCAAAGGGAGTTTGAGTATATTTGCGAACAGATATATTCAACATAACTTAGCCAGTTTTGTTGTAAAAAGTGCCGCATTTGAAGAAATATTAGCGGCATAATAATAAAATAGCAAAATTCATAATGCTTTAGAATAACTTGATAATTTTGATAATACCAAAACAAGATGAGACACATCTGTAGAAATCTATTATTATTATTATTATTATTATTATTATTATTATTATTATTATTATTATTATTATTATTATTATTACAATCCTTTTAATTATGAACTCTATAAAGACAAAAGACATACTTAATAAATTTGTATTTTTGTGTTTTTAAATAAATAAACTAGTTTCATTTTGTCACAGATGGTTTTCTCTGGACTACCTGGACTTTTAGACTATTGTTCTTATCAATATTGTAAAAACTCGATTGTAGCTTAAATATTCCAAAGCACATTACATCGATTTTTTACTTAGGTCAAGTCCCATAAGAATGTTGTAAAAAATAATCTTGTTTGTCTCTGTATATTTTGTATTAGATATTTTTGTAAATAGCCTTTGGAAATTAACTTTATATACTTCTTTAATAAGAATACGTTAGAGTGTTAAAAACAAAGGCAATGTTTTTCACTGGAGTTATATGTAATAGATCTACATGGCGGCATTAGAAAGCTTGTTTATTAAATATTGTGTGTATTAGAAAGGCTTACAAACTCTGCACGTCAACACCTCCGAATTCAGTCAGAAAGGTTCAAACAACTTTCCGATGGTCGGCAAATTACAATCAAAAGAAGACACAGAAGAGAACAAAGAGTGGGCCGAACTTGAAAGTTAAGATGAAAGAATTATGCCGAATTCTTTGAGGGGTTACAAACTTCGTGCAAGGTCTCAGAGAAGGCATAATAAAAGGGGACAGAGCCAAACATATAGAGCTTCCCGGATCCAGAAGTCGCCAGAGAGAGAGAGAGAGAGAGAGGGCTTCCCGTTTCCAGACGTTGCTAGAGAGGAGCTTCCTGGTTCTAGTCTTAAGAGAAGGCTTCGAGTTGCCGAAAGGAGATGTTCCAATTGTGGAGAAAAGCTTCCAGGCCAGAGAGGAATCCCGGTTGACAGTTGGCGGCAATTCGAGTTAGTGGAGGCGGCAGAAAACGGAGGCAGTCGTCCAGACATTTTTGGTGAGCCCAAGCAGAGGAGAAAAGGCGAGACAAATTACCCGAAGCACCTTAGCTCCGAAGTTTCTCTTTTCACCATGAGAGAATAACTTTTTGCAGGAGCTGTATATGACCGTGAACTCCGCAGGGCGCAGTTCACAGTCCGCTATTTTCCCGGTGACATATTTCTGAAGCCACATTTCCTGAAGGAAGCTCGAAATCTGAGATGAGAGAATTGCCTTAGAACTTTTTGTGCAAGACCTTTGACTGAATGTGCGATACAGAGCTTTTATAAGTTAGATATCTTTGTACAATTCCTCATATAATGTGTTTTAGTTGGACAATTAAGATTTAGATTAACAGTAACAAGAAGTGTCATTAAGAGAATCTATTGGCATATTTGAAGTTGATATACAGTTTGTAAAAGTAACTTAATAGAGAGTTAGCTAGCCTCTTTGCAAGTACTAGAAGTTTAATAAGTGGAAATTGTAAACATAAATAAGTTTTTGAGTTAAAGAGAGCTTTTGCAATCATTTTGAAATACGTTCCAGAGACAACAGAGGTTTTTTTGTGTGCTGCTGCTATTTGTATTAATTAGTTTGGTAACAGCAGTTTCTATATCAAATAAATAGAGCATTTGAATTTCAAGTTTATTATTATTTATAAATTAAATTGATTTCTCAGTTTATTTTTTTGTGCATCAAGATTCTAGTCATTTTAGGGTAAAATGTCGAGTAAAAAAGTGGATGTTAGCGAGCATAGCAAGTTATCGTTACTATTTATTGTCTCTACTAAACTAAAGCTGGAATTATTATGCTTATTACTGCAACTTAAAAAATCAAAGCTCGAGTTGAATAAATCTTATAATAAATAAATGTTGTAATTCCATAAATATGATGATTTTTGCTATAATTTTTATTACCGTAAATTCAAAATTTTTATTTTTAGTGAGAATATCTGAACTTCACAGTTTATGAAGTTCCAAATCCTTAATTTGATTGCATTTAAATTCTTTTTCTTTTTTTTAAACTTTTATTCTTATACTACTACCATACCTTTTAATATTTTTTTCGGTATTTAGAATTTTTGTAGCAACTATGATGCTTGTCAACGAAGCGTGTCAAACAAAATCAACGTTCTCAAAATCAATAATCAACACTGCAATTGAAATCTTTCACAGAAAGATTTTAATTACATCTTTCTTTAAATTAATTATCATTCAATAACATGGAATATTTAAAAGTGTAAATAATATATATATTTAGAATTACATTAAAAGATTTTAAACTGTCTAGAAAATTTAATATTAAATATAAAGTATCGTAGAAGTTGCATAATTATTTATAATCCATCGATATAAGTTAGTCATTTATTTATATAAAATGACTTACAAGATTGCTAATTTAATATTACCAAGATTTTTTTAATATTAATATTTATTGTATACATATGCAATTCGTTTATATTTTTGGGAAGAGACACAATAAATAAATTGTGCACCAAAAAGGGTCAAATATCGAATAACAGTAAATGAAATTCCAAAAAACGGTAATTAAACTGGTGGTTTTAGTTACCGTTATTTGGCTAGTATTTGTAAAGCAGTATACTGTATACAAGTGTATATACCTAATTATGGTTAAAGTAGTTGTCGCAGTCAGTAAGAATATATTATTCAATTAATTATTATCCTTATTTTACTGTTACTCGTTTATTTTAACAAAACCAATATATTACTGTTTCTATTTTTGTATTTTTTAAGCTTTTAACGTAATTGTTTATTTTATTTATATGTTTATTTTGGATTTAATAAATATTTATTTCGCTTTTGATAGATTAATACATATAATGATGCCAAGAAAATTTGAATCCGGAGCTAGTAAAAGAAAACGACTTAGAGAAAATGAAAAAACAGCTAAATAGTCAAAAGGGGGCAATTTTGTCTTTCTTGCGTTCTGAAAATGAAGAATTTCGTAGAAGTGAAGTTGTACTTCACAGTTCTCGGAATGAAAACGAAACATTGGTATCATTATCAGGAGGAGATTTCTCTCCTTCTGTGTTTTCCACATCAAAATGATGTGGAAAACATAGAAGGAGAGAAAGAAGTAAATGAAACAAATCAAGAAGATTCTGAAGAAAATTGCTTGCTTACTTATCAGCAAGCAAGCTATCTCTTATCCTACCGACATAGCAGTGTGGCCACATACTATTAATGAACAGTTTATCGAGTATATTTTAATAAATATGCCCCAGAATGTAGGTAAAATCGAAAATTTAAAAAAAGAATACATGGAACGCAATAGAATATATGTCAAAAATGTAACTATATCACATTTTTACTGTAAAAAGGGGAATGGAACAAAGGAGAAACGAGAGTGGCTAATTTTTTCAGAAACCAGCAAAGCAATTTACTGCTTTGTTTGTAAATTGTTTGCTAAGTCAAATATGTAATAGCTTAATGAAGGGTTTTAATGACTGGGGAAATATAATACGAACCTTATGTGATCACGAGCATTCTACTGAGCATATACGAGCGATGTGCACATATCGCAAAAGAAAATCAAGTTCTATAAATAGTCGAATTGATTCTGAATTGATCAAACAAATACAATCTGGAGAAAGTTATTGGAGAGAGGTTTTAAAAAGAATAATAGGTACCATTAAGTTACTGAGTAAACTAGAAATAACATTTAGAGGAAACACAAATGATATTTTTTCCTGATTCTTGAGGAAATTATTTATCGTGTTTACATTATTTAAGTGAATTTGATGATTTTTTAAAACATCACATGAAAATGTACACAAACTGTAGTTCTGGCAGATCAAATTATCTTTCTTACCATACTTGTGATGAATTCATAGCGTTAATAGTTAAAAAAACAAGAAAAATATTAATATCAGAAATTAAAGAAGCTGCTTATTTTGCAATAATACTCGATTCAACGCCAGACATTGCTCATAATGACCAACTAATTATGATATTTAGGTATGTTGCCGCAAATTCTGAAATTAGAGAAACATTTATCGGGTTCATCAGAATTACACAACATAATTCCTTATATTTAGAAGAGGTAGTATTAAAAAAATTAGAAGAATTATCTTCGGATATAAAAATGTGCAGAGGGCAAAGCTATGAATAACGCTGCCAATATGAAAGGTATCTATACAGGTTTACAAGCTAGGCTGAAAAACATAGTCCCCCTGCACATTATATACCTTGCTCTAGTCATTCCTTAAATTTAATTGGCAACTATGCCGCGGAATCTTGTCCGGAAGCAGTGCAATATTTTTGTTTTATTCAAAATGCATATAATTACTTTTCATCTTCAACAAAAAGATTGGGTATACTCCTTAAACATTTAGAAAAAAATCTTTAACAGTTAAAAAGACTAAGTGAAACGAGGTGGTCCGCAAGAGTTGACGCGATATTGGCTTTGAAACGTGGATATAAACAAATTAAAGACGCATTACTTGAACTATCCATTTCTCCTCATGAAAAATCTATTTTAGAAATCTAAATTAGAGAGCTCATCATTGGCTGAACATTTTGACAAATCAGAAACAGCAATTTTAACAGTTATGTGGAACAAAATTTTACAACGAATAAATGCTACTAGTAAATCTCTACAAGATCCCGATATGGATTTGTTTTTAGCTATTGATTTGTTACACTCTTTAGTTGGTTTTATTTTAGATATAAGAAATAGTTTTGCTGCTGTAAATGAAGAAGCGAATTTATTAACAGATGAGACAAAATTTAAAGATGAAAAGGAAAGAGTAAAAAAACGGAAAAAAATGAGTGACGAAGTTTCACAATCTAACAATGAGATTATATTACATGGGAAAGAAAATTTCGCTGTGAACACTTTTAATGTCATTTGCGATAAGCTAATTTTGGAAATTAATGAAAGAACAAAAAGCTATTTCGACATATTAGATATGTTTGACATTTTTTTGAAGGAAGATATAGATCAAGACAAGTACAAGACTAGTATTGATAAAATTTTACAAACTTATGGGACTGATATTGATCCAGAAAAATTTACTGATGAAGTTAAGCAATTTTTAATAATGATAAAGGAAGAAAATTCTTCAATTAAAAATATGTACAAATTTATAAACGATGGGTTAAGGTCTACTTTTCCGAACGTAGAAACAATTTTAAAAATGTTTTTGACGATGCCCATTTCAAATGCAAGTGCTGAACGCTCATTTTCAGTGTTGAAACGAATAACAAATTATTTAAGAAGCAACTTGCACCAAAATAAAACAAGTGAACCTGTCGTTATTATGCATTGAATCAGATGTTATGGACTCGATCAATTATGATGCCATTATAGATATATTTGCTAAAACCAAAGCCAGAAAAAAAAACTTTAGTTATTAATTTTTTTATTTAAATTTGAACTCATTTATTTTTATACTTTTTTTAAAATGCAAATATATGTATACCAATGTTGTATTGTGTTATTAAAATGAGTTATTATAGAAATGTTGACTTTTATTTTCAATAAACTAAAAAAATGCTTATTTTTGAGGGTCTCATAATGATGTGGCGCCTCGGGTCTCCAAAAGTATAAATGCGGCCCTGCTTGAAACTCTGGAAGAGGTGGAAAAAACGCTTAGTAAAGTTCTTCTGATCGGCGCCTAGAATAGAACTTGCGACGCTCTTCCTCCGGGCGGTCTAGTGCCTTGGTCTGCCTACGCCACTTCCACTGAGTTACGTAGTTCTTAATTAAAAATATATAGTTAAATTTACATTTTTTTAGTGTAGTTCAGTAAAAGTGATGTTTCCACTCCTCACCGTTAAACCGCCCGAAAAATTAGCATTACGCGTTCGATTCTAGTAGTCGACTAGAGGAACTTTTTCTAAGCCATTTTTCGACCGGTTCCAGAGTTAGTCGATCACTAACACAGGCAAGCAGATATCTCCCGGAAACTCGTGACGAAAAACCTGAGCGAACTTTTCACTGCGTGCCGCTTAATGACTGATAGCCTTGTGCCAGCTATCTCTGATTGGCTACCAGCGGAAACTGAACTGCCCATTCAATCTCCAAAAGTTAGATAGGGCTAAAAACGGCCTCGCCTACTCCCTATACGGAAATAAAAGGAGTTGGATTTTTTTATTTCAAAATAAACATTTAAACGCTAGGAATCACTAAAAAACTTAGTTGGTAATTATAACATTGGTAATTATAAGCAAGCCTCCTCAGGTACTAGACCGTATCATGTTTTCAAATCTAAGAACAGTTTCATCTATTTTTTATATTGCAGCTATGTACTTTTTAACTTACTGCTGTGGTTCTTGCTCAGTCAGTAATCATTCATAATATGAGTCTCTACCTTTCTGTATTTTATGAAATCCATCTATTAATTTCCATATGGTTGAACGTTTAATGCTAAATTCGTATGGTAATCGACGGTGGGCTGCCTGAGCATGACTGTGCGGTCTTCGCGGTGTAATATAGTAACTAGTAACTAGTAACATTACTGGCTTAACGGGTGAAGCAAAAGCTTTTCATATTCCCGGCTATCTTAATAGAGACTGTGAGTAGAAAGAGTTTATGAGCTAATTGCTCGCCCTCAGCAGGCTAGGAGATTAATCCTCAGTGAGGGGTTTGAGGATGGCTTTAGGTCTTTTGTGCTTCGAGTAGTCCATAGCATCATAGTCAGCAGCCAGTTGGATCAGTCTGTTAGGGTGCACAGTTGCCTTTGAAAAGAATTTGGTTGCTATAGTCTGCATGAAGGTGTAGATATAGGGGACCTCCGTGTCCCGGTGCAGTCGGACAGTTCGGACGAACCATGGAGCGCCCAGGATCATTCTGAGACACTTGTTCTGAATGCGTTGTAATTTAATGATATTTGAGTTTGAAGTATGGCTCCAGGCCGGTGAGGCATAGGTGAGTATTGGACGAACCATCAGTTTATATATGAGAAGTTTGATTCTGGTGCTCAGCTTACTGTTTCTGTTTATTAGCGGATAGAGCTGGGCTATGGTTTTTGACGTGTTTACACAGAGAGTCTTGATATGGGAGTTGAAAGTCAGTTTTCTGTCCATTACTACACCAAGATATTTGATCTCTGTTTTCCACTGAATTTTTGTGTTAAACAGGAGAATATCTTCATTAGGAAGCAGTGATCTTCTAGAGAATAAGACGGCTACGCTCTTCTGAGGGTTCACCTGGAGTCGCCATTTGGCAAAATATTGTTCTATTTGTAGTAGGTTTTCTTGCAGTTTCTTGATGGCTAAATGAGGCTTTAATGATCTGGCCAATATCGCCGTGTCATCAGCGTAAAGAGCTTTAATTGAAGATAATGGGTTGTGTGGGATATCATGCAAGTATAAGGAGAATAAGATCGGTGCTAATAAGGATCCTTGTGGAACTCCAGCCAAGATGTGTTTCTGTGCAGACACTACTCCACTTAATCTCACTTGCATGCGCCTATCGCAGAGGTATGTCTTGATGAGTTGAATGATTCCGATTGGAACACCGGATGATATAAGCTTGTATAGCAAACCATAATGCCAAACCTTGTCAAATGCACTGGCTAAGTGTAGGAAAACAGCCCCAGTGCATTGACGCCAGTTAAAACCTGTAATGATATGTTCCACCAATCTGTGTATTTGTTGAGTGGTACTATGCAACTGTCTGAAGCCAAACTGCTCCTCAGGCAGGATGTTTAACTGGAGTACTGAATCTTGAAGCCTAGTAAGAATTACCTTCTCAGCAATTTTTCCGAGAATAGAGATGAGACTGATTGGTCTGTAATTTTGTGGCAGAGTGGGATCCTTTCCAGATTTATGAATTGGTATTATGTACGCCAGTTTCCAGTAGGAAGGGAAATACTTGTAGTGAAGTATGGAGTTGATTATGTTTACCAAATGAACAATAGCTTTGCGAGGTAGAAGTTTTATAACTTTGTTGGAGATGCCGTCGGGTCCAGGAGCCTTTTTATTTTTGAATTTCTGAATAATAGCATATATTTCAGCAGGTGAGGTGGGTGTGATTTGAGTAGAATGTGTGGGAGCAGACTTGAGTGAATATCTGACATTACGGTGTATCTTGTAGATATGACTAATGTCAAGGTGACTGTATGCAGGTTTGCATTGATTTTCAAGATGATTCGCTATTGCCTCAGCTTTATCAGCATCGGTGTGGATGAGACCTGAATCTGTTTGCAGAGGGGGAAGAGGTTTGTTTTTGTTCTTGATCTTACGGATAAGATTCCATACAGAGTGGTTATCAGTGGAGATGGAGGTCAGTTTTTCTTCCCAGAGTTGAGATCTATGAGTTGCGAGTGCATCTCTCACTGCAGAATTTAACCTATTTAAGATCCGCTTGTCTTGTGGTGCCCTAGTGTTGTGGTATCTTTTCCTAGCCCTGTTTTTTTCCCTAATCAGATTCATAATATCTTCGGGCAGATGGTTGGGTTTGTGGGTAGTTACAGGGGTAGTAACTGCTGCACAGGCTGCTGTGATCTGTTCTGTTAGATTTTTGACAGCTATCTCAATTTCCTCTTTTGATTTAATGATGGGAACAGGACCAATATATTTTGGAAGCATCTTGGAGAGCCTTTCCCAGGGAATAAATGAGTGAGGGGGTGGAGATAATTTTTCAAGATTTCCTAATTTTAATCGTATTGGGTTATGATCTGATGATAAATCATTGATTGTCATTAAATTGTATTGGAGTCTAATGTGCTGCAGTATGGCAATGTCCAATACATCAGCCCTACCATAAGTGTTGTGATGGGTGGGATCAGCAGGGCCTATTACGTGAAGGTTGTTGAAATCAGCATAGTTCTGTAGTATCTGTCCATTTTTGTTAGTGGAGTGGCTATTCCAGGTAGGATGTTTGGCATTTAGATCCCCTGCCACAATGGTAGGCTCTCCAGTATCAAATATGGCATTCAAGTCGGAAGATAGTAATGATTTTTGTGGTGGATGGTATGCTGCAAAAATTTTTAATTTGCCTACTGAGCTCGTGAGAATCTCAATGCCAGTGACCTCAAGAGTGGAGGTAGGAGGAAGGTTTATGGAGTGATGTGAGATAAAGTTCTTGATGAAAATTGCTGTGCCTCCACCTCTGTGGGTTGATCTGTCAGTTCTATATGATTGATATCCGTAGATTTTGGGATTGTCTGCTGGTCTTAGATGTGTTTCGTTTAGTAATAGAACATCTGGCCGATGCCTATGGACAAAATTTTTAAGTTCTAGGATCTTATTTCTTAAGCCGTTGGCATTCCAGGCTATTATCTCTAAGGATTCTGGTTTTAATTTTTTACTGTTCATTAGTGAGCGCTGAAATGATGACTTGGGTGTCTTTGAGGAATCTGTTAGTAGAACTTTGTGAAGGATTAGATCTGCTGAAATCTAATAGCATATTTGCCAGGGACGCGGTGATGATAGCTGTCAAATTTGGGCGTGAAGCTGGCTGTTCTAGGGATGTCTGTTTAGGGCGGGTTACATCCGCATATGACCTGGACTGCCTTTTTAGAGTTGTTTTTTGAGGGAACTCAGTTTTCGGCAGATGGGCTTCTGAATCTTTATTCTGAACTTTAGGAGACTGTGAAGTAGCTGCAGATGTAGGTGAGCTAATGGAAGGAGAGAATGTTCCCTCTTCTGACCTCCTATTACGTGGATTATGTAAACATCCTTTGTAGTTGGATGTGTGAGGGCCGCCGCAATTGGCACATTTAGCCGGGGTAGATTTTGGTTTAGAGCAGGTGTTCGTTGGGTGACCAACCCCACACTTCAGACACTTGAACTCTGCCCTGCACATTTTCTGGGCATGCCCAAATTTTTGACATCTGTGGCATTGCCCAGTAGAAGCTCTCTTCCTTAACGGTTCTACCGAGATTTTCAATCCACAGATGGTTGTCAAGTCATATATGTGTTTGTGGGCTTGACTGATTTCAATCAGCACCAGTGGCATTGGAGTCTTGTCCCTCCTGGTCATTCTGCTGACCTTGATTGGTGGTAAATCATTCGAGTGCAGATCCGCAATGATTTCATCTCTGGAGACATCCTCAGGTACGCCTCTAATTACAATCTTAAGATTTTTTTCGGAGCCGAGCGAATAAGTATGGTACTGGACCCCTCTAGAATTCAGTTCTGCTGTCAACCTACGGTAGTCTGAGACAGTGTTGGGGTGGATTTTGACACCATCTGTGATATTCTTTGCATTGTTGTACGAAATCTTTAGGTTGTACATCATGTTCTTTATTGTCATCCATTTTTTCTTCTCACGCAGAATAATCGGGGGGATCTTTTCCCTTGCGGAGGTAGGAGAGTCTGCAGCAGAGCCATCTTCTACTACAACATCCATTATTGGTGATTCAGAGGTCGCGGTTTTTCGCTTTTTGCTTGCGCGAACCTCCTGAAAATTAGCATCAGCATGGTCAGTGCGGGAATGATCATCAGCCGCCGCTGATTCCTCAGCAGCGCCGCCCTGAAGCAGTTCAAGAAGCTGAGCATCGTCAGCATCAACCTCTTGGATTTCATGAACTACTACCTTGCCAGGCCATTTTGTGTGGAGCAGATTTCCAATGTGCTTGAAAATGGCCAGGAGCTGTTTAAAGGTGAGGTCCTCGTACGGTACATCTGTGGTTGGATCCGCAAGTTGTTCTGCGGAGCAGTACATGCTGTCCATTTCCGCCGCACTATGGTAATAGACAGTTTCTATAACACAATGGCGATGCTGATGGCAGTAAGCCTAGCGTATCGCCGTTGTTTTAGAAAGAAAAGGTTAACTTACCTACTAGATAAAGCACTGAGGAAAATATGTGACTAATTATGGTAGCAAGCAATTAACTACTAACCCTAATGATTAAGCATAACTATAAATCGCTAAAAACATATCAAACCCGATTATAATTCACTATCAATAATACACGACACTGAACACTACAACACGAGCCGCCATCTTTTTCAAAACTCGCGGTGTAATATTCTGCGAAAAAGGTTATAAATTTCTGGGAGAAATAACTTCTTGTATTTACTTGTCTGATTGGACGATCAATAAATGTATCTTCAAACCAGTTGCATAAACCCTTGCAGTTCTTGTGACAACTTGGTCGCTAGAGCATCCAGATATTCATCCATCTTGTTCAAACATACCAAGGCAAGGCAATAACTCGAACATTCTCACGTATATAGTGCGTTGCTTCTTGGACAAAATAACATACATTATAGGATGAACTCTTTGGTGTTTTTTTTTTTTTTTTACCAAAATTACCTAAATCTGAGAAAAGAAGCTGGGAGCTCTACTGAAAGTGTCATCGGCAAACTACATATCAGATGTCACTAAATGTTTGCGCCATCTCGCTCTCCCAAAGATTAATATCCGATTGGGATCTGGTTCACTATCACACAATAAAAATTATTCTTCCGCTGCTGGTTGAGGGAAATATAGCGTTCGGACAGAACTAATTGTTGTCAATCGGTTGGATTGGTGGAGTGTATATCGCTGAAATATGCGTTCTACGTATTATTTTTCTCAAAAGCATATTAGATTGGGATATCTCTTTCAAATATTCATTAATAAATACAGTCGGCCAACCAATAGTCTCTCTTTTATATTAGTTTTGATAAGTGCAATCTATTTGTGAATCAGAATTCTCATGTGAATATCCATTCAACTCAGTTACCACCTCTACAGCTTTAGCATCAGCCTTCCTGTGCGCACCGATTTTTTTTTTTTTTTTGCTCATAACGCCACATTGCTTGTTTTGTTCAAAATGTAGAGATCATTATGTGCAAAATTTTCTTTTCCACGTGCCGTTAATACTTCCTTAGCCATCATATGAATAAAACGGGATATTTAATTTAAAAAAAAAAAGTAAAAAAATTGCAACAGAATGAAACACTTGTGGCACACAGAAACTCAGACGTCACCTATTGGCAGGGGCTCTAGCGTCATCTGTCACTCACAGATGGCGTTACTGTTCACTCTATATCAGTTTCGAAATACAAAATGTTTTATTTAGGTTTAGCGTGCAAAAGAAACGTACCAAACCTCTTGTGTGGCCTTGCGATATACATGCAAATGCCATTCAACGGTGTTTCACAGGTACTTAATCATTATTATATTATTATTATTATTACGTGACACCTCCAAGGAGAGCACCTACTCTACAACTCTCTGTCTCCACCAACTGTTAAAAATAAAAAACCGCAACGTTGGTGTAGATGATCAACATTATCCTCTACACCAACGCCATCTACTGCCCACCACCACTAGTATTTTTACAGACAATCACAAACATCCATGGCCATGGTGGGATTCCAACCCGCAGCAGCAGCCATTTGGGTGGAGAGCCGATACGCTAACCACTCGGCCAACCAGGTCAATTATACGTTAACTAATATTTAAAAAAAAAAAAAAAGAAAGAAAGAAAAAGGTTATAGTAGCCTCCTTATTATATAAAATTGTTAAAGTTTTAAGTAATCATAAGTTTAAGTTAAAAGTTATCATAGGCAAATGCCATAAAAATCCTCTACTTAATACATCTACTTTTTTTTTTTCTTCATCGGAGTAAGCGAACTCTTTTGGCTTAACGTTTAAAAAACAGTATTCAGAAGTCTCCACTCTTTGTCATTGTCTGTTGTTGGGATGATTTCTACTGATGATTTGACACCATGAATAAAGTGATCTCTGCTACCATCTTCTGTTCCAAACCCTCACTTGTAGTACACCGTGAACAGAGTCAGTTCAGTAACTGCTTTTTTTTTATTATTTGGTGGATTAAAAACCCAAGTTTCAAAATAAATAACTAAATAAATAAATAAAATAAATAAATAAAAGTATTTTCCTGTGCTAAAATCGTAAAATTCGAGAATCGGCTGGTTTGATTTATTTGGATTCACGGCCAAAGCAACTCAGGCCAGTGTATCAAGTCGGGTGTTATTGTGTCCAGTTTGCTGCTTTGTGGGATGAAAAACCAGACTTTCTGGGAGGGAAAAATCTTTCGGATCTATTTGCATTAGACCAATGAAAAACCGTGGTAACAGTTCTTCGCGTCTTACACGGAATTCGAACCAAGGTCTTTCGAGCGAAAGTGCATCGTTGAAACCGATCGAACTATGGAAGTTCCGAATCGGCTGAAAAAAGACTTATTTATCCACTCGATTGGAACCTATAATAGTCTTCTGATGAACTGACCTCGTGAAAATTATACTGGCATCCCAGTTACATATATCAATATATAACATTATTATTATTATTATTATTATTATTATTATTATTATTATTATTATTATTATTATTATTATTATTACACTTACGCCAACAATTACGCCACTACACAGTCATCTTAAAACACTACTACAGCCCAACATATAGAGTAACCAGAACAACATATCAAATAACAAGACCACAGTCAACAAACTACATAACATATAAGTACAACAATCACTACGGCAAAGCCACCCGAAACTTCTACGTACCTGACATGATAAACAAACTGCCGTTCGACAACAGAAACCTAGGAACATACAGAGAGCTGAAACAGGCACTATATAAATATTATAGCGAGAATGAAAATTAGAGCAATTCCTGTTTCTCTCTCCCCCACCACACATACACAAAAACCTACGATAACCCCCCCTCTCAAAAAACTACCACTACAAGAACACAAAGAAACAAACACACCATGTCTAAATCCAACCCTATTTTCACAAAAAAAAAAAAAAAAGTTAAACTGTAATAGCAGTCGAAGTCTTTCAAGCACGTACCAACAAACAGTAAAATCAACTCCTGGCTTGTGACCACTATAGGAACACAACCATGAAACCACCACCCTCTGTCATCTATTATCTTCCTCAGATAAGCTCTGCTAAGCTTCGAGGAAGAAATTACTAACTTACAAGTATCTGTTATACGCACTTGTAATGCGTTATAAATATTATATACATATAATTACTACAGCAACTATGTATGCAATTCATCTGAGACATAAAAAAAAAATTCTGTATAATCCCTGTTGTAAATACTGTAAATATTATTATTGTATGTAACTTATACTGAGACATAATAAAAAAAAATTATTATTATTATTATTATTATTATTATTATTAATTCAATTATATATCGCTGTCTTCAGTGTGACTTCTTGTCAGACTGAAGACAGTGATATATAATTCATCGAAATCGGCCAAGTGGAATCCAAAATCTGAGTGTGCTAAAAATTGAAGCGTACACCACGGTTGCTAACGAGTATAGAACAAAGGACGTCGCCATCTTTGCAGCTGTCCAAAGGAAGAAAGGTGAGTCATGAAGTGCAACAAGTGTCAGAAGGAATTACCGTTTCGACGATGTTATATAACCTGCAGGAAATGTCATACGAATCTTCACTTTACATGTTCCGGAGTTTCAGAAACAACCTGGCAACGCAAATCCAATGCCAAACGAGAAGAATGGAAGTGCCTAAGCTGTAGAGAGAACAAAGAAACTCCACCCACGACGCAATTGATTACGCCGGAGTCAGAATCGGACGATGATCTGAACAGACAACAAAATACCGGTGAGTCTAATAATTTGAGTTCTGTAAATTTATTACTAGAAAAAGGTTTAGAAAATATAAAAGCCAGCTTGGTAGATCTTGTCCAAGAACTATTTGATAAACAGAATAAAGAAATAACCAAAAAAATTAGCGAATATGAAGAGTTTGTTCAATTTAATAATTCAAAAGTCGAAGAAGTTTTACAAACGGTAAAAGACATTAAAACCAGCATTAATGCATTAACTGACAGGCAGCACAAATTGATAAAAGACACATCGGAACTCCGTCTTTAATTTAATTCCCTGAAACTACAATACGAAGTTATAAACCAACAACAACATAAAGAAGACCTTGTCGTAAACGGTCTTCCAGAAACCGAATCCACAGAAAATCTCAGAGATGTAATTTTAAATTTAGGCCAGGCAATTGACATCCCCCTACACCATAATGATATTCAGACCATAAATTGGTTTCCCAGGAAGAACAGAAAACAAGGCTCACCACGACCCGCACCAGTCATAGTTCGTCTGACAAGCAAGGCTACAAGAGACAATCTCATAAAAGCCAGCAGACTGAAAAAAACCAGTAGGCAAGGGTTTAAATGCATCGCAAGACAATACGAAATCTTTCTATCTGAGTATTTAACACCTTTCAGTCAGAATCTTTTGTACCAAGCAAGAAAAGTAAAAACAGAAAAAAGTATCAATTTTTATGGATCAAAGACGGCAAAATATTCTTGAGAAAGTCACAGACTTCAAAGTCTATTCAAATAAAAAGCTCGGAAGATATAGACAGGTTGGTATATTGATTCTTACAGAAGTATCCATAACTAATGACGAAGCGACTGCTTTCCAAATTCCAGGCTTCCAACAACATAGATCATGCCGCCAAAAAAAAAGGGGGTGGAATATTAATATTTATCAAACAAAAATTAATAGCAAAAGAAACGGCCTATCAGTTTGAGCATGCTGAAACCCTTTGCCTCAAAATCATTAATACCATGAATACACAGCATCGCCTAATACTAAATGCTATTTACAGGCCACCAAACCTAAACATGAAAAAATTCTTGCACGAACTCAATTGCTGACTTTCAAGTCAAGAAATATGATCAACCGAACACCTAATGATAATTGGCGACATAAACATAAATATTGCAAATGAAAACCAGAACAACACTGTACAATACCTAGACACACTATCCATGTATAATCTAATACCAACAATAACATCATGTACTAGAGAAGAAATATTCGGAAATACTATCACTGCCTCCTGTCTAGATCATATAAACGTCCGAGCACCACCAAATAGTTACGCTGCATCAGTCATAAAGTGCAAAGTAGCAGATCATAACTTCACCGCTCTAAACCTGCACACCAAGACAATATCCATGCAATGTCCCACAGAAGAAAAGCGACAGAAAATAATAATAGACGAAGAAATAGTCAACCACGAAATAAGAAAAACAAACTGGGAACACCTGGCATCAGATATCTTATACAACAACATTAAACTCACACTGGAGGAAATATATAAGAAAGCTACAAAGAAAGTCCGAATTCGTTCAGAAACAACACAAAATCCATGGATAACACAAAACTTAATCCTAGAAATACACAGAAAGGACGCTTTATGGAAAGAATTAAAGTGATATCCAAATAACACAGCTCTAAAAACTGAATATAAGTTAACAAGGAATCGCCTTACAACACAAATCAGAAATGCAAAAAGAAGCTACTACAGAGACAAAATAACCTCCGCACAAAACAACATGAAACAAACCTGGCATCTGATCAATAAGATGCTAGATTTTTTCCCAACACCACCGCCTCGGAAACCATAAAACACAGCTTCAAGAAAGACGCAAAACCTATCCAACAACTAGCAAATGACTTTAACCAATACTTTGCAGACTCCATCCAAGAACTGCACAGAAATATTTCCCCAATCACAAAACGAGACCCTCCAATTGGACCACAATCAAAACAGACATTATGGTTCCCAACCATAAAAGAAGCAGAACTTCACTCAGCAATTCATCAAATCAAACCAAACAAAGGCCCAGGAATAGATGGTATTAGACCTAAAGATATAAAGCAACATGCAACTATTTAAGTCCTATCCTACTAAAACTAATAAATAAAATATTTAACACAGGACAGATATCAAGTATGCTAAAGACCGCCATACTCACACCCATATACAAACAAGGAAAAAGAAATTTAATCAGCAATTACCGACCCATAGCAACATTACCAATTATCAATCAAATTATGGAGCGGATCATACTGAAGAAACTCACAGCATACACTGAGATCTTTCATATTATCCCCAAAACACAATATGGTTTTCAGAAAAATAAGGGAACAACATCTCTCTTGGAAGACTTTACAGACATAATTAATACCGCCTTAGACAAAAATAAAATTGCCGTGGTAGTCTTTATAGATCTAACTAAAGTATTCGATACAATTACACATCAAACCTTGTTATAAAAGCTGAGGCATTTGGAATAGACAGGCCTCTGCACAGGTGGTTTACAAACTACCTCCAAAATAGAAAGCATATCACACGCATCGGGTCAAACCGAAGCGGAGAGCTACCAGTAACCTGTGGAGTGCCACAGAGAGCTGTACTCTCCCCAACCCTATTCAACATTTACACGCACGATATTAATCAGTTACCACTCAAAGGTAAGATATTCCAATACGCAGACGATACAGCAATAATATCCATCCATAATAACGCAAGCATAGCCCAAACAAATATGCAATATGATATAAATCTGATCATAGACTGGCTCACGAAAAACTCCATACACCTAAACTCAGAAAATACAAAATTAATGATATTCAGAAATCCACTGACTCGAACAGTTGATAACAAATATATAACCATCCTACATCCACTTTTCAACACAAAAAACACACAGAACAGCAAAACCACTACAGTCACTCAGGTTGAAACAATACGATACCTTGGAATTTACTTCGATGCAGATATGAACTGGATTAGCCACATAAACCATCTACACAACAAACTCCGAACAATAAGTGGCAAACTCTACAGGTTAAAAGACAGTTCCCATACGCCTAAAAACACTAATATACAAAGCACTATGCCAAAATATACTAAGATACACTATAACAACATATGCTTTCTGTGCACCCTACAAATTAAATAGATTAATGTTGCTACAGTACAAAATGACAAAACTGATCTTCTGGGAACAAAGAGAAAATCACGACCTTATAAACATTGCAATGGCAGAACACAAAATACTGACAGCAAAACATTTATGTCACTATGCAGCCTTGCTAAAACATTATTTCGATGCCAACTACAGGACAGTTAGAAATACATACCGTATAACAAGACCTCAGACTACTAATTATATCACATATAAGTACAATAATCACTACGGAAGGGCCATGCAAAACTTCTACATCCCAGACATGATAAACAAATTACCTTTTGAATACAGAAACCTTACAAACTACAATAGCCTGAAAAGAGCTCTAAGGACATACTACGAACAAGAAACACGCACCCCAAATACCATACAAACTTAATGAAACACAATATATTCGCTCAGGCTTCCAGTTCAGCGACGCATCAATACATTCCAAGTCATTGTGTGTGTGCGTGCGTGTGAGTGCGCTTGCGCGAATTTCTCAATCATAGATTTCGTAGCATCCCAACACAGCAAAAAAAAAAAACAAAAAACAATACATAATAACCAACTGGTGTCATCCTCAGATAAGCTTACATATAAGCTTCGAGGATGAAAGCAAAAAAAAAATTAGTTCTCATCCAAGATGTCTCATATGTAACCAAATGCATGTAATGTACATACATATAAACCAATGTATGTATTATATGTAAACCAATGTACGTAATGTAAATATCACATGTAAACAAATGTAAGTAATGTATCATACGTAAAACAAATGAATGTAATGTATACAATAATTGTAACAAATGTATGCAATGTAAAAAAAAAAAATTCTTTTAAAAGTAAATCATGAGTTTACGCCATATGTTTGTGAAAATAAGGAAACATAATATTTAGATTGCATATGTGTAAATACTGTTGTATAATCACACCTTTTCAAACTTGGAAGAAAAAATAGTAAACCACAACATGTAATATTATACAACTTATGTAACTCTGAACAATATAATTGTAAATTATTATTATGATTGTTATATATATTAAAAAAACTGTTATCATCATTACTATTTAAATCTCATTATATGTAGCACAAAGTGCTGAACCTTGTAAAATAATATACTGAATAGATGATCGTTGTACATATGTAAATATTTGAAAGAACAATAAAAAAAAAAAACTCTCCTCACTCAACCACACGTAATCCTTATAACCAAATAAGCAGATTATGTAATAAAAAAATTAGTAAAGTATATAACAATAAAGAAGATACTGATTATTATGTGATAATATCATCAACATAATACTCGTATGTAACATGAAAAAATAATGTAATAAATTATTCTTATAATTAAAAAATTATAGAAATAAAAATATTATTATACAAAAATTTCTGAATAATCTTCATTGTTAACATTAGAAGAACATGTGTTGTAGGTACATAATATAGAGGCAAAAAATACTATTAAAAATTTTAGTTGAAATCAATGTAGAAAATGCAGCACTTAAAGCTGAATTCTGTAAAATTATAATTTGCAATGTCACTCAAGATGTCTATTGTATGTGTAAATATTTTAGCAATTCAATAAATTACTATTAAATTACTATTATTATTATTATTATTATTCGAGAGGGCGCTGTTTAGGCAGACGGATGCACGTACGTTGTAACGCTGCTCCTGGTTTTATAGGTTTAAAGTGTTCATTAACTCATGTTTCTAACTTGAAAGTGCTACTATTTAATTCTACTAGTCACGCTGAAGACAGGGACGTTGAAATTACCAAAATCAGATAAGTAAGATTCAAATTTTCAGTGTTGGAAGTTCATAGAGTGTACTGCAGTCACCAGCCAACGAAGAACAAAGGACGTCGCCATTTTAAAAGTCACACTATAGTCGCTAACGGGAAGAAAGGCTAAAGGTCACCGAGACAGCGAAGTTCGAGCAAAATGAACTGTAACAAATGCAATAAGCCATTAAGCGATGAAGGGGATGGGCTGCACTGTTCTGGTTGTAACAAAAGACAACACTTCCACTGTTCAGGGATCTCAGAAAGCACGTGGAAAGCAAAAGGAGCCGTGAAACGGACCGAATGGCGATGTCAACAGTGCCGTGAGAAAACGAAGAACAAAGACCTGACACCAAAGAAAAGTAACCACGCACATCAAGGTAAGCCGCTTCCGGATCCTAAAATTACAGATAAATTTGATTCATTTAAACTCATGGTGAGAGACTTATTAAATGCACACATGGAACAAATTAACAAAAAATTCGAGGAGTATGAACATTACATAGAGTTCAATAACGAGACCTCTGAAGAAATGTTAGGAACCGTGTGAGAAATAAAGACGAAATTAACGGTAGCGATAGAAACGCAAGAAATACTCCAACGCGAAAATCAAGAATTGCGGAAAGAAGTAAACACACTCAAGTGTCAAATGGAACACATGCTACAAAAAGAAAGAAAAAAGAACTTCAAATTGAGGGAATAACGAAAGAAAATACAGAAGACCTAAGCAACATAATGCAACTGATCGGCAGCAAAATTGGAATTCAAATCCCAACCACAGAGATCACCTATATCAACCGAGGCTCACAAAAAAATAAAGAGAGACCGCCACCAATCATCACTCGTTTTACCGACAGAAATCTGAGAGACTCCATTCTTACAGCAAGCAAGGAAACAAGGATGACAACAACGATCCTAACTGATAAGAAACTCCCAACACCAATCTATATAACGGAACACTGGACTCCATACTTCAAAAATTTTCTATACCAAGCAAGGAAGACAAAAACAGAAAAACTACAAGTTCCTGTGGACAAAGAATTCCCAGATATTTTTGAGAAAGAACGAAAACACTCGAGTTTACATAATTACAAGTGAATCCGACTTACACAGCCTACCAATATAAAACACTAACTTTTCACATCCTTAAGAATAAGATTGGAACTCATTTAAAAACTATATAATGGAGATCTCAAATATAGGCGAACATATCCAGTCAGACAACATAAACTTCAAGGTCTTTGACTCTTTGAAGAAATGGTCAGACAACATTTCCCCCAACCCCAACTTCACTATCATACACACAAACATAAGAAGTATAAAAAAACACTGGCTTACATTCATAACACAGCTCGATTATACCATGATAAACATAGATGCGCTAATACTGACCGAAGTTGCGATAAACGACACAGAAATTTACGCATGCAACATAAATAATTATCAAACCTACAACTTATGTAGACCAAACAAAGAGGAGGTGGCATTGTGGCATTTATCAAAGAAAAATACAATGTGACAGAAAAACAAGCTCACTTCGAACATGCGGAAACACTAATTTTGGAACTCACAAATAGCCACAATAGTATCAAATACACAATAAACACAATATACAGATCCCCAGATAATAATCCACTCAGTTTTCTTCACGAGTTAGAAACATGGCTAAGCGGCATCGAACCGCGTACAACACACAGGCTCATCCAAATAGGAGATATTAACATAAATACTCTTGACCACCCTTCTTCAACTACTAACACATATCTTGATATACTAAGTCAGTACAACATAAACCTACCATTAACTCCCCCAACAACAGAAGAAATACTCAATAACTCACTAACACAATCATGCATTGATCATATCAACATACGGGGTCCCATCCATACATATACATTATCAGTAATTAACGTAAAAATTACCGATCACTACTTTGTCTCAACTTCGTTTTATTACGTTTCCTAACCCCCCCCCTCCCACCCCACAAAAGTCGACAAAATTCGATCATACTAAAGAGCATTGTCGATAACCAAGTAAAAAATACAGATTTGAATTCCCTACTTAAACGATCCTGTAACATTATACAAGATTTTTCAACTAAAGTTCACAGAAATATTCAAAAAAGCAACAAAACCTACACAAACGAGGCGACAAACAGACAACAATCCATGGATAAATGACAACATACTAAATACTATTACTGTAAAAGAAAATCTATGGATAAAACTTAAAAAGTCACCCAGTAACACACATTTACAAACCTTATACAAAAACACAAGAAGTAAACTAACAACAAAAATTCGTTACGCAAAAGACGCTACTGCTTCCAAAAATTCATGGAATATAACGACAACATTAAGCAAACATGGGCTACACTCAACGAATTAGTAACCCGAAAAAAGAAAACTTCAGCACAAGATTTTATTGCAAAAAGCTTCGGTCAGGACACAAACCAAGAGGAACTAGCAGACTCATTCAACCATGCTTTCACAAACAACATCACATAACTCAAAAAAGACAAACTACCAACAATCAACAAAAAACTACCGACACAAAGTCAACAACAAACGATGTATTTTCCTCCCATAACAAAACAGGAACTGAAAGAAGCAATCCTACAACTAAAACCAAAGACCACTCGAGGAATAGACAAAATAAGACTCACAGACCTTATAACACACTTTGAACAAATAAATCCAATACCTTTGAAACTCGTGAACATAATATTCGATACAGGCATTATTCCACAACGACTAAAAACTGCAGTAATTACGCCAATATACAAATACGGCAAAAGAAACGATACTCAGAACTACAGACCAATAGCTACACTACCAGTCATCTCAAAAATTCTAGAAAAAATAACACACACCAGACTACAGAACTATTTACAGAAGTACAACATTATCTCACAAAACCAATACGGCTTTCAGAAAACAAAAAGCACCATTACTTTATTAGAAGACATCGCCGACACAATAAACAAAGCTCTCGACAAAAACAAGTACGCCATTCTTATACTGCTAGACCTAACCAAAGCATTTGACACACTTGAACATGACATACTACTTACCAAACTATACTCAATAGGTATAAGAGGAACACTGCATACATGGTTCAAGAACTACCTCTCAAACAGAATACAAGTAACAAAAATAGGTGCATGTCACAGTCGGACTATACAAGTAAAACATAGTGTACCTCAAGGTGCCATATTATCACCCACTCTATTTAACATGTTCATAATATATCCATAAGAAGTCAAATATTTCAATACGCAGATGACACTGCACTACTAGCAATCCACACAGACATTAACAGAGCTCTCTGCAAAGCCCAACAAGACCTAAACGAAATCACAACATACTTTCACCAAAACGCAATTCTAATCTTTCGGCACCAAAACACAGATGTTGATAATACACAACCCAAGAATCACACGCCCCGCATCACTATCGATGCATTGTCACACATACCGCTGCATTAAAAACAAAAATGCCTGCCATTGTTCCGAAATCAAACCTGTAACACACGCAAAATACCTCGGTCTCTATATAGATTACCACCTTAAATGGACAAAACATATAGAATACCTATACACCAAACTCCGGATCATCGCAGAAAAACTCTTCCAAGTTAAAGACATTATTCCACCTAACATAAAAAAACTCCTATATCACGGTATCTGCGAATCCCTACTCAGATACGGAATAACAGCCTATGCAAATACATCAAACAGCCACCTAACAAAATTAAAAACACTACACAGGAAAATCGTGTCAACAGTGATCTGAACACCTTACACGCAACAACCAATATCCGACAAGCACATGGCGATACACAGAATTCTGAGCATTAAAAACCTGAAACACTACATGACATTAACAAGGGATTACTTCAACATCACCTATCGAAACAACAGAGACACATATCGTATAACACGACCTACAACAACCCTCTACATCCCCACACCCTTCAACAACTCATACGGTTCTTTTATGAGATCACATCAGCTACCCACGCAACTCAACAACCTACCAAGAAAGTTAAAACTCGTAGATAACTACAGAACATTAAAAAACGAACTCTGGAAAATATATCAACAAAGTTAAGAAACCATTAACACTAATATACACATCACAAATCACTAGCATCCAATGCCTACATCCTATTTGTGTTGTTGCTACTGTTTATGTATGGGATGTAGGCATTGGAAGGCTAAATTCCACTCTCTTCATAAAAGCTAACCCAAGCTTCGAAGTAGCTGGGATTAATTTGCCTCACTCATTTACAAGTAATCCTTATAAGCAAATGTAGAAATTTGTATGTATAATCACTCTTTCTCAAACTTTAAATAATAATAATAATAAATAAAATAAAAAAATAAAAAATTACACAAAAAATTCTGTATAATCTTCATTGTTAATATTAAAACATGTGTTGCAAATACATAATATAAAGGCAAAAAAAGTATTATTAAAAATTTTAATTGAAATCCGATGTAGGAATTACAGCATTTAGTGCTGAACTCTGTAAAATTATAAGGTTACTGTATGTATAAATATTTTAGCAATCAATAAAAAATATATATTTTTTTATTTAAAAAAAATTATTATTATTATTCCAATGCCTACATCCCATTCATAAACAGTAACAACAACAAAAATAGTGAAGTCTAATCCCACTCTCTTCATAAAAGCTAACCCAAGCTTCGAAGTAGGTGGGATTAAATGCCTCACTCATCCACACATGATCTTCATAATCAAAGACTGCAAATTATGTTACAAAACAGTCAGTACGGTGTATAATAATAACGAAGATAGAGATATTAAAAAAAATTAATATTTTTTTCTTTGTATACATGAATTTGTATACAAAGAAAAAATACTGAATAGAAATAATATGCCTTAAACTGCGTACAGTATAATGTACAGAGCATCAAGTGTAATATTCATTAATTGTAAATATGTAAATACTCTGTACGATGAAAATATAAAAATTGTTATTTTATACATAATGTGTAACCATGCAAAAAATATCTGTAATAATCATATGTATGTAATTTATCTGAGATATTATCATATTATTATTATTATTATTATTATCCATTATTCAAAAATTCCGTGTGATCTTCATTGTTATAATTAGAAAAAGACGTGTTGTAAATATATATGCAAAAAAGTTTTATTATAAAAATTTTAATTAAAATGCAATGTAGAAAAGGAGTCACATATGCAGCGCTCATTGCTGAATTTTGTAAAAATTACAAGCTGGAATATCATTAAAGACGATTATTGTAATTGTGTAAAAAGATTCCAGAAATCAATGTAATTTTTAAATTTGTAATTTCTCTAATTTATAATATAATTATTATATGTATGCAAACAAAATAAATTATAGATATAAATAACAAAATTTTATAGGGAGGCTATAAAAAACCATGGATGCCCCTTGTTCTCTCCCAACCTTCCATATTGAAAATTTTCATCAGACGCTATCCTATAATACCCATTCAAAAGTTTATAGACCTCTATCATATCATCCTTCTTTCTCCTGTTAACCAGAGTCTGTAATCCACATACTCGAAATCTGTCCTCATAATCTAAATCCCATAATCCGGATATAATCTTTGTAACTCTTCTTTGCAACCTTTCTTATTTTTATTATTATTGCATGACACTTCCAAGGATTGATTGTTGGAGGACGCACTACTCCACTGCATAATTCACTTTCTCCTCTGCTTAACCTTCCAACCACATAACAGCCATCAACTGCATCACCACCAGTAGTATTTTTGTCTATAAATTGCATGTGTCCTCAAGGCCGATTTGCCTATATGCGTGTGAACCAGTGGCGGCCCGTACATAAGCACTGCGACACTGGAGCACCCTCAAGGAAAAAATGAAAAAAATAAATTTTGTTTGTGTTTATAAATAATAACAATGCTTACAACACTATATAAATGCAATACAACATGTTAAAGGTTACAGCTTATATTTTGAACTATTGATTGAATAGTTGATAATTGGAGTTGTTCGATTAATGCTTTAGATTACGAAACAAATGCACTGCGATCTAACGCCAATATTCGTTTGCGCTTGTCATTGCTATTGATACGAAACTTTTATTATTGGTGTTTGTTCGTGGTGATGATGAAATATTTTTAATAAAGCAATTTTTTAATATGTAAATTTATTTATTAATAAATTCGTTACTGATTAGGAAAAAAGTTTTTTTTCTTTTCTTAATACATATATATATGCAGCACCCCCACTTAAAATTTTCACCGGCCGCCACTGGTGTAAACATTAAAATATAACATTGTTTACTTGTAGAATTTCGTTCATATGACTCTTAGCAAGCGATCAATAGGAAAGATTTTAAAGGACTTTCGAATTTGTTCCTTTGTTTGGAAATATATAAATAAATATTATGCCTGCTCCATCTGCATTAAATCAGTACTCAGATCTTTACATCAATAATGTAATAGAGGGTTGTGTAAGCTGCGTAGAAGAAAAAAGAAGAGCAATGGGACCTAGTTCATGCTTCATTCGATTCTTTCAGCGATTACATAAATTTACTCGTAAATTTTTTTCCTGAAGAGCAAAAATTCGAAACTTTAGCAGATGGCATGTTGATATAATCGACGTTAATGAGATAAAAATGGACGGAACAGAAGGGCTTTATAAATAATAACTATAATATGATCGATAATAGTTCTAAGCAATAAGGAAAGAATGGAATAGTTATATTATGCAATAGAAATGAAGTAGTTGTACTGTTCCGTACTGATAAAGGCTAAACTGATTTAATAACAAAAATATTCCAAGTACAATTTTGCAAAAAAAAAATAAAAATAAAAAAAATAGAAAACTGAAGAATAGGATTGGTGTATCTTTGATTACGTCAAGGCCAGTAATAAAGTAGAAGATTTTTCTTCTTCTTCTACTACTACTTTATTAGAATATTAGAAGAATAGAATATTATGATTATTAAGTGATTAGAATAGAATAGAATAGAATCCCTGGAATTTGTATAAAGATGAAGGATATTAGGAGTAGATTTTTACGTGAAGAGTTAGTGAGTCGAATGCGTTGCCTGAGTGCGTTGTGAGTGCAAGTGGCGTAAATAACTTCAAAGCTCATTATAATAGACATGTTGCTGGTTGAGTGGGCCTCTCACGATGAGTCTGTTGACTCCATGAAGGTTACCAAATAATAATAATAATAATAATAATAATAATAATAATAATAATAATAATAATAATAATAATAATAATAATAACAGTATTATCGGAATAATATAATATTACAATATTAAAATTATTAGAAGAATAGAATACTTGTGAATTGATTGAAATAAGAGAAAGGAAAAATTCATATTGGAAAATTAAATGAATTTTTTTATTTTTACTATATAGATATAAAATGAAAAAAAGAAGAATTGGAAGACCAAGAAAGCGATGGCATGAGACTAGAACAAACCACTTGGCATAAAATACACGACAGGAAGAAGAAAAAGCCATATTTTATAATTTTTGACAAGCTTTTAACAAGGATGAAATGATGAGGCACACATAAAACAAATACATCTAAGAAAATTTTAAAAGAAATTAAAGTTGTGACCTTTAATTTGATGGTAAAATTTTTTACCATAAAATTTTTTACCTAAAATTTAATTTTTAGGTAAAATTTATAAGCTCTGCATTACTTCAACCTTGGCATTTTTAGGTCTGGCTCCCACTGACGAGACCTCAATAAAAGTCGAAACCGGTCTGGATAGTGGCTCCTGCCTTTAATGCATAGCATCATACATCTCCGCAAGAGGATGTGCTTTACATTATGGGAAAATACTAAGGAAAGTGATCAGACTTGCTCCACCTTTACCACTAGTTGCCTAAGACTTCCATTATATATATATATATATATAATTATATATATATATATTAAAAATATATTGATTATCTCTAAGAATATATATATATATATATATATATATATATATATTCTTAGAGATAATCAATACATTTTTAACAAACACAAAGAAAAACATAAAGTAGAGAGTTGTGCATGCATAAAGTAATTAGAAAAACTATAGTAAAATATATATTTTTTTAATTTTCACAAAAAATATCGAGAACTCGAAGAATGTATTAAATAAGTATATTAATTATATATTTTATTTAATATATAAATTTAATAATTATATATTTTAATATATAATTTTAATTTAAAATAGTTAATTTTAATTATATATTTAAAATACTTAAGTTTAATTCTATATTTTAAATAAATATATTTTATTTATATAGTTTATATGTGCAAAATGGTCTGACGATAGTTGTTAAAAATAAATAAAAAGAAGTGATGTAAAATAAAACAGCTACTGCTTGTTTACTCGAAGGCTTGCATACCTTGAAAAGAATACATGATAAACACTGTTATATTAATTACAAATGTACGAAAGTAACAGCTGTAGAGCGATTGGTTCGGATCCCATGTAAAATTAAAGTACTCGAGACAAGCTTATGGCTCTGCATGAATTTTATAAAGCTTTCTTTAAAAATAGATAAAGATATTAGAAAAATAATTAATAAATTAATGGGTTCGATGAGCACATGGAAGTAGAAAATATTCATATTTTTATATGAATGTTTATATAATCACGGGTGTAGTTATATATGAATATTCATGTAATCGTTTTTTATGTGACTCCACCGACAAAAGTTTTTTTAAAACAGATAGTACAATAGTATCTTTGGTTGGGATGCAGATTTTTTTTTTTTTTTGCATTTTCATTAATTAAATATATATATTATTTAATTTATTTTTTACTAAGTCCTGATACTCTACTCTAGAAACCAAATATGGAACTTTCAAACCACTTCAGGCCTCCAATAAGTGAAGTTCTGAAGTCGTCTTTAGGTCCGCTAATTTGCTACCACCTTTTAATCCTATCAAACTTTTAGGGATTGAAGAAGTTCATCAATCCATGGCACGAATTGGAACGCCAGTTGATTGACACTGGTTGAAAGCATGCCCCGAGAGTAGTTGCTGTCATTCAGGCCAAAGTTGATCCTACTCGGTACTAGAAATGTAATTAAAACGCATATTTTTGACCACAACTAGGTATCGAAATACTTTTGTCAAGAATGTGTGTGTGTGTGTGTGTGTGTGTGTGTGTGTGTGTGTGTGTGTGTGTGTGTGTGTGTGTGTGTGTGTGTGTGTGTGTGTGTGTGTGTGTGTGTGTGTGTGTGTGTGTGTGTGTGTGTGTGTGTGTGTGTGTGTGTGTGTGTGTGGTGCTTTATTGTAAAACAATATGTACCAGTACTCTTTCTTTGCTAGCAAGAAAAATTGAAAATTAAAATAATATGGAAATGAAAAAGAATTTTTTTTTAAACAAGAACAGAAAAAATAAGTCAAATGTATACGAGAATCTTAGTAAAAATTTTATATAGCAAATATAAAAAAATTTTAGAAAGCAAATATCTTAACAAGAGAACGTAGTGAAAAATCATTACTGAATATTACTCATTTCTAAATGTACCACATTCGTATCTTAAATGGATTGAATGAATGAAGCAGTAATCATAATACACAAAACACACATAGTAGAAGGCGAAATAAAAACTGTGAAACGTCGCAGTTATTAATGAAAACATGCACATAGAGTTGAGTCTCATATATGAGTGAGACTAATCGTTTGGCAGATGACTGATGGCGACATTTTTTATAACATCCGCGACAATAAGATATACGTAGCGCACATCCCTCAAAGATTCCATCTTAGACTGGAAAAGAGCTGGGTTCAATTCTACTTATGAATCGAACCCAGGAAGCATATCTTTATATGGTATTTTTTTCAACTGAAGTTGAGGTAGACGATCTCATATAAATGTAGCAGTGTTTCTCGAGCAAAAACAGGCCAAAGCACATAACAAGAGGTTAATAAACGGCAATTAAACGCACGCACACACTTTATTAAAGAAAATCGACCGCTAAAATCACACTATTTTGGACAATAACCTATAGTATTCGATTTGAGAACCACGAAATGGCGACAGCTGTCTTATATACTCTCCTCCTCAGATGCCTGTTGAAATCATTGTTAACCTGAGACCAGCTGTCAGTCATTGTCTAAAGGTGAAGTTGGCTGCTTACCCGTCTTCAAAAGTTAGGGTTACATGGCTTTGCCACTTCCCTTTGGGGAATAAAAGGCATTATCAGATTTTTATTTTGTTACACAAAAATATAGTATACTGCAGACAATGGACTGTGTAGAATAGAATGACCTGTCACAATGAGTTCTAGGACTACTGTAAGGTGGCATGTATTAATTAATTAATAATAAATGCATTCAGTTGATTGCATGAAAACATGCACGAAATCTGTCGTCGACATTATTTCACACCTAGTCGATGACTATTATTATTATTATTATTATTATTATTATTATTATTATTATTATTATTTTCCTGAGCTTAGGAGAACCTTGAAAAACAACGGATTTTGTTATTGTTAACTTAATTAAACAAAACTCAACTAGAAAGATTTTAGTCCCACCGAAAACAGCGATTGAAAATTGTAGAACAAGTGTGTACGTGCAGAAGACACCCTCTTCTGATAGAATTAAGCCATAAACTATAAATAACAGATTCCGAGAGTTAGGTCATCTCTTAAGTTAGCCGGAAAGAGTCCATTTAGTTGAGTCGTGGGGGTAGCATTACTTTCTATAAGCATAATATTTCAGTGTTCACTGTTTGAGTTGTGATAATTTAAATCATGTTGAAAAACATCTCTTAAATAAGTAAAAAAAAAAAAAAAAAAGATGTCAAGGAAGAAGTACTGTAATGAATATATACATATAACAACACCAAAAAAAAAAAGAAAAAAAGAAAGAAAGAAAAACACGATTATCTTCACAGCAAATGAATGAGGAATGCACTTGACATTTCTCAACCATTGCTAAGCCTCTTACGTTAAACAACTCACAGTGGGAGGTCCTTACGTAACCGAGAGAGAGAAATTTGATGGATCTAAAACAGACCGCAAAAGGTCACTGTTTTATATGGCTAGTGTGCCCAATAACGAGACGCGTGTGAACCATTGGAAGCGGCTGCTTCATCAAATTACATATAGTTCTTTTTACTTTTTTTTTGTTCAGTTTTTTTTCTTATTATTATGACAGTTTCTTCTTACTATTACTCCAGCATAAATTCAGCAACAAAAATAAAATAAAATAACAAATAAAGCAAATTCGATTTTTACAAAATAAACTGAATTGGTTTGCTAATGTTGAAAATTGGACTAACCACTTCAACTGTGTCCTTTCGGGATTTATGTAACGAACAAAAACATTTTTGCCCTTGCGTTTTATTGTAAGGGCTCGGTATTGTACCAGAAATTTTTTGGGCATTTTTAATAATTTTATATAAATTTTATATAAATTTAAAAATTTTAAATTTCGCACAAAAACTAAATCCGAAGATATCCGAATGTGATCTGCAAGGACGCATTGATCTTTCGAGGTGTATCCTAGCATCAGAGACTGTTTGCTATTTTGGCTTTCCATTGGCTTTCAATTAACAATATGAGACACTAAATCGATTGCTTACAGTTGTTAATTTTTTAGACATTTAAAGGATAATAATTCTCAAAAATTTGTCATTCACGACTTGAATGAAGTTGTAGAATTTTTAACTAAGTTTGTGATAGCTCCAAAAACGTTTGCAGCATTTTCTTTTCTTTTCTCTTTTTTTTTCCCCTCTTTTAATTTCAGCATTTTAATTTTCCTTCCGACTCACTTGACTTCGAAGATGAGTCAGTTAGTCGGAATAAAACAGAAGATGAATCACAGAAACATCAAAGTAGTGCTCCGTATTGCAATTGCAAACTTGGGCGAGTGGTGTCTTTCTTTTTGGCTTAGAAATACTTCCTGTTCTTGCAAAGTAAACAGAACTTGTGCACAGCAAATCTTAGCAAAAGTGTGCGGGAGATAAATATAAAAGTAAAATGTAGATTTAATTCTGTGTTCGTGTGATAACATACAAAGATTACTTTTTCAAATGTTCTTATTAAAATAAATAAATAAATCATGTAACAATTTTTTATTTTTCCTAGGAAGCAAGCAGAGCTCCTATAGCTCTTAAATATTTGTTGAAGAGAGATGGGCAGCAAGTCGCTACTAACATAACCCGAAATATCAATGAATCAGACCTTTTTAGACGAGAGAGAGAGAGAGAGAGAGAGGGAGGGAGAGAGAGAGAGAGAGAGAGAGAGAGAGAGAGTACATCAGACAACTTCCGCTATCTCGTGGTCCTAAACCCTAATACTCGAATTATTTATTGTAATAGTAAGCTGTACGGACGATCTATTGATATGCAAGGTTTCTGGGAGAATAAAAATACCCTATTTGTTCTTGCCAAAGATTGACTAACTTGTGAACCAGCAAAGAAAGGCTTAGAAAAATCTTTAGGGCGACTAGGATCCAGGGCGAATGCTGGTCTTGAAATTCACGCTTGCTCTTGTTATCATTCAGGGAGGTGTGATTGAAGTCTGATTAGCGGAATAATGAATTACTGACCATTTAAAACTATATATTTAGAAATTTATGTACATTTAATCATACAAACACAACATTTATTTTACAAATTATATTCTATCTTTTTCAATTTAGCTACTTGAATACAAATTCTGCCCTACAGTTCTTCTTCATGAACTGGTCAATAACATCGTCATAAAAAGTTGGTTGTAACTTAATTTTCCTAAGCAACACATACACTTGTAAAGGTTGGCCGAAGCTCACTGGCTAGAAGTACGTTGACTGCATATGGCCTGTGTTTAAGCAACAGAGTGAGATGACGTGAAATGGCTATGCGCGCGCATGAAATCATAGTGCTGCTACGAGGACCTGGAAGCTCCTACAACCGAGCAAGCCAAGGTAGCTTTGGCTAGACGAGCAAGCATCGACCTTCGATACACAACGCAAGGTTCAGTTATTGCTGCGCAAGCTTAAGGCGTCTTCTGTCTACAAAAATAAAAGCATGCATTTATTAACAAATAAATATTACTTCTTTCTCAAGTAATGAGCTTGCGTAGCAAGCATGGAGAATTCGCCCCTGCTAGGATCGAACCTGTAACAGTCTTTCCCGTAGCAGTTTAGCAACACAGATGCAAACGCCATTTCCATGGGGGCTACTCAAAGAATTTCTTCGCAAGCGTATTTCTATTCCCCCCCCCCCCCATTTTTTTTTTTTTTTTGCTAATTTTTTTAGAAAACCATTTTTCCACTTTAAATGAAAACCGATGAAATTTCTTTTGACATGAGTATATTTGAGAGAAAGTTGATCATACAAATTATTTGACTAATATAAATGCAGAACATATTTATATCATGCATAGCACTACCGTATCGTACCTCTCCCTAATTTCACTCTGGCCTTGGATTTCTAAACATTCTAATCTTTCTCATCCACGACACTAATTCCCTCTATGTTTTCAACCTTCTGTGGGTGAGATCATTATAAAAAAAAAAAAAAAAAAAACTATACACCTAATCAGGATCATAAAAATACAGAAAAACTAAATCCGCCACATTTCATCGCCCTATTTTTAAAATTACGCAAACTACTAACACGTAAATAAAAAAATCCACTTGAATCTACAATCATGTCTTTTCCTAAGTACTTAATTTTATTTTTTAATTCCTGATTGGGAGTTTTCTTTATGCTTTGCACGTTGTTGTTTAGTTCTATCTGTTTTATGTCAAATTTAAGTCAAAATTAATATAGTTGCCCTGGCTTCTGTTTATTCATATGCCAGCAGGCGATGATTCAGTCTTGAATATTATATATGTGTGTGTGTGTGCTTGAAATTTCTTTTCCTGTAGCTTAGATAGGTAATAACTGAAGGTGAGTTAACTAGTTTTATACATGGAGGAAGAATGGTTTCAACTCCAAAAAAACTCGGTTTATTTTTACAAAACAAAAGGCTTTAGAGAACGCACACAATTGACACATTATATATTGTCTTCATAGCTTTAGCTGTTTCAGTCATAATTCAAACCACACTAAATCAAACCAACTTTATATAATATATAATGCTGATTTTTGCGATATACTAAATAATCCTTTTCTCGGTGTCTCCTTTTTAGAAAGCTTCGTTTGTTTGCTTCTGTACAGAATTAGTAATACAGTATAATATGAGCAGTAATTGTAACTTATATATAAAAAAAAAAAAAAACACTAAGGCAACCACAACCAGAATTTTACGCATGTTATTGTTAGCTGGATGTTCTCGTCTGATTTGTTCTGTTAAAATGGTTGGGAGAGGGGGGTAGTTACTTCTAGGAGAAACTTTTCCCCCTTTTTTAAGGAGGAAGTTTTCACCAGTTCGCAAGTACTTCAGGTTTGCGACTCGAGTAACAAGTCTACGTGACTGACTATGTAACATCTCCGCTTTGCAACCTGTAGATTGCTCGTTCTAATCCACTCCCACTGTGACATGGATGTTTGTAGAAGTCTCTGTAAGTGGTGGATGATCTTCATTAGCCTTATTTATTCGAGGCATGAAGAGACTTTGAAAAGTACGATGTCTGACTTCCAGAGCAAAGTTTCCAGATTACCTAACCTTTAGTACTCATCCATGGTTAGCAGTTGATTATTTTATAGGGGAGGAGAAAATAGCACTTAAGTTTTATTCTCGGACTACTCCAGATCTGGGCTACTTTTTCAGATATCGTTCAGATCTAGGTATTTATTTAATTAGCCTCTAATTCAGGTTCCATCCGCGCGCGCGCGCGCGCGTGTGTGTGTGTGTGTGTGTGTGTGCTTTCCCAAGATGTAGGTTCCAATTCCTTGATCATGTTATTTGTCTGGAGGAAAACTCTGCCGTTTTCTCATGAAGTAGATTAACTCATCTAAGCTTGAAGTTAGCCTACGGAGGCTTAGTTATAAAAATGTAGAAATGTTCGTAATCTTAGACCTAGAATAATAAATGTTCTATAGGTTGGAATTAATATGAAAAAAAAAAAGTCACAGTGGTATTCATCATTAATATATATATATATATATATACAGGGTGTTCGGGATAAATTTGACAGTTTCGTAAGGAAAAAGAAAATCTTCTTTGTATCTATTAAATTTAATGAATTGACAAAAAAACATTACAGGCAGAGTTAATTACAATACTATCAACAAGATTTACTCAAAATAACCACCATTAGCATCGATCACAGCTTTAATTCTGCTTCGGAACCTCGAACAAGCTGATGCTACAGTCTCCCTGGGAAGGGCCGCAAAAACTGTTTTAATTTTATCCATTAACTGGGCTTTTGTATTACTGGAAGTGCGATTGGTGTCTTTTTCAACTGCGCCCCATACAAAATAATCCATGGGGTTAAGGTCTGGGGAGTTTGGAGGCCAAACATTTGGACTGGTGAAGTCGTAGAAATTTTCAGACAACCATTTTTGACTTTTCCCAGAGGTGTGGCAAGGGGCCGAATCCTGCTGCCATACATACGGCCTACCATTGGCTACCCTTGTTATCCAGGGCTTGACTACAGTTAGCAACTCCACGAACAAAGCCCGAATTCCAATGCCAGGGTTCTTCAACACCTGTTCCTGCAGATTTGCGAGGAATTCTGCTGTACGAACGCAATCAGATCGTCTGCTAGGGATCTTTCTTCTTGCTACATCCTCGTAGTCACCATTGCAAGTCTCTAGTTCATGCCTGATTGTTTTTACTGTATTCAGGGAGCATTGGGCAGCAGTCGTAATATCCTTATTTTGATGGCGGGCACGAATCATCATGATACAAGTTATTCTCTTCCATGATTCAGGTGGGTTCCAGCTATCCATCCTTTCTGACATCTTGTATATGAATGAAGAAAGGTCCAAACTTTTAAATGAAGAGAAGTGTGTGTTAATACATGTAACTTACGGAAAAATATAATTAATTATAAATATGTCAAATTTATCCCGAACACCCTGTATATATATATATATATATATATATATATATATATATATATATATATTTGTGTGTGTGTGTTGTGTGTGGCAAGTTTTTTACCTTGGGTATAATATATGTTAAAGATACCAAGTAATTTTATAACTTTGGTTTTTAATCCTTTTTCCCAAGTAAGCAAACAGACAAGTTTGCTTACTTGGGAAAAAGGATTAAACACGTTCAAGTTTGCTCCTGAACGTAGTTCAAGTCTCATGGTAGTGCAAGACCAAGGCAACTCGTGGTAAAGGTGGTGCAAGCTCCAATCACTATCCTTGATAATTCCTATAATGTAAAACACATCTCCTAGGGGATGTATGATGTTTAAGATGGATGATGTATAAGATGTATGATGGATAACATCATACATCTCCTAGGAGATGTGTTTTACATTATAGGAAATATCAAGGATAGTGATCAGAGCTTGCTTCACCTTTACTACGAGTTGCCTTGGTGTTGCACTACCATGAGACTTGAACTACGTTCAGGCGCAAACTTGTCTGTTTGCTTACTTGGGAAAAAGGATAAAAAAACCAAGGTTATAAAAACTTGGTATTTTTAACATATATATAATATGTTAAAGATTCATCATCTTTAACGTATATGTATACAGTATATAAATATACAGGCGAAGGCTAATGCCAAGTTATTTGCAAAGTTATTCAAGTATTTGTGTTGTGTTGAAAAAATATACAAGGAAGGAAAGAAAGAATTCAACTTGAAAAATATAATATATTGACTAGAAGAGTCCGATCATATTATTTGCTTCTGAGAAACCTCAGATGTTCTTCCGCGCGCACGCACGCGCACACACACACACACACACACACATACACACACACACACACACACACACACACCATTGGAGATGCCACAGTATACGTAATAAGAGTTTTTACTGCATACCTTATGGGGGTAGCTGTAAAGTTCTACCATTCATCCAGAAAAGTAAACAGTATCTAATTCCAATAACCTTGAAGTTCAGAAAAAAAATATCTGGAAATAAAATCGTGACTTTGGAGTGAAAGAGAATTCTATTCACTGCTGTTAACTTTATATTTTAACGATGCTGTACATACAGAAGGACGCCAATGTCAGGTTATTTGCAAAGTATTCAAGAAATATACGATTCATTTGGATCAGCGGAACAGATGTTGATTCATCCGTTCCAGTAATACAAAGGACAATGAATAAACATCGCTTCCGAGAACACTCCTAGAGAATGTTTGCTATCAGTTTTTAATAACAAAATGAAACACTCATTGACACAGGAGTATTGTCACCGGAGATTGAGTGTCAATGAAGGAAAGGACAGCTGGATAATTAAATCAAGGAGAACAGGGTAATTAAGGAGCTATGAAGGCCACGATTAATGAAAAGACCCCTTTAAAGACCACTATGTAGTTGTTAAATCTTAAAGTTTCCCCATTTTTGCAGTGTAAAACAAGAAAAATAATTAAATCAACTTAGTTTATAGATGTTCAATGTTGGCAAGTTCCTTCTGGAACGTTAAGAGTCTATTAAAATGCCTAGACTATTTTATTTTCTTCCAGTAAACGTTAAAATGAAGATAATTTTTATCTCAGTAGAAGTGGTGTTTGCACTCTACAGCACTTGAATGCACGGAGGAGACTTGGTGGTTCAAATCTAGTCGCCGACTAGAGGAGATTTTTCTTATGCCTTTTTTTCAACTGGTTCCCGAGTTAGTCGATCTCTGCCACGGGCGTGCGGTTTTTTCTCCTGGAAACTCGGGTTTTTCGCCCCGTAAACTAAAGAAAATCGGCCGTCAAACCCACACTATTTTCAGACATGAAAAATATTGTGTTAGGGTTAGGGACCACGAGATGGCGTCACTTGCTAGCCGCCTTCTTCACTGCGTACCGATTAATTCGCGATAGCTTTGGGCAAGCTATCTCTGATTGGCTACCAGTGGAGATTGAACTGCCCACTCAGTCTCCAAAAGTTAGATAGGGCTAAAACAGCCTTGCCTACTCCCTATGAGTGAAGAAAAAGTCAAATTCAATAATTTTAATCTCAGTATGTAATGTAACGGTTTACGCATCTTCTTCTTTTCATTAGAAGCAACTGCACCCTTATATTGAATTTTGTCTGTCATTATTAACAACAATAAAATAAAAATAATAGTTATAAACAGTTTATAATTCATAGCAAAACACCTAAACGAAATGCAACGTTGTATAAATGGCCATTGGTCATAATCGAAAATCGTCGTATGAGCGGATCATCGTAAAACGAAGTGTGGTAAGACGAAGTATTACTGTACATATAAAAATATTAACAATATTAGTTAGGATTATGAACACGAGAGGGAAGGAGTTGTCAGCTTTATATGCTACGCTGAAAGAAATCTAAATATCACAATGACGAAAGCTAGTCTGACACTGTATACATTTATATTGTAATTATGTTGTTTTCAGAGACAATGTAAATAGTTTTTATCTTACTGGAACGTGAGCTGAGTGAACCTGGGAACCACTGTCCCAGACTTAAAGCCACACTTTTAGTTTATAACTTATAAATTAAAAGTATGACTTGAATAAAAGGAAACACTTATTCTCATACCAGTGCTTCTGTAATGAAATTTCGTCGCATAATTACAAAAAAAAAAGATAACGAGCCGACTTTGTAAAATATGGCCTTAGAAATGTCAAGAGCAACAGCTTGTGTTTCTTCAAACTTTTCCATGGCATTTGTCCAAAAGAAGGTGATTCATTAAAAAGGTCCCCTGCTGATCGACAGCATGGAACACCACTTACCCTCTCCACTATCATTAACTGGGTGGGAAGCTTCAAGGTAATGTGGAAGCTGACGGCTAATGGATTTTTCAGTTTCTGAAAGACTTGAATTAAGAATAAAAGTTATAAAATTTGATGCTAGTTTGTTTACTTTCTAAGAACAGGTGCAGTGGATGATTATTTGCTCATAAATGGTTGCAGGCTAATTTTCAAGAAATAATTGTGAAATACGAAATACATATGGGAAGTTTTCAAGCTTCAGATGAAGAAAATATAAAATGGCTACAATAGAATTACCTTCGGGGGATAGATTTTAAGAACAGCTGAAAATATACAGTGAGAGACGAGTATGAAACCGATCAGAGATAATCATAAAAAGACGAGTTTTCAATGACGTTTATTTGTAAAACCGTTGAACACAGAATATACCGTACACCGTTTATTTATTGTCATTTTGAATATACATCTAAAGTGAGATGTCCTGAACAAATATTAGTAAATTTTCCTCACTGTGCTCAATTTTATTTAATTCTATTCATCCTGAGCGGAGTATTACATTATATTCAACTCGTTTTGTCAATCACTAAAAATGGTCCAATTGAAACCAAAATTGAAATAGCTTGAATTTTTTGTTTAATCTATAACACTATTAGTATTAATAATTAAATGTTTTGGCTCATCAAGAACCATCCCGTCACCAGGTGACGAGATGTTTCTTGATGAGCAACTTTGAGTTCGGCCATAATGATGACATAGTTATGCATTTTGCAATTTTTAAGAAATCATCTGTTCTCTTTTAAAACAGAGAGTTATTTTCATCTTTAAAGATTCCAAATAACAATAATAATTAGTATTTAATATCATATAATTTCCTTCATGTTTCTTAGTAAGTTATCATAGTTCGCCAATTCACTGTACTCTCACACAGATTCATTTTTTTTAGAAATATATCCATGGCTGATGTTCATTTAAATTGGCATCAGTAATTCTCTACTCTCTTTTAAATATGTTAAAACACATCTATCTGCAGCTGTCCACATCTGTTCAGTACTAAACTCTAAATCTACTGAACAATTGTTTTTCTCTCTCTTCGTTCATTCTTTCTATTGCTGTCTTATGGAACAATATGTATGTCTAAAGAGTAACAGAAAGGAAGTTTTCAAGTCCGATATTAATGAGTTTCTTCTTTTTCCTCACTTTCTCCCCCCCCATCCAAGTTATTGAAGGGTGAACAACCTCTCGTGGATGTCATTATCATGATAAATAACAAGAGAGAGAGAGAGAGAGAGAGAGGAAGAAGAAAACTGTTTAGATGTAATAGTTGCTGTTTATGCATTTTGCTAAACGCACATAACGATCGCGGAAAAGTAATAATGTTAATATGAAAGTGTACTAGATGGCTGGAATGCGTATAATATTGGACATGGGCAGTGTATTGCATTTTTCTCTCATTGGATTTTCTCTACAAGAACTGTAGAAGTTTGTTCAAAAAACTATATGACTCCATAGCCTCGTAAAAGAAGGATTGTTTTACCACACCCTAACGAATGCTGGAGTCTGAAAGAATGATTTTTTTTTTTATCTCGCTTTGCTACAAAGTATATATTATTTTCATTACACGTGACACGAAATGATATTCTTGTTTTATTCCTTTATCCAATTGTAAGTAAACAAAGTCGTGCGTGAAGTATCCACACGATTCACTTCTATACAGAGAGTGTTGACTTCGCATCAATTGCCTCAATATTTCATAATGCAAAGCACTTCTTTTCAGATATGTATGTTGATAAACATTACGGGGAAAGGTCACTACCCAGACTAATTTCGACCTTTATTGCGATCTCATCAGTGGGAGCTAGATCCGAGAAAATTCTGAATTGAAATTAAATCAATGCAGAAGTAATATATTTTCATATACAAGTAAGACAAGAAACCTGTGTGGGTAGTGACGACTCTTCCCACAATGCATAGCAACATCACGTTTGAAAGTAAGTTCGCTTTACATTATGGGATACTTAGGCAGTTAACGTGAATGAAGTCCACAGTCTAGAAAAGTGATGGCGAACCTTTTTTACCCAGGTGTGTCAGACATCTTTTTTTTTTTTTTTTTTTAAATATTGACGTTGTTGATGTGCCACTTGCATACATGCATTATAAATTTAACTACATAATCATAGATGGTGACTTATACATATCATATTAGGCTACTTATTTAATAGGACATTGATATAAAATCTATGAATTCATATTATACAATTAATTTATTAAAGTGAAATTACAAACTTACATTACATTTAATGACTTTTCTATTGCCAGTACTGGTAGAAAGTTGCTTTATAGAAGGGCTATAGTGTGTACATTTTAATGCTACATAAGCAGCACTGAAATCATTGCTCAATCTATTTCTCCCTTTCGATTTGATATTATTTAAGGCAGAAAATAGAGTTTCACAAGAGTTTGTAGAAGAGGAAAATTTTTAGAAGAGCTTTACCAAAGATTTTAAGAGCATGAAAGTTTTCGGGATGGCTATTCCACACGCTTAGAATTTCACAGTCTGAATTTTTACACGAGGTATCACGCAGAATGTTCCCGCTCAAGTTCTTCTAATTCATTTCTGACAGCAATAAACTTTCTTTTCCAAATAGGATTACACTGGAAGTGGGCTAGTTGCATTTCTAGATCTTTTAAATTCAACCACTCGAAGCTATCTAATTTAAGATCCATGAATTCTGTTTCATCAGGATACTTTATGAAGTATTTTCTCAAATCTAGAAGAAAACTGCTCAGTTCCTGACTTTAGAACTTCGATAGACTGGTTTTGATATGTTGTTCACGATTTTGGGGGCTGGTTTCGTTAAAAAAAATTTTCACTCTTGGGAAATACTTAAAATTGTTACTTTCTAAATCACGTTTAAATATTTTGAGTTTATTCTCAAAGCTCTTGATCGTGCCAAACATAACATTGACAGATTTTCCGAAACTTTGCAATTGTATATTAAGTTCATTCAGGTGCAATGAAAAATCTGCGAAAAACATCAGCTTACTGAGCCAAGCAGAATCGTTCAACTGAGAAAATTCATGCTCCATGCCCTTCGTATTTAAATATAATTTAATTTCATTTAAACATTCAACAAACCGTTCAAGTACTTGGCCACGACTCAACCATCGAATATTATTGTGCATTAATAGACCATTGTACACTGATTCAACTTCGCTTAAAAGTGAATTAAATTCTCGTTTGTTTAAAGCCCTGGCAGCAATAAAATTAGTTACCTTTGTCACAATTCTCATCACATCATCCAAATCCTTTAAGCCTGATTTCGCACACAGTGTCTCCTGATGTATAATACAATGGAAACAAACCAGGGGATGACCAACACATTCTGTAAATTGTTTAATAAAACCGACATTACGGCCAACCATATTAGGCGCGCCATCAGTTGTAATCGAAAATATTTTCGATAAATCTATCTGTTTCTCACGGAACACTTTAACAACATAGTCGCATATGTCTTTACCTGTCGTGTTTTGAGGTAAATTTTCTAACTTTATCAATTCCTCGTGCACAGAATCACCGTGAACATATCTTGCAATAATAGCCAATCGATATTAGCTATTATACCTTGTTCACGGTGTGAACATAACTTGCAATAATATCTGTAGTTTCGTCGAGATAAATGGAAAAACAATGGCATGAGTTCAAGTCTTGTTGTATTTGATTTTCTATACTAGCATTCATTGATATAACTCTGTCTTTAATAATATTTCTACTTAATGATAACTCTTTCATGCGCTTTACAATAGCTTCCTCATTATAAAAGTCCTCAAATAAAAACGGTGCACACTTTACGAAAGCTTCTTTAATATAATCACCATCACTAAGTGGTTTCCCATGTTCAAAAATAGTATGTGAAATACTTGCGGCTACTAAATTTGAAGATCCTGAAATAAATTTAATTAAAGTCTCTGATTGTGATTCTGTAAGTTTTAGATGTTGCGATATGTATTCTTTGCGTTCTTCAAAAGTTTTTTCTAGGAGCCATTTCTGCTTAGTTTCAAAATGTCTTCTTACATTCCAAGTTCTACTCGCAGATAGCTCACCACAGAATTTACAGAGAACTTTATCGGCTCTATCAATAGCACCATATTGTTCAGTTCAGGCATTTTGGAAATTTCTTCCACTTCCTTTCTGTGATAATTTTAGTTTTTTATTAGTGCTAGCTGCCATTATAAAAGGGTTCACAAATTAAAAAAGAACACAGTTATATACAATAGCAACTCAAATTACTTAAGTGGCAGACCATGCAAGACTACCACTACTTCTTTCAGCAGGGTTGTCAGATTTATTACCTGTACGTTCGTAGCAACCTTGTTACGTTTTACTCTCTATCATGCTCTAAATAGCAGCTTTTATTACCTGTATTTTCCAGATTTTATTTGCCATAAGTTGCCAGATTTATTACCTGTACGTTCGTAGCAACCTTGTTACGTTTTACTCTTTATCATGCTCTAAATAACAGCTTTTTTTTTTTTTAGTAGGTTTTGTTGCGACGTCATCGTAAGTTGTTACTATTTGCATTATTTAACAAAATTTACTGAATTCATTGCAACTATAAAAATGTTTTCATTATTTACTCAGATAAATTCAATATTTAATGTTGCGAATTATATTTTCTGTTAAAGTCGTTTTAAATATGTTTAGAACTTGTATTACTCAGTCGCAGTGGTGCACCCAGGGAGGGGGGGCCATGGGGCCCTTCCCCCCACACAAGAAAAAAAGTTTAAAAAACCCTAGAAAATTTTCCAAAATACTTTTCCAAATTAAAATTCATATTTTATTTATGCTGTGTCATGTCTTCTATTTCTATACTACTTATGAATTAGGTGTCACATAAGGTAAGAGAACCCTATAGCAGTGTTTCTCAACCTATGGTCTGCGGACCACAGGTGGTCCGTGACGATGCGACAGGTAGTCCACAGGCTTAAATTAACCAAATAAATCTATATATTTTAATTATTCAAACAAAACAAATTAAAATTGTATAAGTAAGTAAAAATTATTAAAATAAAATGAATACTTTAAAAAAAAAATAGCGGCAGATTGTTCATGGAATGAACATTCTGCCACTATTTTAATTTGTAGTGGCAGAATGACGAGTAATAAAAGAGGGGGTGAAGGGAAAAACAAAAACAATTGCTTCCACGTACCCTTGCTGTTTTGTCAGATTTGAAGTGAGCATGTGTTATCTACATTTCAACCAATTGCTTGTTGTTTATTGATTTTTATTATTGAAGGGTTTCCTCCTTTAACCAAGGCTCAATATATCATCAGAAGTGCTAAGTAATACTTAGACAAAATGTGCTGCGAGTTAACTCCAGTATTTATATATTTTTCGGAAATCGCGCGAAAAACAAGCTGACAATTGAGTTGAAATGCTAACTCTCTTCAACGGAATTCCCATAATATGTGAAACTGCCATAACAACATTCATTATATATTTAAATATATCTTAGTTTTAACACGTTAACACTTTCGGTTGAATTTTATTGCTGCCGAGCGAACTCACACAATCTAATTAATAACAATAGTTTTTAGTTAGATACTGTGTTTGCCGATGCAACATATGGTTTTGCTTGAGTCTATATATACAGAATAGTTTCTGTGTGAGGGTGGACATGTGATTTATCAATTAGTGTAGTTTTTATCCCAGTTGTCTCTAATTGCACTGTTTGTTGAGAAATATATTACACAGACTGCTTATACCTTATTCACTGGCATAATAAAAGTACTTGTTTTTCTTGCCTCTGTAATATCGTGGCTATTGGGGGAGGGCGTGTTGTTTACCGCGGGAGCAAGTTACTATCGCCCTGCTCTGAACGTGTTTCAGCTTTTTTCATTTGCGAGGTATATGGATAACTTTTTAATTAATTTTTTTCGAAAAGTAAAATCAGAGGTGAGAGTTATATGCGAGCAAGTACGGTATTTCAATTATGGATAAGTACATTGGTACCTTCTTTAAACGGAAAAATAGCTCGAATGACAGTGATAATACAAAACGAGTTTGTAATGACAGTTTGTGTGTAGTTTCTGAAGAGAAAGAGGTCTGTAACGAATCCACAGAAACACAGAATCCCCATCAGTTGCAATGCGATAATATTAATACGCTTAATGAAAGGAAAGATTTGCTGACTTGCTGGACACTCGACCAGTGGATCGCATTTAAAGGTAAATACAGTTGGTTATTTTGTAGGAACGTTTTTCTGTTTTGTGACTTTTCTCCCTTTACGGTAATTATGCTTACATTATTGTGTTATTATTCAACAATTGTTTACAGTTTTGAATGTGTATTAAATCAATATCAATAGTAGCCTGATTACGACTGCGTGATGAAAGGGACGTGGAGGTTTGGAACTTCCCCGAATAGTATTCAAAAGGTAAATACAATTGGTTATTTTGTATAGGGCCCCGGAACTTGTTAGTTTAGAATTTAACCACTGGGAAAGGGTTTGTGTCCACCTGAAAACTCTGAAACAGAATTTGGAAACATTTTCCGAATAACTTTTTATAAGAAATTTTTGTGATTTCACAATCCATTTCAGGCTTGCAGTCACGAGAACGACCTTTCATTATCGAAAAAAGAGCAGCTAATTGAGCTTTCAAGTGACAGTGGGCTTAAAATGCAATTCCGTGATCGTGGTTTGACTCGATTCTGGATCTCGCCTTCAGTGAGAAGTGAATTTCCCGAATTATTTGAAGAAGTCGAAAATTGTCATGCAGTTTTCTACAACCTATATTTGCGAGAAAGGATTTTCATCGCTCCTTCAAATAAAAACAAAATACAGAATTCGTCTTGTCTGTGTGTGTGTGTGTGTGCGTGCCGATCTTCGACTGAAGTTGACCAATATTGAGCCAGATATCCAGCAACTCTGCAAGATCGAGCTCATCCATCTCATTAAAAGTAAATAGTAACATAATTATATCATTTTATTTATTTGTTTAATAAAAATTAAAACTTTGCTTTAATTTTTTATCTATATATCCGGCCTGATTGACCGACTCTCCAGCCAAAAGGCTGCGAGTTCGAATCCCGCCGTGGGCATGGATGTTTGTGATTGTCTGTGGCAGTGAAAATACTAGTGGCAGTAGTCGGCGGTAGACAGCGTTGGTGTAGATGATGATGATGATTGTAGTTGTGGTTGGTGAAGACAGAGAGTTGTAGAGTAGGTGCCCTTCCTCGATATGTCTTTGGACTACCTGGAGATGTTATGTAATAATAATATCGACTAGCTTTATATGTTCATTGTGCATCACATAGTTTGAATTTGGCACTTGGAAATGCTATATCTGTGACAAATAAGAAATTGCATTAGCATAATTGAAAAGGTACACAATTTCTTCAACCCCTAAAAGACAGGACCTCCTTGTTGTTTATAATATTATAATATTAATATCTTTTAAGATTTATAATATCTTTATTTAGCTTGCAAAAAATATTTGTGTGCACTTTAACATTGTCTAAAATAATGCAAAAATCTGACAGTGACCTCTTAATTGCCCTAAATTTTGTTGATGATGTTGCGGCTCAATTAAATACCGTTCGTGAAACATCAGATTCTTCATTTAAACATATTTACGATGAATCATGTATAAAAGCCAATAATTTTAATATTGACATTAAAAAGCCAAGGACTTCATCAAAACAAACATTAAGGTCCAATGTTCCAGCCGATTCTGTAGAAGAGTATTTCAGGAGAATATTTCATTCCATTTATTGACCAAATATTGACTCAACTTCATGAATGTTTCACTCGGCACCGCAACATTTTGAAATATAAAATAAAAATTTATCCAACTAGAATAAAAAAAATAATAAATAAAAATTTATCCAGCTAGAAGTGCAAGAAAATGTGCATACGAATGGTGTGTGGGGGGGGGGGGAAAGGAAAGGAATCTATTAGAGAGAGAGAGAGATTGCTCTATTTCCATAAATTTGACTTTTGGTGTTTAAGTGACTGAAAACGGAAATGAAATGCATCAAATGCTAAATGGAATACTAAACTGCCATCTCTGAATTTAAAAGCGAATATAATTATTAATTATTTTTATTATTGTTATTATAAACTCCTGGACAGGAACAATAACATTGAAGGTAAAAAATAAGCCACTTTTACAGATAATTTCCAATAATAACTTACTAACGTTTAGTTACTACGTTATTGTTGTTTGAATTTGATTCAGTGGTTACTAAAATAATCCGAAGAATTTATAGCTATTGTGGGCCTCGTAATATATTACCACTTGAGATGCAAAAATTGACCGTGTTTTCCTTTTTTGGAAGTATGATTTCTGTCAGCAATGCAGACGTAAACGTGAGGCTGCATCCTGAAATAAGGTCAAGTATTTCAAGTGTTTTGGTCAAGTGGTATAACAAACTAGGCGCTTGAATAATTCAGATCGAGAAAATGCAAGTTTCTAATGCCCTCTATCGCTCGTAAAGTTACATAATCATTTATGTAACTATATGAACAGAAAAATAATTATTTAATCATAATTATGTTTGCATAATTATTTTACATGAAATAATAAATATATAAGGGATAACTTTCTTTTAATTTTTGATAGGTGGAACTTCTAATCGTTTTATAACATGTTCGTATTTGAGGCCTTCAGTTGATTTCATGACGTTCTTCGTAGAAATAGCTGCTCATAGACATTAAGGCGATTTAAATGTTATATCATGGAATGTGCTCCTACATACAAGTTTTCCAATCTAGATAAATTTTATTTTACACACTCTATATGCTTTTTTTCCCCACTCGTAGATCGATAACTTTGTCCTACTGGAATGTAGACACTTAAGAGTTATTCAATTTCTATATTAAACTATCATAGATAAAAGAAAATGGAATCTCGTTGTATGAAACTGACCGCATATTTTTAACGTGGGGTAGGAGGAAATGTATAATATAATATATAAAAGAAATAAATGAATCCTGTAACTCCTTTCATGATAACTTTAAAGTCATCGAGAGAGAGAGAGAGAGTACAGCAGAACACTTTTGCGATATCGTGATCCCCGAGCAGGGATCACGATATCGCAAATCTAATCGCAAATCTAATCGCGATCTAATCAGGGCCGTCGCCAGATTAGATCGCGCCCTGAGGCAAACAATTAAATATCGCCCCTGATGGATTATAAGACAAAAATATAAGAAAATCTCCAATTACTATTTTCTTTTCATTACAAGAGAAATATTAATGCAAAACGATTACATAACAATATTAAAAGTGCTGCCCGGTGAAGACTTCCCCCCCCCCCCCAGCAACGCCCACTGACCTACCGCAATATGGCTGAACGAGCGCCCTTATTAAGCCGCATCGTGAGGCAGGCTGCCTCTATGCTACACCCTGTCGACGCTACTGTCCCTGCAGTAGATGTTTGGAACTTCGATGTTAAAAACCGAAGTTTCGGAAATAAAAACCCTACTTTCCTGTGCCAAAGATCGACGAACTTGGAAACCGAGAAAAAAAAATCAATAAAATTGTGTCAAAAACGGTTCTTCAATTTCGATTAGAATCGAACCTCTAACGGTTTTTAGGCTTTGGATGGGCTAGCGCTATACAAGCAAACGCCATTTCTATAGGTTTACGCAGGCACCTTAACAGTAAAACTTAACAGTTAGTTAACGTTATTCCCCTAAAGTAAGATAACGCGTTAGATCTTTTTAAATTCCTTTTACTGTTCCTTGTAACCTACCCTCCCGCCTCCCTCGGGGTACCAAGCAAAGTCTATTGGTTTAAGTTTTCCAAACAGTGATTAATCCTCCCCTAGTGGATTTAGGGAATAGGTCAAGAAGTCATTCGGAGTAGGCAATATCTACATTAATAACTTTAATTATATGATTGCTGTCAAAACACTTTTTTTTTTTTTTTTAAGTAATACCATAATTATCCTTGATGGAGTTTGGTCTGCTGATGGAAGGCGGAAATATTAATAACTTCAATGCTATTGATGTGTACGATGTATACAGTGCCTACGATGTATCTTGTATGCAGTATCACTCCACCTTTCATCGGTCTCATTTAATTAAAATACAGTGTATACTTGCCAGAGACGGGAATCCAAAGCCTTGATTTAAAAAAAAAAGTGTCCTTAACCATAAAATTATTATGTAGAGACACTGACAACCCTCAATGACTTTTTGGCCCAATTATTGCATTAATGTGATAATTGATTAATGTAATAATTAATGTATTTTGAGTAATTACCCAAAAATGTTATGTAGCAATTCTCTTTGATTATCTGTTTAAGGATAAGAACATAAATGGACAAAGTAAAACAATCAGGTGAATGAAACTGATGGGAAAAATCATTTACAGGATGACTATGATTTTTTCTGAAATTATTTATTACCGTAAAATTTTTCTGAATAAACGAATTAAAAAAAAATTACGAAAAGCAGAATCAAGACTCATTATTTTTATAAAGGGGATAAATAGTCTGTCATACATTAAAATTATCACGAATTTAGTTATTCTCTATATATCATATTATCATTATTATTATTATTATTACAGAGACACATATTGCATAACATGATCTACCACAACTCTTTACACCCCTAGATCCTTCGACAATTTATACGTTTCTGCAGTGAGATCACATCTCATATCCACGCTACTCAACAACCTACCACAAAATTTAAAATACAGAGACAATTACAGAACATTAAAATACGAACTGTGGAGGCTATACCAACACAGTTCACACCTATATACTTCACAAATCACCAGTATCCAACGCCTACATTCCATCCATAAAGAGTATCAAATAACATAAACGGTGTATGTTAATCCCACTCTCTTCATAAAAGTTAACCCTAGCTTTGAAGTCGGTGGGATTAGCCGACCTCAGCGCGGTTTAATCACCTAATCCTCATAATAATCGTTATCATAGTTGTTATTAATATTGCTATTTTTTCACTTAACACTGAACTCTTCGAACAGACTGCAATGTGTTAACTATAAAAAGCCTGAATGATAATAATAATCTGTCTGAATTGTATATTTATAAAAAAAAAAAAAAAAAAAAAGGATGAGTACATTCAGAATTGTATACTTAATCCCTGTAGAGACGCAAGAATGCAACAAATATATTATAGTTGTATATCAAAATATAAAACACAATGTATGCAAGATGACAAAGATGATGGGTTTTAAATAGCAATATGAATATAACAATTATTTGTTTGCACATGTATGCAACGTATAAATTGTATAATGTGTGAATTACGAAGATTGAATAACTATTTAAAAAACTGTTATTAATACTATTAATAATAACTGATTGTATTGATTTTACTTACTGTAACAAAAACGAAGTACAGTATTTAGCAATGAAATGTATCATGTTATTAACAAACTTATTATTAAAAATATTACCGATTTAAAAAAAAAAAAACAATGCATTGTGAAAAAATGAAATGAATGCATTCCCTACTGCTAACAAACAAACAAAAAAAAAACTAAATGTAAATTTTGAATTAAAATAAACTACGAAATATAAATGTAAACAGTAAAATGCAGAAATAACCGTATAACTGTTTCAATATAAAACTTCTTGTTATGATTAATTTTAACATTAATTATATTATATTGTCCTAATATAACTATAATGACATATAAAATGTACACTAAGTCATGTAATTTCTTTGAAAAATTATTGATTAATTTTATTATTATTATTATTATTATTATTACACGGAAAAATTCTAAATCATCCCAAAAATGCAATATGTTTTTCAAAAAAATAAAGGAACAGCGACACTCCTGGAAGATTTCACAAAACTAATAAACGCTGCGTTAGATAAAAGAAGAATAGTATTAGTCGTTTTTATTGACCTAACAAAAGCGTTTGACACACTAACACACAAAACCTTGTTGAACAAAATAACACATGTCGGAATCGGAGGTCGTCTACTCCAATAGTTCAAAGCATACATGAAAAACAGAAAGCACATCACACGTATAGGATCAGCGCACAGCATAGAGGTACTGGTAACCTGTGGAGTACTACAAGCAGCTGTTCTATCTTCCATTCTGTTTAACATATACACACACGATATTAGCTATCTTCCCCCTAAAAAGTAATATTTTACACAAATATGCTACACAACATCAATCTGATCACTAACTGGCTAACTGAAAAAGGCATATATATATAAACCCTGAAAAACAAAGCTAATGATATTCATAAATCCTCAGACCCTACTCACAGAAACTAAATATCTCATTATCCGACATTCATCCTCCTATATACAAAGCGCTGATCCTATAAAACCACAACCATTGAAAACAATACGCTATCTCGGACTTCACTTCGATGCTGATCAAAGTTGGAATAGCCATACAAATTATCTACACAACAAACTCAGGATAATAGCAAGCGAACTATATCGATTAAACGACATTGCTCCGACACATATAAAAATACTAATCTATAAAGCATTATATGAAAACATTTTAAGATCCTAGCCACCGTAGTTCAATCAGTATAGACGAAGCCCTTTAGTCGGAAAGACCTGGGTTCGATTCCCGTCCGTGTCGTGAGGAACCTTTATCTGATCTCTATAGACTAAAGGTGAGTTAGCCGGTCTCATGTGGATGTAAGGAGTTTTTTCAGCCAGAAACTCTGGTTTTTCGTCTCCCAGAACAGGCAAACTGGCCCCGTGAACACACAACGATTACAGTCAGGAATACCTAAGACCCAGCAAATACGCCTGATTCGTCAGCTATGCAGGTATCGAAACCGGATAAAATTAGGGGGGATTGAGATGGTGCCGTACTTCTCTGTAAAAAGCACCTCACGGCGGTGAGGCGCTTTTTACAGGGAAGTACGGCAGTACTTTTTATCATCATACGCTAAATAAATTTTAAGATATGCAATTACATCAGACGCATTCTGCGCAGACTACAGACTTAACAGGCTAACAATGGTTGCAAGATAAAATGGTAAAACTGATATTCTGGGAACAACCCACTCTTTTGTAGGAAGCATGGACAGAACACAAAATATTTACGGTGAAACACTTATGTCACTACATAGTCATCTAAAAACATTACTTCAGCCCAACCTACAGAGTAACCAGAATAGCATATCAGATAACAAGACCATAGTCAACAAACTACATAACATAAAAATCACTACGAAAAAGCCACCCGAAGCTTCTCAAAGTACCATTCAACGAGAGAAACCTAGGGACCTTATGGAGAGCTGAAACAGGCGCTGTACAAATATTACAGCGAGACGGAAAATTAGAGGGAAATTACACACACAAACCTAAAACCAATTCCTCTCAAACGCCATTCCTATCCTATCTTTCTCAACCATCTAGGATGAGTTGAGTCCCCTCCTAATGAGGGGTTACTGGCGTATTAATGCAGCCGGTTCGCCACTCCTCTGCTACATTCCCTAAGGGCGATATTCATGATTGTATCCGTGTATGTGCGTTCACGTGGCCGGTTTGCCTGCTTGCAGGAAAAAAAAAAAAAAAAAACATAAACTGGCGGAAAAACCCTGCTGTCCACGCCCAAGACCGGCGAACTTGACTATGGCTGAGGAAGATCCTTAATCTCCTTACGTCATCGACGGGAATTGAACCTAGGACATTTCTTTCCCAGGCATATGGTTGTGAAGCGCATAGTCACTTTGCTAACCGCGCTGACCAAGCACCATTACATGGCCACAAACATACCATATCCAATCCAACCCCGCGCCCTTCAAAAAAAGGTTAAACCGTGCTCATGCAGTGGTAGTCCGTGGGTGCGTGTACTTGCCTCTACACATTAAACGGAAAAAAGCATATATATATATATATATATATATAAGATAGATTTTCTCATTTTATTAATGTTAAAGAAACTTTTTATTTCGAGTTTATGATAGGCTTACTGCGAGGAAGGTGAGGAACTTTCAAGTCCTACTAACGATGAGTTAACCAGTCTCATACGGTGGAGGAAAGGTTTTGTCTCCTGAAAAATCTGTTTTTCATCCTGCAAAAAGGCTAATATATATATATATATATATATATATATATATATATATATATATATATATATATATATATATATATATATATATATATATATAAACTTAACTGTTTATATATATATATATATATATAAACAGTTAAATCTACACCTGATTCGCGAGTACTGAAACAAAACCACGAAACTGCCGCCACCTATCATATTCCTCAAATAAACTCTGCAGAAATTTCTTTCTCGAAGAAGCTCCGAGGAAATGCCACCCAAACAAACAAACAAGTATATCAAAAAAAAAAAAAAAAGTACTCAGTAACTTGTATACTGAATATTGCAGAGAAGTAAAATATCAGTATTAAATATAGAATGAATAAAAAACATATTAAAAGAAAAACACAAAAGTCAACACTGTCAGTACTACATGCAGAAAAATTTATTTTATTATTATTTTATTATTTCGTGACACCTCCAACTCTACAACTCTCCGTCTCCACCATTACACCGAACCTCTACTACCATCATCATCTACATCAACGCCATCTACTACCCACCACCACTAATATTTTTTTTGTCTGTAAATTGCGTGTGTTCTGAAAGAGAGATTTGGCTGCATGCGGGATGAAAAACTCGAGTTTCCGGGAAAAGCCCTGCTACCACCGTATGAGACCGGCTAACTTACCTTCAATTGAAAAAATCCATATAAAGATTCCTCCGTCACGGAGAGAATCAAACTTAGGTCTTTTCCAATCGAAGGGTGCAACGTACCATCGTTCTTCCAATTGCGCTACGGAGGCGCTTAACACGTTCATTGCCAAGATGAAAATTGGAATTTCGTGTGGTGGCCCAATTTTTTTTTTTATTTAGTAAGCGACGTCCACGCGATAACGCGTGATCGGCCGTTTGGTGAGAACTCGCATCGCGTGATTGGCAATGAACGTGTTAATTTATATGTATTAATATAAAATCATTCCATTATTATTATTATTATTATTATTATTATTATTATTATTATTATTATTATTATTACTATTGAACTGTGTGTTGTATTACTGCATTGTACAGCGAATTGTATGCACATTCGTGCCAATCTATATGTAAATCCGATGGATAAATATTTATGTAGTTAAAAAAATGTATATTTACATTTATAAAGAATTAAGCGCTCTGCATTTTGTACTGTACAGAAAATATGTCTCATTGTACATTCAGTTGAAAACTCGGGAGTTAGGGGCGCCTACCCCCTGCGTTGTGCGAAAATCCGCATATAACTTTTGACTCCCAAAAACTTAACTACTAATAGCCCTATTGTTGTATGGTATATTTTGTATGTTTTGTATGTTATATGTATTATATACTGTATTCTTAGAAAAGAAAATGTTATTAAAGAAAATCATAAGGAAATGAAAATACATTTATAGTACTGTACTGTACTGCATTTATCGATACCATAAGTTTACGTCGTCTGTTTACAAGGTGAATCGTCTGTCTGTCAGCACTACATCAATATTGTCTTATATGATACAAAACACTGTAGATGTTATACGTATTACTAACACTAGACATCAAAAATGAAAAGATAACGTGAAAAATAAATTATTCATATTTATTTACAGGTATGACGATGCATGCATTGATAAAGCCGGCAAAGGTTGGTCGATTGGTAGAGCCTCTGCTACTAATGGCTCACTTAAGTAAGTTTGAGCACTGTTAGTAGTTGGAAGGAGTCAATCGTTCGATGCTGTTGGCACACTTTCCCTCGATGAGTCTTTGGACTCCCTGGAGGTGTCTAATAATAATAACAACAACGAAGAAGCAGCAATATGACTGCTTTATGGTAGCCTAGTACAATCAAATACGACTGCTTCGCGGTAACCTAGCCTATACACTAATGAATAAATCGTTATCAAGTTTTTATTTCATGATAATTAATTAATTAAACTAATTAATAACAGTTAATTTTATGCAGTTATGATTTAACACTGCATTTTTACGTTTGTTTATATTTCTGTCGACTGCAAATTGCGTCATGTAAGTGTTTGTGAGCGTATAAGTGCTGATACATGTTAACTTTTTATAATAGATTTGTGCATATTTTATGGTAGTAAATGATAATATAGACTAGTATATATATAAAATAATAATAATAATTATTATTATAATATATATATATATATATATATATATATATATATATATATATATATATATATATTCATCTCGTTCTTGCCAACTACACTATTACCTCATTTACAGGGATGACCCCTAGGTTTCTCTACACTAGTAATCCTATAAAACCACCAAAGCAACTTATATGCGTCATCATATATCCCCCCCCCCCATCCGTCTATCAACTAGCTTCTGTAATCCAGAAATCTTCAATTACCCCCCCCCCCGCATGATATGGAGCATTCCATAGACTTGTTAGTATCTTGGTCGTTCGCCTATGGATCCGTACCGCCTCTTCGACATACCCAAGAAACTCGCGTGACACTAGATCTGTGTACAATAGTGTAGATGGAGCCACTCTTGAAATGTATTTTTCATTATTTTATTAGCTGATTCCGTGCGAAAAAATTTTGCCATAAACCTGAAATCAGAGCTTTTAAAAAATATTGTAAATTTACAAGGCTGTAAACGTCGCTGAATGCTTAAATGAAAGAGAATACACGGTTGAAATAGCAGCTAATGAAATACATTATCTCATTAATAGTTATCTTGTTATATATCACAACGATGATAAATAGCAAAAACTGAAGCCCTCATTCGAAAATTCGGAAGTGTTTGTCTGCAATCAGCGCACTAAGAGTGTTCGTTCGAGACTTTTTTTTCTTTATTCTTTTTTTTTTTTTTTTTTTTTTTTTTTTTTTTTTTTTTTTTTTAGCTCGATAGAATATGAAGGAATTCAAAAAACAATTATCGGAAGAAAGTTCTCTCGCTATTGAACAGAGATTTTGGATAAATAAAATACTTATCAGTAAAGTAATAAGTGTTTTATTATAACACGTAATAAGCTATTACGATAATTATTTTTAAAATTAGTTAATGAAATGGAACAATAAAAATGAACCCCTATCTTCAGATGGATATTAAAATGTTCCTAAGAAAGGGGGCGCTGCTACATAAAGTTTGAAAGTATAAAAAGTATACTTAAGTATAAAGAGCTAATAAGCTTATAAAAAGTATAATATTTAACTTATTTAGTGTCATTAAAACATAGCAATCTACACAACCAGGCTATAAAACTTAGCCAGCAAAGGTTGGTCGATTAGTAGAGCCTCTGCTACTAATGGCTCGCAAAAAGTTACGCAAGTTTAAGAACGGTTAGTAGTTGGAAGGGGTGAATCGTTCGATGCCGTTGGCACACTTTCCCTCGATGAGTCTTTGGACCCCCTGGAGGTGTCACATAATAATAATAATAATAATAATAATAAAACCTATTGCATGTTAGTACCATAGGTGTGTTTTACGATATTAAAGTGGCAGTTAATGTTATTGTTATCCGATTTTAATAAAAATAAAGTTACTGAACAATTTTCCCTTCGAGTCTTCATATTACATTAAATCAAAATCTTCTCGATTTGTTTTATCACGGAAAACAGATGGATAAACACACATGCTACAAAGTTAGTAGCTGCCGTATGCTTGTGAATGCGTCCAAAATAGAATTGGTGTTTTTGAAATAACCTTGTCGAGGCGGGAAGGACAAATTATCTGATTATCTCTCCCAGAACCAACTCTCTGTGGAAGAGGTGGGATGGATGGAAGATGAATGATGATACAGATATGATGATATAAATATATACATTGCTAATAATAAATATATCGTAAATAAACATAGAAGCTTATTCTGATTGTAAGACCATCGATTTAATACACATATGTTCAAGAACGTCGACTAGTTTCACTAGCATACTGTCTAGCTTTATCACGACTAAAAAGGTGAAAGAAAATAATAAATGCAAAAAAACCCGAAAGAATACAGTAAACCGTTAACAACGGTTAGGCAACCAAATTTGACAGCTCGCGTGACAATGTATGCATGAAGCGAGATGCTTCAGTCTTTATTGTGAATATGCGTTACATAGTTTTTGGCGGACTGTAGTTCTACTATACTTAGTGAATTGATCAGATTTTTCCATGTATCTTTCAATACTGCTCCTTGATTTCTGTTCAGGTTATTACCAGGGGGTGTCCTAAAAGAAATAGTGCCAGGGCTCTACCTGGGAAACAAAAATCCAGAGCATAAAGTGCAGCATTTATAGCATTTATTATTATTATATTAATTTTAATTATATTATATTATATTATACTATATTATATTATATTATATATTAAATAATATAATAATAGCGGCAAGCTGCTATTTTTTGACCGAAAGCTGGAATTGCATTATAAGTCTCATTATTATAATTCTTATAATTTATTATAATGAATTTAAAAATGTTGATAGTTTAAAAAAGTACCAGGGCGTTGCCCTGGCCCGAATACACCCCTGGTTATTACCTGTTCATAGGACCACTGCTGCTGCTTCTTTGAAAATTCTACATCTGTAATCGTCTTCTGTATGTGGCATTCAGATGTTTTCACAGTCTATTGCGTGGTTAGAAGTTGAGAAGTGATGCGCTAAACCTGAGATATCTGACCTGTTGTGATTTACATCTCCAACATGTTCTTTCTGTCTAATTTCTAGGCTTCTTGATGTTTGGCCTGTGTAGGAAAGTCCACAAGTGCATGGTATTCTATAAACCCCTGCATATTTGAAAAAAGGAACGCTGGCTTTAGGGGATCTTAAAAACTGTCTAATGGTTGCAGTCGGTCTAAACACAACTCTGATGTTGTAAGGCTTCAACATTCTAGCAATTTTAGTGGACACTGAACCAACATAGGGGATGACAACGGATGAAACGTACTGAGTTGATATCCTTTGTTGTTTGAGGTTATTTTTATAAAGCAATTTGTTGAATATTATATATAAAGACCAAATATGAATAGTCTAAATAAATATATCGATTGTCATTTTTTCCAATAAATCGAAAAAAGTGACATTCTGATTTTTGCCAAATATCCTCTCTGGACAATTAGAAGGGGTGGGGGGTGGATCAACGAAAAAGAGGTAGGGATGAATCCTTGGACTTTAACCCTGGAGCATGAAAAGTGATATAATTGTTTGCGTTGAATATAATGCATGTTATTACTTGTGGGAGTGAACATAACAGGTGATACGAATGGTATCTTATACAATATAGTTGAAAATCGTCTGCTTTTTCACACCAATATCAATGTAATTCCGCAAGTGACGTTTTAATGTAAATGTTAATAGCATAAGAGACAGCTGTAGTTAAAATTGCAAAAATTTAGAAGAAATCATGCCACCTGGAGTTAAAGTGAAAACATCGTATGACAGTGTAGTTGTAGGACTGGTTTTCGTTAGTCTTCTTCTCACTAGTTGGCTCTCCTACATCTTTGTTTTGTCTTAATTAATTAATTATTAATAAACCGTCGATTAAAATTATTATTATTATTATTAATGAAACCTGCCATTATTATAAAATACCGAGTCCACAAACATAAGTAGTAGGTTCGTGGGCACTACTTTTTTCCAATGGAATACTGCCAGCTATTTTTCAGCATGAATAAAGACCCTGACGTCATCACGAGACTGGTGATGCATGCTATGTCATTTTGCAGGAAATGTAGATATTGTAGGTGTAATTTTTACTTGAAAATGACAGCAGCACATTCGGAATGATTCAGCTATGTAAATATGGAATGTACGATTACTAAAGATGCAGACGTCTTTTGTGATGTCACCCAGCATTTTGAAAATGCTACAGACTAGCAGCAGTGAACTGTTAGTGAATCACTAGACATATTGATAAATTGATGGCATTTATACTTTTTTTTTTAAAAAAATATTCTATTAAAATTTTGTTTAAAAAATATACAGCATCAGAGTTTTTTTAAAAAATTACAAGATAAATAATTGTTTGCTGATTATAATGCATGTTATTTCCTGTGGGAGTGAACATAACAGGTGATACCAATGTTATCTTATACAATCTAGTTGGAAATCGTCTGCTTTTTCACAGCAATATCAATAGTTAAGGAAATCACATGATACGCATATTCGATTCCTTCTCCATCCAATTAGAGACGAATAACGTATGAGTTAATGAGTTAATACAAGTTATATATAAAGAAAATTCTTTTATATTATTACTAATTAAAGGATTACCGGTATCTGTGTGTGTTTGAAATGATCCTAAGTAGAAGGAAGACTGCTTTACAAATACACTTTATGGTGGTATGTACATATGATAAATTATTCATTTTTCATATTAATATTTTCTTAATTTTCATCTAAATATTGTTAATAGAACGTATCGATTTTTTTAAAGTTTAGAGGTACTTTTTTTTTAGTCGCCTTGAAAAATCTCAGTGTATGGGGAGGGGATGTGTGCTGGTGGAAATTCTTACGTTTTAAGCATGTTTAAATATGTTTAATAATAAACTTTTACAAAATAACACAGATCCATAATATTCAGGAAGTGAATTATGTACTCGGTTGCTTGTCTATACTAAATCACAGACCTTCAGTATCGTTTTACTCTCTCTCACTTTGCAATATTATTTTCAATTGATATAATTAGGATTGCCATGTTTTTTAATAAATAAATTATTTTTTATTAATTAAACAAACTTTCATTCTACAATTTTCTAAACTACTTATCACTAATAGAAGTAACTACTTATTAATAAAGTAGTAATCTTTCTGTAAATAATTGAAAATACACTTTCGCTTTGGTATTTTTATAGATGTCTGATATTGCTTTTTATTAGAAGAAATGTACATTACTAATTTAAAAATAAGTTACAAATATTTAAGAAGTAAAATACAATATTTTATATATATATATATATATATATATATTATCAGACGCATGCAGTTCAGAATGCGAATTATAAACAAAATTGTCGTAAACTAAGGCGTCGTAAACTAGAACTCATTAAACAAACAACTACAGTACTGTACCAGTGACATAGTGAAGCAATGCTTCATTAAGCCTATTACAGTTGCGTTCTTTTAACGACTCATTCTTATTTGTGTCGTATTAAAATTCAACGCGACTGGAAAGCCTTACAGAACTAATAATACAAAAAAAAAATAATAATAAATAATAAATAAATAAATAAATAAAATAAAATAATAAATAAATAAATAAATAAATAAAATAAATAAATAAATAAATAAATAAAATAAAATAATAATAAATAAATAAATAAAAATATCGTGACATTATTTAATTGGATGCAGCAGTATAATATAGTAATAAAACATGAAATATAAAAGATAATTTAAAGGAAAATTTTCTTTTAAAAGATACAAACATTTGAAAAAAAAATGTTTTTCCTCGAAATATCTTGATAAACGTTTTGCGTCCGAGGTAAAAAAATCCATGAATAAAATCCCTGCCAGACTTTCACGCACGATACAAAAAAAAAAAAAAAAAAAATGGGAAATGTTCGGGAAATTGCGGATACACAAGAACCCTAGGTATAATTCCAATGGCGGCCGGTAAAAATTTTAAGTGGAGGTGCTGCATATACAAAATAAGAAAAATAATTCATTTATTCTAATCAGTAACCAATTTATTAATAAGTAAATTTACAGAGCCTGTGTAGCTCAGTAGTTGCGGAGGGGTACAAATTCATTAATAATCATACAGCAATAAAAGATTTCCTCAAAACGAAACCAAAAATTGCACATATCACTCTCACGCGAGCAGTTATACCACCACAACACCGAGAGTTTGAAAAAGGTAAATTATCCAATGTACTCAAAAAGGCATTCAGATTACCTGTACACCCGAAACTAAAAACATTTTATTACAAGGTTCACCACACTTGCCTACCCACCAGAATGTGGTGCACATACAAAGGTATTCCAATTCAAGCCCCAGCCAAATGCTACTTCTGCCCTGAACCAGAAACACCATATCACATAATGTTATACTGCCCCCACACCTCTCCAATATGGAACACTGTTCAGAAATTCATAAAACACAAAGAACCGGTCACAGAACACACACTATTCTGGCTAAAGGACGGAAACATAACAATAACCGAAGCAATTCTAATTATAACAACAATGTACTCCATCTGGACATACAGATGTGACAGAATTTATGGAAGAGATACAGGCCCAGATATAATACAAAAACTCAACAAATAACTAAATGAAATCATAACAGACACAATAAATAGAAAAAAGATAACCAAACACCAATGGCGGAAGACAGGCCTTATCACTGATGAATATGAAGAAAACATACAAATAATAGAAATAAAAGACCCACTATAAAGAAAAAACATGAAAATAAGCCAATACAATTCACTCTGAAAGGAAAAATAATGGAATAGAAAACTAAACACATAATATAAATATGTACATATAAGTGTAGAAATATTGTATAGTAATGAATATATCTATTTGCATAAGAGGAAGTATATGTCTTATAATTTTCAGATAAGGTAAAAATATTTTAATATTTCAATGGATATTAAATGGCAGAATAACTGCCCACAAGATTGCACAGGACTCTAGGTGAAAATAGATATTGGGCATGTTATCATGATGTAAATAAAAATAAAAATAAAAAATAAAAAATAAAATAAAATAAAATAAAAATAAATAAAAAATGTTAACTGAAACAAGCATGCCATGTACTTATTGCATATATGTTATTGTATATTGTATTATTTTATTGTACTGTATATATTATCATGTTGTAAATGAAAATTGTTAACTGAAATAAGCATGCTATGTACTTATTGTATATATGTAAATAGTTCGTCCGAATATACACAGATGCTTTTGAGAAAATAAAATATTCAGTAGAAGTGGCGTTTGCACTCTACACCCTTTGACTGCACGACGAAAGGCGTTCGAATCTAGTTGCCGACTAGAGGAACTTTTTCTAAGCCTTTTCTCGACCGGTTCCAGAGTTAGTCGATCTCTAGCACAAGCTACCGTTTTTCGCTAGCCAGTGTCAGATTTTCTAGAGTTTACGGGACGAAAAACCCGAGTTTCCTCCCGGAAACTCGGGTTTTTCGTCCCGTAAACTCAAGAAAATCGGCTGTAGAACCCATACTATTTTCAGACATTAAATATATTGTGTTAGGGTTATGGACCATCAGATGGCGACACTTACTAGTCACCTTCTTCACTGCGGGCCGATTAATTAGTGATAGCCTTGGGCCAGCTATTTCTGATTGGCTACCAGTGGAGATTGAACTACCCACTCAGTCTCCAAAAGTTAAATAGCACTTAAAAACGGCCTCGCCAACTCCTTATTACGGGGACAAAAAGGCGTTAGCTGATTTATTTATTTATTTTTTTTATTAAAAATATTTCATCCTCGCCACGAACACACACCAATAATAAAAGTTTTGTACACAGAAATAACGCGCGCAAGCATACAATTTATCTGTAGCGATACTGCTCAACGAGCAGTGTCGGTTTCGACCTTCCGACACTGCATTAGATTGCAGTGCATTTGTTTCATGTAACGATATTTGAGAAAATTCTTTTCATATTTTCATTAGTGACACTCGTCATAATTCAGCCTTGTATCTACAATAAATAAATAATTATGTTATTTTAACAGAATAAAATAAGACTTACTAAAAAAATTTCACCCTCACCACGAACACACACACCAATAATAAAAGTTTCGTATTTCACAGAAACAACGGCACACGCATACAATTTATCTGTAGCGACACTGCTCGTTGAGCAGTGTCGGATTCACTTGTTACGTGCAGTGACAAAGTGCAAACGAATATCGGCGAGTCTAGCCGAAACTGACTGAACGTGATAATTCCGACACTGCGTTGGATCGCAGTGTTGGAATAATCTAAAGCGTTAATCGAACAGTTTCAATTATTAAATATTTAATCAATGTCGAAACATAAGCTGTAGCCTTTAACATGTTGTATTTCATTTATATAATGTTGTAAGCATTGTTATTATTTATGAACACAAGCAAAATTTAAAATTTTCGTTTTTTCCTTGGGGGTGCTGCTGTGTCTCAGTACTTATGTACAAGCCGCCGCTGTATAATTCATTCTTGCCTGATTGTAAACATTTAATAATTTTAATAATTTCAAAATTTTAAAACAATTTCTGGCAGATACGTGTGTGGTTAATATATACCCTAAGTTGCAAAAATTATAGAATTTGCCCGCAGTGACCACTGACACTATTACTACTACTATCAGCAAGATATAAAGCTAAAGACAGAATGTCAGTAATTTTATGCGATGCTGAAAATTTCCTCCAAACGACGTCTAACCATAGATAGTCATCAGTCAATTTGTACAGTTATAGCATCTGAAATCAACCATGGCCACGGTCAAAAGCAGCATGCTAGTAGAAAGAAAAAGCCGAAGTTAAGCATTACGAGTTCGCCGTCATAGGTAAAGGCATCGTTTGAAAGTTATGTTATGTAATGCTTATAATACATTCATATGTGTTCAGAGTACAATATCTTCAAATCAGATGGATGTACTTAGATATGACTGCCTGACTATTGTCCTTTGGGAATTTCAATTGACCCTATGACTATAGCTATGAGAGTCGGTGTCTTATGTCTGTTAATCGTGTGTATTATTCTGTCTTGCGGATTGAAAACACAGTTTTAGGGAGATAAAATCTTTCACCTCCGTATGAGACTAGCTAATTCACCTCCAGTTGTTAAGTCCTTATAAATGGTTCTTCCTGCTTTAGACGGGATTTGAATCCAAGTCTTTACAACCTAACAATGATGGGCAGGCATGTGCTTCTGGTGCAAAAATGTTAATGGGCGGCACGAGGTCCTAGACCGCAAACTCTAGATTGAATTAACAAAATAATAATAATATTGTTATTACCTGACACCTCCAAGGGGTACAAGTACTCATCGTGGGAGGGCACACTGTTCCACTACCCAATTCACCCTTTCCTCTGCTTAATCTACAAATACACAACGACACCACTACTACCACTATCAACACACAACGCTGTCTACCGGCCACCACCACAAACAGTATTTTTTTTTTTGTCTGTAAATTGCGTGTGTTTACTGTACACCCACAGATGCGAGACCCTTCGACACTTCTGTGCATGGCAGAAGAAGGAGAATCCATTCCGGTAATAGGATAATCAATCCATCTTGTGGAATGAGTTTGTTTATTATTACAGGTCGGAAAATTAGCTTTTCTTTTATGAACATTCTAGTTTTTAAAGTGATAACTATTTTGTTTGTACAATAGATGGAAAAGTTTACGTATAAAGCACGTGATTTCGCGTGTTGGTGACCAATTAGTACATCCTTTATTTCTTTCTCACCTTCAACGTGAATTGACTATTATATATGACTACCAGTTTAGTGGTAAGATTCACGATTATTATTAAAACATTATTAAAAATATTATTATTATTAAAAAATTAAGATTAAAAATAAATAAATAAAAATCGAAACTCAAGATAGGAAATTGGTAAATATATCATTTCCAATAATAACAGAATTTTGCTCTGAAACTTATGGGGCCAAAAACATGAATAAGAAACATCACATTGATATTCTGAACGATGGCTTTCTGTTGAAACGATTCATTTGAGAAGTCATATCTACGATTTTCCTGTATAATATAATGACGCGCGGTCCCTGGTATTTGATCTGATTTGATGTGAATAGGTTGCTTGAGAAATAGGTAATATAATACTGGCTTTCCCCTTGTTACCAGTGATGCTAAACCGAATAGAACCGAACCTGAACTTTTCAGAGATATGTGATCGAGCCGTCCATCCCTTTGCAGTATAAGGTAATTAGCGAAGTATGACCACTCAATCCGGAGAAATTGTTTTGTCTGCTTCAGTTCCATTTCGCAAAAGTTGTGACTAATGTGTAACGAAGTTTTCAGATGAGATTTTATGCTCTATGTTGTGAATTCAGCTTGAATGATTTCAAGACACTGGCTGTATGTGTATTAAGGCAAATATTCAAATTGATTGGATAGAAGTGTTTTACACCTACCATAACAATAGGGAACAATTTGAAAAAAAATTTTTTTTTAAAATATATATACGTATATATACGTATATATATATTTTTTAAATTTTTTTAAAAATTTAAAAAAATTTTTTTTTTTAAAAATTTAAAAAAAAAATCCTCGTCCATATACATGTATATTAATTTTAAAAGCTGGGAGGAAAGGCCATACTGCTTTATTATGAATTTGTTAAGACGTAATAAACAGCTTTGGTACCAAAAATTTATTTATCCGAAATTAATTTTAGTGACGAAGCAATATTGGAGCTGAGTGGGATGGTGAGTCAGCATTTGTTATGAATATTTATCCGGTTATTTATATTATTTTAAGAAATCTTTAAATCTTTTTGTAAATGCATTTGTGACACAATAGAATCTCTGTATTTACCCCGTTATTTAATTTTAATTCATTTATGTTATTTGAAGTACCTGTACCATAATGCTAAACCCGCAAAATCAAGGAGTCCGACAGGGATGTTCCCTTTCAGCAACTCTTTAATATTTATCTAAATGAAATAATAATAAAATGGAATAAAAATTTCCATCAAAGTATTAAACTTTTTCCTACTGTGAACTTAAACACCCTCCTTTCTGCCGATGACCAAATAATAATTACAAATTCTGAAGATAACTTACAGAAAGCTATTTTAAATCTAAATGATTTAAAATCATTTGAAATGATAGCCAAAGATTATGGTATGATAATATCAACAGAAAAATAAAAAACTATGGCCTTTAAAGGACAAGATCCAGTAAGAACTAAAATAGTAATAGATAACAAGATTTTAGAACAGGCAGGTGAATTCATTTAACTACCTAGGATGTATGATTGCATATGAAAATGAAAAGATATAAACCTAAAAATAGCAAAATATTTAAAAATAACAGGTGTAATTAACTCTATATTTAAACCAGACCTAGTTCAAAAACAAACCAGACTAAAAGTATACAATACATTAGCCCTACCAGTCTTAATGTATGCAAGTGAAATCTGGACAATAAAACAAAAAGACAAACAAAGATTAATAACAGCTAAAATGAAGTTTATGAGAAAAACTGCAAGGTATAGTCTATTTGATCATAAAAGAAACGAAGAAATTATGAAAGAATTAAACCAGGAATCAGTAATATAAAAAATTAAAAAATATGAATACAAATGGATGGAACACGTTGAAAGAATGAAAACAGAAAGATTACCAAAACAAGCCTTAAATTACAAAACATTAGGAAAAAGAAAACCAGGACGTCCTCTTAAGAGATTCAAGGATGACTTCTAAGGCCGGAACAAGCCACTCTAGGCCTAATTTCTTCATAGATATGATAATGATTATAGATTTGGTTCTAGTTGCCGACTAACAGTGTTTCTGAAACTCAACATACCTACTAATTATAAAGATTTTTTTTTTAGCATTTACGTGATAATAATTATAAACATGTGACACAAGGATGAAAGCAGAGAAATTAGTTCTCATTCAAGATGTATCATATGTAACGAAATGCATGTAATGTACGTATCACATGTAAACCAATGTATGTAATGTAAGTATCATATGTAAACAAATGTAAGTAATGTATCATATGTAATCAAATCATTTGATTCAAAGTATGTAATAACTGTAACAAAAGTATGCAATATAGAGTGATTATATCCATTGATGTTGTATATATAGAGCGTAAAATTGCAAAGAAACATCTGTAATAATCATCATTATGAATATTATAATAATATACGTTGTAAACAGTTATTGTTATTATTATTATTATTTAAAAAACTTTATGTACGAGAAAGTATTTGTTATGCATAATTGTGTTCCTATAATGCATGCAATTTATCTGAGAAATAATAATAATAAAAAAACAATATTATTACGTGACAATCTCAAGTACTCATCATGGAAGGGCACACTACTAAACTACACACAAGGCACCGTCTTCCCTACTTTAAGAAATCAAATACAGATCATTATCAAATATATATTTTAGTTATGCGATCTAATGCAGTATACGTATAGAAGCAAAAATTTATGAAGTTTAAATTTTGAATAATGAAAAAAAAAAAGAAGTTAATGAGACGAATGAAATTTAGCGGCGAGTTCCGACCACGTGGTTCGAACTATTGAGTTTTAATTCAAACACTTCAAACTACACGTAAATCAAAGAGGTTGTTGTAGTTTTGAAACGCAATCGTTCCGTCAACCAGATTATGACTTAACGGAGGTCAGTCGATGCATGGAATGACACATGTTTTGTTTAATACTTCCTTTAGATTTCTCAGTTATGAAAAATAACTTATAGAATAGATCTTTACTTATCTGCGATATACGGCGACAAAAATATAAAAGTGATCATTAAAAAAAACAAACTTACTCGTATACCCTAAAGATCTTTTGCGTACCCTTCGGGGTACGCAACCATACTTTGGGAAACATTGGACTAGAGGTACATTTTTTAGACTTTTTTTTTTTTAGTCAGTTCTCCAGTTAATTGATCACTAGAACAGGTAAGTTTTTTTTTTTTTTTTTTAAAGCCTTATCTCAGGAAAAATCGACCATAGAATGTACACTTTATTTTACACTATTACAGCAAACACTATGAGTGTTAGGGTTTTGAATGATGAGAAGGTGGCAGTTGTCACATTCTTGCTGCGATACCTTTAAAGTCATAGGTGGCTGTGGGTTCAGCTTTTGAGTTAGTAAGGCAGTAAAAGTTAAAAAGCAAAAATTAGTAAGTCTGAAAAGAGCTCTGCTTCAGGGGCGACTCGTGCATAGGCACTAAGGAACTGCAGCACCCCCAGTTTTTCTCGATATATAAATATATTTATTAATTTATTTATATTTCCTTGTCATATTTAATTTTATCATCAACAATCCTATACAATTCTCATATTTTGTATAAAAAATAATAAAAATCCATCTTGTAGCACTTAGGAGGGCGAAGGACGCTAGCAGCACTGTGTTTACCACAGTGTCATATTGCTACGCGCTCACGTATATGCACGTCATAGTGAGATGCGAGCTATTAGCGTAATGTTATTAGCGTATTATTAGCTCGCTAATAGCGAGCTATAATAATATTAGCGAGCTATTAGCGAGCTATAATAATATTAGCGAGCTATTAGCGTAACCACGATATAGTGCTTATCGTGTTTACTCCGTCTCTTTAAATATTTGGACATTACAATCAAAGACATAACATTTGTAGTTTTTATTTTAGAACATTATAGGGTTTATTGACAATTATGACCTCAGAAATGCAACCTCAAGAAATAAGTTCTGTGATAGCAGTAAATACAGTCACACAGACATCAAGGAAACAGTTATTGACCTTTTCACTCCAAATAAAACAAGAAAAATATTTTTTATTTTTAAGTAATTTTGAATTATACCAAACTGTATAATTTTACCGATAATAAACAATTTTTTTTTCATGTTTAATTTTTTTTAAATTTTTATCATAATTTTGATATTTTATCCAAACATGTATACACTGTACTTACAGTGTGTATGTATATTTCGAAAGTTACAGCACTCGCATGATTTCAAGCCACGAGCCGCCACTGCTGTGCTTACTCTCTTTTATGGAAGAAAATGTCGAGAATTTATGTATTCATTTATATTTGTCTTAGTTATATATAAATAAACAATCATGACCAATATCAATATAAAACATTAAAACTGTTTAAGTGGCATAGTCACGTAATTCCCTTCCTGCTTTTCATGGCAATAAAATGTTACTTTTATAGTTTTTACATTCATTTTATTTAAAATACATGCGATTTATTATTTTTCAAATTAGTTATAGACATTATGTTTGAAGAACAGCAAGAATTTCCGTATGCGAGTTTGGTTTTAATTTTTTGATACGCTGAGTTTCTACACAAGAAAATGTTTTTTGTTATTGTACTTTAAAACAACAAAACGAAACAAAAACACGATTTTCATGTTGATGATATATATGTTCTGAGGTTTAACAAGAAACGAGTCATTGAAAACTATATTGTTTTAATATGAGAAACGCAACATTCGAAATAAAAAAAAAAATCCAAGACTTCCTATAGCAGTAACAATTCTACATGAATGTATTACAAACGAATGCCTCTCTGACATTCATGACCTTCGCTTGTTGTAAATACTATGGTAATACAAATGGGCGTTATTTGCGACTAAGCCCAACTCCACCTTTAAATGTTTTGGCACTGCAAGAGAATTATTATTATGTTACAAACTAAGTAGCAGTATGTTGCTGCAAAAGTATAATCATTTCAGGGTGTTTGTACATTAATTTCATATATTAGCTTATTAACACAACTGATGTAATTGCTTCCCAGAGGATTGAGGGCTTTTTTTGGGAAGGAAGGGGAGCTTGTTTTTCCTTTACTGTTTAGAAACTGGTTTCGCTATTAAAGAAGCTACTGTCTTTGCCAGATGGCCTAAGTGGTAAACTTCGTCGGGCTTATTTGTGACCCAAAGTATATGGTTAAAAAACACGGACGCAATAAAGAAAGCACTGTGTGTGTGTGTGTGTGTGTGTGTGTGTGTGTGTGTGTGTGTGTGTGTGTGTGTGTGTGTGTGTGTGTGTGTGTGTGTGTGTGTGTGTGTGTGTGTGTGTGTGTGTGTGTGTGTGAACTTAAATGGGAAAATGATGAGTGTCCCATTAAGCATTAAATTAATGTAGCCTTTTACTACGAGAGGTGATAGTGGTAACATATGTGAATGCAATAATTGCGTTGTGTGAAATTCGAGTATTCGCAATGAGAAACTAGACCTCTCACCTAAAATGAAAAAGAAGAGGATTACCTTTTCAAATATATTAACACATTCTACATATCGACATAAGTTAATAATCATGGTTTTAATTTTGATATTGCTGAAAAAAAGGTTATAGCTTATAAAACAGCAATATGGCAATTTGTAATATGACAATAATCTCTGTAAATCCAAAAAAGCGGCAAAAAAGTGCGCTTTTTTTTGGATTTACAGTAAATGAGCATCGAGATTTTCAGTGTTTATAAGAATGTTGAAATTAAATATGTAAAGTTTTGTCGTATCGTGCTCTCCTTTGAATTTTAAACTTAAAACATAACATAACTAGCTAATTAGATTTGCTGCGATCAACACTTTTTAGTTTTTGGTAATTTTTGGTAAATATACTCAGCTGCTAAATTTGTAATTACTCCCTCCCCCCTACAAATGTGTGTGTGTGTGTGTGTGTGTGTGTGTGTGTGTGTGTGTGTGTGTGTGTGTGTGTGTGTGTGTGTGTGTGTGTGTGTGTGTGTGGCACCGCAGAAATGGTATTTGCTTCTGTATCGCTAGACCTTCAGAAAAAAAACTGTTATAGTTACCAACCAGAGGAGTTTTTTCTATGCTTTTTTTTTCCCAACGGGTTCTCGAGTTACTCGATCTTTGGAACGAGTAATAAAATTTTTCTCACGGAAAGTAGGATTTTTTTAACTCTGCCACTCAAGAAAATCGACCATAGAATTCACACTATTACAGACAATATCATATAGTGTCGAAATTAGCAATCGCGGCAGTTGTCTGCAGTACTTTTCTTTATGGAGTCCTATGAAAATCACTGATAGCCTTGGGCCAGCTATCAGTCCCCCCCCCCCCCAAGGGTGGTGATTGGCTGCCACCCGGTGTTTGAAAAGTTAATCAGGAGTAAACGGCCTTACCTACTTCCTTTGCGGAATATAAGAAAGTATTAGCATGCTCGTGCGCGCTCACAACCGTTATTTCTGCATTTACGAGAATTTTTTCGACATTTCGATTTAAAAAATAGTAACAAAGTGCATCTGCTGCTCTCTCTCTCTCTCTCTCTCTCTGTGTGTGTGTGTGAGAGAGAGAGAGAGAGAGAGAGAGAGAGAGAGAGAGAGAGAGAGAGAGAGAGAGAGAGAGAGAGAGAGAGACCTTCTAATAATTTAAGATCATATTCATCAACAGAAACCGGATACCAGATCATGAAGTAGGCTTATAAGATACAAGTGCAAAAGTTTTTAGAATTCCAAGCGTCCTTATGACATCACGCGTTCCACAGATATAATGAAACTTGCGTGCAAAGAAAAAGACGCATTAATTCACTTACACAAACACCTTGAACGTGATGACCTGGTCTCTACGTGCGAGATGACCTAAATCACCTGCACAGTTACTATTTGGTTTTAACACTGATGAGTGAAGGGAAATCAGATTATCTTTCAGCAAAATCTCGAATTCGAGTTTGTTTTGAGAATATTGCAGTGAGAAAGACATCATGTGGCAAAGAAACAGAGAAAAAAATAGTCATTGACTACTACTAATAATAATTAAAAATAAAAGCGAATGATGATTTCGTGTAATAACAGAAATATATATCGGATACACTTCCAGGACTGAAATCTTATTATGAAGATTAAGGAATGAATCCATAGTGTAAGACTTGAAAATCAAAGCTAATGTCGTTTTGAATAATTACTGCAACTCTAAATTGCCATCATACTGATACAATAAAAAGCGTGAATATTCAAGCAAACTAAAAAGAAACACGTTTACAGCAAAATTTCGAACAGTATAACAACTATCGCATTCATATCGTTTATCACTCACTACATTATCAGTGATAATGAACCGATTCTACTAATTAATAATATTTCGAGTGAACGTATGTCTGCATATCAAAGTTGATATTCTTCTTAAAGTAATGGAAGCATATTCATTTGGCTTTTCTTTTATATGACCTGTAGTTTTATTTTAAATATTACATACCCGAGAAGCAGCAGGGCCTATAGCAAATAAATGCCGTGTGTGGGTCGAGGTTTAGGAGTCGAGTAATCTGTTGATATTCTTCTTAAACTAATGGAAGTTGTAGTCCGTTGGAAATGCTTCATGGAAAAGCTGTTCCGCAGAATTAAGGTGCTTGAACGAAAGATGACTGGTAGTAGCATGTTTTGGTTTGTATGCAGTTCAACTGTAAAAGGATATTGAGCAGGTTGTTGCTCCAGTTCCTCTAGACTGGGCATAACTAGGAGGCATAACGGATGCTATTTTTGCTGAAGGGCCATGGATATATTGTATAAGAGATACAATGCAGAAACTGATCTTCTGTGGGAAAGCGGCTGAAGAGATCTGTGAGACGTGTCATTAATCAACAGAATTGTCCTTTTCTGAACAGCATTAAGAATTTTTTTTTCGGGTGGGGGGACCTAGATGCACCACCCCAAACATGAGAGCAGTATTCCAGAGTTGGCCAGATTTGGAATTTATACAGAGTAAATAACTGGTCAGAAGAAAAGTAATATCTTGAGCGGAAAAGGATACCAATTATTTTTGAAAGCTGATGATACCATGGAAGTGATATGATTATATTAGGAGAGCCTTGGAGTAAGTGTGAGAATAATGCACTTTCGCACGTCGAATCTTTGGTTTCCTTGGTGGTGTCAAGTAATATAATAGTAATTGTAAATAGGGCTGTATTATATGTTAAGTTGTAACACATGCTGTCACCATGCAATAATACAATTACGAAATGAATCTTTTTACGTTGGTTTCCAAAATGCATAAGCGTTTGTAACAATGGCCATCTATCCATCTATACTTGAATTTAATCTAGGAATCTGGGTTGGATTGATTTTGCTACAAAATATTTTGAATCGTTTCAAAAAAAAAAAAAAAAAGAAAAAAAGTGTTCCTCCATTCCGATTTTGATTCAATTGCTCTGTTTGTATAATACAAAAAAAGATTTAAAAAAATGTTCAATAAAATCTAGGATTAAGGATACACACAAGAAAGTATCCGTGTGATTAAATTTATTTCACTCAATTCACGTTTATTGATGAAATGCTCCAAACTGATTGTGATAATTCTGTGCAGACTAGATAGAATTTAACGAAATTTGTATTTATGATTTTTTATTAAAGAATTTTTTTTAAAAAATTTCGGTTTCAATCAGGCTATTTATTATAGTAAAATTACACAAAATAAAAGTATATTGATAAATTAATTAAAAAAAAAAACAGCTAATGCCTTTTTATTCCTGTATAGGGAGTAGGCGAGACTGCTTTAGCTCTAACTTTTTATGGAGACTCAGTGGGCAGTTAAATCTCCACTGGTACCCAATCAGAGATAGCTGGCCCAAGGCTATCACTAGTTAAGCGGCATGCAGTGAAGAGAGACAGCTCAATAAGTGCCGTCATCTTGTGGTCCGTAACCCTAACACAATATATTTAATGTCTGAAATAATGTGGTTTCGAAGGTCGATTCTATTGAGTTTATGCGACGAAAAACCGGAGTTTCCAGAAGAAAAAACCCGTTAGTCAATTTCTGGCACTGGAAAGCTGGATTTTTGCAACACTTTCTTTGTGTTAATAGTCGGGAATCGGTCAAAAAAGGCTTAGAAAGAGTTCTTCTAGTCGCCGACGAGATTCGAAAGCAAGTCTTCCTTCGTGTGGTCAAGTGCTGTAGTGTGCAAACACCACAACCACTGAGCTACACAGGCTCTTGATAAATTAATAATATTTTTATATTTGATCATTAACAAATATAGTATGGGCTCATTCGATAATGTGGAGGATTTTACCGTTCATATGTTTGATGATTTGTGTTAATAGGTTGTAGAACTGTTGATTTATATTAATAGTTATGAATGAAAAAAAAAAAAAAAAAAATCAGCTAACGCCTTTTTATTCCCGTATATACGGGAGTAGGCGAGGCCATTTAGCCCTATCTAACTTTTGGAGACTGAGTGGGCAGTTCAATCTCCACTGGTACCCAATCAGAGACAGATGGCCCAAGGCTATCACTAATTAAGCGGTACGTAGTGAAGAGAGACGGCTCAAATGTGCCGCCATCTCGTGGTCTCTAACCCTAACACAATATATTTAATGTCTGAAATAATGTGGGTTCTACGGTCGATTTTCTTGAGTTTACAGGACGAAAAACCCGAGTTTCCGGGAGGAAAAACCTGCTTGCCCGTGCCAGAGATCAACTAACTCGGGAACCGGTCGAAAAAAGGCTAAGAAAAATTTCCTCTAGTCGCCGACTAGACTCGAAACCAAGACTTCCTTCGTGCGGCCTAGCGCGGTGGTGTGCAAACGCCACATCCACTGAGCTACACAGGCTCTAGTTATGAATGATCAGAAGTTTATTGGGATTTTTGGTGAGTAAAGATATTAATCTGTTGTGATTCTTTCATAGGTTTTAGAAATTATGAATTTGTGCTTTGCTAAGCCTAATGTATATGTGCGTATTGATTAAACAAAATGCCAATTAAATGAAATCTGAGATAAATTGTCACTTAGAGACTATCTGCTGTATTTTTACAACTTAGTTACTGGCTTTAGACCTAATGAAGAATTGTTTCCGATAATTATCCCTTAGAAAATGTATAAATTCCACTTCCACCCTGCCATGCCCGCTTTCCTTCCTTTAATTTATGTGAACATAAAGTCTCCCATAGTAATTGTTCGGCCTGCACTGATTGTGCTGATCAACTGATACATGGCGTTTAACTCTTCTTGTGGACCCACTGGTCTATAGCAGCATCAAACAATGTATTTTTTCCTATTGAACTTATCTCATACCAGACAGCTTCACATAAACCATCTCCCCAGGACCTAAAATTCTCTTTAAGTTTTAAATTCGGTGGTTGTCGTTCTTATGCTATCACCAGCAACACTATCCTACTTCCTGTCCGATTTCCTCTATCCTCCCTGAAAATACATTCTTTATTATTATTATTAATCCAGTTATTATTATATACTCCGTGATACATCCAGGGAGTCCAAAGACTCATCAAGGGAGGACACCTACTTCACATTTCTCTATCTCCACCAACTACAGTCAACTGCAACTACTATCATCATCTACACCAACGCAATCTACCGCCCACAACCATCACTATTATTTTCGCAGACAAACAAAAACATCTGTGCCCATGGCTGGATTCGAACCCACAGCCTTTTCGCTGGAGGGTGGTTACGTTAATCACTCAGCTAACCAGGCCAGCGATTTCCTGTAACTACAAGTATATCATCTTCTGTCAACTAGGTCTCACTGATGCCTATGTTTTTGGACCAAGTTGAGTTGATCAATGTCAAAACTCCTCTCACTTATTTCGATACTTGTGGCATTCTTGTATCCATTTCAACATCCCCTTGGTCCAGTTACTGTTATATAATGCCCATTACCAAACTACTCAAATCGGAAACGTGTAATCGCATGCAGCATTTCATAATCATTTCTGTACATACACACTCATTTACCACAGGAGTGGTTAGACATGGTTCATGGCATCTCCCCCCCCCCCAATATCTCTACTTTCCTTGGTTTTGCACTTTCGAACTCTCACTAAACAAAAATTTCTTCAAACATCTAACTCCAAAACTATTTGAGTGTAGTCCATCAGACATATGTCCTTTCATCTATGAAATTCACTCTATACATCTATAAACTGCACACCATTCCTCCTGCACAATCTTCTCATTAATTCATTAGTAATCATGGCCCTTCTTCTTAACTCAGTCGTATCATACTTGGGCAGCAGAGTCACAATCTTTACTTTCTTACTCTTCATTTTCGCTTCTTTCAACAACTTTTCCATATCCTCTTTGAATTCATATTTCTCACCTTTCAAATCATTTGTACCTGCCAAAACAATCAACTCTTTCACTTCTCCCTTGTGCAAACTAAGAGTTTCACTAACATTCTTGATTCTTGCACCTGGGAAACATGCTTTCATCACTTTCTCATTACGTATACCTCTTAGTATCGAATCTCCATACAATGCAGATGAGTCTATGGACTCCTTGGAGGTATCAGGAATAATAATAATAATAATAATAATAATAATAATAATAATAATAATAATAATAATAATAATAATAATAATAATACCTTTCCTTATTTCCAGTTTTTCACATTTTCATAGTTTCACATTCACTTTTTTCCTTCATTCTCCCGCCTGCTATTGTTGGAGATGCAAAAGAGGTGAACGGACTCCATAGGTGAGTGACCAAGATGGCTGTAGATCTGTTGGATGCTTTACATGAGGAAAGACTGGAGATTTGTGGTATAAGTAGCTAGTTAATAGGCAGATAAGGGCTGGTTATCATAGAGACATTAGTAACTTTGGAGGAATTATAGGATTGATATAGACGAAATTTTTCATTACATGACTAGTGTAGAGAAAATTAACGATTATCCTTGGAAATTAAATAAGAGTGTAGTTAGCAAGGGTAAGGATTTTTTTGTTAGTTTCTGTTGGAGAGTGGTTAATAAGTGGAAAATAAGGTATGCAGAATCAGTTGTAAGTGCTGTCAGTGAATGAATTCAAAGTACAATATGGCAGGTATTGCTGTTAGTGGACCTTTTACGATGAGTCTTCGGACTCTACAGTGAAATATAATAATAATAGTAATAATAACAATAATCAGCTAACGCCTTTTTATTCCCGTATAGGGAGTAAAAAGGCGAGGTAAAAAGTAAACGAGGCCTTTAAACCCTATCTAGCTTTTGGAGATTGAGCGGGCAGTTCAATCTCCACCGGTAGCCAATCAGAGATAGCTGGCCCATCCCTATCACTAATATCTATCTATAACTGGCAGTCATCGATGAAGAGACTGGCAAACGTGCTGCTATCTCTTGGTACCTAATCCTAACAGGATATGTTTCTGTCTGAAATAATGTGGGTTCTACGGTCTATTTTCTTCAGTTTATCTCCCGAGTTTCTGGGAGAAAAAAAACCTGCTTGTCCGTGCCAGAGATCGACTAACTCGGGAACCGGTTGAAGAAAGGCTTAGAAAAAGTTCCTTCAGTCGGAGGCTCGAACTGTAAGTTGTTTCTTCAAGCGGCCTAGCGTGGAGGATTATACTGTGATATACAGGCCATGTTTAGAGTGCATAGGCCAAAAAAGGCAGGTTTTTGCCTTATTCATATGTCATAAAAATGCAATAATCTTTACAAAGTTGGAATTTTACAAAGTACCGTCCAACAGTGAACAGAATTCTTCGAATAACGTAATTTCACAACAGAGATTGTAACTGTTTCTTTCGAGAAATATGTAAACATCGATCATAGAATAACTCCGAGTAGTATAAGACACTGTTGTACATAAAGATCTAGAAGTAGTGATAATCCTAACATTTGTTTATATACAATTATAGCGGTTATATATTTGTGGGAGAAAGTACAGTACTGCAGAATGATTTCTGTTGTTAAACTAGTTCAAAAATCTTTGAAAATATATTTCTTGAAAAGACAATGAATGATACTATACAAGAATTGGATTACGAAACGTATCTTTTTATGATTGTATCAAACTTAACTTACAAAGCTAACGTATACGTTAGACATATACTTTTGTTTTACTTGATTTGTGCAACCATAAATGTGCCTGTTACTCAGTGGTGCACCCAGGATTTAATCTTGAGGAGGAGACCGAGTTGAATGGATAAAAATATTTTTAATGGAATGAATTTGCATTAAAAATATTTTTATCCGTTCAAATAAAATTCGTTAAATTTCATTCATTAAATAAAATTTATTAGGTGATTATAAAAATTTATTTAAAGAATAAAATCCAGTTTTCTTTTCTTTTTATAAAGCTCTTGAATTATTTCCGTCGTGGTTACATTAATCTCTCTGTGTATATACAGCAAAGCCAGTCCGTTCAATCGTGATTGTGTCATGGTAGATCTTAAATAGGTTTTTAAAAGGTGTAAGTTAGAAAATGACTTTTCACTGACGCATGTTGTTACCCGAAGCGTTGCAAATATTTTTAATAAGTTATAGATGTTAAGATATATCATTTTGTCTCACTTTGAAATTGCATCCACGACATTTTTGCATGGAGCAATTGCAAACTGTTTTTCAAATTTCTTATACCACAACTTGAATTCGGTCTTCAAAATTGCTGGATTTGTATAAGACAAATGATCGACATAAAATTCACACAACTGACGAAAATCTTCCATTGCACTTGTTGTTGGAGTATCTTTTCCATTTGGTAGAAGAGAAAAATTTTTTTTCAAAATGTTGCGGTGGTGCCGAGTAAAACGATCCTGAAGTTGAGTCAATATTTGATCAATAAATGGAATGAAAATAGTTCTGAAATACTCTTCTACAGAATCGGGTGGAACATTGGACTTTAATGTTTGTTTTGACTTTTTAATGTCAATATTAAAATTATTGGCTTTTATACATGCTTCATCGTAAATATCTTTAAATGAAGACTCTGGTGTTTCACATATGGTATTTAATTGAGCCACAACATCATCAACAATATTTAGGGCAATTAAGAGGTCACTGTCAGATTTTTGCATTATTTTAGATAATGGTAAGGAGTACGCAAATATTTTTTGCAAGCTAAATAAAGATATTATAAAACCAAATTCACACAATAAATTATTCAAAAGTTTTGCGTTAGAGGACGAGTCTCTGTCTTCCCAAGAAATGATTGTTTCAAGACTATGAATCACTGCATCATATAATTCCACCATGGTCATGATGGCTTCATGGCGTTCCGCCCACCTAGTCGGGCAAACTTGGCGTAGTTTCTGTCTCTTAGTATCCTGTGTATATTTATCAATGTTGTCAACAAGGACGTCCTGTCTCTTAGGGGTATTGAAGAAATTGAACCATTTCAATTATGCCAATGCAATTTCTTATTTCAGTCACAGATACAGCATTTCCAATTGCCAAATTCAAACTCTGTGATGCACAATGAACATATAAAGCTTGTGGATATATAACTGATATGTGAGATTGGACACCATTAAACTTTCCGCTCATTGATGTGACACTGTCGTAACCTTGCCCACGTAAATATGACAAATCGATGCCATAATTATTTAAGATTTCTAATATTTTGTCGGATAAGTTTTACCCTGTAGTGCTTGTTACAGGAATAAATTGTAAAAATTGTTCACAAACTTGTTGTCATTTTTTTCGGCTATATACCTGGCACACAAAAAAAGATATTCAGTGGTAGAAATGTCACAAGTTTCATAGGCAAGAATTGAAAAACATTTCTCCGAATTAATTTTTTCGACCAAACGGTTCAAAATCATTTCATTACATGCATTTATAATTTGTTTTTGTATGTTCCAGCTAATGTTGGTAGCGTTTTTGGCAGAATGTTTAAAATGTCCAGCCAAGATTTTGTCGCCCGCATCGATTCTCCTTCTTAACAAAGCTCGAAAATTGCCTTCATTGGTGATTGGCTCCTGTTCAAATGAAAATTCCCCATAATAAAAGCCTCCGTAGCGCAATTAGAAGAACGACGGTACATCGCGCTCATCGATTGGAATAGGCCTAAGTTCGATTCTCGTCGCGACTGGAGGAATCTTTATCTGGATGATTTCAATTGAAGGTGAGTTAGCCGATCTCATACGGAGGTAGCAAGGTTTTTTCTTCCGGAAACTCGGGTTTTTCATCCCGCATACAGACAAATCGGCCCTTCAGAACCCACGCAATTTACAGACAAAAAATACTAGTTGTGGTGGTGGTGGTGGTGAAGGGCGGTAGATAGCGTTGATGGAGATGATTCGTAGTAGAGGTTCGGAGTAGTGGTTGAGACAGTTGTAGGTATCCTCCCGTGTTGAGTCTTCGGACTCCTTGGAGGTATCAGGAATAATAATAATAATAATAACAATAATAATAATAATCACGATGTCCTCTCAAGGGTATATTTTGCCGACCACATAAAATTACTGTTTTTATAATCGGCTCTAATCGTTTCCGATTAACTGTGGCTTGTGATGCACTATCTACATCAATTTTGTCGATTGATTGGAATACATTTTCCATCTTGAATATTGTTTAGCCTTTTGTAAGTCATAACAGCCATTATATGATATATATATTTTTTGATGATTATTAAATTTTTCAATGGCTTTCCTCCAATTATTATAACCTTGCATAACTAACTGCCCAGGTACTTCAGATTTAGATTTTCCAACATTAGCAGGTGCAAAAAATGCACAATATTTACAGTACGCACTATTTTCAACTTGAGAGTACACAAGCCATGTAAATTTTTCAAACCATCTGTATTGAAAACTTCGGTTGTAAATTGCAGCACAGGTTGCAGGAAAATTAAAATTGGGTTCTGGTTTTCACAACTTTTTCACAATATCTAAATTATCGTCAGAATTAAATGTTTGTTCTTTCAAAAATGCGATGTCGTGAGAATTATTAATAACTAAGAAAGTACTTTCTTCTGGATAATTCGATGGTTTTGTCAGACCTACGACTGGGGAAACCGAATCCAAATCAGATTTGACAATATTAATAGTGTCAACATTGTTACTAACATTTGAATCATCCTTTTTTGGTTTTTTGGTTTTTTTTGAAATGGTTCAATAAAATATTTTGCGCACGTTTATCAGCCATAATTTGAAGCACATATCCAAAAAACAAAATAAAATCTTTAACAAATTTAACTTTAACTTAATTTCAATGTTATTGAAGAATTTACGTACGGTAAGGTTACTCTTCAGAGATGGAAAGAAGTTTCAAGTTCAAGACATGCTTTTCAACAAACTCGTATTCTGTGCTATTTTGCATTGAGTTTGTTGAAAAGCATGTCTTGAACTTGAAACTTCTTTCCATCTCTGAAGAGTAACCTTACCGTACATAAATTCTTCAATAACATGAAGAATTTACTACCTATAACTGAGCATCTGCAATGATTCGCAAATATATGATACCCGTGATCCTCTCTGGCCCGTCTCGGACAGCGTTTCTCACCCTTTCTAAGCTCAAGGACAAGTAAAATGCCTAAAACAATTCTATGGACCACTAAGTTATGTAATTTTTTTAAAAACGTATGTGGGGGATTACCACCATTTGGGAAAAACTGTGCCGTTTATAACATAATAAATCTAAAAGCATGTTTTGAATATATATAGAAACATAATTATCTTGGAAGTAAATGAGTAAAAGTGTATCATCGTCGAACAAAGTTTTAATTTTTATTAAACAAATGAATAATACGATATAATTATTTACTATTTACTTTTAATAAGATGTATGAGCTTCTCGGCAGAGTTGCTGGATATCTGGCTCAATATCGATCGCTCAACTTCAGTCGAAGATCGGCACACACACACACTAAGACGAATTCTGTATTTTGTTTTTATTTGAAGGAGCGATGAAAATCCTTTCTCGCAAAGATAGGGTGTAGAAAACTGCATGACGATTTTCGATGCTTCATCAGATAATTAGGTAAATGCACTTCTCCGTGAAGGTGAGATCCAGAATCGAGCCAAACCACGATAACGGAATTGCATTTTAAGCCCACTGTCACTTGAAAGCACAATTAGCTGTTCTTTTTTCGATAACGAAAGGTCGTTCTCATGACTGCAACCCTGAAATGGATCGCGAACCCACAGAAATTTCTTATAAAAGTTATTCGGAAAATATGTTTCCAAATTCTGTTTCAGAGTTTTGAGGTGGACACAAATGCTTTCCCAGTGGTTAAATTCTAAACTAATAAGTATCGGGGTCCTATACAAAAGAACCAATTGTATTTACCTTTTCAATACTATCCGGGGGAAGCTCTAAACCTCCCTGTCCCTTTCATCACGCGTTCGTAACCAGGCTACTGTTGATACTGATTTATATACACATTCAAAACTGTAAACAATTGTTGAATAATATGTTGCACCAGCAAATACAGTATCTAACTAAAAACTATTGTTAATAATTAGAAGTGTGCGAGTTCGCCTGTCCCAAAGCAGCAATAAAGTTCAATCGAAGGTGTTAAAAATAGTGAACGTGTTAAAACTTAGAAATATATATATATATATATAGGGAATGCGTTATGGCAGTTTCACATGTCAGATTTGAAATGTGATCACATGGACAACACATGTTCATTTCAAATCTGACAAATCAGCATGGCAAAGTGGAAGCAATAAAACCATATTGTTGTTCATTTAATCCATCTTTTATTGCTCGTCCTGCCGCTACAAATTAAAAGATTGACAGAATGTTCATGGAATGAACATTCTGGCACTATTTCTGTTTCCATAAACAATTTGCCGCTATTTTTATTTTATTTTTTATGTATCCATTTTATTTCAATAATTTTTACTTATTCAATTTTAATTTGTTTTGTTTGGATAATTAAAATATATAGATTTATTTGGTTAATTTAAGCCTGCCTGTGGACCACCTGTCCCATCGTTGTGGACCACAGGTAGAGAAACACTGCTATAGGGTACTCCCACCTTATGTGACCGCTAATTCATAAGTAGTATAGAAATAGAAGACAGACACAACATAAATAAAAAAAAAATGAATTTTAATTAGGAAAAGTATTTTGTAAAATTTTTCAGTGTATTTTAACTTTTTCTTTTGGGGGGTGCCAGGGCCCCTTGGCCACCTCCCTAGGTGCGCCACTGCTGTTGCCAATACTGAAATGACTACAAATTTTTATATTTATAAAATATATCCACTCCCCTATAAGGGAATAAAATAAGTCAGCTGATTTGATTCGAAACTGAAATAACTGATTTAAATTTTTGTAAGGATTTCAGATGCGAAATTTGAGTAAAATCCATATAGCCAGAGGCCTACAAGTTGTGTACGAAAGGACTGACCGACAAATCTAGTCATACTCACGCATTTTGTGAAATGCACCTGAAAACAAAGACGCACCTAGGCGTCCGAAACTTTTTTTCAATACAGCTTTGTAAAATCCAGAGTATGTTTCACAGAACTATATTTATGAATGTTCTGCTTTATGGTCATTTATGATGCAAAGCAAACTGAATACGACTATACAGTATATAGGTGACAACCAGCTTATAAAATAGAATTTTTTTTTGAAGTTTCGCTCTTCATTTCCACCAGGTGATCGCATTCGTTGACCGCTTTATTTGTGTTTACATGCGAGAGCTCTCTGTAAGCCCGTTCACGTGCTTTTGTGCTTGATAATTTTCTTCGTTTATTATGTTGTATTAAATAACTTTTATTTTTTGTTTTTGCTTTTTATTCCTGTAGTTGTTAATGAAGAAAGTAGGATATTAGTTGCGTAGAATTCATATTTGCATCATATATATAAACATTTTCTTCAAATCAGTATTTTAATTGGCCATGACTTAATAAAGTTAACATTTGTTATTAAAATGGAGTTAATCTTTCGGTTTGCGTGACACACACACACATGGTAATGTCGGGCATCGAATGTAATCATCGCGTGTACTATTTGTCTTAATGACGATGAAAATGAAGAGATGATTGCTCTATCCCGCAATTGGACAGAGGTTGTTGGAGTCGTTAATATTAAGCGAAGGACAATTGTGGGTGTAAATGATGAATTTCATAAACCCTGCTCAGCGAATAGCGTTGCACATCAAAGAAAAAAAAAGAGTAAGAGCTTATGGTTTTCAAGGAGTTCAACAGTTTGTTTCAGTATGGCTCTTAAACCCAGAACTAAACTTATATGTATTTCTCTGTGTCTGGTACGTAAGCTGCAGTTGTTGTTTTTAATGTTATAGCATTTTGGTTTATGACAGAAACTTTGACCTCTTGTAATTTTTATCGCAAATTAATATATGTGCAACTTTAACCCGGTGGAGAGACTGCGGTTGTTAGACTTCCCTGCTAACAGCATGTGTTGAGTTGATGAGTGCTTTCATTAGTTTCCTCGAAAAAAATTTTGGTGTATTTCTCTCGGCTACTCTTTCATCTATTATAGGGATTTTACGATAACATTTCGGATGCCGCTTCAAATATATACTTAAAGGTAGGGATAAATGTCGATCAGATACGGTTAGCGATATTTTGTTTTCGATTCGTAATCTACCAAAATATCTTACCTTGCTTAAAGTTCTCAGCTAGCGGGGAAGTGCCTTTCTTATGGTGATATGATGTCTAGTTTTAATAAACACCTTAGGTACTTTAATTTTGTATTTGTTAAAAAATAAATAAAAATAATACGACTCTCTACTTGTTGCTTTTTTTTGAAAATATTTTCTTAAAAATTTTGGTTAGCAAATAAAACCAATTATTATGAAGCGAAAGAAATCTTCAAGTTCCCAGTTTAATAAAACTGGAAACTTGTGTAGTAGAAATAGTTATTGCAAAAGACCCACACTAATCATTACTTCCACCCACCATCTGTTGGAAATTTTTTTCTGCATCTGTCCTATAAACTTGATGATGGGTTTGTGAAGGGCAGGTCTTGTTTTGGCAATTACTTATATTTATGATAAGGTGATGAACATGTTGGATATGGGAGAATCATATACAGTGATATTCTTGGACTTTGCAAAAGCATTTGATAGATTATCACATGATAAGTTGGTATACAAGGTGCAGAGGATAGGAATAGATAGTATATTGGTTAGATGAATCGGAGATTGACTCTCTGAACGACACCAGCAAGTTGTATATGATGAACCAGTAAGATGCTTTGGATTTGTGTTCTTTGGTCCCCATTGTTTAACTTATTTGTTAATATTTCATGTGGATTGACTGGGGATATCTTCAAATGTTTGCTTATGATGCAAAGTTAGGTAGAATTATCAGGAATAGTGCTGATATTACTTTTCTACAGGAAGATTTGAATCAACTTTTAGCTTGGACAAATGAGTGGAGTTGCAGTTTTAATATTATTAAATGCAAGGTGTTACATTTGGGGATACAGAAATATAAGGCTATGTTCTATATTGGTGAAGCTGTATTTCAGGAAGTGGATGAGATTCAGGATCTTGGAATGATAGTAGACAGTAGGCTGAAGTTCTGAGGGCACATCGCTAGTGTTGCAAAGACTGCACATTGCACTAGCATGATAAAGAAGGCAAAACTGGAATATGAGAAGCGATTGGCCATGAGATCCAAAGAAAATCCTAAGGAATTTTTTTGCTATGTGGCCAGTTGGAGGAGAAATGATGGAAGAATGACATTGTTGGATAAAAATGGGAAAATAGAGTGACTGATGCAAAGAACATAGTGCAGTTGTTCAACGAACACTTTATTGGGATATTTCATCCTGGAGAAGTAGATTTTAATATTAAATGCATAGGGAAGTTCAAGGTATGGGAGCATGAAGAGAGTGTGCTTCAAATATTGAGTATTCTGGATGTCAATAAATCAATGAGGCTGATGAGATTTCGCCACTGGTTTTGAGAGAATGTGCTAAAGAACTGACAGATCCATTGACTTGGGTTTTCAATGAAAGTCTGCCTATGGGAAAGGTAGAGTGGAAGAGGGTAAGATAGTGCCATTGCATAAGGGTGGTAGCAGATGTCAAACTATAGACCAGTTTGTATTTCATCAATAGTTGTTAAGATCTTGGAGAAATTATTGAGGGATCATATACAGCACTGAGCAGATGAGGGTAATGTTATCTGTAAGAGTCAACATGGATTTGTTAAGGGGTTCTCTTGTTTTAGTAATATGATTGCCTTTTATAATAAAGTGACAAGCAGTCGATGAGGAAAAGGCATATTCTGCATGCCAGGATACATGTGATAAGCTGATATTTAAGTTGCATCACATGGGTTTAGATGTCAGGTTAGTGAACTGGATTTGGGATTGGCTATCTGATAGGTATCAGAGAGTTGTGCATGGGAGGGGGGGGGGGAGAGCAGGATCAAGGAGGCAGAAGGTTACAAGTGGAGTCTGACAGGGCTCAGTACTGGGATCTGTATTGTTTAACCTTTATATCAATGACACTTGTCAAGGATTGCAGGGGAATATTCAGTTGTTTGCAGATGATGTGAAGTTGAGAAGGGTGGTAATAGTGCAGACATGGTCGCCCTCTTTGGGTGATTAAGTTGAGAAGGGTGGTAATAGTGCAGACATGGTCGCCCTCTTTGGGTGATTAGTAATAGTGCAGATGTGGTAACGCTGCAAGAGGATTTGAATAAACTGGACAGATGGGAAAATGAATGGGGATATCATTTTAATTCAGCTAAATGTAAAGTCTTGAAGTTTGGGATATGTTGATGGGATTCTGCATACTCTGTTGGAGGAAGTGGGGGAGGCTAGGGAACTGGGGATGATGATGATGATTGATAGAAACCTGAAATTCAGGGAAAATGTTGCAAAGGTGGTGAAGGTAACCCAGAGATTTGCTGCAATACTGAGAAGGATGTTGATCTTCAGAGATAAATGGTCATTCTGTTGTATAGAGCTCTCCAGCATGATGGGTACAGATAGCAAAGATGGTATCAGGCTTGTATAATGTTAGGTATGGAGATAGGCTGAGAGAATGTGGACTGCAGAGTTTCTTAGATAGAAAGAGAGGTGATATGATTGAGACTTTTAAACTGTTGAGAGGTAGTTACAGGGTTGACACTGGGGAGTTCTTTCATTTTGTTGAACAGGGAAAGGAGTGAGGATAAGGGCTATCCCTAGAAGTTGCGAAAGGAAGTTGTAAGTAAAAGGGTAAGGAGTGGTTGAACCTTGGAATGCATTGCCTTATAGAGTGGTGAGACACGATTGGTCAATTAGTTCAAGGAATAGTATGATGGACTGTGTTTTCTGGGGTGGGCTTCTCATGATGAGTCTTGTGACTCCATGGAGTTCCTGAATAATAATAATAATAATCATGCTCTATGTAACAACTTTGCTGGCTAGTTGGCCAAGTTATTAGCATAACTGTTCTTCATTAATTGTGAAAGGGCTTTTATGACTAAAAATCTAAAGAATAAACAAGGATATTTTATTAATCATTTTAGAAGCTTATGACTGACCAGTTTTGTTCACACTAAAAACCTTGTGGCTTCATCAAGGTTTATAATAAGTACAAACAATTTAAAAACAGATAAATGTATCTAAATGCTGAAAATCTGTTATAAAAAATGACAGTCATTTCCAGTATTCGCAGTCATTTTATCTATTTTTATCCCTTGAGTATGAATAAAAATACAAAAAATGTATAAAATTAATAAAAATAGAAAAAAAAAATCCTTAGCCAGCCCACCCTATTAATTTACTATGTGTTCACAACCTTTCATGGGTGGGAGTCGCATAAAAATTATATGGTACCATTCCTCTCTGTCTTTTTTGACACAATTTAAGGGAGTTTTGAAGGTTTGAAAAATTAACTGATCTGAACAAAAATGATTGCCTGTAAATCATCGCTTGAAATAGCATATGGATCTATCTGGTCATTGGAATGAGATATTTGGTTGGGTATTGCTGCAGTCCAGGGAATATGGAGGGTGGAGACCAAGATATGTATAGGCAACTTGGTTCAGTAAATAAGTGAAGGGTGATTATTATGGGTGATTTCAATTACGGCAATATTGATTGGAATGGAGAGATAGTGTCAGGGAATAAGGAAATGAATTTCTCAAGTTCTTAAGTGACAACAATCTTAGGCTGTGTGTAACGAAGAGCACATAAGGGTTAAGACTCTTCAATTTGGTTATATCATCAGAGGATGTTATCATGAATGGAGTGTCTAATCTTGCAGTTGGTGAGAGTGACTGTGAAATGATTACCTGAGTTGTAGCCAGATGTATGAGAATTATATGAGAATTTCTGTGAAGAAAGATATATGTGGAACTACAATGCAGTGATTATGAAAAAGTGTAGGAGACAGCTGGGAACTATAGCATGGAAAGAGGAGTTGAGTAGAAAGGAGACAGATATTCGGGCATTGATCAAGAGTTATTTAACAGCAGCAGTGTCTGAGTGTATTCAGAAGGTGAAAAGGCTAAATACAATAGGAGCAAAATGGATGAATGAAGAGATTAAGCATGAAATCTTGAAGAAGTCACTTTAGAGGCAATACAAGATGAATGTCCATAATAATCAGTTGAATGATGGGTACAAAGAGTAGACAATGAAGGTGACTCAGTTGGTAAAGACAGCAGAAGTGCAGTATGAGAAGAAATTAACAAGTTCTTTCAATATGTAGCAAGTAGAAGAAAAAATATCAACTGTGGAAGAATGGTGCTAGTTGATGACACTGGCAAATTTGTAACTGATGATTTTGCTCCTATTGAGGACGTATAGAAAGCCATGTAGAAACTGTGAAAATTTTGTAAGGTAAGATGTCCAGAGAGCTTACGGGAATACACTCCCCAATATTCACGAACTGCCTTGATGTGGATCACTTAAAAGACATAGGTGCCACCCAAGCATTTATATATTTGCCTTTTATTAGTCCATTTTGATATGGTTTCACTGTGCTGACAGCTGTTTAGAACTTGTTGATTCTCTTCAGAGACCAAGCAGAAACCTTAAGAGAGTAAAAACTCTCTTTCAGTACTAAGGAACTTGAAATGTCAGAGAAATGTATTTTTTGTAAGTGAACTCTCAGTTGATTGACAAATACATTTCTTTCCCTAGTACTGAATGAGAGTTTTTGCTCTTAATGTTTCTGCCTAGTCTCTGAAAGAATCATCCAGTTCTAAACAGCTGTCAGGCCAGTGAAACCTTATCAAAATGTACTAATAAAAGGCAAATATAGATGTTTGGGCAGCACCTATGTCTTTTAAGTAGTCCATGCTAAAGCAATTCGTTGGAGAATTTATTCCGCTTGCCTTACGAAACTTTCATAATTTCTACATTTGACTGTGAAATAATGCTGGATCTAATATCCACTTTGCCTATGTAATTTTGCATTTGCCGAACTGAAGCCTTTTGTCTCTTTAATTTAGTAATTAAGTGAACAGTTTATCAGTGTATTTCATCCTCATAAAGCAGAAATTGTTAGAACCTGGAGTGTAGAGGAGGAGTGAGCAGGAGGTATATGAAGAATTAAGTAATCTTGATGTTAATATGGCAGTAGGACTTCATAATATATCACTTTGTCATTAAAGAATGCTCTAGAGAATTAATGCACCTTTGGCACACCTGTTTAACATGAGTCTTGCAACAAGGCGAGTCCCAAAGGAATGGAAGGTGTGAAAAATTGTTCCACTTCAGAAAGGTGGGTGGGGATAAGACAGAGGCTACAAATTATAGGCTACTCTCTGTTTGGAATTGTCATTTGTGAATCCTAGTCCTCATCAACTTTTCTAACACTACAACTCCAGACAGAGAGTAGCCTATAATTTGTAAAGTATTAGAAAAGTTGATGAGAACTAGTATTCACAAATGGGTTGATAACAGCAGTATTCTTTATGATGGTCAGCATATTTTGTTAGGAAGAGGTCATGCTTTATCATTCTGTTTACTTACATATTACAAGAAAGTGACAAATTCACTTGATAAAGGAGATACATATACAATAATTATTATTATTATTATTTTTTTAAAATAACGAAACCTGTGGTGTGATCATAATTAAAAGAAACGCGCATTAACCACAGTGAAAATTATTTAGTTGTAAATATTTCATCCTAAGTATCTTAGGACATCATCAGTACAGTAGTTTAAAACAATAATAGGAATAACATACAGTTAGGGTGCATGATTACAATACAATCTCATTAAACGCGCACAATGTGTTTCAGAAGTAAAAAAAAAAAAAAGAAATTAATTATTTAACACATTAAATTGTCATACAAAATTGTATGACAATTTCCCATACTTTAAGAATAGTAAGAACTTCGTTGCGGTTTAAGTTTGGTCTGTGTAGTAGGGCTTCAGAACTTGGTTTGGATTTTCAATTCCGTGTTGAGAGAGGCCAGATTTCTGCAGTTTAAAAAGACAAATGTGGTCTTGATGTTCCGAGATGCGTTTCTGAACAGACCTACCTGTCTGTCCAAAGTAAGACAATTTGCATGAGCATGGAATCTCATAAATGCCAGGCAACATCAAAGGTGAGAGTTTGTCCTTAGGAGAAGGTAACAAGTTGTAAATTTGGTTGATAGTTTTGTAAATAGTGGCAAAATTGTATTTCTTCATAATTTTAGAAAGACGTTCGGAGATGCCTTTGACATAAGGTATGGGAATCCTATGGACTTCTTCCTGTCTGGTTCGATGTGTGGAGAAGTGACGTTTATACAAAGAAAGTTCTGAAGCCCTACTACACAGACCAAACTTAAACTGCAACGGCATTCTTACTTCTTACTATTCCTAAAGTATGGGAAATTGTCTTACAAAATTGTGTTAATTAATTAATTTTTTTTTTTTTTTTACTTCTGTAACACGTTACGCATTTAATGAGATTCTATTGTAGTCATGTGCCCTAACTGTATGTTATTCCTATTATTGTTTTAAACTACTGTACTGATGACGTCCTAAGATACTTAGGATGAAATATTTACAATCAAATAATTTTCACTGTGTTTAATACGTGTGTTTCTTTTAATTTTATACAATAATATACTTGGAGAGGGGATGTGATTGAGACATATAAGTTGGTGAAATGTTACCAGATTAATATGGAGGAAATTTTTCATAGAGGTAGACAAGGGGAGAACAAGAGACCCTCCTTGGAAGCTATATAAGAATAGCATGAACAGAGGAGTGGGAAGCAGGTTCTCTGCATGGAGTGCTTGAGTGCCTGATAGTGTAGGAATGAATGGGTTTAAGAAGGCATGGTTTGATGATGTTTTTGCATGAGAGAATATGGACCTCTTGCAATGAGTATTTTGAATCCATGGAGGTCAGACATTAATAATAATCTAAATGACTGTTTACCAAATTATGAGAGTTATCACCTTTGCGACTTTTGTAGTGGCAAAATCCACTTTAACCATACTTATATAGTTGCATCACTTGGAGGATTTGAACAGTGTTCTTTTTTTTATTTTATTTTATTTTATGAGACATGTGGAAGTAACATAATAAAAAAAAATGATTATTATTTTAATTTAAACTAGTTCTTTTTATCAAATTAGTACCTTGAAAATTATCTCAAATACTGAATTGAAATGTGTAGTAAACTACACATTTAATATTTTTAATAATAATAATAATAATATTATTATTATTATTTTAATTTAAACTAGTGATTTTTGCCAAATTAGTACCTTGGAAATTATTTCAATTACTGAATTGAAATGTGTAGGAAACAACCCATTTATTAATTTTTTTCTATAATGTCCCTTCCATAAGTGTCATTAAAAAAAAAAAAAAAACACTGCTCAAATCCTCTACATCAGTGTTTCCCAAACTGTGGTCCCTGGGGGTCTGCAAGTAATTCAAAGGGGGTCCCCGAGATAGCTTATTTTCATTAAACTTTATCTTATCATGTTGCTCACACCTGTTGTTCACACCTGGCCTAATTGATATGTTCATATTCTTCCAAATATCTCCATTTATAATACAGTATTGCATTGTCATAAATGATAACATTTAGTGTTGTAAAATTATAATTTATTACTTCAACTTTATGATATGTAAAATATAAAAAATTTCCATGTTGGATTTTATGAGGGCCGCGGTGAATTAACATTCACTACAGGGGGTCCGCGACATCAAAAAGGTTGGGAAACACTGCTCTAGATGATGCAACTCTATGAGCATGGTTAAAGTGAAAAATAACTACTTTAAATTAAAATGATATATTAATAATACTTTTTTTTATTTTTTATTATTTTCTTAAACACAGTTTATTATCTTTCAAAGAAGTTACATGAGTGTAGGGTACATTTTGCTACATGTTATTAAAATTATTATGATTAGGACAATGTAATATTATAATTAATGTCAAAATTAATAGTAATCCTAACAAAAACAATTTACAGTTTTACATTAAAACAGTTAAACAGCTATTTTTGCATTTTGTCATTTACATTTTAATTTTAGAGTTTAAATTTTTATTCATAATTCACATTAACAATTACTTTTTTATTAACATGCAGTAGATAATGCTAAATGCATTCATTTCACTTTTCACAATAATAATTAAAATAAAAAATTGACAGCCACAATGAACCAATGAAACTTTACAATTTCTCTTTTTTTTTATTTGACAAAGTGTTATCTTTATCATGCAGCTGTTTGCATTTTGACTATTCACATATTATATTCTTGGTTTAGTACAGAATGTTATATCACAATAACAACAATAATAATAATAAATATCATCCTTGTTATTATCGGTTAAGGTATTGTGACTTTGAAGTTAATTGTAGTGATTGGCTAATGATAATTGGATAATAATAATAATAATAATAATAATAATAATAATAATATTATTATTATTATATAGGCACCTCCATGGTGTATGAAGACTCATTGTGGGAAACCCGATCTGTCTTCACAATCTATCATACCTCTTCTTGCATCCATTAACAGACATAGCACTCACAACCGACTCCGGCAACCCATTCCACTCATTCACAACAATCCAAAATTCTAGTCTTCATACCCCTATTAACCACACTTTTATTCAACTTCCAGGGATGATCCCTTGTTCTGGTTTCTCTAGCCAAGTGCCGAAACATTTCGCCTGCATTTATCCTACAAACCCTTTAAGCAACTTAAATTTCTATCATATCCCCTCTTTTTCTCCTATCAACCAACTTTTTCGGTCTCTCATAAGGAACATTTCACAGGCCACTGTGAAACATGCTTTTCATCTTGGTAACTTGCCGCTGAATCCTTTGTACCTCTTCCTCATTCCCGAGAAACCCAGAAGACCAGACTTGAGCACAGCAATCCAGACAAGGACATATCAAGCCCTTATTCCTCTTTATAACTTAGCCAAATAATCGTATGGGCTACCTTAGCAACCTTAGCATTATGTCCTCTAAACATTAGCTCTATGTCTACCACCACTCCTAAATCTCTAGCTTTATATATTTCTTGGAGTACAGTGCCATCAATATGATGCATGACTTGTAATCTATTTTTCTCAAAATGCATAACTTTATATTTCTCTACATTAAACTGATACCAATCCTCTTTTGTCTATACTTGACAACCTATTTAAATTTATCCTGCAATCTCTTCATGTCACCTTGATTAACTATTACTCTACCTAATTTTTCATCATCTGTAAACAACTGAATATTTCCTTTCAGTTTATTTCCTATATCATTTATGTACAAAAAATTGTCCCAGCACTGAACCTTGTGGCACACTAGTCACTTGTTTTTTGCCTCGATTCTGCCTCCTCCATATACCACTTTTTGATATCTATTCAGCAGCCACCCTCTTATCTGCTTAACCAGTGTTATGTCCATCCCTATTTGTTCTAATTTGTATAACAGAGTTCCATGTGGTATTTTGTTAGATGCCTTTGCGAAATCATCGTTCAGCCATTTCCTTTATCCAACTCAGCTGTTACTTTATTATAAAAAGTTAGTAAATTAGTGAGGCATGATTGACACTCCACAAAGCATGTTGACTTTATACAGTATTATATTTTTATCAACCCATTCTTGAATTCTCTTTTTTGACCAATTTTTGTAGTACTTTTACCTTTTCTTTCTTTCTTTCTTAATCCTCTTCTTTTACCTTTTATGGTGTCAAGGTAAGTATTCTTGCAGCTGCAACCGTACTTGAGGATAAGGCCCTATTGTCTCAGTACTTTTACCACCACCTATAATTTGCTACTGCAGTCTTAGAACCTCATTTATGCAAGGGAATTATTTTGTCTTCTTTCCACTCCCTTGGAACTTTTACCAGAGCTGAGACTTAAAGAGCCTACTCAAAGGCATTGGCAGTTCCCTTGCACATTCTCGCAAAACCTGGCTGATATCGCATCTAATTCCACAGCTCTGTTTACATTGAGATGCTGCAATATCCTAAGAACCTCCAATTCATCTGCCTCTGTTCTTATATCAGTGTTTGTCATATGTTAAAGCAGTAACTTCACTAGGATGATATACCTTGCAAAGTGGTCACTCAGTAACTCAACTATTTTATAATTGCTTCTGTCTCCTCGTGACCATCATCATTCATAAATGTTAATCTTCCATAGTCATTCTTCCTCTTACTTGTCATAAAACGAAAGAACTCTCTGGGATTTCGTTTGGCCTGCTTGGCTAGATTCTTCTCATAATTTGATTTTGCCTTCCTTGCCATGCTGGTCACCTTTCTTTCCCAAGCCTTGTACTATTCATGAGTTTGCTGGTCATCCTTCTCTTTAGATACCCTCCACAGCATTTTCTTCGTCTGCAGTTTTTACTTAATGATATTACTCAACTATCTACTCCTATCTGATTAATCCTCCTTACTTAGGTATTCAATTTAATATTGCTTATTCTAGATGACCCTTAACTATATCCCATGACTACTAACATTCTTACCCTGCAGCATTTTATGTCTAAGCTTGTCATAATCACCTGCCTTGTAGCTACACATATACTCCTTGACAGAATATTCCTCATGTTTTACAATCTTCCAAGTCAAGACTCCATGGTCACTTTCACCAATTGCAGGTTATGTGCTCACCTTGGTTATAGATAGCTGTTCTGATCCATTGACCAGGTCTAGTACTCTCCCATATCTAGTCCCCTCCATCACATGCTACCTTAAGTAATTATCTCTTAGTAGGTGTATAAATTGTACTTCCTTCCTTCCTGCCATGTGATCTTTTATCCTTCCAGTCTATATCTCCATAGTTGAAGTCCCTTGTAATAATCACTCGACCTGTACTCATTGTACTAATTTGGTGATGCATGTCTTCCTGATCATCTGTTGAACTCCCTCGATAGCAACAACCAGCTGTATATTTTGTCTTACTCCTTGGCTAATGCATAACAGTTTTAGCCATGGTCCTTCTCAAATAACTGATATGTTGTTTGTATTATTCTCCTCAGAATATTACTAACTTTAGTTACAAAAATTGTCCTTGGTCCACTGGTATTCGATCTATACATTAATGACTTTGGGAAGGATTTGACAGTGACATGCAACTATTTGCTAATGATGCAATGATAGGCAGCATAATCAGAAATATGGTTGTTATGCAGTACTTATGGAATTATTGGTATATGCTGGAATTGTGGGCATGGGAAAATTAATGTCAGTTCAATATTAGTAAATGTAAAGTCATGTACTTTGGCATGATTAGATATTCAATGTTGTATTGCATTGGTGGGATTATGCTAGAATAAACTGATTGAGCTAGTAATCTTGAAATGCTAGTAGATAGGAAGTTGAAGTTCAGGAGCCATATAGCAAAGATTGCAAATACAACTCAAAAGATAATTGCAATGCTGAAATGAACTTGACATGTAAATATAAGAATGTCATTTTGCCTTTTACAAGGTCTTGATAAGACCTTGCTTGGACTATTGTGTGCAAGCCTGGTCTCATGGTTTCCATTGTGATTCCAATATTACAGATGATATCAGGATTGTGGAATTATTGTTTTTGAAGACACATTGAAAATTTGTAGATCGCAGACTCTAGCGAGTCGGAGAAAGATCGGTGATATGATTGAGACTTGGGAACTTCTGAAAGGGTCATACAGGATTTCAATTGATGGAATTTTTCATTTTACGGAGGGTGGGGAAAAGGACAAAAGTGCATCCTTGGAAGCTGAGAATGAATGCTTTAAGAAGGAGGTGAGATCTAGATTTTTCTCTCATAGAGTGGCGCATGTTGCCATTGGATGTTGCATATGCAAGCAGTGTAAATAAATTCAAGAACAAGTATGATAGCTGATATGTGTAGTATATTCCCTCCCTTGATGAGTCTCTGGCTCCCTGGAGGTCTCTCTTAATAATAATAATAATAAAGAAATTTGATTACATACATAAACCTGTAATATTCTTGTTATTGCTTCTTTAATGTATGCTCTGAAAACTGAGTTTTTTTTTTTTAATATATATTTATACAGGTTATTGCCATTATAAGCTTGATCATCACAATTGTATATGCATCATCTGGCAGTCGTAAAGAAAGCTGTGTCAAGTTTGACAATGAAAGAACATGCTACACTTCCAAATCTAAACCATATAGATTTTATGGTACCAAAACAGTTTATGATGAGGTGAAAGGAAAGAATCATAAAGAGGTCAAATACCCAGGTTAGTACATGTTGTTATTCATAATCATTTTTATTTATGATTTGACTATGACTGTCTTTTAAAAGCAAAATAATAATGTGATTATTGTATACAGATCTCAATGGTTGTTAAGGTATGGCAATCCTCTCATGATCAGCCTAGCTCAACTAGCTAATGACATGTTCGTGGCACATTCTTCAACACATAAATAACTACTTTATCCCAAGATAACATCCTCACCTCACTAGATGCAACTTCATTATGCACTAACATGGACGTCCCCAGAACATTAGATATTGTACACACACTACTTACAGAGGACCACACCCTACACACACGCACAAAATGAACACCAAATGACATCATTAACTTGATCAAACTCACAATAACCACCAACTTCTTTAAGTTCAACAACTCTATATATATATTCAAATTTTTGGTCTCCCAATGGGCCAAAACATCAGTGGACAACTAGCAGAATTATTCCTGGCACACACAGAATCACTTCTACTCCCCCCCCCCCCCTGCATCACCTTTTATGGCAGATACGTAGACGATATTCTATGCATTGGTAAACCCCCACACATCATTGCCTTACAAACATCCCTCAACGATTATAGCAACAGACTAAAATTCACCATGGAAACAGAACAAATCCATCAATTTCCTAAACCTGACATTAATCAGAACCAACAACAAAATAGCTACGAAGATATTCCACAAACCCACACATATCAGAAACTACCTCCATTTCAATTCATGCCACCCATATTCCATTAAAAAATCAGTCATCCTATCACAATTTATCAATGCTTACAAATTCTCAACCAACAGTAATTATCTTAACATGGAATTAAAGTATTTAACACAGGCTTTTAAAAATTGCAACTATCCCACACATCTAATAAATTACACAAACAGTATGGTAAAAACCCATCATAACAAATCAACCAAAACAGACTTCCTTACACGTATGGTCATCAAATTGCCATACATCCAAAACACATACAAAGCCTACAAATACATTTTCAAACACACGGACTAGTATTCACTACGAACCAAAAATTAGCAACTCTCCTAAAACTCACTAAATCTCTCACACACAAAGAAATATTCGAACACCACAACATAGTCTACAAATTTCATTGTCAAAAAGACTGTGACATCACCTACACTGGCTCTACCTTAGGTCTTTATGGACTGGACTACAAGAGCATTTCTGGGATTGCAACATCCCCATTCCAGAACATCTAAACACAAAAAAACATCGCAACATCAAAAAGAAAAAAATACAGAGTACAGGGAAGACAGAAATTGCAGCTCACACCCTTGAACTGAAACATATCCCGCAAATCGACAAGGCCATAATCATAGACAAACAAGACAACGAAACAATGCTTAGAATATCCGAAACAATTGCCATAAAATGCGATGATAACTCAATCAATGTCCACCGACCCTACCTAATTTCTGAATGTTGGACGACCCACACCTTACAAATCAGGCTATGCCTCCGGCCATTTAGCGACAACAAATGCCCTTATTTGGCAGATTCAACTTGAAGTCATGACATAGTCCTACACTCATTCCGAAAATGTTCCGATGATGGTCAGTCAACCGAAACGGTTCACACCCCATTAACGTTCTCCCCTGCCCCAGTTTTCCTATAAGTAAACCCCCCCCCCCCAAAAAAATGCCCTTAAAAATAATATATATATATATATATTATTAAAATAAACCCGGGTTTCCAAATTATTCTTCCCGTGGCAACCCCCCCCCCCCCAAAATGCTCCCTTCCCCCTTGTTATAAACAACCTTCAGCAGGAACATGGAATTTGAAGACATCCTCGTATCAAAACAAGGTATGTACAAAATTTTTCCTCCCCTTTTATTCTGCTATAATTGCCTTCAATACTCACCCATAATGCCCTAAAAATATATATATATAAATTTTTTGAGTAAAAATAGCCAGTGTATTTAAAATAGGGGACACTCCTAAACAAAAACAGGTTATAATAGCCATAATAATAATAATGCATCTACTTTCCACTGCTTCCTTGTTCACCATATATTTCTTTTTCTTTCTAATTTTCATAATTGGCCTCTTCTTTGTTTTTTCTCTCTGCACTCTATGAATAATTCTTTCTGTATTAATTTTGTAAAATCCCATCAACTAAAATCTCTATTACCCTTTCCTCCCAAGTTCTTCAATTTATATTTACCAGCCTTTCTTTATGACCAACATTTTAACGCCTTGGTAATGTTTGTCATATGTAGTTTCCTAAGCACAGTGGAAATCATAGGACCAAATTTGGGTGCAGAATCTGTGTAATCTTGTAAATACCTTTTTTTTAAAAAAAATTTTTTTTTTTATGGTGCTATAAATCCTCTTTATTATTATTATTATTCATGACACCTCCAAGGAGTCCTAAAACTCATCGTGTGAGGACACCTACTGTACAACTCTCCATCTCCACTACTACACAGAACCTCTACTACCAATCACCTACATCAACGCCATTTACTGCCCACAACCACCACCACTACAGCTAGTATTTTTTTTGTCTGTAAATTGCATGTGTTCTGAAGGGCTGAATCTGGGTGCAGAATCTGTGTAATCTTGTAAATGCCTTTTTTAAAAAAAAAAATTTTTTTATGGTGCTATAAATCCACTTTATTATTATTATTATTTGTGACACCTCCAAGGAGTCCGAAAACTCATCGCGTGAGGACACCTACTGTACAACTCTCCGTCTCCACTACTACACAGAACCTCTACTACCAATCACCTACATCAACGCGATGTACTGCCCACAGCCACCACCACCACAGCTGGTATTTTTTGTCTGTAAATTGCATGTGTTCTGAAGGGCCGATTTGTCTGTATGCGGGATGAAAAACCCGAGTTTCCGGGAGAAAAAACCCTGCTGCCTCCATGTGAGATCGGCTAACTCACCTTCAATTGAAAAAGTCCATATAAAAATTCCTCCCATCATGACAGAATCGAACTTAGGCCTTTTCTAATTGAAGGGCGCAACGTACCGTCGTTCTTCCAATTGCGCTACTGAGGCGCTAAATACTCTTTATCTCTACTTTTCAGTGAGATTGCAAAAGTGTAATGACATATGCAGTATTACACTTCTACAGTCTGAAATACAAAATGTTGCATTTCGCAAGATTTTTCACAAGGTCTTTTTACAATCCATCCATGTATGTTTAAATCTTTTCAAGGAGATGACATTAGCTACTCATAACTCCTCAGTTTTTCATCATCAGAAAAATGATGGGATATTTCATATAAAACTGCATACAGTATCATTATCAAATAAATTGAACTGTAGTGATGGTCCAGGAACAGAATTCCAATGCACACAACTGAATTACTTTTCTGGGATTTTTCTCACCCAACACAACTTCTTGGTACCTATCAGACAACCAATCTGTTCTCTCTATCTCCCACAAAATGTGCACTCACTTTTGATGTAGCAGTTTGTAGAAAGTTTTTCCACTTATAAATTAAATTAAACTTGATAAGAAAATTATATTCTTGTTTATTCAGTTGTCAAGAAATTATATTCAAGGATATAATGTTTTGGCAAGTTTAATCAATATGGCAGTTTGTTAGCTGTCTTTTCAAAATCTTAAACTATCACTGTATGAATTTTCCTTATCCAGCACATTGATCATCTTATCATAGTATGTAAGCATATTGTTAAAGCAAGGTTTATATATATATATATAAATTTTATATAAATTAATATATATATAAATTTATAAATTCATACTAACCCATATATAGAAAATCATGGGATACTTTATTGTTAGTGAAGTCATTATATCTATATATGAGTTACCCAGTCATGAAGTTACTTCACATGCAAACTTTGTTTGCTTACACTTGGGTAAAGGATTAAACCAAGAATTTAATTTCTTGGCATCTTTAATTTTATAATATAACCAAGTAGAAAAGCTTCAACATTTATTTCTAATCCAGAGTATTTTAGTAATAAGGTGTGTGACACTTTTTGGCTACTTGTATGTGGAAATATGACTTCTGCAACCTTGGTATCGCTTCTGGGTCTGGCTCCCAGTAATGAGACCTCAAGGTCAAAACTGGTCTGGGTAGTGACTCTTCCCATAATGCAAAACATTATGCATATCTGTAAGGATATTTGCTTTGCATTATGGGATGCATACTAAAGCAAGTGATGTGACATCATTAGCCTCTATATATGAGTTGTGAAGTTACTTCACATGCAAACTTTGTTTGCTTACACTTGGCTAAAGGATTAAACCAAGAATATAATTTCTTGGCATCTTTAATTTTATAGTGAAATTATGGTTTCCTTTGATGTAATTTCCCTATTCTCAAACATACCACTCTAAGAAACTTTCAGTTGTGTGAGCTGATTTCCCTGAGATCTTGTTTAAATTTATTGTCAACATAGGATGCTTCATGTGGAAGAATAAACTGTACAAATAGCGTGAATGGCCATGGGCAGTTCTATTTTTTCAGCTTTGGCTGATTACTTATGCAACATTTGGAAACCAGCTTTTCAGTACCATTTTTCTATAACCTCATATCTGGCTTCGATTCATGGATGATATCTTTGCATTTTGTTCCCATTCTGAAGCACAGTTGCATCTTTTTCTGCAGAAAATAAATTCTTTATACTCCTGCATGAAATTCACTACTGAATGTGTATCCAACAACTGTTCTTCCCTTTCTGGATGTTTTAATAATCCATACTTCTACAGACAGTATTGAATTTCTGTTTATTGAAACCTTCCTTCGCTAGCAGATACATCCACCTGTCTTCACATCATCATTGATCACAAATGACAGGTATTATCAAAAGTCTTGTTTGCAGAGCTTGCAAAATTTGTTCTTCAGATTCCCTTCTATTATAAAAATTAAATAAATAGGAATCACTTTAGTGACTAATGGATATAATGAAACTATCTTCCAGAAAATAATCAGTGAATATCATCCTGCAGCCATAAGCATTCTGATGTAAAAAAGGATTTCCATGCTCTACCTTAAAGGAACTTCTGAATATATAGCACAAATTCTTCACAAATACAATCTATATGCTATCTTCAAACCATTCTCAGAAGTTATTTTATTTCCTACCATCTACCTTCAAACCATCTCTGTCCTTCTCTGGTGTTTAACAAGTGCTCTGTTCCTATTACCTTTGTTACTTTGAACATACTGGTCGCCCTGCTATGATTAGAATCCAATAACATCAAGAGTACATCAAATTTTTAGAATTAGATGGTTTGGGCTTCACTTCCCTTGCCATGCACACACACACATTAGACATAGAGTTCTTTGAATAAAACTAAAATTTTGCACCACAGTAGATTTAAACTCAGTTTTATGTTCATTGAAACTTGCAAAACCCTGTGACATAACCATAATATCAACTACTCAGATTGCATGGCTCTGTCAAAGTTCTGGGAAGTTATTGTCATAAACTCTTTATAAACATTATTCTTTTTGTTATATCTACTAGATATAACTGTTTTCATAGTTGTCTTGGCAGATATATTTTTTTTAATCATCTTACAAACAAATGTTGTCATAACTTTGAGTCTCTCCTTAATAAGCCAGCTTGTAGATGCAAGGAACTACACTTAACGCCGAGAGAAGAAACTTATAGGTACTATTTGATTATTATTATTAACACCTCCAGGGAGTCCAAAGACTCATCGAGGGAGGGCACCTACTCTACAACTCTCCATCTCCACCAGCCACAACTACCTTCATCATCTACACCAATTCCATCTACCCTGACCACCACCACCACTAGTATTATCACAGACAATTGCAAACATCCATGCCCACAGCGGGATTTAAACCTGTTTGGCTGGAGAACGGATATGCTAACCGCTCAGCCAACCAGGCTGGCATTATCATTATTCATTAATAATATATTGATTATCACCTAACCAATCCCCCCCCCCCCCCACAAAATTTAAGAGGATTACTCAAAAAGTATTCTTCTCAGTAAGTAAGCAGCTAAAAACCTCTAATCACAGGAGGTGATTAGAAGGACTTCTGATTAGACATCATTTGCAGAACTTGAGTGCAGTGGGAAGGATGAAGGAGGGATTAATGGAAAATGAGCTGGTTGTATATGGAGAGTTGTATTAATTCTCAATTATTAATGCTGATGTTAATGAGGTTGTAGGATTTGATGATATATTCTTCTTCTTCTTTTTTTTTTTTTTTTGAGGGAAAGTTCCAGAAAGTTAACAGCAGCTTTGACGTGCTTGTTTAACGCAAGTCTTACACTGGGCCAAGTTCAAAAAGAGTGGAAAGGGCAAAATTGTTCTGCTTCATAAAGAAGATGATTAGACTAAGGCTTCAAATTATAAGCTAATCTGGATATCTGGAGTTGTGGTTAAAGTGGTAGTGAGGACCAAGATCCAGAATTAGGTTGATGACAGCAGGATCCTCTTTCAGACACCTCATGGGTTTGCTAAAGGAAGATAATGTTTTAGCAATCTGCCTTACTTATTATAACAGGATGATAAATGTATTGGATAAGGGAGATGTATACACATTGATATGTTTAGATTTTGCAGAGGTTTTAGATTGCCACATGACTAGCTAGTAAATAAACTGTAACAGATGGGATTGGATAGTAGATTAAGATTTGCTCTCTGATAGGTATATCAGAAGAGGAAAATTACTAGTGGTATGCCCCAAGAATCTCTTTTGGGACACTGCTGTTTAACTTGTACTTAATATGGGAAAAGCTTCAATGATGATGTGGATGAGAAGAACTGTGAGGAGTAGAACAGATATAGCTTTGCAAGAGGACTGAATAGTCTTGTTAAATGAGCAAGTGAGGCAAGTAAATGAGGTTGCCAGTTTCGTGTTGCACAGTATGAGGTTTTAAAATATGTGAAGCAAAGATTGGATGCATAGTATACAATTAATGGAGATATATTAGAAGAGGTAGAGGAGATAAGGGATCTCTGAGTAATGGTGGATAAAGACTTAAAGCTTAGGCGATATATAGCTAAAATTGTGAGGATAACACAGTGGATTATGTCACTAGTGCAGAGGACATTGATGTGTTGAAGTAAGGAAATTATGGTTCTATTATATCAGGCCACATATGGATTACTATGCACACATTTGGTCACCTGGTTTTCAAAAGGATGAAGAAATGTTGGAAAGGGGGTCCAGAGATGATTGACTAAGGTGATTTTTGTTATCTGGAATGTTTAGTACAAAGAAAGATTAAGAAAATGCAATTTGCTGTCTGCCAGGTAGTATTCTATCCAGGGAAGGATCGTGATATGATTGAGACATATCAGTTGGTAAGGGATTATTACCAGATTAATTGGGACAAGTCCATCCAAATGTTTTAATTCGGTGGCTTTAAAAGTAAGGTGAAATTTCCCATGTCAGGTTACTAACATGACCAAAAAAATTGGTGATGGATAGTTCAGTGGTAGAGGAGATACATTGCTACTTTAAGGTTGCTGTACTTGAACTCAGAATTACATACTTATGCAGAAATAAGTTTTAGAAAGAGAATCTTATTATTTTTAAATAAAGTTTATTCAACAGAAAATCCACCAAAAGAATGGAAAGGAGCAGTCATCTTCTTCTTATAGCTCTTCAGCCTAAATTGAGCCTAAGCCTCCTGGATTTGTTGCCTCCAACCTTGTCTGTCCAAAACTTTACTTCTACAGTTCAAGCATTGCAATATGATGATATTATCTTGATTAATGTCTATCCGTCTTGTTCTAGGTTTTCTTTTTGGTCTTTGACCAAGAATTTTACTATTTATTGTTGTCTTAAGAATACTGTAATTTTTCACATCATGTCCACTGCAACATTTTTGAACTTGATTTTACTGGATATTGGGGGTTCTTTATAAAAGTTGATATAACTCATGGTTGTATCTAATCTACAATACAATGCAATCTGCCTGCAATATAAAAGAATTTATTATGGTTATCCATTCACAAGGCACACTCAGTAGAAACCAAGGAATGATCCTATGTGATATTTTGAAATCGCTCATTAGATCTTTTCACACATCAGACTAACTTGTTAGTTAGCCAACTCTGGTGCACACATCGCTGAACAATAGCTTATCTGTACCAGCTTCCACACTCCTGTGTTTTCTGTTTTAACTTATTATAATGGTTCCTACATGTTTCTGTAATTTAGTAATGTTATAATTCATATTAGCCTTTTATTTTAATTTTTTGTTCATTCTAATACTAACCCAGAAGCAGCTACAAATATATGTTCAGTGAGTAGCGAAACTAGTCGGTTTCTTTTAATTGTATTAATATGGCCAAATAAACTCAATTTGTTCCTTATAATTTTATATCGTGTCAGGACAAAATTACACGGGATAAAATTGCGCTGCAAAAATTACACAGGGAAGAAATTACACACAAAAAATTACACATAGATAAAAATACACTAAGAAAAAAATTAAAAGGGAAAAATACACAAGTAAGAAATGATATAAAATAAAATTTACCAAAAATAGTACAAAATTTATAACCAGAAAGGGGTAAATCACTAGTGCAGATTTGGGCAAGGGGATTAGGCAGGTGATTGAGTTGGAAACTCAAAATGATGTAGTGATTAGCTACCCTAATTAGTACTTACCTCAGATTTACAAGGAATAATTTCCTAAGGTAAAACCAATCGACTGTTAATCACCATGAACTGCTCAAGAATTTCTAAGAATTGTTTAGGTGAAGGTATATTAGTAAATTTTTGTCTTACATTCTTCAGTTCTAGTTTAGTGACTCATAATACAACTAGTGTATAACGTGCGACATAATAAATTTCGTGATTAATTTTTTAAAATTAATTTTTAATTTACCCATGGCTGATTTTGAGTACGACGTTAGTAATAAAGGTGGTCAAATTATAATTTACAAAGGATTTGAGTTTGTTTGTCACCGTGAAACTGCTATCGGAACTATTCATTGGCATTGTGCAAAGTTTAGAACTTTTTATTGTCGATTGCTGCTTTATACCAGAGACAACAAGATTATCCGTGAGTCTTCAGAACACTGTCATGTTAATAGGACTTTTGAATCTGAAGCTCATCAACTTGCAAATCAAATGAAAAGAAAAATGTCGAATCCAGGCGCAACGGCTCGTGTAATTATAGCTAACAGTTTAGTGACTGTATCAGACGGATTAAAAATGTGCCTACTGAAGAAGAGCTCCATGACGAGGTGATTAAATAGATCCAAAGCTAAAACAATCAGAAACGTTCCGTCAAATCCGGATAACAAAAATTTCAAAGTACCAGAGAAGTACTCTAAATGGATTATTCATGATTCCAGGGCAGAAGATCCAGAACATGTAATACTAATTGGTCACAAGACTCATCTAGATCAACTTGTAGTTAACAATTTTTGGCTAGCAGATGGTACATTTAAAGTGGTTCTAGAAATATATTATCAGTTATACAGTATCCATGTCCAATATGATTCAGGCGTCACTTTTCCTTATCTACTGGCTCTTCTACCAGGGAAAAAGGAAGAAACATACTTGAAGATGCTGAACATGTTACTGGAGAAAATTCCTCAAGCTCGACCACGAAAAACTTTGACCGATTTTGAAACAGCAGCAATGAATGCTTTCCGTACCTTGTTTGAAAACATAGAAATTGATGGCTGCTTTCTCCACTTATCACAATCTATTATACGAAAAGTAAATGAATGTGGACTAAAATCGCTATATCAATCCAATCAGCCATTTGCAGTACACATTAAAATGTTACAATCATTTGCACTTTTACTAGAAGAAGAAGTGTTAGAAACATTTTTAGAAGTTGCTGATCTGTTCTCAAATTTAGACGAATATAATGAACAAAGTGAGCAAGTTCTCCTTTACTTTGAACATACATATATTCGAGGTCAACAGCTCAGGAACGGCACTTATAGACAATCTCTATTCAATATTTCTACTTGGAACCATAGACACTCTGCAGCCAACTGTATAGCTAGAACTATAAATTGTATCGACTATGGACTTCGGTCGCTCTTTCAGTGTTCCCATCCAACTACTGTTTGGATAACATTGTTAAAGAATTATCTTTACAACATACAAACTATTTGCAGCATTTAACTGGTCAACGAAGCCCAGGACTTCGTAGGTACATTTCGTTAAAACAACGTACTTCAAATATTGTACAAAATTACGACTCTAATAGACGATTGAATTTTTTACATTGTATAGCTTATATGGTTTAGTGTTTGTTTTTTATTATTTTTTTAAAAAAAAGTAATTTTTGCAATATTAAGAAAGTTTTAATTTGACAGCAAAATACCAATAATATTTTAATCAAATTAAAGTCAACAGGTAGGTCTTATAAAGTATTACAAAATTAACGAACCTCTTATCTGAAAATAAATATAAATTTTATCATAAAAATTTAAAAACTCTAAAGTAAAAACTTCAGTGTGAATATTCAAATTTGTGTAATTTTTTCTTAGTGTATTTTATCTATATGTAATTTCTTCCTTGTGAAATTTTGTAAATTAAATTTATTTAAAAAAAAACAGCAATATATACCCTATTTGGTTCAGAGAAATTAAACAATAATGAAAGAATTGAACCAGAACTAAAAGAAGGAAAAAAAAAAAGATATATAAATACAAGAGTGCAAAAAAGAAAGATTTCTCAATCAATTACCTCAATTTTATAAACTATGATAGTTTATATTGAATGCCAGAACAGGCCGTAATAGGCCTAAATCCTTGAAACAAATGATGATAATGATATGATATGATTTACTATATTTTAGATTAATGTGGTATATCTAGTTAAAATGGTTATTTTCCAGGTTGCACACCTAAGCTGTTTTATCTGTTTAGTCGACATGCTACTCGTTATCCTGATAGAGATGATGTTGAGGCAATGGAGGACCGACTTCCAGTACTTCAAAAAATGATCAGTGATTCTTATGAAAGTGGAACAAGTAAGTGCTTTTTTTTTGTTCATTTATTTACTTTTAACTACTCAAAGAAGTTATTACTGCATAATATATTATCTAGTTGCAGCTTCTGAATTAATTTGAATGGATTATAGTGTTTACTAAATAACCGGCTTAATTACCAGTTTAGGGTAAAAAACAGAAATAGATCTGAATGTTCAGAACTCCAGTTGGATTTCCTTTTCTAACTGCACTGATCATCCAGCAGGTAGAAATGATGAGACATCTGTTGTCACCAGTTGGACTTACACAAATTGTATGCTCATCTATGTTCCATGGATAGTGGTTAGCATAGCTGCCTTCCAAGCAGTTGACCTGGGTTCAATTCCCAGCCATCACAGAATTTGTTTTTGCTGACCTGGTTGGCCGAGTGGTTAGCGTATATGCTCTCCAGCCAAAAGGCTGCAGGCTCGAATCCCGCCGAGGGCATGGATGTTTGTGATTGTCTGTGGAATATTGGTGGTGGTAGTGGTGGGCAGTAGATGGCGTTGGTGTAGTCTGTGGTTAGTTGTAGTTGGTGGAGAGAGAGCTGTAGAGTAGATGCCCTTCCTTAATGAGTCTTTGGACTCCCTGGAGGTGTTATGTAATAATAATAATAATAATAATAATAATCTACCTGAATATCGAATAACCCTAACCACTTTCTAAATACTATTGATCTCTTACTCACTACTGACTGTCCTAACTGTATTATGGATTTGTTTATCTTCTAAGCAGTTTAAATTAAAGTCAGGTATTGTTTTCTTTTCCCATGGAGCAGCAACATTTAAACTGCCACACAAAATGCCAAATGCAATGATTTTGTTAAATTCTATTCCGTATTTCTTATAGTTGATTCTCTTCTGTCTTCTGATTCAAGCATTGCATCGAAGTAATTATTATTGGTTTGGAAACATTTTTTCCACTTGAAATAAATTCTTTAGTGTTGGCTCTACAGAAAATTATCACAAGTGAAAAACCAGGAATATTGCAATTGGCTTTCATTGAAATCTCCTCTTCCTTTTCTGTTTATACTGAAGTCTGAAATAACAGGCTAGAAATTTAATAATACATTCAGAAACTGATTTTGAAGGCCTAAAAGCAGGAGACCTCCACCATGTCCAAAGGGCAGTCATGTTTTCTGGTCACTTTTCTCAGCTGTTTGTTGTAACTTTTGCCTGTGTATTTAATAAGTAGGTATACAAAAGGGCTTTAGAGAAAGCAACTGACACAATGAAAAATGAAAATTGGTCCTTGTTGGGGATCTAGCTGAGGAGGAAATGATTGTCAGACATACAAAAACATTTTGGGAAAATTTAGAGTAAAGAGCAAAGCTAATAATAATGGCAAATACCTGTTGAATTTCTGCTCAGGACATGCACTGGTTATTAATAACACAATGTTCCAACATAAAAATGTGCACAAATTCACGTCGAGAGAAGAGGCAAGTGTTAGATCTAAAATTAGCGACCTCATTTTACATGACGTCACCATTCCAGAATCTAACAATAAACATAAAATAAATATTCATACTTATCTTTTAGCACAGTATAACTATGTTTTTTTTTTTTTTTGTAAACAACATCTTGTATATTAAACTTTGAATTATGTGAATTAAAATCAATGTATCTGTGTGTCAAGTATGAATGTAAGTCAGCAAAAAGGGGCAGTTATAAGAGAAATTATTAGTGATTTTCTACAAGGTAGAAAATCACTAATAAGAATTGAAAGAATGCAAGTTATTCAGCAACATACAGCAAAGATCGCCCTAATGCTACAAGAGCAGCGCAAGCACCCGCGGGCATCACATCTGAGAAGATATCGTGATGCATACATTCTCAGAAATAGGAAGTCCTGTATGTTGATTGGTGAAGTCACCCAGTCGGAGACCAATAGGCGGGACGATAAGAGAAATTCAAACACGGAAAGGTGACGCTCTTGGGGAGCATATAAAACCCGCGACATGGAATTGAATCCGCCCTGTTTTTTTGTTCCTGCATTCTCTCCATGTGCTACAAGTGTTCATCGCAGTTCAGCTCTTATTTTTAAGAGCTGACTTTCGAGAAGTTCTGGCATGGCACCGTAGCAGAGTTCGGCAAGATCAAATGTAGGCCGTCAATGAGAAGGATCATTGATGTAAACCCTTAGCAGAGAAATAGCGCCCGGCTCAGGAGAGCACGTGTATCCCATGTGGCGGAAAAATCGAGATAGCCAGAATCGTAACAAAGAAGGAAGGACAGAAAGAAACCGATAAAGAGTAGATAAGTACTTTCACATGTTCTAGCCCCTTTTGAGAATTGACTAACAGTGCGAAAAGAGTGTATCTTAAACTTGTAATAGAAGGAAGTGCGAAGAACTGAGATTTATGTAAATTACTCTATGCCTTTTAAAATGAATTTTAAGAACTTTCAGTTAGGTCGTGATTCATTTGAGAGAGATTATCAATGTGCTAAATGCCTAAATGTCCAATAGAGTAGATAAGAATGTAAAATATGTTAAAATATTTAATTTGCTAACATTTAGAAATCAATGCTTAATTATTTTAAGAATGAGAGGGTGAGAGAAAAGTAGAAGTTTAAATTAGAATTAATAATTGTTTTATTTTGTATTGCATTGCATAATGAGTTCATTAAATTTATTTCATGCTTTACATGTCTGTGTTTCTGATCATGCTGACTGACCCTGACCCTTCATAAAATATGAACCTGTGATTCTATGTGATAGTGTGTGTGCTTAATTATAGGGATATCCAAATTAAGAGTAGTAGGGCACGACTGCAATAAACTAGAAAACCTAAGGCTTTTGAATTTTAGCTAAGATTATTAGTAGCACCTGATATCCTATGACTATTCTTAGGCTGAGTTTAACTCTACCCTTAAGGCCCAGGCTGGCGCAGTAAATAAATTTGCCTGAGTGAATAGGATAGCTCAGGGAACAGGTATTTCTGGGGGGGCCCTTAGTAAGTTAAATTACGTAAGGAATAAAATAAAAAATGAATAAAGAATAGTATGATAGAACAAAGGCTCAGACCCAACGATAAGTATAGAATAAAAGACGGATTGTAAAGATTTGATAAGATTAACACTAAGACGTGATAAAAGTTAAAATAAGAATAAGAAAATAAAAGAATAAAAAGGAAACATAACGATAAAAATAAAACAAAGAGAAGGCCACATAACAATGGCGCAGCCAACATAACAAAAGGCGCAAGCGGTAGGATTTTGATAGAAGAGGTTGAAGTAAGAAAGGATATAATTAAATATAGAGCATCGATATAATAATAGCAAATATATACGACATAACACAAAGAATAAGAAAAGTCTCATTGACTGTTATTGTTGATAGTGATGTTTTCTCCCTGGTGCAGGACGAGTGTACAGAGGATTTGAAATTGGAAGTGATCACCATTTAGTCTTGAGCAGGATAAAATTAAATTTCACATTGAAAAAAAGAACATATAAGAATGTTTTAAAGAGAATAAAAGTTGAGCAAGTAAGAACATAGAAAATCCAAGGTTTGATTCCTGTTCTCAAAATGAAAGCGTTTGAGAACAGGAATCAAACCTTGGAGATTCAGTGGCAAGCTCTGACCAAAACATTGATTGATTCAGCCAGAGAGGTATGTGGTAAGGTTGTCTGCAAGTATAGAAAAATCAGAACTCCTTGGTGGACACCGAAGTTAAAGAGACAGTGAAGGGAAACAAGAAAACATAACAAAAGATCCTGGCAAATAAGTCAGCTTGTGCTCTTAGAGAATACAGAGACAAATGTAAGAAAGATAAACACTGTGTAAAACTAGCAAAAAAAACCAAAAGTCATGGGAAGACTTTGGTAAGAACATAGACAATAAATATCAAGAAGGTGGCAAGATATTCTGGAGGTTGTTGAAGAAGCTCAGAAATGAAGGAAGGAGTGCTGTAAAAGGAATTGGAGATAAAGGTGACATGAAAAGTGAAAAAAAAAAAATCCTTGAAGTATGGAGTAATTACTTCGAAAAATTGCTAAATGAAACAATCAGTGACAGCACAGTGGTAAAAAACACTGACCAGGCATGGAATCAGGAATACATATCCATACTTGAAGTAGAAAAAAGACATCAGAAGCCTGAAGTGTGGAAAGCTAGCTGGAGTAGATGATATTCCACCAGAAATCTCAAGTATGGAGGTATAAAAGTCTTACAGTGGCTGCACTGCATAGTTCAAAAGGACTGGACAAAGGGACAATTTCTGGATTCTTAGAGTAGATCTCTCATAGTACCCATATATAAAAAGGGAAATAAAATTGAATGTCAGAATTACAGAGGTATTTCTCTACTGAATGTTTCTGGTAAGATATATGCAACTATACTTGAGAAACAGTTGAGAAAGATTGTGGAAGGGAAGCTTGGTGAAGAACAAGCTGGATTCAGGCCACATAGAGACTGTCAGGATCAGATTTTCACTTTACTACAAATAGTTGAGAAATCATGGGAATATAACAAACATCTGTATTTAAGTTTTGCAGATCTGGAAAAAGCATATGACAAGGTGCCAAGAGAGAAGCTATTCAAAACACTACAGTCGTATGGTGTCAGTGGAGCATTATATCAAACAATACTTAGTCTTTATTTGAGTTGTAAGTCAGCAGTTAGAATTGAAGGAAGTACAGGAATATGGTTTAATGTTAAATCTGGTGTCAGACAAGGATGTACATTATCCCTTCTGTTATTCATTATATATATGGATCACATTATGAAGGAAAGTGGTATTAAACACGATATCAAAATTGGAGATGTTAATGTCAGCTCTTTGCTTTATGCGGATGATGTTATACTTCTAAATAAATCCACTACAAGTCTGCAAGATTCTCTGACTAAATTGAATAACTGTTGTAATGGATATGATATGATGGTCAGCAATAACAAGACAATGACAATGAAAATAGGCAGAAGCAGTGGAAATATCAACTGCATTGCGAATGGAGAACCTGTAGAACAAGTAAAACATTTCAGCTACTTAGGCAAAGTTTTTAGTGAAGATGGTATGTTAAATATCGAAATAGACAATAGAATCAACAAAGCTGGTATGGTAAGAAGTCAACTGAATAAATTTATATGGAATAAGATAGAAATTAGTCAGAACACTAAGTTAGCTGTATACAAGACAGTGTTCAAATCAATTTTAAGTTATGCATCTGAGAGCTGGGTTAGAAGTAAAACACTTGACCAGAGACTACAGACTGCAGGTATGCAAGTCCTGAAAAAGATTAGGGGCGTGAACAGATGGCATCAATGGTAATATCGTATTAAACACAAGGATATTAGGAAAGAGTTTGACGTTGTTAGCATCCAGGAATGTGTTAGCAGAGCTAATCTCAGGTGGTATGGTGACTTAAACAGAATGGGAGAGGAAAGATTAGCGAAACAAGTGTTCTCTGGAAAAAGACCAAGATATAGGTGGATTGATATGGTAAAAAGTGTCTTAGAAGATAGAAATATAAGATCTGATGATGCTGGAATCTTGATAGGTAACAGGTTGATTTGGAGGAAAATTCTAGATAGGAAATTAGTAATGATGTAAATTTTTCATGTGGTACTATCATATCCTATATAATCCTTGAGGATACATGTCAGGAATTTGATGATTATGTATACTGAGGGGAGGTAAAAAAATCAGTGTTAAACCAGTCCAAGGTTTATGAATAATTAGATGGTTTTTTTTTTTTTTTTTTGCTATTATTAAACCATTTTTAGTAGCAAAACAATTCAAAATGAATATTTCTTTGTTAACTTGATAAAATTTAATAGTATTTGGGATTGCTATTAAAATTTGTTGAGTCACTTCAGTTAGACAGTTTTAATGGGAAAACTAGGCAAAACAAACAATAAGTACTAAAATGGTCCTAATTTCAACTGTTGTGATAATAACACAAAAGAATGAGATAGTGAAGAAACATACCTTTTGTATGACTTTCTATGGTAATTCCTTATTTGTTAATTATGATATCTTTAATTCCTGTTACATCTCCTTTCCTACTAGATATGGTATCTTTTATCCCTTAGTGCATCAGTGATGCCATATTTTAATGTAGGATAATAGTGCACTTTTGCATGTTGGCATCTTTGTTTTCTTTCTGCTGCACATGTGGGAGTGTTCTGGCTAGAGATTAATTATTCCAGAAATGGAAACATTCTTTTTCTTCTATTCAAGTGTGAATTGAATTCTTGGATGTAAACTATGTGAATAGGCAGTAAATTTCCCAATATTATTATTATTATTATTACACTGTAGAATTTTTGTTACTCTGCAGAATCCAATGACTCATCATAGGAAGTCCAAATTAACCATTGTATGGTATACTTTACCGCTCATATTTCTCATGAACTCATTCATTGACAGGGTACTCACGATTTTCAGGATAGGCATGTTTCTCTGACAACCCATTCTTTTCATTCACCATTCTCCAAACAAAAATCTAGTCCTCATACCCTTGCTAACCACACATGCATTTTCAATTACCTGTGCTCTCTCTCTCTGTCTCTCTCTCTCTCTCTTTTTGTCGTGTATTGAAAATTTTTTTCAGCTTTATTCCTCTATAAATCCTTTGGTACTTATATTTTTCTATTTTTTTTCTATTCTTTTTTTATATTCTTATATTTTTCTATTGTTTCAGTGAGTATACATGGAAATTACATATTGAAATAAAAAATTTAATCTAAATCAATTTAATCTCATCATAATCAGAGTGGAAACATACAAGAACTGAACAAAGTTACAAAATGTTTCTGGTCTGCTGTTCTCCAGTTTTATGTGTTACAATTAGGAATAGTAATAACAGATAGTAACACTTTCTTTGTTAACTTTTTTAATTTATATGTCATCATCATCATCAAATTCCTGCCATGTACCCTCAAGGGGTGTACAGGATATGACAGTACTACATGAAAAAATTACATCATTACTAACTTCCTATCTACAATTTTCCTCCAAATCAGTCTGTTACTTGTCAAGACTCCAACATTATCAGATCTTATATTTCTATCGTCTAAGGCACTTTGTACCGTATCAATCCACCTATATCTTGGTCTTCCTCTGGGTCGTTTTCCTGCCAACCTGGCAGAGAACACTTGTTTTGCTAATCTTTCCTCTCCCATTCTATTTAAGTGACCATACCATCTGAGATTAGCTCTGCTAATGCATTCCTGGATGCTGACAATGTCAAGTTCTTTCCTAATATCCTCATTTTTAATATGATATTGCCATTGATGCCATCTGTTCACGCCTCTAATCTTTCTCAGGACTCTCATATCTGCGGTCTCTAGTCTTTGGTCAAGTGTTTTACTTCTAACCCAGCTCTCAGATCCATAAGTTAAAATTGGTTTGAACACAGTCTTGTATACAGCTAATTTAGTGTTCCGACTAATTTCTTTCTTATCCCATATGAATTTATTCAATTGACTTCCCACGATACCAGCTTTGCTGATTCTGTTGTCTATTTCTATATTTAGTTTACCATCTTCAGTAAAAATTGTGCCTAAGTAGCTGAAATGTTTTACTTGTTCCACAGGTTCTCCATTCACAACACAGTTGACATTTTCAATGATTCTGCCTATTTTCGTTGTCTTTGTCTTTTTATTGCTGACCTTCATACCATATCTATTACAACAGCTATTCAATTTAGTCAGAGAATCTTGCAGACTTGTAGCGGATTTATTTAGAAGTATAACATCATCCGCATAAAGCAAAGAGCTGACATTAACATCTCCAATTTTGATATCAGGTTTAATACCACATTCCTTCATAATGTGATCCATATAGATAATGAATAACAGAGGGGATAATGTACATCCTTGTCTCACACCAGATTTAACATTAAACCATCTTCCTGTACTTCCTTCAATTCTAACTGCTGACTCACAACCCAAATAAAGACTAAGTATTGCTTGATATAATGCCCCATTGACACCATATAACCGCAGCGTATTGAATAGCTTCTCTCTTGGCACCTTGTCATATGCCTTTTCCAAATCGACAAAACTTAAATACAGATCTTTGTTATATTCCCATGCTTTCTCGACTATTTGTCGTAAAGTGAAGATCTGATCCTGACAGCCTCTATTTGGCCTGAATCCAGCTTGTTCTTTACCAAGCTTTTCTTCCACAATTCTTCTCAACCGTTTCTCAAGTATACTTGCATAGATCTTGCCAGGAACACTCAGTAGGGAAATACCTCTCTAAGGGGTGCTTAAGGGTCAAAGCTGTATAACTGAGAGGAGACCTCCACATAGCCTTTAAAGGAATGCGGAGAACCGACCAGGGCTTCTGACCTAATGTCCAATCATCACCTTCTCGTGGTGCACACTGTTGGGTATCTACTTTGATACTGAACGAACGAGGATGGGCTGGCAATTTGGGATTTAGCAGACCAAATTGTATTCTTATTGGTTAAACAAAAATAAAAAATGATGGTACAACATGACAAATAATTTATATGTATAGTTATTTAATCATGTCTAAAAATTACTGTGGCATTAACAGTCATGTTTCTATCGTAACCCCCTCTTTTTCACCTGTTCACTGAACTTTATAATCCATACAATTTCAGTCTTGACCTCATAGGAAGCATTGTATAGATCTATCTCAGTCTTGGACAGACTGACCTCTGGATCCTTTACCCTGGCACTGAAATCTGTGAAGTATTTCAAATGTAACTTTATCAAAACCTTATTAAAAGGGGTGAATATCTCCTTATCTCTTCAGTGTAACCTTTAAAATCAGGTGATACTATGAGCTATTTTGTTCACTTTTACAATATGCACTCTAAGCTTTAACTCCCATCTACTGTCCTCCTCAAATCCTTGTCAGCAATTTCCTGCAGTCTACTTCATCAGTGACTTTCAGTCTTTACATCCTTAAGTGCCTAATCTTATACTTTGTCACACTAAACTCTGGCAACTGTTATCCTTTGCCAGCCACTGTCAGTCTGTTTTAAGCCAACTTGCAGGATCTCTACATCATCTTTATTAATGATCGTCCTATCCAGTTTTGCATTATCAGCAAATAATTGGATATTTTCCCTCAAGTCATTTTCCATGTCATTAATGTACAAATTAAATAACAGAGCCCTGCAGCATACCAATGGTTATCAACCTTCTCCTGGATACTACTCCTCCGTGTTGATAGTTTTTTCCTCTTGTATTTTCTCTTGTATATCATCTTTAATTTATACTATAAATTAAAGATGCCAAGAAATTATATTTTCGCTTTCATCCTTTATTCAAGTGTAAGCAAACAAAAGTTTGCATGCAAAGTCACTTCATGACTGGGTTACTTGTATATAGAACATGATTTCACTGCTACACAATCAGTGTTTGGATAATTAAGGTCCTCCATTATGATTACTCATTACATACCCATTATTTTTATTTGGTAATGCATTTCTTTGTCACTAGTAACCAATCCACTAGGTTTGTAACAATATCCCACTATGTATTTGATCTTGTTAGATTCCACATCAGATCTGATGGCTTTATACTCACTAACATGGAAAACATCCTAGGTCTCAACTCTAACTGTATTTAAATCATCCGTTATCATTAGTAGCCCACCACCTCTTTTCTATCCTTCCTAAAAATACTGTGCCCTTTACACTCAATACTGGTTAGTATGTCTGACACTTAACTTTATCGCTACTTAAGTCGTTTATACCCACTAAAATTATGATTTCTTTTGCTTTGTTTGTTTTCAATTGTATGTGCTATATTTTTAATGTTATTAATTGCGTGTTTTATGAGGTGCTATCAAAAAAGAAACTGGACTAGGCGAATAAAATCTTCACAATTTATCTAAAATAAATTTGGATTCAGCCCCCTTCAAAGTAGTCCCCTTCTGAGTTCATACAGCAATCCCACTGCTTTTGCGATGCTCCAAATACTTCCTGGAAGTCTTTTCATGGATCTCCTTAATGGTGTCAAACTGCCACCCCCCTTCAGCTTCAATTTCATATTTGGAAACAAAAATGACCTCCATGCTGTTGACAGCCAAAAACTCTTGCTTTGTTAAGGCACTGTGGGAGGGATTGTTGTGGTGCCAGTGGCTGTGGAGCAAGTTGTAGCTTCTCCACAGTTCCGGTCTTTTTTGATGAACGTTTTCTCTCAACCGCCTTAAAACATTGCAGTAGAATTCTGCATTCACTATCCAACTGGGTGGGACAAATTCTCAGTGCACAATCTACATAATCCCCTTAATGTCTAAAAAGACAATCAACACGCTCTTTGTGGAACTCCTGACTTGCCTTGCATTCCTCGCTCTTGGGGGCGGGGATGTGGACTCTTCCACTGTGCTGTTTTGTCTTCGAGTTGTAGCTGTAAACCCAAGTATCATCCCCTGTGATAACCCTTAAGATTGTTGAGTCATCAATGGCCTTTTGACGAAGATCTTGACAGACATTCATATGGTGCTCCTTCTGGTCAGAAGTCAAGAGATGGGGAACAAACTTGGCGGCGATGTGATGCATGTTCAAATCTCTCGTGATGATAGCTTGAGTTGTTCCATATGAAATCCCAACTCTGTCAGCAACTTCTTGGATGGTGATGCATCAATCTGAACAGATGATCTGTTGAATTTTTTGGACTTTTTTGTGGGTTGTGCTGGCAGATGGTTGTTCCTGCTCTTCTCATCATTCTCCAAAGTGGTTCTGCCCTTGAGTGTCACTCAAAGCACTGAATAAGGTAATGGCTTTGTTTTTTGTTTTTATATGCCTTACGAAGTAATTCAAGGGCCTCTGTGGCAGATTTCCCCAGTTTTATGCAAAATTTTACATTTGGTCTTTGTTCTAATTTCGCATTCATGGCAAAATTGCAGAAAAGCACAAACACATAAGAATAACACACACATTATATGAGTTCTGGTACACAGAGCTCAATGGCACATGATAGGCTGACTCAACAATGTCTACACTACTGACACCTGGCAGTGTGAGACTGTAACTTGATCTGTCTCTGAGTATCCAGCACAGTTCGGTTTCTTTTTGATAGCACCTCGCATGATGGTTACCATACCAAATAATGTTCTGTTAGATTCTGAATGAAGAGAAATTTAAATTATTAATACTCTCCTCAGAATCCAACATAATCCACCATGGCAAAGGCTACATTTGTAAATATTATTTAATGTAAATCACTTGTTTATAATTTAATATTCATATAACTACCTTTAATTTTATCTAATATTTAATTATTTAATCAAGAATATATGTATTAGTAGAAAACTGTGTTAAAATATTATCAAGCTATTTAGCTTATTTCTATGTTAATATAGAATTTATATTTGATAATTTAACTGCGCATTAATTGAAATGTAAATATTCTTTATTTATTCCTATTTGTAGAAGTTTAGCGTTATGCAATACCTCAATTTTATTATGGTTTGTTTTGTTGTCATGGAGACGTATGTAAGTGAGCGAGCACGTGGGGAGAAGGTTTATTGAAAAGAGTTTTAGAAAGAAATCACGAGAATAATTTAGGCGGGAAGAATGGATATAAAAAGGAAGAATGCTGGAAATTATTATTAATTAAGAGAGAGAAAGGAGAAGATTGGCATTAGGTTGGAATCGGAGCATTCGGGAATCACAGTGCGATAATAGCGAGTCGGCAAGTCACTCAAGCAGCTAATAAAGTCTACTAGTCGAGAGGCAGTTAGCTAATAAATTGTAGAATAACAATTATAGCTACGGAAGACAGCTGAGTGACTACTAAATAGACTAGCAATATTTGAGTTGAGATTCAAATTCAGGGCAGACCTTTCAAGGACATACAGATCCTTGAAGCAAAGCACAGAGTTATTAGCGAATAGTAGAGGCTGTAAAGTTGAAGTTTACCGTTAGCTGTGCTTAGAAATATATTGCCTAAAGAATTAAATGAATACAGGAAGAATGAACAGAAGTGCATATAAAACCTCAAGTTAAGGAATTATTGTGTATTGCCTTAATTCATAAGTGATCAGTAGTACTTCATGCAAGAACGTATGTTTATGTGTATAGTGACCGATGATTAATTCAGTTATTGCTTAGAAGATTTATTTTAATGAGTGCTGTATACTGCTCAAAGTGTTTACAGTTATAAAAAATGTTTGTGTGTAAGTTTATGAAGAAAGAAGATTATCGGTAAGATTATTCCAACCATTAATATTCCTTTGCAGAGAAGTGTGTGAGTTTCATCCTAGAATTTCCTTATACTAACAGTAACTATTGCAGAAATTAGCTGAAATGTAAATTTAAGTGTTTGTTTGTGAAGAAGTATTACTGCAATTTGTTATATTTGGAACTTTGTGACTTTGAGTTTTACCAAGCAGTTAATTGAATGTTGTGAGAGCTAAAATGTTTATAATATCTTACTTAGTGATTTGAAGTTAAGTGTAAAATTTGTGATTCTAAATTAAATGTTTGTTTTTATTAATCTAAAGTCGTGTTTTTCCTGAATCTCTTTTACTGCACCATTCATAAAATATTCGAACCAAAGCGGGAGAGATAAATAAGTCAAATATACTCGGCCAGTATATATATTAATAACATATTAAGGAGAAATGGTTGAGGGTGGTTTTTCTTCAATTCTTGAACTAATTCAGATATAAAGTGGTGCAGTCTTTAAATATAAATTTTCTTTATATTTGAATTAGAAATCAACTTACAACTTATCAATTAGTTAAGAACATTGTAATAGTAATCATGTCGGATCCAAAGTATAGATTGAGAAGAACTAGGATCCAACAGTTCTTCATTTTGCAATTGACTTTACCTACCTGATTTCATTACACAGTAACTTACTTGATTCTGTGCTCTGTTGTTTCTTGTTTTGCTGCTTAACTTTCTTATCCTCCCTATGTTTTGTTTAAATACCACTCAACTTTGTGTAATTCTATCGGTCTAATTATCTGTTTTTTCAGAGGTTAAATCATCTTTAGTTCATTATTCTTAAGTTCATCTTTAGTTTGGCTAGTCTTCTTGGTCTGGACTTCACTGTTCACTGTTAGTATTCCTTTTCTGGTTTGTTCTTGTCATTGTTTGACAGCTCTATTTGATATAATATCTCAATAAAAATATTTTATGGATATACTATAAAAACATGAAATCTGCACTAATATACTGTCCAATTTTCGAAATGAACAACCACGGTAAAACATAAAAATCATGAATTTTACACAAGCACTACTCACAATGTGGCCTCAGATCGAATGTCTTTAACTGGGCATTTGCAAGATTAATGATAAGAAAAGGCATACTAAGCATATTTAAATAAGAACAAGAAATTTCAAGCAAGCAAGTATTCAAATATTTTGGCTGTGTGCCGTGTGCATTTAAAGATGGCCATTTTTTGACTTCAGCAGAGGAGGACGAGGAGGACAGTCTCCTAAATATGTTATAATTTTTTTTACATCTAAATTTATTTAAATTAGAAGTGGTCTGATAAACAGATGCTCATTCCTAGAATAATTGTTTACTTTTGAAGCAGATTTTTAAAAAAAGAATTTTTTTTTGTGTTTTTCAGCAGTCTTTTGTGTTGAGCATATGGTCTGCTAGTTCATTTTTTTCCATACTCAATGCAGTGTATTTACCTTTTTTACATATTGCGTTAAACTCATTATTATGTAGTTTGATTTATAATCACTAGTCATGCTAATTTAGATTTTTTTCTGTAACAAGCTGTTTAGTATTCAGAATAGGCTTTACCAAATGTCTGCTTTTTTATTTTTTCAAAAAGCTTTTATTTCATTTATGTTATTATGTATGCCTTGATTATTTTTGTTGTTCTGTTTAAAAATGTTTATCATCTTTTATATTTTTACAGTTTTTTTTGTACCTATTTTATAATATATTTCATAATAACTATTTTTTCATATAACTATTTCATAGTACCTATTTTATAATATATTTCATAATAATAATATGCGAATAAGTACATATTGTTTCATAACAATATTGTTTAAAAGCCTTTTTTTTATCTTGAATAGTGTAATATTTTAATATATTTATGTCAGTTATTTAATTTCTAGTAAATATATGCAAAGATGATGTGAAGAACATAAAAAAATGGAAATTGCAGATGAATCCAGATGATGATAACCGAATTAGCAAAAGTGGTGAGAGAGAAGCAAAACAATTAGGTAAGAAGGAAAAAAAATTATGAATTATATTAAAAGCTTAACATTTTGAGCATAAACAAATACACGTGTGACAATACTTGTAGAGGTTGTGTAAAAATCAGAATTTTTTTTTCCTTTTTTTTTTTAAAAAAATATTATGTAACTCATTGTTAATTACTAAGATAATAAACCGAAAGGCTATTTTCCGGCGAATTTGTTAATAGAAAGGGGGATGGTAAATCCCGTTTTATTTTATAGCCGGGTATGAAACTCGGATCGAAATCCATAGAGTTTCATGCCGAAAAAACTATCGATGGGCCCAAGTGTAAATGATCACTTGGGTAGTACAACATCAGGGCAACACCAGGGTGTTGTACTACCCAAGTGATCATTTACACTTGGGCCCGCCGATAGTTTTTTCGGCATGAAACTCTATGGATTTCGATCCGAGTTTCGTACCCGGCTATAAAATAAAACGGGATTTACCATCCCCTTTCTATTAACAAATTCTTCGGTAAAATAGCCTTTCGGTTTATTATCTTAGTAATTAACAATAATTAACAATATAGGAGTGCACCACTTCGGCAATTCGATAGTAGAGGTATGTAAGTTCGTGTTCACTTAAAAACTTGATATTCCAGGTCTACCTACTCACTGATGAGACTTCAAAAAAGGTTGAAACACCGGCCTGGGTAGTGACCTCTTCTCATAATGTCAAACAATATATATATATATATATATATATATATATATATATACATCTCTTAGGAGCTGGGTTTTACATTATGAGATAATATTAAAGTTAGTGATGGAGCTCGCTCCACCTTTGCATGGAGTTGCCCAGGTGTCATACTACCCAAGTGCTCATTTACACTTGGGGCCGCCGATAATTTTTTCGGCATGAAACTCTATGGATTTCGATCCGAGTTTCGTACCTGGCTATAAAATAAAATGGGATTTACCATCCCCCTTTCTATTAAATTATATAACTCTTAACCTCCCTCCTGGCCGAGATGGATGAAATGAAATAGTGACACCAAATTGCACTTCTTATCCATGTTATTCAATTGGTGTTACAGAATCGTATCCAGATTTAGCTGGATGTCTATAGACATCATGGCTAGTTGGGGATGGTTAAAGAGGTTGCGAGCCTATAGAACATTAGTTCTGTAGGTGGGCTAAGGTTTTTATTCTATTTTTTTATTTTTTTATTTTTTTTATTTATATTTTGTGCAGGGGTGCTTAAGGGTAAAAGCTATATAACTGAGAGGAGACCTCCACATAGCCTCTAAAGGAATGCGGAGAACCGACCAGGGCTTCTGACCTAATGTCCAATCCTCACCTTCTCGTGGTGCACCCTGTTGGGTATCTACTTCGATACTGAACGAACGAGGATGGGTTGGCAATTTGGGATTTAGCCGACCAAATTGTATTCTTATTGGTTAAAACAAAATAAAAAAATGATGGTACAACATGACAAAATTTCATGCCGGCTGGGGCGTCACCCGGTTAAACAAGGCCCCCGTTGTTTTCGCCAGGGAACCAGGGTGAACAGCGAAAAGTCAGCTACTGGAACAAATCTGAAAACAAACCCCAACTCAACATCACCAGATTAAAGATCGGTACTATCAACGTAAGAAGCCTGAATGGCAAAGAAATGGAGCTAGCTGAGGAATTAGATAAGTACCAGATCGACATAATAGGGGTGACTGAAACAAAAAAGACCAAAACTGGTGAGATCTTTCTGAGCAATAAATACAAAATGTTATATTCAGGCAATGACAATCAAGGAAAAGAAGGAGTAGCCATAGTATTCAACACAAAATACGAGGCCAATCTTCTTGAATGGCAGTCAGTCTCAAGTAGAGTAATGTGGGCAAATATGAGAATGGAGAACTGGACAGTGAGACTTATTTGTGCCTATGGTCCCACAGAAGGTTCTACTAAGATAGAAGTGGAGGATTTTTTGAGTCTTTAGAAAAAGCAACTGACACAATGAAAAATGAAGAGTTTGTCCTTGTTGGGGATCTAATTAGCCGAGTAGGAAATGATTGTGAGACATACAAAAATATTTTGGGAAAATTTGGAGAAAAGAGCAGAGCTAATAATAATGGCAAATATCTGTTGGATTTCTGCTCAGGACATGGACTGGTTATTACTAACACCATGTTCCAACATAAAAATGTGCACAAATTCACATGGAGAGAAGAGGCTAGGAATAAGAAAAGTCTCATTGACTATGTTATTGTTGATAGTGATGTTTTCTCCCTGGTGCAGGACACCAGAGTGTACAGAGGATTTGAAATTGGAAGTGATCACTATTTAGTCTTGAGCAAGATAAAATTGAATTTCATATTGAAAAGAAAAACATGTAAGAAAGTTTTAAAGCGAATAAAAGTTGAGCAGCTCTCAGATGTGAACTGTAGACTAAAATACACAAAGATTATTGAAGAAAAATGAAAGAGTTTGAGAACAAGAATTAAACCTTGGAGATTCAATGGCAAAATCTGAAGAAAATATTGATTGATTCTGCCAGAGAGGCATGTGGTGAGGTTGTCTGTAAGGATAAAAAAATCAGAACTCCCTGGTGGACACAGGAAGTTAAAGAGGCAGTGAAGGAAAAGAAGAAAGCATATCAAAAGTTCCTGGCAAATAAGTCAGCTTTTACTCTTATAGAATACAGAGACAAATGTAATAATGCTAAACACTGTGTAAAACTAGCTAAACAAAAGCCATGGGAGGACTTTGGCAAGAATATAGAAAATAAATATCAAGAAGGTGGCAAAATATTCTGGAGGTTGTTGAAGAAGCTTAGAAATGGAGGAAAGAGTGCTATAAAACGAATTAGAGATGATAAAGGTGATACGAAAACGGGAGAAAAAGATATCCTTGAAGTATGGAGTAATTACTTTGAAAAACTGCTAAATGAAACAAGCAGTGATAACAGCACAGTGGAAAATACACTGACCAGGCATGCAGTCAAGAATACATATCCATACTTGAAGTAGAAAAAGCCATCAAAGGCTTGAAATGTGGAAAGCAGCAGGAGTAGATGATATTCGACCAGAAATGCTGAAGTATGGTGGTAATAGAGTCTTACAGTGGCTGCACTGCATAGTTCAGAAAGCCTGGACAGAGGGACGAATTCCCGATGATTGGAGTAGAGAGCTCTCATAGTACCCATATATAAAAAGGGAAATAAAACTGAATGTGAGAATTACAGAGGTGTTTCCCTACTGAGTGTTCCTGGCAAGATCTATGCAAGTATACATGAGAAATGGTTGAGAAGAATTGTGGAAGAAAAGCTTGGTGAAGAACAAGCTGGATTCAGGCCAAACAGAGGCTGTCAGGATCAGATCTTCACTTTACGACAAATAGTCGAGAAAGCATGGGAATATAACAAAGATCTGTATTTAAGTTTTGTCGATTTGGAAAAGGCACGTGATAAGGTGCCAAGAGAGAAGCTATTAAATACGCTGCAGTTATATGGTGTCAACGGTGCATTATATCAAGCAATACTTAGTCTTTATTTGAGTTGTAAGTCAGCAGTTAGAGTTGAAGGAAGTACAGGAAGATGGTTTAATGTTAAATCTGGTGTGAGACAAGGATGTACATTAACCCCTCTGTTATTCATTATCTATATGGATCACATTATGAAGGAAAGTGGTATTAAACATGATATCAAATTTGGAGATGTTAATGCCAGCTCTTTGCTTTATACGGATGATGTTTTACTTCTAAATAAATCCGCTACAAGTGTGCAAGATTCTCTGACTAAATTGAATAGCTGTTGTAATAGATATGGTATGAAGGTCAGCAATAAAAAGACAAAGACAATGAAAATAGGCAGAATCATTGAAAATGTCAACTGTGTTGTGAATGGAGAACCTGTGGAACAAATAAAACATTTCAGCTACTTAGGCACGATTTTTACTGAAGATGGTAATTTAAATATAGAAATAGACAACAGAATCAGCAAAGCTGGTATGGTGGGAAGTCAATTGAATAAATTCATATGGAATAAGAGAGAAATTAGTCAGAACACTAAATTAGCTGTATATACAAGACTGTGTTCAAACCAATTTTAACTTATGGATCTGAGAGCTGGGTCAGAAGTAAAACACTTGACCAAAGACTAGAGACCACAGATATGAGAGTCCTGAGAAAGATTATAGGCGTGAACAGATGGCATCAATGGCAATATCATATTAAAAACGAGGATATTAGGAAAGAACTTGACATTGTCATCATTCAGGAATGCGTTAGCAGAGCTAAAATCAGGTGGTATGGTCACTTAAACAGAATGAGCGAGGAAAGATTAGCAAAACAAGTGTTCTCTGTCAGGTTGGCAGCACAACGACCCAGAGGAAGACCAGGATATAGGTGGATTGATTTCTATCGTCAAAGTGCCTTAGACGATAGAAATATCAGATCTGATAATGTTGGAGTCTTGATAAGTAACAGACTGATTTGGAGGAAAATTGTAGATAGGAAATTAATAACGATGTAATTTTTTTCATGTAGTACTATCATATCCTATACACCCTTTGAGGGTACATGGCAGGAATTTGATGATGATATTTTGTGCAGTCTGGACTTCTGTCTGCTCTAGAGTCCTTTCTTTAAAAGTCACTTCAGGCCCCAATAATTGTGGTAGGTGGTCTTACACTTGGCATTGAAATTTTACGAAAGGGCATTCACAAATTGCTAAATGAGTAATCATCATGGGTGACTTTAATTATCCAAGTGAAATTTCCTGAAATCATCATCTGTTTATTGGATATTCACAGATGCCATATGGTCACTCCGATGCTCGGTGATGTGCCACACCAGTCCTCTCCAAGTAGTCCTGTTGTATGCTTTTCTGGATTCTTCAACTCTCTGAAGATCAGTCATTCCATGCACACCTTCCATCCATCTCATTGATAGTCTATCCCTTCTTCTTTTTCCAGTGACTTTACCTTCCATTACTATTCTGAGAAGTCTTTCCATCCTTTCAATGTGTCCAAAGTATTTTAACTTTCTTCTGTCAATATCCTTAAGGAGTCTAAGTTCTACTGATCATTTCTAACACCCATTCATTTGTATGCCTTTCGGTATACGATATCCTCAACTATTCCTAACTATTTTATTAAATGAATTTATTTAACTGTTGCAAGACAACTCCTCAAGCAGCATGTGACAGAAGGAATTCAAGGTTGAAAGAGTGTTATATCTTATTAAAGTTGGTTTTCATTAAAGATGTGACTTGTTCTGCCTCCAGTTAGTGACATGATTGAGTGATTATGCTATACTTACTTGCAAAGGGGTTAAGTAGGAAATTATGACAAGCCAAGGAGAATACTATGTTTGATCCATTCATATTGGTTGCTAGATAGGATGGATATCGATCATGCATGAGAATAATTAAAAATACTTAAATGATGCAAGATTAGAACATGTTCCTAGTGTTTGAAGAACAAAGGTAGGAGTGAATGAAATGGATATACAGTCTTCTTGAGTAAGAGATTCTTAAGAAAAAGATGATGTGAAAGGAATAGTGTGCATAAGGATGATCTAAGTTATGAAAATTATAAAGTGCTAGCTAGAAGAGTTACAAGAATTATATGAAAAGCTAAGTCTGACTGTGTAAAGAAATTGGCTCACCAAATTCAAACAGTCTTATAGAATTCTATCATTATGTTGCATGTAAAATTATCTAATAGAGACTCTGTATACCTCGAAGAAGTTATAAATGAAATAAAAGTGGAAATAGTATCTTAACAGAACCTCTGTAGTTCAGTCAGTATTGACAGTGCCCTTCAGTTAGCTAGTCTCGTACAGTGGTAGGGTTTTTCCTCCTAGATAGTCAGTTTTTTTTTTTTCATCCTACAAATCATGCAAACTGGCCAGAAGAACATTTAATTTATAACCATAGCAAACAGTGCAGATGAGATTAACCACACTATCATAAGCTTCAGACAGGTACTTTAGCCATGACAGGCCATCAAGTCTAACATTAAAAGGGAAAATGGGAATAATATCTAATGTACTCAAATGGTTATGGTTTACCCTAGATTAGATTTGCAGATTAATGCCATTACAGTAATTGTTGAGTCTGACTGAATTATTTTGGAGTTAATGAACATAATTTTAAAAAAAATAATGCTGAATGTAGCCTAGTAAAACCAAAATCTTCATCCCTGCTAGGATCTCACCAAGTAATGAAACAATTTGAAAACCAAGAAACAGATTCATGAGATTATCATGTTTGCACCATTGCTCATTATATAACCAAAGCATGGATTTTTTTCAAAACAAGAACAGGTGACTGGAAGTATTTGAATTGTGATGTTAGTCAAGTACTGAAAATTAAATGGATGGAAAACCTACTAATGAAGAAATACTCTGGTGAATAGAAATATCATTAAAATAGCGGAAAATAAAAGAGGAAAATGGATAGCGCATTTGAGCTACAGTAATTTTTTGAAAATGATTTTAATGAAAAGTGGTAAGTAAAAGAGAACTTTGCAAGGCCAAGGCTAGCATTTATAGAATGATGATCAGGAAAGCAGAATGAACAACTCCCAAAATGAGAAGGCAAGAATAAAAAATAATAGAAACAAAAACATTATTTTCTCTACTATTATAACTACTGAGAAGTAATGAATTTGGATAGTTTACATGTCATTAATGTATGATTGCATGTATTGTTCACTGTATGCTTTGTTTTTCCTAATATCTGTTCTTTCTCCTGTATGTTTTTTTTTATCACTTTTATTAATCTGAATTGTCTGTGTTCATGTTGCTCTCTGCAATGTATCCTGACACATTATTTATAGGTGTGTTGGAAAACCCTTGATTGCTTTGCTGTTCTTCCATGGTTTAATTCAGCAAAAACCAAACGACTATGGTAATTGCAATTATTAATTACAATTACCATACATTACAAATTGCAATAATTAAACTTGAAAACAAATACAAATATGTGTATTTGTTTTCAAGTTTTATTTCTAGCTCTAGTTCAGAACATAAATTTGAGTACATCTTCCCCCCCCCCCAACATAACAGTTTTACTTGCTAAAATATATACTAAAGTGCGCACACAAAAAAAAAAATTTATATCTGTCTTTTTTATCATCATCATTAAATTCCTGACATTTACCCCTCAAAGGGTGTACAGGATATGATAGTACTACATGAAAAATTTACATCATTACTAACTTCCCATCCACAATTTTCCTCCAAATCAATCTATTACCTGTCGAGCTTCAACATTGTCAGATCTTATATTTCTCACTCTTAAAGGAATTTTTTTCGTATCAATCCACCTATATTTTGGTCTTCCTCTGGATCTTTTTCCTGCCAACCTGGCAGAGAACACTTGTTTTGCTAATCTTTCCTTTCTCATTCTGTTTAAGTGACCATACTACTTGAGATTAGCTCTGCTAACACTTCCCTGGATGCTAACAATGTCAAGTTATTTTCTAATAGGATATTGCCATTGATGATATCTGTTCATGCCCCTAATGTTTCTCAGGACTCTCATATCTGCGGTCTCTAGTCTTTGGTCAAGTGTGTTATTTCTAAACCAGCTCTCAGATCTGTAAGTTAAAATTGGTTTGAACACGTGTCTTGTATACAGCTAATTTAACATTTTGACTAATTTCTCTCTTATTCCGTATATGTTTATTCAGTTGACTTCTTACCATACCAGCTTTGTTGATTCTATTGTCTATTTCCATATTTAATGTACCATCTTTACTAAAAACTTTGCCTAAGTAGCTGAAATGTTTTACCTGTTCTATAGGTTCTCCATTCAGTTGATATTTCCAATGCTTCTGCCTATTTTCGTTTTCTTTGTCTTGTTATTGCTGACCTTCATACCATATCTATTACAGCAGTTATTGAATTTAGTCAGGGAATCTTGCAGACTTGTGGCAAATTTATTTACAAGTATAGCATCACCCCATAAAACAAAGAGCTGATGTAAACATCTCCAATTTTGATATAAGATTTAACACCACTTTCCTTCATAATGTGATCCATATAGATAATGAATAACAGAAGGGATAATGTACATCCTTGTCTGACACCAGATTTAAAATTAAAACCATATTCCTGTACTTCCTTTAATTCTAACTGCTGACTTACAACTCAAATAAAGACTAAGTATTACTTGATATAATGCTCCACTGACACCATACAACTGTAGTGTTTTGAATAGCTTCTCTCTTGGCACCTTGTCGTATGCTTTTTCCAGGTTTACAAAACTTAAATACATATGTTTGTTATATTCCCATGATTTCTTTAACTATTTGTCATAAAGTGAAAATCTGATCCTGACAGTCTCTATTTGACCTGAATCCAGCTTGTTCTTCACCAAGCTTTTCTTCCACAATCCTTTTGAACTGTTTCTGAAGTATACTGGCATAAATCTTACCAGGAACACTCAGTAGAGAAATACTTCTGTAATTCTCACATTCGGTTTTATTTTCCTTTTTATATATGGGTACTATCAGAGCTCTACTCCAATCATCTGGAATTCGTCTCTCCGTCCTGACCCTCCCAGCTATGCAGTGCAGCCACTGTAAGACTTTTATACCTCCATACTCGAGCATTTCTGATTCAATATCATCTACTCCAGCTGTCTTTCCACATTTCAGACTTTTGATAGCTACTTCAAGTATGGATATGTATTCCTGATTCCATGCCTGGTCTGTTTTTTATCACTGTGCTGTCATCACTGCTGGTTTCATTTAGCAATTTTTCAAAGTAATTACTCCATACTTCATGGTATATTTTTCTCCAGTTTTCATATCACTTTTATCATCTCTAATTCCTTTTACAGTACTCTTTCCTTCATTTCTGAGCTTCTTCACCTCCAGAATATCTTGTCACCTTTTTGATGTTTGTTTTCTATGTTCTTACCAAAGTTTACTCCCATGATTTTGTTTAGCTAGTTTTACACAGTATTTAGCTTTCTTACATTTGTCTCTGTATTCTCTAAGAGCACAAGTGGACTTATTTGCCAGGATCTTTTGATATGCTTTCTTCTTTTCCTTCACTGCCTCTTTAACTTCTTGTGTCCACCATGGCGTTCCGATTGTTCTATACTTGCAGACAACCTTACCACATGCCTCTCTGGCTGAATCAATCAGTGTTTTCTTCAGAGCTTGCCACTGAATCTCCAAGGTTTGATTCCTGTTCTCAAACTCTTTCATTTTTTCTTGAATAATGTTTGTATATTTCAGTCTACAGTTCACATCTGAGAGCTGCTCAACTTTTATTCGCTTTAAAACTTTCTTACATGTTCATCTTTTGAATATGAAATTCAATTTTATCCTGCTCAAGACTAAATGGTGATCACTTCCAATTTCAAATCCTTTGGGAGAAAACATCACTATCCACAATAACATAGTCAGTGAGTCTTTTCTTATTCCTTGCGTCTTCTTGTCATGTGAATTTGTGCACATTTGTATGTTGCAACAGGGTGTTAGTAATAACCATTCCATGTCCCGAGCAGAAATCCAACAGGTATTTGCCATTAATTTAGTTTAAGGGAGATGGTAAATCTCGTATTATTGTACAGCCAGGTACGAAACTCGGATCAAAATCCATTGAAATCCTTTTGGCTTGTTATAGTAGTAATAACAATATATAAGTACACCAGTTTAGCAGTTCGTTAGTAGAGGTATATGTAAGTTTGGTTCATTTAAAACCTTGATATTCCAGGTCTACCTACTTACTGATGAGACCTCAAAAATGGTCGAAACCGGTCTTGGTAGTGACCTCTTCTCATAATGTAAACAACAGCATTGCATCTCCTAGGAGCTGCGTTTTGCATTATGAGAGAATATTAAGGACAGTGACAGAGCTTGCTCCACCTTTGCTCCGAGTTGCCCTGGTGTTGTACTACCTTCACTATGTCCCAAGTACTCTGTAAACTCAAAATCCTTAACAGACAGATACGTGCGTCTGTCTTATGGGAGTTTTGGAAGGCCTAACTAAGTTGGAGTAGGATTTCTTATGTTGGCAAGATATAATAAAGTGGTGTGTGGTTGACAAAGGAAAAAAAAAAAAACTATTGATGACTGATAAGATTGAGACTTTCTCAAATTTTTGGCAAGGAGAAGCCAAGCTTATCACTATAAATTTCATGCTGTGCTAAACTGGATTTCTTGCAAACAATGATGGAATGCTGTCAAATGGATGGTGGTATGACTATGTTTGGAGAACTCTGAAAGTCAAGTTGTTTAGTTTTAAACAAATAGCATTATTAGTTAAAAATTGTGTTAGAATTAGACTTTATTGTGGAGTTAATTAGATTTAAGTTAAAAGTTTTAGTGTTGTATTACCCAGTTGCCAATAGTTCTTCAGCATGAAACTCTTAGATTTCGATCTCCAAGTTTCTTATCCGGCTTTAAAATAATGAGGGATTTATTATCCCCTTAATTAAAAGTTGTTTTAAATATAATCAATATAGTCTTTTGTACGGTAAGTTTCGTAGCATAGCACATGACACCGATGCGAAGCAGAACAATGGTATCCAAGGCATCATTATTTAAAGAATTTAACCAAAGTAACTCCATGCAGTGCAATGTCTGTGAGATGTACGTATCTACCAAAGGCATATGGAAATTGGATTGAAAGCGATAGTGATGGGAAAGTGTGCCAAAAATGCTATGAAAGTGAGGGTAAAAATGCATGTCAGGTTGCGAGATTGAAGTGGTGGATGGAACTGAGAATATGCTTGAAAATATGTGTGATGTAATGGCAGATAGGATTGAAAGAGAAGTTAAAAGCGACACAGTTGAGAGAGAGTAAAAGTGTTGATAAAGAAAATAGTAGTATGACAGACATAAAGAATGAAATGTTGGCTGTAATGAGGGAGATAGTTCATTTATGTGTATGTGGAGTGAATGCAGAAATGTCTGGTGAGTGGGTCAACTGATATCAGAAAGAAAGAAGTGCAAGATAAGAAACATAAGGGCTTGACTAAGAGAGAAGGAAAAATCAAGGAGCAAGTCTTGTATGGTGATTCAATCACAAGAGGTGTGATCAGTGAGAGATTGACAAAATCTTTCTTTCTGGATGCAAAAATTAATGATTAGTGAGGCTATTAGGGCACAAAAGGGTAAAGTGAAAGTGATGATCATTTTAGCTGGAATGAGAATGATTTGAAATGAGAAAAGTATGGATGAGAGAGGACATGAAACAATTACTGGAAGTAACAAAAGAAAAGAGTAAGTGAAATAAGATAGTTTAGTGAGATATGGGTCGGGAACAGCCTTCATTAAATGCTTTGGTCAATTACTGTAAACAGGAAGTTCTGTTTGTCATACTAACTTTCTCAGACAATACTGATCTCATTCCTGGCACACTATCTTAGAACTTATGCTGCGGTATGAGAGAGTGGAGCTGAGGAGGGCCATAGTAGCGAATGACTTGATGTGTAGGTTATGCAGGAGGAGTAGTGTGGAATGAGTTTGATGGGCGAAAGGACTTATACAAGAAGGATGGTTTGCATCTGAATGAATTTGGTGTTCAGAGTCTGGAAAAAATGTTAAATGAAGTGAAAGTGGATGTGCAAACTGGGGAAACTAGAGCTTTTAGGAGGGAGGGAGGGAAGTTGTTGAGTGTAAGAATTTGTATGAAATGCCTAGGTTAGTACACACTGGTAACAATCCAGAATGGGATAGTTAGTATAAAGCATTCAAAACAAGGAAGAATTTTTAGCATTAGTTAATTCATCCTGCCCAAAGGTTATTGACATTTAGTGAGACATGGCTAACAGAAGATGATATAATTAGTGGGAGAGAATGTGAAGGTATAGTGTGTTCAATGAGGATAGAGAGAAAAGAATGGGGGCAGAATTGTTATTGATAATGGCCGAATAACTGCAACCAAAGAAAGAGTAGAAGTTCAACTGCAATCCAGTGAAAATAGCACATTTCAGGCTATCTGGTGTGAGATAGAGGCCAGCAGAACAAAATATACAGTTTGATGCTGCTGTTTCCATCTTCCATCAATGCATACTATCTTCCATCTTTTCCATCCCCTGATAGATCAGGGAATGGAAAAGATGGAAGATAGTATGCATCGGCTAATAGGCTCAATGAATGGAGGGTGGGTAATTATTAATGGGGATTTCAACTATGGGAACAGATTGGAGGGAGGAGAGGATGCTTGGGAGGAAGGAAATGGAATTTATGCAGTTATTAAGGAATAATTACCTGAGGCAGCATGTGATAGAAGGTACATGCATCTGAGAATTTGTCTATAACCAATATTACTACGTTGTCACCAGTTTGTGAGAGTGATCATATGGTCTTGACCGGGGAGATGGCTAAATGTGTGGAATTTTCAGATAAGAGTGGGGGGGGGAGGTATATGTGGAGTTACACTGGTAAGTATTGACAAGCATAGGAGATTGCTTGGATCAGTGGATCAAACATGCAGGTTTGGGGAAGTTGCTACCTACCTAAGTGATCAAATGAGTTACAGTGCAGGTGCTTTCTGTTCTCTAGATAGATCACCATAACTCAAGTTGTATTATTGTTGTACCAGATCACCTCCACAAAGGACATGAAGGTGATCTCACCAGAAAAAAAAGCAGTTTGGATTTATAGCAAATTCTAGTATCATTGTCTCCTATTTTCCATACATTATTCACCTTTGCATATGCATGCATGCATTCTACATACATACACTACATTGAATGAAATTTTCACTATATCCATTGTTATACCTCACACACACACTTTATTGATACATATAACTGCACCCTGCTGTATTATACAGTATAGGTAACCCTCGTATGACGTGGATGTTAGGGTCTATAGAAATGCCGCATTATCTTTTTTTTTTTTAATTATATAAACAATAATGAAAACCTAACAAAATATATTTTATTTAATTCAGGTAATTCATGTAAGTTAAGAAAACTTATAAACTATGAAACAAATAGATATTATAAAATTAAAAATTGTACGTAAACTTCATTGCGCATAATGCACAAATGTTTTAGGTGAAATAAAATGAAGTGTATATTTTAATCGTCGTCATTCTCTTCAAAACGAACATTTCGTAGATGTTCTTTATTTATGAGTGGCTGGACGTCGTCATCACTTGATATCTCTTGGACATCGTTTGTATAATTCTCATTGCATACTTTGGCTGGTTTAGGTATCAAGAAGGCAGTAATAAGACCTTAATATGCTGCAATTTTTTATGAAGTTCATAATATGGAGCTAAACGAATATCCAATTGTCTCATGAATTTTCTGGAGTGCTCCATTGAGGGATCATTATCTGTAATTTAACTTCCTAACTTTCTTGCCAAGTCCAATCCTTCTGCTAATTTTTTTAAACTGAATTCTTTAACAGATTCATCACAATCAGAATCTTCAGCAGAATTTTCCAGGTATTTCCCCTAATATAAATTCGCTACTTATAACTACATGCGCGATACGAGCAGACGCAAATTTAACGAAGATAAAATTTGATTTTTAAGTCGTGCGGTGAAAAATATATGAAAAGATAAAGGGCTACTACAATTTGTAGACTGTGTTATATCGAAAGAACCGCGTTGTATAAGTACCGCGTTGAACAAGGATTACTACAATTTGTAGAGCGTGTTATATCGAAACCGTGTTGTATAAGTATCGTGTTATACGAGAGTTACCTGTATTTAAAATACTAACTATATGTTTAAATTAAACTGAAATCTAAACTAAATCAAATAGAATTTATAAATCAATACCGCTAATTTTGAACAAAAATAAGTATCTTTGTGGAGCAATTAAAAATGTTCTGATACATCACCTGGTTGAAACTCAATTTTGGATTAGAATCAGGTGCTTCCCCCATACACAATAAGTTTATGAAAGATTACTTATGGTTACAATTTATGAAGTTTTGTTAAATAAGAATAAAGTTTGACTATCTAACTGGCTATAGGGGATGAAATACACATACTAGCCATTGGATTAGAAATTTTTATTTAATACTGTATTGGATCTTTTTTAGTCTTAACTACAGCACGTATGCAGTTTGGCATAGATTCCACAAGATATTGGATTACATTGATTACATCTACTTCTACAACATACCAGGCATTCATCATATGAGTGTTTTAACTGGTTCAGATTTGACAGAATAGGATTCCCAGATCTGTTTTTCTAACATGCCCTATACATTTTCAATGGTATTCAGATCTGGGCTTTGTGATAGATAGGGAAGATGGTGGAAGTCACTGTTGTGCTCACTGAACCACTGCTGAACAATTCTTGCACGATGGACTGTAGCATTGTTGTCCATGAAACAACTGTCACTTTCTGGATAAAAAGTCAACATTGCAGGATGAACTTGATCAGCAACAGTGCTCAGATATTCCTTGGGGGACACCTGACCTTCCAGCAGCAATATCAGGGAATCTGTCTTGTACGAGCAGAATATGCCCCACACAATAACACTACTTCCAGAACCTTGAGTTCTGTTTACAAGGCAAGCTGGGTTCGCTGCTTCATACAGTTCCTGCTAAACTCTCTGCATACTGTCTACAGAACAAGGTGTACCGTGACTTGTTGGACAACATGACTTTTTTATGATTTCCAGCATGGTGTTCTTGACACCACTGTAGACGAACTTTCTGGATCGTCACAGAAATTAACGGTTTCTGTATAAGCATGCGACTACCAATACTGATCCTCTTCAATTCCCTGTACATAGTTCAGTGAGATATGGGTTGGGAACAGCTTTCATTAAATGCTTTGGTCGATTGCTGCACACAGGAAGTTCTGTTTGTCCATACTAGCTTTCTCAGACGATGCTGATCTTGTTCCTGACACACTATCTTAGACAAGCAGTATGTATTATTTTTCCAATGACTAAACACACGAGATATCTCACCTTTTTTTGAGAAACCATTTCAGCTCTTCTGTTTTGAAAATTGTGATTCCAGTCAGATGGGCACACACAGTAAGTCTTTATCGAACTCCAAAAGATCCTTTATTTTTCCCATTGTGATCAATATGTGGTGACACTTGACCAAACATATTGCATATATGCTGTGTGATGTTTATGTACATCTGGGTTTAAAAAAAGTTTAAAATTCAGTGGCTAGTATGTGTAGATTGACTATTTTAAACTTCATTTCCTTGTTATTTCTCAGTGGTATCGTAATGGTATTTTAATTTCATTGGTACACTTTGCATCATATTTTGCATAACGGATAAGCAAGTCATGGTCATTATTGGTTAAACTTTGTTTTGTCATGATCTCTCTCTTCATAATGTTTTTTCTATTAAATTAAAATTTTTTAGACTGTTTATTTGTTTACTCTTTTCAGGTAAAGATTTTAAAAAAAGATTTCCTTCCATTTTGGACAAAAGATACTCTTCAGATGAATTTTCATTTGGTTATACTAGTCGTAATAGAACACTGTCCACTGCCATGGCATTTGCTGAAGGATTGTTTGGAGATGGTACTATACTGTATTGTATTGGTTTGATTAATACCTAATATTTAGTATACACTGAAAAGCCAGTTTATGAGATAACACCATTCCCATCATCCATGGAACTCGCTTCTTCATCATAAGGTGTCATATGCCTAGTATGAATCTGATAGTATTAGAAGTGCTAGTGCAAGTATCATGGAAACTCTTGCCTTACTAGGGTGTTTATGTAGTGTCTAGTACACATCGCTTGATGTGAAAGGATCAGCAGAGGGTTATAAAAATTGTGAAGTATTATAGTATTGCATAGTAATCTGGCTAATTATGAACATAATCAGTAAAAAAAAAAAAAAACCTCCTAGTTTGATTAATTCTGACTGTTTGTTCTAGATATTGTAGCTATGAGTAAATGGGAGTTGTGAGATAATAACACTGTAAATTTGATGATGTATAGTGTGTTTTATTAGCATGTATTAGGTGACAAGATATACGGGTGGAGGAGCTACAGCATTCTTCAACGTTCATTCATTGTTGAATGGCTCCAGAAATATGAAGACTTTACAATGCTTCTTTGTCTTGCTCATTCACTAGATCTTAATGCATGTGAACATTAGTAGAATAGGCCCTTCACAACAGAATCTTCCAGTCCAATCATTGACTGGTGAGGGGAGACTTCTGAGGGATAAATGTAGGATGCAGTTACTTGATTAATTACATATCTAATAAACTGGCCACTCAGTGGATATGTAGCACTGTGTATGCATTGCTTATTAAGGTAGAATACATGAGGTAGAGTGGGGAAAGTACATATTTACGTTGTGTAATAATGTATAACTACATATTAGGACTACTTTGTCTGTCTGTACATATAAAAATGTTAGGCTCTTGCTCTTTTGATGGATTTTGATAATTAGGTATATGAAAGCTGCTAAAATTTTTCATGCCATCTCATTTTTATCTAATAAACAAGCTTAGATGTTGAACATTATTTATAACTTCTTTTAACAGTATTGCAACACTGATAAACTAAACTATAAAAAGTTGTTTATTAACTCGCTTATATTTTGCTTGATTTCAAACCATCATCTTCAGAGCACACTATGTTACAGTTAACACATGACAATGAGTAAGTGAAACAGTTCAAATGGTAATGGACAAAGGATCTAAAGTTCTAATTTAGTGCTCTCTAATGTGTAAAAAGAAGTATTGCAGATATTATTATATAATATTAAAGTATTAGGAGTGGATCTTTTTTCATTTATATAAAGCCAACATACACAGGAAGATATCTAAATAAACAATCACATCATCATCCAGCCCAACAGTAATATTCTAAAAACAATTACAGAGCTTAGACTATTTGTTCTAATGATGCAGCTCTCTCCACCAAACTTAAATGTCTTTGTCATACTTTCTTGGCCAATGGCTACAGCTTCTACAAAATAGATAAAATATTACATGACCTTCTTACTTCCCCTTCATACACACAAGAAAATGCCACTATTCTTATTTGCTACATCTGAGGTACATCTGGAAAGATAGCAAAAGTACTAATAAAATATAACCCTCATACTACATTTAAACCACTTGTTAAATTGGCAATTCTGATTCTCACTCCTAAGGATAAACTCCATCCTCTAGCATATCCTGAGTGTATGAAGTGCCATCTGACTGTGATTTGGCCTACTATGCACAGACAGGAATATCTGTTAACATCTGCCTTGGAGAACAAAAAATATATATTTGCTACCATTATTATGCCAATTTTGGACTGGCAGACCATGCTTTAAACACCCCTTTGCACAGGATTAAATGGAAGAAAAGCAATGTGCTATATAGAAGTCACTACAGGTCAGAGAGATTATTTTTACAGTCAGCTATGGCCATGAAGCATTCTCCTAACTTAAACAAGTATGGTTGCATTAATTTGCCAAAAAGTTAAGAGATTGTTATCTTAAGATAACATAACTCCTGCATAGCTATAATACTTCTTTTTTACAACATTAGAGAGTGCCCAATCAGGACTTTAGATCCTTTGTCTGTTACAGCTTGAATTGCATATTAACTGTGACATGCAGTGTACTTTGGAGATGCTGGTTTGAAATCCAGTGAAATATAAGCCAGCTATTCATGACTTATTTTTCACGGTATTAACAACACCACAAACACTTTTATCAACAAGGATGTTTTATTAACGCTAATATTTCGCTGATTTTCAACTCAGCATCATCAGAGCACAACACACATGTAAACGTGACAGTGAGTGAGTGAAACAATATAATTGCAAAAGACAAAAGATCTAAAGTCCTATTTTTGGCGCCCTCTAACGAAAAAAAAAAAAAAAAAAAAAGCAGCAGTTATCCAGGAGTTTTTCTTAGGATAACCGTCTCCCAAATTTTTGGCAAATTAATGCAACCATATTTGTTAAGGTTGGGAGAATTCTTCAAAGCCATTGCTGACTCAAAAAATAATCTTTCAGATCTATAACGACTCCTAAATAGCACATTCGTTTTCCTCCATCTAATCCTGTGTGAAGGAGTGTCCAAAGCGTGGTCTGCCAGTCCCGACTTGCCATAGTAATAGTCGGGACTGGCAGACCACGCTTTGGACACTCCTTCACACAGGATTAGATGGAGGAAAACGAATGTGCTATTTAGGAGTCGTTATAGATCTGAAAGATTATTTTTTGAGTCAGCAATGGCTTTGAAGAATTCTCCGAACCTTAACAAATATGGTTGCATTAATTTGCCAAAAATTTGGGAGACGGTTATCCTAAGAAAAACTCCTGGATAACTGCTGCTTTTTTTTTTTTTTTTTTTTTTTTTTTTCGTTAGAGGGCGCCAAAAATAGGACTTTAGATCTTTTTTGTCTTTTGCAATTATATTGTTTCACTCACTCACTGTTGCGTTTACATGTGTGTTGTGCTCTGATGATGCTGAGTTGAAAATCAGTGAAATATTAGCGTTAATAAAACATCCTTGTTGATAAAAGTGTTTGTGGTGTTGTTAATACCATGAAAAATAAGTCATGAATAACCATCAACGCCTAAGCTTATCTGTTAGATTATAAGCCAGCTAATAAATATATTTTTTTTATAATTTATATTTGAACTAATATTTCAGTGTATGACTAGTTACTCTTTATTATTATCCCTCCAAATCATTCCTTTAACATGTTGTTCAGGTTATCTCAAATTGTGCTCTCCTCATTTTCTCATCTTCCTTACACTTACACTTTTCCCCTCTTTCATCTTTCTGTTGTTGCTTTCACTTCTCCCCTTCAGTAAAGTTCCTAATCCACTTCCTTATGTTTTCCATTTCTCACTATATACTCTCATCCTGTTTTATTCACACAATCATTTACACTTATGTGTCATTCTTACATCTATTTTGTTCTCATCTGCACTGTATGTTGTCAAATCTATTTCCTATGTGCATTTTATTCACCTTTAATCAGACCCCAATGAGTAATCTCTGTTAGCTGAGAGACATCATTTGAGTCTCTCAGCTAGCATCCTTTTCATCTTTACTCTTTGTTCTAACATGCTTATTTTCTCTCCTTTTACTTACTCAAATATAATAGCACTTAGATCTCCCAAAATTTGTTATTCAATACTTAAGAACATATACATTCTTATTCTTTTACATTCCACATTTTAAGGGTCAAAGCTGTATAACTGAGAGGAGACCTCCACATAGCCTTTAAAGGAATGCGGAGAACCGACCAGGGCTTCTGACCTAATGTCCAATCCTCACCTTCTCGTGGTGCACCCTGTTGGGTATCTACTTTGATACTGAACGAACGAGGATGGGCTGGCAATTTGGGATTTAGCCGACCAAATTGTATTCTTATTGGTTAAATCAAAATAAAAAATGATGGTACAACATGACAAAATTTCATGCCGGCTGGGGCGTCGCCCGGTTAAACAAGGCCCCCGTTGTTTTCGCCAGGGAACCAGGGCGAACAGTGAAAAGTCAGCTACTGGAACAAATATGAAAACAAACCCCAACTCAACATCACCAGAGTTAAAGATCGGTACTATCAACGTAAGAAGCCTGAATGGCAAAGAAATGGAGCTAGCTGAGGAATTAGATAAGTACCAGATCGACATAATAGGGGTGACTGAAACAAAAAAGACCAAAACTGGTGAGGTCTTTCTGAGCAATAAATACAAAATGTTATATTCAGGCAATGACAATCAAGGAAAAGAAGGAGTAGCCATAGTATTCAACACAAAATACGAGGCTAATCTTCTTGAATGGCAGTCAGTCTCAAGTAGAGTAATGTGGGCAAATATGAGAATGGGGAACTGGACAATGAGACTTATTTGTGCCTATGGTCCCACAGAATGTTCTACTAAGGTAGAAGTAGAGGAATTTTTTGAGGCTTTAGAAAAAGCAACTGACACAATGAAAAAGGAAAAGTTGGTCCTTGTTGGGGATCTAAATAGTAGAGTAGGAAATGATTGTGAGACATACAAAAATATTTTGGGAAAATTTGGAGAAAAGAGCAAAGCTAATAATAATGGCAAATATCTGTTGGATTTCTGCTCAGGACATGGACTGGTTATTACTAACACCATGTTCCAACATAAAAATGTGCACAAATTCACATGGAGAGAAGAGGCTAGGAATAAGAAAAGTCTCATTGACTATGTTATTGTTGATAGTGATGTTTTCTCCCTGGTGCAGGACACCAGAGTGTACAGAGGATTTGAAATTGGAAGTGATCACTATTTAGTCTTGAGCAGGATAAAATTGAATTTCATATTGAAAAGAATAACATGTAAGAAAGTTTTAAAGCGAATAAAAGTTGAGCAGCTCTCAGATGTGAACTGTAGACTAAAATACAGAAATATTATTGAAAAGAAAATGAAAGAGTTTGAGAACAGGAATCAAACCTTGGAGATTCAGTGGCAAACTCTGAAGAAAACATTGATTGATTCTGCCAGAGAGGCATGTGGTGAGGTTGTCTGCAAGGATAAAAAAATCAGAACTCCCTGGTGGACACAGGAAGTTAAAGAGGCAGTGAAGGAAAAGAAGAAAGCATATCAAAAGTTCCTGGCAAATAAGTCAGCTTTTACTCTTACAGAATACAGAGACAAATGTAAGAAAGCGAAACACTGTGTAAAACTAGCTAAACAAAAGTCATGGGAGGACTTTGGCAAGAACATAGAAAATAAATATCAAGAAGGTGGCAAAATATTCTGGAGGTTGTTGAAGAAGCTTAGGAATGGAGGAAAGTGTGCTGTAAAAGGAATTAGAGATGATAAAGGTGAAATGAAAACAGGAGAAAAAGATATCCTTGAAGTATGGAGTAATTACTTTGAAAAACTGCTAAATGAAACAAGCAGTGATGACAGCACAGTGGTAAAAAACACTGACCAGGCATGCAGTCAGGAATACATATCCATACTTGAAGTAGAAAAAGCCATCAAAGGCTTGAAATGTGGAAAGGCAGCAGGAGTAGATGATATTCGACCAGAAATGCTGAAGTATGGTGGTATAAGAGTCTTACAGTGGCTGCACTGCATAGTTCAGAAAGCCTGGACAGAGGGACGAATTCCCGATGATTGGAGTAAAGCTCTCATAGTACCCATATATAAAAAGGGAAATAAGACTGAATGTGAGAATTACAGAGGTATTTCCCTACTGAGTGTTCCTGGCAAGATCTATGCAAGTATACTTGAGAAACGGTTGAGAAGAATTGTGGAAGAAAAGCTTGGTGAAGAACAAGCTGGATTCAGGCCAAATAGAGGCTGTCAGGATCAGATCTTCACTTTACGACAAATAGTCGAGAAAGCATGGGAATATAACAAAGATCTGTATTTAAGTTTTGTCCATCTGGTAAAGGCATATGACAAGGTGCCAAGAGAGAAGCTATTCAATACGCTGCAGTTATATGGTGTCAATGGGGCATTATATCAAGCAATACTTAGTCTTTATTTGAGTTGTGAGTCAGCAGTTAGAATTGAAGGAAGTTCAGGAAGATGGTTTAATGTTAAATCTGGTGTGAGACAAGGATGTACATTATCCCCTCTGTTATTCATTATCTATATGGATCACATTATGAAGGAATGTGGTATTAAACCTGATATCAAAATTGGAGATGTTAATGTCAGCTCTTTGCTTTATGCAGATGATGTTATACTTCTAAATAAATCCGCTACAAGTCTGCAAGATTCTCTGACTAAATTGAATAGCTGTTGTAATAGATATGGTATGAAAGTCAGCAATAAAAAGACAAAGACAATGAAAATAGGCAGAATCATTGAAAATGTCAACTGTGTTGTAAATGGAGAACCTGTGGAACAAGTAAAACATTTCAGCTACTTAGGCACAATTTTTACTGAAGATGGTAAACTAAATATAGAAATAGACAACAGAATCAGCAAAGCTGGTATCGTGGGAAGTCAATTGAATAAATTCATATGGAAAAAGAGAGAAATTAGTCGGAACACTAAATTAGCTGTATACAAGACTGTGTTCAAACCAATTTTAACTTATGGATCTGAGAGCTGGGTCAGAAGTAAAACACTTGACCAAAGACTAGAGACCGCAGATATGAGAGTCCTGAGAAAGATTAGAGGCGTGAACAGATGGCATCAATGGCAATATCATATTAAAAATGAGGATATTAGGAAAGAACTTGACATTGTCAGCATCCAGGAATGCATTAGCAGAGCTAATCTCAGATGGTATGGTCACTTAAATAGAATGGGAGAGGAAAGATTAGCAAAACAAGTGTTCTCTGCCAGGTTGTCAGGAAAACGACCCAGAGGAAGACCAAGATATAGGTGGATTGATACGGTACAAAGTGCCTTAGATGATAGAAATATAAGATCTGATAATGTTGGAGTCTTGACAAGTAACAGACTGATTTGGAGGAAAATTGTAGATAGGCAGTTAGTAATGATGTAATTTTTTCATGTAGTACTGTCATATCCTGTACACCCCTTGAGGGTACATGGCAGGAATTTGATGATGATGATGATGATGATGATTTTTAATAACCAGAACCATATCCATACCACAAGTAGACCAAGCTGTGAAATTTTAAATGTGTAATTTAAGTGTACTCTTTAAATGGTGGTGAACTGAGAATCAGTGAATTCATTCAATGAACAAAATACCATCTTGGCATGATTAGTAAAACACGATCCATACAAAAGCAATCTCATTTCTCTTGGACAGAATACCCAGTTGCAAGTGTCATAAAAACAAAAATTCTTACATACAGATAATGTATTTCTGTATTGTCCAGACAGATATTGTAATTTTATAAATAACACTTCTTTCTGAAGACCAGCCATTTTTTTTTTCTATCTTTCAATATTAATTATTCAACATGTTTGTCTAAACTAGGCTGATTTGCAGTGCAGACGCAGGATATCCTGTTAAAGAAGCAGTCCCGAAAAAGAGAAAAGCATACATAAGTCAACAGATGTCCAAAAAGAATACAGAGAAAAATATTAAGATAGCTATGCTATGTGTAAAAGTAGCTAAAAAAATGTCATGGGAATACTTCAGTAAGAATGTAGAAGATAAATGTCACGAAATTGTCAAAATGTTCTGGAGTATCATTAAAAAGCTTAGGAATGAAGCAAAGAGTACTGCATAAAGAACCAAAGATGATAAAGGCGACATGAAACTGAAGATGAGAATATTCCAGAGGTCTCGGTTTTAATTTTTCAGGAAATGTCAATGTATACTAGAATATTAATTATAAAAAACTTCAATACTTTCCTATATTTTGACAATGTTACATTGCAATCATCAGGGATCACAAAAAACAATGATATATGCACACAGGCATTAACACTGAGCAAATGAGGCTGAATAAAGGCAACAGAAGTTGGGCCTAGATTCTTAAAAAGTGCCCCCTAGTGGAGGCTGAACATTCTTAAAATATATGCTTTCCAGATTTGGGGCAGTCTCAAATTTGTTGAGGGTTGAAGTTTTTTAAAGTTAAGGCAGATTCGATGAATAGTCTTTCATACTTGTATTTGCTATGGTGTAATAGAGTGACCTTCTTCCAGCGTATCCCGTGGTGGTGTCCAAAGCATGGTCAGCAATTTTCTGAGTGGCTATATTGGTTGAACCAGATGTAATCCTTGTGTTCAGATATCCTTATATTGGCTGTCCTGCCTGTTTGGCCATAGTAAGTTTACAACTGCAAGGGACCTGACTAAGTCGGTCTGGGGGAAGTGGCTGTTCTTTGGTGGAATGGATGAGAGATGCTAATTTCAGTGCCCTGGATATATGGAATGGCAATAGATTTTGAGTAATCTCTGCTTTGAAGTGGGGGGGAGGGAGGGGTTGCTGTTACATGGTTTTATTATTTTTTGGGGATTGTAGCCATTGGCTAAGAAAGCGTTAAGGATAATGGTTAAGTTCAGTAGTTTGGGCTCTGTTATCTGAATGCATTCAGTACTAAGAATCCTTATTGCTCTCTTAAGGTTTCTGCCAGAATTTAAATCTAGTTTTGTAAAATGGTCTCTGAAGAGAACCAACCAGTTTGAAACAGCTGTCAGGCCAGTGAAACCTTTAAAAAATGCATTAATAAAATGCAGAAATATGGACGCTTGGGCGATGCTCATGTCTTTTAAGTAGTGTCAGCTAAGGCAACTCCAATGCCGAAGATTGTATTCTTGTAAGATCTGAGGTCAATTTTGCAAAACTCTCATTGTTTCTACAAACATTCGGCTTTGAAATAATGTTGGATCTAATATCCACTTTGCCCATCTAATTTGCTTTATAATTTTATTCAGCCTTTTGCATATACTATTACACTGTGGGTGGTAAGATGCAGTAAATATCTTTTTCGCATTTAGCAATTTACAGAATTATAACAACAGCTCAGATGTAAAATTTCTCCTTGGTCTGAAAGTAAAGTCTAAGGCATTCTTATTCAAGAATTTTCTTGCAGTATTCTTTGTAGTTTGAGCTTTCATCGAGACTGCCTCAGGAAATCTAGTTAACATATCTATGACTACAAGAATATACCTATTTACCTTTTTTAATAGTTGGCAGTAGACGTCCTACATCAATAGCAACAGCTTGAAAAGGTCTTGTTGCAATAGGAAGTGATTACAATGGAGCTTTTCCTCTGAAAGGGGATCATAATTGACATTTATGGCATGATTTTACATACCTTTCTAAATAATGTTCTTTTATTCTTAGCCAAGTTCAAGAAAATCATTGGTGTCTTGCTAAGTCAGAAATGGAAAATGTACATAATCCAAGGAATCATTTGAATTGGTGCCAATATTTTCACTTTCAACATTCCTCATTCCATTTCTATGGATAGAAGTAACCCATCCTTAACCAAATATAAGTTTTCCAGGTTCAAAAATGTATGTGAGTCTCACCTCTCAGTACTATTTCATCATCATCATACTTCTGATATGTACCCTCAAGGGGTGTACAGCATATGATAGTACTGCATGAAAAATTTACATCGTTACTAACTTCCTATCTGCAATTTTCCTCCAAATCAGTCTGTTATTTGTCAAGACTAAAACATTATCAGATCTTATATTTCTGTCGTCTAAGGCACTTTGTACCATATGAATCTACCTATATCTTGGTCTTCCTCTGGGTCGTTTTCATACCATCCTGGCAGAGAATACTTGTTTTGCTAATCTGTCCTCGCCAATTCTGTTCACGTGACCATACCACCTGAGATTAGCTCTGCTAACGCATTCCTGGATGCTGACAATGTCAAGTTCTTTCCTAATATCCTTGTTTTAATATGATATTGCCATTGATGCCATCTGTTCACGCCTCTAATCTTTCTCAGGACTCTCATATCTGTGGTGTCGATTCTAGTCTTTGGTCAAGTGTTTTACTTTTGATCCAGCTCTGAGATCCATAAGTTAAAACTGGTTTGAACACTGTCTTGTATACAGCTAATTTAGTGTTCCGACTAATTTCTCTCTTATTCCGTATGAATTTATTCAATTGACTTCCTATCATACCAGCTTTGTTGATTCTGTTGTCTATTTCCATATTTAATTTACCATCTTCAGTAAAAATCATGCCTAAGTAGCTACAATGTTTCACTTGTTCCACACGTTCCCCATTCACAACACAGTTGACATTTTCAGCAATTCTACCTATTTTCATTGTCTTTGTCTTTTTAATGCTGACCTTCATACCATATCTATTACAACAGTTATTCAATTTAGTCAGGGAATCATGCAAACTTGTGGCAGATTTGTTTAGAAGTATAACATCGTCCGCATAAAGCAAAAAGCTGACATTAACATCTCCAATTCTGATATTATGTTTAATACCACTTTCCTTCATAATGTGATCCATATAGATGATGAATAACAGAGGGGATAATGTACATCCTTGTCTCACACCAGTTTTAACATTAAACCATCTTCCTGTACTTCCTTCAATTCTAACTGCTGACTTAAAACTCAAATAAAGTCAAAGTATTGCTTGATATAATGCCACATTGACACCATATAACTGTAGCATATTCAATAGCTGCTCTCTTGGCACCTATATTGGCACAATATTGTTATATTCCCATGATTTCTCCACTATTTGTCATAAAGTGAAGATCTGATCCTGACAGCCTCTATTTAGCCTGAATCCAGCTTGTTCTTCACCAAGCTTTTCTTCCACAATTCTTATCAAGTATACTGTCATAAATCTTGCCAGGAACACTCAATAGGGGAAATACCTTTGTAATTCTCACATTCAGTTTTCTTTCCCTTTTTATATATGGGTACTATTAGAGCTCTACTCCAATCATCGGGAATTTGTCCCTCTGTCCAGGCTTTCTGAACTATGCAGTGCAGCCACTGTAAGACTTTTATACCACCATACTTCAGCATTTTTGGTAGAATATCATCTACTCCTGCTGCCTTTCCACATTTCAAGCCTTTGATGGCCTTTTCTACTTCAAGTATGGATATGTATTCCTGCCTGTGCCTGTTGAGTGTTTTTTACCACTGTGCTATCACTGCTTGTTTCATTTAGCAGTTTTTCAAAGTAATTACTCCATACTTCAAGGATATCTTTTTCTCCTGTTTTCATATCACCTTTTATCATCATTAATTCCTTTTACAACACTCTTTCCTCCATTTCTAAGTTTCTTCAATAACCTTCAGAATATTTTGCCACCTTCTTGATATTTATTTTCTATGTTCTTGCCAAAGTCCTCCCATGACTTTTGTTTAGCTAGTTTTACACAGTGTTTCGCTTTCTTACATTTGTCTCTGTATTCTCTAAGAGCACAAGCTGACTTATTTGCTGGGAACTTTTGATATGCTTTCTTCTTTTCCTTCACTGCCTCTTTAACTTTTTGTGTCCACCAGGGAGTTCTGATTTTTCTATCCTTGCAGACAACTTCACCACATGCCTCTCTAGCTGAATCAATCAGGGTTTTCTTTAGGGTTGCCACAGAATCTCCAAGGTTTGGTTCCTATTCTCAAACTCTTTCATTTTTTATTCAATAATCTTTGTGTATTTTAGTCTACAGTTCACATCTGAGAGCTGCTCAACTTTTATTTGCTTTAAAACTTTCTTACATATCATTGTTTTCAATATGAAATTTAATTGTATCCCGCTCAAGACTAAATAGCGATCGCTTTCAATTTCAAATCCTCTGTACACTCTGGTGTCCTGCACCAGGGAGAAAACATCACTATCAACAATAACATAATCAATGAGGCTTTTCTTATTCCTTGTCTCTTCTCTCCATATGAATTTGCACATTTTTATGTTGGAACATGGTTTTAGTAATAACCAGTCCATGTCCTGAGCAGAAATCCAACAGGTATTTGCCATTATTATTAGCTTTGCTCTTTTCTCCAAATTTTCCCCAAACATTATTGTATGTCTGACAATCACTTCCTACTCTGCTATTTAGATCCCTAATAAGGACCAACTTTTCCTTTTTCATTGTGTCAGTAGCTTTCTCTAGAGTCTCAAAAAATTCATCCACTTCTACCTTAGTAGAGCCTTCTGTGGCACCATAGTCACAAATAAATCTCATTGTCCAGTTTCTCCTTTCCAATATTTGCCTACATCACTCTACTTGAGACTGACTGCCATTCAAGAAGATTAGCCTCGTATTTTGTATTGAATACTATGGCCACTCCTTCTTTTCCTTGATTGTCATTGCCTGAATATAACATTTTGTATTTATTGCTCAGAAAGATCTCACCAGTTTTGGTCTTTTTTGTTTCAGTCACCCCTATTATGTCGATCTGGTACTTATCTAATTCCTCAGCTAGCTCCATTTCTTTGCCATTCAGGCATCTTATGTTGATAGTACTAATCTTTAACTCTGGTGATGTTGTATTGGGGTGTGCTTTCAGATTTGTTCCAGTAGCTGACTTTTCGCTATTTGTCCTGATTCCCTGGCGAAAACAACGGGGGTCTTGTTTAACCGAGCGACGCCCCAGCTGGCATGAAATTTTGTCATGTTGTACCATCATTTTGTATATTGATTTAAGCCAATAAGAATACAATTTGGTCAGCTAAATCCCAAATGACCAGCCCAGCCTTGTTCGTTCAGTATCCAGGTAGATACCAACAGGGTGCACCATGAGAAGGTGAGGATTGGACATTAGGTCAGAAGCTCTTGTCATTCTCCGCATTCCTTTAAAGGCTATGTGGAGGTCTCCTCTCAGTTATACAGCTTTGACCCTTAAGCACCCCTTAAGAACCTTAAGTACTGTTTCATAAATAGTTATTAGTAAAGGATCAACTTTTTGAGCATGAATAATTTGATTCGTTTCCCAGATTTGTAAACTAGATTCTTTGTTTATCTTACCAATAACATGAATTTGGGCTATCTTTTCATTATGATATAAAGGGTAATCCTTAGCTGATTGATCATCATACCCTAAAGGTCTAGATAGGTAAGCTGCAACCACATTTCTTTTCTCTGGAATATAAGCCATATCAATGTTATATTCTTAAGGGGGGGTGCATAAGGATCACAGCTGTATAACTGAGAGGAAACCTCCATATAGCCTTTAAAGGAATGCAGAGAACCGACCATGGCTTCTGACCTAACGTCCAATCCTCACCTTCTCGTGGTGCACCCTGTTGGTTATCTATCTGGATACTGAGCAAACGAGAATGGGCTGGCAATTTGGGATTTAGCCGACCAAATTGTATTCTTACTTGTTTGAACCAATATACAAAATGATGGTACAACATGACAATATTTCATGCTGCTGGGCCATCGCCCGGTTAAACAAGGTTTAAACGGGCGATGTTTTTCCTCCCCCTGTTGTTTTCGCTAGAGAATCAGGGCGAACAGCGAAAAGTCAGCTATTGGAACAAACCTGAAAGCACACCCCAACTCAACATCACCAGAGTTAAAGATCGGTACTATCAACATAAGAAGCCTGAATGGCAAAGAAATGGAGCTAGCTGAAGAATTAGATAAGATCGACATAATAGGGGTGATTGAAACAAAAAAGACAAAAACCGGTGAGATCTTTCTGAGCAATAAATAATAATTGTTATATTCAGGAAATGACAATCAAGGAAAAGGAGTAGCAGCCATAGTATTCAACACATAATATGAGGCTAATCTACTTGAATGGCAGGCAGTCTTAAGTAGAGTGATGTGGGCTAATATCAGAATGAGGAATTGGGCAATGAGACATATTTGTGCCTATGGTACAACAGAAGGTTCTACTAAAGTAGAAGTGGAGGAATTTTTTGATGCTTTAGAAAAAAGCAACCGACACAATGAAAAAGGAAAAGCTGGTCCTCGTTGGGGATCTAAAAAGCAGAGTAAGAAATGATTGTGAGACATACAAAAATGTTTTGGGAAAATTTGGAGAAAAGAGCAAAGTTAATAATAATGGCAAATACCTGTTGGAATTCTGCTCAGGACATGGACTGATTATTACTAACACCGTGTTCCAACATAAAAAAGTGCACAAATTCACATGGAGAGAAAAGGCAAAGAATAAGAAAAGTCTCATTGACTATGTTATTGTTGATAGTGATGTTTTCTTCCTGGTGCAGGACACCAGAGTATACAGAGGATTTGAAATTGGAAGTGATCACTATTTAATCTTGAGCAGGATAAAATTGAATTTCATATCGAAAAGAATAACATATAACAAAGTTTTAAAGCGAGTAAAAGTTGAGCAGCTCTCAGATTTTAGTCTACAGTTCAAAGTTGAACTGTAGACTAAAATGCACAAAGATTATTGAAGAAAAAATGAAAGAGTTTGAGAACAGGAACCAAACCTTGGTGATTCAGTGGCAAGCCTTGAAGAAAACCCTGATTGATTCAGCCAGAGAGGCATGTGGTGAGGTTGTCTGCAAGGAAGAAAAATCAGAACTCCATGGTGGACATGGAAGTTAAAGAGGCAGTGAAGGAAAAGAAGAAAGCATATCAAAAGTTCCTGGCAAATAAGTCAACTTTTGCTCTTAGAGAACACAGAGACAAATGTAAGAAAGTGAAACACTGTGTAAAACTCGTTAAACAAAAGTCATGGGAGGACTTTGGCAAGAATATAGAAAATAAATATCAAGAAAGTGGTAAGATATTCTGGAGATTGTTGAAGAAGCTTAGAAATGGATGAAAGAGTGCTGTAAAAGAAGGTAGAGATGATAAAGGTGATATGAAAATGGGAGAAAAAGATATTCTTGAAGTATGGAGTAATTACTTTGAAAAATTGCTAAATGGAACATGCAGTGATAGCACAGTGGTAAAAAAACACTCAACAAGCATACAGGCAGGAATACATATCCATACTTGAAGTAGAAAAAGCCATCAAAGGCTTGAAATGTGGAAAGGCATAGATGATATTCTACCAAAAATGCTGAAGTATGGTGGTATAAAAGTCTTACAGTGGCTACACTGCATAGTTCAGAAAGACTGGACATCGGGACGAATTCCCGATGATTGGAGTAGAGACCTAATAGTACCCATATATAAAAAGGGAAAGAAAAACTGAATGTGAGAGTTACAGAGGTATTTCCTTACTGAGTGTTCCTGGCATGATCTATGCAAGTATACTTGAGAAACGGTTGAGAAGAATTGTGGAAGAATAGCTTGCTGAAGAACAAGCTGGATTCAGGCCAAATAGAGGCTGTCAGGATCAGATCTTCACTTTACGACAAATAGTTGAGAAAGCATGGGAATATAACAAAGATCTGTATTTAAGTTTTGTCCATCTGGTAAAGGCATATGACTAGGTGCCAAGAAAGAAGCTATTCAATATGCTACAATTATATGGTGTCAATGGGGCATTATATCAAGCAATACCTAGTCTTTATTTGAGTTGTAAGTCAGCAGTTAGAATTGAAGGAAGTACAAGAAAATGGTTTAATGTTAAATCTGGTGTGAGACAAGGATGTACATTATCCCCTCTGTTATTCATCATCTATATGGATCACATTATGAAGGAAAGTGGTATTAAACACGATATCAAAATTGGAGATGTTAATGTCAGCTCTTTGCTTTATACGGATGATGTTTTACTTCTAAATAAATCCGCTACAAGTGTGCAAGATTCTCTGACTAAATTGAATAGCTGTTGTAATAGATATGGTATGAAGGTCAACAATAAAAAGAACAAAGACAGTGAAAATAGGCAGAATCATTGAAAATTTCAACTGTGTTGTGAATGGAGAACCTGTGGAACAAGTAAAACATTTCAGCTACATAGGTATGGTTTTTTGTGAAGATGGTAAATTAAATATAGAAATAGACAACAGAATCAGCAAAGCTGGTATGGTGGGAAGTCAATTGAATAAATTCAGATGGAATAAAAGAGAAATTATTCGGAACATTAAATTAGCTGTATATACAAGACAGTCTTCAAACCAGTTTTAACTTATGGATCTGAGAGCTTGGTCAGAAGTAAAAGTCTTGACTAAAGACTAGAGACCACAGATTTGAGAGTCCTGAGAAAGATTATAGTCGTGAACAGATGGCATCAATGGCAATATCATATTAAAATCGAGGATATTAGGAAAGAACTTGACATTGTCAGCATCCAGGAATGCATTAGCAGAGCTAATTTCAGGTAGTATGGTTACTTAAACAGAATGGGCGAGGAAAGATTAGCAAAACAATTGTTCTCTGCCAGGTTGGCAGGAAAACGACCCAGAGGAAGACCAAGATATAGGTGGATTGATATGGTACAGAAGTGCCTTAGATGATAGAAATATAAGATCTGATAATGTTGGAGTCTTGATAAGTAACAGACTGAGTTGGAGGAAAATTGTAGATAGGAAGTTAGTAATGATGTAAAATTTTCAAGTAATACTATCATATCCTGTACACCCCTTGAGGGTACATGTGAGGAATTTGATGATGATGATGTTATATTCTTGTAATTTTAGTGCCCACCTAATTATCCATTGATTTTTATCCTTTTTAGTTCTTAGGAATGACAAAGGCTGGTGATCAGATTTTATTTTAATAGGTGGTCCTAACAACAAATATCTAAATTTTCTTAATAGAAAGATTATCGCTATTTCCTCCTTCTCTAAGGCCGAATAGTTCATTTCTGGATCTGGCTTAAAAGGATCTCCTTCTTTCTGTTCTAATACAGCAGCAATGCAATGATTTGAAGTATCAGAAGAATGGTTTAAAAAAATTGACGGAATTTATGATGAATGAGAACTGGAGCTTTAGTTTTAAGTTGTCAAATGCTTCTTGTTGAGCTTTACCTTAACTGAATCTAACACTTTTCTTTGTCAAATACACTGAGGATCTCAACAGCTGTGAACAACTAGGAATAAATTTTCTATAAAATTTAACATGTCAGGGAATCTACAAACTTGCTTAGCTGTCATTGGCACAATTCCTTTATTACTGATTTTATGGTCTAAATACTCAACTTCCTTTAAGAAAATTGGCATTTAGAGCACTTTAAAGATAGATTAGCTTCCTTGAATCTCTTTAAAATATTCCATAGGATTTTACAATAGCTATCTAGATCTTTTGAATATACTAGGAGATCATCTTTAAAACAGATAACTCCATTTCATAACATATCTAATAAGACAGAATTCATTAAAGATTGAAATGACATGGCAGAATTTCTTGCACCTTGTGATAATCTACATAGCTAATATTTCTGCCATCTGGTAGTAAATATCTAGTACTTCCTGCCTTTTTTTCTTCAAAGGGATCTGAAAATAGCCAGAATTTAAATCTAGTTTTGCGAAATACTGAGCTCCTTCCAGACAGATCAATAATTGCTCAATCTGGGAAATCAATAGGCTTCATAACATTATTAATGGTTTTCAAATGTAAGACAATTCTCAGGCTTCCGTTTGGTTTTTCAGTTAAGATGAATGGGCTATTGCATTGAGAATTTGACTTCTCAGTTATTCCTGTCTTTTCCTTATTCCTGCAGTAGTTTCTGAAAATATTCCATATGCTACAATGAAATGTGATATTGCCTAATGTAAATAGTAGATTCAATATGAATTTGTACTACATTAGTGAGATATTGAAACAATATCCTCTGTGAAAACACTAGAGAAAAATTCAAGAGCAGATTTAAAGAATTTCACAATTCGTTTCCTTTCTTCACTAGTGGTTGCTAATTTTACTGATTCTGTATTATTCTCCTTTATTTCTTCAGTGTTTTCCTTATCAGTATTTAGAGTTTCAATATTAAACATTTGATCATTATCATCAGTTTCTTTAAAAACTTCTGGAGACTGCTGTAATTTTGCTTTATCACCTGATGTCCTGTTAAAACAGTATTCTAGTCCACTTAAGGATACTGTACCATCCACAAAATTATATGCAAAATCATGATGTTTCAAAAAATCAATTTCAAATATTGTACATTTGGATTTGAGGAATTCTGGAAGAACCATTAATGGATGACAGACTTTCAGAGGAAAACAAGGAATTTAAATAAAAGTGTCTGTTTGTTTATCAACTGAAATTTCTGTTTCAAAAATGCTGCCCTTTAGCTTAATTGGATAACTCAAAACTGAAATGTCATTTGGAATTAAAGTTTTAATTTTGTTAAACTATAAGAAATGAATGAAATATGTGCACCTGTGTCAAGTAAGATTTCACAAGACACATTTTCAACAAATTCTTGTAGCACTGTCAAAGGATTATCTCCATTATCATAAGGAACTAATGTTACATCAAACTTTCTTTCAAAGTTTGAGCTGCCTTTAGCTTTACTCATGTCTAATATAGTTTAATATTTCTGTTCTTGCAAATGTGATATTAAAATCATAATTATTTCTGAGTTGTCCATTACTCTCAGATTTGTTATGCTGATAACAAAATTTATCCCTAACATAACAGTCTTTAGCAAAATGACCAGGTTTATTGCATCTAAAACATCTTAGAACATATCCTTTCTAAGATGTTTTATTCTCATCAGGCACATCATATTTGTAAGAGAAAGACTAATTATCTGTATAATTCTTGGATATTGTTAAATCAGATATCATCTTAAACAGAAGGTACTGTTTTTCCACAATTGTTCTCTGCTGTCTTTTTATTTCTTTTTATTTCAGGTTTATTGCATCTAAAACATCTTAGAACATATCCTTTCTAAGATGTTTTATTCTCATCAGGCACATCATATTTGTAAGAGAAAGACTAATTATCTGTATAATTCTTGGATATTGTTAAATCAGATATCATCTTAAACAGAAGGTACTGTTTTTCCACAATTGTTCTCTGCTGTCTTTTTATTTCTTCACTAAGAAAGATTTTCATTTCTCTAATTGTCCCAAATCATCTGATTTTACCTTAGACTCAGAATTTGGAACATCTTCAGTTAAACCCTTAGAAATTTCCTTAGATTGTTTTTTTCTCTTAGCACATTTTAAATTGAAACTACCTTTCTCTCCCTTTATCTGCAATCACTGTGTAAGGAGACTGGGTTTCATTGTACTGAAAAGAGTTTACCTATTTGGTGTGTATAGAATTAAATATATCTCTAAATCTCTCATCCCTTTCCATAACAAGTTGATAACATTGTTCAATATTTTAAACTTTTTTCTTATATGCTGTTTCTTTCAAATTGTCTCTAAGGCCATGACTAAATTGATGAAACAACAACCATTCCAAAGAGGATCTTTCTTCAGATGAAACAACAACCATTCCAAAGAGGATCTTTCTTCAGATGAAACAACAACCATTCCAAAGAGGATCTTTCTTCAGATGAAACATTAAATTCATGAGCAATACCCAAAAGTCTGTAGGAATACTCAGAACAGATTCCCTATTACCCTGCATGCACTGATATTCCAATTTTCTAAATATTGCCCTAATTCTACAACATTTGAAAATTCTGATATTAGTAAACTTTTAAACATTGCATAATTGTCAGTGTCTCTTAATAAAGATGTGTTTAAGACTGTTATAGCTTTCCCAATAATTTATGAAGTATGATTACAAATGGAAATCTGATTATTTTCCTAAATCTCTAATTTTTTCTGTATATTTTAAAAAAAATGTGTCTATACTTTTATGGCTATCACCAGAGAAAGGTGTTACTAAAGTAGGATTTATTAACCTAAAATATTCTCATCTGTAATAGAAGTGATCTCACTAAAAGAACTACTATCTTCTTGAGCCATTTTACTTGAGTCAAAATACTTTTTTCTGGAGTGTAAAATAAAGATAAGTCACAACACATATAGGGGCTGATGACTACATTAACTTCCTTAATATAATAGCAAACTTTCTTTCAGATGTGCATAGTGCTGTGCATTATGGGAGAGTTACTTCCCACACCAGTTTCGACCTTATTGAGGTCTCATCATTTGGAGCCAAACTCAGTAAGATAGTTAAAGAAGTCATAGAAATACTGAATACGCTTAGAAATGAAAAAAAAAAAAGTACTGTAAAAGGAATTAGAGATGATAAAGGTGACATAAAAACTAAATATTTTTTAGAAGGTTGGAGTAATTCAAAACATTTTTAAATGAAACAAGAAGTCAACGAAATGGTGGGTAGAAAATATTGAAGAGGGATGTAGTCAGGAATACATATTAATACTTGCGGTAGAAAAAAACCCCATCAAAAACCTGAATGTGGAAAGGCAGCTGGAGTAGATAGCATTTGACCAGAAATGCCCAATTATGGAGCAATGAAAGTTTTACAATAGCTGTACTGCATAATTGAGAAGAGACTAGTTAGATGGTTGAATACCAGATAAGTAGAGCTCTCATAGTATAAATTAAAGATACCAAGAAATTATATACTTGGTTTAATCCTTTATCCAAGTGTAAGCAAACAAAGTTTGCACCTGAAGTATTTTCAGGACTGGGACAACTTGTATATAGAAGCTAATGACTTCACATCACTCTTAGTATACCTTGCCTTAGGCTACTCTTATATGAAAATATGATTTCTGCATTACTCCAACCTTAGTATCACCTCTGGGTTTGGCTCCCACTGATGAAACCTCAATAAAGGTCGAAACTGGTCTGGGTAGTAACCCATCCCATAATGTGGGCTATATGGTATGTAGTGTCTGAGGATAGCTCCTGACCAGATAAGTGATATTTTGAATAAAAATTGATGGATTTGAATAGTATTGTTTACGTTTAATATTTTAATGTGTCTGGGAGATTTTTGTGTGTTTTTTGAGTATTTTAATAGTAAATTGATAGATACGATTATCTGTGCACATGGCTCCCATAAAAAGGAATACAAAGATGGCATCCAGGTCGCCATATTTGTCTGAAAATCTTAACTTAAAAAACTTGATTCAGTGTACCGTTTGCGAAATGTATGCATTGAGGAGAGCGGTTGGAGTCTGTGTGCAAAAAGTGTAAAGAATGCGAGGATTTAAAGAGTGTTTCAGGTCGTGTGAGTAATATCGTTGTTGAAAGTGAGAATCTAGATAACAGCGATATTCAAGGTATGAATGATGATATTTGCGAAGTAGTACTTGATAGCTGTGAGAGTGGCGTTGAAAGAGAGAATGAAATTAAGCATACAGAACGATTGAATGAATCATCGGAGAATAAAAATGACGACACTGATGCAATGAGTGAAATAGCACTATTACGCGGAGCGATACATAGAGTAAATCAGCAGCTGGAGCGTTGGCAAAAATATTTAACAAACGTTCCGACTAATAATCAGCAAAAGTATGAAGGAAAAAATAAGGGTATGAAAGTGAGTGTAAACAAAATGAAAGAGCGTGTGTTGTATGGGGATTCCTTAGTAAGAGGTGTGTTAGTTGAGAGTTTAACAAAATCGTACGAACCCTGTGTGAACATAAAGAATGTAAGCAAGTCAATTAGAATGCAAAAACAGCAGGTGAAGGAATGGATAGTGGTAGTGGATTCAAATGATTTGAAAGGAAACAAAAAGGCTATGAGTGAGGATGTGAACGAATTACTTGAGGTAGCAAAAGAAAAGAGAGAGAGAGTTAGGATGATGAGTCCGTTTCCGCGGTATGACAGTGAAGAGTATAGAAGGAGGGCCATCATTGCCAATGACTTTATGCGTGAATTATGTTTGAGTGGTGTGGAATTTGTGGATGTGTGGAATGAGTTCGATGGGCAAAAGGAGTTATATAAAATGGATGGTTTACATTTGAATGGATTTGGTGTACGGAGACTTGAAAAGGTGTTGTTGAATGTAGTGGAAGTGAATGTACAGAACCAGGGAAACTAGAGTTATTAAGGAGGGGGAAAGTAGATTTGCAGATTTTAGGGAGACAGTTGAGTGTGTGAATGTGTGTAATATGCCCAAGCAAGTAGGAAAGACCACGATTCAGAATGGGATAGTTAGTATAAGGCATCAAAATAGGGATGGGACAAATCAGCTTCTGCAATTCGTGTATACAAATGCCAGAAGTATTAGGAACAAGAGGGAAGAATTTTTAGCCTTGGTTGGCACTTCCAGACCACAGGTTATCGGCATTAGTGAAACATGGCTGACAGAAGATGACACAGCTAGTGGGATTGAATGTGAGGGGTATGGTGTGTTCAGGAGAGACAGGGAGAATAAAATGGGAGGAGGGGTGTTATTGATGATAGCGGATGAGCTACAGCCAAGGAGAATAGAAGTGGAACTGCAGGATAGAGAAAAGAGCACATTTGAGGCTATTTGGTGTGAGATTGAAACGAGCAGAACAAAATATACAGTTGGGTGCTGCTATAGACCAGGTGATGGAATAGATGGTGGAGATAGTATGCATAAGCAAATAGAAGAAATGAGTGGAAGGAGGGGTAATTATTATAGGAGATTTCAACTATGGTAACATTGATTGGAAGGAGGAGAGGACACATGGGAGGAAGGAATTGGATTTTATGCGGTTATTAAAGGATAACTATCTGCAACAGCATGTAATGGAAAATACCAAGGGTCAGAGAGTGCTTGATCTGGTAAGTGCATCTGAGAATTTGGATTTGGCTGAGAACATGGTCATATTGTAACAAATATGACCACGTTACCACCAGTTGGTGAGAGTGATCATGGGGTCTTGACTTGGGAGGTGGCTAAAGGTGTGGAATTTACAATCAAGACAGGGTACATGTGGAATGATTGGGCTGGTAAGTATGACAAGCTTAGGAGATTGATTGGTACAGTACCATGGCATGTACAACTGCAAGGGCTAGAAGTTGACAGTGCATGGGAGGCGGTTAACAAGTGTTTGCATGAAGCAATGGCTGACTGTATAACTAGAGTCCGAATAGTTATACAGTCAGCCATTGCTTCATGCAAACACTTGTTTGCATGAAGGAGGTAAATGGATGAATAACACCATTAAGCTTCAGCTGCAAAAAAAGAAACAACCATAGAGGGAATTTAAGGAGAAAGGCAGGCACATGAACAGTATAAAGCCCAGGCCAGAAGGGTGACGAGTATGGTAAGAAAAGCAAAAAAACGTTACAAAAGAACATTGGCCATGCAGGCTAAAGAGAATCCCAAACAGTTTTTTCGATATGTTGCAAGTAAAAGAAAAAATGTATATGGCAGAATGATTTTAAAGAATGCCAATGGTAGGGAGGTAACCGAATCAGTTGATATAGTTGAATTACTGAGCGAGCACTTTGCAAGAGTATATCATCCAGGTTATGACATTGCAGAAATGAATGAACCAATAGATTATATGAGAATTGTGGTAAATGAGGTTGAGGTGAGTAGTCTATTGCAAAACCTCAATGTCAATACATCTGTGGGATCGGATGGTATACCAACTCGTGTCATACGTGAAGTGGCTAAAGAATTGTCAGTACCCTTGACCATTTTGTTTAATCTGAGTCTCGATCTGGGTTTGTCCCGAGGGGGTGGAAAGAGGGGAAAATAGTTCCACTGCATAAAGGAGGTTCTAAGACTACTGTTGTAAATTACCGACCAATTAGCATATCAGGAATCATTGTCAAGGTCTTGGAGAAACTAGTCAAGAGAAGAGTACAGGATTAGATAGGTGAAAATGGGATACTGTATGGGGGGGGGGACATGGTTTTGTGAAGGGTAGATCATGCCTCAGTAACTTGCTTGTGTTTTATAACACAGTGACGGCTGAACTGGATAAGGGTAATGGGTTTACAGTGATTCTACTGGACCTTGCCAAGGCCTTAGACAGGATACCACATGGAACTCTAATCAGTAAACTGGAGCAAATGGGGATGGATATAGGGTTGGTGAGATGGATAGGAGGGTGGTTGATGGAGAGATACCAGAGAGTGGTTTATTCAGGAGTGGAGTCCAAAAGAGGACTTGTGACTAGTGGTTTGCCGCAGAGTTCTGTTCTTGGACCACTACTTTTTAATTTGTTCATTAACGATATAGGGAAGGATCTGAGAGGAAGTGTTCACTTGTTTGCTGATGATGCAAAGTTGGGTAGAGCAATTGTGAGTGCTCAGGATGTCAAAATTTTGCAGGATGATTTGGATAGTTTGGAGGACTGGACTAGGGAAAATGGATGTCAATTTAATGTGGCAAAGTGTAAGGTTATGCATTTTGGAGCGAAAAGATTAGCAGCAGTATATCGCGTTGGTAGAACCATACTCCAGGAGATTGAGCCAGGGATTTGGGAGTGTTGGTGGATAGGGAGTTGAAGTTTAGGGGGCACATTGCAAAAGTGGCTAAATCAGCTCATCAAATCACTTGGTTACTGAATAATACTTTAACAAGCAGAGACAAACAAGTTGTTGTTCCTCTATATCGAGCCCTGGTAAGACCCCATCTGGACTACTGTGCCCAGATATGGGCATCTGGGTTTCTTCTTGATGGTGAGGAGGTGGAGAGGATCCAGAGACGAGTGACCAAGATGATAGCAGGTCTGTGGAATGAACCTTATGAGAACAGATTGAAGATTTGTGAGTTGCAAAAATTGGTTGATAGGAGGAAAAGGGGTGATGTGATTGAGACATTCAAATTACTGAAGGGTTTCTATAAGATTAATCCAGAAGATATTTTTGAGAATAGGACTGGTGGTGGGAGGACTAGGGGCCATACATGGAAGCTGGGCAAGAATGTGGTTAACAAGGGTGTTAGAGCTAGGTGTTTTACTTGGAGAGTGGTAAATGAGTGGAATAAGCCGCCAGAGTCTGTTGTGGGTGCTGTGACCATGAATGAGTTCAAGGCGAGGTATGATAGATACTGTGTGAATGTCGAATAGTTGTTCTTGGCATGATGTTAGGGCCTCCCACAATGAGTCTGTCGACTCCTTGGAGTTGCCTGAATAATAATAATAATATATTTAAATATAAAGAGCCAATAGGCTTCATTTCAGCGATATAAACATTATTTAAATTAAGGGGATATTAAATAATAATATATGTCTGCAAGGATATGTAATTTGCATTATGGGATACTAAGGCAAGTGATGTGAAGTCATTAGCTTCTATATATGAGTTGCCCTAGTCCTGAAAATACTTCTTCTACGAACTTTGTTTGCTTACACTTGGATAAAGGATTAAACAAAGTATTTAATTTCTTGGTATCTTTAATTTATAGTATAACCAAGTTGAAAAAACTTCTAACAACGAGCTCTCATAGTATTTTCTTCAGCCTCTTTCCACTCACTCTGTGTACAGGCTTCTGAAATCCGTAATATTCCAGCTCTTTCTGTCTTTAGTTGAACTCATGTCAGATCTTTGTAGGTCATCTCACTCCATCTTGTTTTTTTTGGTGACCTTTCCTTCTCTTGGTATTCATTAAATGCTTAATTTTGTCCATCTTGCATCAATTAATCTGCTAATATGGCCATTCCATTTCTGTTTATATGCTTTACAGTACTTCATAGTATCCTCCACTCCAGTAGTAATCCACACTAATAAGCAATATGGTACACAGCATGTGATCTGTTTATCCCAAAATGCATACTGTACATTTCTCCACATTAAATTGACACCCATTATCCTTTGCCTATACTGCCAGCCTATTTAAATCATCCTGAAAGCTCTACATTCCTTTAACTATTATCCTATCCAATTTTGCATCATCAGCAAACAATATTTCCCTTCAGATTATTTCCCATATCATTTATGTACAAATTAAAAAACAGTATTCCAGCAAACCACTAGTCATCTTCTTTCTCCTGGATTTTGCTCCCCTCTACTTTTTGGTATTTGCTTACAGCCCTTGTATTCATATCACCAGTTTCACATCAATCCCCCATTTGTTCTAATTTGTATAAAGACATGCTGCCTTCATAGAGTATCATATTCTCATCTATCTATTCCCGAATTCTGTCTTTGACCAACTTTTCCAGTACTTTTACCATTACTCCTGAGATACCGATGATTGGCTTATAATTTGCTACTGCAGTTGTAGAGCATCCTTTATGCAAAGAATTAGTTTCATCAGATTAGTCAGAGATATTGCTACTTCCTTTGCATACACTCATAAATTGCAAGTGGATATCCCATCTAATCCCACAGCCATATTTGCATTGAGATTCTGCAATATTGTATCTTCAATTCATCATTCTCTGTTCACACTTCTATCACAGCAGTATCTTCACTTGGATGATATTCACCTGCCAAGTGGTCACCAATAATTCGACTATTTTGTTTGCTTCTACCACCTCATTACCATCAGCACTCATTAAAATTATCTTTCCATAGTCATTCTTCCTCTTACTTGTCACATAATGCAAGAACTCTTTGGCATTTCCTTTGTCCCACTCATCTAATTTCTTTTCATGATCTAATTTTGCCTTCCTTACCATGCCGGTCACCTTTTTTTGCCCTTCAGATTATTTCTTATATCCTTTATGTACAAATTAAACAACAGTGTTCCAGCAAACCATCATCTGTTTTCTCCTCCTGTTGTTCTGTTTGTGAGCTTGCTGGTCATTTTTCTCCTTGCATACCCTCCACAATATTTTATTTTTTTGTAACTCAAGCTTAATGATACTACTTATAAGTAATATACTTATAATATAAGTTATTAATCATTAAGCATTAATCATCCTCCTGATTAAACCTCGTGACTTTGGGTATTCATTCTGATATTACTTCATCCAGATACTCCTTGACTATCTAAATATATTCCAAGGGTCAGAAGATTAAATAAGGTAGGTGTGAAATGGATGAATGAAGAGATTAAGCATGCAATACAGAGAAAAAAGGCATTATGGAGGCAGCATAAGAGAAGTGTTAATAACCAATTCATGAGGATTATAGAGACCAGGCAAGGAGGGTGACTTGGTTGTTAAGAGTAGCAAAAGTAAAGTATGAGCAGCAGTTAGCTAATGAAGCCAAAAAGAATCCTAGAGAGTTCTTTCGATATGTACCCCAAGAAAAAAAAAGAAAAAAAAAAAAGAATGATTATGGAAAGATGACATTGATTGGAGAAAATGGTACAAGGACAACTACTGCGGAAGATATAGTGGAGGTTCTTTATGAGCAGTTCATAAAGGTCTTTCATTCTTGTGACTGTTGTGACATCATGGAGAGATTGAGAGCAGTTGATGATGGGACTGACTGCAAGTGAGCAGGAAGTAGATGGGGAATTGAGCAAACTTGGTGTTAATAAGACTGTCGGACTTGATAATATATCACCACGTATTCTGAAGAATGTGCCAGGGAGTTGACATCTGCCTTGACACATTTTTTAATATGAGTCTTGTACTGGGTTGAGTTCCAAAGGAGTGGAAGGAGGGCAGAATTGTGCTGCATAAGGGAGGTGACAGAACTCAGGCATTAAATTATAGGCCTATCTGTGTGTCAGGTGTTGTGGTTAAGTTATTGGAGAAGCTGGTGAGAACTAGGATCCAGAATTGGGTTGGCAACAATGGTATTATCTTTATTGGAAAGCATGGATTAGCTAAAGGGAGGTCATGTTTTAGTAATCTACTTACTTATTACAATAAGGTGACAGCTTCCTTGAACAGAGGAGAGGGATACACAGTAGTATATTTAGATTTCACAAAGGCTTTTGATAGCTTACCACATGATAAGTTGATAGTCTAACTAGAGCGGATGGGGTTGAATATTAGATTAGTGCATTGGATCAGAAACTGGCTATCTAATAGGTATCAGCAAGTTGTGTATGGGGGAGCAATATCCAGGAAGAGAAAAGTCACTAGTAGTGTGTCTCAGGAGTCTTTTAAGGCCATTGCTGTGTATCCAATGTGTATTTAATGCCTGTATCATTAACTTGTAAGTCAGTGATATTGACAAAAATTTGGATGTGGATATTCAGTTGTTTGCAGATGATGCAAAGTTGGGACGAACTGTGAAGAGTAAAGAAGATGTAGCCTTACAAGAAGACTTGAATAAATTGTGTGAATGGGCACGGAAATGGGGAGGCGAGTTCAGTGTTGTAAAATGTAAGGTTTTAAAATTTGGAAACATGGAATGTAGAATTTATGATTGGTGGGAATATATTGTTGGAGGTGGAGGAAATAAAGGATCTTGGGGTTGATAGTGGATGAGGATCTGAAATTTAGGGTACACATTGCCAGAATTGTGAGGACAGTACAAAGAATTCTGGGAATGATGTGGAGGATACTGACTTGTAGAAGTAAGGAGATTCTTGTTCCATTGTATAAGGCTTTGATTAGGCCACACATGGACTACTATGCTCGGATTTAGTTACCTAAGGTAGTTTCTGATCTTTGGAATGTCAAATATGAGGAAAGGTTGAGAAGATGCAATTTGCAGTTTAGTGGATGGGAGGAGGATGCATTATATGATAGAGACTTACAAGTTGGTAAGGGGAAGTCTTGGGATAATAATAATAATAATCTCCCATGCACTGCTAACATCCTTGCAGGTTGTTTTTTTGCACGACACTACATCAAGCTTCCTCCTGAAGTTTGTCATAATCACCTCCCTTGCAGTTCTATATACAGGGTGTTCGGGATAAATTTGACATATTTTTAATTAATTATATTTTTCCGTAAGTTACATGTATTAACACACACTTCTCTTCATTTAAAAGTTTGGACCCTTCTTCATTCATATACAAGATGTCAGAAAGGATGGATAGCTGGAACCCACCTGAATCATGGAAGAGAATAACTTGTATCATGATGATTCGTGCCCGCCATCAAAATAAGGATATTACGACTGCTGCCCAATGCTCCCTGAATACAGTAAAAACAATCAGGCATGAACTAGAGACTTGCAATGGTGACTACGAGGATGTAGCAAGAAGAAAGATCCCTAGCAGACGATCTGATTGCGTTCGTACAGCAGAATTCCTCGCAAATCTGCAGGAACAGGTGTTGAAGAACCCTGGCATTGGAATTCGGGCTTTGTTCGTGGAGTTGCTAACTGTAGTCAAGCCCTGGATAACAAGGGTAGCCAATGGTAGGCCGTATGTATGGCAGCAGGATTCGGCCCCTTGCCACACCTCTGGGAAAAGTCAAAAATGGTTGTCTGAAAATTTCTACGACTTCACCAGTCCAAATGTTGGCCTCCAAACTCCCCAGACCTTAACCCCATGGATTATTTTGTATGCGGCGCAGTTGAAAAAGACACCAATCGCACTTCCAGTAATACAAAAGCCCAGTTAATGGATAAAATTAAAACAGTTTTTGCGGCCCTTCCCAGGGAGACTGTAGCATCAGCTTGTTTGAGGTTCCGAAGCAGAATTGAAGCTGTGATCGATGCTAATGGTGGTTATTTTGAGTAAATCTTGTTGATAGTATTGTAATTAACTCTGCCTGTAATGTTTTTTTGTCAATTCATTAAATTTAATAGATACAAAGAAGATTTTCTTTTTCCTTACGAAACTGTCAAATTTATCCCGAACACCCTGTATATAACCCTTTTTGAGAGAAAATTCGACATGTTTTGCAACCTTCCAAGTCAGGACTGCATAATCACCCTTCCCAATTGGAGGTAATCTGGCCATCTTGGTTATCGATAGCTTGTCTGATTCTAGGACCAGACCAGATTATACCCCAAGCCCCCTCCATCACATGCTGCTTCAAGAAACTATCTTTCAGTAGGTGTATAAATTCCATTTCCTTCCTGTCATGGAATCTTTTCTCCTTCCAGCATGTCTCCATTGTTGAAGCCCCCCATAATAATTACTCAACCTGCCTTCATTGTGCTAATTTGGTGATGAATGTCTTCAAGATCATCCCTTGAAACCCCCCCCCCCCACCTGGCTCATAGCAGCAACCAACTATATTTTATCCTACTGCCTCAATAGATGTTGTCTGTTTGCTTGTCTCCTACTCTTTTTATACTCTTTTTATTTGCAATTCATCTGCTTTCATCAGTAGTTCCTTTTCACCCATTTCTATTCTTCTCTGTCCTCCCCCCGAAACACCAAACCTTTCACATTCTATGCCTGTAATGACATATTACAGGCATAGTCTGTAATATGTCATTACAGACTGCTGTTAGTCTTTTCACTAATCCACATAATTTTTAGCAAGGTTGCTCTAACCAATTCCAAAAATTTCTCCTGCTTATTCCTGATACTTTTAGAATTAATTTGTAGAAAATGATATAGTATATCAGTTGGATATATATATATAGAGAGAGAGAATATTCTGACGTTTCTAGTGGAAGTCTACAGGAGGCATGAAGTTCAATATTCCAGATACAGAAAGAAGTGATTTGTCTTCATCTAGGTAGGAATTGGATGAAAAAAATGATGCCAGGAGGTCAGCCTTGTCTTTAAGTAATATTGCAGTGCAATCATTGGGATGAGGAAGAGGTGGAAGCACAGCTGGATAAACACTATGCCCAACTACTTTAGTGAGAAACAAGAAGGCTCAGATATCAGGTTTTCTACATTTAACTTTATTAGCTTTTAATGATGGTTTTGCAAATATTGCAGGCTTAAATGTAGGCTGTGAATGAAACTGGAGTTTTTGTCTCAAGCCATTTATGATTTTGTGGAAAACCAGGCTTGGATATAGAGTGGGAATTTTGAATGAAATGAAAGGAATTTTAAATGAAAATGAAAACCTGTATTTCAACATGGAATGGAGAGTTTTTTATGCTTTTTCATATAGAATGTTAACTCAACTCTGCATTATCATTCAAAGGCAACATGCTCACTATCTCCATCCTTTTTCTGCTGTACTATCTTAAAAATTTCATGTTTTCACTACTTGATTCACACAGCTTTTTAGATTATTTACAAAAATCATTACTATAATTATCCGTGTGTTGATGCCAGGAGGTCAGCCTTGTCTTTAAGTAATATTGCAGTGCAACCATCTCTTCATATCACAATCATACTTTATCTCTCTCCTACCCCCAGACAATCTAACATTCTTTTCAATGCACACTGAATCATTGAATCTCTGTATCTTTCTCTCTTCCTTGCTCTCTCTCTCATTTTCTTCTTACTTCCTGTCTCTCCGTTGCACTTTCATTTGCTTAACTTTACTTCCATTTCACTTCCCTCCAATACTGGACTTGCCTTTTAAGCATATAGCAAATACCAGTTACATACTATATTGACAAAATACATTGCATGAGAGGACTGAGGTGCATTTAATGAAAGCATTCAGGGTAGGGACATTAAGGAAATTGTGATCTCTCTCTCTCTCTCTCTCTCAAGGGGGGGGGTCATAAAAAGTTTATTGCAGGGTTTGGAAAGGAGGAATGGGGATAAAAATCATAGTTACGATACTAGTAAGTAGCATATTTTAATGTGAGTAGTACTTCTTTATTGTGAAAGCATTGTTTGGAAGATGTCATGCACATACCGAGCATTTTTTTTATTGAACAAAAACATTGAAATAAATCTGGGTTAGTTACGGCTAACTGTCTTTTGTAATTTATATTCTTCATGCTATGTATACATGTGAGGTGCTAACCAGATGTTCCCAATGTGTAGGTAAACATTGAGTCCAGCATTTCTGCTACTGCCTTTGAGATAGCTCTTCTTCACACTTCCATTAAGATGGAATTCAGCAAATGCCTATGATTCAATCCAGAACTCTGAAACATTCTCACTATGTCTGCCTTTTGAGTTTCAGTTTTACCCAGTCTTGAGAGTAAACAAAATGTGGGACCATCTCACTGTACTCCAAAAACTGCTGCATAGACAGTGTAGTATTCACTACTGCATTGTCTTGAAGCAGCCAATAGTCATCTTCCCACAAGTGCTAAACAACACTTTGGCAATATGGTCAGTTGACTTTGACCTGTAAGAAAAAAATTACTGATGCACAATTCCTTACATTCTAGGAAAGTAATCAGCATATTCAGGCATTTGTCCACTCTTGATCTAAATAAAGTACTTGAAAATCTGTTGAAAGTTTTTCACTTGATTATACTATAAATTAAATATGCCAAGAATTTATATTCTTAGTTTCATCCTTTATCCAAGCATAAGAAAACAAAGTTTGCACATGAAGTCACTTCAAGACTGGGCTACTTGTATATAGTGGCTAATGACTTAACATTAATTGCCTTGGTATCCCATAATGCAACACACACATATCCTTATGGACATGTATAATGCTATGCATTATGGAAAGGGTCACTATCCAGACCGGTTTCAACCTTTATTGTGGTCTCATCAGTAGGAGCCAGACTCAGAAGCGATACCAAGGTTGAAATAATGCAGAAGTCATATTTTCATATACAAGTAGTCAAAAGGTATCATTTACTTTAACCTTGGTATCACTTCTGGGTTTGGCTTCCACTGATGAGACCTCAATGAAGATCGAAACCAATCTGCATAGTGGCCCTTCCCATAATGCATAGCATTATACATGCTCATGAGGATATGTGTATTGCATTATGGGATACCAAGGCAATTGATGTGAAGTCATTAGCCTCTATTTACAAATAGCCCAATCGTGAAGTGACTTCATGTGCAAACTTTGTTTGCTTACATTTGGATTAAGGATGAAACCAAAAAATATAAATTCTTGGCATCTTTAATTTATTGAAAATCTGTGTTCTTCTCTTTGTCTCATCTTCATTTGCTGTTTGCAATGTTTCAGTGGTCTCTAAAGTAGAAAACAAAACTTGAATGAAACTCTTTGCTTTTTTAATGTAATTTGTTTTGAAAATTATGAAATAATAAGCAACTAGGCAGTTGAGCCATTTTTACATGAAGGGGATCTTGCAAGCTGATACTTAACATACTAATTCACAATGAAGCAATGAAACACTGTCCAATAGTGACGGTTATGCTTCTTGCCGTGTGCGTGTGCGTGTGTATGCGCACATGCACATTGTTTACAACCAGTTTGATAACATTGGATATGCTTGTGAGTAGAATTTCTAACTATGCTTAATCCTGTTGGTACTGGAGCTCATGATAGTACTAGTATTTGCATTTCTTGTTTCTACTCTTTACAGTTTTTCTGCTGTTGCTCTCTTTATTGTTTCCTATATGGATTGCTACTGACTGAGCATGTCCCTTCAGCTGCTATTTGATTTCTTTCTCTCTCTCTCTCTCTCTCTTTCTATTGTAGTTGATAGGATACATGTGTCTTGTTTGGAAATAGTTTAGGTTACTTCAATGAAGGATATGCAGGCATACACACACAACTTTTTCTAAGCCTTTTCACATTAGGCTTATTGAGTTGATCTTATGCAAAGGTAATAGTTTTTGTTTTTTCACTAAACATACATGGGCATGAGAATACACACAAATTAACAGATATAACACACCATAATGCATCCTATCTGTACAATTTATTTATTCAACCAGCCATTTGCTCTGATGGTTGATGTTTGTACTAAGCTGTCAAGTAGTTCTTGTCATTATTATGTAATGGATCTTTTGAGATAAATAAATAAATAAATATATATTTATTTATTTTGAATATTTTGGAATGTGTGCCACATATATAGATATTTTAACATTTTTCAATCCAAGATCTATATTTCTTATTTTCTTAGATGCCCAGAATATTGATTATGGTGCTCCTATTGATGACATACTGCAGTTTCATAAGAATTGTGATAAGATTCGGGTAAGAATATAGCTTTTAAAATAAATTTTTATAACATCTTATCTGATTCAAAGGAACTAATTGTGTTTAATGTACGCCACAAGCCTTACATGGATAAGAAGTAGTCATTTATTGCATTGAAGAATGCATTTCTGAAAGGAAGAGAATTTTTGCAAATCTAGATTAATGAAATTATTACATTTCTTCGGTCTTGTCTTCTTTTTCTACTTCTCTCAAAAGGTTAGATGGTGCACTGCATTCATTGTAAAAGTCTTGTAGATTTAACTACCATCTGGACAATAAAATTAGCACTCACAGAATGAGCATTAAAAATTATCAATATAAACAAGGAGGAAAGACTAACATTGGATTGCTTAAGAACAGCATGGATATTCTAATTACTAAAATAGGTAAGTGGAATGCAACAGTTATACTAGATGGAAATTAGTACCTAGAGAAATGAATTTGTTAGTAGCAGACACTGACAAAAGTCACTGATTATAACTATTAAATGCACCCCACCCCATAAAAAAAAAAAAAAAAAGTACTAATCTTCTTAGTAAAGTAACTGGCCAACTTACATAGATAAAAATTAGTCCTCCATATCTGCCATTACCCTGGAATATGTGGCTTGCCAGGAATATATGGATGCACTGGTTATTGTTTACTCAAGAAGCTAGACGGTGACAGATGCTAAGAAGTTAGCAGTTCTCTTTTCCCCCTTCTATATTAAGAACATGCTGCACTTCGTTGAAGACTAAAGATTTCACTCTCAACACTGAAGATATTTTCATCAGTTTTGACATCACTGTTCACTATTCTGTTCATGCATGTTACTATCAAAGAAATTATTTGAAAACAAATTTTCTGTTGAAAATTTGATGGCATATTTTCAGTAGATATTATGATCCTCTTCATCTTGATCCTGCTTTGGCAAAGGAAATTTTGCCTGCAGGAGATAGCTCTCAACTTCTTCCCTTTGAAACTAGAAGTGTGGTTCAGGTTTTTGTATCTGACAACATGTCAAGCTATTGATGCTTTCCTTAGTCACTTAAAAAAAATATGAAAGAATAAATTTCACACTTGAACTCAAAAAACAAGGCTTTCTTTCATTCCTTGGTAGTTTAGTTATTTGTTAAACACAAAAGACAGTCCACCTGATCATCGACTGTCATTTACATTTTTCTGAAAACTAATGCACACAGGACAGGACAGTACATACATGACATACATGCACCCCCCCACACACACACATATCATCACCACACCCATTAACTCAATGCAATTAACAACCTTAAAAAAAAAACAAAGCCTTATCCTTCTGCTCTAATAATCATAAGTATAAACTACAGTTAGTAGAAGATGTGCACAAGTTCACATGGAAAGAAGACACTAGAAATAAGACAAGCCTCATTTCACTGTTGATAGTGATATCATCATGCTGTTTCAGGATATACAAGAGTGTACAGAGGATTTGAAATTGGAAGTGATCATTACTTAGTACTAAGCAGGATAAAAATGGATATAACATTGAAAAGAACAGTATCTAAGAAAGTTTTAAAAATAATTAAAATTGAGTGGCTTTTACAGGTAAATTGTAGATGCGACCATATAAACACTGTTGAAGAAAATTTGCAGCAGTTAGAAAACAAGAACCAAACCTTGGTAGCAAACTCTGAAGAAGAATTGTTTGATTCAGTTAGGGGAGGTATGTGGTGAAGTTGTCTGCAAGGATAGAAAGATAAGAGTACTATGGTGGACATAAGAAGTTAAAGAAGCAATCCTGAAAAAGAAGCAAGCTTACAAAAAAGTTCCTAGCAGTAAGTTTTGGCAGATGTGTCCTAAAAGAATACAGAGAAAAATGCAAGAGGGCAAGCTGTGTGTAAAAGTAGCTAAACAAAGGGTCATGGGAAGACTTTGGTAAGAATATACAAAATAAATAGCAAGAAGATGGCAAAATGTTCTGGAGACTGTTGAAGAAGCTTAGAAATGAAGGAAGGAGTGCTGTAAAAGGAATCAAAGAGGATGAAGGTAACATGAAAACTGAAGATAAGGATATCCTAGATGAATAGAATAATTTCTTTGAAAGACTGTTAAAAGAGTCAAGCAGTGACAGAATTGTACTAGAAAATTTTCAAGAGGAATGCAAAGAAGAGTACATATCAGTACTTGAGGTACATTATCCCCACTTAGCTTTTTTCTTTATGCTTACACTCTACTGCAAGTCTCCAGAATTCTCTAACTAAATAGAATAACAGCTGTAACAAATTTGTCATGAAAACAGCAATAAACAGACCAAAACTATGAAAATAGATAGGAACACATAGAAAACTTCAGTTGCATTCTCAATGGAGAACAAGTAAAATATTTCAGCTGTTTAGGCACAGTGTTTAGTGAAGATGCTAGTTAAATCTGGAAATAGACAACAGAATAAGCAAAGCTGGTATGGTGGGTAGCCAGCTGAATTAATTTATATGTGAGCAGAGATAATCTGAGGTTGTATGGCCACTTAAATAGAATGGATAAGGAAGGTTAGCAAAACAGATGTTTGATACCAAAATAGAAAAGGAGACCCAGAAGAAGACAAGGTCTAGGTGGATTGATATGACAATATTGGAGTGCTCACAAGTAACAGATTGATTTGGAGGAAAATTGTTGATAAAAGATTAATAATAACGTAAATGTAATCATGCAGTACTGTTATAGAAACCTGAAGACTTTGAGGCTACTTATCAGGAAATTGACGATAAACTAGAGTGACTTTTCAACCCCCCCCCCCAAAAAAAACATGAATTTCCTTTTTGTTTTATTTTTTATTTTAATGATTCTCTTGTATTCTTACCAATCCAGGACTGTACAGAATCAGTTTTATTCTTTACACTGGTGAAACAGGAAGGACTATCCTAACCAGACAAGAGAAGCACAAGCACAGAATCCTTGCCAGTCAATTCTTGCTTATCACACTAGAACTTGGAGTTCTAATGTTATAAGCAAGTCTGCATGGAGGGGGTGGACTAAAGTGTTTGTTTTGAGATATATTACAAGATAATAGTTAAGGAGAATGATATATTTGGTTGGTATATTTGAATTAACTAAATGATATAAATATGTGAATGTTGATGTTAATACACCACGTGAGAATGGGAAATATAAGGGAGAGAAACAAGTGTGAATAGAAATACTAATACTTTCATTACTGAAAACAAATTATTAATAATTAATATTTGTGATATTTTATGTGTCCTACACGTTGCTGGTTAGAACAAATAACTTGTGATGATATAAATTCTAGAATAATGATGGCATAATTAAAAAAAATTATGAGGAGAGTGAAAGAGAGATTTGTTTGTTTGTGAAATATAAATAACTAACCAATAATAAACAGTGGCTGTATACATTTACATTTGGTAGCTCCCTAAATAACTATAGCGGAGGAACTAACTAGTGACCAGCTGATTCATGTAGGCATGGCAGGAATACGTGTGGGTTGATGCAGCAGCAGATCATCTGTAAAATTTATTATGCTTGTTATATGTATTTATTGCTGTTTTATATATATTTTGCTTGGTTTTCTAAGAATTTACTTTTATTAACTGATGATCAGTATACACTTTTTTTGTATAGTAATATATACATAAATAATTTCCAATCATTGTCTGAATTATCTACTCCTTTGCGAATCCTATGTGCATTTACATAATTTTTTTTTTTTTGCTTTTTGCCACCTGCTCTTCTGTGTTATCAATAATAGATATCTCACATATTCTAGTATTTCTTGGAGATTAATGGAAATATATAACTTATAAGTTATCTATAACTTATAATACATAGGATTCATTTTTATTCAGGAAATAGATAAAGTTTTACTTACTACGTCTGTTCTTTTTAGAAAACCAGAAAAATTTATCCCCAACAGACACTGTACTGCAGAAGCAAAAAAAAAAAAAAAAACAAGTAGTCTTTAAATACAATTTAAAGACTAGTTATTGCTAAATATAATTTATGTATTATATTTAGCAATAACTTTGATAATTAGAGACAACTGGAAGGACCCATCATAATGAAAGGCATGTCCTTTCCCATAAATGCTATGCTACATGCATGCCAAAAAGAGTTTTATTGTAGTGCCAAGCACAGTAATTAAATCCATTTGTTCTAACATCCTCTTTCAAATTTTCATCTTCAGAAAATGCATGTAACAGCTGTTTATAATGCAGTCATTGAGTATACAGAAAGCACATAATTTAAGTAAAATAATTTTTCTAAAGCAACCAGAGATATATATATATGTGTGTGTGTGTGTGTGTGTAATTTGAGTTCCTCTTGAGTTACAATTAAAATTCTACCAAAAAAAATCATAATTAATGTGTTGTATAAGTGTTGTGAAAATGTGGCTGCCCAATGCAAAACAGCGTACACACACACTAAAGCTAGTTCCTACTTGCGATTTATGCACATACAGAGATGCCTGGCACGAACATGTTAAGGAGGCTTGTAAGGCTAGCATTAATCTCCTGGAAAAAATAAACATGATGCCTCAAGAATTTTGGTTGCTCTTCTCGGATCTATCCTCCATCATTGCTCCATAAATCTTCAGTCAGCCAACATAATAGCAATTAAAATAGTGCCTAAGATATGCACCAAAGGATACCATTACACCACATCTCTGTATTTTCGTTTCTTTATTAGAGTGTATATTTAGTATGATCCAATTTTGATCCAGTTCTCTCTATATCCTTCTACCTTAATTTTATATCTTTCTCCTTAATATATAACCTGATTTGGCTCCTAGGGATATTTCCTCTTCAGAAACTGGCAAATTTATATTTTAACTGTGCCAGCCAGCTTCTTATAACAAGAATATAATTCAAGCTCAGGGAAATATTCCTAGGTTTTAGGCATATATGTTACTCTAGAATTCACACGCGAGTATATAGGATCTTGGTACCTTGCAGTCGTGTCCTAAGATCTAATCGCAATTATATAATTATCTAAACTCCTTCCTGCTATTTGGTTCTATTTTCACAAGTGATAGTTTGACACCTCGAATTCAGGCAAGAGTCAGGTTCAAGTAACAAAACATGTTTATTAATGCTAAAAGACAGGTACATTAAATCTTGTATTAAGTTATTAAAACTTCTGAATTGCAAGCTAAGTGAATGTCTTATGCTAAGCTATACAAACTGTTCAATGCTAATCTAACCTTACATAAACTGACATGCAAAATCATGTAGTACAAATGGATAATTAAACAATGTCACACTCAAGTCAAGTTCCTTCATTCACATTTACTTTAAATAGATATTTCACAACTCATTTCTCTCTTAGTGAAATTTACTCAATTAACAAATGGTTTTCACTACTTCAATCATATTCAAGTTAGAGATTTATCCTATACAATTCTTTGTGTAATAGAATTGGCTGTATTAATTACTCTATCCTGTCAAAGTTCTCTAAAATGTCCTCAGTCTTGCTTTATCAAGACACAAATTCTACCATCAAACAATCTCAAGATATAAAACAAAAGAATCTTTACTTTACCAAGTCCCTCCAAAGGTCTGTTAGCTGTTATGTGTTGCTCGGGTCATCCTTCATCTTGGCTGGTTCTGGGTCAGGTCTCGTGACTGAGTTGTTCCATTCTCTGCTACCGGACACAATCAGGAAATGGCTGGAACTATGAGCCTTCTCTGCTCGCTCGGGTGGGTCATTCAGCGTTTGGCACTATTCTGCATGAGCTATTGATTCTCGTACGAGTCTCTGCGGAATACCTCTCAGCGCAAGTCATGAATACGGCCATTGTCCATCGACATGGCACCCTCGGCTTGTCCCATCTCCAATCACTCGTTGAGAGTCCTCGATCTCCAAAATCCCAGAAGAAACAGAAAAAAAGCCTAGAGCTTGGCACGTATTGCCTTAAATATTCTTTCTCAGCGCCCTCTTTTTCTGTATTGTTTTTTTGCACGATCCATAACTTACATCGCCCTTAGGTTGATCCCTTGCTTTCCCTCCTTGCTATTAGGTGTTGTTTTTGAGGAAAGGTGCTTATGTCAGCCTTCCCTGTAAGCTGCAGCCTTTGGCGTTATGACAGGCACTTGCGGCTTTGACGTGACTGTTGATCCTATTAGTCATTTCTTACCTGGCGACTTACAATTTTTTTGATAGTTTAATAATACATAAATTAAGCCATTATTCCTTTACATGAATTGCTAATCTGACATAATTCTTCATTTTAGCTTTCCGTTTGACAATAAATAATTCCATTACATTACACATACTGATATACACTTTCACATACAACAACTTCGGTGTTTCTCACCTTCCGCTGGTAAGCAGGTATTATGCAAATTTCTTTGTTATATTATAAGGCTTACATGTTAGATCCTGAATGAATAACTTGTCAAGAAATTCTCCATTCAGTATCTAACACCAGCAAGCATCTTCAGCTGTATTCTCCACCATTGAACACATTATTTAGTAATAGATTTCTTCCACAGATGGATTCACAACTTTTTAGTTTACAAAAGTGTCCTCTACTTATCCTTAACTTATCACCAATTGACAAACCTTGGCCAGTTTAAGTTCCAACACCAGTTGGAATTATGGTTGGGCCCTCCACCACTCAAAACGAGATGCACCAAACTAATTAAGAACCCTAGATTACATAAGTGATATAATATTTATTAATTATGCAAAGTTATGCATTTTGGGATAAATAATTTACAAGCTATGTGTGCCATACTGATGGAACTGTACTTCAAGAAACTAATGAAGAGGGATTTGTGGGTGGTAGTAGATATTGAAGTTTGGCAGGCATACTGCTGAGGTAGCCCATAGGATTTCTTGGCTATTGAAGAACATGCCAACAAGCAGAGATAAGAAAATTATCATACCTCTTTATAAAGAGTTGATATGTCCACATCTGGGTTACTGTGCTTATGTCTGGTCATCTGGGGTTCTTGGGGATAAGAAACTGGTGGAGAGGATCCAGATGCGAATGACCAAGATGGTTAGTGGCCTGTGGAATGCCCTCTGTGAGGGTAGATTGAGGGTTTGTGGGTTTCAGAAGTTTGTTGATAGGTGAAAAAGTGAGGGATATGATAGAAACATTTAAGTTACTTAAAGGATTTTTATAGAATTGATACCGAAACCATATAGAAGCTGCAACAACTGCCCTAATACTGAACTGACACCCACTCACATTTTTACCTGTCCAACTATTACATCAGCCTTGTAAGTAATAGACCCTAATCCTGAACAACAGCTCTATACAAACAAACTCATCAACATAGCTAAAGCAGTTCAAGGAGCACATGGAACATCTAAGACTTTTCAAAGGACAAGACGACAACAAAGAATTGATACAGGAAAATGTTTCAGCACTTGGCTAGAGGCAGGGAAGAACAAGAGGTCATTCCTGGAAGCTGATTTTTTCACTTGTAGAGTGGTTAGTGAATGGAATGGGCTGCCAGAGTCAGTTGTGAGTGCCTTATTCATTAATGGGTTTTCAAGGAAAGCCTCACGATAGATATTGTGTGGATAGGTTGAGTCTTCCACAAGTCTTGAGATGCCATGGAAGTGCCTGTGCAATAATAATATTAAAAAAAAATACAAAAAACATGACAACAGTTTAACATCCAAAAATTTTGATATTGGTATATGTTCTGAAAAATTTGACTTTGGATGGTAAAACAGTGTTTTACATGGTCTCCATGACAAGATAATCAGGTTTGGATTGACTTTTTGTAAAATATCCTCATTTGTACCGGTAGTGACCATTCCTATAATGCATAGCAATATACACATCTGAAAAAAAGTGTGTTTTGCACTATAGGATATGGAGGCAATTGATGTGAAGTCACCAGTATCTCTATATAGTACAAGTAGACTAGTCATGAAGATACTTCACATGCAAAGTTTGTTTGCTTTGGTTACACTTTGATCAAGGATTAAAACAAGGATATAATTTATCTTCGTTAGATTTGAGTGTATTTTCTGTGAGTACTGTCAGTACATATATTGTGAATCCCCCCCCCCCCTTCCCATCAGCAGGAATTTGATAATGATGATGATGCTGTCAATGACATGTGTGTTAGGCCAGATTTGTTGGATTGTAAATATTTGATATAATCTTTGTGCTCTTTAATGCTGACTTCAGCTGATCAGTTAGTTTGTTGATGGATAACAAGAGCATGGTAGTACCTGATAAACACTAGGTAAGGATAGGAGAGGTAAATTGTATTAGTGATAAATAAAAGTATGAAAGTTTGAAAAGTGGTTTGAAGGTAGTATTAGATCTTATTTATAAATAACTCATGTTATCTGTTTCAATGTCCCTTTAAGGTAAGGTATGGTAATGTTTTTTAACATCTGAGTAAGGATTGGTTGAGGGTTGATATTTATCAAATATCTGCTGAATGTTTGTCTAACTATATCCATTAGTAGTCATTTTTAATGTTGTTTAATGTTTAGTTCATCTAATAGATTGAACTTTTTAGAACAGATGAAGCAAACTCAATGCACTTGTGTTTTGACAATGCCTGTCCTCTTAAGATGACTGGATATACCAACCTGTAACTGGAAGTTTCTAGTAGACTGAAAAATGAAGGGTTTCAGTAGGAGTATGTTATTAAGAATTCAAAAACGTAACCCAGTTTTTGATGCAAGAGAGAGAGAGATCGGAAAATATATTTCAGAATTCTGAGAAATGTCATCAGAAACTTTCAGATGGCATTATAGTATATTATTAGTATTGCACCCTACATGGAGTCAGCAGACTCATCGTGGGAATTTCATTAAACTGACAACATATTTATCATACTGATCTTAAAATTCTTAACACTCCTTGCATTAACAACACATTTTGGTAATGCATTCCATTCACTGGCAATTCTCCATGTAAAAAATATCTACTCCTCACACCCCTGTTCACCACACTCTTGCAATTTCCAGGGATGACCTCTGGTTTTTACCCTCTCGCCTTCTACTCTTTTTATAATCTCATCTGGATTAATCCAATAAAATCCTCTCATTAACTGAAATGTCTCTATCATATCACCTCTTTTCCTTCTATCCACTAAACTCTACCACCTCACATTTCGTCAACCTCTCTCCATAGCCAGCATTCCAAAGTCCTGATATTGTCTTAGTCACTCATCTCTAGACCCTCTTCATTGTTTCCACATCACACTGAAAACCAGGTGACCAGAATTGAGACAATAGTCCAAGTGTGGACTATTGTGCTCTGACCAGTGCTTTATACACTGGCACAACCACTTCCTTATCTCTACATGTTAAGATACTTATCATAGCAGCACTACGATGTGCTGCCTTTGCAACACTAACAATATGCCTTCTAAACTTCAGTCTACTGTTAACCATCACTCCCAGATCTCAAATCTCATACATATCCTGCAGTATGGCACCATCAATATAGTACACAGCCTTATATTTCTGCACTCCAAAATGCAAAACCTTGCACTTGTTAATATTAAAACTACAACCCCATTCTTTTGTGCAAGTCAAAAGTCTATTCAAATCTTCTTGAAGGGAATTAGCATCAGCAGTGCTACTTATTATTCTCCCGGAACTTTGCATCATCAGCAAGCAACTGAAAAAACATTGCTTGTGTTAGATACTCCCTTGTGAATTTCCATGCCCTGTCAACATCTTTTCCGCTCAGCTCATCTACTCAACGTACTGATGCTGACTGCAGAGCTTCTTATAATCACCTGCTTCATACTTCCACATATATCCATTTTTGGCAGTAACCTTTTCTTGTTTCACCACTTCCCAAACAAGTACCTCATGATCACTCTCACCAACTGGCAGCAGTGTTAACATCGCATTAACAACTACATCTTGTGAAGTTATTAACAAATCCAAGACATTAAAGCCTCTAGTTGCTTCAGAGGAGGTGGAGTACTGCTTAAGATATTTATCTCTCAGAAATTCAACAAACTCATTCTCCTTGTTCCCATGCATTATCTCCTCCTTCCATTCTATATTCCTGTAATTAAAGTCTCCCATCAGGATCACCTTCTTTTTACATGCCCAACTAATTTGCCTAAACATTTCACAGTCAGCATTCTCTGCATTCCCTTGCTTATAACGGCATCCTATCAGATATACTAGCCTGTTAATTTCAACTTCACACCAGTTGATGCATTCACCATCAACTTCTACACTTTGTGGACACAATTCCTCTGCAATCACAGAGCACTCCACCCCCTCTTTTCACATTTCTATCCTTCCATTTCTATTCCCAACATTACATCCTCCTCAGACAACCAAGTTTCACTTATTTCAATTCTTTGGACATTCTGATTTAATCAATGCAACAAATTCAACTCTCTTGTTTCAAATACTCTTCACATTTGTGTACAAACATAACAATTCCTGTGTCTTTGAGGCCATTTTATCAGCACCAACATTCTCTATTCTAGCTACTATATCACACCTCTCTCTTCATTCTGACCATTCCCATTCCCCAGATCCTGACTCTGATTTCCATACCTACCTGTCTCATCCTCACCTTTATGTATTCCATCACCTTGTGCTGCTGCTGCAACCACATCTTCAACCTTGCATTGATCTTTCTCCTGTCATTAATCCATTTAGTTGTGCTATCCTGCTTCACAAGTAGAATGATCATTTACTACATTAACTTCTTGACTCTGTGCCTTCTCAGAAACAATAGCCTTTCTAAAATCCCAACATCAAATCCATTCAAATGCAATCCATCAACTTTAAACCATTCCAACTTTCCTTCAAATTCACTCCACAGATTTACAAATTGAACCTCCTTTGCCTCACGCAACTCTGCCATCTTACTGTTCATTATCTCAATTCGCTAATGTCATATCTGGGCATCATTTTAGCCCATGACTACCACTAACTTTGATGCCCAGTCTTTCCTTTTCTGTAGTGCATCAGTTATTTTCTTCATTGTTCCACCAGGAAAACATATTTTGTGCACTTTATTAGTAATGACCCCTCTAATGATCGAGTCCCCCATACACTGATATATGACTATCCTTTGATTCTTTCTTCGTACTATTAACTTCCTCCTCATTCTCATCACTCTATCTCTTCTTTAGATGCTTAATATCCTCTTCCAGATGCTTCATTTCGCTTTCATTTTCACTAACTCTTGTTTAAGTTCTTTTACTATGGTCCTGACTCTTGCTCCCATTTCTAATTGCTCTAATTTATCAAGACACTTTTCACATACATTAATGCTTTCTTTCTTCTCGTTTACCCAAACAGTGTACAGATCTTTCACATTTTTTGGTGCATACATATAGCAATTTTTGCAACTCATTTTGTAGTCCACTGCGAAAAATCCAATGCAGAGCTCGATCTTTGTACTGAAGCCTTCCATGCCGCTGACATGCGTTTCTTTATGGATACCATTTAAAAGTTATCAATTATTATGTTATGATGATAACTACAGAACAATTGAGGAAGGAAGATATGGTAGACTGAGTTTTAATTACTATGAAAAAACAAAGTCTTTCCTGAATCTTAAAGGAGATAAAAGGACAGTAAAAAGTGGAGATGGCTGGTTTCATGTTGGAGGCTTAATGGAATGTATACAGCACTCGGAAAGGATTAAACTGATTTTAATACTTCCAGTGTTTCATCTTAGTCACCAAGACATCTTCAGGGATTACAAAAAACTAATGTAATATAACTCAAATACAACACAATACTAAACTAACCACGTAGGTGACTCTGAAGTCCTATCTAGGTGGTGTGCCTCTATGGGCAGTTATAGGTGGCCTAGAATGTAAGGTGGGATCTCTGTTAATTACTGTTTCCCAATACACAACACATTCCTCTCCAGTAGCTACAGCAATTATAGTATTAAAAAATTAATCAGTTCCTCCCCCTATTCCCCAGCAATCTCTTCAGAAGGAGTTTAGAAATGCTATCAGCATACCCTATATCAGTTGCACATCAAAAAAATAGTGTGGAAGTTGTACTTAAAAAAAGTACAACCTCCACACAGCATTTAAACCCCACCGCAAACTTGCTACCTTTATCTTTTCTACCAAAGATCAATATCTTTTCTACCAGCTGATATAGGGTATGCTGATAGCATACCCTATATCAGTTGCACATCAAAAAAATAGTGTGGAAGTTGTACTTAAAAAAAGTACAACCTCTACACAGCATTTAAACCCCACCGCAAACTTGCTACCTTTATCTTTTCTACCAAAGATCAATTCCTTCCTTTCTCAGTTCCTGGAGTTTATGAAGTACCCTGTTCCTGCAAGCTGGCATACTTTGGACAGACAGGTAGATCAGCAACATCTGCTTATAAGAACACAAATCATACATCTGCAACCACAACTATGGTCAGTCTGGCTTGGCAGACCATGTTTTGGATACAACCCACAGGATCTCCAGGGAAAAAAACCACCATGTTCCATCATCACAGTAAATTTAAAAACGAAAGACTGTTTTTAGAATCTGCAGCAGTACTCAGAAATCAACCAAATCTAAATAAATATGGTTGCATTAAACTTCCGAAAATTTAGGAAACATTAATTATCAGAGATTCCACTTTACATTCTAGGCCACCTGCAACTGCCCATAGAGGGCACACCATCTAGATAGGACTTTGGAGTCACCCACGTGGTTAGCTTAGTATTGCGTTGTATCTGAGTTATGTTATTAGTTTTTTGTAATCCCTGAAGATGTCTCGGTGACTGAGATATGAAATATTGGAAGTATTAAAATCAGTTTTATTCTTTTCCGAGTGCTGTATACATTCCAATAGGCCTCCAACATGAAACCAACCATCTTCACTTTCTTCCATCCTTTTATCTCCTTTAAGGTTTAGAAGTTTAGTTTTCTTTCTATATGAAGGACTTTGTTTTTTCATAGTAATTAAAACTCAGTCTGCCATATCTTCCTCCCTCAGTTGTTCTGTCATTATTATCATAACATAACAATTGATAACTTTTAAATATTTTTCTTTCTATATGAAAGACTGCATAAATATCTGCTTTCAGGTTTCAAAAATCCCATAATTTCTCCTACGGCATTATAGTGTTCTTTTCACTCCACACATGCTCCACTATGCACACTGTTGGATCCTACTTCGTCTTAATCTATACCTTGGATCCGACATGTCATTTACTATGATGTTCTTAAACAAAATAGAAGGTTGCTAGTTGATTTCTAATTCAAATATAAAGAAAATTTATATTTAAAGACTGCGCCACTTTATATCTGAATTAGTTCAAGAATTGAAGATAAACCAACTCACAACTATCTCTCCTTTTAGGTGTCAATATTATATATACTGGCCGAGTATATTTGACTTACTTAATTTACCCGCTTTGGTTCGAATATTTTATGAATGGTGCAGTAAAAGAGATTCAGGCAAAATACAACTTTTGATTAACAAAAACAAACATTTAATATAAGCTATATAACACATACATAAATTCTACTTCTAATTTAAACAATAAAAACAAGTCAAACATTAAGCCAAGTCAATCACATTAGTTCAACCTTCCAAGCCTTCACATACTCTCAGCTTCTGAGTTACAAAGTTCCTACACATATATAAATATAATAGAACTTCCTATCTAATCAGTTTTCACACACTTCTCAGTCATGCTATAAGTTCAAAATATCGCAGGCACTAATAGTTGAAAATATCTCTCTAACAATTCTTAACTTCAACTCTGAATCACGAAGAGTTTCCACAGTTGAGGTTAGGTTAAGCGTAGCGTAATTAACACTCAATTCTTCAAGCATTGAAATAATACACTAAGATAGTTCTTACCGGAAATAGTTCCTAGTACATCAAATACGTTGTGAGCAAACTTTTAAATTATTTTTATTTCACTTAAGAACACATCTATAAGACTTATCCACAGTTATAATTAAAACACTATCAATTGCGCTTCAGAAATCCAGACATCGACTGCAGAGTACTTCAACTATCCTTGTTACCACTCATAAACTAATTAAAACACTGTGCGGTTCTCTTTAGGGCAAATCAGAAATAAGCCGCAATTCTAGACCAACTGGGTTTATTCAGAATTCTTCCTTGAACGTCCAGCTTTTTATATTATCCGATTACAGCATCAATTTCTCTTTTATTATTACTGCTGGCTTCACTTTCAGCTAACTATAAAATTCACTTCGTCCTTGCTCACTTATAAAAATTATCCTCTTAACTCCTGCCCTTAAGAACCTTTCATTTACTTTTACTTCTCTAGTTTATGCCCTTGCTTCCATTCACTTCAAAGTTTCCGTCCCCACTCTCTCTTGTTACCTCTTATATTTTTTTATTATTCTTTTTTCCAGCCCTCGCTCTGTTCCACTCGCGCTCGTTTATTTCACGCGTTTCCATGACAACAAATAAACGTAAACATTTTCGCTAACGTTACATAAGGTTATACCACCACATTCAGTTATTACATAACGTTAAACTTTCACAAACAAGAATAAATAGAATATTTGCATTTCGATAAATGCGTAGTTAAATTACAAATACAAGTTCTTATAATATTGACATAACAATAAATAAAATAGCTTAATAATATTTAATACAGAATCTTATTACTATTAACACATATCTTTGATTAAACAATTAAATATTAGATATAATTAAGGTAATTACATGATATCAAATTATAATTTAAGTTATTTACATTAAATAATATTTACAAATGTAGCCTTTGTGATGGAAGATCATGTTGGATTCTGAAGCAAATAATAATTACTCTAATATCTACATAATCAGAATCCAACAACACGTCCGGTTTTTGTTTGCTGCAAACAAAAACCGGACGTGTAATAAAAAGTGAGCTGGCATTATATATTATAATTATAGTGCTTTACTTGATAATAAATCTCACATGCTTGAAGTGAGCAAGCAAACATATAAGTTTTACATATCCTGAATACATTTAAATTAAATTACAGTTATAATTTCCAATAAATGTTTTAATGAAATCACTGTATTTCTTTAGTTCAGTATTAATCCTACTATATATATTACAGTATACATGACATGCATAACAGATAATCTATTATTAAAATAATAATTGTACTCTTCTCATCACATATATAATTTCATTAATAGTATTTATAAACACAAAAAATTAAAATTGGCACAATCTAATTAAATACTATATTACATCTATACATCTTATTCTTTGAACACCTTTTATCCTTTAAGTAAGTGCGCAATTGGTATATAGTATTGTCTTAAGCTTGTTTTCACAGATCACAACAAGAATTAGCTTAGTGTAATTAAATACTTGAAAATTTTACATAACAAATGCTTTTTAATACTGTTATTTAAAAACACAATCATTATATATTTGGTTTAATCCTTTATCCAAATGTAAACAAACAAAGTTTGCACCTGAAGTATTGTCAGGACTGGGGCAACTCGTGGCAAAGGTGGTATAACTTCTCATCACTTGCCTTTGTATCCCGTAATGCAAAGCACATCTCCTTGCGGACATGTATAATGCTATGCATTAAGGGAAGGGTCACTACCCTTTGTTTGCTTACACTTGGATAAAGGATTAAACCAAATATATAATTGGTAGCATAGCCAAGTGAAAAAACTTCCATCAACTTATCTCTAATCCAGAGAATTCTAATAATAAGGGGTAACACCTTTTGGCAACTTGTATATGGAAATATGACTTCTCCATTACTTCCACCTCTGGGTCTGGTTCCCACTGATGAGACCTCAATAAAGGTCAAAACCAATCTGGGTAGTGACCCTTCCCTTAATGCATAGCATTATACTTTTTTTTTTATTTTTTTATTTTTTATGTTGAGCCCATATATGAGAGGTTAATAGATCAACCTATAGTACATTAGTACTGTGTATGGGTTGGGAAAGAAGGTACTTGTTCACATTAGATTTGAATGACTGTAGATTGTATTCCCTAGGGAACACAGATCAAGAGGAAGGCTGTTCCATAGTATAGCAGTTGCAAGGATGAAGGAGGAGGAGAAGAAACTTGTTCTGTGGGTTTCAAGGTGCAAGGGATGTTGAGCAACAGCTGTATGTGTTCCAGTGAGCTCGGTACTAATTGGGGGAATTAATTGATGCTATTTAGAAAATGTTCATTCTAAATAGCATCAATTAATTCCCCCCACTTAGTACCGAGACTCATAGACACATAGTGCAGAGACCAATCGTCTGTGTGAAAGTGGGGAGAATGAGTTGGTAAGAGATGGGTCATTAATAAGTTTGATTGCTCTCCTCTGTATGGAGTCGAGCAATTTGAGAGAGCTTTTGGGGGGCCCACCCCATATGTGGGAGCAGAATTCGATGGTTGAGCAGATTTGTGATTTGTATAAGGTTAATAGCTGTTCAGAGGTGAAGTAATGTCTTGAGCGAAAGAGAAATCCTAGTTTTTTAGAAGCTGAGGATGCATTGATTGTTATGTATTTGTGCCAGGAGAGGCTTGATGTCAGGGTAATTCCAAGAAGAGAAATCTCAGATTGTCTGGAAATTTGGGTATTGTCAAAAATAATACTGGGAGAAACTGGTTCTTTTTTATGAGAAATGAGACAGTACTGAGTTTTATTTGCATTGAAATTGACTAGGTTATCTGAACCCCATTGGAGGATGGCTTGGAGGTCTGAATAAAGGGCAATGGTGGTTGCTGATCTGTAGGTTGAGGTGTGTGTGGAGTAAGGTTTATCAAAAGAAAGGGAGGAGTGCAATGTGCTGTCATCTGCAAAACTGTGTATTGGGTTCGAGGTAAGCTGAAGTAGGTCATTGATATATATAGTAGGAAGAGGATTGGTGAGAGGATAAGGAGCCATCCACCACCACACACAGCAAGCTTCCAGACAGAAAGCTGGCAGTCCAATTACAGATGTCTTGAGATAGACCAAACGGTATCTTGCTTAGCAAGCCTTTGTACTAGACCTGGTCAAATGATTTGGAAATGTCAAGTCCAACCGCTAGAGAATCGCCAAACTTCTCCATGGCATATGACCAGAGATGGGTGACATATGTGAGCAGATCTCCTGTTGATCGGCAGCGACGGAATCCATACCTGTCGTTTATTAGACAGGTAGCTTCAAGGTAGTGTAGGAGTTGGGAATTTATGATTTTTTCCATTACTTTAGACAGGACTGAGGTGAGCGAGATGGGGCAGTAGTTGGACTGCAGTGACTTGTCGCTTTTTTTTGGGAATGGGTTGAATATAGGTCAATTTCCAGGCTGTGGGATAGGTACCAGTGGAGTGGGACAGTATATATAAGCTACATAGGATAGGAGACAGTTCTGGTGTGCAAACCTACAGGATAATTGAAGAAATGCCAGGAGACTTTTTTGTGTCTAATTTAGACAGTGTTTTGCTGATCTCTTTCTGGCAAAAGGATATAGGGGCATTGTATGTTGGGCGATGTGTTTTGCATTATAGGCGATACTGAGATAGAAGTGTTGGTAGCTTGCTCCACCTTTACAACGAGTTGTCCTGGTGTTGTACCACCTTACCCCAGTCCTGAAGATACTTTCAGCCGCAAACTTTGTTTGCTCACACTTAGATAAAGGATTAAACTAATTTTATTATACTCTAACCAAGTGAAAAATAAACTTTCAACATCTTTCTCTAAATCCAGAGTAATTTATTAAAAAAGGGTGGCACACCATTTGGCAACTCCTATAGGTAGAGATGACCTGCTAATGCTTCTGCCTGGTATCTCCACTTGGGCCTGGCTCCCACTGAAGAGACCTCAGTAAAGGTCAAAACTAGTCTGGGTAGTGGCCCTTCCCTTAATGCATAACATTAGACATATCTGCAAGGAGATGTGTTTTACATTATAGGCGATACTGAGATAGGAGTGTTGGCAGCTCGCTCCACCCTTGCAACGAGTTGCCCTGGTGTTGTACCACCCTACCCCAGTCCTGAAGATACTTTCAGGCGCAAACTCTGTTTGCTCACACTTGGATAAAGGATTAAACTAATTTTATTATTTAGCATAGCCAACTGAAAAAACTTCCATCAGAAATACAATCATCATGCAAAGATAAGTCAAAGACCAGATCATGTCACTGAGCCATTGGAAGAAGTGCATCTGGCTCCACATTGAGTGCTACTTACTTTCTTGCTTTTATGAATTTGATTTCTCTTTTCTATTAAATTATTGTTTATGGATAGTTTATATAAATTCACCCTTCATTTTGTGAATAGGAAAGAAAAGAAGCTGAGTTGTTGCATATATTTTTCACCCACCAAGCATATTTCTGCATAATTATGTGTAATGTATAGTGAGAATTAAAGTGTATTACTTTATTTTGTCAACATAATATTTAGTTGTTTTTTTTATTATTTTTTTAACCTCTTGAAACAATATTTATATAAAGTAGACCGAAACCTTTGTCAAGGGGAAATTTTTTTGTGGCTAGCAGATTTAAGTTGTATTTCTGTAGCCCTGCTTTTTACCAAAGTAAATCTGGTAGGATGCAAACAGAAAACAGAATGTTTTTTTTTAAGAACATTTTAACTAAATTAGTTGGTCAAATCAAATATTTTGAATGTTTAAAAAAAAAAGTTTTTTTAAACTTTTTTTTTTAAACAGTTTTCAAAAGGTAAAAGATTAAGGTAAAAAGATTAAGGATTTTTATATGCAAAACTGCTTTGGTTTTTATTAGATTTTAAATATTGGATTATATTCTGTTTTTCTCCAGAACTATTCTTCGATTAAATATCTTAAATTCAATTCAATTACATATTTAAATTAGTTTTTGTTGGTTATCTGAAATTTATTTAATTTTGTTGTTTATTGATATAGTAACATCTTATTATCACATAATTTTACTTAAATATAAAGAGCCAATAGGCTTCATTTCGGCGATATAAACATTATATTTAAATTAAGGGGATATTAAATCCCACGTTGTTTTAAAACCAAATAAGAAACTCAAAGATTGGGATCAGAGAGTTTCATGCTGAATATAGTAAACTATAAAAGTATCGGCAATTACTAGCGTGAGCTAATGCAAGTAGTCCTAGTACATAGTACAATCTCGGGCAACTCACAACAAAGGTGGTAAAGTTCTGATTGCTATTCTTGGTATTTTCCATAATGTAAAAACACATTTCCTAGGAAATGTATGCTGTTATTACATTATGGTGGGAGGTCACTACCCAGACCAGTTTCAGCCTTTATTGAGGCTTCATCAGTGAGTAGCTAGACCAAATTAATACCAAAGGGTATAGCGAAAAGAACTTATATACGAGTTGTCAAAAGGTGCATCCATTAAGTTACTTAAATATAACAACTCGTATAGCAGAGTATATCAGTTCTTTTCGTATTACACAGTATTACATATAAACAAAATTAGTAAAATATGTTTGTACAAATTAATTCTTTGTAAAAATTAAAAACATCATGCAGTCTGCCTGAGCATATATGGCTTGTTTAGATAGGTAAAAATTTCACTCCTCTCTCATGTAAAGTGCTGGCACTCCACCAGAATATGACAAATAGTGAGATGTCTGTTGCATTTTTTACACATGGGAGGGTGATCAGCCTTCAGTAAATAAGAATGTGTAAGATGACTGTGACCTATGCAGAGCCTAGGAAGAACAACTTCCTCTCTTCTCTTTATATGCTGACTAGAATGCTAATGCTTAATTGTTTAATGTCATATAATTTCTTTGTCAATGCTTCCTGTCATGACTCCCATTGAGCAATTAGCTTTGATCTTATAAGCTGTCTGTAGTCTTTGTATGGTACTGTCAAACAGTACGAGGATAAGTATGAGCTGATTTACCATCTGCAGCCTCATTTCCTTTAATTCCAATGTGGCTGGCAATTCAGCACAACTCAACATCGAAATTAAGGATTTTCATTTTGTAAAACAGGTGTAACACCTCATAAAGTCCTGGATGTGGATTATACATAGGTTGAGGAGCTGGCCTGTAAAGAGCTCAGTGAGTCTGTATAAATTATACACTTTGGTAGCGGTTTTCTTTTATATGCACAATTTCAAGCTGAACGGTATGTAACTAGTGGTGAGCTATGGAAATTTTAACAAAGGGCTCGTATCATCGAGAAAAGAAGATAAAAAGGGGCTAACTTAGCCCTTATATTGTGACTTTGTAGAGCTTCTGACAGATATGATAATTCCTGTAGGATATCAATCATTAATGCTAGATCTTTTAAAAATTCCAAATTGAGAAGTTGGTTTTAAAAGCTCTCATATTAATCATTTGCAAAATGCTTGCATAAAGCTGGGTAATTTGTCCACACAACAAGAGCCGTTTGTAAACTGCAAGCTGTCCATTGTGGTCCAAACACACAGTCGATCTTTAAAATTTCGATACCATGGTCTTTTGCAATCGTATTTAATTCTCGTTGATTTTTTGGTAATTGATGATAAAAAGCATATAATGTAGAAGTTTGATTGCAACACCTGATTTGTTTCCTAACATTACACTAGCTCCATCAGAACAAAATGCAATGAGATGATTTTCCATATGAAAAATCATGAGATGATTTTCCATATGAATGTATACATGCTACTATAATTTAAAGTAGCAATTATAGTAGCATGTATACATTCTGCGGTGGTATTTTCTAGTTCTACAAGATTATTAAACAAGAACAAGGGGCTCGCAAATTTTAGAAAAAATTAATAAAGGGCTCACGCGAACCCCCACGAGCCTCTTATAGCTCACCACTGTATGTAACGCTGCTGTATAATTGCTACAATCAGGTGGGATCTGGTTGGAGATAATAATGTCAGGAAACATAGCAGCACAGCCAACAGAGGCATTAGTTCCTGAACCATCAGTATAGATGGGCAAGAAATCAGAGTGTGCTGCTCTGTGTGCATTAAACAATTGCAAGTAGACAGGTGATGGAGTATGAGACTTCTGTAGTTGGCAAAGTGAGAGGTTGCAGGGTGGAGTGCAAACCTGCCATGGTGGGATGCTGTTATGTTTAGTGTAGGCAATGTTGTCAACATTCATATCAACAGCTTGCATAGTCTCTTTAACACGCATACCAAAAGGATGTTTAGCAGTTTGAAGTGTGTGATATTAAGTCTTCCAATGCAGAGAAATGGCATTAGTCCATGTAGACAGTCCTAATTATCACCTAGCCAAGAAATTAGCGTCAACACTCAAGGAGTTTTTAGGTCATTCCCCCTCCTATATTAAAAACACACAACACTTTATAAACATAGTCAAAGACATTACATTGGAAAAAGATGATTTATTAGTCAGTTTTGATGCCTCTGCCCTCTTCACAAATGTCTTCCCAGTCAATGACACAATCTTTCTTTTACAGGACAAATTCCCTCCTGATATCATGGCGCATGTATTATGTTCTGGTTATTTTGTGTGACAACATGCTTTCTACCTACAAAAAGAAGGCATAGCCCCAGGCTTACCATTATCCCCCCCCCTATTGCTAACTTTTATATTTTGAGCAAAGTGCTCTAGATTCCTCTCCTTTAAAAACCAAAGTCTGGCTTAGTTACACTTTCCTCAGCCATCTAAACAAACAACACAAACGCATACAGTTTACAATAGAGATTGAAAAGTAGAACACACTTCCGTTTCTAGATACACTTGTCACACATCTTTCTTCTGGCAGTCTTTCCTTCACTGTTTACCAGAAACTGACACATACTGGCCAGTATACATGCACATAAACTCCTACTACCACCAACACAAAAACTAGGTGTCATTAATACTCTAAAAAACAGGGCTTTGAAGATTTGCCCCAATGAACAAACATTTAAAGAACTTAAAGATGAATTTAAAGTTATCAGCAATACTTTCCTAAAAAATGGTTACAGCCAGAATACTATCAACAAAATTTCTATAAGACCTCACTTAAAAACAAAGATAAACTAGACTACAATAAAACTGTAACCATTCCATACATTAAAGGGACATCAGATAAAATAAACAGAATACTACAGAAATACAACCTTAAAGCCACCTTTAAACCCTCTGCAAAATTAAAGAGCTTACTCAACTTATCCAAAGATCCACTCCCTCTGCTGGCCCACCCTGGAGTATACCGTATTTATTGCACCTGTAATCTACATTATATAGGGGAAATAGGATGCACAATTCTTATCAGACAAAAGGAACATAAACGACACGTTAATATAACTATGGTGAAGTGAAGCTGGCCTTTCTGATCATGCCCTGAACACTTTACATAGAATTGACTGGAAAAGTACCTGTTGTTTACATCACACCAAAACATGGTATGAATGTAAATTTAAGGAAGCCTGTGAGATTTTTATCAACCACCCTAATTTTAACAATAATGATGGTCTAAAAATCCCAAGAATATGGAAGGCACATATTCTACCCATTTAACCTTTCTCCCTAAGAGTTAACTATATAAGACCATTGTTAATCCAGAATCTTAAATCTGATATAACAATTGTCATGTTAAATTAGGACCTCATTGTTACTGTAAGAAAACTATGTATACGAAAGAATGTTTCTCTGATGTTATCTTAAATAGAATATAGCCTTGATGTAGTTTTTTTTTAAATTAAGTAATTAATTGATTTATTATTTATTTTTTATTTTATTTTATTTTATTCTATTTTCACTAGTGGTCATGTCAGTAGAATATTGATCAAATCATTGTCTCTTTAGCATACTGTGTGAAATGTAATTCAGCTTGTCTCTGTATATATGCGTATACTCCAGATGATGACTTTAATATGAAGGTTGAAATGTCGGGAAATTAAAATAGTTATTTATAACATGGTTGTAGAGTCCATAATTTGTCTAAAATAAACACTAGTCCATGTAGGATGATCTAGGAGAGATTTTATCTTTAGGGCATAATTAAGAGACATCTGTTTCCGTTGAAGTGATAGCCTCAGTTCATTTGCTTCAACATAAAGACTGTTTGAGTGGATGATGTGCAAAAGGCACCAATAGCTATCCGTATACCCTGATGATGGATGGAATCCAACCATCGCAGGTTACTCTGTCTTGCAGAACCATTGACTTGAGACCCATAATCCAGCTGTGAACGTGTAAGTGCAACATAAAGATGGAGCAATGAAGCTCGATCAGCAGCCCATTCAGTATATGATAGTGTGAAGGAAGTTCAACGCCCACAGAGAAACATGATTAATTGTTTGCTAAAGTTGTCTTCCAATTACCTTCATGTTATGAGAGTGACAGTAAATTGTGAAGTCATTAACATATAGAGCATTGTCTACAGTGGGAGGAAGCTGTTCGGTGATTGAGTTAATTTTAACAGCAAAAACTGTCACACTTAAGACAGAGCCTTAGGGAACACCCTGTTCTTGATGATATGGTTGAGATAGCGTATTTCCTACTCTGACTTTGAAAGTTCGCCTGGACAGAAAGTTTTTAATAAATACAGGAAAGTGTCCTTTGAGACCCAGGCTATGGAGATCTTTTAATGTGCCATAAAAAACTGAAACAAGGTGTTCTTGCTTCAGAAATGCATCTTTTATACAAGTTTCTAAACGAACCAAATGGTCTAAAGTTGAACGATGTCTATGGAACCCACATTGTGTATTGTTGCTTTCTAAATACCTTCTCTTTGTATTGTTGAAGAGAAGATTGTTGTTTTCTAAATACCAGAGAAGTCTGGCAATAACCATTTTCTCTAGTATCTTACAAAGACAGCTGATCCAAGCAATTGGTCAATATAAATAATTTGCTTGTGTTGTATCTTTTCCTGTTTTTGGGATAGCAATGACATTTAACTTATACAAAGAATTTGGAAACGCTTCCTCTGCAAGTATTCTATTGTATAATAAGAGAAGTAGATCCATAGAAGATGATGGTAGATGTTTTATCATTTCGTAATGGATGTCATCAGACCCTACTACAGTAAGTTGAGATAGTAGGAGAGCTCTTTTTAGTTCCTCCTTAAGAAATGGCTGAATTGTATGTCTCAAGAACATTGATAAAAAAATTTACATCATCTTTGTTTCTCTTGCTGCTCTTTCAGTATTAAAAATTCAGGAGGATATGAAGCTGTTGCTGAGATTCTGGCAAAATATTCTCCCATAGTGTTGTCTGCAATAGCTTTGGGATCAGCAGTAATGCTTCCATTATGGTCTAGGATAGACAAACAATGTGTTCTATATCTGCCTTTCATTTTCAAGATTTTATCCCATACAATTTTTGGACTGGTCATTTGATTAATTGAAGTAAATTGAATCCATAATTGTTTTTGAACTGATGTCTCACATAACGTGCTTTGGCTTAAGCATGCTTAAAAGCTATAAAGTTTGATGTGGTGAGGTATCTACGAAATATACCCCTGTGTTGATCTTTCTTGGCTATCTGACATTCTGGATTCCACCAAGGCTTTGGATAGAGTGGAAACTGAGATGATGTTTTCAGGATGGAGGCTGTTGCTGCCTGATAATGCACTCTGTTATATACTTTACCACTTAACTGATAGGTGTTTGACTGACAGTATCAGCATTTAATTTTGCAAGATGAGAAAAAATGTTCCAGTCAGCCTGGGTCCATTTTCCATATAGGTATCCTTGTGGGTGGTTTCTGTGAAGATATTCTGCAAAGAACAGGAAAGTGATCGCTTCCATATATATGTTCTCTTCAATGTCCCACATGAGCAGTGGAAGAATGGAAGGGGAGCAGATTGTAAGATCATTTGCAGAATATGAACAGATAGGCATATGGAAGAAAGTATTGAGTTTATTATTTAAAAGGGGAGAGGTTATTATTATCAAGGATTCTTTCAATGATTTAAACCTCATCTATTAGTGTTGGTGCTACCCCAACACTAATATCTATTAGTGTTGGTGCTATGCTCGACCAATCACAACCAGACTTGCCGATATTCGTTTGCACTTGTGATTGCACGTTACAAGTCATTCCGACACTGCTTGGTTGGGCAGTGTATCGTATGCTTGCGCACATTATTTCTGTGAGATACAAAACTTTTATTATTGGTGTTTGTTCGTGGTGAGGACGAAATATTTTTAATAAAGCAATTTTTTAAGATGTAAATTTATTTATTAATAAATTGGTTACTGATTAGGAAAAAAAGAAATTATTTAAACATTTTTTTAAATTTTATTTTGTATATGCAGCACCCCCACTTAAAATTTTCACCGGCCACCACTAGTAGAAGCATTACGTTCTTAAGGCCGGTTTGCCTGCTTGCGGAAGGAAAAATCTCATATGATCTGGGGAGAAAAATCCCGCAGTCCTCGCCCAAGACTGACTAACTTGGCTATGTCTGAGAAAGATCCTAAGCTTCTCATATCAGCGACAGAAATCGAACCCAGGACAATATGGTTGTGAAGCAACCAGCCACTCGGCTAACTGCACAGACTAATACATAGATACATAATAAAATTATATTTTATGAAATTTATCTTGCACTGCATTTACTTTTCATATATCGGTATCAATGCAATATCATTTCAATTTTTTAGCGAATAATATTTTCAGCGAATTTTTTTAGCAATCAATAGTTTGCACGATGAATTTTTCTGTGATGAATTTTCCCTGCGATGAATTGTCCAGACATGCCAGTACCTTTGTTACTCTGTTGTAATATAAGTAGATTTCTAATAGCCTTCCCTTAACAAACCCATGCTGACCATCACGGAGAATCTTACTAATATCATACAATATCAAACTGATAATAACAGACATAACCAACATTTTTGTTATCCATCTCTAGGTCCTCTCCAAGGTTATTTCATCCCCTTCAAATCCCAGTGACCAGATCTGAGCAGCAAAATCCAGATTGTTTTCAAAGCTTCAATGGGACCACCACCCTTTTATTTCTCACAGTCAATGTCCTCAATATTGCAGCAATTCTGCTGACATATCTTTACAACCTTTGCAATATATCCTCTGAACTTCAAATTTCTATCTACAATCACGCTAAGATCCCTTGCTTCTTCCAGTATAACACCACTAAGTGTCTCATTTCTGGATCCCAAATTTCAAACCTTACATTTAGTTTGCATTCAGTTGATATCCCCATTAACTTGCTCATTTATCCATCTTATTCAGATCCTCTTGAAGTACCAGAATATCATTACTATTACTAATAACTCTCCCAATCTTCACATCATCTGCAAACAGCTGAATATTTTCCTGTAATTCTGTGACAATATCGTGACATCAAGTTTGAACAGTTAATAGTCCTACCACTAAACTCTGTGGAACTCCACTTGTTACCTTCCTACTTGCTGATAATGTTCCACTTTATATACAATTTACAATTCTCTGATAGCTATCAGAAAGCCAGTTACCAATCCAGTCCAGTAACCTGATATACAAACCCTTAAAAACTAACTTGTCATGTGGCATCCTATCAAATGCGTTTGTGAAATCAAAAAAGATGACAGTGTATTTAAGATGAAAAGCCAAAAGGCTATTTTTTTCTGGCGTGGTTGATATTGATATAAGTTAAGGGGATAAAAATCCCTTATTGTTTTTCAGCCAGTGAGCGAAACTAAGATCGAACACTACGATCCGTAACGTTTCATGCCGACGAACTGTCAGCGTATCCAAGCTAAGTGACCACTTGGTAGTGCCACACCACGGCAACTCGTTGCAAAGGTGAAGCAAGCTTCCTCACTGTTCTTGATATTTTCTCATAATGTAAAACACAGCTCTTAAGAGATGTAGTACTATTTTACATTATGAGGAGAGGTCACTACCCAGACCGGTTTCAACCTTTTTTTTTGAGGTCTCATCAGTGAGTAGCTAGACCTAGTTAATATCAGAATTTAAGTGAAGAAAACTTACATACTTTTGCTATACGATTGACCGAAAGGTGTGTCACTATATTACATTATAACAAAGTATAACTAAGATGAAAAGCCAAAAGGCTATTTTTTTCTGGCGTGGTTGATATTGATATAAGTTAAGGGGATAAAAATCCCTTATTGTTTTTCAGCCAGTGAGCGAAACTAAGATCGAACACTACGGTCCGTAACGTTTCATGCCGATGAACTGTCAGCGTATCCAAGCGTAAGTGACCACTTGGTAGTGCCACACCACGGCAACTCATTGCAAAGGTGAAGCAAGCTTCCTCACTGTTCTTGATATTTTCTCATAATGTAAAACACAGCTCTTAAGAGATGTAGTACTATTTTACATTATGAGGAGAGGTCACTACCCAGACCGGTTTCAACCTTTTTTTTTGAGGTCTCATCAGTGAGTAGCTAGACCTAGTTAATATCAGAATTTAAGTGAAGAAAACTTACATACTTTTGCTATACGATTGACCGAAAGGTGTGTCACTATATTACATTATAACAAAGTATAACTAAGATGAAAAGCCAAAAGGCTATTTTTTTCTGGCGTGGTTGATATTGATATAAGTTAAGGGGATAAAAATCCCTTATTGTTTTTCAGCCAGTGAGCGAAACTAAGATCGAACACTACGATCCGTAACGTTTCATGCCGACGAACTGTCAGCGTAAGTGACCACTTGGTAGTGCCACACCACGGCAAGTGGTCACTTACGCTTGGATATTTCAGTTTACTGAAACAATTTCAGTTTAAACCTTTTTCAGTTTACAATGAACTCAGGCTATTTCGTTTGGCAGGAAAAATTCTACAAACAGATAGAGGGGACAGCCATGGGTTCACCACTTTCCCCACCCTTGGCCAACTTTTTCATGGAGATGTTTGAAGAGAAAGCCTTAAACTCAGCCCCACAAAAACCTACCATGTGGCTTCGCTATGTTGATGATGTTTTCGCTATTTGGCCACATGGCCCGGATTCACTCCTCTCCTTCCTAACACACTTGAACAACCAACACCCTAGAATCAAATTCACCCTGGAAAAAGAGGAAAACAATAACCTCCCCTTCCTAGACACACTAGTCACCTGCCAACCTGATGGAACCTTGGTTTTCTCAGTTTATAGAAAACCCACCCATACAGGCAGATACATTCACCAACAATCCCACCACCCCCCTCACAACAATATGGAGTTATTAAAACATTATTCAACAGGGCAAAAATAATCTGTTCCAATGATCAAGCCCTAACCTCTGAACTAAATCACATCCGTGACACTTTCTCAGCCAACGGCTACCCCCTCCAAAAAATCCCAAAAATACTTAACCCAGTTATCCACAACCCACCACCCCCTCCCTCTCACAAAAAAGATTACTCTAAATCCATCACTATTCCCTACATCAGAGGCACCTCAGAAAAAATCAATAAAATCTTAAAAAAACATGACTTGACCACTTGTTACAGACCACATAAAAAACTGGCATCCCTTATCCGCTCTACCAAAGACCAACCACTTCCCCTAGACCTACCTGGTGTATACCAGGTCCCTTGCAGCTGTAAACTGTCCTACTTTGGCCAAACAGGCAGGACAGCAAATATCAGAATCTCAGAACACAAGGATTACATCCGATTTCACCAGTACAGCCACTCTGGGCTTGCAGACCACGCTCTGGATACTCGCCACAGAATAAGATGGAAGAAAGCCACAGTAATACACCGCAGCAAGTTCAAGTATGAAAGACTATTCATGGAATCAGCCTCGGCCCTTTGGAACATGCCAAACCTCAACAAATTTGGATGCATGAAACTGCCCCAAATTTGGGAAACTTTTATCAAAAGAACTTCAGCCCAAAGGCCAAGAACTACAATATAGCCCGCCAGGGGGCACCATCAGGACTTTAGGAAAACGCTAGCGTCCTAGCCTCAGTCTCATTTGTTGTATTAGTACTTGTGTGCACGTGTCTTTTAAGTAAGTTCCCAAGAAGATGGCAACGTAACGTTCGCCGAAATATCGGAAAGTGTATATTAAAGTTTATTTAATCTATATTTCCAGTATACGCTGTCAATTCCTTAAATATTAGTTATTATTACTTGAATAATCTTGAAATACCATGCAAATAAATACCATTAACTGAGCAATATCAGTGAAGTCGTTTGATTCATCAAATTGTAATGAAAATGCAACACACACTGGTGAATGTCTGACATTAACTGAGTATTCAGATCGGCACTTAAAATTTCAACTCTTCTCATAACCATTGTTCTGGAAAGTTGTAAATCTTTAATATTTGAAATGATTTCATTTTTATTTTTAAAATCAGAAAATAAAGATTCTGCTGCTGCAAGAAACGATTCTTTTATTAACTCTCCATCAGTAAAAGGCTTTTTTTTTTTTGCTTTTGCTAATTAATGACACACTTTCAAAGATGCACTGACATTGGTTTATTTATTACTTTCAAAATCATATTTTGTTGTCCAGAAAGTCCTGCCTTTAAATTTATAATTTTTGATTTACGCATTTTGGAATTTTTGGGAAAATCTTCATCATATTTTGCATGTAGTTATCGAAAATGTCTCTCAATATTACCTTTTTTTCGGAATTGCTACAGATGAATTACAAATCAAATAACAACACTTTCCATTTACCATTAAAGAAAAAATTCGTTTCCCATGCTTTGTGAAAATGATACGTCTTCGATTTCTTTGATACACTCATGATTATCCTCAAATTAAACGAAATGCATACGATATGCTTTTGTTATACGTCTACTTTTGCTATCCAGTCATTACTGCGACATGGTAAACTTTTATTATTATTTAACTTTGTATACTTGTAATTTCTATTAATTATTTGTGATGTCTTTTACTCTATACTTTATTCTCCGTTATTCTAATTTGCTGTGCGCGATTTCTCTCTCTCAGAATCTCTCGTTTATCTTATTACGTGCTATGTTTATCTACCTTTCGCATTACGAGTCTTATGCCAAAGATATTAGAAAATTTATTTAAAATGAGACTGCGCCACTAATATCTTTGATTAGCAAAAAGAACTCAAACATACAGCTGGTAGATTTCTCTCTCTTTCTCTAACACAAATTCCTACATTAAAACTTTCACAAACAGTCGTGGTCCATTTTTCTTAATTTCACACTTTGGAAAACTCACTTAGATTCCCACTCAACATGTCTGATTTATTTTAGAAACAGTGCAGTTGTAAATAAACAAACAGGCAGCACTCTTTTAACAAGAAAGTCAAATGACAATTATTTACATTACTATGAAATATACACAATTTTAACATTAGGGAGATTGCTTTCTCTATCCATCTATAAAAACTTTAGCAAAAATTGGAACCGTCTTTCCTCAACATTAAATACTTTCTTTAACACATAAGGTTACCTACTCTCAGTTTACAAATTTTTACTTATTAATCTCTAAGCTTACTCGTAAAGAGGTTACCTAAATCTGTGTTAAGTTATCTTTACATATTTGATATCAACCTCTAACATGCCATTTGATTCTCTTATGGACATTTCTTAACACTATTAAACATATATCTTAGAAGTCTTTCTTGTATCAACTATAACAAGAATTATATAAAAGTTTTGAACTTACAAAGGCTCTGTATCTCACATTCAGTCAAAAGTCTTTCACTAAAAGTTCTATGGCAATTCTTTAGTCTCTGATCTTCTTCAGGAAATTTTGGCTTGGCTGCATCTCATCAGGAATGTAGTGGATTGTGGGCTCATTCAGCTCCAGCAAAAGGTTACTCTCCCTCGGCGAAAAGAAAAACTTACGAACGAAGGTACTTCAGGAAATTTGCCTTGCCTTTTCTCTGCTTGGGCTTGCCAAAAATGCCTGGACGACTGCCTTCTTTTTCTCCCGTTTCAACAGCTAGAACTGCTGTTAACTGGATTCCTCTCTGGCCTGGAAACTTTTCTCTGGCAATTGGAACTCTTCCTTTCGGCAATTTGAAACCTTGTCTGCGGCCTAGAAGTAGTCTCTCTCTAGCGACGTCTCGAACCGAGAAGCTCCTTTCTGGAAGTGGGAAATTCCTCTCTCAAGCAACGTGGATCCAGGCAGCCTCTCTGTCTCTCTGACAGAGAGGCTGCCTGGGCCTCTCTGTCTCTCTGATGGCGACTCTGGACTGGGCAGCCTCCTCTCTGACAGCAATTCTGGAACTGGGACCCTTGCTGCTTGCTTCAGTCCCTCTTTATTAGGCCTCCTCTGAGACAGTATAAGTATTATTACTCACAATATAAGTATTATAAGAGCTAACTCCTTAATTATGCGAACAATTAATGCAATTAATGATTTTAAAAATTCTGTAGATTCTTATGAATCTAAAATTGATACCATGTTAAAATCAAAATGTGAAGGAATAGCAATTGAAAGCGAAATCAGATTTCACAAACTACTGCGAGAAACATTACTAAACTCTCTTATAATATCTTTAAAGGATAAATTAATGCAACAAAGTAATTTTAAACTTAAAAATGAAAATTATGAGGATTTGGAAGATGAAGAACTGAAAAATATTTTAAATGTATGTTATCCTGAAACACGGAATATGGAAGAAGTTACATGTCCATGGTTAGAAGGAGAAAAGAGAATAAGATCTTTAAATTTTATTTTGAAATGTGAAATTAAAATGTGAAATTAATGATTTTAGAGATTTAGTGGAAATGGCTTTGACTGGAAAGTTACAAAATGAAATTCCCAGCATGGTGAAAAATGCCAAAGTGATTATGGCAACAATTGCAGTTTGCAGCGCTGAAGCCGAATGAGCTTTTAGTGTGATGAATAATATTGTAATGACGAGATCTCTCACTATTAAAGCATGTTTCGGATTTAATGACAATATGTATAAATGGGAAACCCTTGAATGAATTTAATCTGAATCCCTATGTCAGATCTTTTCTAGAAAATCATCACTTGGCTCTAGATCCTCCTAGACGAACACAAGACATGAAGGAGGAAGGAAATAAGGTGTGGCAGCTGTTGTCATAAGTATTTCCTTCAAGTAATTGTTTGTAAATGTTAACCTGTAAAGGAGTGATTTTTTTCTGGTTAAATGTGCACCAGACAGAGATTTATTATTTATTTTTTCATGTAAAATCGTCTCATCGTCTTGAAAGTGATTTTATTAAATAAAATATTATAGTTACTGCCATTTTACAAATAAGAATTCACTGTTGGTAATAACATATAAATAAATAGGACTATAAAATAATGCCCCTTGATTGGTACCGTTGATTATCACTTGAAGTATAAAAACAAAAGAGAAATATAACGTATTTCAATATTATCGTGTTTAGATAATATTTATTTATTATTTATAGATTGTTTGTCATAAAAACTTCTATTGCAAACAAAAGAAATTAATTTTGTTTATAAAAATTGCAGACTATTGCATATGTGCGATTATAAAAGATTTTATTCGTGTTATATTTTGATAGTTAAAAAATGTTTTTCTTATATAAGATAAATTAACACAGATGATTGTGTGCAAATATTTCATGTTTAGATCATGAAATATTTGTTTAAAAATGATAGGGTGATTGTCCCCTCATACTTTTTGATTGGCATTTATACACAAGCTGTATTAATAAAAGTTTTTGTGTGAAATACGGCCTATTTTTTGCTCAATGATGCAAGCCCTTTGTTAAAATTTCCATAGCTAACCACCGAGTATCTTCATGACTAGACTACTTATGTATATATAGAGGCTAAGGCCCTTCCCATAATGAATAGCATTATACACATCCAAAAGGTGTGTGCTTTGCATTATGGGATATTAAGGCAATTGATATGAAGTCCTTAGTCTTTATATATAACTACTCCAGTCATGAAGCTACTTTACATGTTCCTTGCTTACACTTGGATAAAGGATTAAACCAAGAATATAATTTCTTGACATCTTTAATTTGTAGTATAACCAAGTGAAAAAAAACTTTCAACATCCTTCTGTGTTCATATGTAATCCATCCCTAGGCAATCAGCTCCCTTCTATCTTCAGATATAGTCCATGTATTCCAGATTCTCACCCAATATTAATATTTTTAACAACTGGCCATTTTGATGGAGTTCTCTATTGACGAATAAAATGAACTATTGAGCATATTGTCATTCATATTACTGACTTTCTGTGTATATTACAGGTTTTTAATTTTGAGTCTTAACCTTTTTAAAATCCATCATTTTTATTATCTTCATTATGTTTTTATTTCTGCAATTTGCTATACAGTATATTTCTATGTTCGCTTAGTGGTTGGATGTTCACCTTCAACATTTTCCAATCTCATACTATTTTGGCTCAGTCATCAAGTTCAGTACTCAGTGTGCTATGTCATCCCTATATTGAAAAATTCATACTGAAGTTTGTGAAATTAATTGTTATTATGTTACACCTCCAAGGACTCATCATGGGAGGGTACTGCACTCCTGCTACACACATCTCACTCTCTCCCCTACTTCTTAACTTTCCTACTATATACAACCGTCAATGCCATCTGCTGCCCATTACCAACAACAACAGTATTTTTTCCTGTAAATTGCATATGTTCAAGTGGCCAATTTGTCTGTATGAGATCAGCTAACTCACCTTCAGTTGAAAAAGGTCATATAAAGATTCCTCTCATCATGACAGGAATTGAACTCTGGCTTCCAGTTGAAGTGCATAATGCAATACTCCTGATATAATTTTTTTAAATTAGTAAAACTTAATTTTAAGTCCACAGGTTGGAATGCTCCACAACTGAAATGAGCTTTGCTATTTCCTGTTGATCAGAAGCTACACTAAGATTTCCAAAAATTTGAATTCTTAATTTAAAATTTTAGTTTTTTATTTTTAATTTTTTTAAAAAATATTTTAAGATTTAATTTAAATCTTAATTAAAATTATTTTTATTATTTCAATAATAAAATATTTATTCATATATTTTAATTAATTATTTTATGCATATACTTATTTCTATATATGTATATATATATAGAAAGGCTGTGGTGGAAAGAAGGAACCTGTTGTAGAGTATCAGAAATTTGAAAATGGATCATTCATTCATTCTGTTTTAAATGGAATTGCCCAGAGACTAGGAATTAATGTAACAAAAAGTAAGGTTTGATATACTGTTCTTTTTTTTAAATGATAAATTTTGATTTTCTTTTATTTCTAGAAAGGTTTAATATAACATGATATGGCATAACTTTATAGAGAACTCATTTAAACAAGTTAAGTACTTAATTGTGCAGTGGGGAGAATTCAAAAACCATCATACTGCTTTTGAACAGATAGTACGATATTGATGACTAAATTATGTTTCAAATTTGGCACTGGGTTGAAGTTGTAAATATTCATTATCCCAAGGTTTTATATATATATATATATATATATATATATACACACACACACACATATACCCTCTGTGTTGAAATTGGCATTTAGACAGCATTCAGAGAAACCTAAATTGCACATACCTCATATTATTATATGGGTATCTCCATTGAGTCAGAAGACTTGTTGTGGGAGACCCACACTAACCTTTATAAACAATACCTATCACACCTCTCCTTAAACTCATTTATTGTCAAGCCACTCCCAACAAATTATCATAATCCATTCCACTCATTTACCACTCTCCAAGCAAAAAATCTAGTCTGCACACCTTTACACAATTTCTAGGGGGTGACCCCTCTCTCTCAGTTCTCTCTCTATTTATCACATATTAAAAAAAAATTTCTTTTGCATCAATCTTATAGAATCCTTTTAATAACTTATAAGTTCCTATCATGTCCCCTCTTTTTTTGCTTATCAACTAAACTTTGCTAATTCTTGTAGATATACTTCTAATTTTTTAGGAAATGACAACATAAACTAAATTATTCATTATAAAAATATTAATTAATAATTACCTAAATCTTGGCAATATTACATTGTCATCTTTAGGGATCACAAAAACAATGATATGTGCACACAGGCACTCACACTAAGCAAATGAGGTTGAAGAAAGGCAACTGAAGTTGGTCCTAGAGTCCTAAAAAAGTGTCCCTTAGCAGCTTAAATTGGGTTGTCGTGGCCGTTGGGCTGATGATCTTAGAATGTAAGCTTCCCAAATTTGGGGCAGTCTTATGCACCCAAATTTGTTGAGGTTTGGGAAGTTTTTCAGAGCTGAGGCTGATTCAAGGAATAATCTTTCATACTTGTACTTGCTGTGGCATAATAAAGTGGCCTTCTTCCATCGTATTCTGTGGTAGGTGTCCAGTGCATGGTCAGCAAGTCCTGAGTAGCTGTATTGATGGAACCGAACGTAGTCCTTATGTTCAGATATCCTGATATTGGCTGTCCTGCCTCTAAGGGGCCTGGTATACTCCAGGTAGGTAGGGGAAGTGGCTGTTCTTTGTAAGAGATGCCAATTTCTTATGTGGTTTGTGAGTAGTTGTGATGTCATATTTTCTTAGGATTTTTTGCAATCCACATATCTTCAATCTATCTTTGTAGGGAGCATTCCACAGGCCTGTTGCAAGCTGTAGGAAACCTGTAGCACATTAATAATGTGAATAGATTAAAAGTTAGCTAATCCAGAAGCTCAGCTCTAGAGATCAAACATGGTACTTTATCAAGCCACTCTTTAGGCATCCAATAAATAGGTCTCACCCTGGGAAATGAAATTTATCTATCAGCTAAATGATATTCACAGCATTCATGGTAGGATTCAAACCTTATGCCCCATTTGTGGTAGTCAGAGATACAGTATTTGGCTAGAAAAACTGACCTTTGTGATAATGAGTCAGGTACTTTTTTTTTTTTTTTGGACCATCAGTCTTGTAGAACCCTTCATCATCATCAAATTCATGACATATACCTTCAAGGGGTGTACAGGATATGATAGTACTACATGAAAAATTTACATCATTACTAACTTCCTATCTACAATTTTCCTCCAAATCAATCTGTTATCTGTCCAGACTCCAACATTATCAGATCTTATATTTCTGTCTTCTAAGGTACTTTTTTCATGGTCTTCCTCTGGGTCTTTTTCCTGCCAGCCTGGTAGAGAACACTTGTTTTGCTAATCTTTCCTCTCCCATTCTGTTTAAGTGACCATACCACCTGAGATTAACTCTGCTAATAATGTCAGGTTCTTTCCTAATATTCTCGTTTTTAATATGATATTGTCATTGATGCCATCTGTTCATGCCCCTAATCTTTCTCAGGACTCTGATATCTATTGTCTCTAGTCTTTGGTGAAGTGTTTTATTTCTAACCCAGCTCTCAGATCCTTTTAATAACTTATAAGTTTTTATCATGTCCCCTCTTTTCTCTGTCTATCATCTAAACTTTGCAAAACACATATCTTCCTTCAATATGACCACCCCTCCATGTACTGTTGTTAGATGCACTAGTTTAGCTTGCACCTGACATTCTAGCTTGTCTCAAGGATGTTCTGTTGGGTCGAGACCAGAACTCTGTATAGGCCAATCAAGTTTTTCCATATTATTCTCTTCAAGCTGTAGTACGTGCATTATGACATGGTGCAGTATCATGCTGAAAGGTATGTGGATCTTTTCCATAAAATTGTTGCAATGAGAATTGACACGTTATTCAGGAATGTTGAATATCCCATCAGCATTCATCCTTCCAGTCATTACAATCAAAGGTCCAAGTCCATGCCAGGAAAAACACCTCCAGACCATTACACTCCTGCCACCAGACCTCATGTTGGGATGGGGTCCTTTAGGCATGACATTCCCTATGCATCTGCTTCACCCAGACGTACCTATTTAATTAAAAAAAAAAGGTGTATCATAATTTGTCATTCCATATCATAAAAATTTCGGTGCTCTATAAATCAGTCACGTTGTTCCTTACACTAGTAATTTGCACTACTGATTGACATGGCTCATGTTTTGCTTATGTGCAGCTGTTTACTTAGTTCTGCTACTGACCTTCTCTGTAGACTCTTTGAACTCGTGGTTAATCATTTCCATATTTTACTGCCAATATTTCTATACCAACTTTCTGAGCATCCTTTGACTCCATGTGCCTTGATTTGCATCATAGTGTTCTTTCTGACAAGATAGATCTTGGAACAGTATTAGCAACATGATTTACCATTGGTATCAGCACTGTTATATGTGTTGTGTAAATCATCATTATCAACCATTCTCTGTCCACTGCTGGATGAAGGTCTTTCCAAGATTTCCCCACTTAGTCTTGTCCTGGGCTGCTTGTTGCCATGCCACTCTGTGTTTTGTGATTTCATCCCTCCATCAGCTAAATGGTCATTCTTGGTCATTTACAGTCTCTAGGGGGGGGGGGGGGGGTGGAGTTTATTATTTCTGTAGTCCATTGTTGGTCAGATCGTGGGACTGAAGTGAACTTGGAGAATACTAAGTAATTTACACAGATAAATCAGATATATATATATATGTTGAGGATTAACTTACATCTACTTGGGTCAAAAGATTGCAAATGATGGCAGAATCTACAGAGAAATAGAACATGTGAAACTGGCATGGAGTGCAATTAGTTATTCTGTGCAACCATAATATCTTTAGGAGCACTCTACCCTTATGTTTAAAAGAGAAAGGTGTTTAACTAGTTCAGATCATCTGGCAATATGGCCTACCATTTAGGGTTTTCATGTGGATAATGATGTCTTCTACTCTTATTGTTTCTTGTTCCTTCTTGTAATTTCTATCATGAATCTCTCCATGCTTCTCTGAGTGTCTCCAGCCTTTGGATGTCTCTCTCTGGGTAAGGACCCAGTTCTCTAATCCATAAGTAAGAATTGGTAGGATGCACTAGTTAAACACCTTTCTCTTTAGCCATAAGGGTGGGGTGCTCCTAAAGATATTACGGTTGCACTGAATAACCACAGAGAAATAGACCAGTTTCACATGTCTATTTCTCTGTGGATTCTGCTGTCATTTTTGCAATCGTTTGACCCAGGTAGATGTAGTTAATCCTCAACATATATGTGTGATTTATATGTGAAGTTATTGTACATTACTTAGTCTTCTCCAAGTTCACATTCATTCCCACTTCCTTTACTTTCGTGTGCTGGTTTCCGAATCATGTTTTGTAATTCAGGTGGAGTATTGATAAAAATAGCAATGTCATCAGAAAAATATAGATAGATAAGATGGTGTTCATTAATTTTGATTTCCTTTTCCTTCCCAATTCATTGTTAGATAAACACTCTATGGAGTTGCATTAAAAAAAGCTTTGGAGATATGGTGTCGCCTTGGTGTACTCCTTTCCCCAGTTTTGACAGGCTTTGCAGCTTCAAAAAAGCCTGAATGTTCACAAATCATATGAAGAAAAAAAAAATTGATTTCTTCTTATGATTTGCTCAATCAAACAGAAAGATTTCCTTATCTTCAGATAAACTTTTTTATTGACCTTTCCGATCAGTGCTTCACACATCCAGAAGAATTTATTCTAAAAAAAAAAAAAAAAAGTGTTAACTTCTACATGGGTAGAAGTTAACACTTTTTTTTTTTTTGTACAGAAATAAAAAATCTCATTTGATTCTACCAATGCTTTAAGCCTCAAAATTACTACTATTCTCCTCTTTATCAATACCAACTTAACATCATCATTATGTCCAAAAGAAAAGCTCTTCTGTCTTTTGGGAAGAATAGACCTATCGCAATTTTAAAAGTAGACAAAGGAAACTCCACTGCCATTATGAACAATGATAATTATAGTGAAAAATAAATCCTTTTTCACTCTTTTGACTCCTTCACATATTCAACCCTAGCTTGTAATCTTACTTGGACCACCCATGAGAATACAAGTGATTTGCTCAAGAATATGCCAAACTGGCTACCAAACTTACTATGAAAACTCAAATCATTACGTTCCATTTCTCCACAACTGTATGGCTTCAAAGATACACAAAGCTGGCTTATTTCTGAGATTGATCATTGATGTCATCAGTCCTGTGATTTATGCTTTGTTAAACATCTCGCTGGTCTTTTAGGACATCACATCAAGTCATCTGACTCTTAGATTAAGAATACAGCTCAATTGAAAAAGTTAACTGAAATTGGGTTTTATTGGTCGGAATTAGATACAACTAGTAACCTGCTAGTTTCGGCATGTTAACTAGTGACTTCTGGGTTTGATGAACATACAGTTATAAACTTAAAACAACAAGCTGTGATTATGAATCAATACAAACTGAAAAAATTATACCGAATGCATAGGAACCGTTATACAATATAAATACGTGGAGTGTGGATGGTAAGTCATTTTTCAGCAGGTGTACCCTATAGTTAGCTGCAAAATTAAACTCTGTGTGGAGCGATCTTATAAGTGATTTCCAAATGTCATATAGGATTATCTCTTGGTTTCTGTTCAGGGTACTTTGTGAGCAAATTACCACTGTAGCTTCTTTTATGTTGCGGGAGCTGTAGTCATCTTCTATGTATAGCATAGAACTTCTATCCCATTCAATGTTGTGATGAATGTTGGAAAAATGGAACAGCAATCCTGAACTGTCCTCTCTGTTGTTGTTGACGTCTCCGATGTGCTCCTTCTTCAAGTTTGTCCAATGTAATTAAGGCCACAAGAACATGGGATATTGTAAGCTCCAAGGTGTTTATTGAAAGCATTGTGGTCTTTAATTGAACGTAACATATTCCGTACTTGTTAAAAATACCAAGCTATTTTAAACCTGGTTTTACTCCATTTCCCAAACAAGTAAGCAAACAGACAAACAAGTCAAGTTTGCACCTGCAAGTGTTGCAGGTCTAGCTGACCCTGCACGTAGTGCAAGACCAAAAATGCTTTCTATATTCCATACTGTCCTAATCAGTTTGAAGGCTACTCTAATGTCGTGAGACCTTTAGGAGATTGGCAGTGTTTTGTGAAAGTATGCCAACAAAAGGAATGGAAATTGAAGTCCTGTAATGAATGTTCTGGATTTGCTGTGGAAAGGGATTGGAGAATAGTATTCTTTTTGTTATTTTTTTAGGATATCCATTGCTGGTTAATATTTGGAGAATAAAATCTAATTCTTCTGTTAATATTCTTTCATCTTTTATAATAGAGATCGTCCTGTTCTTCAGCATATGTATAATTCTCAATTTCTGTGAAATATGATGTAATGAGGAGAAATGCAGGTGGTCGTTAGGTGTCTTACAGTGGCTTAGCTTGTGGGGGGGGGTCTTCCCCGGGTGCCACTTTGCATTTAAGAAATCTTGCCATACTGTATAGAACAGCAATTGAGTGATGAGATAGACTTCGACGATTTTGCTAACGGAAAAACAAGAAAAATGGGTACTGGACAACAGCGACTGGGCAACGGAATAAAAGATCAAATATGCAATTCTATTCTGTTGATCTGTTATCAGGTAAATTTAAATAATATTTTTTTGAGAAATGAGTTAAACATAAAATTTGAAAAATCTCACTTATAATTAAGTTTATTTTTATTGTGTAGAATTACGAATTGTATAGAAGTTATATTGAAATTTCTCATACAAAAAAATGAGTCAGCTAGTTAATAAATATTTATATTATATATTTTCATTTATATCATATATCAAAATTTGTAGGATCGTTTAAGAAAGAGATGGTTAAAAAGAATGGTCCGAAAATGATTTAAAAATGAAAAGGTATAATTGCACAGTATTAAAATAAAGAAAAAATATAGTTTTGTTTTAATTCATTTATTAATATTATTTTGTAATTAACAAACATATTTACAAATGTTACATATATACAATAAAACAAAAAAGATATGAAATTCCAGACAATTTTTTTTGAATTTATTAATTCATATTATAGTTATATGCAATACCACATAAATATTCTATTATATTTTCCTTATTGTAAACTTTTTTTCAAAATTCTTTGATCAGCTTCATCGTAACGTCTACGTTTGTGCTCATGTTGAAAACCTGCTACTGCTCTTTCATAATCAACATATGTTTTTTGAATTTTTTGTAGTCCATTTATAAAAATCCATAAATTTGGATGACTTGCGCTGCTGCCAAAGCTCAATTGCAGTTTTCGATGACAGGCTTCCGCAAGATTATTTGTTCTATCGCTTCCAGTTATTGTTCTTTGATACACAGACCAAACTTGTTCCAGAACAAGATATTATTTAAGCTATTTCTGAAATAAATGGTCATCTCGCACAAAATCTTCATAAGCATTTAGCTTCATGCAGTCTTTTAACCAGATATAATTCTAATGCACAATTCGCTTTAAATTCAAAAATGATCACTTCGCTTGCTTTTGTTTCAGAACAAGATATTATTTAAGCTATTTCTGAAATTGAGAATTCGGAAACCTTTGTTGGAAAAATTGGTGGAGGCCTGGTTCTGTTATTCCTTAGACGACCTATATATGTGTTCGTAAACCATTCTAAAATTGGTTTACGAATTCTCAATTTCAGAAATAGCTTAAATAATATCTTGTTCTGGAACAAAAGCAAGTGAAGTGATCATTTTTGAATTTAAAGCGAATTGTGCATTAGAATTATATCTGGTTAAAAGACTGCATGAAGCTAAATGCTTATGAAGATTTTGTGCGAGATGAAAAAAGCAACCATTTATGTTAGCTTGTGTAAATACTATACGTACGCTTGATGAATGGCAATTTCAAAATCAACATTTATATTTTCGGGATCTAATAATGGCCACATTTCATGTATCATATAGAATAATTTTGTGTATGTTTCAAGAGTCTTATTAGGTAATAAACAATATAAAACAGAAAAAACAAGACCTCCATCCTTTCTAGTCAAAATAACAAAAATTTGAGCAAAATGAGGGGGAGAAAGTAAAAATGTGCCATCCATAAATAATTCATTCATGCTTTGGCTCCACACTGCATGGCTTTCACAACCAAAAATTAATATTCTCATGGGGTCAACCTGTTCTGATCCAGAATCAGCCAATAAAAAAATGTTCAAATTGTGATGGACTGAATTCATAATTTAAGTATTCTTCAGGAATAATTGTTTCCCTAGAATCAGGATTAATTGGGGCTTTTAAATTGTTTAATCTTCTTCTTTGAATATTTCTGCACAGACTGCTATGATTTGGAAGCATTCCTTCTACTGCAGAAGAAACATTTTGTAGAACTTGAGTTCTGATTTGTGATGGGTTGCTCATTGTCGTATCCGCTAATTTTTTGGCTGTTGTACTAACTTCTTGCGTTATTACTCTGGCCACATTTCCAGAACTGCTACATGTGTGTTCCTGTTTTTCAGAAATTATTGATCCATCACTGACACGTGTCCAGATTCTACCTTTGCATCCTTTGTTTTTATTTTCACATCGCCAAAATTGAATTGAACCTTTCTTATCAATCTTGTCTTTAACATAAAGATACCCATTCCAAGCATATTTTTCCTTGTCTATTTGACTTAATATTCTTGAATTATCCATTTCTGAAAAATAGAAACAAGAAATATAAATATAAAAATAAAATTAAAAAAAAGTTTTCAATATTGATATAATTAAGAATTTTTTCAGTACTATTTGAAAAATAGTACTGAAAAAATTCATATCAATAGTGAAATATTTCTATACTTCTATATAATTGTACTTAGCAATTTGTTTCATTTGAGAGATAATCAAGAGTTTGAAATTTATTTAAATTAATTTAGATGTCACGTATACAATTTAGTGTACAATTAAGATTATAACATAACATAACATCACTGGCCAGAAGGGTGAAGCAAAATGCTTTTTATTCCCCATTGTCTGATAAGGAGGACGAATTGAAGGAAAGATTTATGAGCTGTAAGCTCACCCTGGGGGGGCACGGAGATTAATTGTTGTTGCTAGTATTTAGGATGGCTTTTGGCCTCTTGTATTTGAAGAGGTCAGTTTCATCATAGTCGCTGGCACGCTACTTCAGCATAGTCTGTTCCCGTACGCCGAGCAATTTCACTTCTTCAAGGTCAGTACGGTACTCTCGTTGCCGGCGGTCAGCGTCATACGAGTAAACTCGTAGTTGGCTTGCTCTGCATATACCATCTCATAGATGGTATATGCAGAGCATATACCATCTATGAGAATACACAGTTTTGATGCTAGCTCCACAAGCCGAGCAATTTCACTTCTTCAAGGTCAGTACGGTACTCTCGTTGCCGGCGGTCAGCGTCATACGAGTAAACTCGTAGTTGGCTTGCTCTGCATATACCATCTCATAGATGGTATATGCAGAGCATATACCATCTATGAGAATACACAGTTTTGATGCTAGCTCCACAAGCCGAGCAATTTCACTTCTTCAAGGTCAGTATGGTAATCTCGTTGCCGGCGGTAAGCGTCATACAAGTATACTAGTAGCTGGCTTGTGTAGCTGGTTTACCAACTATGAGTATACTCATAGTTGGCAGCGAACGTGTTAACTAGATCGTTGGGGTGTGTAGAGATATTTGAGAAGAATTTTTCCACTGTAGTTGGTAGGAAGGAGTAGATGTAAGGGATGTTAGTATCTTTATGCAGTTGGACGTTTCTCACAAACCGCGGTGCATCCATGATTATGTGCAAACACTTATTCTGCACTCTCTGCAGCCTGAGGATGTTGGTGTTGGATGTGTAGCTCCAGGCTGGAGATGTATATGTTATTATGGGACGGATCGTCAGCAGGTAGAGGAGTACTTTGATTCTAAAAAGCAAGCTAAGCTTGCTTTTTCTGTTTATTAGAGGGTCAAGTTGTGCGATGGTTTTAGATGCTTTCGCCATAAGGCTTTGATGTGTGGGTTGAACGTTAATCTTTTGTCTAGAATTACTCCAAGATACTTTGTTTCTGTTTGCCAGAGGATTTTGGTGTTGAATAGATAAAGGTCCCCCTTGGGAGTTGCCAATCTTCTGGTGAAAAGTATCGCTATACTCTTTTGGGAATTCACTTGTAATCTCCATCATTGTTCTAGTTTTAGTAGGTTTTCTTGCAGTTTTTTTAGTAACGAGATGTGGTTGTAGAGATCTGGCAAGTACTGCTGTGTCATCCGCATAGAGTGCTAAGATGGATGACGGGTTGTGTGGGATGTCTGACATATATATCAAGAATAAGATCGGTGCCAGCAGGGAACCTTGGGGAATTCCCGCAGAGATCCGTCGCTGACTTGAAACTGTTCCATTTATTTTGACTTGTATGTGTCTGTCCTGGAGGTAAGATTTAATTAGGTGGACGATTCTTGATGGTATGCCTGCTGAGATGAGTTTGTGTAGTAATCCAAAGTGCCATATCTTATCAAAAGCTTTGCTATGTCGAGGAAAACTGCTCCAGTGTACCGGTGCCAATTTTAGCCGGTGGTGATGTACTTAATTATCCTATGAATCTGTTGAGTAGTACTGTGATGTTGTTGAAAGCCAAATTGTTCCTTTGGAAGGATATTTAACTCGTTTACTGAGGCTTGAAGTTTGGAGAGGATGATTTTTTCTGCAATTTTGCCTAAGTTTGAGATTAGTCTGATGGGTCGATAGCTTTCAGGCAGGTGTGGATCTTTACCTGTTTTATGCACTGGGACCACATCTGCGACTTTCCAATAGCTGGGGAAATAGTTAAATCAGAACATGGCATTGATTATGGTGGTGAGATGTATGACAGCTCTTCGGGGCAGCAGTTTAATTATTCTATTTGTTATGCCATCTGGGCATGGGACTTTTTTATTCTTTAGCTTCTTTAGAACTTCATAGATTTTCGCTGGTGAAATGTTTGCAGGTGTCGGTGAGTTTTAGTGCATGTCTGACATGGAAGTGGATTTTATAGACATGCTTGATGTCCAAGTTGTCGTATGTAGGGCTCCACTGTTTTTCTAGGTTCTTTGCTATCTCTTCAGTTTTTTCTGCGTCCGTGTGTACTAGGCCCCTGTCTGACTTGAGTGGGGGAAGAGATTTGTTTTTGTTTATGAGGCTTCTTAATATGTTCCAGATGGAGTGTTCGCCGGGTGATATAGAGGCTAGTTTGGCTTCCCATGTTTCGTTCCTGTGAGCTTTAAGTACTCCTCTAACTTCATTGTTCAGTTTATTGAGGATCTTTTTGTCATGAGGTACATGGGTGTTGTGGTACCTTTTCCTTGCTTTGTTTTTGTCCCTAATTAAATCCATGATGTCTTCAGGTAGTCTTAAGAGTGGTTTTGGTAGAGGTGACAACCTTTATGGCTGTGTTGATTTGCTGAGTCAGGCTTTTGACAGCATTTTCAAATTCTTTTATGGATATGATGTGAGGACAGTTTCGTGTTCCGATAGTACTTCTGGTAGTTTTTTCCATGAGATGAAGGAGTGGGAGGAGGCAGCGTTGTTCTTGCTTTCCCAGCTGGAGCAGGATTGGATTGTGATCGGATGTCAGCTCGTTTAAAGAGTCTAGGCTGTACTGTAGCTTAATATTTTGTAGGATAGCAATGTCAAGTATGTTGGCTGTGCCATACATACTATGATGTGTTGGTTCTGCGGGGCCTGCCACCACTGCATAGTTTGAACTGGAGTAGCTGAAGAGGGTGTTTTAGATTACAAATTTTGAATACATACCTTTTATTTACTGAAACTTGTTCTTTGCACGTGGTAACTGTAACGTTGACACAAATATCAGAAACGATAAACAAACAAACAACTAGTCTTACTGTTTAATATAAGTCAAAATATCTTGCAAATGGTACACAATAAATAACGGAAAAAACTCGCGTAGAAAGATTATTTATTAGTATAATTTTCGCCTGTGTGTCACAGGCATCTTCAGTACATTAAGCTCAAAATTAAACACTAACTGACAATTCCAAAAAGCGCCACCTAAGCAGCTGGTGTAAGATAACTAAAAAGGTCAATAACTTTCCTAAAAAAAAAAAAAAATTAATACAATAAAAAGTTAGGAAAGATTAGCTGATTTGTGAAGTACTATCTCCCATAAAGGGGATAGACGTAAGCCGTCGGATCTGTTTAAGTTAGGAGAATGAAGTATAGTTTCACATGTTTCTTTATAAAGGCGTTCCATGAGAAACTGACTTTTGTGAAGAACTCTTGTCTTTCTCCAATGAACTCTGTGTCTAGTGAAGATGGCATGTTCAGAAAGTCCAGACTTTTCAGGTTTAAAGTATTCAATATAAGATTGGTGTTCTTCTAGCCGAATAGAGGCAGATCTTCCCGTTTGTCCGAAATAAGATAATCCACAAGAGCATGGAATCTGGTAGACACCTGGATGATTAAGATGTGGAAGCTTGTCCTTAGGAGAAGTGAGAAAGGTGGAGATTTTTCTAAACGGTCGAAAGGCAACAAAAATATTCAGTGGTTTTAAAACTGAATATTTAAAATATTCAGTGGTTTTAATATTGTTTTTTTCCAGGTGTCTACCAGATTCCGTGCTCTTGTGGATTATCTTATTTCGGACAAATGGGAAGATCTGCCTCTATTCGGCTAGAAGAACACCAATCTTATATTGAATACTTTAAACCTGAAAAGTCTGGACTTTCTGAACATGCCATCTTCACTAGACACAGAGTTCATTGGAGAAAGACAAAAGTTCTTCACAAAAGTCAGTTTCTCATGGAACGCCTTTATAAAGAAACATGTGAAACTCTACTTCATTCTCCTAACTTAAACAGATCCGACGGCTTACGTCTATCCCCTTTATGGGAGCTAGTACTTTACAAATCAGCTAATCTTTCCTAACTTTTTATTGTATTAATTTTTTTTTTTTTTTTTTTTTTTTTTTATTTTTTTTTTTTTTTAGGAAAGTTATTGACCTTTTTAGTTATCTTACACCAGCTACTTAGGTGGCGCTTTTTGGAATTGTCAGTTAGTCTTTAATTTTGAGCTTAATATACTGAAGATGCCTGTGACACACAGGCGAAAATTATACTAATAATCTTTCTACGTGAGTTTTTTTTCATTATTTATTGTGTACTGATATGTCTACTCACGGTTTACCTCTTTTAAAACATCTTGCAAATGCTTATTAAACTAAATAACAGCACACAAAATGACCAAATGATAAATTGCCAAACAAGACACCTTACGCAGTGAAGCTAAGAAATACTTCAGACAATAAAAATAAACTTAATTATAAGCAAGATTTTTAAAATTTTATGTTTATACTGAAATTTCAATATAGCTTCAATATAATTCGTAATTCTACACAATAAACTTAAATAAACTTAATTATAAGCAAGATTTTTCAATTTTTTTGTTTATACTGTTCTTTTAACTCATTTTTACCTGGTAATAGATCAACAGAATAGAATTGCATATTTGATCTTTTATTCCGTCGCCCATTTGGCCATCGCCCAGTTGACCGTCATTCAGTTGTCCGTCTGTCACCCAGTTGACCGTGTCCCAGAAAAATAACGTTTTAGAATGTTGGAATTCAAGTTTTCCTTCAAAAATAAACTTAGTGTTTTAATTTATTTCCCTATATGTTGTTTTGACTTTTTGTAGTATTTTGGTGTGTATTGAGACGGGTGGCAAACTCAGGGACCGCCCTGGGTGGCAAAAGCTCTAGCTACGGCACCAGTGTCTTAGAACATATTCTCATGAATAAGGGAGGGACTACTGTATCCTCTTTCTCCTTCATCTGCTGATCTCTTCATAGAGAATTTTGAAAAACTTTTTCTAGCTCCAAATTACCTTGAAACCAGCCATTTGGTGGTGACATATAGATGATAGCTTCATTATTTGGAAGCTTAACCTCCCAGATCTATAGGTGTTTCTTCACTCTCTTACTTCATTTAAATCCTTGATTAATTTTACATTAGAACCAGAAAAGGATGGCAAACTCCCTTTCCCAGATCCTTTCCTTTAGTGTTACACAGTGATCAGCATTCATTTCAGACAAATTATGGAGACTACAACCATGTTAGAATCCAGGATCTTAACTCTAATATAGCATTTCTCATGTTAAATTAAGACATCACTTTTGCTGTTAAAAACTATCTATATGTTCTCTGATATTGTCATAAATAGAATATAGCTTTGATGTAGTTATTTTATTTTATTTATTTATTTATTTTTCTATTAGAGGTCAGTCGTCCAGTAGAATCGTTAATCAGATCATTGTCTCTTTGACATACTGTGTGAAATGTAATGTAGCTTTTCTCTGTATATATATATGTGTGTGTGTGTGTGTGTATGCTCCAGATGATGACCTTAATATGAAGGTCGAAATGTCAGAAAATTAAAATAATCATTTCTAACATGGTTGTAGTCTCCATAATTTGAAATGAATCCTTTTCCTAGATGTCCTCATAAAGAAATTCAGTAGCGGTGTGACTTTTGTAGGTATATTGTAAGCTTACTCACACTGGACACCTCCTGCTTTGTTCTCTCAACATTCTTCTCAAAAGCTAGGCATTATCCATACTTTCAAGAATTGAGCAGGTTTCTCTTTAACAAAATGAAGACTAACAGTTAACAAGATTTTATTTTCAAACCACCACTCTCTCCATAATTAGAATATCTAGCACAGAGATTCAATCATCATTCCATATATTGGCGATCTTTCTGTTAAGATTGCTGCTCTTTTCAAGGATCATAACATCAGTGTGACTTTCAAGCTGATTCAAATCATTCATGCCTTTTCAGATCTAAGGACAGCACAGAGATTCAATCCTTTTACAAATATTAAGGAGTCTGTAGGATACCACATGTGGTTTGACCTACAAAGGGCAGACAAGCCATAGTTTTGAGGTGAGAAAGAAGGAACAATATGTTGAAGATGTTAAACACAAAAGAAAGGAAAGATCTGGTCAGGCCGAACATACTTCAACTACTAGCCATGATCTGACTCAGTAACCATAGAGTGGACTGTGATGTTTCCACTGTGCCATGTTTAAAAGAAAATGTTTACTCTTAAAGGATCTGTGATGATTGTCCATTCACATGGGTCTCTTAACCAGACTTGTATGAATGACATCTGGAAATCTCTCACTAGATCTTTTGACATGTCAGAGTTCAGATTTTATGAACAATTATCTTTAATTTTTACTGGATGACAGGTGACACATGCTGTGTGACTCGGCATTCTTGTAGAGAATTAATTTCTTCATTTCCAATATAATGGTTTTTCAGCATTGAACAACACATATGAGGTGGTATCAAAAAGTTTCAAGACTAGCTCTGTTCACAAGAAATTACTTTATTTATTTACGTTTACACACTATCACCTTCAAAATAGTATTATATCGCTGTATAGATATGCAATTTTGAATTGCATATCTATACAGCGCTCCCAGCGTTCTTGCCACTTCTGGAATGTGTCCTGGAAGTCTTCTTTTCGAAGCATGTCAAGCACCTTCTGCAATTCGTGCTGGATCTCCGCAATGGTGTCAAAACAGTGACCTTTTGAGCTGGATCTTCATCTTCAGGAAGAGGGCGAAGTCTTCAGGAGCCAAATCTGGTGAGTGGGGTGGGTGTGGAAGTGAGATCATGTTGTTTCTGGCGAGAAACTCGCGTGTGAGGAGAGCTCGGTGACAGGGTGCATTGTTGTCATGGAGCATCCAGTTTTTTACACGCCACAGATCCGGTTGCTTTCAGCAAATGTCCTCCCTCAGACGCCTTAAAACCTGGCAGTAGAACCTGCCATTGACGGTCTGGTCCCTGAGGATGAATTCTCGATGCACAATGCTGCAAATGTCGAAAAAGACGATGAGTATGCACTTGGTCGAGCTGCGGACTTGCCTCGCCATTTTCAGTTGCGGAGATGATGGGCTCTTCCACTGTGATGACTGTTGCTTCGTCTCAGGGTCGTACTCGTACACCCAAGTTTCGTCACCTGTAACGATCCTCGACATGAAGGATGGGTCATTCGCGGCATGCTGATGGAGGTCTTGACAGACTTCGATGCGGTGTTCCTTCTGCTCCTGGGTCAGCAGCCTGGGGACGAACTTGGCAGCAACACGGTGCATGTTCAAATCACATGTGAGGATTGCCTGGAGTTCCGTATGATACACTGGCAATGGCAGCAATGTTGTGGAGTGTTCTCCGACGATCCTCATGCACAAGTTGCCGAATGGTTTCGCCATTTTTGGGGGTTGAGCTCGTTGAAGGTCTTCCGCTCTTGAAGCATGCGTGCTACTCAAAACACCTTGAACAACTCATTGCAGCATCGCCGTAAACTTGCCGAATCATGTTAAACATCTATGTGGCAGATTTGCCCAGTTTCATGCAGAATTTCACGTTTGCTCTTTGTTCTAACTTGCTGTCCATGATGAAATCGCAGATGTGGTAACGCAGGTGGTCAGAATAGCATCAGTTGCACAGCTCCCAATGTACACAGGACAATGTCTTTTGGCACACTGACTTATGAAGGTAGGTGCTCCCTGTGACTGTGCGTGCAGCCTTATGCTGCCATCTGTTGGTGTGTTACAAACCTAGTCTCGAAACTTTTTGATACTACCTCGTATATACTTTTTTATAAACTCTGAAGAAGCCACCAGTTGGGTGTGAGTAAAACTAGTTGGTACAAGTTTTTTTTTAAATTTACAATGGCTAATTAAAAAAACCCTTCATTATCCTGATCTATTTTAGTTACAAAAACTGAATTTTAAGAAGAAAAGAAAAGACAAATATCATATTAATTAATTAATTTAATCTTGTAGCATTGTCATAGTATCCTATACACCCACTGATGTTACATATCAGGAAATTGATGATGTACAACAACAGTAATGATGAGAAAAAGAAGGAAGAAAGAAAAGTAGAAATAAATATAATTGAATAGTTCCGTTTGAAGGAGTTTGCAATCTGAAATACTTTCCTTTACTTTGCTTTAAATGATAATTTAAATTTAGAAAACTCAATTAAATGGCTTAACTAACTAATATTGCATAATGTGAATGAAATGATATAGTTATACAGCAATATGCATTCATTATTTTGCTTCCAAAACAATTCCTACATATATATGTAATGATGTGCATTATATACACTGATCCCTCATATATCCAATCACAGCAGAAAGCAATGTGTCATTCGGATATTTGAGAGGTCAGATAACTAAAGGTACAGTTACACTTTACTGTACCAGAAGTCGTTTGACATACTAACCCCCATTCAAGATTCAGTTAATCGAGGGTCAGATAATTGAGAAAACACTATAAGCATAATTTTTTGCATTCTGTACTATTCTGTGAATTTAGGTTAGTAGAATTAAAATATAGTTTTATAAAATATGATCATAGGAACAGATGCCTGTTACATTTCATAAATAGTTGATAATAAAGGCTTTCTTTATGACTATTGTGATGTTTTACATCTACAGACATTACATCAATAGCTTGGTCAGTATTGATGTTGCTCTTTCCAACCAAAGAGCAACATTTCTCTTTGGTTGAAAAGACCCAAGCTCAAATCCTGTCTAGGATGTGCAGAACCTTTATCTGGCCTTCTCAATTGAAGGTGAGTTAACTGATCTTATATAAGCAGAGTTGTTGAGATGAAAAGTTTTGGTTTCCTCCTGGAAACCCAGGATTTTCATCTAAAATTTTTCATTCCTCAAGAACAGACAAACTAACAAGAGAATACACACAATAGACATAGCAGACATGGAGATAAGAGTAACTGTCCTATCAGAGCATTCATTAGATTTCTATGAAACACCATTTTACTTGGCCATGAGAGGTTATTAACCAACCAAATGGCCATGATAGATGAAATATAAAAGATGACATTTACAGGCACCCCCTTTTGTAATACCTATGATAATATATATGTTTAACATTAGTAGTCCATGAATATCTGTACTAAAATGCTCTTGATGGAAAATGCATAGAAATTTTCTGACTAGATTTATTCATTTTCACCTCTTGCCTGAATCTGCTTCTACTTCTTTGCATGCTGTTTAAACCAGAGCTGTACAATGCACTAAATGGTGGTTTTCAAAAGTTTTTAAGCGTTGTCGCTTGTCCAGCTCTGATACCACACTATACAAAGAAATTTGCATAAGTTAATTGCTGTTCAGTATAACTTTGTCAACTTATTCTTTCCAGGTGATATAGATCTCATGTACAGAACCTGTCGATTTGAATACGCCTTGTTTGATAAAAGTCCATGGTGTGCTGTGTTTAGCAATGATGAACTTAAAGTCTTTGAATATGCAGATGACTTGGATGACTATTATAAAGACGGTTATGCAAATTCAAGAAATTATGAACAGGCCTGCCCTGTTGTTAATTTCATAGTAAATGGTATGAGGTATGTTAAAATGTTTATATCATTTTGATTGCTCTCTCACTCACTCTCACATACACACACACAAACATCCAAACTATGCATGAGAAGAAATTTTTTATGAAACAAATGCAGATTTATGCCTATCCTGATACAGTTATTTATAATAATTCTGTTTACATTGGTTCACTACAAGAAAATAAAATTTGAGGTATTAAAAAAAAACTGAAGTGTATAATTTATGCTTATTAAATAATTTAAGGAATTTACAACATACACAGGATATAAATTAAATTAAACTTTAATCTATATTTCCAATATATTGGAAATATATTGCCATCTTCACAGGAACTTAAAATAAAGACGTGCATGCAGGCACTACACACAGTAAATGAGGATGAAGCAGGAAGCTATTGTTTCTCCTAAAAGTCCTGATGGTGTCCCCCTAGTGGGCTATGTAGGTATTCTTGGCTGTTGGGCTGAAGGTCTTCTGATGTGAGTCTCCCAAATTTGGGGCAGTCTCATGCAACCAAATTTGTTGAGGTTAGGACTGTTTCTTAGGGCTGAGGCTGATTCCATGAATAGCCTTTCAAATTTGAATTTACTATGGTGTATTACCGTGGCTTTCTTCCACCATATTCTGTGGCATGTATCCAGAGCATGGTCTGCAAGACCAGAGTGCTGTACTGGTGAAACCGGATGTAGTCCTTGTGTTCTAAAATTCTGATATTTGCTGTCCTGCCTGTTTGGCCAAAGTAGGACTGCTTACAGCTGCAAGGGACCTGGTAAACGCCAGGTAGGTCTAGGGGAAGTGGTTGGTCTTTAGTGGAGCGAATAAGGGATGCCAATTTTCTATATGGTCTGTAACACGAGGTCAAGTGATGTTTTTTTAGGATTTTGGTAATTTTTTACGAGGTGCTTTGGATGTAGGGAATGGTAATGGATTTAGAGTAATCCTTATTGTGAAGGGGAAGGGGTTGTGGTTTACTGGTTTCAATATTTTTTGAATATTTTTGGGGGTTAGCATTGGCTGAGAAAGTGTTGAGGATGTGGTTTAGTTCTGTGTTAGGGCATTGTCATCTGAACAGATAAATTTAGCCCTCTTGTGTAGTGTCTTAACTCCATATTGTTGTGAGGGGGGAGGGATTGTTGGTAAATGTATTTGCCTGTATGGGTGGGTTTTCTATAAACCGAGAAACCAAGGTTCCATCAGGCTAGCGGGTGACTAGCGTGTCTAAGAAAGGGAGGCTGTTGTTTTTCTCTTTTTTCCAGGGTGAACTTGATTCTGGGGTGTTGGTTGTTTAAGTGTGTTAGGAAGGAGAGGAGTGTTTCAGAACCATGTGGCCAAACAGCGAACACATCATCAACGTAGCGAAGCCATGTGGTTGGTTTTTGTGAGGCAGAGTTTAAGGCTTTTTCTTCAAAAGTCTCCATAAGAAAGTCTCCATAAGAAAGTTGGACAGCCATGAGTTCACCACTCTCCCCAGCCAAGGCTGGGGAGAGTGGTGAACTCATGGCTGTCCCCTCTATTTGTTTGTAGAATTTTCCTTGCCAAACGAAATAACCTGGGTTCATTGTGAACTGAAATAGGGCTGAGATATCGGGAGGAAATTTAGCTTGGATTAGCTCTAAGGTTTCTTTGAGTGGGACATTTGTGAATAAGGAGGAGACATCAAAACTGACCATTATGTCAGTATGTTGGAGTGTAAGGTTTTCTATGCTGGCTTTGAAGTGGGCTGAGTTTTTTGTGTGTGATGGTGTGGTGTGTTGCCAGTATACTGTGTGAGTGCTTTGGCCAAATGTTTAGCTAATTTGTATGTGGGGGAATCAATGCCATCATCCACTATGGGATGTAATGGCACATTTTCTTTATGTATTTTTGGGAGTCCATATATACGGGGGGGGGGGGATATGGAGTTAAATGGTTTTAATTTGTTAGTGACTTCTACAGGCCAAGAAGTGACCTTCTTAAGGAGCCTGTGGAGTTTTCTAATTTGCGAGTTGGTGGGATTGTACTCAATAGGGAGTAAGTAGTCCAATCTAATAGTAGAGCATTAAGCTTACCTGTCTAATCCTTTTGGTTAAGTACTGTTGTGGCATTACCTTTATCCGCTTTGGTGATTACTATTTTTTTGTTTTTCTTCAATTCCTGCAGAGATTTATATTCCCTGTTGGATATGTTGGTTTTTGGTGGTCTTGCTTTGATGAGAACACAAGCTACATCCAGTCTAATATGTATGTATAATTTATGTTATTTAAGCTGATTTGTTTTTGTGCATAAAACTGAATGTGAGAATTGCAGAGGAATTTCCTTATTGAACGTTCTTGGTAAGATTATGCAAGCATACCTGAAAAAAAGTAAGAAGAATTGTGGAAGGTGGAAAGCTTGGAGAATAACAAGCAGGGTTCAGGCCAAATAGAGGTTGTCAGGATCAGATTTTCATTTTAAGACAAATAGTTGAAAAATCATGGGATATAACAGGATCTGTATTTAAGTTTTATAGTTCTGAAAAAGATATATAGCAAGGTGCCAAGAGGAAAACTGTTCAAAACACTACAATTAGTTACATTTCTATAATATCCTAATGTTATTTAGACTTCAATGGATATTTTGCATCCATGTAAATGTGGATGTATATACATGTCCAGGATGCTATGGTGGTTAAACAGAATTGGAGAGGGAAAGGTAGCAAAATTTCTTTGCAAAGTGATGGTGTAAATGGGGCATTATATCGTGCAGCTTAGTCTATATTTGATTTGTAAGTCAGCGCTTAGAATTGAAGAAGGTAAAGAAAGATGGTTTGAGATTAAATCAGGTGAGACAAGGGGGAGTACATTATCTCCACTGTTATTCATCATCTATATGAATCACATTATGAATGAAAGTGGTATTGTCAAAGTTAACGGCTGCACCATTGTAAAAATATATGTTATCTACAGCATTGTAAAAATTTTAATGTCGCAGCTGCTCCTTTGTAATATTTCATCATCATCAAATTCCTGACATGTACCCTCAAGGGGTGTACAGGATATGATAGTACTACATGGAAAATTTACATCATTACTAACTTCCTATCTACAATTTTCCTCCAAATCAGTCTGTTACTTGTCAAGACTCCAACATTATCAGATCTTATATTTCTATTGTCTAAGGCATTTTGTACTTTATCAATCCACCTATATCTTGGTCTTCCTCTGGGTGTTTTTTCTGCCAGCCTGGTAGAGAACACTTGTTTTGCTAATCTTTCCTCGCCCATTCTGTTTAAGTGACCATACCACCTGAGATTAGCTCTGCACATTCCTGGATGCTGACAATGTCAAGTTCTTTTCTAATATCCTCGTTTTTAATATGATATTGCCATTGATACCATCTGTTCACGCCTCTAATCTTTCTCAGGACTCGCATATCTGTGGTCTCTAGTCTTTGGTCAAGTGTTTTACTTGTGACCCAACTCTCAGATCCATAAGTTAAAACTGGTTTGAAAACTGTCTTGTATACAGCTAATTTAGTGTTCCGACTAATTTCTCTCTTATTCCATATGAATTTATTCAATTGACTTCCTACCATACCAGCTTTGTTGATTCTGTTGTGTATTTCCATATTTAATTTACCATCTTCACTAAAAATCATGCCTAAGTAACTGAAATGTTTTACTTGTTCCACAGGTTTCCCGTTTACAACACAGTTGAAATTTTCAACGATTCTACCTATTTTGATTGTCTTTGTCTTTTTAATGCTGACCTTCATACCATATCTATTACAACAGTTATTCAGTTTAGTCAGGGAATCATCCAAACTTGTAGTGGATTTATTTAGAAGTATAACATCGTCCGCATAAAGCAAAGAGCTGACATTAACATCTTCAATTCTGATATCATGTTTAATACCACGTGTAATACCATGTGTAATATTTTAATTATTCTATTATCAATATTCTGTCATCAACTTTACATTGCTATCAACCACACCCTTTATTCATTTTACACATGCACTTTAGGCTTAATTTTTTTTTTTACTTTACTTTACTCAAATAAAACTGCTGCTTAATATAGACCTCACTATTAATCCTTTATAATCTTTATGTCTGCACTGCTAGTGAATGACTTTTGTTATTAGTCTATCCCTGATAAACAGGTTACTAACTCTCAAACTATGCAATTTAGAAAAATTAATTTGTTTAATGACTGCGCTGAAGTCACTGCGATTTCTAACTGGTAACCACGTTCTCGTAGCACGTCTACAGGAAAATCATCAGAAATTATGCCCCCCCCCCTCTGGGGTCACATACCTGGAACCAAAGTCTTGAGATTAAAAAAACTTTGAGCCTAGAGCCCTTTTATATCATCACTAATCCTTTGTTCTTCTAATGTAGTTTCCAGGATTACCCGCCAGCATGATGACATCAATTCGGCTCCCTCCATTCTTGGGGACACATTTCTATACTCACATGACCTTGCGAAATTTTGTTTTTACTTCGTCATCGCTATAATCCGGGTTAATCTCTTACTTTCCATTTTACATATACTTCAGTATACATAAATTTATGCATTTTAACAGTAGCTGTATAACATTCATTTTTATAATTTCTAATTTATAATTTAGAAATTTTATAATTTCTAATTTCTATATATTCGGAAGCCTCTATAAAATCGATCTCAGAAATTTAATAAAATATTTATTGCGAGAGATTTTACAATATTGTGCCTGATATCAAAATTGGAAATGTTCATCTAAGCTCTTTACTTTTATGAAGATGTTATATTTCTAAAGAAATCCAGTAAAAGCCTGTAGGATGCCCTGATTAAACTGAATAACTACTCTAATAAATTTGTTATGAAAATGAAAATAGAAAGTAACATTAAAAACATGAACTGTATCCTGAATGAGAACCTATAGAAGAAGTAAAACATTTCATTTACTGAAATAAGAGCCAACAGGCTTTACTTCGGAGAAGTAAAATATTCAAAATTATGTGGATATTGAATAATGTGGTATTCAATATCCACTTAATTTTGAATGTAAAACATTTCATTTATTTAAGCACAGTTTTTAGTGAAGGAAGCAAATTAAATATGGAAATAGATAATAGAATTAGTCATCTGAAGAAATTTATATGGAATAAGAAAGAACTTAGTCAAAACACCAAATTAGCTGTACAAGACAGTGTTTAAATCGATTTTAACTTATTGATCTGAGAGCTGTGTTAGAAATAAAACACTTGATCAAAGACAGATATGAGTTCTGAGAAAGAGTAGAAGACCGAACATCACTGGCAGTAATATGTTAAAAATGATGATATTAGGAAAGAACCTGACATTATTAACATTCAAGAATGTGTTAGCAGAGCTAATCTCAGGTGGGATTTTACCAGCCACATGGATCAGATATATCAAAAATATATGCTTCATATCCATATTATTTTTTCTATAATATCCTAAGGTTATATAGACTTCAATGGATATTTTGCATCTATGTAAATGTTGATGTATATACATGTCCAGGCCGGTAAGGTAGTTAAACAGAATTAGAGAGGGAAGGTTGGGAGAAAGAAGACCTAGAGTAAGACCAAGATCCAGGTGGATTGATAGAGTAAGGAATGCCTTAGAAGAAAGAAATACCAGACAAGCAATTTACAGACAAAAAATACTAGTTGTGGTGGGCAGTAGATGGCATTGATGGAGATGATTCGTAATAGAGGTTCGGTGTAGTGGTTGAGGCAGTTGTAGGTGTCCTCCCGCGATGTCTTCGGACTCCTTGGAGGTGTCAGGAATAATAATAATATGAAGTCTTGACATATAACAGATTAACTAATAACAGTAATTTTGGAGAAAAATTGTTTATAGGAAGTTAGTGATGATATAACTTTTTCATGTAGTATTATCATAATATCTCTTCTTCCCCATGTGGATATACATCAGGAATTTGATGATGATGTGTTTGTTCATTCACAAATATGTAAATCTATTTCCCAGACTTGACATGCTTGAGAATATTTACATTTACACCCAGGCAGTTGCCTCAACCCTTTTTAAGGACTAATGAAATAGCCTTATATGCTAAACATGTTATTTATGTTCAACATGTTAGAAGAGCTTTCCATGTTGAAAATATTTAACTGCCAAATCAAAAAACTGATATCATGATATGATAATGGTACAGTTTTCATTAAATGTAATGGAATAAATATGCACAGAGAAATAATTAAACAACAGGTTCTGCTATTTCATCTGTGTCACAGAGATATCTTCAGGAATACAATGTAATAATTGTAATAACATAGAGAGCAATAATTGGAAGAAATTGGACTTATTGTTAGCCTAAAATCATATCAGAGTCATCCTCTATGTATTGTATTGACTAGCCGTAAAGGTGGGGTTGGAAGCCTAAGAATTAAAGTTTTCCACATCTTGAGAAGTTTAACACAGCCATATTTATTAGATTATGCTGGTTTTTTAAATCTCTTGCTGATTTTAAAAAAGTTTTTCAAGCTTGTATTTGCTGTGATGAAGCATAGTAGTTTTTTTCAACCTTATCTCTTGCAAGGTATGCAAATCATGTTCAGCTAGACCTGACTGACCATAGTTGTGGCAGTGGATGTATTTCTTTTGTTCACCAAGGTGAGCTTGGCTGCTTAAGGTTCAAAGCTGCATAACTCAGAGACATCTACATAGCCTTTAAAGGAATGCGGAGAACCAACAAGAACTTCTGACCTAATGTCCAATCCTCACCTTCTTGTGGTGCACCCTATTAGATATCTATATGGATACTGAACGAACGAGAATGGGCTGGCAATTTGGGATTTAGACGACCAAATTGTATTCTTATTGGCTTAAACCAAAATATAAAATCATGGTACAACATGACAGAATTTCATGCCGGCTGGAGCGTCGCCCGGTTAAATAAGGCCCTCATTGTTTTCGCCAGGGAACCAGGGCAAACAGCCAAAAGTCAGCTACTGAAACAAATCCGAAAACCCACAACAACTCAACATCACCAGAGTTCAAGATCGGTACTATCAACATAAGAAGCCTGAATGGCAAAGAAATGGAGCTAGCTGAGGAATTGGATAAGTACCAGATTGACATAATAGGGGTGACTGAAACAAAAAAGACAAAAACTGGTGAGATCTTTCTGAGCAATAAATACATAAATAAATTGCTAAATAAAACAAGCAGTGTTAAAAAAAAAAAAAACACTCAACAGGCATGCAATAAGGAATACCTATCCATGTTTGAAGTAGAAAAAGCTATCAAAGTCCTGAAATATGGAAAGGCAGTAGGAGTAGATGATATTCAACCAGAAATGATCAAGTATGGAGGTATAAAAGCCTTGAAGTGGCTGTACTGCATAGTTCAGAAGGCCTGGACAGAGGGACACATTCCAGATAATTGAAGTAGATCTCTCATAGCACCCATATATAAAAACAGAAATAAAACTGAATGTGAGAATTACAGAGGTATTTCTCTACTGAGTGTTCCTGGTAAGATTTATGCAAGTATACTTGAGAAATGGTTGGGAAGAATTGTGGAAGAAAAGCTTCGAAGAAGAAGCTGGATTCAGACCAATTGTAGGCTGTTAGGATCAGATCTTCACTTTAGTACAAAAAGTTCAGAAATCATGGGAATATAACAAAGATCTGTATTTAAGTTTTGTAGATCTGTAAAAGGCATATGACAAGGTACTACCCAGAGAGAAGCTATTCAAAATGCTACGGTTATATGGTATCAATGGGGCATTATATCAAGCAATACTTAGTATTTGAGTTGTAAATTGGCAATTAGAATTGAAGGAAGTACAAGAAGATGGTTTAATGTTAAATCTGGTGTCAAACAAGGATGTACATTATCCCCTCTGTTATTCATTATTTATATGCATTGCATTATGAAGGAAAGTGGTATTAAACCTGATATCAAAATTGGAGATGTTAATGTTAGCTCTTTGCTTTATGCAGACGATAGTTCTAAATAATTCCGCTGTAAGTCTGCAAGATTCCCTGACTAAATTGAATAACTGTAGTAATAGACATGGTATGAAGGGCAGCAATAACAAGACAAAGATAATGAAAATATGCAGATGTATTGTGAATGGAGAACCTATAGAACAAGTGAAACATTTCAGCTACTTAGGTACTATTTTTAGCAAAAATGGTAAATTAAATATGGAAATAGAGAGCAGAATCAACAAAGATGGTGTGGTAGGAAATCAACTAAATAAATTTATATGGAATAGGAGAGAAATTAGTCAAAACAATAAATTAGCTCTATATGAGAGAGTGTTCAAACCAATTTTAACTTATGAATCTGATAGCTGGGCAGAAGTAAAACAATCTCATATCTGTGGTCTCTAGAGACCACAGATATGAGAGCCCTAAGATAGATTAGTAACATAAACAGATGGCATCAATGACAATATCATATTAAAATCGAGGCTATTAGGAAAGAACTTTACATTGTCAGCATCCAGGAATGTGTTAGCAGAGCTAATCTGATGGTATGGTCATTTAAACAGAATGGGCAAAGAAAGATTAGCAAAACAAATGTTCTCTGCCAGGTTGGCAGGAAAAAGACCCAGAGGAAGACCAAGATATAGGTGGATTGATACAGTAAAAAGTGCCTTAGAAGATAGAAATATAAGGTGTCTGATAATGTTGGAGTCTTGACAGGTAACAGACTGATTTGGAGGACAATTCTAGAAGGAAGTTAGTAATGATGTAAATTTTTCATTTAGTATGAGGGTGGTCTGAAAAGTTCCCGGCCTCAACCATAGATGGCAACACTATCAGCAAGATTTTTTTTTTCTAAGTTGGTACATCTGTCATAAGCATCCATGTAAAATTGCAAGTCATTCTATCAATAGGTAGTTTGTTTTATATAGCTGTCTGAAGCAAAAGTGTTGTCTATATCCCTTGAAATGGATAAAATTGAGTATCATGCAGTTATAAAATTCTCTGTAAAAGAAGGTTTGATGCCAAAAGAAATTTATTCGACGTTCATAAAAGGTTATGGGCACTGCACTCTACTCCTTCTTTTTCGACAATTAAGAAATGGGCTGCCAAGTTCAAACATGGCCATGCCAGCCCAGCCTTGAAGATGATTCATGTGAAGGACTTCCAAAAAGTGTGACAACACCAGAAATCATTGATCTAGTGCATTATATCATATTGGATGACCGGCAAGTCAAACTGCATGAAATTGCTGAGACTGTCGGCATTTCAAAAGAACGTGTAGGATATATTTTGCATGAAGATAGAAATCGAAAGAAAGATAGCAAATGAAAAAGTTTTGCACAAGATGGATCACAGTAGATCAAAAATGCACTCGCATGAAAATTTCTGAATGGTGCTTGGAGCGTTTTAACAAGAATAAAACTGATTTTGTGCAAAGATTTATTACTATGGATCTTGGATTCACCATAACACTACAGAATCCAAACAGCAGTCAAAACAGTGGACAGAAGCCCGGTTGTTCAGCGACAAAGAAGGAAATGGCATCGGTGTTTTAATTATTTGTGACACCTCCAAGAAGTCCGAAGACTCATTGCAGGAGGACACCTACCACACAACACTCTGTCTCCTCTACTACCAATCACATACATCAATGCCATCTACTGCCCACAACCACCACCACCATGGCTAGTATTTTTGTCTGTAAATTGCGTGTTCTAAAGGACCGATTTGCCTATATTCGGGATGAAAAACCCGAGTTTCCGGGAGAAAAAACCCTGTTACCTCCACATGAAATCGGCTAACTCGCCTTCAATTGAAAAAGTCCATATAAAGAATCCTCCCGTCATGACGAAAATCGAACTTAGACCTTTTCTAATCGAAGGGCGCAACATACTGTCGTTCTTCCAATTGCGCTACGGAGGCGCTTAAAATGTATGCCAAAATAGGTATGTATGCTAAAAAATAGGTATGCTAAAAGCATTTTGTTTATTAATTATCCTGAAAAGGGTAAAACATTAACTGGGGAATATTCCGATCTTTTAACTGGACTAGACGAAAAAATTCGTGAGAAAAGACCCAATTTGTAGAAGGAAAAAATCATCTTTCATCAGGACAATGCATCTGCCCACAAAGTTGTTTTGGCAGTGGGAAAATTAAGGGATCTGCACTATGAATTGTTGGAACATCCACCCTATTCCCCAGATTTGGCTCCCTCTGACTTCTGTCTCTTCCCAAAACTAAAACGCTTCCTCGCTGGTCAGCATATTTCTTCGAATCAAGAGGCATTTAGAGAGGTATTTTGCAGATCTTACTGAGAACCACTACAGGGACAGGATAACAGCACTGGAGCATCGCTGGAATAAATGCATTAGTCTTAAGGGAGATTATGTTGAAAAATAAAAATAATTTTGAAATTATAAATTTATTTTTTTTCATTGTTAGGCCGAGAACTTTTCAGACCACCCTTGTATTATCATATCCCAGTTTGACCGTAATATAATAAGTTGCAAGAACATGGAACCTTGTAAATACCTGAAACAGAGAGGAAAGCAAGAGGATCTTTAGGAGAGCAGAGAAGAGAAGACAGTTTCAAATGAGGTTTGAAATCAGTGCAGAGATTCTATTTCTTTAAAGTTCTGGCTATTTTTCTGAAGTGCCCTGGATATAAGGAATAGTAATGGCATTAATATAGTCTGTATATTGAGAGGAATATGTGGAGATGAGAGATACAGATAATTTGTGTCATCTTTTTGGCATTGTTACCATTGGACAGGAAGGTCTGGTGAAAGGAGAGTTCAGCTGTAAGAAGTCTGGGTAGAACAGAAGTTGGAGACTGTGCTAATACAGGTTTAGATCTAATCTTTAAAGGTACTTCTGGCATGACTATAAACAACAAATTACATGATAACGACAGTAATTAATTTTAATGAAATGAAAGTACAGATATTCTGAAAATAACAGTACATCATCAGTGCATAGAAACAAGCAAATCAAAGAAACGGGAATACAAGGTACACAACAATCAGTGGCTTACCAATTAAAAATTGTTGCATGTGCTAGAAATTAATATTAATAAATAATATTATTAAAAAATTATTTTTGATGGTTACATGAAATGAGAATCTCCCTATCTTTTGGGTGAGAGAGACAATCATTCATAAAAGTTGAACACAACTTTCTTTGAAAAGGCATTCATATTTATGAAATACATGAGACCTCTAAAGTCTGGTCTGGTACAACATAGTAGTGACACTAAACACAGTATTGGGTGGGATGAAGCTCGTCTTCTCCATAGAAGCAGTTTTAAATATGAACAGCTTTTCAAAGAAAGTTGTGAAGCCCTTTTACATCGGCCAAATCTGAATCAGAATGATTGTCTCTCTCTCTCTCTTCCAAAAGTTTGGGAGAGTCTCATTTTATGTAACCGTCAAAAATAGTTTTTAATAATAATATTTATTAATAATTTCTAGCATGAGGCAACAGTTTTTAATTGGTAAACCACTGATTATTATGTACCTTATATTCTCATTTCTTTGGTATACTTTTTTTTTTTTTTTTTTTTTTTTATGTTGGGCCCATACACAGGAGGTTGATTGGTCAACCTATAGTACATTAGTACCGTGTATGGGTGGTGGATTGGGAAAGGAGGAATTTGTTTACATTTAATTTGAATGACTTTAAATTGTATTCGTTGGGAAACACAGCAGGTGGGAGACTGTTTCACAGTGCAGCAGTTGCAGGGATGAAGGAAGAGGAAAATAAATTTGTTCTGTTTGTTTCTAGGTGTACTGTGAAGGGATGTTGTGCAGCAGCTGCACGTGTTCCAATGAGCTTAGTACTGAGCGGGGGAATTATTGATGTTATTTCGGATGGGCATTTCCCATGGAAATATTTGTAGAATATATTTACTGCAGAGACCAAACATCTGTGTGAAAGTGGGGGAAGAGAGTTGGTAAGGAATGGATCATTGAGAAGTCTAATTGCCCTCCTCTGTATTGAGTCGAGCATTTTGAGAGAGCTTTTAGGGAGCCCCACCCCGTATGTGGGAGCAGTATTCAATAGTTGGGTGGATTTGTGACTTGTATAATGTTAGTAGCTGTTCAGGGGTGAAGTAACGTCTTGAGCGGAAGAGAAATCCTAGTTTTTTTGAGGCTGAGGATGCAATGTTTGTGCCAGGAGAGGTTTGATGTGAGGGTGATTCCGAGGAGCGAGATCGCAGGCTGTCTGGAAATTTGGATATCGTCGAAAAGGATACTCTGAAAAAGTTGTTCTTTTTTATGGGAAATAGTACAGAACTGGGTTTTGTTGGCATTGAAATTTATGAGGTTATCCGAACCCCATTGTAAGATGGCTTGGAGATTGGAGTTGAGGGTGGTGGTGGTGGTTGATGTTCTGTAGGGTAAGGCTTATCAAATGCAAGCGAGGAGTGTAGTGTGCTGTCATCTATGGGTTGCAGGTCAATTGCAGTAAGTCGTTGACGTACAGCAGGAACAGAGTTGGTGAGAGGACAGAACCTTGTGGGACCCCAGCATTAATTGAGTGGTGCGAGGATAGGGAGCCATCCACTATCACACACAGTGTGCATCCAGACAGAAAATTGGCAATCCACTTACAGAAGTCCTGGGTCAGACCAAATGATGGTAGTTTGCCTAGTAGGCCTTTGTACCAGACCCGGTCAAAGGCTTTGGAGATACCTAGTGCAACAACTCGAGATTTGCCAAACCTCTCCATAGCATTTGTCCAGAGATGACATATGTGAGTAGATCTCCTGTTGATCGGCAGTGGCGGAATCCATACTGGCGGTCATTTATTTGGTGAGTGTCTTCAAGATAGTGTAGGAGGCGGGAATTGATGATTTTTTTCCATTACCTTTGACAGGACTGAGATAAGCGACGTGTGGACAGACTTATGTGTTCGTCGAACATGTTGTTTATTATTTTAACGGTATAATAGAACACAGAAACTAAGTAAATAATTAATTTATTAACTTGATGCTGATATTTCGCTGGTATTATAACCAGCATCTTCAGAGCACAAAAACACTGTTTGTCACAATACGCGAGACTAAAACAACATGGTGTACTTAAACAAAATTGTAGCAGCAACACAAAGACTAGAGTCCTGATTTTGGCGCCCTCTATCTGAAAAAAAAAAAAAAAAAACCGCTATCATATATTACTAGAGTCCTAGAAAAGTGCTAGTTTTTTCTTAATATGACTGTCTCCCAGATCTTCGGCAAGTTAATACAGCCATATTTGTTGAGATTTGGTGTGTGTTTTAGGGCTTCTGTCGCCTCTAAGAACGATCTCTCTGATTTATATGGGTTTCTGTGTAGTACTTTTGTGTTTTTCCAGTTGATCCTGTGTGCAGGGGTATCCAGAGCATGGTCTGCTAGGCCCGACTTCCCATAATGATATTTCCGGACGTATCGTTTATGTTCGCTGATGCGGATATTCACAGTTCTTAATGTTTGACCGTAGTAGGCTTGATTGCATGAGCAGGGTTCTTGGTAAACTCCAGGATGTGATAAAGGAGGAATGCTGTCCTTGGGTGACCGGATGAGGGTTGCTAATTTGCTACATGGTCTGAATGTAGTGCGTAGTTTATGTTTATTGAGAATTCTTGAGATCTTTTCGGATGTGCCTTTAATGTAAGGGATGGTGACTGTTTTGTTGTAGTTCTCTGTAGTGGATGGTGGGAGGGGTTTCTTAGGAGTGTTTAGTATTTTGTTTATTTTTTGTGGATTGTAGCCGTTGGCCAAGAAGGTGTGGCGTAAGTGAGTCAGTTCAGCAGTAAGAGCCTTGTCATTTGAACAGATTGCTCTCGCTCTATGGGTTAGCGTTTTTAATATGCCATATTGTTGAGAAGGATGATGGTGTGATTGTTTGTGTAAGTATCTGCCTGTATGTGTGGGTTTTCTGAAAACTGAAAATGATAAGGAACCATCTGGGAGACGTGTGATGAGTGTATCCAGGAAGGGCAGACAGTTGTTGGCTTCCAGTTCCATAGTTAATGGAATGTAGTTCTCTCTACATTTTTCTTTTCATTAGATTCTTATAGTTAATGTAATTTTGAATTTGCCTGTATTGCCACTTTTGAGATTACCAGAAAATGGTCTGAATATATATCATTACCTCTACAAACTATCTTATTTGTAAAGACAGCTTTTGTTAACAATTATAGTCTATTAATCATCACAGTCCTCTAGTACTCCATGTATGTTTATGGATACCTGTTTTTTTTTTTATTTTTTATTTTTTTTAAATTTTGATTTTTAATTCATAAAATGATGAGAAATGTCTCAATTTATTTCCATTTTGATTTAAATGTTCTCTATATCTGCTGTGTTGTTGGCTTTTTTTTTAAAAAAACCATTTTAACATTTTCCATTTCTTCTATTTTTCCTTCATCTGGAGGGTATATTCCTGTTATTACCGGAATCTTTCTTATAATTCCTGTTATTGTTAGATAGACTCTTTCAAATTTCAGTCTCATAGTTGCTCCTGTTCTTTTATTAATAAAAGTATAGCAATTAATTCTGTTTTCTTTTTTTTTTTGATCTATCATTATAGCTACACTGCAGCTTGCTCTTTTATTCTGCTCTACACCATTACATATATCATTATACAGGGTGTTCGGGATAAATTTGACAGTTTCGTAAGGAAAAAGAAAATCTTCTTTGTATCTATTAAATTTAATGAATTGACAAAAATACATTACAGGCAGAGTTAATTACAATACTATCAACAAGATTTACTCAAAATAACCACCATTAGCATCGATCACAGCTTCAATTCTGCTTCGGAACCTCGAACAAGCTGATGCTACAGTCTCCCTGGGAAGGGCCGCAAAAACTGTTTTAATTTTATCCATTAACTGGGCTTTTGTATTACTGGAAGTGCGATTGGTGTCTTTTTCAACTGCGCCCCATACAAAATAATCCATGGGGTTAAGGTCTGGGGAGTTTGGAGGCCAAACATTTGGACTGGTGAAGTCGTAGAAATTTTCAGACAACCATTTTTGACTTTTCCCAGAAGTGTGGCAAGGGGCCGAATCCTGCTGCCATACATACGGCCTACCATTGGCTACCCTTGTTATCCAGGGCTTGACTACAGTTAGCAACTCCACGAACAAAGCCCGAATTCCAATGCCAGGGTTCTTCAACACCTGTTCCTGCAGATTTGCGAGGAATTCTGCTGTACGAACGCAATCAGATCGTCTGCTAGGGATCTTTCTTCTTGCTACATCCTCGTAGTCACCATTGCAAGTCTCTAGTTCATGCCTGATTGTTTTTACTGTATTCAGGGAGCATTGGGCAGCAGTCGTAATATCCTTATTTTGATGGCGGGCACGAATCATCATGATACAAGTTATTCTCTTCCATGATTCAGGTGGGTTCCAGCTATCCATCCTTTCTGACATCTTGTATATGAATGAAGAAGGGTCCAAACTTTTAAATGAAGAGAAGTGTGTGTTAATACATGTAACTTACGGAAAAATATAATTAATTATAAATATGTCAAATTTATCCCGAACACCCTGTATAATCTGCTATTTCTACAGTTTCCTTTCATTTTTTTAGTTTCAGTTAATACTGCTATATTTAACTTTTAACTGCTTATTGAGTTCTGTTTCTTTCTTACTAAGCCCCTAACATTCCAAGCAGATACATTTAATGTATCTGTTATTCCATATTGTTAGTCCTTTTTCTTGCTTATTATTGTTTTCAGTAAATCTGCCCTATTTTTTCCTTTGGATGCATTTAATTTTTTTTGTTTTTTTTTTTATACAAGAGGAGGTAACCAGCACCTTGCACAATTCCAAACCCGCAGCACCTGGGTATCTCTCTCTTAGTCTGGCCAGGGTGGCCTCAGTGGTAGCTATGCTACTGCCAGCATAACTCTCTGGGTTTTTGGTACATGCAAACTGCTCACCATGACAAGTTGCAGATTCCATCAAGGAGATATATATCCAGTCTGGGTAGTGGCTCTTCCTTTAATGCATAGCATCATACACATCTGCAAGGAGATGTGCTTTGCATTATGGGAGATACTAAGGAGAGTGATCAGAGCTTACTCCACCTTTACCACGAGTTGCCACAGACCTGCAAATATTTCAGGCACAAACTTGACTTACCTGCTTGTTTGCTTACTTGGGATAAAGGATTAAAACCAAGTTTATAAAATTGCTTGTTATCTTTAATGTATAGTATACCTAAGGTAAAAAAACTTTCTACACACACATATATATATAAAATAAAAAAGATTCTTAGCCTGTCCTTGGTACTAATACCCTATAGGTTTACAACCTTTTATGGGTGGGAAGTCACATAAGATAGAAAAAAAAGTGGTCTTTCTTCAAACTACTGAAGTTATTTTGCCAGTTTTCTGTCTCTGCTTGATATTACTTGTTATGGTGGAAGGATCTTTATCCTCAAACTTTGCAACTAATATTATACTATCATCATCATCAAATTCCTGCCATGTACCATCAAGGGGTGTATAGGATATGATAGTGCTACATGAAAAAAATTACATCATTACTAACTTCAAATCTACAATTTTCCTCCAAATCAGTCTGTTACTTGTCAAGACTCCAACATTACCAGATCTTATATTTCTGCCGTCTAAGGCAATTTGTACCGTATCAATCCACCTATATCTTGGTCTTCCTCTGGGTCGTTTTCCTGCCAACCTGGCAGAGAACACTTGTTTTGCTAATCTTTCCTCTCCCATTCTATTTAAGTGACCATACCACCTGAGATTAGCTCTGCTAACGCATTCCTGGATGCTGACAATGTCAAGTTCTTTCCTAATATCCTCATTTTTAATATGATATTGCCATTGATGCCATCTGTTCACGCCTCTAATCTTTCTCAGGACTCTCATATCTGCGGTCTCTAGTCGTTAGTCAAGTGTTTTACTTCTGACCCAGCTCTCAGATCCATAAGTTAAAACTGGTTTGAACACTGTCTTGTATACAGCTAATTTAGTGTTCCGACTAATTTCTTTCTTATTCCATATGAATTTATTCAATTGACTTTCCACCATACCAGCTTTACTGATTCTGTTGTCTATTTCTATATTTAATTTACCATCTTCAGTAAAAATCATGCCTAAGTAGCTGAAATGTTTTACTTGTTCCACAGGTTCTCCATTCACAACACAGTTGACATTTTCAATGATTCTGCCTATTTTCATTGTCTTTGTCTTTTTATTGCTGACCGTCATACCATATCTATTACAACAGCTATTTAATTTAGTCAGAGAATCTTGCAGACTTGTAGCGGATTTATTTAGAAGTATAACATCATCCGCATAAAGCAAAGAGCTGACATTAACATCTCCAATTTTGATATCAGGTTTAATACCACATTCCTTCATAATGTGATCCATATAGATAATGAATAACATAGGGGATAATGTACATCCTTGTCTCACACCAGATTTAACATTAAACCATCTTCCTGTACTTCCTTCAATTCTAACTGCTGACTTACAACTCAAATAAAGACTAACTATTGCTTGATATAATGCCCCATTGACACCATATAACTGCAGCGTATTGAATAGCTTCTCTCTTGGCACCTTGTCATATGCCTTTTCCAAATCGACAAAACTTAAATACAGATCTTTGTTGTATTCCCATGCCTTCTCGACTATTTGTCGTAAAGTGAAGATCTGATCCTGACAGCCTCTATTTGGCCTGAATCCAGCTTGTTCTTCACCAAGCTTTTCTTCCACAATTCTTCTCAACCGTTTCTCAAGTATACTTGCATAGATCTTGCCAGGAACACTCAGTAGGGAAATACCTCTGTAATTCTCACATTCAGTTTTATTTCCCTTTTTATATATGGGTACTATGAGAGCTCTACTCCAATCATCGAGAATTCGTCCCCCTGTCCAGGCTTTCTGAACTATGCAGTGCAGCCACTGTAAGACTCTTATCCCACCATACTTCAGCATTTCTGGTCGAACATCATCTACTCCTGCTACCTTTACACATTTGAAGCCTTTAATGACTTTTTCTACTTCAAGTATGGATATGTATTCCTGACTGCATGCCTGGTCAGTGTTTTTTATCACTGTGCTGTCATCACTGCTTGTTTCATTTAGCAGTTTTTCAAAGTAATTACTCCATACTTCAAGGATATCTTTTTCTCCTGTTTTCATGTCACCTTTATCATCTCTAACTCCTTTTACAGCACTCTTTCCTCTGTTCCTAAGCTTCTTCAACAACCTCCAGAATATTTTGCCACCTTCTTGATATTTATTTTCTATATTCTTGCCAACTGTTTAGCTTTCTTACAATTGTCTCTGTATTCAGTAAGAGTAAAAGCTGACTTATTTGCCAGGAACTTTTGATATGCTTTCTTCTTTTCCTTCACTGCCTCTTTAACTTCCTATGTCCACCAGAGAGTTCTGATTTTTTTTATCCTTGCACACAACCTCACCACATGCTTCTCTGGCAGAATCAATGTTTTCTTCAGAGTTTGCCACTGAATCTCCAAGGTTTGATTCCTGTTCTCAAACTCTTTCATTTTCTTTTCAATAATCTTTCTGTATTTTAGTCTACAGTTCACATCTGAGAGCTGCTCAACTTTTATTCGCTTTAAAACTTTCTTATATGTTATTCTTTTCAATATGAAATTCAATTTTATCCTGCTCAAGACTAAATAGTGATCACTTCCAATTTCAAATCCCTCTGTACACTCTGGTGTCCTGTACCAGGGAGAAAACATCACTATCAACAATAACATAGTCAATGAGACTTTTGTTATTCCTAGCCTCTTCTCTCCATGTGAATTTGTGCACATTTCTATGTAGGAACATGGTGTTAGTAATAACCAGTCCATGTCCTGAGCAGAAATCCAACAGATATTTGCCATTATTATTAGCTTTGCTCTTTTCTCCAAATTTTCCCAAAATATTTTTGTATGTCTCACAATCATTTCCTACTCTGCTATTTAGATCCCCAACAAGGACCAACTTTTCCTTTTTCATTGTGTCAGTTGCTTTTTCTAAAGCCTCAAAAAATTCCTCCACTTCTACCTTAGTAGAACCTTCTGTGGGACCATAGGCACAAATAAGTCTCATTGTCCATTCCCCAATTCTCATATTTGCCCACATTACTCTACTTGAGACTGACTGCCATTCAAGAAGATTGGCCTCGTATTTTGTGTTGAATACTATGGCTACTCCTTCTTTTCCTTGATTGTCATTGCCTGAATATAACATTTTGTATTTATTGCTCAGAAAGATCTCACCAGTTTTGGTCTTTTTTGTTTCAGTCACCCCTATTATGTCAATCTGGTACTTATCTAATTCCTCAGCTAGCTCCATTTCTTTTCCATTGAGTCTTCTTATGTTGATAGTACCGATCTTTATCTCTGGTGATGTTGAGTTGGGGTTTGTTTTCAGATTTGTTCCAGTAGCTGACTTTTCGCTGTTTGCCCTGGTTCCCTGGCGAAAATAACGGGGGCCTTGTTTAACCGGGTGACGCCCCAGCCAGCATGAAATTTTGTCATGTTGTACCATCATTTTTTATATTGTATTCTTATTGGTTTAACCAATAAGAATACAATTTGGTCGGCTAAATCCCAAATTGCCAGCCCATCCTCGTTCGTTCAGTATCAAAGTAGATACCCAACAGGGTGCACCACGAGAAGGTGAGGATTGGACATTAGGTCAGAAGCCCTGGTCGGTTCTCCGCATTCCTTTAAAGGCTATGTGGAGGTCTCCTCTCAGTTATACAGCTTTGAACCTATCATCTCTAACTCCTTTTACAGCACTCCTTCATCCATTCCTAAGCTTCTTTAACAACCTCCAGAATATTTTGCCACCTTCTTGATATTTATTTTCTATATTCTTGCCAAAGTCCTCCCATGACTTTTGTTTAGCTAGTTTTACACACTGTTTATCATTCTTGCATTTGTCACTGTATTCTCTAAGAGCACAAGCTGACTTATTTGACAGGAACTTTTGATATGCTTTCTTCTTTTCCTTCACTTCCTGTGTCCACCAGGGAGTTCTGATTTTTTTTATCCTTGCAGACAACCTCGCCACATGCCTCTTTGGCAGAATCAATCAATGTTTTCTTCAGAGTTTGCGACTGAATCTCCAAGGTTTGATTCCTGTTCTCAAACTCTTTCATTTTTGTTTCAATAATCTTTGTGTATTTTAGTCTACAGTTCACATCTGAGAACTGCTCAACTTTTATTCGCTTTAAAACTTTGTTACATGTTATTCTTTTCAATATGAAATTCAATTTTATCCTGCTCAAGACTAAATAGTGATCACTTCCAATTTCAAATCCTCTGTATACTCTGGTGTCCTGCACCAGGAAGAAAACATCACTATCAACAATAACATAGTCAATGAGACTTTTCTGATTCCTTGCCTCTTCTCACCATTTGAATTTGTGCATATTTTTATGTTGGAACATGGCGTTAGTAATAACCAGTCCATGTCCTGAGCAGAAATCCAACAGATATTTGCCATTATTATTAGTTTTGCCCTTTTCTCCAAATTTTCCCAATATATTTTTGTATGTCTCACAATCATTTCCTACTCTGCTATTTAGATCCCCAACGAGGACCAACTTTTCATTTTTCATTGTGTCAGTTGCTTTTTCTAAAGACTCAGAAAATTCCTCCACTTCTACCTTAGTAGAACCTTCTGTGGGACCATAGGCACAAATAAGTCTCATCATCCAGTTCCCTATTCTCATATTTGCCCACATTACTCTACTTGAGACTGCCTGCCATTCAAGAAGATTAGCCTCGTATTTTGTGTTGAATACTATGGCTACTCCTTCTTTTCCTTGATTGTCATTGCCTGAATATAACATTTTGTATTTATTGCTCAGAAAAAAATCTCATCAGTTTTTGTCTTTTTTTGTTTCAGTCACCCGTATTATGTCGATCTGGTACTTATCTAATCATCAGCTAGCTCTATTTCTTTTGCCATTCAGGCGTCTTATGTTGATAGTACTGATCTTTAACTCTGGTGATGTTGAGTTGGGGTTTGTTTTCAGATTTGTTGCATGCTATACTATAAGGCTTTCGTCCACTCTTTTCCTTTTGTATGTGAACTGGAAATAGTTGTTGATGATGAACACGTCACATTCCTCTTTCTCATTTGAAAAACTTTGCACTACACAAATGAACAAAACTTCGACCATCAACATATACAAATCTTTAAATTCTGATCTCCAGTTCATTCCTAGTGGAGATCTGATAACCATATTAATTTCAGTGCTAGTAAAACTCAATTTTGTATTTTTCACAAAAAATTAACCCCTCCTCTTATTTTTAACAACACCCAAATCTAATCACAAGACAATAGTAAACAGTTTTATTTTTTTTTATTTTTTGTGTGTGTGGAATAACTAACTTTTAGTCTTGGTATAAACATATAAATGTTGTCTTCTCAGCATACAGGAAATTAGGTTTTCTCTTTTGCTTTAAGACATTATTTTGGTTGGATACAAATTGCTTGCCAAGAGTTATTTGTATCCAACCATTGTCCTCACATTTGGAATAATGGTTTGAAAACATTACTATTAAGACATGTACAATAGCTATTCAACAATCCTTCATCATGGTTCAACAGAAGAAATTTTTTTTCCCCTTCATTCATTCCTTCTGCTTCTGTATGTTATCTGATATAAATCATAGTACGAGGGTGGTCTGAAAAGTTCTTGGCCTAACAATGAAAAAACAAATTTTAATTTCAAAATGATTTTTATTTTTCAACATCATCTCCCTTAAGAGTAATACATTTATTCCAGCGCCATTATCCAGTCCCTGTAGTGGTTCTCAGTAAAATCTACAAAATACTCCTCTACAGCTGCAATCAACTCTTGATTCAAAGAAAAACACTGACAAGCGAGGAAGAGTTTTAGTTTTGGGAAGAGACAGAAGTCAGAGGGAGCCAAATTTGGGGAATAGAGTGGATGTTCCCACAATTCATAGTGCAGATCACATAATTTTCCCATTGTCAAAATACCTTTGTGGGCAGGTGCATTGTCCTGATGAAAGATGGGTTTTTTTTTGTCTAGTCTGGTTAAAAGATCAGAATAATATTCCCTAGTTATTGTTTTACCCTTTTCAAGAATTAATAAACAAAATGCCTTTAGCATCCCAAAACACCGATGCCATGACCTTTCCTTCTTTGGCGCTGAACAACCGGCTTCTGTCCATAATCATGTTTTGACTGCTGTTTGGATTCTGGTGTGTTATGGTGAATTCAAGTCTCATCCATAGTAATAAATTGACACACAAAATCAGTTTTATTCTTTAAAATGCTCCAAGCACTGTTCAGAGATTTTGATGCGAGTGCGTTTTTGATCTGCTGTGAGCAAGCGCAACACTGATCTTGTGCAAAGCTTTTTCATTTGCAATTCTTCATGCAAAATATATTCTACGTTCTTTTGAAATGCCTATAGCCTCAGCAATTTCACGCAGTTTGACTCGCCGGTCATCCAATAACATATCGTGCATGTGATCAATGATTTCTGGTGTTGTCACACTTTTTGGACGTCCTTCACGTGGATCATCTTCAAGGCTGGCATGGCCACGTTTGAACTCAGCAGCCCATTCCTTAATTGTTGAAAACGAAGGAGAAGAGTGCCCATAAATGTTTATGAACTTCGAATGAATTTCTTTTGGCATTAAAACTTCTTTTACAGAGAATTTTATAACTGCATAATACTCAATTTTATCCATTTCAAATTGCTTGCCAAGAGTTATTTGTATCCAACCATTGTCCTCACATTTGGGATAATGGTTTGAAAACATTACTATTAAACATGTACAATAGCTATTCAACAATCCTTCATCATGGTTCAACAGAAGAAATTTTTTTTCCCCTTCATTCATTCCTTCTGCTTCTGTATGTTATCTGATATAAATCATAGTACGAGGGTGGTCTGAAAAGTTCTTGGCCTAACAATGAAAAAACAAATTTTAATTTCAAAATGATCTTTTCGGATGTGCCTTTAATGTAAGGGATGGTGACTGTTTTGTTGTAGTTCTCTGTAGTGGATGGTGGGAGGGGTTTCTTAGGAGTGTTTAGTATTTTGTTTATTTTTTGTGGATTGTAGCCGTTGGCCAAGAAGGTGTGGCGTAAGTGAGTCAGTTCAGCAGTAAGAGCCTTGTCATTTGAACAGATTGCTCTCGCTCTATGGGTTAGCGTTTTTAATATGCCATATTGTTGAGAAGGATGATGGTGTGATTGTTTGTGTAAGTATCTTATCCATGTGAACTGCCCATAAATGTTTATGAACTTCGAATGAATTTCTTTTGGCATTAAAACTTCTTTTACAGAGAATTTTATAACTGCATAATACTCAATTTTATCCATTTCAAGGGATACAGACAACACTTTTGCCTCAGACAGCTGTATAAAACAAACTACCTATTGATAGAATGACTTGCAATTTTACAAGGATGCTTATGACAGATGTACCAACTTAGAAAAAAAAAATCTTGCTGATAGTGTTGCCATCTATGGTCAAGGTTGGGAACTTTTCAGACCACCCTCATATATACAATCTTCATTTCTTCAAATCTAGTGTTAACTTCTGCTCATGAACAACTTTTAGTATGGAATTATCATAAAAAGGTATATATGATGTGTGGATACAGACAGGATTTTAAAAGCATGCTCTCTTTTTCTCTCTCACCCCCTGTTTTTTATAATTCCGTTATTTATAAATGTGTTCATCACATCATGAAATTCCTGATATGTAAATAATACATTATCATCTGCAAATATAAGTATTAAAGCAAAAGCCAGTTGACAAAAAGCTTCTGAATCCTCTCCAATATGTCCACATCCATCCCCCAAGAAACCCAGATGACCAATTTGTATATGCAGAAGTGTGGGTGCTTGAAAACCTTAAAAAGAGGAATAATTATCTCCTACTCTGGACTTGTCATTGTGTCCTTCAACATCCAAGTGGTCCTTGAGGTATTTCACCCATGCACTCATCCACTTTTATAATATGTTCTCTTCGAATCCCTGTCCATTATCATCCCGAAATTTCTAGCCTCATCAGTTTCCTTCAATCCCATTCCGATGATGTAATAAAGCATGTAATCTTCTGATACTAAAGTGTAAGGTTGATCCTAAGCTTTACACTTTATCTATTTAAGCATGCAGCTATTATCCTTTGTCAATACTGTCAGTCTGTTTAAATTATCTTATAGTATCTCTGCATCACCTTTATTAACTATTGCCCTTTCCAGTTTTCCACTATCCACAAACAACTGAAATTCACTACTCCTCAGATCATTTTCTATATCATTAATATAAATTAAATAGCAATGACCAGTGCAGAGTCCTCTAGCAGGCCACCATTCACTTGCTTTCTCTTGGATTCTACCCTTCGTATGTCTCTTTTCGATATCTGCTCATCAACCACTATCTTTATCCATGTGAACAGCATCATATCATAACCATTCTCATTTACTCTATTTATATAAAATACAGGTCTGTGTAAAAACCAATCAAATGCTTTTGCACAGTCAGAAATATTGTGATGTAGCCATTCATTCTCCTTATCCAACTTGGCTGTCATTTTATTACAAGAAGTGAGTAAATTACTAATAAAAACTTTCCTGTACAAACCTATACTCCTGTTCCTGACTTCTGTTTAACCAACTTTTCCAATGTCTTAACCACCAGCACTCTTGAGATACCAATTTGTTTACAATTTATCTGTTTTGGAGCCTCCTTTATATAATGAAGCTATTTTGTCCTCTTTCCATTCCTCCTGTGGGACCTTACTAGGGTTGAGACTCAAGCAGTATGATTAGAGGCCATGCCAATTCTATTGCATCTTTTGCTAACATAGGAATGATATCTCATCCAGCCCAATAGCAGTGTTCACATTGAGATTTTGTAATATTCTAGGCACCTCCAATTTAACTATTCCTATTGTTCCTGTATCCCTATCATGAACATTTATTAAAGTTATCCTATGATAGTCATTTTTCCTTTTATTCATCCTATATCAAAACAATTCTTTGTAATTTCCTTTTTTTCTTCTTATATGTGACTTTCTATTTAATTGCAAAACATATAGTAAATTAAACTTCTGAAAAGGTAAATACCTCTGAATTGATGCACAAATACAGGTAGTTCCTGACTTTGAGAGTTAATTCGTTTCTAGCGCAACTTAACTAGCGTAACTTTATAAGCAAAAACTTGTAAAGTGAGAATTCATTTCCCATATTTGCTGCTTATATATGGAAAATATATGACTATGACTTCTGCATTACTTTAAACCTTAGTATCTTTTTGGGTCTGGCTTCCACTGATGAGGCTTCAATAAATGTCCAAACTGGTCTGGGTAGTGACTCTTCCCATAATGCTTAGTATGATACTATATTTGAAAGCAAGTGTTCCTTACATTATAGGATGCTGAGGCAAGTGATGTGAAGTCAAGAGTATATACAGGTAGTCTAGTCATTAAGATACTTGATGCACAAACTTTGCTTACACTTGGGAGGATTAAACAAGAATATAATTTCTTGACAAGTATAATTCACCTAAAATGTTTGATAAAATTTGAAATTTATTCATTACAAAAGCAAAGAGTGGATACTTCCTATATATAAAATATCATTCCAATTGTCATATATATTTTTTCTTTCTTTTTTTTATTTATAGGAGAGCTGTAACACAACAGTATCCTTCAGCTGTACTCCATTTTTCTCATGCAGGAGCCATTAAAAAGGTGTTCACACGGTTTGGGCTATTCAAAGATAGTGAACCACTTTTTGCAGATGATATGTGCCAGCAGAGTGAACGTAAATGGAGATCAAGTAAAATATCACCTTTTAATGCAAATTTAGCCATTGTGCTACTTAATTGCTCAGAAAATTATAAGATAATTGCATTTGCCAATGAGAAGCCTGTTATACTTGGAGGTTGTGATGATGAACTTTGTTCTGCCAATAAATTTTTTGAACTATACAGCCCAATAGCAACAGAATGTGATTTGAACAAAGTGTGTTGTTCCAAAAATAACTGATTATAATAATAATAATAAAAAAGCTGCAAAATCCATCTTAAGATGCTATTAAATTGGAAAGACACTTCAATTTTGTGAATTTTTTTTTTTACAAACTTTATATTTTAAATAACATTATTGTGTCCAGTTAATATGGAACATAATAACTTCTTGTTTATTGTCTGCTGCATTTCTTATGATTTGTTTATAGGATTTGAGAAAATATATTTTTTTAATATACAATCAGTCAATAAATAAAATAATACAACCAAAAAAAAATTATGCTGAGAAATGGAACTTTTAATAATCTAGGTAAGAGAGTTGTCAATTGCAGCTTGTGAGCTGTTGATTATATTATACATACAATAGTTCTTTTTTAATGAAATATCTATAATAAACCAAATTCTGATTTATCAAACACAGTGCAATGAAGTAACAAAAAATGGGGAAAAAAAGTAAAATAAAGACCTTTATTTTTAATTGCAATTCTCCCTCCCTTACATTTTTTCTTTTCCTGGTAAATTTTTCATGTTGATATATACATATGAGATCACTACTCCAATCCACAAAACCTAGACATAACTTGCTTCAATAATTGATTTTTGCAGACAGAAAAATCAATTGAACAACATTTGAAGAACATGTCTGAGATATTGAATACCAGAGGAGTGAAACCTCAGCTTTATCATCATGTGCTGTCTCCAGCTGACCCACAAGATGCTTTGCAAATGAAACATCAAGTGTTATGGGATAAATTGGAACTATTACATCATTGCTATGACACAATGGAGAGAGAAATCTGGGAGTCTTTGGAAATGGCATTAGATCCTAAACATCTAAATATTAACCGAAGTTATCAACTTGTCTGAATACATCCTAGTTATTAGCCAAACACGTGCACGTGAATGTGTAAACATGCACAACATTCTGAACAATACAACATACGATTAGAAATATTTTAAAATAACATTAGCCTCTTCTATAATTACATAATAGTTGCCACCTTCGTTAGTCTTTACTGTTTTGTCTACTAATTTGTATGTTTACACCTGCAGAAATCGTGTGCAATTAGGAGGAAACGTCGTGTTGTCAATTAAAATAAATATTATCTTTTTCCAGTGTTCTGCCTTATAAACTTAGTCATATACTCATGAACCGGCAAAGTCTACATGCTTCTATATATGGCATTTATTTGCTGTAGGCCCTGGGTGGGGGGGGGGATGCACAATTGATGCAATACAAAGGTTTTTTAAGTTTAAGTAAAAATGCACTTAAGCACTTAAATACTTTAAGAAAACACTAATAAAACCCCTTAAATGGTTTTTAATTTTTAAAGAAAGTCATATTCTTATCTTCAAATCTGAAAATGCAGTTGCTAAAGATGTGTTAAGAAATTTGGAAAGTGAAGAGGTTTGTGCCTAGATTATTAAGAATTCCATTATTCCCTTCTTGATCCCAAGCTCTTAAATTATGAAAGTTTTTTTATATTTTTTATTTTATCACTTGAGACAATTCTCTAGTGGTATTCTAATTGTATAGTATTAGTAATCAAGTAGTATGGTTTAGTGATTGGAAGTTTCTTCGTGATTCCTTTTGAAACGTGTTGTTTTGCAAAATCATATTTCAAACACGATGCAAAAATCCAAGGCAACAATCCTTAGTCCTGAAACTTGTTTGCACAATTAGATTGTTTTTTGAATGGGTTTGAGTCGGTGCATCCACTGTCCATCTTTCTGATGTTAATGCATCTTAGATGAAAAAGGACTGCATGTATAGATTGTTATTTGCATAAAGACTTTAAAATGTAAAAATTTTGCAAAATAAAACAAGGTTTTCACATTTTAAGATGAACTAATCTTTAAAAATTAATACATAATCCAAAGCTATATTTTTTGTTTGTTTAATAAAAGTTATCAAATGTAATTTTTTTTCAAGCTATTTTCTGAAAACAAACTATATTTTAGCATTTCCTAAACTGCAAGAATCTATATCAGTGGAATCACCAAAATTTTTGTAGAGTCTTGATCCTAATGCTTTCACAATAGGATTTCAAGTAGAGTCCCAAGAGTGTATACACTGTGAAAGCATAAAAAATAAATAGAAATAAATAGTATCTAATTTAAAAACTGTTAGCCCGCAAAAGTCTCAAGACCCCTAACATGAATGTGGTGATGAATCTCATGACTTAGCATGCTGGTAATGCCACCAACACTTATATTGGTTACATGTGTTTGTGTGTGTATTTAAGTTATTTGTATCCACCTCTTATTATTTCTGAAACTGTCAATCAAGAATATAAGTTTTAATAATATTTTGAAGCAATTCATATAATAATCTACATCTAATTTAAATTGTCAAACAACTTTTACATACATTACTCCACTGAAATGCAGAGTTCACAGCACAACAGATTATGGAGTTGATGTCATGTAGGTATTTTTGAATGGTATAAAGTTTGGAAGAAAGAATGCCTTTTTTTGATCTGAATTATATTGTAATTTTTTTGGAAATACAATGGAGGTTTAAAGAATAATCCACCAACACTTATATTGGTTACATGTGTTTGTGTGTGTATTTAAGTTATTTGTATCAACCTCTTATTATTTCTGAAACTGTCAATCAAGAATATAAGTTTTAATAATATTTTGAAGCAATTCATATAATAATCTACGTCTAATTTAAATTGTCAAATAACTTTTACATACATTACTCCACTGAAATGCAGAGTTCACAGCACAACAGATTATGGAGTTGATGTCATGTAGGTATTTTTGAATAGTATAAAGTTTGGAAGAAAGAATGCCCTTTTTTGATCTGAATTATATTGTAATTTTTTTGGAAATACAATGGAGGTTTAAAGAATAATAGTAGTAATAGAGTGGATAACTGAAAAGAAAGAAACAGATTGTTAACCCCAATTTAGAGCATGAAAACAGCAAAAATATATCCTTGAAAATTAGCCTATTTCAGAAAAGACATACCATCTATTGATGTAGTAAGTTATGCACTAAAATTCAATTTTGTTGATGCAAGCAATAATTCTATATTTTAATATAATGGACATAACTAACTTTTTTTTTTAATAGCATTTTTAATATCTTTTTCTTTCAAGAAACATGCTATAAACTTGTTTCAGCATCTATGATTATACTTTAATTTGCAAATTGCCGACCAGGGGAACTTTTTCTAAGTCTTTCTTAGACAAATTCCCAAGTTGGTCAATCTTTGGCACGAGCAAATAGTTTCCTTTCTGGAAACTTAGCTTTTAATCCAACAACTCAAGAAAACTGATCATACCATATATACACTATTTTGGATAATGTATACTATTAGGAACTATGAGATGGCAGCAGCCATCTGGCTTTCCTTGGATGCCTATTAAAATCAGTGATATTCTTAGACAGCTGTCAATCTGATTAGCTAAGGATGGAGATTAACTGCCCCAGTCCCCAAAAGTCAGTTAGAGCTAAATGGCACCAACTAACTCCCTTTTGGGAAAAGAAAGCCACTGGTAGACAGAGGAATTTTGCTTCCCACATCTTCCTATTCTCTTCTCCTTTCAGATTTATATTTAACTACTCCCTTTGGCAGTTTTCCATTTGTTGCATATATTCTCTCCAATTCTTTTGATGGCATTTTATCATCATCAAATTCCTGACATCTACCCTAAGAGGATGTAATGCATGAAAAAGTTACAGGATTACTAACTTCCTATCAACAATTTTTCTCCAAATAAATTTTTTATCTATAAAGTCTCCAACATTATCAGATCTTAGATTTCTGTCATTTAAGGCACTTCTTACATCAATCCACCTGACCTTGGTCTTCTTCTGCATCTTTTTTCTGCCATCTTGGCAAAAAACTGCTAACTTTTCCTCTCACATCCTGTTTAAATGACCACACCACCTGAAATTAACTCTACTAACACATTATTGAATGCTAACAATGTCAAGTTCTTTCTTAATATCCTCATTTTTTAATTGACCTGCCGTTCATGCCATCTGTTTATTTCCTAATCTTTCTCAGAATTCTCATATCTGGTCTCCAGTCTTTGAGTATTTTATTTCTAATCCGGCTCTCAGATCCATGAGTTTGAACACTGTCTTATATACAGCTAGTTTAGTGTTTTGAATAATTTCTCTCTTATTCCATATCAGTTTATTCAGTTGACTTCCTACCATACCAGCTTTGTTGATTCTGTTGTCTATTCCCATATTTAATTTGCCATCTTCACTAAAATTGTGCTTAAACAACTGAAATTTTTTACTTCTCCTATTTCATTCAGAATGCAGTTGATGTTTTCATTGTTTCTGCCTATTTTCATTGTTTTTGTCTTTTTATTGCTGAATTTCATACCAAATTTATCACAGCAATTATACCTCAAACTTATACTGGATTTAATTAGAAGTATAACATCATCTGCATAAAGTAAAGAGTTGAGATCTCCAATTTTGATATGAGGTTTAATACCACTTCATAATGTGATCTATATAGATGATGAATAACGGTGTAGGTAATGTGCACCCTTGTCTCACCTGATTTAACCTCCTTTGATTCTAAACTGCTGGCTTACAAATCAAATATATACTACGTATCGCTCGATATAATACCCTGCTTACAGCATATAAGCATTTTGAACAGCTTTCCTCTTGGCACCTTGTCATATGCTTTTTCCAGATTGACAAAAAATAAATATTCACATGATTTCTTAACTGTTTATCTTAAAGTGAAAATCTGATCCTGACAACTTCTATTTATCCCGAACCCAGCTTGTTGTTCTTCAAGCTTCCTTTCCATAATTTTTCTTAGCCTATTTTAAAATATAAACTGCATAAATCTTACCACTCAGTAGAGGAATTTGCCCACTCAATAGGGAAATTCCTCTGTAATTCTCACTGATAGCTCTACTCCAATCATCATCATCCAGAAATCGACCCTCTGGGTCAAGTGGACTGGGCTATACCTCCACATTTGAGCATTTCTTCTTATTATTATCCTAAGATCCCCATAGAGTCAAATACTTGCCTGGAAGGTCCTTTTGTCATATACATAGCTCATCATACTTAAACACATTCAAATTCTCTGTAGACACTACACTCTCAGACAGTGCATTCCAACCATTTATAACTCTCCATGCAAAAACCTGCTTCTCACTCCCTTGCTCACATCCCTCTTTATATAGCTTCCAGGGATTACCGCTTGTTCTTGCCTAATCTCCCACCATTTTATGAAAAACCTCTTCTTCATTAATCCTACAGCAACCCCTCACCAACTTGTATGTCTCTATCATATCATTTTGAAAACCAGGTGACAGAATCTGTGCAAAGTAGTTAGTATGTGGCTAATCAGAGCCTTATACAATGGAACCAGAATCTCCTTACTTGTACAAGTCAGTGTCCTTTGCATGATTCTCAGAATTCCCAATTTTGGCAATATGTCCTCTAAATTTCTGATCCTTATTCACCATCATCCCAATATCTCTTAATTCCTCCATCTCCAACAATATATTTCCACCAAGCCTAAATTCTACGTCCTATCATTGTTTCCCAAATTTTAAAACCTTACATTTTGCAACATTGAACTGGCATCCCCACTCTTGTGCCCATTCACACAATCTATTCAAGTTTTCTTGAGACCAAAACATCTGCTGTACTCTTTATAGTTTGTCCCAACTTTGCATCAACTGAATATCCCCATCCAAATCTTTCCCAACATCATTAACATCCAGGATAAACAGCAATGGCCCTAAAACAGACTAGTGGTGTGCTCCTGAGGAACACTACTACTAGTGACTTTCCTCTTATGGGATGCTGCTCCCTCATACACAACTTGCTGATAACTATCAGACAGCCAATCTTCAATCCAACACACTAGTCTAATATCCAACCCCATCCACTGTAGTTTGACTATCAACTTATCATGTGGTAATCTATCAAAAGCCTTTGCAAAATATGAGTATACTACTGTGTGTCCATCTACTTTTTCCATTGAAGCCATCACCTTATTTGCAATAAGTAAGTAGATTACTAAAACATGACTTCTCTTTAGCAAGTCCATGCTGTCCATCAAATATAATACCACTGCTGTCAACCTAATTCTGATTCAGTCTCTCCAACACTTTAACCACAACAATGGACACATGTTAGGCCTGTAATTTGATGCTTTAGTTCTGTCATCTCCCTTATGGAGTGGAATGTTCCTCTGCTCTTTTTCTTCTCATGTGTTGGTATTTCCAACACATGAGAGTAAACATAAATAAATGTTGTGCGACTAAGTAAAATGATAATAATGATAAAAAAATAAAAATTAACTCCAAATGCTAGTGCTAACCAGGGTCTTACTGTGTATACTTGATAAATGGAACTTCAAAGATATTAACTCAAGAGCTTAACGATTTATATATCAAAAGAAATGATTTCACAGTTTGCCTTCCTTCCACTCCTTTGGAACTTGATCCAATGTAAGACTCTTGTTAAACAAATATGTCAAGGCAGATGTTAACTCTCTGGCACATTCCTTCAAAAGACTTGGTGATATATCAAGTCCCATAGCCTTATCAACATCCAGTTTTCTCAATTCCCCATATACCTCTTGCTCACTTACAGTCAGTTTCTCCTCTTCATCATCCACTGCTCTCAAGTTCTCCATGATATCACATTCACAAGAATGAAAGACCTTTGAACTGCTCATTAAATATCTCAACTATATCCTCTGCAGTAGGTGTTCTTATACCATGTTCTCTAGTCAGTGTAATCATTCTTTTTTTTTTTTTTGCTGGTATCGAAAGAACTCCCTAGGATTTCATTAGCTAACTGCCACTCATACTTCACTTTTGGTACCAAGTCGCCCTCCTTGCCTATTCTTTGTAATGATCATGGAATTGATTATTATCTTTCATCTTATGTTGCTTCCATGATGTCTTTTTTCCTTTATCCATTTCACACCTACCTTATTTAACCTTCTGATCCTTGGAATACATTTAGGCATTGCTTCTGCTAGATAGTTTTTGAATATCACTCAAGTAGCATTGATCTCCTTTCCACCCAACTCCTCATTCCATGCTACACCTGCAAACTGTCTCCTGAGCTTCTCATAATCACCAGCCTTGTAGTTCCACATATATCCTTTCCTCACACTACTGGCAACTACCCAGGTAATCACTTTATGGTCACTCTCACCAACTGGAGGGTGATTTGATACCTCATTTATAAAAATCCTCTGATGAGATGATCAAACTGAAGTCCCCCAATCCTTGAGTGTCCTCTGTTACATACTGCCTGCAGTAGTTGTCCCTCAAAAACTTGAGAAACTGATTTTCTTTACTTCTTCTGGTTGCCGTCTCATCATCCCAGTCTATATTGTCATAATTAAAATCAGCCATAACGATCACTCTTTTCTTATATGCTTGGCTAATTTGATTATGCATTTCATGGTCACTACCATCCACATTACCAGGTCTACAGCCATATATAAGTATTTCATTCTATTCACTTCTGTCTCACACCATACTGCCTCAACCATTGGCACTACTTCCTTTTGCATCTCTACTTTATATGGGCATAACTTTTTTTCTATCATCAATAGCACTCCACCTCCCTTCTTACCCTTTCTATCTTCACAAAACACATCATACCCTTCCATCTCTATTCCTGTGGCTGCCATCCCCATCCAACAATGTCTCACTTATTCCAACCATTTTTGGGTAAACAAACTCAATAATGCAACCATTTCATTTGCCTTGTTTCTCATACTTCTAGCATTTGTATACAAACATAACATCTCATTCCTGGATCTATAATAAGTTTCACTGATACCACTTATTACATATGAATTATTTATACTTTCCTTGAGCTATTTCTTTTTCTCCTTATTCCAGAACCTTTTTCAAATCCGACTGTTTTTCCTAGATCATCCTCTTCGTTTTTTGTCTACACATGCATTCATTCACATCCTCTGGGAGCATCAACTTTGCTCACACTGTGTTCCCCTGTCCATCCTGAGTTTCTCCATTTCCCTGTTTGTCTTGCACACTTGTTCTTCCATTCTCTATGCTCATGCTACCCACTTCATTATTCATAAGCATCACTTCAATTTTTCCTTCCTTATTCTCCTGCTCTTTCACATTGCTTCTTACTTGCTCAGATTCATTCTCTGCAATCATTACTCTCCCTTCCAGCAGCAGTCTCTCCAAATGACACATCAAAACCATTCAAATGCAGTCCATCACTCTTATACAGTTCTCGTCCTTCATGCATTTCTGCTCACATATCTTTCATGGTCTTTGCTCTCCACTTTATCTCATCACAGTCATACCTAGGCAACACAATGACTACCTTTCCTATCACACTATTATCTTTTGTCCTTCTAAACAACCTTCTGATATTACATTTTCTTTGTTCCTAATCAAGTAATTTGTCCCTGTTACCACTACCAACTCTTTTGCTTTGCTCCCCATACAAGGCACATTCTAGTCAAATATCATTTTCAGCTGCCTTTCCATGGTTTTCAGGTTTTTGATGGCTTTTTCTACCTCAAGTATTTATATGTATTCCTGATTGCATTCCTGTGTATTTTCTACCATCATGTTGTTACTGTTTGTTTCATTTAGCAGTCTTTCAAAGTAATTACTTCAGACATCCAGAATATCTTTATCTTCAGTTTTCATGTCATCTTTATCATCTCTGATTTCTTTTATAGTACTCTTTTCCTCCATGTCTGAGCTTTTTCAGTAGCTTTCAGAATATTTGGTCACCTTCCTGAATGTTTATCTGCTATCTCTTCATTTTTTTCTTGAATAATAGTTGTATATTTGAGTCTAAGTTCACCTTTGAAAGCTGCTCAACTTTGATTTGTTTTAAAACTTTCTTACACTTGTTTTGAATATGAAATTCAGTGGTGTTATTTTATCATTTATCACACATATTTGTATAGTTTGTTCATTATTTCGTATTCTCTCCATTCTTGTATATCCTTTAACTGTTCTAAGAAGTTTCATTTCAGCTGCTTACATTCTATAGTTATGTTTTGTCCTCCTTCAATCCAACTTGCTGAACAATATATGTTGATATTTTCATGATTTTATAAAATTTTGTTTTTCTTTTCTTGTTTTGCCTTTTGTTTTTTATCATATACAACCAAAGATTGCTTGAGAATAGTGTAATTTATTATCTGTATCATCTATATCAAATGTTTATATCACATCTTAAATATTGAAATGTGTTACTTGTTCTGGAGTTTGATTTTCGATTACTGTTTTATTTTAAATCATATGGGATATTTACCCCAGAATGCAATAGTTTGTGTTCTTTAATGAAATTCATAAATTGTACTTATTACTTAGTTGTTGTAAATGAAGATATCACTAGTATACCTGATATTATCCTGAATTCAAGGTTTTTTTTATCAATAATGTGAAACCTTCAAAGTACAAAAGGAGAATGTATCGATGGCTCCATCAGAACAGGAATTCTTTTCCAGAAACCCAACTCTCATTAGTTTTTCATGTTCTTTCTGTTCCCTTTTCAAATTTAACAAATCTTATTCCCCTTCAGAAATATAGCCATCTAAAGTAATGGAGTATGCATTCGTTTTCCTGAATGAAGTAACTACCTCATTCCTTCATATCAGTTAACTTGTTTTAATGTATGTAATAAAGTGATTTTTGAGAAGTTAAAAGAAAATGGTATGAAAGTTTATATGAACCAGATAACCTACGCTAAGCTGTACAAGTAGCTCTAGTATAACTTATATATATATATATATCTTTAACCAAAAGTTCATTTTCAGAAAGTCCAAATTTTATATTATTAAAATGTAAAGATGATCAAGTTGCTCTGCAACTATTAAAAAAGTTCCAGTTAACACATTTATATAAAATTTTGCAAATTGTTGAAATCTAATGGTATTTAAAAAAAAAAAAAAAAAATTCATAAGCATAAAATCCTTAGGCTAATTCTGAAATCAGGAAAATTTAAAATGGCTATCAGGTGTTTATGAATAATGTCATTTAAAACAAAATAATATTGGTACTACTCAATACAAAAGTTAACAGGGAAAAATTATTATTTTTATTAGTAATTCTTGCTAATATTTTGCATAATGCAACAATCTCATCACAGCAGTCAAAGTATACAGAGAAAGGGAAACAGACAACAAAGCAGCAGCTGCTGAAAGGACAAATGTGTATTTATTTTAAAAAAATAATCCCACTAGCTCTTCCTATAATATAATTGAAATTATGCTTAAGCAGTGTAAATTAAGTAAAACTTCAATAATGTTTTTGCAATGGTTATTAAAAAGATAATACAGAATGTTAAAAATGTTGGAAGTTTTTCCGCTTGGTTAGACTATAAATTATATACAGTCATACCCTGACTTACGTGAATCCTGATTAACGCGGTTTCTTATATGTACGTATTTCATCCCGCTTCATGCCTCACCACTAGTCATATCTTTCTGGCGCTGGCCGCATTTGCCAGTGTTGCACATGCTGTGAATAAGCACTGACGTGTTTCACACGGTCTCCATTCATAGGCGATTTTTATAGTCTAAAAACCTTGCAATTATTTAATGTTATGTTCTTGATAAAAATTTTATCACATAAAAAATAATAATGTCGTCCAAAAGAAGCAAGTCCGATTCTTCTACAGCTAGCAAGAAAAGAAAAACATTGACTTTGGAAACAAAACTCAGCATTATTAAGGATTTTGAAGAAGGCGGAATGAACATTTGTGAGCTAGCAAAGAAATTCGATCTAAAGGAATCCACAGTAAGAGCAATCATAAAAGAAAGGTTTACAGATTTTTGAGGACATAAATTCTAATGACGAACGAATTGTAGTCACAAGGCAAGAAATAAAAAAATCATTAGCTTGCTATGAAGAAATTTTGCGTGACAAGAAAAAGACATTATGCCGTCAGGCGAATCTATTAGATTTTATGAAACCATCGACATCAAAATAAATTTCTTTTTTTATGTATGAAAAACTATAATTATGATTATATTTCTTAAAAAATATAGGTGTTTTTGTAAACCTTTGGTCCCAATTAACTAATATTTTGTATGTTTGTATAAATAAATTACATGCAAAATTATACCCTGAGTTATGCGAATTCGACTTACGTGCTTTTTGTTGGTCTCACCTACCGTGTAATTACGGGGTATGACTGTATTTAGTTTAATCCTTGATCCAAGTGTAAGCAAACAAAGTTTGCGCCTGAAGTATCTTCAGGACTGGGACAACTCGTGGCAAACGTGGACTAAGTTCTCATCGCTTTCCTTAGTATCCCATACTAAGCAACATCTCCTTGCAGACATGTATAATGTCTGCAAGGAGATAATGCTATGCATTATGCGAAGGATCACTACCCAAACCGGTTTTGACCTTTATTGAGGTCTCTTTAGTGGGAGACAGACCCAGAGGTGATACCAAGGTTGAAGCAATGCAGAACTCATATTTCCATGTGCCAGTTGCCAAAAGGTGACACACCTTATTATTAAATTACTGTGGATTAGAGAAAGATGTTGGAAGTTTTTTCCACTTGGTTAGACTATAAATTATATATTTAGTTTAATCCTTTATCCAAGTGTAAGCAAACAAAGTTTGCACCTGAAGTATCTTCAGGACTGGGGCAACTCATGACAAAGTGGCATTATGGGATACTAAGGAAAGAGATGAGAACTTAGTCCACCTTTGCTCTTCCCATAATGCACAGCATTATACATGTCTGCAAGGAGATGTGCTTTGCATTATGGGATACTAAGGAAAGTGATGAGAACTTATCTACCTTTGCCATGAGTTGTCCCAGTCCTGAAGATACTTCAGGTGCAAACTTTGTTTGCTTACACTTGGATAAAGGATTAAACTAAATATATAATTTATACAATGTTAAGAAAGAATAATATTAAAGTTTAATTAAAATAAGATTAAATTAAGATTAATTATAACAAACATAAGAATTAAAAACAATATAATTTGTCAAGTATAATTTATATTTCAATGTTTTTGTTATAGCATGTAAAATATTAGCAAGAGAGATATATTTTAGAAGTTTCCATTGCTAATTATGTCTTTGACAAATAAAATTAGACTTAAGCTTGGAACTATTTGCCAGAGTTGATTATGCAGTCATCCAGCAATTTCTTATAGTGATATTTTTCCACAATTTGATAAAATGATGTTTACAAATGGAGAAAAAGTTACCTGTTTCTCATGAACTGGTGTATTACTTTAATAATTTATTTCGTGTTTTAATGGGAGCAACTGAAAGATTTAAATAATGGCAGCTGTGCAAAGCATATAAGTAGCTTTGTATATATATATATATATATAAGTATATATATATATATATATAAAATTATCATATATTTCAAGCAAACTATTAGCCATTTTTATAATAGTAGTTTGTAACTATTTGTTCTAAGAGTTGTTTGACTATTGTTGACTACATTAGTTAAGAACAAATGCTGTTTATATTTTTTTTATAATTGATATAATTAGTGTACTTTGTTATACTGTAAATATCTGTAAATCAGAGTATTGTACATTTGTAACTATATGAGTAATTTGAAATATATGGATTTTAGACTAAAACAAAAAAAACGTTTTGTTTACTGTCTATAGCTATTATCTATAACAACTGAAATTGATTATGCAACACTTTTTTTTTTCTTTATTTTAATATACAGTGATATTCTCAGTATCATTCCTGACAAGTGCATATCTTTTTAGTGTGTGTACATACATACACAATATATGTACAGTATATACAAAAACTAATTTTTTACACTGGAATTCTATTTTCTTTTGCCCAGTTCTTCATAACCCGAACAATGTGCTCTACTTGTGGACTAGACGTATTTCGCAGTATTTGCAATACTTCATGTATAGATTCCCTAGGAAGACAGAGAGGAAGGATGTTAAAAATTAGAAATTAAAATTTCTGTTCATATTGCTTGATATTTAATTATTTAAAAGTTGACATACCTATTGCAGGAGGTGTGTGTGTATATATATATATATATCATTCACTTTCATTAATATTATAAGAATACACACATGCACATGTATAAGCTATTTGTCACCAGAATGGATAAGGAGTTCCTTTCTACCATTTCAATTTTATTATAATTACAAATTACAAGTATAATTTAGCAGTACAATCATCATCATCATCATCGATTTCCTGATATGTACCCGTATTGGATGTTCAGGTTATTATGACCACCATATGATGAAGTTTATCATCATCATCAAATTCCTGCCATGTACCCCCAAGGGGTGTACAGGATATGATAGAATAACATGAAAAAAATTAAATCATTACTAACTTCCTATCTACAATTTTCCTCCAAATCAGTCTGTTACTTGTCAAGACTCCAACATTATTAGATCTTTTATTTCTATCGTCTAAGGCACTTTGTACCGTATCAATCCACCTATATCTTGGTCTTTCTCTGGATCATTTTGCTGCCAACCTGGCAGAGAACACTTGTTTTGCTAATCTTTCTTCGCCCATTCTGTTTAAGTGACCATACCACCTGAGATTAGCTCTGTTAATGCATTCCTGGATGCTGACAATGTCAAGTTCTTTCCTACTAAAATACTTGTAAAATATTTATGTAAAATATTTTCCAAGTAAAATACTTGGCCAAGTATTTTACTTCTGACCCAGCTCTCAGATCCATAAGTTAAAACTGGTTTGAACACTGTCTTGTAGACAGCTAATTTAGTGTTCTGAATAATTTCTCTCTTATTCCATATGAATTTATTCAATTGACTTCCTACCATACCAGCTTTGTTGATTCTGTTGTCTATTTATATATTTAATTTACCATCTTCACTAAAAATCGTGCCTAAGTAGCTGAAATGTTTTACTTGTTCCATAGGTTCTCCATTCACAACACAGTTGACATTTTCAATGATTCTGCCTATTTTCATTGTCTTTGTCTTTTTATTGCTGATCTTCATACCATATCTATTGCAACAGTTATTCAATTTAGTCAGAGAATCTTGCAGACTTGTAGCAGATTTGTTTAGAAGTATAACATCATCCATATAAAGCAAAGAGCTGACATTAACATCTCCAATTTTGATATTCTGTTTAATACCACTTTCCTTCATAATGTGATCCATATAGATGATGAATAACAGAGGGGATAACGTATCTCCTTGTCTCACACCAGATTTAATATTAAACCACCTTCCTGCACTTCCTTCAATTCTAACTGCTGACTTAAAACTCAAATAAAGACTAAGTATTGCTTGATATAATGCCCCATTGACACCATATAACTGTAGTGTATTGAATAGCTTCTCTCTTGGTACCTTGTCATATGCCTTTTCCAAATCGACAAAAATTAAATCCAGTTCTTTGTTATATTCCCATGCTTTCTCGACTATTTGTCGTAAAGTGAAGATCTGATCCTGACAGCCTCTGTTTGTCCTAAATCCAGCTTGTTCTTCAGCCAGCTTTTCTTCCACAATTCTTTTCAACCGTTTCTCAAGTATACTTGCATGGATCTTGCCAGGAACACTTAGTAGGGAAATACCTCTGTAATTCTCAAATTCAGTTTTATTTCCCTTTTTATATATAGGTACTATGAGAGCACTACTCCAATCATCTGGAATTCGTTCCTCTGTCCAGGCTTTCTGAACTATGCGGTGCAGCCACTGTAAGACTTTTATACCAGGTTGAATATCATCTACTCCTGCCTTTCCACATTTCAAGCCTTTGATGGCTTTTTCTACTTCAAGTATGGATATTGTATTCCTGACTGCATGCCTGGTCAGTGTTTTTTTACCACTGTGCTGTCATCACTGCTTGTTTCATTTAGCAGTTTTTCAAAGTAATTACTCCATACTTCAAGGATATCTTTTTCTCCCTATTTTCATGTCACCTTTTTCATCTCTAACTCCTTTTACAGCACTCTTTCCTCCATTTCTAAGCTTCTTCAACAACCTCCAGAATATTTTGCCACCTTCTTGATATTTATTTTCTATGTTCTTGCCAAAGTCCTCTCATGACTTTTGTTTAGCTAGTTTTACACAGTGTTTAGCTTTCTTACATTTGTCTCTGTATTCTCTAAGAGCACAAGCTGACTTATTTGACAGGAACTTTTGGTATGCTTTCTTCTTTTCCTTCACTGCCTCTTTAACTTCCTGTGTCCACCATGGAGTTCTAATTTTTTTATCCTTGCAGACCTCACCACACGTCTCTAGCTGAATCAATCAGGGCTTTTTCTTCAAGGCTTGCCACTGAATCTCCAAGGTTTGATTCCTGTTCTCAAACTCTCTCATTTTTTCTTCAATAATCTTTGTGTATTTTAGTCTACAGTTCACATCTGAGAGCTGCTCAACTTTTATTCGCTTTAAAACTTTCTTACATGGCATTGTTTTCAATATGAAATTCAATTTTATCCTGCTCAAGACTAAATAGTGATCACTTTCGATTTCAAATCCTCTGTACACTCTGGTGTCCTGCATCAAGGAGAAAACATCACTATCAACAATAACATAGTCAATGAGACTCTCTTCTCTCTATGTGAATTTGTGCACATTTTTATGTTGGAACATGGTGTTAATAATAACCAGTCCATGTCATCTCCTGAGCAGAAATCCAACAGATATTTATCATTATTATTAGCTTTGCTCTTTTTTTTTCCAAATTTTCCCGAAATATTTTTGTATATCTCACAATCATTTCGTACTCGGCTAATTAGATCCTCAACAAGGACCAACCTTTCCTTTTTCATTGTGTCAGTTGCTTTTTCTAAAGCCTCAAAATATTCCTCCACTTCTACCTTAGTAGAACCTTCTGTGGGACCATAGGCACAAATAAGTCTCATTGTCCAGTTCTCCATTCTCATATGTGCCCACATTACTCTACATGAGACTGATTGCCATTCAAGAAGATTAGCCTCGTATTTTGTGTTGAATACTATGGCTTCTTATGTTGATAGTACCGATTTTTAACTCTGGTGATGTTGAGTTGTGGTGTGTTTTCAGATTTGTTCCAGTAGCTGAGCTGACTTTTCGCTGTCACCCTGGTTCCCTGGCGAAAACAAGGGGGGGGGCTTGTTTAACTGGGTGACGCCCCCAGCCGGCATGAAATTTTGTCATGTTTTACCATCATTTTTTTTATTTTGGTTTGACCAATAAGAATACAGTTTGGTCAACTAAATCCTAAATTGCCAGCCCATCCTCGTTCGTTCACTATCCAAGTAGATACCCAACAGGGTGCATCACGAGAAGGTGAGGATTGGACATTAGGTCAGAAGCCCTGTTCGGTTCTCTACATTCCTTTAAAGGCTATGTGGAGGTCTCCTCTCAGTTATACAGCTTTGACCAAAAGTTTCCTCTAAATCAGTCTATTACCTGTGAGAACTCTGATATTGTCATATCTAACATTTTGTGTTCCTAACTGAATCAATCTACTTGCACCTTGGGCTTCCTCTGGGTCTCTTTCCTGCCATCTTGGCATCAAAACACCTATTTTGCTAACCCTTTTCTCACACATTCTATTTAATTTGCATATACCACCTCAGATTAGCTCTGCTTGCACATTCTTGATGATCACAATGTTTCTTCTGCAGAAGAAAAGAAAAGAATTAAACCAAATAGAACTTTAACATGCTTAAAGAAAACAATGATGCCAGCTGAAAGCAGTAGACTTCAAAAAAGATTATCTACGTGTAAATGGTCTATGAAATCCAATTATTATGCCAACAAATAATTCTTGATTTCTACAACATCAGTGATAGGGAAATTCTACACTTATAGCTGAATTCAGCAAGTTTAAAGTAATCAATGTACTTTTACTTCAACACAAAACAAAAATGTTTAGTTTGTGTATTCATTCATTTTCATTTGTATGTGAAGTATATTATTTTCTTGGTCATCTCCAGGGAGTTACTCATCCTGGGAGGCCCATACTAATCATTATTCATAGAATACCTATCATAGTTCTTGAACTCATTCACTAATGAAGCATTCCAAGCTGCTTCTGGCAACCCACTCAACCATCCTCCAAAGAAAAAATCTAGTCCTTACACCATTGCTAACCATGCTCTACATAATCTCTAGGGGTGATTTTGAGTTCTCTCACTACTTGCTGTATATTGAAAAAAAAGTAATGTTAATCCTATAAAACCCTTTTAATAACATGCTATATCCATACCCCTCTTTTCTATCTAACAGTTAGCTTTATAATCCACAGACTTTAAATCTATCCTCAAAAGAAGCATTCCATAGACCTGTATCCTCTCCACCATTTCCACATCCCCCGGTGAAATCAAGTGACTAGATCGGTGCATAATAATTCAAATGTGGCCTTAAGAGAAATAACTTCCTATCCCTGGTTGTCAGTGTGTTCTTCAACATCCAATTTAATCTGAACTGAACTGTTTTGGCCACCTTTGCAGTATGTCCTCTACACTTCAACTCCTTCTCTTCAACTCTTTTCTTTCCAAAAGTGCATTATCTTACTTTGATACATTAAACAGCCATTATCCTTTGCCCATACTGCCAGCCTATTCAAGTCATCCTATATGATCTATGTATCATCTTTGTTAACTATTCCCAGTATGTAATCAGCAAACAGCTGGATATTCCTCCCAAACCTTTCCTATTCTTGAACTCTGTACTTGGGTCACTGCTAAATAGCAATGACCCAGTACACTGATAGTTACCTGTCTTCTGGATTCAATTCCCTTACACTACCTCTCTATCATTGCCTATCTACTGTCTTATCCATAACATCAGCTTCATATTCAACCCTATATACTGCAATTTATGTAACACATTTCCACGTATCCTCAAGAGCCTTAACAAAGTCCAGCAGTATTAATGAGTTGCCATTTCCTTTTTCCAACTCAGTTGTCACTGTATCATAAAAAGTGACCAAATTAGAGGCAAGACCAACCTTTTTTTTACAAATCCATAGAGTACATATTCCTATCCAATTTATGTTCACAGTACTGATGACATAACTGGTAATTAATTTACGGAATTAACAACGCATATAAAGTATATTAATTAAAGATAACTTTAATGAATCACTTCTATATTTCGGCAATGTCACATTGCCATCTTCAGGAACATAAAGATATGGTATGTGCACTAAGGAACTAACAAAGCAAATGAGGAAGAAAGTAAGAAATTAATTTTGTTCCTAAAGTCCTAATGGTGCCCTCTTGCGGGCTAATTTGGTAGTCTTGGCAGTTGGGCTGAAGTTCTCATAATGAAAGTCTCCCAAATTTGGGGCAGTTTCATGCACCCAAATTTGTTGAGGTTAGGAACGTTTTTTAGAGCTGCTGAAGATTCTTTGAATAATCTTTCGTATTTAAACTTGCTGCGATGGATTATTTTTGTTTTCTTCCAACGAATTTTATGGTGGGTATCTAAGGCATGGTCTGCCAGCCCAGAGTGGCTGTACTGATGAAACCGGATGTAGTCTTGGTGTTCTGAAATCCTGATATTTGTTGTTCTGCCTGTTTGGCCAAAGTAGGACAATTTGCAGCTGCAAGGGACCTGGTAAACACCAGGTAGGTCTAGGGGAAGTGGTTGGTCTTTGGTAGAGCGGATAAGGGATGCCAACTTTTTATATGGTCTGTAACAGGAAGTAAGGTCATATTTTTTGAGGATATTAGTTATTTTTTCAGAGGTGCCCTGGATGTAGGGGATAGTGATAGACTTGGTGTAGTCTTTATTGTGGAGGGGGTTGTGGTTTACAGGTTTTAGTATTTTTTGGATTTTTTTGGGGTTATAGCCATTGGCTAAGAAAGTGTTGAGGATGTGGTTTAGTTCCTTAGTCAGGGCCTTGTCATCTGAGCAGATTAATTTTGCCCTGTTATATAGTGTTTTTATCACCCCATATTGTTGTGAGGGGGGGGGGGGATTGCTGGTGAATGTATCTGCCAGTGTGGGTGGGTTTTCTGTAAACAGAGAAAACCAAAGATCCATCAAGCTGGCGGGTGATTAAAGTATCTAGGAAGGGGAGGGTGTTGTTTTCCTCTTTTTCTAAGGTGAACTGGACTCTGGGATGTTGGTTGTTTAAGTGTGTTAGGAAGGAGTGGCGTGTGTCTGAGCCATGTGGCCAAATAGCAAACACATCATCCACATAACGAAGCCAAATAGTGGGTTTTTGTGGGGCGGAGTTTAAGGCTTTCTCTTCAAATGTCTCCATAAAGAAATTGGCCAAGGGTGGGGAAAGTGGTAAACCCATGGCTGTCCTCTCTATCTGTTTGTAGAACTTTCCTTGCCAAACGAAATAGCCTGAGTTCATTGTGAACTGAAATAGGGCTGAGATATCGGGAGGAAACTTGGCTTGGATGAGCTCAAGAGTTTCTTTGAGTGGGACATTAGTGAATAGGGAGGAGACATCAAAACTGACCATTATGTCAGCGTGTTGGAGTGTGAGGTTTTCTATACTGGCTTTAAAGTGGGCCGAGTTTTTTATGTGTAATGGTGTGTTGCCAGTGTAGTGTGTGAGCGTTTTGGCTAATTTATATGTGGGGGAATCAATGCCATCCACTATGGGACGCAATGGCACATTTTGTTTATGTATTTTTGGGAGTCCATATAATCGGGGGGGGGGGGGGGGTCTGAGTTATAAGGTTTAAGTTTGTTGGTGACTTCCACAGGCCAAGAAGTGACTTTCTTAAGGAGTCTGTGGATAGTTCTAATCTGAGAGCTGGTCGGATTATATTCAATGGGGAGGTAAGTAGTCGCAACCTGCCTAACCATATCGCCAACAATGTGAGACTGGATGTAGTCGGTGTTCTCACTAAAGCCAAACCTCCAAAATCCAACTTATCCAAAAACGAATATACAGCCCTACAAGAATTAAAAAACAACAAAAAAATAGTAATCACCAAAGCTGATAAGGGAAGCGCCACTGTGGTACTCAATCAAAAAGACTACAAAGGTAAGCTAAATTCTTTAATACGAGACCGTACTACTTACCTTCCCATTGAATATAATCCGACCAGCTCTCAGATTAGAACTATCCACAGACTCCTTAAGAAAGTCACTTCTTGGCCTGTGGAAGTCACCAACAAACTTAAACCTTATAACTCTAGACCCCCCCCCGATTATATGGACTCCCAAAAATACATAAACAAAATGTGCCATTGCGTCCCATAGTGGATGGCATTGATTCCCCCACATATAAATTAGCCAAACATTTAGCCAAAACGCTCACACACTACACTGGCAACACACCATCACACATAAAAAATTCGGCCCACTTTAAGGCCAGTATAGAAAACCTCCAACACACTGACATAATGGTCAGTTTTGACGTCTCCTCCCTATTCACTAATGTCCCACTCAAAGAAACCCTTGAGCTCATCAAAGCCAAGTTTCCTCCCGATATCTCAGCCTTATTTCAGTTCACAATGAACTCAGGCTATTTCGTTTGGCAAGGAAAGTTCTACAAACAGATAGAGGGGACAGCCATGGGTTCACCGCTTTCCCCACCCTTGGCCAATTTCTTTATGGAGACATTTGAAGAGAAAGCCTTAAACTCCGCCCCACAAAAACCCGCTATTTGGCTTCGTTATGTGGATGATGTGTTTGCTATTTGGCCACATGGCTCAGACACACGCCACTCCTTCCTAACACACTTAAACAACCAACATCCCAGAGTCCAGTTCACCTTAGAAAAATAGGAAAACAACACCCTCCCCTTCCTAGACACTTTAATCACCCGCCAGCTTGATGGATCTTTGGTTTTCTCTGTTTACAGAAAACCCACCCACACTGGCAGATACATTCACCAGCAATCCCCCCCCCCCCCCTCACAACAATATGGGGTGATAAAAACACTATATAACAGGGCAAAATTAATCTGCTCAGATGACAAGGCCCTGACTAAGGAACTAAACCACATCCTCAACACTTTCTTAGCCAATGACTATAACCCCCCAAAAATACTAAAATCTGTAAACCACAACCCCCCCCCCCCCCTCCATAATAAAGACTACACCAAGTCTATCACTATCCCCTCCATCCAGGGCACCTCTGAAAAAATAACTAATATCCTCAAAAAATATGACCTTACTTCCTGTTACAGACCATATAAAAAGTTGGCATCCCTTATCCGCTCTACCAAAGACCAACCACTTCCCCTAGACCTACCCGGTGTTTACCAGGTCCCTTGCAGCTGCAAATTGTCCTACTTTGGCCAAACAGGCAGAACAACAAATATCAGGATTTCAGAACACCAAGACTACATCAGGTTTCACCAGTACAGCCGCTCTGGGCTGGCAGACCATGCCTTAGATATCCACCATAAAATTCGTTGGAAGAAAACAAAAATAATCCATCGCAGCAAGTTTAAATACGAAAGATTATTCAAAGAATCTTCAGCAGCTCTAAAAAACGTTCCTAACTTCAACAAATTTGGGTGCATGAAACTGCCCCAAATTTGGGAGACTTTCATTATGAGAACTTCAGCCCAACTGCCAAGACTACCAAATTAGCCTGCAAGAGGGCACCATTAGGACTTTAGGAACAAAATTAATTTCTTACTTTCTTCCTCATTTGCTTTGTTAGTTCCTTAGTGCACATACCATATCTTTATGTTCCTGAAGATGGCAATGTGACATTGCCGAAATATAGAAGTGATTCATTAAAGTTATCTTTAATTAATATACTTTATATGCGTTGTTAATTCCGTAAATTAATTACCAGTTATGTCTAACCAACGTATAAGTATTACTACTAGAAGTACTGATGACAACACAGAATAATAAGAAAATAATATTTATTAACTATTTTGCTGGTATTATATCCAGCATCTTCAGAGCACAAAACAATTTGGTATAACAGTAGACCAATTAAAAAAAAACTGTAATGGACAACACAAGGAACTAAAGCCCTAATTAGGTGCCATCTATATTGGAAAAAGAGAGAAAAAAATATTAATTAGATCTTAAAATGACTGTCTCCCAGATTTTTGGTAAATTTATACAGCCATACTTTAACAAACTGTTTTTTGCTCTGAAGATGCTGGATACAATACCAATGAAATATCAGCAAATAAGTTAATAAATATTATTTTCTTCTCATTCTGTGTTGTCATCGATACTGTGAAAATAAATAATGTACTATGAACACACAAGCCTTTCCATGCATTTGAGAATATTTTACCAGTTTCTCAGGTGGATAACAAGTTCAATGTTAAGTATTAAAAGTGCAAATTGCATACATGGAAATGACTGATTTTTACACATTAGATAAAAATTTAGAAAGGTTGAATAATTTAAGAACAAAGCATGTGACCATATGTAAAAGCATTCAACATTTAATAAACTAAAATTAACAACATATATCTCTTTGAGCCTTTGAACCAATGAGAATGGATGTGAAGCTGGTAGCATTGATATATATGGGTTGCTTACAGACCAACATCAGAGCGTAGTATATGATGGATTGGGACCTAGGAGAATGAGGGTGCATGGAGTGCTTCAGTACTGATGGTAGGAAGTAAATGTACTACTAGGATCAAATGAATAAATGTATTATTAGGACCACTACTACTCTCCAGTTTGAATATTAATATATAGACAAAGACTTAAGGGAGCTATTCAGTTGTTTGCTGATAATGTAAAACTGGGAAGGACAATTGTTGAAAAAGGTGATGTAGATATCCTGCAGGATGATTTAAATAAATTGACATTGTGGGTAATGGTCATCAATTTAATGTTGCAAAATGTAAGGTTATGCACTTCATGTTGAAGAGGTTGCATACTGTGTATCACACTGATGATACTGGACTGCAGGAAATTGATGAGGCTAAGGTGGAACAGAGTGGAAGTTCAGAGGGCATATTGCAAAAGTTGGTAAAGCAGCTGAAAGGATTATTTGGATGTTGAAAAACACACTAATGAGTAATGATAGAGAAGTTATTATATCTTTCTTTATAAAGCTATGATTCAGCTGTATCTTGACTACTATGCACAGATTTAGTCACTAGGGTTAAGGATCAGGAGACAGTGGAAAGGATTCAGAGACAAGTGACTAAGCAGGCCACATGTCTGTAGAATGCTCCCTATGAGGATAAGTAAAAAGTGTGTAGGTTGCAAAGTTTAGTTGACAGGCAGAAAACGGGGGGGGGGGGGAGGAACACGATAGAAACTCATTAAAGGAGTTCTATAAGATTCACATAAAGGAAATTTTTCAATACATGATGATTAGAGAGAAAATTAAGGGCAACCTCGAAGTTATTGTGAGTGCCCTGACAATGAATGAGTTTAAGGAGAGATATGACAGGTATTGTGGCTATAAAGGTTAGGGCAGGTTTCCCATTATGAGTTTCCTGACTCCATGGAGATACCTGTATGATAATAACTCTCTTTGCTTTATGCAGATGATGATGTATTCCTAAACGAATCCAGTGCAAGTGTCCAGGATTCTTTAACTGAATTGAATAACAGCTGTTACAAATCTGGTATGAAAGAAAGATTGAATGTGGGTGGTATGCAGATGGTAGAGTAAGAAGCGACTGTTCAACTAATGAGTGCCCATGTGTTGCTAAAGTGCTATCAAAGTGTATGGACATGGCACTCAGTGCAACCTCTACTTTGAATGAAGAAACTAAGGTATATGAAGAGGAAGTGCTAGAGTTGTTGCATAAACTGAATAAGAATTCATTTTATGCTAATGAGACATCATCAGTTAGGTTAAAAGCTGAACTGCCTGTGCCTCTGACTCTCATCACAGGGGAGATTTCACAAGAGTGGAAAGAATGCATGAAATTCTTATTGCACGAGGATGGTGCAAAGAGTGACATCCAACTATTGACCTAACAGAAAAAGCTATGCTTTGCAATGAAAAGCATAAGATTACTGAAGGAATGTCATGCTTAAGTAAGTTGCTCACATGTTATAATAATGCTATGGTTCAGTTTTACACAAGGAGGAATGGGTATGGTATGATACTTTTGGACTTTGGCAAGGCTTTTGGGATGATATAGCATGGAAGGCTGTTGCATAAGTTCAAGGATGTATAATATAGGATTATAAACTATTAGCTTGGATAAAAGAATGAATGACTGATGTCAAAAAGTGTGTGGAAGGTGTAAATGTGCAAGATTTAAGGTGACCAGTGATATATCTCCAGTGAAATGTCCTTAGCTCATTGTTATTCAATCTTTACATTAACCACACTACCGGCCAAGACGTCAAGATTATCATGGATGCGAAGTGCATATTAAAATTGTAATACCATTGATATTACATTGAAATATATGATGGATACGAATGCGTATTTGATCCATAATGGCCGGTAAGGTGGTTAATGACAATGAGAAGGATTTAACAGAAGACATACAGAAGTTTGCTGATATAAAGATGGGAAGAGTAATCAGAAATGTGATTGAGCAAATGATTATGAAGTCAATTTTGCCTTGAAGTGGTTTTGGGTTTCGAGTGGAACACTATGTAAAAATCTAGTCTCCTGGTTTCAAGATGACGTAGATACAGTGGAGATGGTATGAGTGTGTGTGTTTAGAATGATGTTGGGACTGTGACATGTAGATTATGAGGATAGATTGAGAGTTTGTAGATTGCAGACTAGCAAACAGGAGAGAGATTGATATGATAAGCATCTATAATGTTTGAAAGGGTCATATATATATATATATATATGATACCATCATCATCATCAAATTCCTGCCATGTACCCTCAAGGGGTGTACAGGATATGATAGTACTACATGAAAAAAAATTACATCATTACTACCTTCCTATCTACAATTTTCCTCCAAATCAGTCTGTTACTTGACAAGACTCCAACATTATGAGATCTTATATTTCTATCGTCTAACCATGCTACCATCATATATAGTATATATGATACCATATATGTATAAATGATGACTACATTCATTTTTCGCCTCCACATTCATGGAAGTCAAGAATGAATGCTGCCAAGAAAGGAGTGAGAGCTAGATTTTTATTCACATAGAGTAATGCACAATCAGAATGGCTTATCTGTGGTGTAGGGTAGTGCAAATGAATACAAGAAAGATATAGACAACTGGTGAGGATTATATATATATATATATATATACACACTAGGGGAATCCCCCCCCTGTGTTCTGGACTGGTAGGTTGGTTCTCCTCGAATTCTAATGACTTGCATTTCGAAGACTCGAAAGGGGATTCTCCCCTCTGGCGCCTACGGCATCCAATCCCCTGAGTTCCAGACTGGTAGGCCAGTTCTCCTTGAATTCTGATGACTCGAATTTTTAAGACTCAAAAGGGTCCCTGCCCCCCCGAGTTTCAAATAACTTGACAAAAAACGTGACACAAAAACGTTACAAAAAAGGCTTATCATTTTATATTATAGAGTAGATATGGTTTCCCCTTTATGAGTCATGACACCATGAAAATAGTGTGATAAACTTGCTTACCCATTAACTGGAATAAAAAATCCTTTGAAAGCTTACTGGTCATTTGGTAAATGATAAATGTGTTTTAATAGTTGTTGAAAGTTTTTTCGCTTGGTTATATAAATTAAATTAAAGGTGCCAAGAAATTATACAGTAATCCCTGGATTAGTGCGTCATTTTTTTTTTTGATACCCAAATTCGATTAGTGCGCCTATATACATCTTAAAAATAAATGTTACAGATTTTAAAAATTTTCTACCTATACATTTTTATGTCTAACTATTTTAAAAAATCCCTCATCAGAATGAAATAATTTAGTTACTGATTTAAAACATTTTACAAAGTTATTTTTAGTGGCATACTACACTACTTCCATGTACACTACGTTCCAAATTTTTACCGCCAAAATTTATGTCGTCTGCTATAGTACAACCACAGATTCGAGACCCTTCGACACTTCTGTGCATGTCACAGAAAGGAGAATCCATTCCAATAATAGGGTAATCAATCCGTCTTCTGGGATGAGTTGTTTATTATTACTTGTCGGAAAATTAACTTCTCTTTTATGATCATTGTAGTTTTTTAAGTGGTAACTATTTTGCTTGTATAACATTTGGGAAATTTTATCTATAAAGCACGTGATTTCGCGTGTTGGCAACCAATTCGTACGTCCTTCATTTCTTTTCCCCCTTCAATGATAATGTCCAAGAGTTGATTAAATCTCATTCTGAAGAACTGAGTGATTCTGATCTGCTAAATTTAGATGCACAGAGGGAAGATCCCGAAGAATATGAAGAAAATTTAAGCACTGATAGTCAGCCAAAAGAGATTTCACAGAAACAATTTGAAAATATTTTTCGTACAATCGAAGTTTTTAAGCAGCAATGCTTAGAGAGAAGCAGTAAAATTTGCAAAAGAGTAGAAGAGGCAATAGGGCCATACTGTCAGTTGTATGAAAAAATGAAACAAAATGCCCACCAAACTACGTTAGCTCAATTCTTTGTTAAGAAGCAGAATAATTAAATTTATATTCTGAATATGTTTTATTGTCTTTCAGCTTCATGGTTTTCCTTTAACTAGACCCTGAGACAAACCCTAATTCTTTTATAAAAAAATTCATCATCATCATCAAATTCCTGCCATGTACCCTCAAGGGGTGTACAGGATATGACAGTACTACATGAAAAAATTATATCATTACTAACTTCCTATCTACAATTTTCCTCCAAATCAGTCTGTTACTTGTCAAGACTCCAACATTATCAGATCTTTTATTTCTATCGTCTAAGGCACTTTGTACCATATCAATCCACCTATATCTTGGTCTTCCTCTGGGTCGTTTTCCTGCCAACCTGGCAGAGAACACTTGTTTTGCTAATCTTCCCTCTTCCATTCTATTTAAGTGACCATACCACCTGAGATTAGCTCTGCTAACACATTCCTGGATGCTAACAATGTCAAGTTCTTTCCTAATATCCTCATTTTTAATATGATATTGCCATTGATGTTCACGCCTCTAATCTTTCTCAGGACTCTCATATCTGCAGTCTCTAGTCTTTGGTCAAGTGTTTTACTTCTGACCCAGCTCTCAGATCCATAAGTTAAAACTGGTTTGAACACTGTCTTGTATACAGCTAATTTAGTGTTCCGACTAATTTCTCTCTTATTCCATATGAATTTATTCAATTGACTTCCCACCATACCAGCTTTGCTGATTCTGTTGTCTATTTCTATATTTAATTTACCATCCTCAGTAAAAATCGTGCCTAAGTAGCTGAAATGTTTTACTTGTTCCACAGGTTCTCCATTCACAACACAGTTGACATTTTCAATGATTCTACCTATTTTCATTGTCTTTCTCTTTTTATTGCTGACTTTCATACCATATCTATTACAACAGCTATTCAATTTAGTCAGAGAAACTTGCAGACTTGTAGCGGATTTATTTAGAAGTATAACATCATCTGCATAAAGCAAAGAGCTGACATTAACATCTCCAATTTTGATATCAGGTTTAATACCACTTAACTTCATAATGTGATCCATATAGATAATGAATAACAGAGGGGATAATGTACATCCTTGTCTCACACCAGATTTAACATTAAACTATCTTCCATTTACTTCAATTTTAACTGCTGACTTACAACTCAAATAAAGACTAAGTATTGCTTGATATAATGCCCCATTGACACAATATAACTACAGCGTATTGAATAGCTTCTCTCTTGGCACCTTGCCATATGCCTTTTCCAAATCGACAAAACTTAAATACAGATCTTTGTTATATTCCCATGCTTTCTCAACTATTTGTCGTAAAGTGAAGATCTGATCCTGACAGCATCTATTTGGCCTGAATCCAGCTTGTTCTTCACCAAGCTTTTCTTCCACAATTCTTCTCAACCGTTTCTCAAGTATACTTGCATAGATCTTGCCAGGAACACTCAGCAGGGAAATACCTCTGTAATTCTCACATTCAGTTTTATTTCCCTTTTTATATATGGGTACTATGAGAGCTCTACTCCAATCATCGGGAACTCGTCCCTCTGTCCAGGCTTTCTGAACTATGCAGTGCAGCCACTGTAAGACTCTTATACCACCATACTTCAGCATTTCTGGTCGAATATCATCTACTCCTGCTGCCTTTCCACATTTCAAGCCTTTGATGGCTTTTTCTACTTCACGTATGGATATGTATTCCTGACTGCATGGCTGGTCAGTGTTTTTTTATCACTGTGCTATCATCACTGCTTGTTTCATTTAGCAGTTTTTCAAAGTAATTACTCCATACTTCAAGGATATCTTTTTCTCCTGTTTTCATGTCACCTTTATCATCTCTAACTCCTTTTACAGCACTCTTTCCTCCATTCCTAAGCTTCTTCAACAACCTCCAGAATATTTTGCCACCTTCTTGATATTTATTTTCTATATTCTTGCCAAAGTCTTCCCATGACTTTTGTTTAGCTAGTTTTACACACTGTTTAGCTTTCGTACATTTGTCTCTGTATTCTGTAAGAGTAAAAGCTGACTTATTTGCCAGGAACTTTTGATATGCTTTCTTCTTTTCCTTCACTGCCTCTTTAACTTCCTGTGACCACCAGGGAGTTCTGATTTTTTTATCCTTGCACACAACCTCACCACATGCCTCTCTGGCAGAATCAATCAATGTTTTCTTCAGAGTTTGCCACTGAATCTCCAAGGTTTGATTCCTGTTCTCAAACTCTTTCATTTTCTTTATCAATAATCTTTCTGTATTTTAATCTACAGTTCACATCTGAGAGCTGCTCAACTTTTATTTGCTTTAAAATTTTCTTACATGTCATTCTTTTCAATATGAAATTCAATTTTATCCTGCACAAGACTAAATAGTGATCACTTCCAATTTCAAATCCTCTGTACACTCTTGTGTCCTGCACCAGGGAGAAAACATCACTATCAACAATAACATAGTCAATGAGACTTTTCTTATTCCTAGCCTCTTCTCTCAATGTGAATTTGTGCGCATTTTTATGTTGGAACATGGTGTTAGTAATAACCAGTCCATGTCCTGAGCAGAAATCCAACAGATATTTGCCATTATTATTAGCTTTGCTCTTTTCTCCAAATTTTCCCAAAATATTTTTGTATGTCTCACAATCATTTCCTACTCTGCTATTTAGATCCCCAACAAGGACCAACTTTTCATTTTTCATTGTGTCAGTTGCTTTTTCTAAAGCGTCAAAAAATTCCCCCACTTCTACCTTAGTAGAACCTTCTGTGGGACCATACGCACAAATAAGTCTCATTGTCCAGTTCCCCATTCTCATATTTGCCCACCTTACTCTACTTGAGACTGACTGCCATTCAAGAAGATTAGCCTCGTATTTTGTGTTGAATACTATGGCTACTCCTTCTTTTCCTTGATTGTCATTGCCTGAATATAACATTTTATATTTATTGCTCAGAAAGATCTCACCAGTTTTGGTCTTTTTTGTTTCAGTCACCCCTATTATGTTGATCTGGTACTTATCTAATTCCTCAGCTAGCTCCATTTCTTTGCCATTCAGGCTTCTTACGCTGATAGTACCGATCTTTAACTCTGGTGATGTTGAGTTGGGGTTTGTTTTCAGATTTGTTCCAGTAGCTGACTTTTCGCTGTTTGCCCTGGTTCCCTTTTGAAAATAACGGGAGGCCTTGTTTAACCAGGCGACGCCCCAGCCGGCATGAAATTTTGTCATGTTGTACCATCATTTTTTATTTTGGTTTAACCAATAAGAATACAATTTGGTCGGCTAAATCCCAAATTGCCAGCCCATCCTCGTTCGTTCAGTATCAAAGTAGATACCCAACAGAGTGCACCACGAGAAGGTGAGGATTGGACATTAGGTCAGAAGCCCTGATCTGTTCTCAGCATTCCTTTAAAGGCTATGTGGAGGTCTCCTCTCAGTTATACAGCTTTGACCCTTAAGCACCCCTTATAAAAAATTTAATGTTCAAAAAAGAAATTGAGGAAGGAATTTTCCCATAGGTTATTGTATTCGATTAGTGTGCCTGTTTTAAAGAACGCATTAGGTGCACTAATCGAGGGATTGCTATATTCTTGTTTAATAATTCTTTATCCAAGCATAAGTAAACAGAGTTTGTGTGTGAAGTATATTCACAACAAGTAAGCTACTTATATAAAATGGCTAATGATTCACATTAATGGCTTAGTATCCCATAATGCAAAGCACACATTCTTTCATGGGTACTCGGTGGACCTTTCCAAAATGCACAGCATTATACATACTCGAAAGGATGTGTGTGTGCTTTGCTTTATGGGATACCAAGGAAATTAATCTGAAGTCCTTAGCCACTTTGTTTGCTTACACTAGAATAAAGGATTAAATAAAAATATAATTTCTTCTTCATCAAATTCTTGATATATACCCTCTGGGGGGGGGTGTACAGGATAATTATGATAGTACAAGAAAAAGTAACACCATTAATAACTTCAGATCAACAATTTATTATTATTATTATTATCATCTGAGACCCCCAAGGACTTATTGAGAGAGGCTATAAATCACCCAAACCAGCTGTCATACCTTCCCTTAAATTCATTCACACTAGATGCACTCACTACACTAAAGACAAACTATTCAAATTCACTCACTGCTCTGTGAGAGAAAAATCTAGCTCTTACCCCTTTCTTGACTGAACAAACTTAACTTTCATGGGTGCCCCTGTGTTCTCTCCCCTCCTTCCATATAAAGAAAAATTTCATCAGGCCAGGAGATATCCTATAACACCCATTCAAAAGTTTATAGACCTCTATCATATCACCCCTCTTTTTCCTGCTAACCAGAATCTGTAATCCACATACTCGAATAATCTGTCCTGATAATCTAAATCCCATAATCCGGATATAATCTTTGTAATTCTTTGCACCCTTTTCACAGCTTCTTTATCCCACTAGAATCCAAGAGAACAAATCTGTGCACAATAATCCAGATGTGGTCTTATCAAAGCCTTACCAAAGAGGCAAAATGACTTCCTTATCCTTATATGTCAAGGTTCGCTTAATCGCAATTATCCTCTGAGTTGTATTTTGCAACTTTTGCTATGTGACCTTTGAACTTCAAATTCCTATTCACCAACATGCCAAGATCCCTTGCTTCCTCAGTTTCTTGTAGCATAACCCCTTTAATATAATATAGTGCTGGAAATCTCCCCATGCCAAAGTGCATAACTTTACACTTACTAACATTAAAATGACAACCATTTTCATTTACCCAAATTTCCAGCCTATTTAAATCATTTTGTAAGTGCTGAATATCAGTAGCATCCCTGATTGCCCTGCCTATGTTTGCATCGTTAGCAAACAATTTCACATCTGATGTTAGACCCTGACGGATTCACATCCACTGTATACTACTTTTTGATATCTGTCAACCATCCCATAATCCAATCCCATATTCTCCAGTTTATGCAACAGCCTTTTGCAGCGTGTGGTATCCTATCAAATGCCTTAGAAAAAAATCCAACATTATCATACATCATGCATATTATGGAAACAACTACCATGTTAGAGTAAAACTTTAGTTTAATATAAACCAAAATAAACACTTGACATTTCAAGTGTTTATTTTGGTTTATAAACCTCATCTGGAGTATACACATATATATATATACAAAGAAACAAGCTGCACTACATGACATGCTAAAGTTATTGACCAACTGTTACAACTATTGGCCTGACCTCTGGTGGGGGGAAAAAAACCTTATTACATCAAAGCTAGTCTTATTATTATTATTATTATCCATTAGGTTACAAAATGAAATTAAGCTGGAGAGCAACATGTTTGCTAAGCATAATTTCCATGATGTATTCTGATCACTGTGTAAGCATGAAGGAAAGGACCAACATTATCATAGTGTATCCATTCGGCCGTAACATTTTTATAAAATATGAGCAAATTGCTAAAATATTACCTTCCTTGCAGAGTATATCTTGTTTGTCTACCCATTTCTGTATGCGAGTTCTTAAAATATTCACTATCACACCAGAGATACTGATAGGTTGGTAGTTAGACACATCAGTTTCTTGCACCACCCTTGTGCAATGGAACTATCATACATTCCTTCCACCATTCCTGAGCTGAGACTCAAGTTATACAAACATGTGAAAGGCCTAGCCAATTCAGCTGAACATTACTTTAGCAAACATGCTGATATTCCATCTGTGCCTATTGACAAATTCTTATCCAGATTATGCAACAACTCTTCAACCTCATTTTCATGAACCTCTAATTCTTCATCCAATGTAGCAGTAGCACTGTGTACCATGTTACATACATCTGGTTGATATATATTAAAAAAGTGAGCACTCATTCTTCCAAGTTCATTCTTTCTTTTGCTTGCGGCATAACAATAAAATTCTTCTCTTTTATCTCGAGTTCCTTCTTTCACATGCTGCTGTAGAAAGTTATCTCGCAACAATTCAATAAATTCTTCTTTCTTATCATGAGATTTTTCATCTACCCAATCAATGTTTGGAAAATTAAAGTTACCCATAACAATCATTCGTTTGGTACCCATAAGGCTAAATTGGCAATGCACTTCTTCATCCCCTGCAACTGAGCTGAAAGGTCTGCAGCAACACCCCACCATATATTTTTGTTAGCCTCCACTTCACACCAGATAGCCTCAAACTCACCACTACATGGGACATTGTTACCTTCATTATTTTCTTGCATTTCTATCCTAACTGGACTTAAGTCATCTGATATCATTAGTATTATTCCTCATCTCCTATCTCTTCTGTCATTCCTAGAAATGGTATACCCATTATGCTCGGTCCCAGTAACCATACAATTCGGGTTGAGTTCGAGGTTATATCGTAGCGTGTAGTGTTCGTGCAAGCTCCTGATAAGATAAGTATTATTTTCAGTTATCGTTGATAAAATTACTTAATATTGCGTAGTTTTGTTTGCCTTGCGTATTTTAGTGCGTCTGTTTTTGGTGTGTTATAACTTATTATTTGATAAAACACGTTGCAATAATTATGGCACCTGTACGAAGGAAAATGGCGGCCAGTAATGATGGTTCGCCATCTTTATCAAAGAACGGTAGTATAAAAGAAATGAGTCAGTGTACTAACTGTGAAATGTAAGGTTTGCGGAGTGCGGTCGGAGTGTGGATAGATGATAATAAAGGATTGAATGTGTGTAGAAAATGTAGGGAGAATGAGGAATTGAAGTGTATTTCGGATCGTGAGTGGGATATTTTTGTCAAACTTCAGAATGAAGAAAATAGCGATATGACAAGAAACGGCAAGGTTGTACATGAGAATTATGAGAGTGTGAATGATAGTATTAATGGTTTCTCAGAGAATAAAAAAGATGAGATAGATGCATTGAGTGAGATCGCGTTGTTGAATGGTGCGATAGAAAGGGCAAAACAGCAGCTAGAGTGCATGAACAAAAGTCGACTGAATGAACCAACCAATAATAAAAGGTATGACAGGAAAAATAGGCGTATGAATGTGAACATGAACAAAATGAAGGATAGAGTGTTGTATGGAGACTCGTTAGTACGAGGTGTGTTAGTAGAGGATTTGACAAAATCGTACCAACCTGGTGCGACCATAAAGGATGTAACTGAGTCTATTAGAGAGCAAAAGGAAAGGGTGAAAGAAATGATTGTTGTGGCAGGTACGAATGATTTGAAAGGAGATAAAATGGAAATGATAGAAGACCTGAATGAATTGTTTGAGGTAGCAAAAGAAAAGAGTGAGAGAGTTAGAATGATTAGTCTTTTGCCACGGTATTACAGTGAAATGTTTAAAAGGAGGGCCATAATTGCGAATGACTTTATGCGTGGGTTATGTATGACGAGTGGTGTGGAATTTGTGGACGTGTGGAGTGAGTTTGATGGGCGAAAGGATTTATATAAGATGGATGGCTTGCACTTGAATGGTTACGGTGTAAGAAGACTTGAGAAAGTGTTGCGGAATGTAGTGGATGTGCAAATTCAGGGAAACTAGATTTGTTAAGGTGGGGGGAGTAGATATACAGTCCTTAGGGAGATAGTTGAATGTAAGAATGAATATAATATGCTAGAGCAAATAAGGACAACAAACCAGAGTGGGATAGTTAATATAAGGCATCAAGGTAGGGTTGGGGCTAATGGGGGTCTTAAATTCATGTACACTAATACTAGGAGTATTACGAACAAGAAGGAAGAGTTTTTGGCCATGGTTGTAACTTCCAGACCACAGGTTATTGGTATTAGTGAAACATGGCTGACTGTAGATGATATAGCTAGTGGGATTGAATGTGATGGGTATAGTGTGTTCAGGAATGACAGAGAGAATGAAATGGGGGGAGGAGTATTGTTGATGAGCTCCAGCCAAGGAGAATAGAAGTTGAATTGCAGGATAGAGAAAAGAGCACATTTGAGGCCATTTGGTGTGAGATTGTGGCTAGCAGAACTAAATATACAATTGGGTGCTGCTATAGACCAGGTGATGGAAAAGATGGTGGTGACAGTATGCACAAGCAACTAGAAGAAATGAGTGGAAGGAGGGTGATTATTATGGGAGATTTCAACTATGGTCGCATTGATTGGAGTGAGGAGAGGACACACGGGAGGAAGGAATTGGATTTTATGCGGTTATTAAGGGATAACTATCTGCGACAGCATGTAATGGAAAATACTAGAGGTCAGAGAGTGCTTGACCTAGTAATTACATCTGAGGATTTGGCTGTAACAAATATGACCACATTGCCACCAATCGGTGAGAGTGATCATAGGGTCTCGACTTGGGAGGTGGCTAAAGGTGTAGAATTTTCAATTAAGACAGGGTACATGTGGAATTATCGGGCTGGAAAGTATGACAAGCTTAGGAGTTTGATTGGCTCAGTGCCATGGAATGTACAACTGCAAGGACTAGAAGTTGATAGTGCATGGGAGGTAGTTAAGATGTGCTTGCATGAAGCAATGGCTGACTGTATACCTAGACTCCGAATAATAAATCAAGTAGGGGTTAAATGGATGAATAACACCATTAAGCTTGAGCTGCAAAAAAAGAAACAACTATGGAGGGAATTTAAGGAGAAAGGTGACCGACAGGCACATGAACAGTATAAAGCGCAGGCCAGAAGGGTGACGAGTGTGGCAAGAAAAGCAAAAAAGGATTACGAAAGAACATTGGCCATGCAGGCTAAAGAGAATCCTAAACAGTTTTTTAGATATGTAGCAAGTAAAAGGAAAAATGTACATGGCAGAATGATTTTAAAGAATGCCGATGGTAGGGAGGTACTGAGTGAGCACTTTGCAAGAATATATCATCCAGGTGGTGACATTGCAGAAATGAATAAACCAGTAGATTATATGGGAATTGTGGTGAATGAAGTGGAGGTGAGTAGTCTATTGCATAAACTCAATGTCAATACATCTGTGGGATTGGATGGTATACCAGCTTGTGTAGTATGAGAAGCAGCTAAAGAATTGTAAGTACCCTTGACCGTTTTGTTTAATTTGAGTCTCGGGTCTGGGTTAGTCTCGAGCGGGTGGAAGGAGGAGAAAATAGTTCCACTACATAAAGGTGGTTCCAAGACTGCTGTTGTAAATTACCGATCGATTAGCATATCAGGAATCATTGTCAAGGTCTTAAAGAAATTAGTCAAGAAAAGAATACAGGATTGGATAGATGAAAATGGGATATTGTATGGGGGACAACATGGTTTTGTGAAGGGTAGATCATGCCTCAGTAACTTGCTCACGTTTTATAACACAGTGACGGCTGAACTGGATAGGGGTAATGGGTTTACAGTGATACTACTGGACCTTGCCAAGGCCTTTGACAGGATACCACATGGAACCCTAATCAGTAAACTGGAGCAGATGGGGATAGATATAGGGTTGGTAAGATGGATAGGAGGGTGGTTGAAGGAGAGATACCAGAGAGTGGTTTATTCAGGAGTGGAGTCAAAAAGACGTCTTGTGACTAGTGGAGTGCCGCAGGGCTCTGTTCTTGGACCACTGCTTTTCAATTTGTTCATCAATGATACTGGAAAGGATTTGAGAGGAAGTGTTCACTTGTTTGCTGATGATGCAAAGTTGGGTAGAGCAATTGTGAGTGCACAGGATGTCAAAATTTTACAGGATGATTTGGATAGTTTGGAGAACTGGGCTAGGAAAAATGGATGTCAGTTTAATGTGGCAAAGTGTAAGGTTATGCACTTTGGGGTGAAAAGAATAGCAGCAGTATATCGCATTGGTGGAACCGTACTCCAGGAGATTAATGAGGCCAGGGACTTGGGAGTGCTGGTGGATAGGGAGTTGAAGTTTAGGGGGCACATTGCAAAAGTGACTAAAACAGCTCACCAAATCACTTGGCTTATGAAAAATACTTTAACATGCAGAGACAAACAAGTTGTTGATCCTCTGTATCGAGCCTTGATAAGACCCCATCTGGACTTCTGTGCCCAGTTATGGGCACCAGGGTTTCTTCCTGATGGGGAGGAAGTGGAGAGGGTCCAGAGACGAGTGACCAAGATGATAGCAGGTCTGTGGAATGAACCTTATGAGAATAGGTTGAAGATTTGTGGGTTGCAGAAATTGGACGATAGGCAAAGGAGGGGTGATATGATTGAGACATTCAAATTACTGAAGGGTTTTTATAAGATTGATCCAGAAGATATTTTTGAAAATATGACTGGTGGTGGGAGGACTAGGGGCCATGCATGAAAGCTGGGCAAGAGCGTGGTTGACAAGGGTGTTAGAGCTAGGTTTTTTACTTGGAGAGTGGTGAATGAGTGGAATAAGCTTGCAGAGTCTGTTGTGGGTGCTACGACTGTGAATGAGTTCAAGGCAAGATATGATAGATACTGTGTGAATGTTGAATAGTTGTTCCAGACATGATGTTAGGGCCTCCCTCGATGAGTCTGTCGACTCCTTGGAGTTTCCCTGAACAATAACAATAATAATAAATGATTCTGATAAGTCAGATTTCACTAATGTTAACAATCTTAGGCCACATCATATTCAATAAAGCAACAAACTCAACCCTTTTGTTTTTGATGTGCTTGGCAATTTTGTATAATAAATTACCACCTAGCCTATTCTTATAATTAGATATGCAATCTATTTGGCCTTGTTGTAGAACTTTCTCTTTTTCCTCCTCAGACATACTTAAAAGGTCCGAACGCAAAGCATATTTTCCCACCCCTTCGCCACTTACATAATCATGTTCGAAGACCTTGATATCTTTATCAAGTTTGCATACCATGGCTGAACTTTCACACTCATTTTCCCCATTCCTCCCTTGATGATTTAGTTTCCCTGACTCTTTGCATTAGGCCTCATACCAAGAAGTAATTTTTCTGGGCTCCTGATGTCAAATGAATTTAGGTGCAGGCCATCCCTCTTATACAAGTCTTTTCTGCCATCAAACTCACTCTGCACATCTAAAAACTTGCATCTATTTCTTCTACATAGCCTATGCATGAATTCATTTGCTATCATCGCCCTCCTTCTTAACTCGGTATTATCATGTCTGTGTAGTAAACTTACAATTTTTACTCTCTCACATTGCTTTCTCACTTCTTCCCACAATCCTTTCATATCTTCTCTCATACTATAATCTTATTTATCAAGACTGATATCATCAGATCTTATATTTCTGACTTTTAAGGCACTTTTACTGAATCAATCCATCTACATCTTGGTCTTCCTCTGGGTCTTTTACTTGCCAACCTGGCAAAGATCACTTGTTATGTTAATCTTTTCTCTTCCATTCTATTTAAGTGACCATACCGCCTGAGGATTAGCTCTGCTAACAGTTTTAATGTGCTACTGCTATTGATACGATCTGTTCACTCCACTAGTCTTTCTCATATCAGGGATCTCCAGTCTTTGATCAAGTGTTTTATTTCTTACTCAGCTTTCAGATCCATAAATTAAAACTGGTTTGAACACTGTCTTGTGTATAGCTAATTCAGTATTTTGACAAATTTCTTTCTCATTCCATTTTACAAATTCTGTTTATTTCCATATTTAATTTGCCATCTTCACTAAAAATTGAGCCTAAATAGCTGAAATGTTTTACTTGTACTATAGGTTCACCATTCAGGATGTTTTTAATGTTTCAATCTATTTTCATTATCTTTGTCTTTTTTTTATTGCTTATTTTAATACCAAATTTATTACAACCAGTTATTCAATTTACTCAGAGAATCTTGCAGACTTGTGCTGGATTTATTCAGAAGTATAACATCATCTGCATCAAGCTAAGATTATCATTGCCAATTTTGATATCAGATTTAATACTGCTTTCCTTCATAATTTGATCCATATAGATAATGAATAACAGTGGGGATGTGCACCCTTGTGGCATTTCTGATTTAACATCATGCCATCTTCCTGTAACTGCTGACTTATAGCTGAAATAGAGACTATATTGCTTGATATAATGCTATTTACACCACAGACCTGTAGCATTTTTGAAGAGATTTCTTGGCACCTTGTTATTGCCTTTTCCAGATCAACAAACCTTAAATACAAATCCTTGAATATTCCCAAGATTTCTCAACTTTGTCTTAAAGTGAAAATCTGATCCTACAACCTCTATTTGGCCTGAATCCAGTTTGTTTTTCACCAAGCTTCACTTCCACAATTTTTTTGACCAGGCTTTTTGAATTATGTAATGCAGCCACTGCAAAACTTTTATACCTTCATATTTGAGCATTTCTGGTCGAATTTCTTCTACTCCAGCAGCCTTTCCAGATTTTTGATATGACTTTTTCTACTTCAAGTATGGATATGTATTCCTGACTGCATTCATGTTGAGAGTTTTCTACCACAGTGCTGACACTGCTTGTTTCATTTAGCAGTGTTTCAAAGTAATTACTCCAGACATCTAGGATATCTGAACTTAAGTTTTCATGTCACTTTTATCATCTCTGATTGCTTTTGCAGTACTTTTTCCACCATTTCTAAGCTTTTTCAATAGCTTCCAGAATATTTTGCCACCTTCCCGATATTTATTTTCTATGTGCTTACCAAAGCCTTCCAATGACTTTTGTTTAGTTAGTTTAACAGCGTGCTTCACTCTCTTACATTTTTCTCTGTATTCTCTAAGAGCACAAGCTGACTTACTTGCCAGGAACTTTTGATATGCTTTCTTCTTTTCCTTGACTGCCTCTTTGTGAATCCACCATGGAGTTACAATTTTGCTATCCTACAGACAACTTCACCACATGCTTCTCTGGCTGAATCAATGTTTTCTTCAGAGTTTGCCACCGAATTTCAAAGGTTTGGTTCTTGTTTTCAAACTCTTTCATTTTTTCTTCCATGATGTTTGTGTATTTGAGTCTACAGTTCACCTTTGAAAACTGCTCAACTTTGATTTGTTTTTAAACTTTCTTACACACTCTTCTGTTCAATATGAAATTCAATTTTATCCTGCTCAAAGCTAAATATGATTTCTTGGCATTTTAAATAATTTAACTGTAGGCTAATTTTGTAAAATACAGTTTCTTGTCTGAATAAACCACTTAGAAACCATCGATTCCCATTGCTGTGTAGCCATTTGCGCATGGTAGACTACTTGCATTATTACTTCAAATATTTTGTCATTAATATCACTTTGTAGTATACTAGTAACTTGTAAAGCAAACGTTTGTGTTATCTTAGATCAAGCCATAAAAATCAATAAAAAAAATATCTGCTATTGAAAATTTCTTATATAAAACCATTTGTTTCTGCACTTAATGAAGTATATCTATTATTATTATTCGTGACACCTCCAAGGAGTCTGAAGACACATCACGGGAGGACACCTACTATACAACACTCCGTCTCCACTACTACACCGAACCTCTACTACCAATCACCTACATCAATCTATGAATAAATTTCTCTTATCAATTACTTTTGAGGTAGGTTGTTAAGGCATTACATTGTTAGGCCTACAGGCCTGTTATTTTAAATACGACTTAGAAGAGCTATTTTAAGCTCTTCTAAGTCGTACACATCCCAAGGATAAGGTGACTAGCCCTATGCCTCCCAGTATATTCTTATGGCTGTAGCTGCATGTGTTCACGGGGCCGGTTTTCCTGCTTGCAGGAGGAAAACCCCAGATAAACTGGGGAGAAAGACCCTGCTCTCCATGCCCAAGACCGGATAACTTGCTATGTCTGAGAGAGGTCCTTAAACTCCTCACGTCGGCAATGGGAATTGAACCCAGGCATATGGTTGTGGAGCACATAGGCACTAGGCTAACCCTGCGGACACTTCATTTAGTGCTACAATAAAACTTCTACTTTGTTTGACTTACATCTGTGCAGTATGATGATAACTATGCCTTTAAGTATACAAAGTCATAAATTCCAGATGTCTCTAATTGTAGTGCACCAGATGCTGTACTGTTTACAGCTTTTGTGAAATATGGCCTTTTGGAAAAGATGTTTCTGTTTATTTTCATTCCAGTACTAAGATACATACAGATTTATTATTATTATTATTATTATTATTACTGGCTAGTTTAAACATACCAATCAAATATAGAATTTCCCTTAATTACCAGTTTCTAACATATCCTACACACAGATTCTCTCCCTCCACATATATTTGGTTTCGATGAATGCACCTATCATAAACGTATTCAAGTATTTTCACATTGTATGTTAATGACAAAATTACATCTTGTGTGATTAAACATTTAATAAAAGGAGGTATTGAAAAAATTTTTTGTTGCCATGGGTTGAAATTGACCTTAATATCATTCTAAACGGGTACTAAAGGAAGATGGTAGTGCTAAAATGTTTTAAAATTCACCCGCTAGAGGCCTAGATGGTCAGTTGTGTTTTCAGAGAGCTCCCGAAAGCTAAGTATAATTTTGAGTGAAAATTAGAATATAGGTTAAAATCATAACGTAATATTGTCTAATTTTGGTAGCTTGTTGTGTCTGTGTGATTTTGGTGTGAATTCCGTTATTTGATTTAGTATTTAACAATACGTTTCATAGATTTGAACATGGCGGCAATGCGACGTAAGATAATAGCATCCAAAAACACGACGCCATTGTTCAAAAACTATAATGTGAGAGAGTTTGTCCAATGTGATGTGTGTGGGATGTATGCATTCCCGAATTAGGCTGGAGTTTGGATTGAAAGTGATAGTGGTGGGAGAATGTGCAGAAAGTGTAAGCAAAGTGAGGAGTTGAAGTATGTGTCAGGTTGTGAGACAATTATGGTTGAAGAAAGCCAGAATGTGAGTGAAAATAGTGGCTTGATAGGGAATTGCGATGTACAAGATGGCAATGAGAGCGGTGATCAAAGAAAGAGTGAAAGCAACTATACAGAGAGAGAAAATGGTTTGAATGATAAAAAAAAAGAGGTATTATTTGTAGGAAGTGAGATTGCTAGGTTGTGCGCAGTGATACAAAATGTGCAGTAGCAATTAGAGCACCTGCAAAACTCTTTCCAGAGTGACTGGCTAACGTAAATAAATAGCGTAAGAGTGGGAGAGTTTCTGAAATGAAGGAAAGAGTGTTGCATGGTGACTCATTATTAAGAGGAGTGAGAGATGGGAGTTTAACTAAATCGTACTTACAGGGTGTGAAATTTAAGGATGTAAGTGAGAGTATTAGAGCGCAAAAACAGAGGGTGAAAGAATTGATAGTTGTGGCGGGTACGAATGAATTGAAAGGAGATAAATTTTTTATGAGAGAGAACTTGAAAGTATTGTTAAAGGTAGTGAAAGAAAAAAGAGTGACAGAGTTAGAATGGAGAGTCTGTTGCCGCATTATGACAGAGAGGAGTTTAGAAGGAGGGCCATAATCGCAAATGACATTATGCGCAGGTTATGCAGACAGTGTGGTGTGGAATTCGTGGACGTGTGGAAGGATTTATACAAGATGGATGGCCTGCATTTAAATGGACTTAGTGTGCGGAGACTGGAAAAAGTGTTGCTGAATGAAGTGAAAATGGATGTGCAGAACCAGGGAAACTAGAACTACCAAGGAGGTGGGGGGGGGTGGATATGCGGACATCAGTGAGACAGCTGAGTGTAAGAATGTATATAATGTACCCGAGCCAGCACTAAGGACAAAAAATGGGAATGGGACATTTAGAATAACGCATCAAGATAGGGGTGGGACAAAGGGATCACTGCATTTCATGTATACTAATGCCAGGAGTATTAGGAACAAGAAGGAAGAATTTTTGGCCTTGATTGGCTCTTCCTGGCCACAGGTTATTGGCATTAGTGAAACATGGCTGATGGAAGATGATATAGTTAGTGGGATAGAATGTGTAAGTTATAGTGTGTTTAGGAGGGACAGAGAGAATAAAATGGGGGGGGGGTATGATAGCTGATGAATTGCAGCCAAGGAGAATTGAAGTTGTATTGCAGGATAGTGAAATTGAGACTGGCAGAATAAAATATACAGTTGGGTGCTGCTATAAACCAGGTGATGGAATAGATGGTGGAGATAGTATGCATAAACAAATTGATGAAATGAGTGGAGGGAGGGTAATTATTATGGGAGATTTCAACTATGGTAACATTGACTGGAAGGAAATTTATTCAATTATTAAGGGATAACTATCTGAGACAGCATGTCATTGAAAATACTAGGGGTGTGAAAGTGCTTGACCTGATAATAGCATCTCAGAATTTGACTGTAATGAATATGACCATATTGCCACCTATTGGTGAGAGTGATCATAAGGTCTTGACCTGGGAGGTGGCTAAAGATGTGAAATTTTCGATTAAGACAGGGTATATGTGGAATTACCGTGCTGGCAAGTATGAATAAGCTTAGGAGATTGCTTGGATCAGTGCCATGGCATGTACAACTGCAAGGACTGGACGTCGATAGAGCATGGGAAGTGGTCAAGGAGCATTTACAGGAGGTTATGGCTGATTGTATACCTAGGGTCCGAATAGTACAACAAGTAGGGGTTAAATGGATGAATAACACCATTAAGCTTGAGCTGCAAAAAAAGAAACAACTGTGGAGTGAATTTAAAGAAAGGGGTGACCTGCAGGCAAACGAATGGTATAAAGTGCAGGCCAGAAGGGTAATGAGTGTGGTTAAAAAAAAAGCAAAAGCGGATTATGAAAGGAAACTAGCTATGCAAGCTAAAGAGAATCCCAAACAGTTCTTTCAATATGCTGCAAGCAAGAAAAAAACTGTACACGGCAAAATGATTTTAAGGAATGACGATGGTAAGGAGGTCACTGAATCAGTCGATATAGTGGAGTTACTGAGTGCACACTTTGCAAAAGTATATCATCCAGGTGGTGACATTGAAAAAATGAAGGGACCATTAGTTTATATGGGAATTGTGATGAATGAAGTGGAGGTGAATAGGCTATTACAGAACCTTAATGTGAATACATCTGTGGGATTGGGTGGTATACCAGCATGGGTTTTGCGTGAAGTGGCTAAGGAATTATCAGTGCCCTTGACCATGTTGTTTAATCTGAGTCTTGGGTCTGGTTTAGTCCCGAAGGTGTGGAAAGAGGGGAAAATAGTTTTACTGCATAAAGGAGGATCCAAGACTACAATTGTAAATTACCGACCGATCAGCATATCAGGAGCCGTTGTCAAGGTCTTGGAGAAAGTAGTCAAGGGAAAAATACAGGAATGGATTGATGAAAATGAGATACTGTACAGGGGACAGCATGGTTTTGTGAAGGGTAGATCATGCCTTGGTAACTTGCTCAAGTTTTATAACAAGGTGACGGCTGAACTGAATAAGGGTAATGGGGTTTACAGTGATACTACTGGACCTGGCAAAGGCGTTTGACAGGATACCACATGGAATTCTAATCCGTAAACTACAACATATGGGAATGGATATAGGGTTGGTGAGATGGATAGGTGGGTGGTTGATGGAGAGATATCAAAGAGTAGTTTATTCAGGAGTAGAGTCCAAAAGACGGCGTGTGACTAGTGGTGTGCCGCAGGGTTCTGTTCTTGGACCACTGCTGTTTAATCTGTTCATTAACGATATAGGGAAGGATCTAAGTGGAACAGTTCATTTGTTCGCTGATGATGCAAAGTTGGGTAGGACAATAGTGAATGCAGAAGATGTCAAAATCTTGCAGGATGACTTGGATAGATTGGAGTTCTGGGCTAAGGAGAATGGATGTCAATTTAATGTGACAAAATGTAAGGTTATGCATTTTGGGGTGAAAAGATTAGCAGCAGCATACCACATTGGTGGAACTATACTCCAGGAGATCGATGAGGCCAGGGACTTGGGAGTGTTGGTGGATACGAAGATGAAGTTTAGGGGGGGGACACATTGCAAAAGTAGCTAAATCAGCTCATCAACTCACTTGGTTGTTGAAAAATACCTTGACGAGCAGAGACAAGCAAGTTATTGTACCTCTGTACCGAGCCTTGATAAAACCTCATCTCAACTACTGTGCCCAGATTTGGTCACCTCAGTTCCTTCTTGATGGGGAGGAGGTGGAGAGGATACAGAGCCAGGTGACTAAGATGATAGCAGGTCTATGGAATGAACCATATGAGAACAGGTTGAAGATTTGTGGGTTGCAGAAACTAGTTGATAGGCGGAAAAGGGGAGATATGATTGAGACATTCAAATTGCTAAAGGGATTTTAGAGGATTAATTCAGAGGATATTGTTGAGATCAGGACTGGTGGTGGGAGAACTAGGGGACACCTATGGAAGCTGGGCAAGAGTGTCTTTAGCAGGGGTGTTAGAGCTGGGTTCTTTACTTTTAGAGTGGTAAATGAGTGGAATAAGCTGCCAGAGTCTGTTGTCGGTGAGCGAGTTCAAGGCAAGGTATGATAGATACTGTGAGAATGTCGTATAGTTGTGTGGACATGATGTTTAGGGCCTCCCTCGATGAGTTTAAGGACTCCCTGGAGTCGCCCGAAATAATAATAATAATAAAACAACAACAACAACAACAAAAAAAAAGTAGTTGATGGAATCAGGAGTAGGTCATCATCATCATCAAATTCCTGCCATGTATCCTCAAGGGGTGTACAGGATATGATAGCACTACATGAAAAAAATTACATCATTACTAACTTCCTATCTACAATTGTCCTCCAAATCAGTCTGTTACTTGTCCAGACTCCAACATTATCAGATCTTATATTTCTATCGTCTAAGGCACTTTTGTACCATATCAATCCACCTATATCTTGGTCTTCCTCTGGGTCATTTTCCTGCCAACCTGGCAGAGAACATTTGCTTTGCTAATCTTTCCTCGCCCATTCTGTTTAAGTGACCACACCACCTGAGATTAGCTCTGCTAACACATTCCTGGATGCTGACAATGTCAAGTTCTTTTCTAATATCCTCGTTTTTAATATGATATTGCCATTGATGCCATCTGTTCATGCCTATAATCTTTCTCAGGACTCTCATATCTGTGGTCTCTAGTCTTTGGTCAAGTGTTTTACTTGTGACCCAGCTCTCAGATCCATAAGTTAAAACTGGTTTGAACACTGTCTTGTATACAGCTAATTTAGTGTTCCGACTAATTTCTCTCTTATCCATATGAATTTATTCAATTGACTTCCCACCATACCAGCTTTGCTGATTCTGTTGTCTATTTCTATATTTAATTTACCATCTTCAGTAAAAATCATGCCTAAGTAGCTTAAATGTTTTACTTGTTCCACAGGTTCTCCATTCACACCACAGTTGATATTTTCAATGATTCTGCCTATTTTCATTGTCTTTGTCTTTTTATTGCTGGCCTTTATACCATATCTATTACAACAGCTATTCAATTTAGTCAGAGAATTTTGCAGACTTGTAGCGGATTTATTTAGAAGTAGGTTATTCAGGAGTAGATTATTGTTGAAAATTTTTCCACTTGGTTATACTATAAATTAAAGATGCCAATAAATTATATTCTTGGTTTAATCCTTTATCCAAGTTTAAGCAAAGTTTGCACGTGAAGTAACTCATGACTTGGCAACTATTAACTGTAGTAATTATATAGAGGATAATGACTTCACATCATTTGCCTTAGTATCCCATAATGCAAAGCAAATATCCTTACAGACATGTATAATGCCATGCATTATGGGAAGGGTCACTACCCAGATTGATTTTGAGGTCTTTATTTGAGGTCTCATCAGTGGGAACCAGACCCAGAAGTGATAGCAAGGTTGAAGTAATGCAGAAGTTGTATTTTCACATACGAGGGTGGTCTGAAAAGTCCTCAGCCTAACAATGAAAAAACAAATTTTAATTTCAGAATTATTTTTATTTTTCAACATAATCTCCCTTAAGAGTAATACATTTATTCCAGCGATGCTCCAGTGCCATTATCCTGTCCCTGTAGTGATTCTCAGTAAGATCTGAAAAATACCCCTCTACAGCCGCAATCACTTCTGGATTCGAAGAAAAACGCTGACCAGCGAGGAAGAGTTTTAGTTTTGGGAAGAGAGAGAAGTCAGAGGGAGCCAAATCTGGGGAATAGGGTGGATGTTCCAACAATTCATAGTGCAGATCCCTTAATTTTTCAATTGCCAAAACACCTTTGTGGGCAGGTGCATTGTCCTGATGAAATATGATTTTTTTCTTCTGCAAACCAAATCTTATCTCATGTAGTTTTTCATCTAGTCTTAAAAGATCGGAATAATATTCCCCAGTTATTGTTTTACCCTTTTCAAGATAATTAATAAACAAAATGCCTTTAGCATCCCAACTGTTTTCTGTTCAATAACAAGAAGTACTGTTTGGATTATGGTGTGTAATGGTGAATCCAAGTCTCATTCATAGTAATAAATCAATGCACAAAATCAGTTTTATTCTTGTTAAAATGCTCCAAGCACTGTTCAGAGATTTTCATGCGAGTGCATTTTTAATCTGCTGTGAGCAAGTGCGGCACCTCTTGTGCAAAGCTTTTTCATCTGCAATCTTCATGAAAAATATATCCTACATGTTCTTTTGAAATACCTATAGTCTCAGCAATTTCACACATTTTGACTCGCCGGTCATCCAATACCATATCGTGCACTTGATCAATGATTTCTGATGTTGTTACACTTTTTGGATGTCCTTCGGGATCGTCTTCAAGGCTGGTATGGCCCTGTTTAAACTCGGCAGCCCATTTCTTAATTGTCGAAAATGAAGGAGAAGAGTGCCCATAAACGTTTATGAACTTTGAATGAATTTCTTTTGGCGTTAAATCTTCTTTTACAAAGAATTTTATAACTGCACGATAATCAATTTTATCCATTTCAAGGGACTTTTGCTTCAGACATCTGTATAAAACAAACTACTTGATAGAATGTCTTGCAATTTCACATGGATGCTTATGACAGATGTACCAACTTAGAAAAAAAAATCTTGCCGATATTGTTGCCATCTATGTTCGAGGCCGAGAATGTTTCAGACCACCCTCGTACAAGTAGCAGAAAAAAAATCTTGCCGATATTGTTGCCATCTATGTTCGAGGCCGAGAATGTTTCAGACCACCCTCGTACAAGTAGCCTAAAGGTGCCAAGTAGCCAAAACTTTATTACTAAAATAATCTGCATTATAGACATCTGTAAAGATATGTGCTTTGCATTACAGGATACTAAGGTAAGTGATGTGAAGTCATTAGGAACTATATACTGTGCTTTGCATTATAGGATACTAAGGTAAGTGATGTGACGTCATTAGCAACTATATACAAGTTGCCCAGTCATAAAGTTACTTTACGTGCAAACTTATGCTCAGATAAAGGATTACACCAAGAATATAATTTCTTGGCATCTTTAATTTGTAGCATCTTACATTTCCATCTGAAGATGGTTATGTGAGCCCTTATAACAAAAGCCAGCATAAAATTAATTTATCAAAACGAGGAAAAGAAAAACTGATGATACAGGAACTTCAAATGAAATGATGAATGTTAAGACAGATCTGGATTATAGATCAAAAATTACATCATATTTTATCAAAACAATTGATGTATGAGTAGTAAGCATGACAGTATCGGATGGGTTCCCCTTTAGTAAATTTATATACAAAACGAAGATAATTATGGAATTAGTTGAACAGCTTTATAATAAAAAAAAGAAACAGAAAATTCAGCTTTTCTTCACTACTGGAGGTCACATTTAGTGGGCCACAGTCAATAAATTGTTTTCTACCAACTCATTTTAATAAAAAAACACTAAATAAGAAATTGTTTGTTTTTTAAGTTAATTTATAATATATTTTTTCTTTAGAAAGCAATTTTGTTGTTTTATTTTACAATAAAATTTTGCTTTATTAGTATTTATTGATTACCTTTTCACCACCTTAATAATCTTTATGAAATTACTGGTAAACTGGTATTCATGAAAATACTCTACCGAATTACTGGTAATTGAAAAATGGAGTAAATTTTCAGTACTTATCTGGAAATGTCTTGTAATAATTATAATATAACCATCTGCTCAGTTCTCAAAGATAAAATCAAGACCATAAGATTGGAGTTCTTAAATTGGGTGAAAAGGGTTCAAACTAAGAAATTTAATTATTATGAAGTGATGAAATCAATATCTAAGCATGCAACAGAATGAAAAAAATAATTACTTTGGTTCATGCCCAGCAATTATCAGTTGCAGTACACCAACACAAGCACCTCTTTTCCCTTCCCAGTATTCTGGATTTGGATCCACTTTTTCCAAGACATCAAATGCTTTAGCAGCATAGAAAAATTGTCCCATCTATTAAAAGTTAACCATTTAAAGCTAAAACTTACAATAACATCTTTTCTTTTATAATTATAAAATTTTAATAAAATATTAAATAACACAAACACAATTTATGGTGAAATAATATAGAGGCAACATTATTCTTGACTAAAAGTGATATATTAAAATGTTTGCTATTCTTTTAAAATAAGTAATCTAATAAAGAGATAAACCCTTAATGAACAATTTCCTATGATCTTAATTATTATAATCAAAAATTATTTTAATATTAGTGTCTATGAGCATGATTTGGAATTGCATAAAGAAAAATCAATTGCACTACTAAGGAGAGTCAACAAGAAAGATTGGAATAAGAAGTGCAGAAAACTTGGTAAAAGATGCCTGTATGAAAAAAAGTTTTTCATACAGTCATCTTTTCAGCTTCAGGTACAGGTCAGTAAAGAAAAAATTTTCTTTTTCCCCCATGTCCTCTTTCTTTGACCTTTCCCCCCACTAACAAACATCCCACAACAAATTTCCTACTCTGATAACAGATATGCTGGCTTGGTTGGCCGAGTGGTTAGCATATCTGCTCTCCAGCTAAAAGGTTGCGGGTTCGAATCCCACCGTAGGCATGGATGTCTGTGAAACTACTAGTGGTGGTGGTCAGCAGTAGATGGCATTGGTGTAGATGATAAAGGTAGTTGCGGTTGGTGGAGATGGAGAGTTGTAGAGTAGTGGCCTCCCTCGATGAGTCTTTGGACTCCCTGAAGGTATTATGTAATAATAATAATATCATGATCATAGCCGAGTGATATTTTCTTTATGGAATTCCAAATTAAACTACCTATTTTGACTGCTCCAAAATAATTACCACTGTAATAATATTTAATATAAAATATAACGATGAAAAATCATTTTTGGCACTATTTTGAAATAATCTGATCATTAACAAATAAAGAAATTATCACAAATAACAATTAAAATGCTTTTTTTTTTTTTTTTTTTTTTTTGAGTAAAAAAAAATGTAAATTTTGTTGACTCCATGCAGGGGAAGCATCACTAATGACTGGACTTATTATCATCTTAGTTTGTATGTCTAGTTTGCTTCTATGGTTGATCGTTTTAATTGCTTATGTCTTGGGAAGACATAATATTAAGAGAAGGATGAAAACTAGAACAGTTTATTACCAAGTATAATTTCCTTTCCCAGTGGGGGAAAAAAGTTGTTACAACTATTTCTAATTAAGAACACAACACTCTTAATATATAGAAATTAAAGTAATGCAATTACTTTAGTATTGAAATCATTAGAAGTGAAAATACAATGCTCTTGATTAGAGTGGATGTATTCTCAGTTCTAATGATTCCAATTAATAATATAATTGGAGATATCTGTAGCAAGATTTTTACAATTCTAAGGAAGGGAATTCTTGTTTTCATCCTTCTTTTACTCAAATGTAAACAAGCAGAAATTTGCATGTGGAATGAAAATAAATAATTTACCAACTTAATTAGTTATGTGACAGTGTTTAGGATTATCAAGGGCACCATAAAGATGCACACTCAGTGAAGACTGAGAACAAAATGACTCAGGAACAGTAATGTGCGTGGAACTGGCAACGTTACTGGCAGACTATTGTAATGCTGTTTGCAAGAATTAAAAAAAAATCAAACCTTCATGATTGAAACAAAACTGGAAAAGAAGGAATAATACTGAAAGTTTCTTATATATATATATATATATATATATATACATTTTTAATATAAACTGACTAAAAACCCGAGAGTTATAACAAAATGAGATTTATTTGAAAAACGCAACATGTTTCATCGAGATTGACTTCATCAGGCGTTAAGAACATAGAAAGATATTAAAAGACACTGAAAATAAAATTGAGACCTCTACAGCTATACAATTATAAAGTTATAATATTCGACTGTGAATTACAGTTATTATGAACTTGAGCTATAGTCCATGTTAAAGTTCTATTGTTGTACACTTGTGCGTGTGTGGAACCACATGATCTCCAGTATCTGATAGTAGAGCAAATTATAGCTGAGATTATTGTTCATATGAAGAGGGTCCAAGGTGATTTCTTTTGACTCTACAATGCGGCGTTCTACCTCCTCATGGCAAATGTGTAGGTTTGAAGTTGTTGTCCAATTTAATTCATGGTAGCGGCTTTCGTTGTTCGTGTTTATTGAAAACAGGACATGGGCTGATAGAGCAGTAGCTCTGGTTCTCTTGTAAGCAATGTCTCTCTGGTGTTCCTCGAGACGTACGAGGATAGATTTCTCCGTTTGGCCATAGTAAGGTTTTTCTGCACTCACATGTGACTTTGTATACACCTGGGAATTGTAGAAGGTTGTGAGATTGTTTATAGTTTCTACAATTCCCAGGTGTATACAAAGTCACATGTGAGTGCGGAAAACCTTACTATGGCCAAACGGAGAAATCTATCCTCCTACGTCTCGAGGAACACCAGAGAGACGTTGCTTACAAGAGAAGCAGAGCTACTGCTCTATCAGGCCATGTCCTGTTTTCAATAAACACGAACAACGAAAGCCGCCATGATGAGGTAGAACGTCACATTGTAGAGTCAAAAGAAATCACCTTGGACCCTCTTCATATGAACAATAATCTCAGTTATAATTTGCCTGACTCTTTCAGCTCTACTATCAGATACTGGAGATCGCGTGGTTCCACACATGCACAAGTGTACAACAATAGAACTTTAACACGGACTATAGCTCAAGTTCATAATAACTGTAATTCACAGCCGAATATTATAACTTTATAATTGTATAGCTTTAGAGTGTCTCAATGTTATTTTCAGTGTCTTTTAATATCTTTCTATGTTCTTAACGCCTGATGAAGTCAATCTCGACGAAACATGTTGCGTTTTTCAAATAAATCTCATTTTGTTATAACTCTCGGGTTTTTAGTCAGTTTATATTAAAAATGAACATATCCCAACCCCGAGTTAATAGTAGTAGTCATCATATATATATATAAGTAAGTGCCCTGAGAGAATTCAGAAAAAATGTAAAATTGCTAACCTACTTGTAAAAGCAGATAAACAATAGTAATGGGAAGTCTGTATCATCTATTCTTACTATGGTAAGAATATAGATGAATACAGAATATACCAAAACAAGTGATCTACAAGACCACTCTAAATCTCACTGAGCGACCTTAAAGGATCATTATTTAACTCATCACTCCTGACCTGAATCACTTCAGAACAGGAAAATCAGTAGTTGCTTCACTCTCTGACAAAAAGCTGCTACCAATCAAAGCCACTGTATTTCCTAGGAAGCAAGCATTAATAAATATCATCATTGGGAGGCATATCTGGAAGACATACTGAATTAAAGCAAAAGTCACATATAGTCATAAAATGAACACATTCAATCTGTTCTAATAGAGAGCATTCCACAGACCTACCACAGTCTTGGTCATGCCTCTGGATCTTCTCCACTACTTCATCACCATGGGATCCAGGCCTAACAAAGGAAAAATAACATCTCTATTCCTGCTCATCTGTCTGTTCTTCAACAGCCATGTATTCTAATGTGCTGTATTTGATCACCTTTGCAATATGTTCTTTAAACTTCAACTGACTGGCCTCATCAACATAGTACATAGCTTGTGATTCTTTCATTCCAAAGTGTATGACCTTACACTTGGCCACATTAAACTGGAGCCATTTAACTTACTGGATGCCTGAAACAACTTAAAAATGTATCATTTTTGGCTCTCCACCATATCTTCCTTATTTTATTAAATCTAATTCTATATTTCATCTTCACTAACCAGCCAAAATATTTCTTGTTCTATAGGTTTGCCATTGGGAATACATTAGATGTTTTCCATGTTACTGTCTATACTGTCTATTTTTACTATGTTGGTCTTCTTATTGCTGATTTTGATGCCAAGTCCAAGTTTGTTACAGAAATTATTCAATTTAATAGAGTTCTGGAGACTAACTTATACTGATTTATTTAGGAGTATAACTTCATCTGCATAAAGTAAAGAGCAGAGTTGAATATCTCTGATTTTATATCAGATTTAATGTCACATTCCATCATAATGTGATCAATATTGATAATGAATAACAGCAGAGAGCATTAATCCTTGCCTTACTCCTGATTTTACATCAAACATCTTCCTGTACCTCCTTCATTTCCATTAGCTGATTTATATCGACTACACATTGTTCTATATAATGTAATGTTTACTCCATATAATTGTAATGTTTTGAACAGTGTTTTTCTTGCCATCATACTTTTTCATTATCTACAAAACTTAAATTCAGATCCATGTTATAGTTCCATGATTTCTCAACTATTTTTATTAAGCTAAAAATCTGATATTTACAACCCTTATTTTGCCTCAAACCCAGCTTACTCTTTTCCAAGTTTCTCATTCACAGTTTCTTAGCCTCTTTTCAAGTATACTTACATATATCTTACCTGGAATATTCAGTAAAGAAATTCCTCTGTAATTCTCATATTAAGTTATTTCCATTTTTACAAATGAATAATATGATAATTCTACTTCAATCATCTGGAATTCAACTTTCTAACAAGTCTTCTGAATTATGCAGACCAGACAACTGTAACTTGATATTTATTTCAACATTTCTGGTGGCATTTTAGATTTCTAATGGCTTTTCTACTCAAGTAATGATGTGTACTGCTGATGGTATTTCCTCTTGAATATTTTCTACTACTGTTCTGTCACTGCTTTATCTCTTCACTTTTTAAATCATTGTTATTACCTCTGATCCCTTTGAGAGTTCCCTCTCCTCCATTTCTAAACTTTTTTTTAGCAGCCTACAGAACATTTTCCCACCTTAATGATATTTAGCATCTAAATTATTACTAGTCTTCCTATGACTTCTGTTTAGCTAGTTTTACATATAAGTTCACGTACTTACATTTTTCTGTATTCTCTCAGGACACTTGCATACATACTGGCAATGAACTTTCAACATGATTCCTTCTTTTTTTCAGTTCTCTTTGAAGATTTTGGATCCATCATGAATGTCTGATTTTATTATCCAGACAGCTTTAGGACATGCATCTCTGGTCAAGGAATATTTTTTCTTCAGAGTTTGCTACTTAGTCTCTAAGGTTTGGTTCTTATTTTAAAGCATTTTCAATTTTGTTGAAATAACATTCATATCTGAGTGTATATGTATGTGTGGGTGGATGTATACATATATATATATATATATATATATATATATACACACACCCACCCACACATACACTGCTTGGAAAGAAGTCAACAAACACCATAGCGTGAGGAACAAACAGCCATGGCACCCGCTTTAATAAGATGTAGGATCTTCTTTCATTGCAATGACTGCAGCAATCCTTTGGGGCATATTTTCACTTGTTCTCTTCATGTGAAAAAAAAAGGAGATCCATTAACTTTACAAAAAAGTTTTCTTATCATATCCCACATCTACAGCAAACTCCAATCCAGTAGCTCTTGGTGAAATTGATGCTACACACAAACTAACTAAAACAAGTAAAGCTCCTGGGGCTGATGGCATCCTTTCAGACTTTCTTATTCACCTTGGCCAAAGAGCCAATCTTGGCTATCTGATTTCTTCTCCCCAATAATAAATGATGAGTGGCTCCCAAAACTTTGGCACAAATCAAAGATAATAGCCTTACCAAAACCCAATAAGTCAACTGATGACCTTAATAATTACTGACCTATAGCATTACTCTGCACTCTTTACAAACTTTTTGAAAGGATTATCCTCTCTAGAATTTCTCCAGAAATAGAAGCTATCTTATCCAGTGAGCAGGCTGGATTTAGACCTGGCAGAAGCTGCGGTGACCAGGTTCTAGCTTTCATAACACACACACAGAAGTTGGCCAAAAGGGGTTAAAAACAGATACTACCTTCATAGATCAAACATCAGTTTATGACACCATATGGAAGACAGGATTACCGTATAAAGCAGCCAAAATCATCAAAAATTGCTCTCCAATAGGAAAATATAGGTTCATCTGAATTAACAAAAAAAGCAGAATATTTATTCTGCAGGATGGATTGCCACAAGTATCTGTCCTCGTCAAAGCTTTATTCAACCTGCACACAAGTGACATCCTTCCAACAGCTAGTTGAAAGTTTATCTGTGCTAATGACATAGCTATTGTCACCCAAGATTGCACACTCCAAGGCACTGAGAAAATATCTAAGCTCACTACAAAATTATTTTGAAAGCTGGGGACTATCTCCTAATCTCAGCAAAACATTGTTTCTGCTTTCCATGAGACACATAGAAAACTAAAAATAAACTTCTGCAACAAACTCTAATTCGTGAAAGTAACCATTGTTACCTAGGTGTCACACTCAACCATAGTCTAACTTACCGAAAATATTCAGAAAAAAACTAAGTTAAAGACCAGGAACAACAACATAAACAAGCTGACGGCACAACTTTGGATTGTGCCATCAGCTTGTTTATGTTGCAAAGATAGGTAGGGTAATCAGGAAAGCAGCTGATATGCAGTACTTACAGAATGATTTGAATAAGTTGGAATTGTCGACATGGGAAAATGAATGTCAATAAATGTAAAGTCATGCACTTTGGCCTGATTAGATATTCAATGTCATATTATATTTGTGGGATTATGTCAGAAGAAACTGATCAGGTTAGGGATCTTGGCATGTTAGTAGATAGGAAGTTGAAGTTCAGGAGTCCACATTGCAAATACAACTGAAAAGATAATTGCAATGCTGAAATGAACTTGGATACGTAAAGATAAGAATGTCATTTTGCTTCTTTAAAAGGCCTTGATAAGACCTAACTCAAACTATTGTGCATAGGTCTTGTCTCCTGGTTTCCATTGTGATTCTGATGCAGAGGAGAGTGTTAAAAATAATATCAGGATTGTGGAATACTCATTATGTAGACAGATTGAGAATTTGTAGACTGCAGACACTACAAACAGGAGAAAAAAGGGATAATATGAATGAGACTTAGAAACTTCTGAAAGGGTCATTCAGGATTTTAGTTGATGGAATTTTTTATTTTATGAAGGGTAGGGAAAGGACAGGAGGGCATCCTTGGAAGCTGAGAATGAATACAGCTAAGAAGGCAGGTGAGATCTAGATTTCTCTCTCTCATAGAGTGTTGTGTGATTGGAATGGAATGCCATGGAATGTTATGTGTGCAAGCAGTGTGAATGAATTCAAGAACAAGTATGATAGTGTGTAGCATACAGCTTCCCTTGATGAGTCCCTGACTCCCCGTAGGTCTCTCTTTAATAATAATATGGGTACTGGAATACCAAATAATGGTCCCTAGGACTGATGAAGAGACGGGAATGAACTACAAACAAGTACCTGATTATAGATCCAACTATCAAGCCTCTGATTACATCTACCATGCCATATCTGGAACCAGTTAAACAGATTTAGGACTGGACAAGACCACTGTTATATTTTTTACTCTGCGCCATTGTTATGTCGTTACTCTTCCTATAATAATTTACTTCCTTTATGAATTTACCTCTCTACAATAACTACAAGACTTACAAAATTCCCCCCCCGACTCTAATATCTGTATCACTTCTTACATGTTCATTCTATATCTCTAGCCGATTCCTAATTTTACTCACGTGCTTACCCTGACTGTTAAAGGTTATTCCTTGCTAAAAGAAACAAATCCTCTAATTTCCTCCTGGGCCGTCTCCTCTTCAGATATTGACAAATTTATTTTTTAAAGCTGTGCCATCTTAGAATAGAGGGGACTCTTATTCAGGGAGACTTTTCCAGACTTTTGGTGCACATAGGTGAATAAATTTAGTGCTTAAACTCATAAATTAAACGCTTTACTGTGGCTAAGTAAATTCTGGTTTGCAGTTGTAACCTATAACATGTTATACCTTTCTTCCCCCCCCCCCCCCCCCGCTATGGTTCAGATTAATGAGTGGTAGTTGTGATTCATATCACAGGCAAAACTCAGGTATAGAAGAAAAAAACATATTTATTGGAATCTAAAGACATAATATACACTTAGACCAATCTCACTTTTAATTAGTTCAATGACATGCTAAATCAAACTGTATCAAACTGATTAATACTCGAATGCATGAACAATAAATCCTTCTTTTAAGTTAGAGATTAAACACACATAATATACACATTATACACTTCTAACCAATATTCTACCTACTATGTTAGTCTTGCACATTAAACCAGTCACAATCATCTATAATCATTCCAGACAATTTTTCTTATGGACATTAGCCACTGCTAAATAATCACTTAATTAAAGTTCTTAAATACTGTCCATACTCGATTATTACACTACAATGATATTTCCCTTTTACTGACTGGGTAATTATACAACAAAATTTGTACTTTACCATTTCTTGGGGTTGGATCTCCAGGTCCGTCTGAACTGTCCTTCTTTGTTTGAATTACCTCTTGATACTTCCATAAGCCTGCGTCCACGTGGTGGGTCACTATGGTCATCAGATTAAGCTATGCTCTGCACCTGGCGTTTTTCCCTTGTCTATTCTCGATCTGTCTCGGGCCATCCTCATTTCTACTGCCGGTTCATAGTATAAGTCCGTGATATTATTCTGTTGGAATAATATCACAGATGTATAGAAATCCTTTCAGCGAAGGAGTGAAGACAGCACCGTCCGATATCGTACTATCGCCAAGAAACATCATCAGGAACTATGTCCATAGGAGAAGTTGAATCATCATCCAGCAAAATAGGCGAAAAAAAGCCTTGAGGAAGGGGTGCAAACCCTTTTTATTCTCCCTTCGCTCCCCCCCCCTTTTGTAGCACCCTGTTACTAGCTGCGATAGCGTCCTCTTACTTTATGCAATCTTTTCCCACCTGCTACTTTCTTCGTCCGCGGGAATTTTGGCACATCGTGAGATCTCTTGCGGCGTCTTCCGGGAAACGAATGCACGTCGCTTTCCGAGATTGCCAATGCCTCAGGCCCGCCTGTGACCTTTGGACTATTGTTTACATCTAATTCATCCATTCATTGTATACATAATGCATTCATATAATACTAATTTATACACGAAGTTCTTTACATGGTGGTCTTACAATTCTACTAAAAGGAGGTATTTCTATTTACAGTTAGTACTTTATTTCTTCTGCTTGAGTACAAGTTTTTTTCTTTCAGCTGATTTTTCTGACTTGTTAAATCCTGAATGAATTGTTTCTTTAATAAAGTTCTTCATTCAGGATGTAACACCGCTGTGCCCATTTATTACATCTGTAGGGAATTTTACAGTCATATTTTTTTGTGTATGGTGCTGTGTAGACTATGCATCATATGACTACCACACACACACACACGCCTTCCCTGGAGGCCTCAGAAAGTTGGTATTTACTTCCAGATAGTACATCAATTGGTTAACTGAACTCTCAAGCTGAGAGTTAATTAATTAACTACTCATTAATTTTTTGTATTTTTTCATATATCATATATGTTAAATAAATAAATGTGAAATTATGTACATATACACTGCTTGGAAAGAATTCAGCAGACACTATACTATGAGGAACAAACAGCCAGGCCACTCACCTTGATGAGATGTAGGACCTCCTTTTGCTGCAATAACTGCAGCAATCCCACGGAGTCCATGCGGTTAGTCTAGTGGCTTTGCAACCATATGCCTTTGGAAGGAGTGTTCTAGGTTCGATTCCCATCGACGACGTGAGGAGCTCAAGGGTCTTCCTCAGCTATAGCCAAGTTAGCTGGTCTTGGGCATGGACAGTAGGGATTTTTTTTTTTTTGCCAGTTTATCTAGGGTTTTTCATCTTGCAAGCAGGCAAACTGGCCCCGTGAACATACATGGATTACAGTCATGAACCCCTTAGGGGATATAGCAAGGAGTGATGAACCGGCCGCATTAATTTTGTCGTGAATCCCTCATTAGGGGACTCTACCCATTCTAAAGGGATGGATGAGATCAATCATCAAAATCCTACAGAGCATACTTTCCACAAGTATACAATAGAGATCAATGGAAATTTTGGACCATTCTTGCTGTAGGCATGTAATGAGGTCCTGGACTGTTGTGATATGGATGTCGCTTGACCTCAACCTGATGCTTCAGTTCATCTCACAAATGCTGTTCAATAGGGTTGAGATCAGAGCACTGTGAAGGCCAGTCAAGTGTGATGAGATAATTGCATGGTGCAATTACAGTAGCAGCCTTATGACACGATGCATTGTCTTGCTGAAAGAGACAATGGTCAGTTCTGTAGAAACTTCACAAAATAAGAAGCATTGCATTGTCCAGACACTTCTCGGAGTTCAATGTTTGTGACCCACAAACAGGTACAAGGCCAAACCAGGAAAACAAAGGGACCATACCATCACACTGCCACCTCCAATCATAGTTGGGGTTATGCACTCTGTAAGAGATGTCCACAGGGCATCTGCCACACACACCCGTCCATCTGCTCAATAGTGGGTATAGCATGATTCATCGCTCAATAACACAGTTTTCCAAGCTTCCATGTACATGCTCTTTGCACCAATAAAGGCAATGCTGCATGTAGGATCGCGTAATGCGGAACATGCATATTGTGGTCCTACCATGAAAATCCATGATATCAGCCTTGGTTCTGAATGTCGATGCCTGAAACTCCATATTCAACATGCAGGCCGACAAATGGCAGTTTTTACATATTATCCCATGTAGTACCCTACGATTGGTGACCTGGATAGCGCAGGTCACCAATCGTAGGGTACTACATGGGTACTACATCGCCAAACAGAGAGGCCTACAACATGGCATCCTATTACAGCACCTCTTTCAAACTCCATCAGTTCCCTTCTCACAGTTGCACTGACTCAGGATCATCATATTCCTCCAATTTATACTGGCTACAAACATATAACTCTTTACATGGCATGATGCACCTTGTCTATGAGGTGTCTGTTGAATTCTTTCAGCAGTGTATCTATATTATATATATATATATGCTGGAACATAATGTTAGTAATAACTAGTTCATCTTCATCAGATGTCTTTGTATATAAGAGACTGTATGAATGCTTCACATATTTGTGTTAGCTCAGCAATTTTTCTCCTGGAAAAGAAGCTGCAGATTTAGATCATTATCCTATATATCTATCAGCTGCATGCATTTTCAGTCTTCTTTTCTACTTTGTAAAAGGGAAAACTACATGTCCTGAAGAATAAAAAATGTCACCTTCATGAGATACTAGATAATGACTCAGGTTTGACTCGACTAGCTTAATGAATGTTTTACAGTAGTCACACCCAAAACTTTCAATTCACGAATATATCCTATTGACTAGGTCAATGATGTATCTTAAAGTCTTTCCAAGCATAACAATAATCAGATTGGAATAGCTTCTTCTTAGACATGATCGTAAATGACAGCCTGGTTGGCTAAGTGATTGTCATGGATGATCTGCAGTCAGCATGCATTTCAAATCCCACCTTGTGCATGATATTGTGAGTGTCTTTAGGTTGGAGATACCGTCATTATCTGCATACAACTGTGTTGACTCCTTGAAAATGAATTTTGAATACGTTCATCATTTTCTTCTGATCTTTGTGCGTGTGGTGAAATTGAAATGATTGGCATATTTGCTCAATATGCAATGCAGATACATGTAGAAAGTAGGTTAAGATTTGTTTCATCCTATAATGTGCCAATCATTTCAATATAATGGTCATGCCAGAGACAAGTTTTACTGTATATGAACCTTGCTTGAATATATGCTACCTTTAAGTGTATGATTAATAATATTTGCTGAACTTTATAAACTGTTTTTACAAATGACAAAATAAGCATTTTATACAATATCAACAGAAGTAACGTATAAAAATAACAACCATACAATTTAAATTAATAACATTTTTCTTTAGAGTTCAGCAAGGACTTTAAAAAAATTTTAAGAGTTGAAAGTTTTAAAATCTAGGTTTGAATTTCATCAAGGTTATGATGAATTTTTTTGCTGAGCTTTTCACCTGTGCATGTCAAAAACCACACACCCACAAATACAGATATATTATTTTTTTAAACAGAACTACCTTGTAACAGTCATTTGCAATAAGTTGCAGTAGGCTAAATGACTCTGCAGAGGTCTCCATTTTCAAGTACAGTTCCCAAGCTAAACGAGCTTTCTTATTCATTATGTCTGTAAATAAAGAAATTTATTATAAGACCTTTTAGTCAAAACATTTTCTTCCTAAATATTTTTACTATTCTCAAGGAAATAAAACTCACATTTCATATTATAAAAAGAAGGATATATTCCTGGGGATTTCATTTTCATAATACCCAAAACGGGGGGGGGGGGGGGGAACTCAATACTCAACATAAATAAATGCAGGCCTGGTTGGCCGAGTGGTTAACGTATACACTCTCCAGCCAAAAAGCTGGAGAGTTTATATGCTATTGATGAGAGATTAATATATTCCATGATGATGGAGCGAATTAATATTTAGGCATCAGTGAGTGTGTGCATATGTGTGAATTTTCTGTAAATAAAATGACAATTTTATTTACAATTGGCTCTTTTGTAGTGTCAGAAGATGTGAGGTCGGAAGTAGTTGAAGGTGGGGCATCTATGAGAGAGGAGACTTGTACAAGATTGTAGTCAGAGTTGATGAGAGGAGAGGTGACCTCTATAGTGTGTATCTGGAAAGACAACTGATCAAAAAGAGATCCAGAGTATTTGAATAGTGAAGAGGATTATCAAGAATTTCAGTAGGTAGATGTACGATTCATGTGAGGTCATTACTTATTATACATAAATATATATAGCAAAGATTTCTGCTTCTCATCCAGATTGGTCAGTGATGTTAGTATAGGGGAGTGAATTGGAATTGTGGATGTTGAAGTTGGCCAGGAAGATGACCTTACTATTTGGATAGCTGGATTTCAGATAGTTTCATGGAAAAAAATGCAAAGAGGTCCTGAGTAGTTATCAGTGTTTGAAGACTGGTAAATGCAACAAATGAATGTTACTAAATGGGGAAAGGAAACCTTGAGCCAGAGAAGGTCAAAAGCAGGGGATTCTAAATTAGGTATTCTCTGGAAGGCTACGTCAGAATTTACAAAGGCACAGGTGCCACGATTTTGACAAAAATAATCATGAAGTAGTCATTTTGGTTTTTTCTGTCAGTAATAAGATATCTTGTATGAAAGACTGCAAGTTATATTGAACATCATTTATGTTTGTGTTAATGCCATGAATGTTAGTAAAGTGGATGTGAAAGTGAGTTTTTGGCTTAGTTTTCTGGCTAGATTCTGGCTTGGGTTGTATATTGTGACAGGTTGTGATGTGACTTTTTTGATGGAATTAGTTTATGAGGTAGATTCCCTTTTGTTATAGTGTCACTGTCATTGTATGTAAGAGTCTTCATAAGTATTCATAATCATGATTAGATGGAAGAATACAGTGGGGGACACAGTGAGAGAAGACAGACTCTTGGACATGATATCCACACAGGGAGAAACCAGTCTCCATACCATGATGTGGCATCGATTGAAGTGATAAGTAATTAGTTTTGAGCAGGATAAAATTGAATTTCTTATTGAAAAGAAGAGTGTGTAAGAAAGTTTTAAAATGAATCATAGTTAAGCAACTTTTAGAGGTGAACTGTACGCTCAAATATACAAATATTATTCCAGAAAAAATAAAACGGTTTAAAAACAAGAACCAAATCCTGATTGATTCAGTCAGAGAAGCATGTGGTGAGTTTGTTTGTTTGTTTGTTAGGATAGAAAAATCAGAACTCCATGATGGACTCAGGAGTCGAGGAAAAGAAGAAAGTGTATTGAAAGTTTCCTGGCAAGTGAATCAACTTGTGCTGTTAAAGAATGCAGATAAAATGTAAGAAAGTGAAGCACTGTGTAAAACTGGCTAAACAAAAGTCATGGGAAGAATTTGGTAAGAACATAGAAAAATATCAGGAAAGTGGCAAAATATTCTGTAAGCATTAAAAAATCTTAGAAATGGAGGAAACAGTACCTGCAAAAGAAATCAGAGATCATAAAGATGACATGAAAACTGAAGATAAAGATATTCTAGATGTATACAATAATTACTTTGAAAGATTGCTCAAATGAAACAAGCAGTGACAGAATGATGACAGTAATCACACAACAGGAATGCAATCACCTGGTGAACCAGGCCTTAAGCTGGCCTGGTTGGCCAAGTGATTAGCTTATTGACTATCTGACCTGACAAGCTGTGGATTTGGATCCTGCCATTGGTATGGAGGTTTATTATTGTCTTTAGGTGGAAGATGAGCTTCACCACCCAGCTTATTGGAGATCTGAAGTTCCTTGAAAATATTCCAAAGTTGGTCTCTGGAGCAGGGTTTCTAGACTATATAAAAATAGATGAAAAAATACAATATATATATATATATATACACACTATAGGTTTGCTAATTACCTGTCATGGCAGGGAGCAATATAAAAAAAATCAGCAATACATATCAATACTTGGACTATAAAAAACAATCAAAAATCTGAAATGTGAAAAGGCAACTTAGGTAGTTGATATTCAGTCACAAATGCTCAAATATGGAAATATAAAAGTTTTATAGTGGCTACACTGCATAATTCAGAAGCCTTTGTCAGAGAGTTGAATTTTAGATGATTGGAGTAGAGTTTTCTTACTATACATCTATAAAAAGGAATGTGAGAATTACACAGAAATTTGTTGCTGAGTGTCAGTGCCGTAATGAGGGTATGAAGCGCCTGTGGCAAGTGTCTAACTTGCACCCCCCCAAACCCAAAAATGACAAAAATTTAAGTGTAACAAATAAATTTTACTAAATGCAATATGTTAAATACTTGCTATTAACCTCATCAAAATGAGTTGCCTGTAAATCCAATTATGTATTTGTATAAATAAATAATCTATTAAATAAGAACAAATTTTTATTCATATTCAGTGACAAATAAATTAAAGAAATACACGAAATAGGTATAATATAAAATAATATAATAAAAACATAAATAAGTTCAGCATATTTTATAAAGAAATTTTTCTAGCTTTTTCATTTGCAAACACATCTATTATATCGTCATAATTTAATGTCTTTGCAATATCTTTTTCAATTGATATTATAGACATGTTTGTCAATTGCTCTTGTCCAATAGAAGAACGAAGGTACGATTTTACAATTTTCAATTTGTTAAACGAACGTTCGCAGGAAGCTGTTGTTACAGGCATTGTTATGAAAATCCTTAATGCTATGTCTAGATTTGGATACGTGTTTTGTAATGAGAGTTTGTAATTTTGTTGCAAGAATTGAAACGCGTCCATATCGCCTAAATTTTCAAAAACTTCCATGGCTTGATATTTGAAACTCAGTTTCACATACAAATTCTGGAGCATCTAAGTTGCTATTATATTTCAATGCCAGGTCTGCTGCACATTGTTTGAGATCATCTAGCTGCATAATTTTAAAGCGTGTCCATTTAAAAAACTGAAGTCGTTTGTGACCTCTTGTAAAGCAGTAAATCTATCATTGAGTTGTATGAGTATTAGATCTAAAACTTCACACATTTCTTTTTTTTAGTAATGCAGTTTCATTCATGGCAAACGAATCATCAGTAGCTTTCTCACCAGGCATATTTTTTATTTTGTGCCATCTCTTTTCTGGAATGCAAGTTTCAATATTTATTGGTTCGGCTAAACTTTTTGCCGAATTGTGAAGAGAATCGAAAAAATCATTTTGGTACTGTTGAATTTCATTTTTTAGAGCTTTTATCATTTTCACAGCATTTTCGACTGTGGTTTTTTTTCTTGTAAAAGTAAATTTACTTTATTTATATTTCCTAATATTGCAAGTTCTTAACTGGATCTATGACTTTCTAAGAAATAGAACAATTCGAGTTAGAATAAATAATACATTTTCCAAGAAAGTGAAAATAAGACAGGAACTCCCTCAAGGTAGCATTTTGAGCCCACTCCTTTTTTTCCATCTACTTGAATGACTTAGATAAAAATATAAATAAAAAAGATACAAAGATAGCTATGTTTGCTGATGATTTGGTCCTATTCTCAGCTCACAACAACCTAAAAACAGCAGGTCACTTAAACAAAGCCATTGAAAGTTTAGCTACATACTGTGAAAACCAAAAAATCAAAATTAACCCTACTAAATCAGAAATCTGTGTTTTTACTATTAACAACCACCTCAGAAAGTGGAGACCAAAGATTAAGCTAAACAGTCAACTAATAACATTTAATGAAAACTCCAAATACCTTGGAGTTACTCTGGATCCATCGCTAAGCTTCGATAAACATATCAACAATGTTGCAGCCAGAGCAAAAAGAAGACTAAATATCATGAAAAGTATCTAGGTAAAGAGTGGGGAGTGGATGCTAAAATCTTAAAAGTCACATATACCTCTATTATCCGTCCCATAATGGAATATGCTTCACCAATCTGGATGCAAACATCACAAACCAGTTTTGACAAGCTTATAAAAATTCAAAAAAAATGCAGCTAAAATCATATGTGGACTAAGGAATACAAATCCTGGAAAAATAGCAGAATTCAAATCCAACCTTGTTCCTTTAAAAATTAGGTGGCAAGAAAATCTTACCAGATTTGTAGAAAAAAGAGCCAACCTTGCACACATCATAGAACAAGTGAACTTTTTAAAAACAGGAAACCAACAAACAGAATAAAGAAAAAATCAGCAATGCATGAAATCATAGAAAATAAAATTTCCTTGGATTGTCCAAATAATATAGCGGACTACCCAGCATTTCCTCCAAATCAAGACAGGAAAAATATAGTTATCAACTATGAAATAGGTAAACATGAGAAAAAAAGCCTAGAAAACCCTGAAATCTTGAGATCATTAGCCCTGTCAAAAATAATGGAATATGGACCTGACTCAATAAAGATCTACACAGATGGCTCCAAAAATAAAATCCAAATGGCAATTCTGGGAGTGGCGTACTGATCTATGGCTCTCATAATATAGAACAAAAAACAACTAACAGTTTTGGATGCAACTCATACCATGCAGAATTAATAGCCATTAACACAGCACTGCAATATTTGGACAAACAAAACTCGGAGGAGTTTATATTTTTCACAGATTCCTTAGCTGCCCTTCAAGCTATTAAGAACTGCTACACTAGCCATCAAGAAATACTTAGAGACATAGCAAAAAATATAAACAAACTACATAAGGATTTCAAAATAATCTTCCAATGGATCCCATCCCATGTGGGATTAAAGCGAAACAAAACTGCAGATGAAGTAGCAAAAACGGGTGCAACATCAAATGATACCACAGATTTTGATCTTTTTAAAATCACCCAAAAAGAAAACATAAAAAGAACAATTCTTCAGGACATGACTCACCACTGGTACTCAGCAGAAAATCCAGGAGCTACCATCAACTCCAAGTTTAATCGCAGTGCCACTACCATGATCTCTCACCTCAAGACTGGCCACACAAGACCAATCAAGTTTAGCAATGGCATAAAAATCTTCCCCACCTGCAAAATTTGTAACATCGAGGAAGCATCACCAATGCGTTTGCTAAACTCTATGAATATTTCCAAATGTGAACTCTATGACAACCCAGAAAAGGTGCTGTATAAAATACATGAACTTGACCACTATGATCTAGTGTAATAATACCATGGGGAAAAAAAAAAAAAAAAAAAAACATATTAAAATATCCTTATCAAAATAATAATAATGAATAAATAAAAATATATTTCATTGTAAATTTGTGTTTTATTTGAATTTAGATGTACATTTAAACAAAAAAAATATGATTTATTTTTAATAGAACAAAATTTATAAAGATACTATACCTTTTTACTTAATATAAATAATTTATCATCAATGAGAGGAGTGAAATTGCTTATTTCTATATCTGCTATATTGCTCTGCTCTCTTTTGTGCGTTTTATAAATTCAGTCTTTAACCAATGATCTATACTTAAGAATTTGAAAGCTAAAAAAATTACCGTATTTACTTGAATATAACTCGCACTTTTTTCCCAAAATTAAAGCTAAAAAATCGTGGTGCGAGATATATGCGGGGATTTTCAGAAATTAAAGTTTTCAGAAGAAAAAAAAACAACTGGAAATGGGTATGACTTACCAAGAAGCTTCTATTCTCCATCACTTCTGTCCTCAAGAGTGGTTTCCTTGTCTGCAATAAAAGTTATCTACCCAAATAGAGTCATCTTCTTTCCCATTATATCAAGCAAAAATTACCAGTAATTTAAGACTTGAGATACGTAATGAACAATCCTTGACAAATTACTAATGAGAAGTGAAAGATGTGCACGATTGTAGGCCAGTAGAGAAAGAGCAACTATTAAAGAAGTGCATATGATTGGTGCAGTATTAACAAAAGCTCACATGACCCAAACAAAACAAACTGACAATTGAATTGAAATGCTAATTCTTTTAAACTGATTTCCATAATATCTGAAATGCATTGACTATATATTTCATGATGGTGTAGTGTCAAGCAAAACCATATGTTGCACCTGCAACATGTGGTTTGCTTGAGTGTATATAGCAGTTTCTGTTGGAGGGGAGATGTGATTCATTGGTTAGTGTTTATATTACCAGTTGTCTGTAATTCCATTATTTGTTAAGAAATATATTACACAGTCTGCAAATGTCTGTGAATCCGTGTTTCTGCAGTATAGTTGCTGTTGTTTACTGCAGGGAGTTATCGGCTCCAACGTGAAAAGCCGGGGCAATAGTGACTCGCAATTTGAGTAAGAGAATTCATGCATAATATAATTTAATATATAGACTATAAAAGTTTATGAAATTCACATCATATGATACTTTTTAGGTTGTTTCCTAAAGCGTCTAATAAGTGGGTTCTAAAATGTTCAGTTTTAGTATGTATGACTATAATTTATTTATTAATAAAATATAATAAGCACATATTTAACTGTCAATGGAAAATGTCACTTTTTTATTTGATAAAATAAATGCTGTATTTTTGTAAAATATCCTTGTTGCCGTAATACTGCTGAACGAGTGCCCTTATTAAGCAGCACCGTGAGGCAGGCTGTCTCTATGCTACAACCTGTCGACGGTACTGATTACAACACAGCAACAACACAACTGATCTTATGAATGACAACAAGACTAATAATAATTACATGATTTTGGAAATTCTCTAATCTACAAAAAGTAAAGCGAATGGAAATATTGAGGTGGGAAGATTGTGATTTTCATTGGATCCTGGGTTTGATGAGTGTAAATAAGGGCTGGCGAATAATTTTTGTGGGTGGGTCATGAAATGAGGGATTCAGGTAGATGGAATGATATCAAAGGAGGTCATAAAGGGATTAAAATTATAATATGGAAGGTAATAAACTTAGGATGGGCAGACACATTAGGAGGATAACAGAAGAATGTATTAGATTATCTATGCAAATATTTAGGATTAGACGGGAATTTGGAGATGCAAAAGTACATTCATTAATAGTTAATGGTGCGACGGAACAATTTATTTGAGTCAAAAACGAGAACAATTGCAAAGAAATGCTATGTTCAAGTTGCGATATTAGGCGCTGTTGTTGCCATCTAACTCGAGACAAATTGGAACTCACCGGTGTTATCAAATGTAGCAGAATTCCGCTGTGTTGCAGAATTTGTATGTCTAAAGCGGTGTATTGCTGAAATTTAAAAATACAATATAAAATAGCAGACTTTTATATGTATTTATTTATTTTTCACGTTTTGCACCCCCAAACCTAGTTGCACCCATGGCGGGTGCCTCTTTCACCACGCCCTCGTTACGGCACTGCTGAGTGTTCCTGATAAGAGGAAAGTCTAAGAAAGATTATGGAAGGAAATCTTGGAGAAAGACAAATTGTATTCAGGTCAAACAGGTGTTTTCAGGATCAGATTTTCATTTCAAGACAAACAGTTGAGAAATGTAGATCTGGAAAATGCCAAGAGAAAAGCTGTTCAAAAGGATGCAGTTATATGGTGTAAATGGGATTTTATATCAAGCAATACTATTTGATTTGTAAGTCAGCAGTTAGAATTGAAGGAAATACTGGAGGAAGAGTGATGTTAAATCAACAAGCGTGTACGTTATCTTTACTTTTATTTATTATGTATATGGATCACATGATGAAGGAAAGCAGTATTAAATCTGATATCAACATTGGAGATATTATTTTCAGCTCTACTTTATACAGATAATGTTATAATTCTAAATAAATCCAGTAAAACTTGGTAGGATTCCCTGACTAAACTGAATTAACTGCTGTAATAAATCTGATATGAAAATCAGCAATGCAAAGACAATTAAAATAGGCAGAAACAGTGAAAACATTAACTTCATCCTAAATGAAGAACCTATAAAACATTTAAACATTTTAGGTATTTAGGCACAATTTTTAGTGAAGATGGTAAATTAAATATGGGAATAGAGAACAGAATCAACAAAGCTGGTATGGTAGGAAATCAAATGAATAAATTTATATGGAACAAGAAATTAGTCAAAACACTAAATTAGCTGTATACAAGACAGTGTTCAAACCAATTTTAACTTATGGATCTGAGAGCTGGGTTATAAAAACTTCACCAAAGACCAGAAACCACAGATATGAGAAAGATTAGGGCCGTGAACAGATGGCAACAATGGCAATATCATATTAAAAACAAGGATATTAGGAAAGAACTTGACATTGTCAGCATCCAGGAATGCGTTAACAGAGCTAATCTCAGGTGGTATGGTCACTTTAACAGAATGGGAGAGGAAAGATTAGCAAAACAAGTGTTCTCTGCCAGGTTGGCAGGAAAAAGACCCAGAGGAAGACCAAGATATAGGTGAATTGATACTGTAAAAAGTGCCTTAGAAGAGAGAAATATAAGATCTGATAATGCTGGAGTCTTGACAGGTAACAGATTGATTTGGAGGAAAATTGTAGATAAGTTAGTGGTGATATAGTTTATCATGTAGTACTATCATATCCTGTAAACCCTTTGAGGGTACATGTCAGGAATTTTATGATCACAATAAAAGTATAAAAATAATATAAAAATATAATATGAAAAAATATTAGATCAATCTGATCTAATATTTGATAGGAAACTAGTCATAAAGTATTTGTGTTGAACTAGTAGGTTCTGGTAAATCCCCTTGCCACACCAGAAAATTATGATGATTCTCAATCTTATACATGAAATTAACCTCTAATCAATGAAGCAAACAAAAACCTGCCCTACAAAAAGTTTATGGAAAGCGATGTTTCATGGTTATTTGATCTGTAAACAAGTATATTGATATTACTTTGCAGAAACATCAGCTTTGGAACAAATGTTTACTGAACATTAGGGAAACAACTACTTCAGATCAACAGAAAATCATGATAGGGCAAGGCACTTTAAATGAAGCTTTCATGGCTCTAAATACATTTTAATTTTCTGAATTTATTAACATTATTTTTGTACTCAGGTAAATAATGTTTTAAGCAAAAGTAGAAAGCTCTATTGATAAACTTGAAGTTTTTATCATTATTATCGTCTTCCTATCCAGGTTCTAGGTCATGTGGCTTGTTCTGGACTCAGTCCATCTTCTTGGTTGTCCCCTATTCCTTGTTCCTCTAGGATATATTACGATATTTTTTGATAATCCTCTCTGCTTTCTTGCTATATGGTCTAGCCAGTTTTTCCTATATTTAATAATTGAGTCATTGAGTAGAGGAGTTTTATGGTCAACTTAATGCAACAATCACTGGAGTGAATAGAAAAGACCTTTTAATTGTACAGGGCAATTCGAATGCCAAAACTGGAACAGACATCGGCAAGGATTTTCTCCCATTTGTCGGATCGTATGGGGAGACAAACGAAAGCGGTTTTGAATTGATCAATTTTGCCTTACAAAATGAACTCACCATTACTAACACTCTATTTTCCCATAAACCTTCCAGAAGATGGACATGGACTTACCCTGATGGAAAAACACACAACCAAATCGACTTATCCTTGTAAGCACAAAATTTAAAAACTCCATCAACTTCACAAGAACCAGATCATTTCCTGGGACTGACATTGGCAGCGACCACAATATGGTCATCACAAATGAGAATATGAAAATGAAGGAGATATTACCTACAAAATCAACTCGTAAAAGATAAAATATAAAAAATTAAAAGATCCCCAAATAAATACACTATATAAATACAAATTAAAACAAATTTTTGACACAAGCTTCAATAAATATAATAATATCAAATCTAAAACCAAATACTTCTCACAAAAGATAACTGAGACAGCTGAAGAAATTCTTGGATACAAAAGGAAAATCAATAAACCACGGATAACTAAAAATATTTTGGACCTATCCGACGAAAGAAGATATTTGAAATCTCATTAATAGCGGTGATAATAGAAAACAGTATAAAAATATTACTAAAATTATTAAAAAAGAAATCAAACATGCTAGAAACTTATGGATACTAGATGAATCTAGATGGGGTAAGACAGGGATGCATCTTGTCCCCTCTTCATTTTACTTGTTTTCTAACGATATTGATTTTCTGGCAGAAAGTGAAGAATTACAAGAGAAAACCAGCTGTGTTTTTGGAACATTAAAAAAATATGAATTATACATAAACCTACAAAAAACAATGATAACCTCAAAATCAGACACTGAATTCTTAAAGATACAAATTAGCAATAAACAAATTGAGAATGTAAGCAAGTTCACTTATCTAGGAAGCACATTGAGTCAAGATGGTCGCTCAAAAACCAATATTAAATACCGAATTGCTAAGGCAACCGTGGCCTTACAGAAGTTAAAACCATTAGGGGGAGATAACAGAATAGCAATCACAACCAGACTAAGACTAATTGACACCTTGGTGAATTCTATCCTCTTGTAATTAGTTGTGAGGCCTGGACTTTATTGAAGGAAGATGAGAGGAGACTCCTGTCTTTTGAAATAAAAACTTACAGAAGACGTTTGAGAATTCCCTATACCACTCACAAAACCAATGAAAATGTCCAAAAACTGATTGATTCAACAGACAGGAAAAAAAGGGAAAATATTCTGGCAGTCATCAGAAGAAGACAGATGAATTGGTTCAGACATGTGGAGAGGGCTAATGGCATTCCAAAGCAAGCACTAGAAGGAATCATTCCGGGATCAAGGGTTAGGGGCCGACCTCGATTAAAATGGACTGATAACATCAAAAAATGGACAAATTCCTCACATTCTCAACTGACATCAAGAACAAGAGACAGATGATTGGAGGAGGTTAACAAAGAATATCACCTACTAGCCATGAGTGACCCAACGGTCCGTTTAGGACTACGGGAGAGAAGAGATCATTGAGTCTATTATAGGAGTGATTTTGAGATTTTTAATTATTTCACTATTTCTTTTTTTTTTTTATCTAATAGAGTGAGGTTTTATGTTTTCTTAAGGAATTTCATTTCTGCTTCCTGAATTCTCTGTATATCTCTTTCTCCAAAGGTCCAGATCTCACTTCCATATAATAGTATAGGCTTGGCTATTGTTTTGTAGACTCTGAGTCTTGTATGTTTCTGTACATAGTTAGGTTTAAAGGTTCTGTTAAATACTTCAGTGATTTTTATAAAGTTTGTCATCTTAAAATCAATATCTATTTCATTTATGTAAGATAGTTTACAGCCTAGGTATTTGAAATTATTAACTTACTCAATTATTTTATTATTTATTCTTATTTTACTTCTGACAAAGGTTATTTCCATAAAAAGCCATGACTTTAGTTTTCTCTGTTGATATTTCTAGGCCATTTTGTTGTATAATATTATTTAAATTATATATTAATTTCTGCAGTTCATCTTTTCATCTTCAGTCTTTCCAAAGATGATCTGATCATCAGAAAAGAGTAGTGTGTCTATTTTTGTATGTCAATTGATTTGGAAGCCACATGTATTTACTTCTCTCCATTTTTTGATAATATTGTCCATATATATATGTATATATATTATATATATATATTGAATAATATGGGTGATAAAGGACAGCCTTAATGGACTCATCTGTTTATTGGTTTCCAAGTGGATACGATATCATTTTGCCTTATTACTATTTCATTATTATGGTATATATTTAATAGAGCACTGTATAGCTGGTTTGGAATATGATATTTCTTTAAAGTTTCCCATAGTTTATTTCTCAAGATTTTGTCAAATGCTTTTATATAGTCGATGAAAGCTATGTGTGTTTCAATATTGTATTCTCTGTGTTTTTCTATAATTATTTTTAAGATAAAAGATGAGTGTATGTGATCTTCCCTTACAGAATCCGTTCTGTTCTTCTCCCAACTGTAATTCTATAGAGGATAATAATTTTTGTTAACATTTTTGCATAAATTTTGTATTCTGTATTGAGGAGGCTGATGCCACAATAGTTATTACAATCTGTTTTTAGACATTTTTTATAAATTGGTATCACTAGAGCCCTATCCCAACTTTTTGGGGATTTTCCCTCTTTGTATATTTGGTTTATAAATTTTAAAAATCTGATGTTAAATTCTTTACCTGCAAATTTAATAAGTTCTGTATTTATATTATCTTCTCCTGGTGACCTGCCTGTTCTGCATTGTTTGAGAGTATTTTGTAGTTCTTCGTATGTAAACTCATCCATATTACTGATGTTATATTTCGGGGAAGATTCTTGTATCACGGAGTTATCATGCCATAGCTTCTGGAAATACTCCTACCAAGTTTCTAGTTCGATCATATTGATTTTTATTCTTTCTTTTAAATTGTTATTCATTTGCTTGAGGATTCTATATGTATTAGGTCTTTTCAATATGCAGTCCCATTCTAATTTTGCTATAAAATTTTCATACGTTTCTCTATTTTTTTTCTGACATGCTCTCTTTGTTATTGCTCCTTTCTTTCCTTTTATATGAGCATGTTGCCTAGGTATGACTGTGGTGAGATGAGGCGGAGAGCAAGGATTATGAATGATATGCTGGTGGAAAGGTGTGAAGAGATGGGAGTACAGTTTGTTAATGTGTGGAATGAGTTTGAAGGATGAAGTGAACTGTATGGGAGCGATGGACTGCATTTGAGTGGTTATGGTGTGAGTCGCTTGGAGAGACTGCTGCTGGAAGGTAGAGATTTTTTCCGACATGCTCTCTATGTTATTGCTCCTTTCTTTCCTTTTATATGAGCATGTTGCCTAGGTATGACTGTGGTGAGATGAGGCGGAGAGCAAGGATTATGAATGATATGCTGGTGGAAAGGTGTGAAGAGATGGGAGTACAGTTTGTTAATGTGTGGAATGAGTTTGAAGGACGAAGTGAACTGTATGGGAGCGATGGACTGCATTTGAGTGGTTATGGTGTGAGTTGCTTGGAGAGACTGCTACTGGAAGGTAGAGAAGTGAGTAGAGAGAATGAATCAGATCAAGCGGGAAGTGATGCAGAAGAGCAGGAGAGTAAGACAGGAGAGATTGAAAAGGTGGTTATAAATGGGAAAGTGAGTGGTATGAGTATAGAAAATGAGAGAAAGGGTGTGCAAGAGGAGCAGGGAAACGGGGAGGCTCAGGGTGGATGCTCCAAGAGGATGTGAGAGCATGTGTAGACAGGAAAGGAATGGGATGACCTAGGATCAAGAGGAAGCAGTTGGAATTGGGGAAGGTTCTAGAATGAATGGGCAGAAAGGGAAATGGCCCCAGTCAAGCATAGAGAGAGAGATCACATCGAGCAAGTGGTATTGGTGGAACTAGCTGTAGATCCAGAAATGAGCTGTTGTGTTTGTATACAAATGCTAGAAGTATAAGAAACAAGGCAAACAAAATGGTTGCACTAATTGCATCTGTTCACCTAAAGATTGTCGGAATAAGTGAGACATGGTTGGAAGAGAACAACATCCTCACAGGAATAGAGATGGAAGGGTATGATGTGTTTCGTGAGGATAGAAGGGGTAAAAAGGGAGGGGGAGTGCTGTTGATGATAGAGAAAGAGTTACGTCCATACAATGCGAGCGGGAAATAGTGCCAGTGGTTTTGAGGTAGTATGGTGTGAGATAGAAGTGAATGGAATCAAATACTTGGTTGGATGTTGTTATAGACCAGGTAATGTGGAAGGTGGTGATAATGAAATGTATAATCAAATTAGCCAAGCAAATAAGAAAAGGGTGATCATAATGGGCAATTTTAATTATGGCAATATAGACAGGAATGATGAGATAGCAACTGGAAGTAAAGAAAATGAGTTTCTTGAGTTTTTGAGGGATAACTACCTCAGATAGTATGTAACAGAGGGCACACGAGGATTGAGGGTCTTGGATTTGGTCATCTCATCAGAGGATGTAATTATCAATGATGTGTCACATCATCCACCAATTGTTGAGAGTGACCATGAGGTGATTATCTGGGTGGTTGCCAGCAGTGTGAGGACCTCTGTGAGAAAAGGGTATATGTGGAACTACAAGGGAGGTGATTATGAAGAGCTCAGGAGACAGCTTGTGGGTGTTGCATGGAATGAGAAGTTAGCTGGAAAAGAGATCATTGCAGCTTGGGGGATTTTCAAAACTATCTAGTAGATGCAATGTCTAAATATATTCCAAGGGTGAGAAGGTTAAATAGGGTAGGTGTGAAATGGAAGAGATTAAGCATGCGATACAGAGAAAAAGGGTGTTGGATTGTGATAGAGTGGAATTTTAGGAACTCCTATCTTATCATAATCTAACATGCGTTTCCAAACAAAAAAGGGATATAAATACAGGTGATCGCCTCTGAGTATAAAATTATTGCTATGTAAATATATCAAGCAAATTTTGCTATGAGAAATTAAATAAGTGTGTATTTAGTACCATTCACAAATGAGTTAAAAACAGTAATGAAAGTGTAAACCTTTAGCAGAATTTTATAAAGTAATATGTATTAATAGATATAGAATGTTAGTACAAATTCAACATGGGGGGGGGGTAAAGTTCAAAGGTCATGGAGCAGTGACATGAGGGAGCAGCTTGCCCCAAGCCAACAGCGTGACATCAGCGCATGTGCGATAGCAGAGAAGGCTGGATGCCGTGACGTAAGACCACGTGAGTGTATTTGCTGGACATTGCAAAATGCAAGAAACGCCGAGAAAAAAGATGGAAATATAAAGGTCATGCACCCCTGAAAAAAGGCTTTTTAGTTCCTCAATCTCCTAGTGTTCGTCTCACGCGGTGGTGAAGGGTGGCAGTGCCTCCATACCGGAGGATTCTGATAAAGGCAGCAGCGGAACTTGGCGGTCGTATCTTCACGGAAGAAATAAGCCTGGCAGTCCATAGAAAGCCAGATTGAACCATGTGGATGTTAAGGAGAGGCAGATTCCAGTAGACTATTGACGCGATACAGAACCAAAGGACAGATAAGTAGACTTTATTTGTATTTCACTGAATATGAATGAGAGATTTGTGCCACGTTGATAAAGCAGAAAGGGGAACATTAATGATATTGAATAAGACTGTGTTGCTATTGTTTAGAGAGGGTTGCCTCTAATCTTACTGTCTATCACTGTGATAAAGTTCCTTAATATGTTGTAAGAAGTTACGAATATGTCTAGAGTGAGGAATTGCTAATTTATAAAGGGATTGTAAAAGATATAAATGCTATCTTGTGTGGTTTGACAGAACTACTGAGAAATAGAAAGATTGTGATAATCATGCATGATTAAGGTATTTAAGAGTATAAATAATATTCTTACTTTAGAGAATTACAGCATAATCAGTTATAAGTATATTTGTAGTATTGTAATATTTTAACTCTGTCCTGACTGTCAGGAACTCCCTTAAGATGGGAATTAAGCTAATAGTATTGAATGTACATATTTTTGATATATAATAAACCTTGCTTTTGTATCTAACTAAGACTATCTGTGATTTCTGGAAGCTGATGCACCTCTTATAAAAATAATACGAACCTATGCAGGAGACTAGTAAGAAGTAAAGTTTGGCCACAACTGCAAAGTTGCTAGGTATCATTTAAGTACTGTCCTGAGATCACCTCTTGATTGATAATATTGTTAATCTAATATCTCTAAGTGGCACAGCGAAATATAAATCCTCTTGGCGTTTTACGAGAGGTAGATCTCAGACACTCTGATACTCTGGTGTTGCCTCGATCTCGAGGAAATTCCATTGTCCCTCAGAGGTACCATGTGATACCTGATTGAGAGTATAACGGGGATTGGACCCCAAAGACCAAAGAATAGTTATAATAGTAGAAAGTCGACACAACAAGGGCATTGTGGAAGCAGCATAAGAGAAGTGGAAATAACCAATTCCATGAGGACTACAAAGATCATGCAAGGAGGGTGACTTGGTTGATGAGGGTAGCTAAAGAGAGGTATCAACAGCAGTTAGCTAATAAGCCAAAAAGAAACCTAAGGAGTTCTTTCGATATGTAGCCAGCAAAAGAAAGAATGATTATGGAAGGATAACATTGATTGGAGAAAATAGTATAAAGACAGCTGTTTGTAGAATGTGTATTGGAGATACTTAATGAGCAGTTCATAAAGGTCTTTCAATCTTGTGAATGTGACTTCATGGAAAGATTGAGAGCAGTTGATGATGGGGAGTACAGACTGACTGTAAATGAGCAAGAGGTGTATGGGGAGTTGAGTAAACTAGATGTTAATAAGGCTGTGGGACTTGATAATATATCACCACGTATTCTGATGGAATGTGCCAGAGAGTTGACACCTGCCTTGACATAATTTTTTATACCAGTCTTGCACTCGGTCAAGTTCCTAAGGAGTGGAAGGAGGGCAAGATTGTGCCACTTTATAAAGGAGGTGATCAAACTCAAGCATCAAACTATAGGCCTATCTGTGTGTAAGGTATTGTGGTTAAGTTGTTGGAGAAGTTTGTGAGAACTAGGATCCAGAGTTGGGGTGACAACAATGGTATTATCTTTGATGGACAGCATGGATTTGCTAAAGGGAGGTCATGTTTTAGTAATCTACTTACTTATTACAATAAAATGACTGTTTCCTTGGACAGAGGAGAAAGATACACAGTAATATACTTGGATTTTGCAAAGGCTTTTGATAGAGTACCTCATGATAAGTTGACAGTCAAACTAGAGCAGATGGGGTTGGATATTAGACTAGTGCATTGGATTGAAGACTGGCTATCTGATAGGTATCAACAAGTTGTGTATGGGAGAGTGATATCCAGGAAAAGGAAAGTCACTATTGGAGTGCCTCAGGGGGGGGGGTCTGTTTTAGGGCCATTACTGTTTAACTTATATATTAATGATATTGGTGAAGATTTGGATGGAGATATTCAGTTGTTTGCAGATGATGCAAAGTTGGGATGAACCATGAAGAGTAGTGAAGATGTTGTGGCCTTACAAGAAGACTTGAATAAATTGAGTGATTGGGTACAGAAATAAGGATGTGAGTTCAATGTTGCAAAATGTAAGGTTTTAAAATTTGAAAACAAAGATGGGATGCAGAATTTATGCTTGGTGAGGATATATTGTTGGAGGTGGAGGAAATAAGAGATCTGGGGGTGATAGTGGCTAAGGATCTGAAATTTAGGGGACACATAGCCAAAATTGTGAAGACATCACAAAGGCTTCTGGGAATGATGCGGAGGACATTGATGTGTAGAAGTAGGGAGATTCTTGTTCTGTAGTATAAGGCTTTGATTAGACCACACAAGGACTATTGTACCCAGATTTGGTCACCTGGTTTTCAGACATGTTGGAAAGAGTCCAAAGGCAACTGACTAAGGTAGTTTCTGACCTCTGGAATGTCGAGTACAAGGAAAGATTGAGAAGATGTAATTTGCAGAGTCTGGTGGACAACCCCTTACAAGTTGGTAAGGGGTTGTTATAGGATCAATGCTGGAGAAGTTCTGCATAAAATAGTGGGAAATAGGGGGAGTACCAGAGGTCATCCCTGGAAACTGTATAAAGAGGGTGTGAGTAGGGGAGTGAGAGGCAAGTTTTTTTCGTGCAGAGTTGTGAATGATTGAAATATCTTGCCTGAGAGTGTGGTATCTGCAAGGAATTTGAGTGTGTTTAAGGCATGGTATGATGAGTTGTGTGTGTGTGATACAAGGACCTCCCAGATGAGTTTTTTGACTCCATGAGGTCTTGGGGTAATAATAATAATAATCAATGAGTGATTCATCTGTCTTTAAATTTAGCCATTGTTTATATGCTGTCTTTTTTTCTTCAATTATCTGTTTGATCTCTTCATCCCATTTTCTTAGACCTCTGTGTCTTATCCATTTTCTAATATATGTTTGTTGTTTGACCATTCTTCTTTCACTGTCCTGTTTTCCTCGATTTTGCTCAACCAATCCCTAATTCTATTCTGATATAGACCTCTAATATTCTCATCATTTAAGAGTTTCATTTTATATATTTATGTATTTCTATTTTCTTTTGATTTTTTTCTTCCCTCCCATCTTGGTTTCCATTTAATTTTCCCTACCTGTAAGTAGTGGTCTGACTCTATCTCTGCTTCTCTATATACTCTGATGGCTATGATCATATTTGATAATTTTGTATTAACTATTATATAATCTATAATGCTTTTTATATTTCTTGCCTGCCAGGTAAATCTATGAATATCTTTCTGTTTAAAGTAGGTATTTTGTCTTTAATTCACCCTATACAACAATTATTCTATAACTGTTGTATAGGGCGAATGGTCTTAATCTCTTTCCATTATTATTATATGTTGGTTCACCTATCGGTCCTATGTTGAGTTTATGTAAGGTATTACCAATTCTTGCATTTAGGTCACCCATTATTATAATATAATCAGAAGGATTTATTTGATCAATAATCTTTTGTAGTTCTTGATAAAAAAATCTCTGATTCTTCTTTTTCCTCTTCTGGGGCACAAGTACTTATTATTGTCAGATATCCTCTAGATATCTTTAGTCCTGTCTCTATGATTCTATCATTCCAGTAGTTGTAATGTATAATATTTCTTCTCAAAGATTTATGTATGAACATCATTATGCCTAACTTTGCTCTTTCCTCCAACTTTCCTCCACTATAAATATAGATATAACTCTCGGGTTCATCTGTTCCTATTTTTTCTTTGATTCTGCAATAGTAGTTATCATTATTTTTTGTTTTTCCAAGGTTTTGTCTAATTCTTGTATTTTATAGTGTATACTTCTAACGTTCCATGTTGTTGGCTTCCAAATATTAGATATCTTCTTTTTCCATTTTTGTGTCTGTGTTGAATCCTATCCATTCTCTGAACCTGGTCATTTCCGATAGGGTCCATTCTTTTTGAATTGTTTTGAGTCTTTTTAGCGAGTTTCAGTTCAACTGAGAGGGTTACTGGCTTCCTGCAGTCTAGCTTGATGGTAGGCTGCCACCTTAAGGTCATCAAGCTTGCCTTGGTTAATGGTTATTAAGGGAAAATGAAATTCCCCTTAGCCTTTGATTACTCTAATAGCTTTAGGAGACAGTGGAGGAACCTCTCCAGGGTTAGAAGAAGTTAGGATAGTCAAGATTATAGTATTCTGTCCTCTTCTATAGATGTTAATGGAGGAGATGAAAAAGGGATCAAGACGAAGGACAAGACAGGAAAGAAATATGGCTAAGAGAGTGAAGGAGGCCACACTTAGCTCAGGTACCTCGGGTGTGCCAAGCCCGTACTTGCAATTGAAGCCCCTGGTGACAAGCTTTTATTTTAATATAAATATTATTATTATCAATGGACATCCATGGAGTCAAGCAACTTATAATAACAGCAAAAATTACTTACAGCATCTAGCCAGCCAACTTAAATAAATATAGTCATTCTTGATCTTTTCATTTTGAATTAGTAAAAATATCTGAAAGATAAAATGGAAGAATCAGAATGAATATCATCTGATACCTTAAACAATATTCAGTTTACATCTTACTCCTTTAACCTTAATGCTCCTTTTTTTTCTTTCTTTAAATATTGATATACCTTCAAAATTATATTCCCCTCATGATGCAATAGCTAAAACATATTTTCAAAATTGAAACAACATATTATCATATATTCAGATCAGAGTAACGTGACCAAATCATTCCTGTCCTAAGGTATATGATAAAAAAAATTATGAATAGTATTAAATATTTTTAATATAGTACTTTTTTTACTAAATAGCTTAACGAAATTACATCGTATACTAGGATATACATTAAAATAAATTTTAATACACTTCCAATATTTCGGCAACGTCACGTTGCCATTTTCACAGGAACTTAAAAACAAGACATGTGCACGCAAGCACAACAAACAGTAAATGAGGACGAAGCAGGAAGCTATTTTTTCTCCTAAAAGTCCTGATAGTGCCCCCTAGTGGGCAATCTTGGTATTCTTGGGCGACTGGGCTGAAGGTCTTCTGATGTAGGTTTTCCAAATTTGGGGCAGTCTCATGCAACCAAATTTATTGAGGTTTGGATTGTTTCTTAGGACTGAGGCTGATTCCAAGAAAAGCCTTTCGTATTTGAATTTACTACTGTGTATTATCATGGCTTTCTTCCACTGTATTCTATGGCAGGTATCCAGTGCATGGTCTGCAAGACCAGAGTGGCTGTATTGGTGAAACCGGATGTAGTCCTTGTGTTCTGAAATTCTGATATTAGCTGTCCTGCCTGTATGGCCAAAGTAGGACAGCTTACAGCTGCAAAAGACCTGGTATATCCCAGGTAGGTCTAGGGGGGGTTGGTGTTTAGTAGAACAGATAAGGGATGTCAAGTTTTTTTATGGTCTGTAACAAGATGTTAAGTCATGTTTTTTTAGGATTTTCGTAATGTTTTCCGAGGTGCTCGGGATATAGGGTATGGTGATTGATTTAGAGTAATCCTTGTTGTGAGGGTAGGGAGGTTGTGGTTTATTGGTTTCAATATTTTTTGGATTTTTCTTGGGTGTGGGGTAGCCACTGGCTGAGAAACTGTTGAGAATGTGGTTTAGTTCTGTGGTTAGGGGATTGTCATTTGAACAGATAAGTTTAGCCCTGTTGTGTAGTGTCTTAATGACACCATATTGTTGTGAGGAAGGGTGGTGGGATTGTTGGTGAATGTATCTGCCTGTATGGTGGGTTTTCTAGACTGAGAAAACTAAGGTTCCATCAGGCTGGTGGGTGACTAGTGTATCTAAGAAAGGAAGGCGGTTGTTTTTTTCTTCTTCCAGGGTGAATTTGATTCTGGGGTGTTGATTGTTTAAGTGTGTTAGGAAGGAGAGGAGTGCATCGGAGCCATGTGGCCAAATAGCGAACACATCATCAACATAGCGAAGCCATATGGTTGGTTTTTGTGGGGCAGAGTTTAAGGCTTTCTCTGCAAAAGTCTCCATATAAAAGTTGGTCAAGGGTGGGGAGAGTGGCGAACCCATGGCTGTCTCCTCTATTTGTTTGTAGAATTTTCCTTGCCAAACAAAATAGCCTGAGTTCATTGTGAACTGAAATAGGGTTGTGATATTGGGAGGAAATTTAGCTTGGATTAGCTCTAAGGATTCTTTGAATAAGGAGGAGACATCAAAACTGACCATTAAGTCAGTGTGTTTAAGCGTAAGGTTTTCTATGCTGGCTTTGAAGTGGGCTGAGTTTTTTTGGTATCCGGAGAGTTCACCAAAAAACAACCGACAATTCATCGAACGACAATTTATGGAAAAAGCAATTCACCAAATAATCAATTCACTGAACAACAATTAATTGAAAAAGTAATTCCTAGAAAGGCAATTCCCCGAAAAAGCAGTTCATCAATCAGCAGTTAATCGAAAACACAATTCATCGAAATGCAATTGATCGAAAAACAACAATTTATCAAAAAATCACAATTCATCGAAAATACAGTTCACCAAAAAATTAATTATAAGGCATGTGGGGTGAAGATGTGTGTGCAATTTTTTTTTGAATGGTTTTGTGAGGGCGATTTTTTTGCGGCACATACTGGTTGCAGCGAATGATATCCATTGAGGCAGATATAGTTGAGACGTTAAATGATGGATTTCATCCTCGTGAAAATAACATTCTACAGAACTTAAGGGAGGAGGAACACTGATGGTAAGCGAGTTGGAAGTATACATGATGAATTCAGTAAACTCGATATCAAGGGACTTGTTGATATATCAACATGTGTCTTTAGAATATCTCAGAAGAGGAAGTCACTAGTGGTGGTGTGGTGCAAGGACCAGTTAAAAGTAACAAGCTGTATGAGGCGGGTGGCTGAAAAGTTCTGATAAACACCTAGAACAAAATGGTTTTATAGCATTCTGATATAAACCACAAGGAAGACCATATCTTAAAACCTTTTAACACTTATGTTTCCTGAAATCGTAATAATTATTGTTTTTCATTTAGGATATGTAAGAAAACATGTTAGTGGTTTTGAAGAAATTCGAAGATACAGAGGTGCAGGCCGTCAGGTTTTTCGTGCTGCAAGAAAAGTCTGCAACTGAGATTCACCAAACATTGCGTGAGAATTTAGGGGACTGTGCCTTCCAGTATAACCAACAATTGAAAGCTGGGCATCCTGGGCTGGAGACCTTCCACAGCAATCACACCTGAAAACTTCAATGAAGTGCATGCCATGATCCTTGATGAACAAATGCCAGCCAAAAACATCACAAAGAATCTGGAGACATCCAGGGAACGGGTTGGTGTCATTATCTACCAAAATCTGGAAATGCAGATATGCTCAGCAAAGTGTCCTCAAAGGTTTGAATGCCGACCAAAAGAGAAAACGTGCTGTCATCTCAAGGGATTTTTGATCATTTTGAGAAATCAGGTGCAAATTTTTTAGCTCATATTCTTACCGTTGATGAAACATGGCTTCATCACTATGACCCATAGAACATACAACAGTCAATGGAGTGGAGACAAAGGTTCTCCATGGCCAAAGAAGTTTCGAACTAAAAAGTCAGCAGGGAAGGTTCGTGCCATTGTCTTTTAGGATATGGATGGTGTAATCCTTACCAAGTACCTCAAAAAAGGTGAAACTGTTACAGCAGCTCTGAAGGAATTGAAGGAGGTACTGAAGGAAAAACGTTGCGAGAAACTAAGCAGAGGTGTGTTGCTTTTGCAGGACAATGCACCTGCTTATGAAATCCAACAGACAATATATAACTTGGGATTTCAGTGTCTACCTCAAACACCATATTCACCAGACATGGCCCTAGGGCCACACTAGAAATTTTGTCGCCCCGTGTATTAGCATATTTTGCTGCCATTCTCCGTTAAAAAAAAAAAAAAACTCTATTAATGACGTCTTAAAAGCCATGCTGTTAAGCTAGGTTTCAACATCTCTGATCATAAATTCTAAGTAGCAGCATTAGCTAATAAAAATTCATAAGTTAATGAAAAATGATCATAAACTATATTTTATACAGAGAGAGAGTTAACCCTTTAACACTACATTCTTTTAATTATTATGATTTTTAAAAACATGTACAGTACAATGAAGTTTTATTATGTAAAATGCTAACGACCTCCTGAAGTCCGGTTTCAACAGAGAAGGAATAAATGAGTTTTTTATGATTTATTTTTGTATACTTTAGGCCAATTTTGCTGCCCCAAAAGTTGACACCCTGTGTCCAAATGCAAGTTTTTAACCTTTGGTAGAATCAGCCCTGCCTGGCCCCCACCTGACTATTTCATATTCTCAAATTTAAAAAAAATAAAAATAAAAAATAAAAATAAATAAAAAAAAAAATTCAGAGGAACAAAATTTAGAAATATGAATTCATATCTGCAGCTGAGGACTGGTTTGTGCAAAAAGGGAAAAACTTTTTAATAGAGGATTCGAAATGGCAGCATCGTTGTAACAAGTGTATAACAGTTCGTGAGGAATATGCAGAATAATGTGTAAGTTACATGGGAATATAACAAAGATCTGTATTTAAGTTTTGTCGATCTGGAAAAGGCATATGACAAGGTGCCAAGAGAGAAGCTATTCAATACGCTGAAGTTATATGGTGTCAATGGGACATTATATCAAGCAATACTTAGTCTTTATTTGAGTTGTAAGTCAGCAGTTAGAATTGAAGGAAGTACAGGAAGATGGTTTAATGTTAAATCTGGTGTGAGACAAGGATGTACATTATCCCCTCTGTTATTCATTATCTATATGGATCACATTATGAAGGAAAGTGGTATTAAACATGATATCGAAATTGGAGATGTTAATGTCAGCTCTTTGCTCTATGCGGATGATGTTATACTTCTAAATAAATCCGCTACAAGTCTGCAAGATTCTCTGACTAAATTGAATAGCTCTTGTAATACATATGGTATGAAGGTCAGCAATAAAAAGACAATGAAAATAGGCAGAATCATTGAAAATGTCAACTGTGTTGTGAATGGAGAACCTGTGGAACAAGTGAAACATTTCAGCTATTTAGGCACGATTTTTAGTGAAGATGGTAAATTAAATATAGAAATAGACAACAGAATCAGCAAAGCTGGTATGGTGGGAAGTCAATTGAATAAATTCATATGGAATAAGAGAGAAATTAGTCGCAACACTAAATTAGCTGTATACAAAACAGTGTTCAAACCAGTTTTAACTTATGGATCTGAGAGCTGGGTCAGAAGTAAAACACTTGACCAAAGACTAGAGACCGCAGATATGAGAGTCCTGAGAAAGATTAGAGGCGTGAACAGATGGCATCAATGGCAATATCATATTAAAAATGAGGATATTAGGAAAGAACTTGACATTGTCAGCATCCAGGAATGCGTTAGCAGAGCTAATCTGAGGTGGTATGGTCACTTAAATAGAATGGGCGAGGAAAGATTAGCAAAACAAGTGTTCTCTGCTAGGTTGGCAGCAAAACGACCCAGGGGAAGACCAAGATATAGGTGGATTGATACGGTAAAAAGTGCTTTAGACGATAGAAATATAAGAGCTGATAATATTGGAGTGTTGACAAGTAACAGACTGATTTGGAGGAAAATTGTAGATAGGAAATTAATAATGATGTAATTTTTTTCATGTAGTACTATCATATCCTGTACACCCCTTGAGGGTACATGGCAGGAATTTGATGATGATGATGATGATGATGTGTAAGTTACAAGGTTCTACCTCAATTCCTTCATGGTGGTTATCAGAAATATTCTGCACACCCTCACAAGATTTAATGGTATGGGAGGCACAGATGGGAAACAGAATACAGAATGATGGGGAAATATCTTAGAGGACGTAGAGGAAATGCAACATTTCAGATCCTTATCCACCAACATCGGTGATGTTAGTGGATAAGGATTTGAAATGTTGAAGATATTGTGCTAAAATTGTGAGGACTGCATAGCGCATTCTGGCACTGATGGCAAGAACACTGATATATAGGGGTAAAGATGTAATGACTCCTCCATTCTATAAAGTTTTATTCAAACTGCATACGGATTATTGTGCCAAGATTTTGTTACTTGATTTTCAAATGGATGAAGGTATGTTGTAAAAGATTCAAAGACGATTGATTAATGGTGGTTTCTAGTCTCTGGAATGTTGAGCATGAACACAGATTGAGGGAATGCCATTGTAGAGTCTAGTGGATAAAGGACAAGAGGGGGGGGGGATGTCATCTAGATATTTAAGTTCTTAAGGGATAATTATCGGAATAATGAGTATCAGATTTTTCATAGAATAGGCGGGGTCAGGGCAGAACAAGAGGCCATCCCTGGACGTTGTATAAAAAGATCATAAATGATGGTGAGTTTGAGGGTGGTTGGAATGCGTTGCCTGGAAGTGTAGTGGGTGTGAAGGCAGTGAATGCATTTAAGCCACAATATGATGAGCTGTGTGTGTAATGGAGGGACCTCCCAATATGATTCGTTGACTCCCGAGAGGTCTAATAATAATAATAATAATAATACACGCATACCCGGTCGTACGACACGTTAGGTTCGAGACCACCTCTGTATAGTGAACCACTACCTTTTTTATCAGAATGCATGTAATGGCTAAATAACGTTTTAGGTAGTCATGTATATGCGTAAATGACGTGAATAAAGCATTTGTATACGTCAGTTACGCAAAAGAAATATTATTTTGGAAACTTAAATCTTATTCTGACTCGCATGGCTAAAAGGAACACCCTGACCTGTTTACATACCAATCTGCATCATTAAAAGTTTTCTCATTTCGTCAAAAAGATTGTCACATTTACGGATAACTGTGATATTAACTAGTGGCTTTTTTTTTTCCCACTTGACTAAGAACTTTATGTATTCAAGATACCAAGTAATTTTATATAAACTTGGTTTTAATCCTATTTCCCAAGTAAGCAAACAGACAAGAACGTCAAGTTTGCGCCTGCAAGTAGTGCAAGTCCAAGGCAACTCTTGTAGTGCCAGCCGAGGCAACTCGTGGTAAAGGTGGATAAAGATCTGATCACTTTCCTTAGTATTTTTCTCTTAATGTAAAGCACATCCCCCTTGTGGAGATGTAATGCTAAACATTATATTTGTATTTTTTGTATGCTAAACTTTATATTTGTTTTTAATAAATCTAACAACAGTAGTGCCAAGCAAGTTTAGCCTATGGCCTCTCTACAAATTCTGTTATTGCATAAAGTGCATACTGAGGCTCAGTAAACAAAAGAAAATTCTTAGAAAATGAAGGAAAATATACACTAACCAGATATAGTATTATCTAGTTTATATTACTTATATTATAAATAAGATAACATAATATAATATAACATAACTCATAATATATCTTCAACCAAACACATTGACCCCCACTCCATACAGATTTGGCTACGGTTAATTGAAAAGTTAAAGTAATCAAAGTTATTCTTCAATTAATATGCAATTAATTAAGATCAGCGCTGATGCGCTATGCACTCTTAAAAGTTTCATACATTGATACATTGATAAAAATTCAATCATACTGTCAAAATGGCAGGGATTTTGTGGCACAGTTTGCATAAGCCACTGACATATATATTTAAATACAATTAGGAAACTACTCTGAACTCTATTAGTATTTATCTAGATAAAAGTAAACAATGTTTGAGTCATTTATTAATTTATGAAATAATCTTAATCCTCTCTTTTAAAGAATCTCTCGATTTTTATTTCTGAACTCTCCTTTAAGAGCTCAGAAATATTCGTGATGCTGGGAACGTGAAATGGCACTGCAGAATACTTTTGTGCCTCAGGTTTCTGGAATAGTAGATAATCTTGCTTGAGGGCACGGTGCTGGACCAACAAGGCTAATCCAATGTTTATGTCAATGTAAGAAGATCAGTATGCTAAAGGTATATTTTGATATGCTGGACTCTGAGAAAGATTAAATTAGGTTGTTAACTGCATTAACCTCCCAACTGGCTGATGTGGATGAAATAGTCAGCTCTCCCTAGCTTTTTTCATGGATCAAAACTTCAATGCCATTCTATCTTTTATCATGCCATTCCTTTCTCCTCCGTTAACCTCGTTATGGCTATTCTATAGCCATTAGTGGATTAACTGTTGCTGAGCAACCTTTGTGTCCCCCTGTCTTTACGTCTATTGTGTTGCTTAGAATTTCCCTTACTGTCCTAAGATATTTGACCTTTTTTGCCTCTTAAAGCATTTATTGCATCTCTTCCCAAAAATTGAAACGAATTTCACATGCGCAAAAATAATCAATCCTGAAATGACCACCAACCAACCTTTGCAATGAATCTATTTAGTGATAGTAAATTTGGTGTAATTTATTCTACAAATCAGTGCACCAGAAGAGATGCACTGATTGTTCTTTCACTTTACTTATAATATAGAAACAATTTTTTTCTAATTTCAGAATTTTCAAATGTTTACTTTGAAAATATTATGTCAAATATTTATTGAAATAAATGTCCTTTTGCTTTCATTCCTAGCCAAATACCATTATATGGATCATCACATTTCAGTTTTAGAAACGATTTTTTGTTGTTCTTAAAGACAAAAAATTTTAATCCTTTTCCCAAGCAATACAAAGTTTTGCATGTGAAATATATTCACGTCTGAGTTACTTGTATATAGAGGCTAATGACTTCAAAGAATCAAATTGTATTAGCTACATCAGAAGATGATCTACAGAGTTTTCAGTATGATCATTAAATGAAATTTCAGAACAGTATAATATGGGAATATCCAAGTAAAGACAAAAATAACGGCTTTCAAAGGCGAAAACCCAATAATAAGAACTAAAATAGTGATACATATGAAAATATTAGAGCAAGTGAAAACGTGCAGATACCTGGGATGCGAATGAAGATAAAAAAATAGAAATTTCGTTAAAGTAAATGGCATATTGATTAATATATTTTATGAACATTCCTTGAGATAAAAACACACCAGAATCAGACTATATCATGTTCTATCTAAACCAAGTTTATTCCATGGAAGTGAAACATACACCATATAAAAGAAGAATGAAAAAACTGATGATTTAAAGAATGCAAATGATATTTCTCAGGAAAAGAGCTGGATATACCAAATGAGACCATAAAACAAATGAAGACATTTTTCAGTTTCTGAATATTATTATTATTATTCCGGGCAACTCCATGGAGTCGACAGACTCATCGAGGGAGGCCCTAACATCATGTCACGAACAACTATTCGACATTCACACAGTATCTGTCATACCTCGCCTTGAACTCATTCACAGTCATAGCACCCACAACAAACTCTGGCAGCTTATTCCACTCTTTCACCACTCTCCAAGTAAAAAACCTAGCTCTAACACCCCTGCTAACCACATTCTTGCCCAGCTTCCATTTATGGCCCCTAGTCCTCCCACCACCAGTCCTATTCACAAAAATATCTTCTGGATTAATCTTATAGAAACCCTTCAGTAATTTGAATGTCTCAATCATATCACCCCTTTTCCGCCTATCAACCAATTTTTGTAACCCACAAATCTTCAACCTGTTCTCATAAGGTTCATTCCACAGACCTGCTATCATCTTTGTCACTCGTCTCTGGATCCTCTCCACCACCTCCCAATCAAGAAGAAACTCTGGTGCCCATATCTGAGCACAGTAGTCTAGATGGGGTCTTATCAAGGCTCGATACAGAGGAACAATAACTTATCTCTGCTTGTTAAAGTATTTTTCAGAAGCCAAGTGATTTGATGAACTGATTTAGCCACTTTTACAATGTGCCCCCTAAACTTCAATTCCCTATCCACCAACAGTCCCAAATCCTTGGCCTCATCAATCTCCTGGAGTACGGTTCCACCAATGCGATATACTACTGCTATTCTTTTCACCCCAAAGTGCATAACCTTACACTTTGCCACATTAAACTGACATCCATTTTTCCTAGCCCAGTTCTCCAAACTATCCAAATCATCCTGTAAAATTTTGACATCCTGTGCACTCACAATTGCTCTACCCAACTTTGCATCATCAGCAAACAAGTGAACACTTCCTCTCAAATCCTTTCCAATATCATTGATGAACAAATTGAAAAGCAGTGGTCCAAGAACAGAGCCCTGCGGCACTCCACTAGTCACAAGACGTCTTTTTGACTCCACTCCTGAATAAACCACTCTCTGGTATCTCTCCTTCAACCACCCTCCTATCCATCTTACCAACCCTATATCTATCTCCATCTGCTCCAGTTTACTGATTAGGGTTCCATGTGGTATCCTGTCAAAGGCCTTGGCAAGGTCCAGTAGTATCACTGTAAACCCATTACCTCTATCCAGTTCAGCCGTCACTGTGTTATAAAACGTGAGCAAGTTACTGAGGCATGATCTACCCTTCACAAAACTATTTGTCCCCCATACAATCCTGTATTCTTTTCTTGACTAATTTCTCCAAGACCTTGACAACAATTCCTGATATGCTAATTGGTCGGTAATTTACAACAGCAGTCTTGGAACCTCCTTTATGCAGTAGAACTATTTTCCCCTCTTTCCACCCCCCTTGGGACTAACCCAGACCCGAGACTCAAATTAAACAAAATGGTCAAGGGTACTGACAATTCTTTAGCTGCTTCACATACGACACGAGCTGGTATACCATCCAATCCCACAGATGTATTGACATTGAGGTTTTGCAATAGACTACTCACCTCCACTTCATTCACCACAATTCTTGTATAATCTATTGGTTCATTCATTTCTGCAATGTCACCACCTGGATGATATATTCTTGCAAAGTGCTCACTCAGTAACTCAACTATATCAACTGATTCGGTTACTTCCCTACCATTGGCATTCTTTAAAATCATTCTGCCATATACATTTTTTCTTTTACTTGCAACATATCAAAAAAACCGTTTATGATTCTCTTTAGTGTGCATGGCCAATGTTCTTTCGTAATCTTCTTTGCTTTTCTTACCACACTCGTTACCCTTCTGGCCTGCAATTTATAGCATTCATGTGCCTGCCGGTCACCTTTCTCCTTAAATTCCCTCCATAGTTGTTTCTTTTTTTGCAGCTCAAGCTTAATGGTGTTATTCATCCATTTAACCCCTACTTGATTTATTATTTGGACTCTATTTATACAGTCAGCCATTGCTTCATGCAAACACTTCTTAATCGCCTCCCATGCACTATCAACTTCTAGCCCTTGCAGTTGTACATGCCATGGCACTGAATCAATCAAACTCCTAAGCTTGTCATACTTACCAGCCCTATAATTTCACATGAACCCTGTCTTAATTGTAAATTCCACACCTTTAGCCACCTCCCAAGTCAAGACCCTATGATCACTCTCACCAATTGGTGGTATGAAATCGATATGAAATCAATTAAATTCTATATAAGTAAATATAAACAATAATTATTAGAACATATAAATCGAATGGACAATAGTGGACTGCCAACTATATGGATACAAAATAAATGAAAAACAAAAAAAAAAGAAGAAGAATGGAAAGACAAAGAAAACGATGACATGGGTGCGCCTGGAAAAGACGAATTGGCCCAAAATCCATGATATGAAGAAGAACAAGAATTAATTTTACTTAAAAGTAACCTAATAAGGAATTAAAGAAAGAAAAAGAAAAGTGAATTTCAAGAAAGCAAAAACTGTGAACAGATGAGTGATTCGAATATACGTATGTTCAATTTACGTAGCAGAAGTGTTCCACTAAGAACTTAGAAGCAAAGAGAATAACACTACGGCTTCTGGAAATAATGAGAATAAACATCATATCCCCCACTTTGCGGTCTGTAAAACAGCGGTGTAGCTAGAGCTTTTGCCGTCCAGGGCGGTCCCTGAGTTTTTCGCCCCTCTCATACACACCAAAAATACTACAAAAAGTGAAAAGGACGTATGGGGAAATAAATTAAAACACTATGTTTATTTTTGAAGTAAAACTTTAATTTCAACATTCTAAAATGTTATTTCTTGCTTTTCTGTTAGCAAAATCGTCAATGACATTGGCGAAGTCTATTTCATAGTAATGTAGGAATTCTTAATCAGTTTTATTTAGAAAAACTCCTCTCACAACTAGCAACACTTACAGCAATTGTGAGCAAAATTTGCAACAGTATTATGATACTTGGGTATGAGTTCTTGAGACTGTATTTTAGAATTAACTGTAAAAGTTTAAAAAGGTTCAAAGTGCTGCCCGGTACGGACCTCCCCCTTCACCCCCCTCTAGCTACACCACTGCTGTAAAAGCAAATGGCAGTGCACATTGTTTATTACCTTCAAGAACGGTTGTAGTTCAGATATGAATGACAAGTACAAGATGTCTACATTGTTTGTAAGGGGAGAACAGCAGGAGGTAGTGGTGGTAGAGTAAATCCAGTAAATATAATTTGTCGCTTGACTGAGTGATAGAAGCACATATTTCAAACATGGAATGAGTAAAAACAATTCCAATATTCAGCTTTTAAAATTTAACTGTTAGATAGAATGGACAATGTTTTCTTGTAAAAGTTCAAATTTGATATAAGTAAACTGTAATTAATATTGGCACAACTTGTAGGAAAATTGCATCAATTACCACCGATACATTTCTGAACGCTTGTACTTCGCACTTAACAATCGCGTTTGCCAAAATTCACGGTGCTTGCATTTAAACAAATACAGTACATCGAAAAGTAGATCTAAGTCAGTTTCAGAAAAAGACAACCGCTTTTTTGTGAAATTTTGTTAATGTTGACTGCACTGTATTATCACCTAATCGACGTTATTCAGAAGCAGGGAAAATATAGTTTTTGAAATCTTTTATCAGCAAACTGACATTTCTTCCATTTTTTTTTTCCATATTGCTAATATTTACTTATTAGCAATGAACGGTTCACTTTTCTTTCCCTCATTTACATGCACTACTTAAACACCATTTATTATGTGAATGTCTGAATTTCCACCCAGATGCTGTTGCTGACAAGGAAGGTCCGAGCACACTGTTATGAGTTAAATTAGTTGACACAGAATCCTAACTGTTAGTAAATTGCTAAAACAAACACACTAATGAATCTCGAATGTTTTTATTAGAAGTTTCATTTCTCTAAAAACAAACAGTATTAATTTTTGATTGTCAAAGAGGCAGAAGTATAAACAAAATTATCAGTGAGTGAATGGGTTTTATAACTTCGCATGTAAAAATGGACGACTCTCTTCTAGGTATTATGTATATACACATTCTTGAATATACGTAAAATAAACATAGCAGAATTGCGCTTTTTGATAGGGAATGATCTGAGTTCGATTCTTGTCGTAATAGAGGAATTTTATATGAGCTTTTCCAACTAAAGCTGAGTTAGTCCATCTTATACCTTGGCTGCAGTTTTTCCTCATGGAAACTCAAGTTTTTCATCCCACATACAGACAAAAATAAGTACACGGCATTCTGTGTAGTTGGTGGATGAAGTGGTGGAGACGCTGAGTTGTAGAGCAACGGCCCTTCCTCAATTACTTGTACTCCTGAGAGGGTGTCTTATAATAATAATAATTATTATCATTATAACTATTATAAATAAAAAATAATTCCAATAAATGCTCACCCACTACAATTAATAAGAATGACAATGAACTAATTCTAAATGAAATAATTTTTATGTACAAATATTTCTGGCATTTCATTGTAATAGCATACAGTATATTTATTGGATTATGAAATGCCTGATAATATAAAAGTAGTCAGAAAATTAATTTAATCACTTGCGACGTATATGGCTGATCAACATCAACAAGCCCATTCCGTGCAGTCACCATAATGTGAAGTTGCTCCATCATGTTGGAAAATGAGACCCTACACATTCTCAATCTGGGGAAACACAAATTTCTCTAGCATATTTAGGTAAGCCACTCTCATAATCGTCTCCTCATGGAAAAAAATGGCTCAACAATGCGATCACGCATGATCGCATTGTTGAGCCATTTTTTCGAACCAACTCGAAAATTCCAAAACAGAAAAATCAACTTTAAGAAACATCTCATCTCTAGAAAATGGAAGACTACAAAAAAACCTTGGTGTGAATGTATAAAAAAAGTCCTCCATCCTAAACTTATTTTCTACAAAACTGCAGAAACTGAGAAGAGAAAAATTCTACAGCTCATTTAATGAAACTGCTGAAAAGGACTTCAGCATCCTACTCTTCTCTAGGCTGCCAAGAGCCTTTATCAGGGCATTTCACATGAAGGTGAGCTAACCTGTCTCATACGAGGATGGAAGGTTTTTCCTCCCTGAAACTTGGTTTTTTCTTGCCAAATAACAAGCGAACCAAATAGGAAATCACACGCAGTGATTTAAGGCCAGTTGCTTCGACCTAAATTCAAAACAACTCAACCCAATTCCAATTTCCTTTAGCACTGTGTTTTCTAACTGTGGCCTACTGACCATTAGCATCCTTCAGAAGTCAAATAAGACCAACTGCTGCACATCTAAATATAACACAGATGAATATGCTTCTAAAAGGTTTACAGGTTTGTTTTTTATGACTCTTTATTCATCATTCCTATTTTATTATTTTCCTAGAGAATATTTTAATCTTTTATTTTTATTTTTTAACAAACTGCTCTGATCACCTCCTCAAAACCCAGAAATATACCCACGCATATACTCATCACTATTCTTAGCCTATTCCTCCTCTTATTAACTGCGATTACTTGCTTTCGAGGTTCTTCAGGAGATAAGTGCATGTGGCACTCCTGTCTTTGAGGAATAACAGAAACAGGAGTAAATAAGTGAAACATGATTGAAAAATCTTCAGGAATGATATTTTTTCAAGTTTTCCAATATTTTTACTCTGAATTCCTGTATATTTTATTATTATATTGTGAAAAATATTTACATCAAAGAATCAATTTATTATTATTATTAGTAGTAGTAGTACTAGTAGTAATATTAATGATTAATACTATTTTCCCCTCATCCTCCTCAATATAATGATTGTTGATATAGCAATGCTACTTTACTAAGGAATAATTACAGAACAATATCAATTCTTATTGTCTTTCTTGTCCGATAAGTGTTTCCTATCTGTATATATGTGTGTTCATGGGACTGATTTGCCTATTTACAGGAGGAAAAGTCATCTCCGTATTAGGCCTACTAACTTACCTTCAGTTGAAGACAACTGATAAAAATTATGTGCCTTGTACATTTATTAATGGACAAATTTTACTCAGATTGGGTATTTGAAACTTTTACAAAAAGTTATCGAACCGTTCCAGTTTTCAGTTCACCTATATTCGGGGCTACAAAGAAAAGTGTCGAAATTATGTATTATAATAACTCGCTGACTTAGCAGAAGTTTTCAGTACAAGAAGTTGTCTGCACGGTTCAGTTCCAAATGGATTACTTTTATCATAACATTTCCGTAAAGAAGTTCCTAAATGATATTAGCAATTCCGCTCTGGCTGGATGAATTTTTCATTTCAATAAGACTAGATTTATCGTGACAAAATTTGGTAGAACGAAATGTCTTCTCTACAGAAAAATCGCTATCTGCACAAAGAAGCAGGATGTACACTTACATTAAATGTTCTAAAATGCAAGAAAATAATTATTACGTTTCAATGATCCCTTCCATCTGTTGACTGTATCATGATTAATGTTCTGTATTGTTACCGAACATTTTCTAAACAATAGTTTGCAAGAAAAATGACTTTTTGATGAATTATGAAAGAATTCATCGAAAAGTTTTCGGTGAATTGTTTTTTCGCTGAATTGCATTTTCGAAGAATTGGTCATTCGATGAATTGCCATTCGTTAAATTGTCGTTTGATGACTTGTTTATTTGACGAATTGTCGTTTGATGACTTGTTTATTTGACGAATTGTCGTTTGATGACTTGTTTATTTGACGAATTGTTTTTTTGCTGAATTGTCTTTCGATTAACTGCTTTTCGATGAATTTGCCTGTAACCGAGTTTTTTATGTGTGAAGGTGTGTTGCCAGTATAGTGTGTGAGAGCTTTGGCCAAATGTTTAGCTAGTTTGTATGTGGGGGAATCAATGCCATCCACTATGGGATGTAATAGCACATTTTCCCACCAACTCACAAATTAGAAAACTCCACAGGCTCCTTAAGAAGGTCGCTTCTTGGCCTGTAGAAGTCACAAACAAATTAAAACTATTTAACTCCATATCCCCCCCCCTCCCATATTTATGGACTCTCAAAAATACATAAGGAACATTATTATTATTATTATTATTTGACACCTCCAGGGAGTCCAAAGACTCATCGAGGGAGAGTGTGCCAACAGCATCGAACGATTGGCCCCCTTTCAACTACTAACCGTGCTCAAACTTACTTAACTGAGCCATTAGTAGCAGAGGCTCTACCAATCGACCAACCTTTGCCGGCAATTACATAGGGCGCACCATCAGGACTTTTAGGAGAAAGAATAGCTTCCTGTTTTGTCCTCATTTACTGTTTGTTGTGCTTGTGTGCACGTGTCTTGTTTTTAAGTCCTGTGAAAATGGAAATATTGTAAGTGTGTTAAACTTTATTTTAATGTATATCCTAGTATACGTTGTAATTTCCTTAAGCTATTTAGTAAAAGTGCATAACCAACATCTAAGCCTTTCCACGAGAATATAGTACTTTGCAGAGACAAAACATGTCGATGTGGCAGATGATCCACATCAGCCAACAGGTTTTTTTCTTATTTGTGTGTGTTGTTTTTAATGACACAGACACTCTAATATTACTGACCATCAATTAATTACATTCTGGATGATAGGGTTACTATTCAAGCAATGTTTATTTAAAGCACTTCTTGGTGCAATTAACTGGGAAAAGAATTTTATAAGACCAATCTACTCTGAGATCCTGACTTATTAATGTAGCAGAGCCATTTTATTTTGCCAAACACCAATCTGCCAAACACATAATTTAATTTAGAATAGCATAAATGACACAATTAAAATTTTCTTGTGTGTGAACAGAAATCCTGTTGGCACAGAAAAAGAAAGGTTATGAAAAGAAAATATAGTGTGTGGAGGTTGGTAGTAAGGAAAAAAAAACTTTTCTTTTTTCTGAGAAATTTTATTTATGTGTGTGTGTGTGTATTTATTTATTTATTTATGCAGTGCTTTTTTTGGAAAAAATAAAATAGGTGTCAGTACTGATAGTTGCACTACCAGTACTCATTTCTTTGCTAGCAGGAAAAATTGAAAATTAAAATGATGTGAAAAGCAAAACTAATGTGTTTGGATTAAGAACAACAAATTAGGTACATAACCAATAGTTTCTAAGTATAAATTTATTATAAAAATATATAAAAAATGGTTGGTCAATTGGTAGAGCCTCTGCTACTAATAGCTCACGCAAAAAGTTAAGCAAGTTTAAGCACGGTTAGTAGTTGGAAGGGAAAAACCGTTCGATGCTGTTGCCACACTCTCCCTTGATGAGTCTTTGGACTCCCTGGAGGTGTAACATAATAATAATAAGTAAAATATATGATAAATTTTTAATAAAAAATTCTTAATTTTCATTAAGTTATTGTCTGCTACAATACACCATTTCTTTTCTTACTATTTGTGTCTATTGCTGAATCATGTTTTCTAAGCAGTCACAAATCAGCGTATTTTGTTGGATCAAAGAGTGTCAGCAGTGAATCTGCAATTTTAACAAAAAAGTAGAAAAGAAATTGTTTAAATTATTATCAACAGTCTGGTTGGGCTGATGATCAGATTCATTTATGAAAATACCATCACATGTAACACAAAAAGTGAAATTTTAAATAGTTTTCCATCATGCCATACAACTGAAGACAATTGAACAGATATCCCTTTTGTAGTAATGCTTTCGAGTTTAATCATATAAACAAATTTACAGCTATGCTCATTCTACTGTCCAATATACAAGTTCAAATGTGCATAATTACAATGTCAATGCGATCAATTCACCAATCATCAATGAAATTCTACAGTTCAATATAATGATTTTATTAGCCAAATATCAGGAATCAGGAATAAAGGAGATGAATTAGGGGCAATGATAGCCTCAGTCAGTCCAAAGATTATTGGGATCAGTGAAATGGACGAGGGAACATGTAATGAACAGGAATAAAATAAGAAAGGCATAGAGGGTCACCTGGGTTTCTTGGGGACTAAGACGTGGTAGAGAGATTCAGAGACTAGTGACCAAGATGGTGACATGTCTGTGGAATACTCCCTACGAGGATAAATTTTATAAAACCCCTTAAAGATATTTAAGGGGTTTTATAAAATTGATGCAGTGAAAATTTTCAATATATGACATTCATGGGGCCATCCATGGAAGTTGTGTAAAAGTGTGGTTAATAGGAGTGTGTGGACCTGATTTTTTGCATGGAGAGTGGTGAGTGAATGGAATGGATTGCCACAATTAGTTGCGAGTTCCCTGATAGTGAATGGATTCAAGGAGAGGTATGATAGGATTTTTGTGTATGATGATTGATTGAACAAATCCCAACTCAACATCACCAGAGTTAAAGATCAGTACTATCAACGTAAGAAGCCTGAATGGCAAAGAAATGGAGCTAGCTGAGGAATTAGATAAGTACCAGATCTGAAACAAAAAAGACTAAAACTGGTGAGATCTTTCTGAGCAATAAATACAAAATGTTATATTCAGGCAATGACAATCAAGGAAAAGAAGGAGTAGCCATAGTATTCAACACCAAATACGAGGCTAATCTTCTTGAATGGCAGGCAGTCTCAAGTAGAGTAATGTGGGCAAATATGAGAATGAGGAACTGGACAATGAGACTTATTTGTGCCTATGGCCCCACAGAAGGTTTTACTAAGGTAGAAGTGAGAAGTGGAGAAATTTTTTGACGTTTTAGAAAAAGCAACTGACACAATGAAAAAGGAAAAGTTGGTCCTTGTTGGGGATCTAAATAGCAGAGTAGGAAATGATTGTGAGACATACAAAAATATTTTGGGAAAATTTAGAGAAAAGAGCAAAGCTAATAATAATGGCAAATACCTGTTGGATTTCTGCTCAGGACATGGACTGGTTATTAGTAACACCATGTTCCAACATAAAAATGTGCACAAATTCACATGGAGAGAAGAGACTAGGAATAAGAAAAGTCTCATTGACTATGTTATTGTTGATAGTCATGTTTTCTCCCTGGTGCAGGACACCAGGGCACACAGAGGATTTGAAATTGGAAGTGATCACTATTTAGTCTTGAGCAGGATAAAATTGAATTTCATATTGAAAAGAATAACATGTAAGAAAGTTTTAAAGCGAATAAAAGTTGAGCAGCTCTCAGATGTGAACTGTAGACTAAAATACAGAAAGATTATTGAAAAGAAAATGAAAGAGTTTCAGAACAGGAATCAAACCTTGGAGATTCAGTGGCAAACTCTGAAGACAACATTAATTGATTCTGCCAGACAGGCATGTGGTGAGGTTGTATGCAAGGATAAAAAAATCAGAACTCCCTGGTGGACACAGGAAGTTAAAGAGGCAGTGAAGGAAAAGAAGAAAGCATATCAAAAGTTCCTGGCAAATAAGTCAGCTTTTACTCTTACAGAGAGAGAGAGACAAATGTAAGAAAGCTAAACAGTGTGTAAAACTAGCTAAACAAAAGTCATGTGAGGACTTTGGCAAGAATATAGAAAATAAATATCAAGACGGTAGCAAAATTTTCTGGAGGTTGTTGAAGAAGCTTAGGAATGGAGGAAAGAGTGCTGTAAAAGGAGTTAGAGATGATAAAGGTGACATGAAAACGGTAGAAAAAGATATCCTTGAAGTATGGAGTAATTACTTTGAAAACCTGCTAAATGAAACAAGCAGTGATGACAGCACAGTGATAAAAAACACTGACCAGGCATGCAGTCAGGAATACATATCCATACTTGAAGTAGAAAAAGCTATCAAAGGCTTGAAATGTGGAAAGGCAGCAGGAATAGATGATATTCGACCAGAAATGCTGAAGTATGGTGGTATAAGAGTCTTACAGTGGCTGCGCTGCATAGTTCAGAAAGCCTGGACAGAGGGACGAATTCCCGATGATTGGAGTAGAGCTCTCATAGTACCCATATATAAAAAGGGAAATAAAACTGAATGTGAGAATTACAGAGGTATTTCCCTACTAAGTGTTCCTGGCAAGATCTATGCAAGTATACTTGAGAAACGGTTGAGAAGAATTGTGGAAGAAAAGCTTGGTGAAGAACAAGCTGGATTCAGGTCAAATAGAGGCTGTCAGGATCAGATATTCTTTTTACGACAAATAGTGGAGAAATCATGGGAATATAACAAAGATCTGTATTTAAGTTTTGTCGATTTGGAAAAGGCATGTGACAAGGTGCCAAGAGAGAAGCTATTCAATACGCTGCAGTTATATGGTGTCAATGGGACATTATATCAAGCAATACTTAGTCTTTATTTGAGTTGTAAGTCAGCAGTTAGAATTGAAGGAAATACAGGAAGATGGTTTAATGTTAAATCTGGTGTGAGACAAGGATGTACATTATCCCCTCTGTTATTCATTATCTATATGGATCACATTATGAAGTTAAGTGGTATTAAACCTGATATCAAAATTGGAGATGTTAATGTCAGCTCTTTGCTTTATGCGGATGATGTTATACTTCTAAATTATTCTGCTACAAGTCTGCAAGATTCTCTAACTATATTCAATTGCTGTTGTAATAGATATGGTATGAAGGTCAGCAATAAAAAGACAAAGACAATGAAAATAGGCAGAATCATTGAAAATGTCAACTGTGTTGTGAATGGAGAACCTGTGGAACAAGTAAAACGTTTCAGCTACTTAGGCACAATTTTTAGTGAAGATGGTAAATTAAATATAGAAATAGACAACAGAATCAGCAAAGCTGGTATGGTGGGAAGTCAATTGAATAAATTCATATGGAATAAGAGAGAAATTAGTCGGAACACTAAATTAGCTGTATACAAGACAGTGTTCAAACCAGTTTTAACTTATGGATCTGAGAGCTGGGTCAGAAGTAAAACACTTGACCAAAGACTAGAGACCGCAGATATGAGAGTCCTGAGAAAGATTAGAGGCGTGAACAGATAGCATCAATGGCAATATCATATTAAAAATGAGGATATTAGGAAAGAACTTGACATTGTCAGCATCCAGGAATGCGTTAGCAGAGCTAATCTCTGGTGGTATGGTCACTTAAATAGAATGGGAGAGGAAAGATTAGCAAAACAAGTGTTCTCTGCCAGGTTGACAGGTAAACGACCCAGAGGAAGACCAAGATATATGTGGATTGATACGGTACAAAGTGCCTTAGACGATAGAAATATAAGATCTGATAATGTTGGAGTCTTGACAAGTAACAGACTGATTTGGAGGAAAATTGTAGATAGGAAGTTAGTAATGATGTAATTTTTTCATGTAGTACTGTCATATCCTGTACACCCCTTGAGGGTACATGGCAGGAATTTGATGATGATGATGATGATTGATTTGGGTCTCATGCAATGAGTCTCTAGACTCCATGGAGAAGCCATAAATAATAATAATAATAATATTTTGGTAGGATAGGAAGGGCAATTACAGTGGTGGAGTATTGCTTATGACAAGTGATGAGACGTGTCTTTTAAGAGCCGAGGATTTGGATGGAAATAGCACCAATGGTTTTGAGAGTATATGGTGTGAGGTGGGCATTGAGCTGGGGAGGATATTTAATGAAATGTTGCTATAGGCCAGGAAATGTTTAGGTCATTCAGATTCAGTTTGACAAGTAATCATTATGGGAGATTTTAAATACAGCATTATAACATATAGTAGAAAAGTAGAATCATGGAGCTCGAGTTTTAGATTTGGTACTAGCATCACATGATCTGACTGTAACTGAAATGTCATCCCTATCCCCAGTTGGAGAGAGTGACCATGTAGTATTGATTTGGGGAATGAACAGACATGAAGAAGTATTGAGAAAAAAGGAATTTATGATGATGATGATAATCTCAGAAATCGGCTTGGAGCAGTTCTATAGGTGGAAGAATTGGAAGTGCAAGATATCACCAGTGAATATGGGAACTAGTGAAGAAATATTTATTAGTAGCAATGGCAAGTTGTATATCTCAAGTTAAAAAAAAACATGATTTCATGTAAAGTGGATAACTAATGAGATCATGTGGGAACTACAGATGAAACAAGTTATGGAAAAAGTATAAGGAGAGGGGTGAAAAGCAGTGGCATGAGGAATATAAAACTCAGGCCAGGAGAGTGACTAGTATGGTAAGAAAGGCAAAACATGAATATGGGAAGAGATTAGTCCTGAGATCCAAGGAAAATCCAAAGGAATTCTTTCGTTATGTGGCCAGTAGGAGAAGAAATGATTGTGAAAGAATGAACATGGTGGTAGAGCGACTGATGCAGAAGATATAGTGGAGTTGTTTGTTTAATAATCACTTTATTGGGGTATTTTATTCTGGAAAAGCATATTTTATTACTAGAAGGCTGGGGAGGGGTTCAAGGTTTGGAAGTGCAAGAGTGTGCATTACAAATATTAAGTATTCTGGATGTCAATAAGGCAATGGAACTGGATGGGATTTTGCCACTTGCTTTAAGAGAATGTGCTAAGGAGCTGACAAGTCCACTGACTTAGCTTTTATGGAAGCCAAGGAATAGAAGAAAACTAATACAATAAGTTTTAATAATGGCAAACCATGAGCAGACATATAAATACAAAATTAATAATGGAAAAACTCACGTAAAAATATTATTTAATAGTATAATTTTTGCCCGTGTGTCACAGGTATTTCAGTACATTTTAAGCTCAAATTAAACAATAACTGACAATTCCAAAAAAGCACCACCTAAGGAGCTAGTGTAAGATAACTAAAAAGTTCAATAAATTTCCTAACAAAAAAAAAAAAAAAAAATTTATATATACAATAAAAAGTTAGGAAAGATTAGCTGAATTATAAAGTACTATCTCCCATAAAGGGGATAGACATCAACCATCAGATCTGTTTAAGTTAAGTAAAGCGAGTGAAATAAAGTTTCACATGTTTCTTTATAAAGTCGTTCCATGAGGAACTGACTTTTGTGAAGGACTCTGTGTCTTTTTCCAATGAACTCTATGTCTAGTGATGATGGCATGTTCTGCAATTCCAGACTGTTCAGGTTCAAGGTATTGAATATAAGACTGGTGTTCTTCTAGTCGAATAGAGGCAGATCTTCCTGTTTGTCCGAAATAAGATAATCCACAAGAGCAAGGAATCTGGTAAACATCTGGATAATTAAGATGTGGAAGCTTCTCCTTAGGAGAAGTGAGAAAGGTGGAGATTTTTCTGAATGGTCAAAAGGCAACAAAAATATTCAGTGGTTTTAAAACTTTTGCTACACGTTCACTAATGCCTTGTAAATAAGGGATAGGAATGTGCGTTATTTCTTCTGTATTTGAAGAGGAAGACAAACTACTCATAGCTCTTTTGATGAAGGAATTCTTATATCTATTAGATAGAAAGGAAGAAGTAATATATTACAGTTCTTTCTGTAATAGATCATCTGAAGAACAAAAGGAATGGGCACGATGAACTAGTGTTTTAACCTGAGAAATGTAGGTTACCATCTGGTTGGCGAAGAATTAGAAGATCTAAAGAGGCTAACTGCTTATTTGATTCTACTTTGAGGGTAAACTGGATCCTTGGATGAAATGCATTTAACTTAGGCAGAAATGTTGAAGTTCATCAGAAGAGCCATTCCATATAGCAAAAATGTCATCGACATATCTGAACCAATGAGTAGGTCTGGGAGAAATGTTGTCAAAGATACATTGTTCAAAATGTTCCATAAAGAAGTTGGAGATAGCAGGAGAAAGAGGATTGCCCAGTGCTGTTCCTTCGATTTGTTGATACAACTTATTTTTAAAGGAAAAATAACCAGAATGTATTACAAAATCAAATATTTTTACAATGTCTGAAGGAAATCCCTGCTGCAATAATTCAATGCTGTCAGATAAAGGAACATTTGTAAATAAAGAAACAATATCTAAACTGATCATGATATCCGAAACGTCCAAATGAAGATCTGAAATTTTATTTTTGAAATCCAAAGTATTTTTTATATAAGTAGCAGTTCTTCTAGTTGAAGAAGTGAGAAGATTTGATAAAAATTTTGAAATTTTGTAAGTGGGACCACTAATGCAATCTACAACTGGCCTCAACGGAATGCCTGGTTTATGAACTTTCGGAAGACCATACAATCTAGGTAGACGACCAAATGATCAATTCTTTTGATCTTCATTCCATGTAGATACATTATCTATAAGAGAATGAAGTTTCTTCAATTGACTCCCGGTAAGATCCTATGTAAGAGGCCTATAAGTTGAATAGTCGCGGAGTAATAGAGACATTCCTTCCTATTCTCTCATATTCCTTCCTATCTTGAATAATTACAGCCTTCCCCTTGTCAGCTTTCGTAATAATTAAATTATTGTTAAGTGATTTCAATGCTTTAAATTCAGAATAAGAAAGATTAGAACGTGGAGGTTTGGCATTAAAAAGAATTTTTGCACATTCAAAACGTAACCTCTTGGCTGCTTTTGGGATAATGATCAAATACCTCTGTCTATGTTATGAAAAAAATCCATCAGGGGCACCTTATTCGCCGCAACAGCGATATCATGTCCTTTTGATAAAACAAAACGTTCAGTGTCTGTTAGTGGACGTCCAGAAACATTGATAACTATTTTATCTGTATCACTAATAATATTACTGGATCTAGGTAGGCTGACCAAAGATTCAGACTTGTGCTTTAAGTTATCACGAGAATCATTAAAGATCTTTAGGTAAAAAGCTGAAGAAATGCGTAATAAAGTGTTAAAAGTTTCAGCAGTTAAAACAGATTCTAGGGCGTTCTTGATGTCCATAATTTCTCTATTTAAGAGGGCTAGATTTCTTAGTGTCATGTAGCGGATAATTCAAAAGAGACTTACTAGCTTTGAAATAGATCTGATGAGCTCTTGAAGACCTAAAAACTTTTTTATTTTACAACAAGTAGGAATAACCTGAGCCATCTTACATCGCTTTAGGAAAATTATTCTGTTAATGCATTTAGCCTTCTTTACTAATACTTTGCCGTATCTAGCAGATTATTTGGAAATAGACTCTCCATAAAGTCTAGCAATAAGTTTTAATAATGGCAAACTGCGAGCAGACATATAAATACAAAATTAATAATGGAAAAACTCACGTGAAAAGATTATTTAATAATATAATTTTCGGCTGTGTGTCACAGGCGTACATTTTAAGCTCAAATTAAACAATAACTGACAATTCCAAAAAGCGCCACCTAAGTAGTTAGTGTAAGATAACTAAAAAGGTCAATAAATTTCCTAACAAAAAAAAAAAAAATTATATATACAATAAAAAGTTAGGAAAGATTAGCTGAATTATAAAGTACTATCTCCCATAAAGGGGGATAGATGTAAACCTGAACAAATGGATGAAAGCTGAACAGATGATCAAATGAATGGGAGTATCATCATCATCAAATTCCTCCTATGTACCTTCACGGGGTGTACAGGATATGATAGTACTACATGAAAAATTTATATCATTACTGACTTTCTAACTACAATTTTCTTCCAAATCAGTCTGTTACTTGTCAAGACTCCAACATTATCAGATCTTATATTTCTGTACTCTAAGGTACTTTGTACCGTATCAATCCACCTATATCTTGGTCTTCCTCTGGGTCGTTTTACTGCCAACCTGGCAGAGAACACTTGTTTTACCATTCTTTCCTCGCCCATTCTGTTTAAATGACCATACCACCTCAGATTAGCTCTGCTAATGCATTCCTGGATACTGACAATGTCAAGTTCTTTCCTAATATCCTGAATGAGGATATTATGTTCTTTCCTAATATCCTCATTTTTAATATGATATTGCCATTGATGCCATCTGTTCATGCCTCTAATCGTTCTCAGGACTCTCATATCTGCAGTCTCTAGTCTTTGGTCAAGTGTTTTACTTCTGACCCAGCTCTCAGATCCATAAGTTGAAACTGGTTTGAACACTGTCTTATATACAGCTAATTTAGTGTTCTGACTAATTTCTCTCTTATTCCATATGAATTTATTCAATTGACTTCCTACCAGCTTTGTTGATTCTGTTGTCTATTTCCATATTTAATTTACCATCTTCAGTAAAAATCGTCCCTAAGTAGCTGAAATGTTTTACTTGTTCCACAGGTTCCCCATTCACAACACAGTTGACATTTTCAATGATTCTACCTATTTTCATTGTCTTTGTCTTTTTATTGCTGACCATCATACCATATCTCTTACAGCAGTTATTCAATTTAGTCAGAGAAACTTGCAGACTTGTAGCGGATTTATTTAGAAGTATAACACTATCATGTTTAACACCACTTTCCTGCATAATATGATCCATATAGATAATGAATAACAGAGGAGATAATGTACATCTTTGTCTCACACCAGATTTAACATTAAACCATCTTCCTGTACTTCCTTCAATTCTAACTGCTAACTTACAATTCAAATGAAGACTAAGTATTGCTTGATATAATGCCCCATTGACACCATATAACTGTAGCGTATTGAATAGCTTCTCTCTCTTGGCACCTTGTCATATGCCTTTTCCAAATCAACAAAACTTAAGTAGAGATCTTTGTTGTTATTTTTTATTTTTATTTATTTATTTATTTTTATCAGCCTCTGCCCTAAGAAACTCTCCAAACCTCAATAAATTTGGTTGTATGCGACTGCCCCAAATTTGGGAGGCATACATCAGCAGACCTTCATCCCAACGGCCAAGAATGCCTACTTAGCCCTCCAGAGGGCACCATCAGGACTTCTAGGAGAACGATAGCTTCAAATCTTCATTCTTAGTTACAGTATTGTTATTGCCTTGTGTGCACCTGCCTTTTTGTAAGTTCCTTTAGAAAATGGCAATGTGACATTGCCGAAATATCGGAAATATCTATTAAAATATTATTTAATTTATATTCGGATCTACGTTGTTTCAATTCCCTAAGTTATTTAGAAATGCATAACCAACATATAAGCCTGTCTACGAAGATCTTTGTTATATTCCCATGATTTCTCTACTATCTGTCATAAAGTGAAGATCTGATCCTGACAGCCTCTATTTGGCCTGAATCCAGCTTGTTCTTCACCAAGCTTTTCTTTTCTTCCACAATTCTTCTCAACTGTTTCTCAAGTATACTTGCATAGATCTTGCCAGGAACACTTAGTAGGGAAATACCTCTGTAATTCTCACATACAGTTTTATTTCCCTTTTTATATATGGGTACTATGAGAGCTCTACTCCAACCATCGGGAATTCGTCCCTCTGTCCAGGCTTTCTGAACTATGCAGTGCAGCCACTGTAAGACACTTTTATACCACCATACTTCAGCATTTCTGGTTGAAGATCATCTACTCCTGCTGCCTTTCCACATTTCAAGTCTTTGATGGCTTTTTCTACTTCAAGTATGGATATGTATTCCTGACTGCATGCTTGGTCAGTGTTTTTTATCACTGTGCTGTCATCGCTGCTTGTTTCATTTAGCAAATTTTCAAAGTAATTACTCCATACTTCAAGGATATCTTTTTCTCCCATTTTCAATTCACCTTTATCATCTCTAACTCCTTTTACAGCACTCTTTCCTCCATTCCCAAGCTTCTTCAACAACCTCCAGAATATTTTGCCACCTTCTTGATATTTATTTTCTATGTTCTTGCCAATGGCTTTTGTCTAGCTAATTTTAGACACTGTTTAGCTTTCTTACATTTGTCTCTGTATTCTCTAAGAGCACAAGCTGACTTATTTGCCAGGAACTTTTGATATGCTTTCTTCTTTTCCTTCACTGCCTCTTTAACTTCCTGTGTCCACCAGGGAGTTCTGATTTTTTTATCCTTGCACACAACCTCACCACATGCCTCTCTGGCAGAATCAATCAATGTTGTCTTCAGAGTTTGCCACTGAATCTCCAAGGTTTGATTCCTGTTCTGTAACTCTTTCATTTTCTTTTCAATAATCTTTCTGTATTTTAGTCTACAGTTCACATCTGAGAGCTGCTCAACTTTTATTCGCTTTAAAACTTTCTTACATGTTATTCTTTTCAATATGAAATTCAATTTTATCCTGCTCAAGACTAAATAGTGATCACTTCCAATTTCAAATCCTCTGTACACTCTGGTGTCCTGCACCAGGGAGAAAACATGACTATCAACAATAACATAGTCAATGAGACTTTTCTTATTCCTAGCCTCTTCTCTCCATGTGAATTTGTGCGCATTTTTATGTTGGAACATGGTGTTAGTAATAACCAGTCCATGTCCTGAGCAGAAATCCAACAGATATTTGCCATTATTATTAGCTTTGCTCTTTTCTCCAAATTTTCCCAAAATATTTTTGTATGTCTCACAATCATTTCCTACTCTGCTATTTAGATCCCCAACAAGGACCAACTTTTCATTTTTCATTGTGTCAGTTGCTTTTTCTAAAGCGTCAAAAAATTTCCCCACTTCTACCTTAGTAGAACCTTCTGTGGGACCATAGGCACAAATAAGTCTCATTGTCCAGTTCCCCATTCTCATATTTGCCCACATTACTCTACTTGAGACTGACTGCCATTCAAGAAGATTAGCCTCGTATTTTGTGTTGAATACTATGGCTACTCCTTCTTTTCCTTGATTGTCATTGCCTGAATATAACATTTTGTATTTATTGCTCAGAAAGATCTCACCAGTTTTGGTCTTTTTTGTTTCAGTCACCCCTATTATGTATATATATATATATATTAAACTAAGTAATAATGTTAAAGACAATATCAACATATTCAGGGTTAGTGAGTAACTTAAGTCTAGTTTCTGTTACTACATTTACAAGCATAAAATCACGTCTTTTTGTGTGGTGGTGATATGTGAATGCAGGTGAGAAATAAAATTATTTTTTGAGTCAGTCCATGGTTCTATTCATTACATTATGAACAACATATCATAATGAAATGTTGTCATAATTGTCACTACAGTGACAGAATTCATATATTAATATGCTTACCTCTTCTGCTTCTTTATAATTCCCAGCTGCAGCATTGGCTTGGGCATAATTGAAGTTGAAAGTGTCATCATTATAGAAGTAACTCTGTAAAAAGATACTCAGTGATAGTTCAATATTATCAAAAAGTTATAAATATACTTGATACAATTTCAGATGCGATGATGTGATATTAGCCTGTTATATCCCACTGGTGGGCCAAGGTCCTATATACGAGTGGAGGTCTGGAAAGTTCTGATAAACACCTAAAACAAAATTACATCAACTGATATAACCACAAGAAAGAACATACGAAGACATAAGAATATAAAAATATAAGTTACCTTCATAACTTTGCTCTATTAGTATGTTCATATATGTTCTTTCTTGTGATTATATCAGTTGTTTTAATATCATTTTTATTCTGGGTGTTATCAGAACTTTCCAGAGCATTATAATCAAAATGATTATTATTATTTTATGAAGTGTCCTAATACTCATCGTGGGAGGCCTAAACTATCAGCACAACATGTTAATTTATTTTCATGGTATTGATTACAATCTGTGTTGTAATTTATACAAATTACAACACAGAATGATAAGAAAATAATTAATATTTATTAATTGATTAGCTGATATTTCACTGGTATTATATCCAGCATCTTCAGAGAGCAAGAACAGTTTGTCACAGTACATGAAATAACAACAAATTGGTATAACATTGGGACTAGTTTAAAAAATTGTAAAGGACAACATAAGACACTAAAGTCCTAATTAGCCACCATCTATGTTGGGAAAAGAGGGAAAACAAGTACTAATTAGATCTTAAAATGACTGTCTCCCAGATTTTTGGTAAATTTATACAGCCATATTTGTTGAGGTTTGGAGTATGTTTTAAAGCTGCTATTGATTCCAAAAACAATCTCTCTAACTTATAATGACTTCTGTGTAGCACTTTCGTTTTCTTCCATCTGATCCTGTGTGAAAGGGTATCCAAGGCAAAGTCTGTTAGACCCAACTTGCAATAACAATAGTGCAAGATGTATTTTTTATGTTCACCAAGGTAGATAACAACAGTTCTATCTGTCTGTCCATAGTAAGCCAGGTCACAAGAACAGGACACTTCATAAACTCCTGGATGTGATAAAGAAGAGAGTTTGTCCTTAGGTAAATGGATGAGGGTTGCCAATTTGACATATGGTTGAAATGGTTTATGGTTTAAACCAGGGGTTGGCAACCTTTTTAGACTTGAGGGCCACATTCAATAATCAGGCCGCAAGTGCTTTAAGAAAAAACAGTGAGTGAAAAAAAAAAAAAACTTAAGTCATCAATTTTTATTGTATCAATCTTAAAAAACACAGAAATATTTAAACTTTGAGATTACGAGATAAAGTACAAAATTCTCGTAATGATGTCTGATATTACATTCTTTTATAGCAGCAACACTTTTATGACAAATAAGACAAAGGGACTTAGTCCAATTTTCAACAAAGAAGTACTTGCTGTTCCATTCATCATTAAACCTTCTTCCTTCATGTGCAATTTTACGTTTTCTTGAACCTATTTTTGAAATTATTTTTAACAAATATATATCCTCTGAAAATAATAGTTGATGTTATTGAATTATTGAATTATATTAAAAGATAGACCAGGGAATGCAACTGCAAAAGTGCGCCAAAATCTCGGTTTTCATCGGATGAAGTCACCTTTGTTATCCTTGCTCACGATGACTCACACGGTTGACTTGTGCCAATTTGCATGGCGATATCACGAAGTATAGGTATAAAATTATTTTTAATTTATTATTCATATTATAAAATGTATTATTTAAATAATTCAGCAATAATTCACATGCCATGTAAGTATGGTCAACCCTTTATGGGCCACCAAAAATGCACGTTTGGGCCGCCATTTGCAGACCCCTGATTTAAACTAGTCCCACTGACAAATTGTTATTGTTTCATGTACCATGAGAAATTGTTCTTGTGCACTGAAGATGCTGGATAATACCAGAGAAATATCAGCTAATAAGTTAATAAATATTAATTATTTTCTTATTATTCTGTATTGTAATCAGTACTGTGAAAATAAATTAACATGCATTGCCAACACATAAGCTTTTCCACATATTTATCAACACAATATCTATCATACTTCTCCTTGAAACCATCAACAGACAAAGTACTCTCAACTGACTCAAGCAATCCATTCCATTCCTTCACCACTCTCCAAGCTAAAAATCTAGTCCTCACACCCTTGCTAACCACACTCTTACCCAACTTCCAGAGAATATCTCTTTTTCTGTCCCCTCTAGCCAAGTGCTGAAACATTTCCCCTGCATCAATCCTATAAAAGCCTTTAAGTAACTTAAATGTTTCTATCATATCCCCCTTTTTTTTGCCTATCAACCAACTTTTGCAATCTACAAACCCTCAATCAATCCTCATACATACATAGCTCATGGCAAAAACACGATGTTAAAAAAGAAAATCATGATGCCATTATATATTAACAGGATTGAATAATTTAAAATATTTTAAGTTAAAAACTTTGAAGGAAAACATAGATCTAATTCAAGGAATTGAAAAATTAAAATTAAAATAAAATAAATAAAAGTTAAAATAAAAAAGTTAAAAGCAAAAGTGTTAGTATAGCAAATAAAAGTTGAAATAAAAGTTAAAAGTGTCTTAATATGTTATTATAAGAAAAACATTTATATCATTAATTCAGATCTAAATTTGTAATCCAAGTCACAGATTCAAGTCGCTTGTAAAAAGTCATTCCAGTCATTCTGATAAGCACGAAAGGTGCATTTTTTACAATTATTATTATCTATTATTATAGACTCATCAAGGGAGGCCCTAAACATCATGTCAAGAACAACTATTCAGCTTCCTCACAGAATCTATCATACTTTGCCTTGAAGTCATTAATTTTATAGAAACCCCTTCAGTAATTTGAATGTCTCAATCATATCACCCCATTTCTGCCTATCAACCAATTTCTGCAACCCACAAATCTTCAACCTGTTCTTATAAGGTTTATTCCATAGACCTGCTATCACCTTGGTCACTTGTCTCTGGATCCTCTCTACCTCCCCCCCATCAAGAAGAAACCCTGGAGGCCAGATCTATACACAGTAGTCAAGATGGGGGTCTTATCAAGGCTCGATACAGATACAAGCAATAACCTGCTTGTCTCTGCTCGTCAAGGTATTCTTCAGTAACCAAGTGATTTGATGAGCTGATTTGGCCACTTTTGCAATGTGCCCCCTAAACTTCAACTCTCTATCCACCAACACTCCCAAATCCCTGGTCTCGTCAATCTCCTAGAGTATATCATCAATCTGCTGCTGATAATCTTTTCACCCTCAAAATGCATAACCTTACACTTTGTCACATTAAATTGACATCCATTCTCCTTAGCCCAGTCCTCCAATCTATCGAAATCATCCTGCGAAATTTTGACATCATGTGCATTCACTATTGCTCTACCCCACTTTGCATCATCAGCAAACAAATGAATAATTCCTCTCAGATCATTTCTGATATCGTTAATGAACAAATTAAATAGTAGTGGTCCAAGAACAGAACCCTGCGGCACACCACTAGTCACAGGGCATCTTTTTGACTCTACTCCTGAATAAACTACTCTCTGATATCTCTCCATCAATCACCGTCCTATCCATCTCACCAACCTTATATCCATCCCCATATGCTGCAGTTTACTGATTAGAATTCCATGTGGTATCCTGTCAAAGGCCTTAGTAAATATTATCACTGTATCAAAATATCACTGTAAACCCATTACCCTTATCCAGTTCAGTCGTCACTGTGTTATAAAACGTGAGTAAGTTACTGAGGCATGATCTACCCTTCACAAAACCATGCTGTCCCCCATACAGTATCCCGTTATCATCTATCATTCCTGTATTTTTCTCTACAATGTGTTGCATAGTCTGTCGTGGAGCACCACAGTCACATATTGGAGATGATTGTTTTATTTATAGAGAGTATTGCCACAAAGGCCATGGTTTGTCCAAATCCTATTTAGTATTGTCCAGGTTTTGCGAGGTAGATCCGATCCTGAAATGATTTGATCACCTTTAAAGATGTTATGTAAATATTCTTTCATATTTTCCTTCCATATTTCCTCCCACTTTAATAAAGTATTAAAATTGTTTAATATTAGTTCTTCAGCTGCTCGTAGTGATCGATGGCGAGATTTCAATCTATTAACGTTAAGATTTGGGAGATCCTGATGAATAGGTAGGTTTGGATTACCAGCAATTTTTCGAAATTCATGGACTAAAAAGTTCAATCTATGTAGTTATGTAGGAATAATGTCTGCTAAAGAGGTAGCCAATAAGTTGGAGTCGATCTAATAGAGCCTGTAATTAATCTTAATAGTAATCTTAATTAATCTTAATCCTCACAGGGAGCATTCCATGGACCAACTCATCATCTTGGTCACTTACCTCTAGATCCCCAAGAACCCCACATGACCAAACCTGAGTACAGTAATCCAGATGTGGTCTATCAAGGCTTTATGAGAAGAGAATGATTTTGTGTTAGTCCGATTCCAACTTATCAAGCATGTACGAGGATGTCTGCATAAGTAAGACACTACAAATAAGAACAGAAATCTGCAAGTTGTCCGTGTCATGCAGACTACACAAAAGATAATACAAAAAACCATGCAGTTAACTTATTATGCTGTACACAAATGATAGGAATCTAAAAAACAGAGTGAAGTTTGTTGGCTTGACGAATAAGTTGGGACATCCAATTGTAGGTATTAGCAAGACCTGGCTATCATAGGCAGGCATACTAACTGGTATTGAGTGTAAAGGGTACAGTATTTTTTAGAAAGAATAGACAGGATTAGGGGGAGGGGGATGCTAATAATATTAGATTATTTGAATCCAATTAGAGTTTATTATTATTTATTTAGCATATACAACATCGGATGCAATGGCCATGAGGCCCCTTTTACAAGGAAGTATGGCACCACCTCATCCCCCCCCCTCCATTTTTATCTGGGCTCCGGACCAGCATACAGCTGATAAATCAGGCCTATGGCTGAGTCTAAAGTATTCCTGACTGTAATCCGTGTCTATTCATGGGGCCAGTTTGCTTGTTCTGGGAGATCAGCGTTTCTGGGTGAAAAAAACCATACCTCCATATGAGACTGGCTAACTCACCTTTCATTCAAAGAGACCAGATCATGGACGGGAATTGAATCCAGGTCTTTCCGACCAAAAGGCTTTGTCTATACTGACTGAGCTACAGAGGCTTTCCACTTAGAGTTGAAAACAGTGACTGCAATACCAGAAACAATTTTTCAGATTAACTTTTCTGAATGGAATGTTTAACTACAAAGCAGGAAATTATGACCAACTGAGGAGTATGCTGGGTTCAGTGCCATGGTATTGGTTGTTGGATGGGAAGGATATTAACAGTGCATTTGTTTAAAAAAATACTTAAATGATGCAGTATGTCCATAGAGTTCGAAAATAAATAGGATGGGAGTGAAAGTGATATGTAATCTTATTAGGCAAGAGATTCGTAAGAAAAAGATGATGTGAAAAGAATACCTTGTGCATAAAGATGATGTCAGTGAAAATTAAAAGGAACAGGTGAGAAGAGTTAGACTTTGTTTTCCATACAATAGTTGTAAGCATGAAAAGACTCTGACACTGCAAGTTAAACACAACCCAAAAGAATTCTACTGTTATGATGCAAGCAAATAACTGAAAAGAATAATATGTAAGAAAGTTTTAAAGCGAATAAAAGTTGAGAAGCTCTCAGATGTGAACTGTAGATTAAAATACACAAAGAGTATTGAAGAAAAAATGAAAGAGTTTGAGAACAGGAATCAAACCCTGGAGATTCAGTGGCAAACTCTGAAGAAAACATTGATTGATTCTGCCAGAGAGGCATGTGATGAGGTTGTCTGCAAGGATAAAAAAATCAGAACTCCCTGGTGGACACAGGAAGTTAAAGAGGCAGTGAAGGAAAAGAAGAAAGCATATCAAAAGATCCTGTCAAATAAGTCAGCTTGTGCTCTTAGAGAATGCAGAGACAAATGCAAGAATGCTAAACACTGTGTAAAACTAGCTAAAGAAAAGTCATTGGAGGACTTTGGCAAGAACATAGAAAATAAATATCAAGAAGGTGGCAAAATATTCTGGAGGTTGTTGAAGTAGCTTAGGAATGGGGGAACGAGTGCTGTAAAAGAACTTAGAGATGATAAAGGTGACATGAAAACAGGGAGAAAAAAGATATCCTTGAAGTATGGAGTAATTACTTTGAAAAACTGCTAAATGAAACAAGCAGTGATGACAGCACAGTGGTAAAAAACACTGACCAGGCATGCAGTCAGGAATACATATCCATACTTGAAGTAGAAAAAGCCATCAAAGGCTTCAAATGTTGAAAGGCAGCAGGAGTAGATGATATTCGACCAGAAATGCTGAGGTATGGTGGTATAAGAATCTTACAGTGGCTGCACTGCATAGTTCAGAAAGCCTGGACAGAGGGACGAATTCCCGATGATTGGAGTAGAGCTCTCATAGTACCCATATATAAAAAGGGAAATAAAACTGAATGTGAGAATTACAGAGGTATTTCCCTACTGAGGGTTCCTGGCAAGATCTATGCAAGTATACTTGAGAAACGGTTGAGAAGAATTGTGGAAGAAAAGCTTGGTGAAGAACAAGCTGGATTCAAGCCAAATAGAGGCTGCCAGGATCAGATCTTCACTTTACAACAAATAGTTGAGAAAACATGGGAATATAACAAAGATCTGTATTTAAGTTTTGTTGATCTGGAAAAGGAATATGACAAGGTGCCAAGAGAGAGAAGCTATTCAATACGCTACAGTTATATGGTGTCAATGGGGCATCATATCAAGCAATACTTAGCCATAATTTGAGTTGTAAGTCAGCAGTTAGAATTGAAGGAAGTACAGGAAGGTGGTTTAATGTTAAATCTGGTGTGAGACAAGGATGTACATTATCCCCTCTGTTATTCATTATCTATATGGATCACATTATGAAGGAAAGTGGTATTAAACACGATATCAAAATTTGAGATGTTAATGTCAGCTCTTTGCTTTATGCGGATGATGTTATACTTCTAAATAAATCAGCCACAAATCTGCAAGATTCTCTGACTAAATTGAATAGCTGTTGTAATAGATATGGTATGAAGGTCAGCAATAAAACGACAAAGACAATGAAAATAGGCAGAATCATTGAAAATGTCAACTGTGTTGTGAATGGAGAACCTGTGGAACAAGTAAAACATTTCAGCTACTTAGGCACAATTTTTAGTGAAGATGGTAAATTAAATATAGAAATAGACAACAGAATCAGCAAAGCTGGTATAGTGGGAAGTCAATTGAATAAATTCATATGGAATAAGAGAGAAATTAGTTGGAACAATAATTAGCTGTATACAAGACAGTGTTCAAACCAGTTTTAACTTATGGATCTGAGAGCTGGGTCAGAAGTAAAACACTTGATCTAAGACTAGAGACCGCAGATATGAGAGTCCTGAGAAAGATTATAGGCGTGAGCAGATGGCATCAATGGCAATATGATATTAAAAATGAGGATATTAGGAAAGAACTTGACATTGTCAACATCCAGGAATGCATTAGCAGAGCTAATCTCAGGTGGTATGGTCACTTAAACAGAATGGGCGAAGAAAGATTAGCAAAACAAGTGTTCTCTGCCAGGTTGGCAGCAAAACGACCCAGAGGAAGACCAAGATATAGGTGGATTGATACGGTACAAAGTGCCTTAGATGATAGAAATATAAGATCTGATAATGTTGGAATCTTGACAAGTAACAGACTGATTTGGAGGAAAATTGTAGATAGGAAGTTAGTAATGATGTAAATTTTTCATGTAGTACTATCATATCCTGTAAACCCACTTGAGGGTACATGGCAGGAATTTGATGATGATGATGATGGTGATGATGCAAGTAAAAGAAAGAATGAATATGAAAGAATAACTCTACTGAATGCAGGTGACAGATGCAGATGAGATTGTTCAATTAATGAGTGCCCATTTTGCTAAAAGCTATCAACCTGCTATATGCAACATTGTGCTCATTGTTACCTTTCCTCTGGATTAAGAAACGCAAACTGAATAAAAATTCGGCAATAGGGATTGATGAAGCATAAGCACAGATGTTAAAAGAGCGTTCAGCTGAACTGGATATTCTTTGGCCAGGCTACATAATTTGAGTATTTTTTTTATGTGGTTCTTGCCCAAGAAAGGTTATTAGTAAACATCTAGTACATTTGTACTGTGAGTGGGCTAAGGGTTTATTTTCATTTTTATATTTCATATATCTTTTTTGTAATTTTTTATTTATTTTTGCATAGTCCAGAAACTCTGCTTTAGAGACCAAACATGGAATTTTTTGATGCCATTTCAAGCCTTCATTAAGTGGGACAGTGGTCTTCATACCCATGGTGGGATTCGAACTGGCGATCTGTTGGTTGGAGAGCAGGATGATCACATTCAGCCAACCAGGTCAGCTTACTTATCAACCTATCAGTATCTCTGGAGTTGTAGTGAAGATTTTGGGAAAGTGGGTTAGGGCTTGCATACAGAAATTGGTTGACAGAGAATCTATACTTTGCAATGAACAGCATGGATTTACTAAGGGAAGGTCATGTTTGAGACTTGTTCACATTCCATAATAAAGTTACTGTTCAGTTAGATAGGAAAGAATGGATATACCATGATACTTTTGAAGTTTGCTAAAACTTTTGACAGAATGAAGCATGGAAGACTGTTGCATCAATTGAAGAATATGGGATTGGATTATAAAATATCAGCATAGAAAAGTGGATGGCCAACTGACAGACATCAAAAAGTGGTATATGAGGAATGTGAGTCTGCAAGATTTAAGGTAACTGGTGGTGTACCACGAGGATCACTCTTTGATCCATTGTAATACATTAATGACATTGGGAAGGATTTCCCAGGTGATAGCTATTTGCTGATGATGCAAAGATAGGCAGGGTAATAATCATGAATGTGGCTGATATGTAGTACTTGCAGAATAATTTGCATAGACTGGAATTATGGACATGTTTAAATGGCTATCAGTTTGATGTTAGTAAATGTAAAGTCATGTACTTTGGTGTGATGAGATATCCGGTATCATGTTATATTTGTGGGGTTATACTAAATGAAACTGATCATGCTAGGGATCTTGGAGTTTTAATAGATGGGAAGATGAAGCTCAAGGGCCATATAGCAAAGACATCAAAGATATACTACTCTAGAGATAATTACAATACTGAAATGAAAATTGACATCTAAAGATAAGAAGGTCATTTTTCCTCTTTACAAGGCCTTGATAACAGTAGGACTATTGTGCACAGGTCTAGTTTCTGTGGTGATTCTGATACAGTGGCAAGAGTGCAAAGGAGAGAGTGTTAAAAATGATATCTGGATTGCTGAATACAAATTATGAAGATAGATTTGTGGACTGCATACACTACCAAACAGGAGAAAGAGTGGTGATGTGATTGAGACTTACAAACTTCTGAAAGGGTCATACAGGATATCAGTAGATGAAATTTTTCATTTCATGGAGGGGGGAGAGAGCATTCTTGGAAGTTGAGAATGAATGCTGTCAAGAAGAGGTGTGAGCTAGATTTTTCTCTCATAGAGTGGTGCATGATTGAAATGAACTGTGATTGGAGGTGATGAGTGTAGGTAAAGTGGGTAATATGTGGCCTCCTGGAGGTCTCTTTTAATAATAATATATCCTGTGAAATTATGTTGATGATGATGAAAGCCTGTTCATAAGAATAGCAGGGTTATATGGACCCTTGCCCTGCAGTGTGTTACATCACACTGCAGGGCAAGGGTCCATATAACCCTGCTATTCTTATGATCTATTCTCTCCACCTCACTGTCAGTCTTCCTCTGGATCACATTTTTGAAGATGTTTTTCATTATGTAGGGTCATTTTCACACCAATTATCTCTAATTACATTAATTATTACTAAATATAGTTCATAAAGTGTAAATGTCTTTATACTATGTTTACTGATACAATAAAACTACTTGTTTTTCTTGTGTCCATTGGGGATGTAATGTTTTTCACTATATAGGGACATCACTCTGGTCTTTGGAAAGAAGACTAGAGTGAAAATGATTTTAGGCTTAAACACTGGTTTACACTCATAATAAAATTTAATGGAATGAATACAACACAAAGAGAAATAAGTAAACAGCAGATTTAATCATTCTGATATTTCATCTGTATCATAGATACACCTTCAGGAATACAATATTAAAATTGTAATAACACACATACAAACACAAAACAATAAGTGTAAGAAATCAGACTATTTGAAGTCTTAAGTCCAATGAAGTGTGCCTAGCCTTAACCTAAGAATTAAGGTTTCCCAAATCTTGGGAAGTTTAACACAATCATGCTGATTAAGATTAGGCTGTGTTAAACTTCCCAAGATTTGATAGGAGAGAGTAGAGAGGGGAAACAAACTTCAGATAAGGCTTGAAAGTAGTGCAGACATTATATTTCTCTAAAGTTCTGGCTATTTTTTCTAATATGCCCTGAATACAGAGAATAGTAATAGCATACTATAGTCTGAATGTTATTATTATTATTATTATTTGACACCTCCAGGGAGTCCAAGGACTCATCGAGAGAGGGCACTTGCTCTACAATATTCAATCCACCAACTGACTGCAACTACACCAATGTCATCTACCACCAACCACCACCACTAGTATTTCCACAGACACTCACAAACATCCATGCCCACGGCAGGATTCGAATCCGCAGCCTTTTGGCTGGAGAGCGGATATGCTAACCACTCGGCCAGCCAGGCCAGCATGTTGAAAGAGATGTGAGAGACAGATAATTTGTTGATTATTTTGGCATTGTAACCATTGGACAGGAAGGTAAGATAAGGTTTGGTGAATAAGGGCAAGTTCAGCTTAAGGAAAGCCTGTTGACAAGGATTCTGATGACACCATGCTGTTGAGAAGGATGGGGGGGGGGAATGATGGGAAAGTTTATTTATTTACCTGTGTAGATGGGTTTTCTGTAAGCTGAGAAAGAAAGAAAGAGTGCTATTAGACAAATGTGTGATTAAAGTATTTAAAAAAGCAGGTTGTTGTTATTTTCCTTTTCTATAGAGAACTGGATTCTGGGGTGCTAGCTGTTCAGGTGGAGAAGAAGTCTAATGTGTCTGAGCCACGTGGCCAAATAGAGAACACATCATCAGTATATCTTTAAGACTGGCAGTATCAAGAGCACATTTTTTCAAAATGTTCAATATAGAACTGGCCAGAGGAGTGGAGCCCATGGAAGCACCTTCTATCTGTTTAAATAAGGTGTCCTTCCAAAATAAATATGGATGACAAAATAAGAGATCAGGGTTTGCCATTTTTCATTAAATTTAAAGTGTCAGAAAGAAAGAGATGAAATCAAAGCTCACCATGATATCATTATTGTTTAAAACTAAATTCTGGATTAAAGATTTGAAATGCATGGATTTTTTTTATATTAGATGAGTGGCCAGTAAGTGGAATTAAAGATTTAGCTAAGTGTTTGGCTAATTTAAAGGAGGGGCAGTCAGTAGCATCTACTATGGGATGGAGAGAGTAATTAGGTAAAAGGAAGAATAAACATACTGAGTAAAAATTCATTTATTCCTATTCCTGAATAAAAATGAATCCTTCTATGTGTTATAAGAAGAGGAATGCATCTGGTGATCTCTAAAAAAATATTAGCATATGCAGTCTCCATCATCTATTATTGATAATATAGAACAGATGCAGACAAAAAGAAAACTCGTGATGAATGTAGAATTGCAAAGAGGTGGATGATTATTTAGGGAAATTATTTGTGATTATATTATTATGGAAAAAGTGTACACTGAACATTAGTAAATAAAAGAAAATTCTTAGAAAACAAAACAGAACAGAAATAAAAGAATATAAATAAATATACATAATAAGCACAACAAATTGTGCAAGATGATTTGCTGCTCTCACCTCCTGCCATGCCCAGATGAATCACCTGAGCAACATCATTAGTTCACAGAATAATTTTCTCCCTTTAGTTATTTACTACAGCTAGCTGCTGTTTATTATTTGTTAGTTATTTATATTTTGCAAACAAATATCTTTCCCTCTCTTTTTTTATTTTTATTTTTTTTAATTATGCCCATCATAAATGCAAACATGCACATCCAGAGGTTATAGGATCACATGTAATTCGTTCCACCAAAACAACTCAATGGACATAAATATACAGGGTGGTTCAAAATTCCACTTACAAATTTTAGGGGAGGTAGAGAACATCAAAATTGACCATATTCACATAGGAAAGCATAACCAGAAATGTCACTGGAAGGTACTAACAGGGACACAAAGATACAGAAATATAACACAAGGCAGTAAGTAGTGTAAAACACTTCATTAGGCGTAACTGAACAGTTCAATAGTAGTTGGATACGTAATATGGTTTCACATCAGGTGCTCAAAGTTACAACCATTAGCAGTGATGCGTGCCTGATACCGACGACGCATTGATTGCTGTACATTTTCGAAAATACCTGGAGTTTCCTGGATATTAGCAGCACCAATGGTGATTCTTGCCACGAGGTCCATGTCAGAGGCAATAGGCGTTTCATACATCATGGCTTTAAGAACCCCTCCCCCACAGAAAGAAATCAATGCTTGATAAATCAGGTGAGCATGGGGGGGCTATGCACTGGGTCCACCACACCCAATCCATCGAGCCCCAAAGGACCTGTCCAAATACTGATGCACAGAAATGCCAAAATGGGCTGTAGCCCAGATGTGTTGGAACCACATCTGCTGACACACAGTCATTGGAACATTGTTCAGTAAATCCAGCAGAACTTCTTCCAGAAAGGTCCGATACTTCTGGGAGTCCAGTCAGGGTGGTAACAGGTATGGGGTGACTCAACTGTTAGTGACAATACCTGCTTATACATTAATGGCAAAGCGTTGTTGTGCAGCATGTGGGTTCTCATGGGCCCACACATAAGCATTGTGGTGATTGAAGCCCCTTCACAGGTAAATGAAGCTTCATCCGTGAACAAAACACAAGTTGGAAAATCCTGGTCTACGGCACATTTCTGCAGAAACCACTGCGTGAAATCCACACATCGAGGATAATCTTCGGCCATCAGTAACTGGACCCATTGCAGATGAAATGGATGCAAGGACTCAGAGTGCAAAATGCGCAATACACTGGATCAAGATACTCCTATAGCAGAGGCAATGGTACGTGTGCTTGTCTCTGGATTATTGTCCATCGTATGCAACACCTCCTCTTCCATGGCGGGATTTTGCATCAATCAATTCTGATGCAAATGCACAAACATTTGGTGATGTGGTACAAGTCTGTTTGGGCACCTTTCATGATACATTCGTAGAGTGGCTCATCCATTACTGTCAGCTAACCCGTAAACGAGGCGCATGTCTGCCATCTCAGCGTTGGTAAAACGACGCATGTTCTTCGTACGATGTCGAAAGCTTTAATGAGGAAGCCCCAATTGCTCACCTGGAGCGCTGCCGAACAGCGCCACCTATCAGTTTCGGGTGCCGTTTCTGGTCATGCTTTCCTATGTGAATATGGTTAATTTTGATGTACTCTATCTCCCCTCAAAGTTTGTATATGGAATTTTGAACCACCCTGTATAACACCACAACTGTAAATTATTAGTAATTAATTTGCCTTTAATGAAAGTATTTCTATTTGCACTTGTTCTTTCTCTCCTTTACATGCGCCAAGTCAATTCACATATTTATACTTTTAGGAATTTAAATATACCAACAATTTGTCTCTAATTGAAGAACCCTTTGCAATATATGGTGTGCCCACCAATACATAAACAGGACAGCCAAAAAGGAAACATCTTGTCCTGCCATAAGTTCACAGTCAGTCCAAGAGGATTCTTCTTCTTCTCCCCTACATGAATGTGTTAAACCCATTCACATTTTCTACACTACACTTATCCATAACACTCAGCAACCACTCTCCATGCAAAGAACCTGCTCCTCACTCCCCTTGCACATCCTCCTTATATAGCTTCCAGAGATTGCCTCAACTCTGAAAAATCTCTTCCACATTAATCCCTTATCAACTTATATGTCTCCATCATATTCCCATCTCCTATTCACAAAGGTCTGTAAATTGCATTCCCTCAATCTCACATCCTACATTCCATACACCCGACACCGCCTTAGTGAACCTTCTTTGGACCTCTCTGATATATCCACTGAGCCTCTGTAGCTCAATCAGCATAGACAAAGCTTTGGTCAGAAAGACCTGAGTTTGATTCTCGTCGGTGATGTGAGGAACCTTTATCTGGTCTCTTTTGACTAAAGGTGAGTTAGCTGGCCTCATACAAAGGTAGGGGTTTTTTCACCCAGAAACTCAGGTTTTTTGTCCCCCCCCAGAACAGGCAAATCAGCCCTGTGAACACACATGGATTATAGTCATGAATATGTCCCAGCCATATGCTGGTCCCGAGCCCAAATAAAATAGGGGGGGGGGGGGTTGGGGAAAGCAATGGTGAACTACCTTGTAAAAATCTCACCAGGAATACTTTGTGGGCAAAGTGTACAAAGTTACCTATGGTTGGAAATGACTGAAAGGGAAAATCAATCAAATATATCCACATCCCCTTAAAAACCAAGTAAACACACCTGCAACAAGTAGTCAATATGTGGCCTGATCAAGGCCTTCTACAAGGGAACCATAACCTCTTTGCTTCTGCATGTTAAAATCCTCCTCATCATAATCTGCTGTGATGTTCTCACAATTTTTGCAATGTGATGCCTAAACTTCAAGTCTCTGTCCACTATCACTTCCAGATCTCCTATCTCTTCCACCTCTTTCAAATTTTCCCCATTAAATTATGCTCTGTATTGCAACCTTGCCTACCAGCTTTAAAAATCTTGCACTTTGTGATATTAAACTGACAGCTTAATATCACAAAGTGCACAGTCTTGTAACATCATCATAATAAATTTTCTGATATGTACCCTCAAGATGTATACAGGATACCAAGGCAGTACTACACAATTAAGTTAACATTACTAATCTCCTATTGCAAATATTCCTTCAAAATAATCAATTACATGTTGGCACTCCAGCATTGTCACACCTAACATTTGGGTCTTCTATAACGCTTCTAACTGAATCAATCAAATCATCAACACAGCCAAAGCAGTTCAAGGAGCACATGGAAATATCTAAGACTCTTCAAAGGACAAGACAAAAACAACCGAATCAATCGACCTAGATCTTGGAATACCAGGAAAAAGACACAGATCTTCCTCAGACATCTTGGCATTGGATCAGCTCTGCTTACATATTCCTGAATGTTAATAATGGCAAGTTCCTTCCTAATATCTTCATTTTTAATATGATTCTGCCATTCATGCCATCTCTTAGTTTTTCTCAGGACTAACCCAACTATAAGATCCATAACTTAAAACTAGTTTGGACATTTGTATATTATAGTTTAGCATTTTATCCAATTTCTCTCTTATTCCATATAAATTTCTTCAACTGGCTCACCACTATACCAGATTTACTTATTCTGTTGTTTATTTCCATATTTCATTTGCCTTCTTCACTAAAAACTGTGCCTAAATAGCTAAAAATTTTACTTTTTCTAGATTCTCCATTGAGACTGAAGCTGAAGTTTTCTATCTTCCTGCCTATTTTCATCCAGATTTGTTCACAGCTATTATTCAATTTAGTTAGTGAATCTGGAGAAAACTTGCACTAGATTTGTTTAGAAGTGCACTATCTGCATTTGTTTAGGAATGCATCATCATGTGTACATCATCTACATAAAGCAAAGAGCTAAGTATAATACTTTGTTTCTCTTGTCTTACACATGATTTTACTTCACAGCACACACCATCTTCCTGTATTTTTTTTTCAATTCTAACTGCTGACTTACAACTTAAATACATACTATGTATTGCTCTGTATAATGTTCCATTTACCCCATACAATTGTAGTGTTTTGAAAAGCTTTTCATTGAGCACCTTGTCATGTACCTTTTCCAGATATACAAAACTTAAGTACAGATCCTTGTCATATTGCCATGATTTCTCAACTATTTGTCGTGAAGTAAAAATCTGATCTCTATCTAGTCTGAATCCAGCTTGTTCTTCTCCAAATTTCTCTTCCAAAATTTTTCTGAGTCTTTTCTCAAGTATGCTTGCATAAATCTTACCAGGAACAATCAATAGGAGAACTTCCTCTGTAATTCTCACATTCAGCTTTATTCCCCTTTATATAAATGAGAACTATGAGAGCTCTTCTCCAATCATCCTGGAATTTGACCTTCTGATCAGGCCTTATTATTTATGCTGCATTATCACTGCAAAACTTTTAAACCTCCATATCTAAGTATTTCTGGTCAGATATCACTACTCTAGCTGCCTTTCCACATTTCAAGCCTTTGGTAGCTTATTCTACCTAAAATATTGATATGTACTGCTGTTTGCATTTGTGATGAGTGTTTTCTATCATCTGTCACTGCTTGTTTCATTTAACAGTTTTTCAAAGTAATTACTCTAGAATATCTTTATCTTCAGTTTTCAAGTCACCTTTATTATCTTTATTTCCTTTTACAGAATTGTTTCCTCAATTTCTAAGCTTTTTCTCCAGAACATTTTGCCACCTTTCTGATATTTACCATCTATATTCTTATCAAAATCTTCCCATGACTTTTGTTTAGCTACTTTTTACACATACTTTAGCTCTCCTTCTTCTCTGTATTCTTTTATGGTATCCATTTATTTTCCAGGACTGCTTCTTAAACTTCTTTTGCCCACCATAGTGTTCTTATTTTCTATCCTCATGGACAACTTGTCACTCAAAACATCCCTTCCTAGAAGAATAAATCTTTTTTTTTTCTGGCTTTGCTAGTAAGACTCCAAGGTTTGATTCTTGTTTTCAAGCTATGTTATTTTTTTCTTAGAAAGGTGGATGCTCCAAGAGGATGTGAAAGCAAGTGTAGACAGGAAAGGAATGGGATGACCTGGGATCAAGAGGAAACAGTTGGAATTGGGGAGGATTCTAGAATGAATGGGCAGAAAGGGAAATGGCCCCAGTTGAGCACTGAGAGATCACATCGAATGAGTGTTATCAGTGGAACTAGCTGTAGATCCAGGAATGAGCTGTTGTGTTTATATACAAATGCTAGAAGTGTAAGAAACAAGGCAGATGAAATGGTTGCACTAATTGAGTCCGTTCACCCAAAAATTGTTGGAATAAGTGAGACATGGTTAGATGAGGACGACATCCTGACAGGAATACAGATGGAAGGATATGATGTGTTTCATGAGGATAGAAGGGGTAAAGAGGGAGGGGAGTGCTATTGATGATAGAGAAAGGGTTATGTCCATACAAAATAGAGATGCAAGAGGGAAATAGTGCCAGTGGTTTTGAGGCAGTATGGTGTGAGATAGAGGTGAATGGAATGAAACACTTAGTTGGATGTTGTTATAGATCAGGAAATGTGGATGGTAGTAATTATGAAATGTATAATCAAATTAGCCAAGCAAATAAGAAAAGGGCGATCATTATGGAATATTTTAATTATGGCAATATAGACTGGAATGATGAGATAGCAACTGGAAGTAAAGAAAATGAGTTTCTTAAGTTTTTGAGGGATAACTACCTCAGACAGTAGATAACAGAGGGCACACAAGGATTGAGGGTCTTGGATTTGGTCATCTCATCAGAGGATGTACCGTATTTTTCGATAGATAACCATTTCTAACACAGTTTTCATTTATAGCAGCCCAACTTTCTACAATCCACGTAACTATATCTTTATATGACGTTCTGTAAAAATTTGATGTAGCTTAATAATGCCAGAAAGCCTTACATCAATTTTTACAGAAGTCAAGCCCTGTAAGGATGCTATAAAAATAACCTGTATATCTATGTATATTTAAAACAGTTTGTTAATGTAAATAATCCCTATGGGAATTGTGTCTTTACTTGCTGCCCTAAAATGAAAATTCTAGAATGTGTTGAACTAAGGCAATACCTTGCCACCAGAAAACCGTATATGTTAGTTCCTTATAAGGACATAAAACTTGTTTGTGAAGTCCACCTGTAAATACTCAAAGTCAGTGTTAAATGGACCGACAAACTTCAGACAAATGTCCACTGCCTGAAACAAATAGGATTAAAGGAGTACACAAGAAGAACAAAGAAAGGGTCAGTGTCAGTGGAAGAACAAGGGACTGCACCGAAATGTTCAGGGTCCCCATATCTTCGTGCAGGGATACGAAAGAAGGTGAATAAAAGTTGTTGGCCGGAAGATCAAGTATCGGTTCCAGGAGTTTCTCATCAGTTTTCCAGAGGTCGTTATCGAGAAGTCACCAGCGGTTGTCCGTCAGATGTAACCCATCAAGGACACGACTTCAGGAGAAGTCATGCCATAGACCTGAACAAAAAGATGATAGGAGCCAATCTGCTAGGCAACGCATAGATTTGATGACAACTCTTTGCCGGGAGTATTGTCCGAGGAGAAGGAATTTTCGAGCAGGAAAGAATTGCTCCATTATGTTCAACGCGCATCCAAATATTCCTCAAGCCGGGAATCTTCGCCCGTGCACTGGGAGGACACCGTCTCAGAAAGTCATCAACAAGTCTAACGCCGGCATAAGCAGGGAGAGAAAACCTGATGCGGGAGAAAAGGATCAGGACTCCAGTTTGAAGTCAAGTACACAGTGGGTAGCAGCCATAAAGTGAGTTGATCCATTTGTTCAATTTCTTGAATTATAGGAGAACTTTATTAGTGGACTGTTAAGTTGAGGCTGATGAAATTGAGCAGAGTTAATGGTTGAAAATTAGATGTTTAATAATTAATAGAAATTTATATGTGTAACAGTCAGAGAGTAACTGTTTATCAATGGTGCATTTTGTCTATAGAATTATCTTAGCATTGGAAGGAAAGAGCTTTTGTGTGTAATGATTTTTTTTTTATGTGCATAACAGTTAAGAAGTAACAGTTTATTAATAGGTACCATTGCTTAGGGTAGTAACTTGTATTTGGAAGAGAGTGGTTATTTATGTGACATAATTTTCATGAATTGAAAGGGCATTTTAAGCTAACTGTTTTATGTAGAGCTGAACTAAGCAAAGTTTTTCTTTATTGCAATAATAGTGTAAATTGTTTTATATAAAATAAATGTGTTGGTTTTGCCTGATACTTAAGTTTTTTTGATGCACCGTTCTGAAAAAAAAATATTAGAGCCTATTAGCAGGAACCCAGGAGAAAGGATAGTAAAGGATAGATAGTAGACCAACTGCAGATATTAATTAATCAGGGATAATTTGAATGTAATGGGAAAACTACTGGACGCACTTAACACTTCTTGTTACTAGAAAATGGACATCAGTGGCGCAGCTTTTCAAATAAATTTTCTGGTGTTCAAAGAATAAGAAGGCAAGTGCAGAAGGCAGTATAGCTTAAAGAGATAAATCGAGATATAAAGAAGGGGGCATACAAATATATAAATAAATAAGTAATAGAGTACCCCCCCCATTTACAGTTTTTTTTCATCTGCCCCGTTTTGTTATATTCATGGATGTCATTCATCATCCAGTCTTCCCACTTAGCCAGAAAATTGTCTTTGAATGGTTTATTTACTGCAAGATCAAGAGGTTGGAGTTGTTAAACCACCTGGAATGACGGCCAATTTGGAATACTTACAATTGTTTTAACTTCTGCTATCATGTGTGTGCCCTACATGAATCCAACACTAACAAAGATTTTGGGTTGAAAATGCCATTTTTCTCTTTTGCCATACATTCTCCAACCAAAATTTCATAACCTCGGAATTTATCCAACCTTTATCATTAGCAGTAACAATAATATCATTGGAATCACAACCTTTTGGAACAGTCTTTCTTTTGAAAATTACCATCGGTGGCAGTTTGGAACCATCTGAAGTTATGCAGAGAACCACAGTAAAGTTAGACCTTTCGTGCCTTGTTGTAGCAACTGAAACCTCTTTGGTTCCCTTCAGATTCACAGTCCTAAAACTAGGCATGTCAAAACTTAAGGGAACCTCATCCATATTCCCAAAGTGGCAAGCATCAACTCCACACAAGTTTTTCTCGGAAACAAATGAAATTTAGCTACTTTGGCTTCCCAGTCGCACAGCAAATTTTGTCCAACACTAGTGGAGGAGTGCACACTTAAATTGTTTCTCTTCATAAATCCAAAAATCCAAAATGGGTAGACCTTGAAATCCTTTATATTATCATTTTGCACAATTCTTTTCTATTCCTGCAACACACGGACAGTAGATATTCTCATACCTTTAGCACTTTCACTAACAACCCAATCAAACAGTTTTTTCTATGGTTGGCCAAAAGCACCTTCTAAACCTCATAGCACGTTTCCTCGTATGAAAACATGTCAGAACTGTTTCAGCCTTTTGCCATTCACGAACACTACTTTCTCCAACACTGAACAATCTACCAGCTTCACGATTCCCTTTTTCCTTTGCTACTTCTACCACTTCAAGCTTGAACTGCGCTGTGTAGGATTTTCTCCAAGAAGTACTTCTGTCTTCCATGGGTAATTCAGATCTAATAACAAAATATAAACAAATAATGATTTACTTTATGAAATATTTTAAAACAGGATGTACGGAATAATCGACCACTGCTACTAGCAACTCACATGCTTTTAAAGAATTCCTCCATCCTCTGTTTGTATTTCTGAACTCTACCACTAGTTGGTGCATGCCCATTATCTATACATCAAAAGGAGTAATGAAAATGTTGGGGGGTGCGCATTAACTATAAAAAAATACGGTAATTATAAATGAAGTATCAAATTATCAACCAATTGGTGAGCGTGACCATGTTTACCTGGGTGGTTGCCAGCAGTGTGAGGACCTCTGTAAGAGAAGGGTATATGTGGAACTACAAGGGGGGGGGGGGGTATGAAGAGCTCAGGAGACAGCTTGCAGGTGTAACAGGGAATGAGGAGTTAGCAGGAAAAGAGATCAATGCAGGTTGGGGGATTTTCAAAAACTATCTAGTAGATGCAATGTCTAAATGTATTCCAAGGGTGAGAAGGTCGAATAAGGTAGATGTGAAATGGATGAATAAAGAGATTAAGCATGTACTACAGAGGAAAAAAAGGGCATTATGGAGGCAGCATAAAAGAAGTGGAAATAACCATGAGGACTACAAAGACAAGGCAAGGCAGGTGACTTGGTTCATGAGCGTAGCTAAAGAGAGGTATGAACAGCAGTTAGTTAATGGAGCCAATGGCTATGTATATATAAAAAAGAATCCTAAGGAGTTCTTTCGATATGTAGCCAGCAAAAAAAAGAATGATTATGGAAGGATGGGGAAGAGAGACTGACTGTAAGTGAGCAAGAGGTGTATGGGAAGTTGAGCAAACCAGATGTGAATAAGGCTGTGGGACTTGATAATATATCACCACGTATTCTGAAGTAATGTGCCAGGGAATTTATGCTGTCCTTGAAATATTTTTTTAATACGAGTCTCGCACTCGGTCAAGTTCTTAAGGAGTGGAAGGAGGGCAAGATTGTGCCACTTCATAAAGGAGGTGATCAAACTCAAGCTTCAAACTATAGGCCTATCTCTGTGTCAGGTGTTGTAATTAAGTTGTTGGAGAAGCTTGTGAGAACTAGGATCCAGAGTTGGGTTGACAACAATGGTATTATCTTTGATGGACAGCATGGATTTGCTAAAGATGTCATGTTTTAGTAATCTACTTACTTATTACAATAAAGTGACTGCTTCCTTGGACAGAGGAGAAGGATACACAGTAATATACTTGGATTTTGCAAAAGCTTTTGATAGAGTATCTCATAATAAGTTGACAGTCAAACTAGAGCAGATGGAGTTGGTTATTAGACTAGTGCATTGGATTGGAGACTGGCTATCTGATAGGTATCAACAAGTTGTGTATGGGGGAGCGATATCCAGGAAAAGGAAAGTCACTATTGGAGTGCCTCAGGGGGGGTCTGTTTTTGGACCATTACTGTTTAACTTGTATATTAATGATATTGGTGAAGATTTGGATGGAGATATTCAGTTGTTTGCAGATGATGCAAAGTTGAGAAACAAACCATGAAAAGTAGAGAAGATGTTGTGGCCTTAAAAGAAGACTAGAATAAATTGAGTGATTGGGCACAGGAATGGGGATGCGAGTTCAATTTTGCAAAATGTAAGGTTTTAAAATTTGGAAAACAAACATGAGATGCAGAATTTATGCTTGGTGAGGAGATATTGTTGGAGGTGGATATCTGGGGGTGATAGTGGATAAGGATCTGAAATTTAGGGGACACATAGCCAAAATTATGAAGACAACACAAAGGCTTCTGGGAATGATGCAGAGGACACTGACGTGTAGAAGTAGGGAGTTTCTTGTTCCGTTGTCTAAGGCTTTGATTAGGCCACACATGGACTATTGTGCCCAGATTTGGTCATCTGGTTTTCAGAAGGATGAAGAGATGTTGGAAAGGGTCCAAAGGCGACTGACTAAGGTAGTTTCTGACCTCTAGAATGTCGAGTACAAGGAAAGATTGAGAAGATGCAATTTGCAGAGTCTGGTGGACAAGAGGAAGAGAGGAGATATAATAGAGACCTACAAGTTCGTAAGGGGTTGTATAGGATCAATGCTGGAAAAGTTCTACATAAAATAGTGGGATATATGGGGAGAACCAGAGGTCATTCCTGCTTTATAAGGAGGGTGTGAGTAGGGGAGTGAGAAGAAGGTTTTTTTCATGCAGAGTTATGAATGATTTTAATGCCTTGCCTGAGAGTGTGGTGTCTGCAGAGAATTTGAGTGTGTTTAAAGCATGGTATGATGAGCTGTGTGTTTGATAAAAGGACCTCCTAGATGAGTCTTTGACTCAATGGGGTCTTTGGTAATAATAATAATAATGTTTGCATAGCCAAGTCAATAGTTAACCCATAAAATCTGCTCAACTTTAATTATTTTATTTAAAACTTTCTTAGATATTGTTATTTTAAATGTGAATTTCATTTTTATCATACTTTAAACTCAGTGATAATCACTCCAATTTCATATTCTCTTTATACTCTTATGTTCCCAGCGGGAAGCTGTCATTGTCAACAACCCAATGAGACTTTTCTAATTTTGTGTATCTTCTCTCCATCTGAATTTGCATATATCTTTATACTGGAATATAGTGTTAGTAATGACCAGTCTGCAGCATGAACAGAAATCCAGCAGGCACTTTCCATTATTATTAACTTTGCCCTTTTCTCCAGATTTCCCAAAACATTTCAATATGCCAGGATTCATTTCCTACTCTACTGTAAACAAGAATGAGCTTTTTTGATTTCTTCATGTCAGCTGCTTTTGTTTACAGCTCGATAAATTCCTCCACTTCTTCCTTAGGAGAACCTTCTGTGGGACTACAAGTGTAAATAAGTTTTATCATCCATTTAGAGTTATGTGGGCAAACTTCATTTTGACATTGTCCACATAACTCTAAATGGGGTCCTTCTGAAATTGTCTTCAATCTAGAAGTTTATCAGAAGACTATTACACTTTTTTATATAATCTTTATCAAGTAGCTTTATTTTATCCTCCTACATGTTTCGCCAATCTGTTTCTATTGGCATCCTCAGGGAATACAAACTGATAAGCTAAAATGAAGGTTACAGTCTGTAACCTTCATTTTAGCTTACTAGTTTGTATTCCCTGAGGATGCCAATAGAAACAGATTGGCGAAACATGTAGGAGGATAAAATAAAGCTACTTGATAAAGATTATATAAAAAAGTGTAATAGTCTTATGAATAATTGTCAAGAAAAAATTCAACATAATGACTAGAAGTTTATCTTCATGTTTGTTGTTGCTATTGCTACAAATGCTACTGGTATCCCTTCTTTTCCTTGATCCTTATTGCCAAAATATAACATTCTATATTTATTATTTAGTAGGATCTCACCTGTTTTAGTCTTCTTCCCAGTAACACATTTTATGTCCACATGTTTTCCATTTCTTCTTTGAGTTAAATTTCCTTTCCGTTGATGCTCCTTATGTTGATGGTTCCTATCTTTAATTCTTCTGAAGTTGTGTTGGTGTTTGTACCAGAAACTGACTTTTTTCCTGTTTGCTCTGCTTCCCCCAACAAAACAGCAGAGGCCTTGTTTCACCAAGCAACGCCTCAGCTGGCACGAAATCTCATTCTGGTTTAAGCCAATAGAGAGTACAATTTGGTCAATTAAATTCCAAACTGCCAGATGAATCCTCATTCATTACCATGTAAGTAGGTATCCACTGGTGCACCATATGAAGAGTAGGATTTGACATCGGGTCAGAGGCCTTGGTTCTCTGCATTTCTTAAAGGCTATGTGGAACCCAGCTTTGCGAAATGAAGCATTAAACTGACATCTTAATGTTGCAAGATCTTGCAATTTGTGACATTAAACTGACAACTCCACTTACTTCCCCACTCACATAGTCTAACTGAGGTTCTTCTACAAGGCCACTTCTACTCTGCCTCATAGTTCTTCCCAACTTTTCATCACTGACAAACAGCTAAATATATCCAATTAAGCCTATCCCAATATCATTAATGTACAAGTTAAACAATAACAACTCAAAAACAGACTGCAGCAGCACTTCACTAATAACCTCTTTCTTTTGGGTTAATACTCCTCCACACACAACCTATCGATTCTTATCTAACAGCCAATCAGCTATTGAACTCACTAATCTCTCAAATCCCATCTGTTTCGATTAATTACCAGCTTGTCATGTGACAATCTATCAAAAGCCTTTGAAAAATCCAAGTGCATCATTGTATATGCATCTCCCTTATCAAGTGAATTTGTCACCTTGTTGACACACATATGAAAATTTCTAAAGCATAACCTCTGCCTAACAAACCCATGTTGACTGTGAGTTAATTCCAAATATAATTCTCTCTCTACTTCACAAAATACAGCAAAGTTATATTACACAGACAAATATATTATACATTCCATCATTATCACCCAACTCAACAATAGAATTATGAAGATGTTCATTGACAAAGCCAGTCTGGTTGGCCGAGTGGTTAGCATGTCCGCTCTCCAGCCAAGAGGCTGCAGGTTTGAATCCCACCATGAGCATGAATGTTTGTGATTATCCTACAAACTCTATGTGGAAAGGGAATCTTGCAACTCTACCACTTATTCTAGAAGAAGACTTCTCTCCTAATACTCCATGAGGTACGGCATCTATGGATGTCAAATGTGAAATTTTTTTTTTGACAAATAAGAACTATCTGCTTAAACAACTTACTATTATAACAGAACTCACCCTTTCTTTAAATAACAATGATTCTTTTTATTATTAATACCAACTTTAAACTCATTAAACACATTCACCATACTCTCAAACAATCACCAACCACTCTCCATTCAAAGAACCTGCTTCTTACTCTCTTGAACACACCTTCATTATATAGTTTCCAGGAAGTATACCTCTTGTTCTATCCTGTCTCCCATTCTATGAAAAATTTCTTCCACATGAACCTAATAACAATTCCTTACTTATGCCTTAATCACATTCCCCTCCCCTCCCCTCCCTAGTCAGAATACTCTATAAACTGTATTTTTTTAATCTGGGATCTAGTCATTTTAATGACTAGATCCCACCTCAGTCAATCTTCTTTGGAGGCCTTTTCTAATATTTCCTCATTCCCATGAAAAACTAAGTAACCAAATTTTTGCACAATAATCCACATAACACTGATTAAGCCTTACATAATGGAACTATAACTTCTTTATTTCTGCATGTCAGGGTCCTTCGCATACTGCCATAATCTAATATGAATGACTTCACAACTTGGCCCAGGTCCCTATCCACCAGCATCACTCCCAGATAGCTAATCTCTTTTATTCTTTCTGATCCCTACCAGGTGTATATTTTGCATCCCATTTTTGGCTACCAAATTTCACAACCTTACATTTTGTAAGATCAAAATGGTAGTTCCTATTGATACAATCTATTCAAAATCCACCTATAAGGGCACAACATCTGCTTGACTCCTCATTGTTCTCCCCAATTTTGGATTATCGGCAAACAGCTGCAGATCTTTTTTGCATTCTGGGATAAATAGATTACAAGCCATGTATCACATTGGTGGCACTGCACTCCAGGAAATAGATGAAGCTAGAGATTTAGAGGTGGTGGTTGACAGAGAGATAAAGCTTAGAGGACATAATGCTAAGGCTGCCCATAAGATTACTTGACTATTAAAGAACACATTAATAAGTAGAGATAAGGAAGCTGTTAATGTGTTCTTTAATAGCCAAATAAAGAACACATTAACAAGTAGAGATAAGGAAGTTGTTATTCCTCTTTATAAGGCATTAATACACCCACATCTGGAGATTACTGTATTCAAGTCTAGTCCCCTGGGTTCTTTTTGGGGATGAAGAAGCAGTGGAGAGGATTCAGAGGCAAGTGGTGTGTGGAATGTTCCCTATGAGGATAGATTGAGGATGTGTGAATTGCAGAAGTTGGTTGATAGGAGAAAAAGAGGGGATATGATAGAATTATTTAAGTTGCTTAAAGGGTTTTATAGGGTAGATACGGGGGAAATGTTTCAGCACTTAGCTACAGGGACCAGAACAAGGGGTCATCCCTGGAAGTTGAATAAAAGTGTGGTTAGTAGGGGTGTGAGGACTAGATTTTTTGCTTAGAGAGTTGTGAATGAGTGGAATGGGTTGCCAAACTCAGTCATGAGTGCTTTGTCTGTTAATGGGTTCAAGGAGAGGTATGATAGATTGGGCCTCCTGTAATGAGTCTTCAGACTCCATGGAGGTGCCCATATAATAATAATAATAATTATTATTATTATTTTATTATTATTTTTATTATTTATTTATTTCTCTGTTCTCAAATAGAGCAGGATTTCTCCTTGCATCCTATCGCATCCCATCTGCATCCTAGATTATTTTCTTTATGTAACAAGTAAAAGGAAGAATGATTATGGAAGAATACTTTAATGAATGCTAATGGTAGAGAATGAAGCAAATGTAACTGAATTACTTGACTAATTTTTGTTTGCGAGGGATTGTGATCAATGAGGAGAGATAATGCAGTGACAGATGGACCAATACCCCATCCAATATGTGCCTTTTTATATATACATACATTAACACTATACAGTATAATTCACATAATAACAGTATTTATGTTAGATCACAGGAACTGGAAATTGATTTTATTAGCAAATTTAGTTAATTCTATGTAACAGTTTTCGATAAATCTCTGTCTTGATGCTGTGTGTGTGCATGAAGAGGTATTTTCAAAATTGTAATGTAATAATAATTTTGAAACTCACTCTTTATCATTCTTCATGATTCTGTTCATGCTAATTTTTGTTAATTATCAACCACTGCACTGCAATTCAGTGCAGTGATTGATAATCATAACCACTGCACTGAAATGCAGTGGTTATGATTATCAACCTAGATAGAAATGTGTTTACCATTATTATTAACACTGTTTATTTTTTTTTTCAGATTCCTATAAATCTGATATTCCTTCCCTTCTATTATTTAAGTCTTTATCAAAGTTCAATTTCTGTTTTCTTTCCTTTTACTTGTTTTTAACAGTTTATTTTTGATGTGAGTCTGGTGGCAAAGCTTATTATTATTATTATTACCCTAAAACCTCATGGAGTCAAAGACTCATCTGGGAGGTCCTTTTATCACACATACACAGCTCATCATGCTATGTCTTCACTCAAACTCCTTGCAGACACCACACTCTCAGGCAAGGTATTCCAATCATTTACAACTCTGCATGAAAAAAACCTGCTTCTCACTCCCCTACTCGCACCCTCTTTATACAGTTTCCAGGAATGACCTATGGTTCTCCCCCGATCTCCCACTATTTTCTGTAGAACTTCTCCAGCACTGATCCTATAATAACCCCTTACTAACTTGTAGGTTTTATCATATCTCCCCACTCTTCCTCCTGTCCACCAGACTCTGCAAATTACATCTTCTCAACTCGACATTCTAGTGATTAGAAACTACCTTAGTCAGTTGCCTTTGGACCCTTTCCAACATCTCTTCTTCCTTCTGAAAACCAGGTGACCAAATCTGGGCACAATAGTCCATGTGTGTGGCCTAATCAAAATTATACAATGAAACAAGAATCTCCCTACTTCTACAAGTCAGTGTCCTCTGCATCATTCCCAGAAGCTTTTGTGTTGTCTTTACAGATCCTTATCCACTATCACCCCCAGATCTCTTATTTCCACCACCTCCAACAATATCTCCTCACCAAGCATAAATTCTGCATCTCATGTTTGTTTTTCAAATTTTAAAACCTTACATTTTGCAACATTGAACTAACATCCCCAATCACTCAATTTATTCAAGTCTTCTTGTAAGGCCACAACATCTTCTCTACTCTTCATGGTTCGTCCCAACTTTGCATCATCCACAAACAACTGAATATCTCCATCCAAATCTTCACCAATATCATTAATATACAAGTTAAACAGTAATGGTCCGAAAACAGACCCCCCCCCCCCTGAGGCACTCCAATAGTGACTTTCCTTTTCCTGGATATTGCTCCCCCATATACAACTTGTTGATACCTATCAGATAGCCAGTCTTCAATCCAATGCACTAGTCTAATATCCAACCCCATCTGCTCTAGTTTGACTGTCAACTTATCATGAGGTACTCTATCAAAAGCCTTTGCAAAATCCAAGTATATTACTGTGTATCTTTCTCCTCTGTCCAAGGAAACAGTCATTTTATTGTAATAAGTAAGTAGATTACTAAAACATGACCTCCCTTTAGCAAATCCATGCTGTCCATCAAAGATAATACTATTGTTGTCAACCCAATTTATACACTGCCGATTCATAACTGTATTTTTTAAGAAAATTATGATGTAAACTAATATATTAACTAAAATAAATTTAATTAATACTTCCAATATTTCGGCCAAAATAAGTAATGAAGATGAAGCATGTCAGTCGAGAGTAGGTCTAAAATCCTAAATAGTGTCTCTAGTGGGCTAAATTGAGATCCTTTGCTATTGGACTGAAGTATGGAAGATGAGAACTTCTCAAATTTGGGACAGTTTCATGCAATGAAACTTGTTGAGGTTAGGTTAGTTTCTTAGGGCAGAAGCAGATTTAAGGAAAAGTCTTTCATATTTATATTTGCTGCAATGAGTGGCCTTTTTCCAGCATATTCTATGGTGAGATGTCTAAAGTCTCACGTCCTGAGTAGCTGTAATGGTGAAAATGGATATAGTCCTTATGTTCAGCAATTCTGATGTTGGTTGTTCTGCCTGTTTGGCCGTAGTAGGATAGTTTACAACTAAAAAGGACCTGGTAAACACCTGGCAGGTCTAGGGACTGTGGCTGATCTTTGGTGGAGCAGATAAGGGATGCTAATTTTTTATATGGTCTGTAAGTGGTTGAAAAGTTAGATTTTTTTTGTTAGTTTTTCAGATGTGCCATGGATATATGGAATAGTGATAGCTTTGGTGTAATCTCTGTTCTGGAGAGGATGTGTGGGTTTGGAGTTTTAATATTTTTTGGAAATGGTAAGAATTGTAGCCTTAGCTAAGAAGATTTTGTGAAGGTGGTAAAGTCCTGTGGAGAAGGCACTGTTATCTGAACTAATTAATTTAACCCTGTTATGTAAAGTTTTAATAATCTCATACTGTTGGGAGTGGTGTGTGTGTGTGTGTGCGGGGGGGGGGGGGGGAACTGCATGTGAATGTATCTTCCAGCGTGTGTGTTGGTGGGGAGGATTTTCTGTAAACCACATACACACACACATCAGAGAATACCAGGCAGCCAGGATCACATCCACTCAGGATGTGAAGACTATGCTTTAAACACTGGCCATAGAATATGCTGGAAAAAGATATAAATATGAAAGACCTTTCCTTGAATCTGCTTCTGCCCTAAGAAATTATCCTAAACTCAACATGTTTGGTTGCATGAAACTGCCCCAAATCTGGGAAACTCATCCTCCATACTTCAGTTCAACAGCAAAAGATGCCCAATTTAGCACACTAGGAGGCACTATTTAGGATTTTAGGCCTACTCTCGGCTGACATGTTTCAGCTTCATTACTTAGTGTAATGCCTGCATGTACATATCTTATTATATTCTGTTCCCTGATGATGGCAATTTGATTTCACCAAAATATTGAAAGTTTTAATTAAATTTATTTTAGTTATTATATTAGCCAATAATTTTAGATACCATGTGATAATTTTAGAAACCATTAGAAGTTTCAATTAAAAAACTGAGAGAAATTTGCTTAAGTGTATTTCATTATTATTATTAAAACATAGAAATATCATTTACCTTGATAGAATTCAAATAAAGAAGCACATCATCAAACTGTTTCAGAAGGAAAAAACATGAGGCCATACACTGTCTTCCTGGAATTGTATCTAAAGTATTTAGTAAATATTAAGGATCAAAACATAAGCAACTCATTAAAAATCATAATATCTTGATTAAAAGTTGAAGAAAAAGTGATATGATTCCAAAAAATGCAGGCCATTGCAGCAATTTTAATCATATTTTAGTTGTTACTTTTGTTGTAAAGTAAAAAAAAAAAAAAAAAGGTGAAAAAAGTCTAGTTTGAAAAAAGTGGCAAGGTGCAAAAAAAAAAAAAAATGAATACACACCTTGGTAGGAAGAAACTACAGCAGCAGCAGCAGAGGAAAAAAAAAAAAAAAGCATACAAAATCCTAAAGTATAAGTAGCTTTTATCACAAAAATCTCAAAGCAAAAAAGACTACCATATCCTAAAAATTAGACAAAAAAAAATTCGAAGCATTAAATTTAAAATTAAAAATATCCAGAAAAGTAAAAATTAATCCTTCCTCATCACTGCCTAGAAAGAAATAATTAAATTTCTGCAAATTGCATTCCTTTTTATCCTTTGTTTAATATTTGTTTACAATATATATATATATATATATATATATATTACTGTAAACAATAAAAACTTTCTCTCTCCCTCTCTCTCTCACTCACTCACTCACACACACACACACACACACACACACACACACACACACACACACACACACACACACACACACACACACACAGTACATCCTTCATTTAAAGGACAAACTAGGGAAAGAGTGTCTCCATGAAATCAAAATATCCTAAATAAAAAAAAAAATAATAAAATAGAGCCTACATGAAATCAGAGTTTCATTAAATCACAAATCATCTAGCTTGAAACCAGAGGCATAGCTAGCGAGGGGATCTGCCCTGGGCGGCACTCTGAACCTTTTTGAACTTTCGCAATCCAAAATACAGTCTTGAGAACTCATTTCCAAACATTGTAATACTACTGCGAATTTTCCTCACAATTGCTGTAGGTGTTGCTAGTTGTGAGAGGAGTTTTTCTAAATAAAATGGATTAAGAATTACCTACATTACTATGAAATAGACTTTGCAATGTCATCGACAATTTTGCTAACACAAAAGCAAGAAAAATAACATTTTAGAATGTTGAAATTAAAGTTTTACTTCAAAAATAAACATAGTGTTTTAATTTATTTCCCTATACATCATTTTAACTTTTTGTAGTATTTTTTTGTGTGAATTGAGGGGGTGGCAAACTCAGGGACCGCCCCAGGCAGCAAAAGCTCTAGCTACACCACTGCTTGAAACACAGTGCAATACTTGCTTGTGTGCAAACATCAAATTTCACTATATCACAGTAATGCATACATATTGCATAATAGCTACTACATTAGACAATAGTTTTATATTTTTAAGATTCCTTTAACCAAAATAAACAATTATTGTTATAAATTAATTATGTTAATCACAGACTAACATAATTAACAGAGATATCACAGCATATTTATATACATACTAGACTTTTATATCCCGTCTGCCCAGTGAACAACACTAATACCCAATAGAAAATTGTCTGTTAAATTCAAAATCCATTACATTGAAGATACTCTCTCTCTCTCTCTCTCTCTCTGTGTGCGCGCGCGCGTGTGTGTGTGTGTGTGTGTGTGTGTGTGTGTGTGTGTGTGTGTGTGTGTGTGTGTGTGTGCATGTGCACGTGCATGCATGTGTTTTATAAGTCATAATCATCAATTTTCTGATATATGCCTCCCAAGGAGTGTTCAGGTTACTATGACAGCAACACATGATTAAGTTTACATTATTATATTATTAATCTATTAATCTCCTATTAACAATTTTCTTCCAAATTAGTATATTACTTGTAAGCACTCCAATATTGTCATATCTAATATTTCATTCTTCTGGGGCAGTTCTGACTGAATCAATCAACATAGACCTCAGTCTTCCTCTGGGTCTCTTTCCTGCCATCTTGGCATTAAATACCTATTTAGCTAACCTTTCCTCACCTATTCTATTTAAGTGGCCATACCACCTTAGATTAGCTCTGCTTACACATTCTTGAATACTAATAGTGTCAAGTTCCTTTCTAATATCTTCATTTTTAATATGATTCTGCCACTGATGCCATCAGTTCACTCTCCTAATTTTTCTTAGAACCCTCATATCTATGGTCTCTAGTCTTTGATCAAGTGCTTTATTTCTAACCCAACTCTCAGATGCATAACTTAAAACTGATTTAAACACTGTCTTGTATACTGCTAGTTGGGTGTTTTGGCTAATTTCTCTCTTATGTCATATAAATTTATTCAGCTGGGTACCCACCGTACTAGCTTTGCTTATCTGTTGTCTATTTCCAGATTTAACCAGCCATCTTCACTAAATACTGTGCCTAAATAGCTGAAATATTTTACTTGTTCCATAGGATCTCCATTCAGAATGCAGCTGAAGTTTTGGTCTTTTTATGGCTGATTTTCATGCTGAATTTGTTACAGCTGTTATTCAATTTAGTCACAGAATCCTGGAGACTTGCACTAGATGTGTCTAGAAGTACAACATCATCTGCATAAAGCAAAGAGCTAAGTTGGACATCTCTAATTCTAATATCAGGCCTAATGCCACTTTCTTTCATAATGTGATTCATATAAATGATGAATAAGAGTGGTGATAATGTGCATCCTTGTCTTACCTCTGATTTTACATCAAATCATCTTCCTGTATTTCCTTCAATTCTAACTGCTGACTGACACCTTAAATATAGACTATGTATTGTGTATAATGTTTCATTCACCTCATGCAACTGTAGTGTTTTGAAAGGCTTTTCTCTGGGCACCTTATCATATGACTTTTCCAGATCTACAAAACTTAAGTATATATATCTTTGTCATATTTCCATGATTTCTCAACTATTTGTATTGGAGTGAAAATCTGATCTTGACAACCTCTATTTGGCCTGAACTCCGCTTGTTCTTCATCAAGTTTCTCTTCCACAATCTTTCTCAAGTATGCTTGAACACTTAGTAGAGAAATTCCTCTGTAATTTTCTCATTCAGCTTTATTCTCTTTTTTATAGATGGTACTATAAGAGCTCTACTCCAATCATTGGGAATTCGACCTTCTGCCCAGGCCTTCTGAATTATGCAAAACTTTATACCTCCATACTTAAGCATTTCTGGTCAACTATCATCTACTCCAGCTGCCTTTCCACATTTCAAGTTCTTGATGACTTTTTCTACCTCAAGTAATGATATGTAATCCTCTTTGCATTCTGCTTGAAAATTTTCTAGTATAGTTCTGTCACGGATCGGTTTGTTTAACAGTCTTTCAAAGTAATTACTCCATACTCCATTAATCCATTGAAGATGTAACTTGCAGTCTGGTGGACAGGAGGAAGGGGGTTGTTACAGGATCAATGCTGGAGAGGTTCTACAAAAAATAGTGGGAGATCAGGGGAGAACCAGACGTCATCCCTGGAAACTGTATAAAGAGGGTGTGAGTAGGGGAGTGAGAAGCAGGTTTTTTTCATGCAGAGTTGTGAATGATTGGAATGCCTTGCCTGAGAGTGTGGTGTCTGTAGAGAATTTGAGTGTGTTTAAAGCACTGTATGATGAGATCTGTGTGTATGATAAAAAGACCTCCCAGATAAGTCTTTGACTCCATGGGGTCTTGGGTAATAATAATAATAATAATTTATTTATTTATTCTTATGGCTACATGAAACTGGTAAGTGAAAAATACAATCACAATTTCCAGAAACAAATGATGAAAATCTTAACATATAAAAGTTCATTATATAAAAGGCACAACCTGCTTACTAAGTCTTCGTTCTTTTTTTTTTTTAAAAAAAAACCAAAAGTAACTTGTCACAATTAAGCCAGGGACAATTATCATCCTGTTGCACCAAGTATGACAAGACTGCATGTTCTCACAACACTTCACAACATAAAAGTGGCTGTATCCGAGGTTTAAGTAGAGAGCAGTTGTGTCTTGTTTGAGAAAACTTGATCCATTAGAGGAAGCCCATTTCACACTGTATCATTATCTTCTAACATGAGGAGTTCTGCTGATACTATGACGAGAACTATGAGATTGACTACTAGAATAACGTCTTCGTGGTGAGACGGGACCATGATCTTCTGTTTCCTCCATAACCACTGCCACCACCACCACCATACCAACAACAGGTCAAGGTCCAGGCTGGAAAGCCAATTCAAGGCCTCATACATCACCTTGTGGATGTCCTGTAGGCCACCACCATGAAATTGGCACCTTGGGCAGTCATACACAATATGAGTAATCGTCTGAGCCACGGGAGAACAATCACAATAAGGGTGATCTGACAGCCCCCATTTATGTAGAAGATAGCCACATCTGCCCTGACTAGTTCTGATCCTGTTTATGGATGACCAAATCTTCCTAGGAAGACCAAAACCAGGCTGCAGAGCACAGGGATCTTCTACCAGGAAGCTTTGTTGGGAGATTGTTGGACCAGTATTCTCTCCATATGTCAGATATTGATAGCAGCGCAGCTGAAGAGAGTTCGTCCATGGACCAGAGAGGCTTTCTAGATTTGAGGTGAAGACTAGGTGGATTTATGAGTCTGGTGTAGGGGTAGGAGTGGGTTGATCTTTGCTTTATTAAATTCCTTAATCGAGGCTTGTCTTCTCCGTATGTGTGGTGAAGCAATGTTAGATAGAACAGGCAGCCAGGAGAGAGGGATGCTTCTCACTGTCCCACTAATTGTGCGCATGGTAGAGTTCAGATGGGTGTCGATAATGTTAGTATGTGTACTTCTTTCCCAGACAGGGGCACAATATTCTGCTGCAGAGAATGCGAGGGCTAGTGCAGATGACCTTAGGACTTCTGCACCATAATCCCAGGTTGTTCCAGCAAGCCTTGAAATGATGTTATTTCTAGTTTTAATTTTATTGGAGAGGTTGATGATGTGCCTTTTATAGGTTAGGCTTCTGTCCAGGCTCACTCCAAGGTATTTTGGGTGAAGCTCGTGTTCTACCATTTTTCCACAGAAAGAAAGGTTGAGTTGTCGATTCGCCTCTGCATTGTACAGGTGAAATACTGAGGACACTGTTTTCATTGGATTTGGCTTCAAGTACCATTGCTTGAAGTACTCTTCCAGAGTGTTCAGGTCTGTATTCACGGTTGATTCTAAGTTGGTAAAGGAGGTGGATTGATGTAAGATTGCTAGGTCATCATCGTACATAAACTTGCTTGATCTGGTATGAGGTAGATCATACACATAGATGTTAAAAAGTATAGGGGATAACACAGAGCCCTCAGGAAGACCGTTGTGAAGGAATCTGGGCATGCTCTTTTTTCCGCCAATATGGACCTGGATTTTTCTGTTGGAGAGAATAGATTCAAAAAGTTGTAGAGATGTTTTACATTTTATAATATATTTCCTAGTTTTAGGAGGAGGCCCCTGATCCAGACAGTGTCATAAACAGATGTTAGGTCAATGAAAGTGGCTCCAGATTTAAGTTTCTTCTGGAAGCCTGCTTCAATTTGAGTTGTCAGGGCCAGGATCTGGTCACAGCAACTTCTTCCTGGCCTGAAGTCAGCTTGTTCAGTCGGGAGTGTTCTTTCAATGAGTGGTGAAATTCTTTTAAGGAGAATTCTTTCAAAGAGCTTAAAGGTTGGTGCAAAGCAAAGAGATAGGTCATAGGTTTTTCACTTGATTTGGATCTTTCCCTGGTTTGGGCATGGCAATTATTTTGGTTTCCCACCACAGCTTTGGTAATTTACCAGTCATGATAATTTCTGAGAAAAGGGCAGCCAGCCATGTTTGGCCATGTTGATCAAGATGTTTTAGGAACTCAGGGAGTATACCATCCACTCCTGCAGCCTTGCCATTCTTGGTAAGTTTTAAGGCTATTTGTACCTCTTCCCAAGATATTGGGTGTATGAGTTCAGGAAGCTCGGGTTCCGTCTTCAGGTTTTGTCTGATAGAAGCTTGTACAGCAATTTTTCTGGTAGAGCTGGGATGAATCTTGGAGGTTTTCAATAAATGGTTAGCCATTTCATCAGGAGTTATCTCTGTTGTTTTGTGTGTTGTTGGCTCTGATCCACCTAGTTTTCTCAGAAGTGACCAGCTTCTCTGACTAGATGTGATGAAATCGAGTTCATTGATGGTTGAGATCCATCTTTCCTTTCTGTTTTTATCCAGGGTTGATATGAGCAGCTCCTTAGCAATAGCTGAATCTTCAGTTTCCCCATATTTGGCTAGGAGTTCCTCACTTTCTTTACTCCAACATGGGATATATTGTTTTCTGCAGCCTCTAGGGATAGAGGCTTTTGCTGCAGATTTGAGTAGTTTAACAAATCTAGGATAGCAATTAGGAGTGGGTGGAATTGCTCTGATGGTTTGCTCGATTTGTTTCTGAAATGTATACCAGTTGGATCTGCGGAGATTCCATCTAACGATTGGTGTTCCGCTGATGACTGGGATTGATGTTCCTATCTCTATTAATGTAGGATGACGTTGACTATTAGGGAATCTGTTAAGGATGGTTCTGGTTGATGGAAGAGAGTGGTCTTCGGAGTCTTTAGTGACTATGCACAGATCTGGCGTGTAGGTTCTGTTCCATCTGGCTGAGTAAAGAGTGCTGTCCTGCTTGGCATCATAATTCAAATACAAATTATATGTGTCCATCCAGTTAGCTAGATTATTATCATCCCGGTTGTTAGAGGAATAGCCCACATGGTGTGATGGGAATTGAAGTCACCAACATAGATAGCAGGGTGAGGAGGTCGGTCCATCTGATCAGGCCAGGATTGCGATGGAGGTTTGTAGACATTGTGGATAGTGATATTTTGAACTTTAATGCCTATGGAGTATTCTGTATCAGGAACACTTTGGGTTATATCCTTGAGACCAGGCCAGATATAGGTTGCTAGGCCATGCTTGAGGTGGCAGTTATAAGACACTAGAATGAGTCCTGGGATCTTTAGTCTATTGAAGGCTGTGTCAGTTTTCAGTTTTCATGTCACCTTTATCATCTTTGATTCTTTTTGCAGTATTCTTCCCTCCATTTCTAAGCTTCTTCAATAGCCACCAAAACATTTTGCCACTTTCCTGATATTTGTTTTCTACATTCTTACCAAAGTCTTCCCATTACTTTGGATTAGCTACTTCTACACATAGCTTAGCTTGCTTATATGTTTTATCTATATTCTTTTAGGGCATCTGCTGACTTATTTGCTAGGAACATTTGGTATGCTTTCTTCCTTTCCAGGACTGCTTCTTTAACTTCTTGTATCCACCATATTTTCTTATTTTTTTATCCTTGCAGACAACTTCACCACATACCTCCCAAGCTGAATCAATCAATGTCTTCTTCAGAGTTTGTCAATGAGACGCCAAGGTTTTTGTTTTCAAACCATCATTATTATTATTACCCTAAGACCTCATGGAGTCACAGACACATCTGGGAGGTCCTTTTATCACACACACACACACTCAGCTCATCATACCTTGTCTTAAACACACTCCAACTCCTTGCAGACCCAGGCAAGGCATTCCAATCATTCATAACTCTATCATATCTCCCTCTTCCTCCTGTCCACCAGACTCTGCAAATTACATTTTCTGAATCTTTCCTCATACTTGACATTCCAGAGGTCAGAAACTACCTTAGTCAGTTGCCTTTGGACTCTTTACAACAATTCTTCATCCTTCTGAAAACCAGAAGGATGAAGGTGACCAAAACTGGGCACAATAGTCCATGTGTGGACTAAACAAAGCCTTATACAACAGAATAAGAATCTCCCTACTTCTACATGTCAGTGCCCTCTGCATCATTCCCAGAAGCCTTTGTGTTGTCTTCACAATTGGCTATGTGTCCCCTAAATTTCAGATCCTTATCCACTATCACCCCCAGATCTCTTATTTCCACCACCTCCAACAATATATCCTCCCAAGCATAAATTCTGCATCCCATCTTTGTTTTCAAATTTTAAAACCTTACATTTTGCAACACTGAACTCATATCCCCATTTCCATGCCTAATCACTCAATTTATTCAAGTCTTCTTGTAAGGCCACAACATCTTCACTACTCTTCATGGTTCATTCCAACTTTGCATCATCTGCAAACAACTGAATATCTCCATCCAAATCTTCACCAATATCATTAATATACAAGTTAAACAGTAATGGTCCGAAAACAGACCCCCCCCCCTGAGGCACTCCAATAGTGACTTTCCTTTTCCTGGATATCGCTCCCCCATACACAACTTGTTGATACCTATCAGATAGCCAGTCTCCAATTCAATGCACTAGTCTAATAACCAACCCCATCTGCTCTAGTTTGACTGTCAACTTATCATGAGATACTCTATCAAAAGCTTTTGCAAAATCCAAGTATATTACTGTGTATCCTTCTCCTCTGTCCAAGGAAGCAGTCACTTTATTGTAATAAGTAAGTAGATTACTAAAACATGACATCTTTAGCAAATCCATGCTGTCCATCAAAGATAATACCATTGTTGTCAACCCAACTCTGGATTCTAGTTCTCACAAGCTTCTCCAACAACTTAATTACAACACCTGACACAGAGATAGGCTTGAGTTTGATCACCTCCTTTATGAAGTGGCACAATCTTGCCCTCCTTCCACTCCTTAGGAACTTGACCCAGTGAAAGACTCATATTAAAAAAATATATCAAGGCAGGTGTCAACTCCCTGGCACATTCCTTCAGAATACGTGGTGATAGATTATCAAGTCCCACAACCTTATTAACATCTAGTTTACTCAACTCCCCATACATCTCTTGTTCATTTACAGCCAATCTCTCCTCCCCATCATCAACTGCTCTCAATCTCTCCATGAAGTCACATTCACAAGATTGAAAGACTTTTATGAACTGCTCATTAAGTATCTCCACGACACATTCTGCAACAGCTGTCTTTATACCATTTTCTCCAATCAGTGTCATTTTTCCATAATCATTCTTTCTTTTGCTGGCTACATACTGAAAGAACTCCTTAGGATTCTTTTTGGCATCATTTGCTAACTGCTGTTCATACTTCTCTTTAGCTACCCTCACCAACCAAGTCACCCTCCTTGCCTGGTCTTTGTAGACCTCATGGAATTGGTTATTTCCACTTCTCTTATGCTGCCTCCATAATGCCCTTTTTCTCTGTATCGCATACTTAATATCTTTATTCATCCATCTTATTTAACCTTCTCATCCTTGGAATACATTTAGACACTGCATCTACTATACAGTATTTGAAAATCTCCCAAGCTGCACTGATCCCATGTGCCCTCTGTTACATACTGTCTGAGGTAGTTATCCCTCAAAAACTCAAGAAACTCATTTTTTTTTACTTCCAGTTGCTATCTCATCATTCCAGTCTATATTGCCATAATTACCTCACATTTTTTTCAATAATGTTTGCATAATTGAGTCTACAATTTATCTGCAAAAGCTGCTCAACTTTAATTCTTTTTAAAACTTTCTTACATACTGTTCTTTTCAATGTGATATCCATTTTTATCCTGCTTAGTACTAATTATACTAAGTACCTGAACCAGCCTTATGATATCACTATCAACAATGATGTAGTCAATGAGGCTTTTCTTATTTCTTGTGGCTTCTCTCCATGTCAACTTGTGCACATCTTTATGTTGAAAATATAAGTTTACATTACAATTATATCTGAACTCTATTAAAATCTTACCTGATTTATGTGGTACAAGATCTCCCTTAAATTTCATTTATTTATAAGTGCTGATTTAGTTATAAAATACTGTTGTCAGAATACTAGAAATGGAGACAGAGATAGATAGGTAGGTATATATCACAATATATATTCAAGAGTGAGCTCATTCTTATTTTATTATTTATTTTATAATTCATTACTCATCCTTTTTTTATTTTAATCACACAACTGAACTTATGCTGTTGGGCATTCCAGAGAATTTTTTTGTCAATTTCACAAAACCAATTACTAAATTCTAAAAATGTGATAAGAATCTTGTTATTTATTTATTTATGTTCTTGTGTACATGTATCAAAGGGGTGAAACTACACTCCTTTCATGAACTATGTCCATTCTTAACTTCTCTAAATACCTTCTTGTCCTCTAACCCCTCCCCAATGAAATGAAAAATGAAAAATTTCATATACTGGTATTCTATACAATCCTTTCAGAAGTTTGTACATCTCTACCATATCATCTCTTTCTCCAGTGCTAGTCATGCAAGTTCTCAATCTATAGTCATAATCTAATTCTATAATCCTGATATCATCTTTAACACTCTCCTTTTCACTATATCTCCATCACTTCAGAAATCAAGGAGATCAGATCCACTCAGTAGTCTACATGAGGCCATATCAAGGTATTTTGAAAACACAAAATGACTTCCTTATCCTTACATGCCAATGTTTGTTGCAGCAATTTTAATTATTCTCTGAGCTGATTTTACAATCTCTATTATATGGACTCCTGAATTTCAACTTCTCTACTAAAACTCCAAGATTCCTGGCCTGCATATCTTCCCAGAATAAAATTCCATTGGATATCTAAACACACCAAAATGAATAATTTTATATTTACTAACACTGAACTGACGGCCATTTTCACGTCCATAATTCCAACCTGTTGAAATGATTCTGCAAGTACTGCATGTCAGTCACATTCCATACAATCCAAACTGGTATTCTATACAATCCTTTCAGAAGTTTGTACATCTCTACCATATCATCTCTTTCTCCAGTGCTAGTCATGCAAGTTCTCAATCTATAGTCATAATCTAATTCTATAATCCTGATATCATCGTTAACACTCTCCTTTTCACTATATCTCCATCACTTCAGAAATCAAGGAGATCAGATCCACTCAGTAGTCTACATGAGGCCATATCAAGGTATTTTGAAAACACAAAATGACTTCCTTATCCTTACATGCCAATGTTTGTTGCAGCAATTTTAATTATTCTCTGAGCTGATTTTACAATCTCTATTATATGGACTCCTGAATTTCAACTTCTCTACTAAAACTCCAAGATTCCTGGCCTGCATATCTTCCCAGAATTCCATTGGATATCTAAACACACCAAAATGAATCATTTTATATTTACTAACACTGAACTGATGGCCATTTTCACGTCCATAATTCCAACCTGTTGAAATGATTCTGCAAGTACTGCATGTCAGTCACATTCCAGATTACTCTGCCAATCTTTACAACATCAGCAAATAGCCCGTGTCTCCTGTCAATTCTTTGTCACTGTTATGAATGTAAAGACTGAATAATAATGGACCCAGGACTGGTCCCTGAGGTACACCACTGGTCACCTTAAATTCTGCAGAATCACATTCCAAATATACCACTTTTTGATATCTGGAATCCTGCTCTAGACAGCAAACATAAACCTTTTTCAAGCCATTCTGATCCTCCATAACTAAGGGTGGCTGTTTCACACCAGGTGACGAAATTCATCTGTTACCTAATTAATCACTCTCTGGCAGAATTTGAACCCACAGCCTATTAGTTGGAAAACAGAGTTACTATTCACTCAGTCAATAAGGCTAGCTTATATGTGCTGAAATATAACAGTATAAGTTTTGCAGTGACTGCACTACATAATCCCAAAGGCTTGGTCACAAGGCTGAATCTCAGATGACTGGAGAGAAAATCTCATTGTATTACAGGAAAAATTTATGTAAGCATAAGCAAAAAACCCATGAAAAGCAGTTGAAGGGAAAACTAAAAAAAGAACAAGCTGAATATAGCCTAACAAGAATTACTGGGCCATATTTTTACCTATGAAAAACAGTCAAGAAACCAAGGGAAAACACTCTAAAACATTAAATCTATATGGTATAAATGGAATCCTATACAGAATAATACACACTTAGACATCATCATCAAATTCCTGACATGTACCCTCAAGGAGTGTACTTAGACTTAAGTTGCAAATCAGCAGTCAGAATACAAACAAAGGATGCAAAAAGTTAGTTTGATGACAAATTAAGTATGAAATAGGATTACAAGTTGTTGTCACTGTTATTTATAACCTATGGATGACATTATAAAGGCAAGTGATAAGAAACCTGATTCAGATAGGAGATATTAAGCTTAGTCCTTGATTCTATGAGATGATATTATCCTCTTAAATAAAGCTACTAAAAGTCTTCAGAAATATTAAACTGCTGTGACATATTTGGTATGAAGCTCATCAATAAAAAAATGTCTAAAAGTATGAAAACAAGAAGGTAAACAGAAAACAACTTCATTTTCATTAGAAAATGAAAAAAAATGCAACTGATGTTGATGCACTTGCAATAAAAAAAGGAGTTGCATCTATAGAACAAATTATACATTATAACTTTTAGTGAGGATGTCAAATTAAATATGGAATATATAATAGAGTAAGTAATGCTAGTATGGTCAGAAGGTAGGTGAATAGATAAATAAGAAATAACAAAGAATGTTCCAAAAATTAAGTTACCACTATACAAGATAAGTGCTCAAATCTATCTTGATTCTCAAATCTGTGGGAAACACAGATAAGAGTTCTGAGAAAATCTGGAGAAGTAAAAAGATAACATTAATGACAGAACCTTCCAAAGATATCAGAAAAGAATTTGACACTGTTATTACTCAAAATTGTGTAAGAGCTAACTAAACTAAGATGCTATAGTAACTTAAACAGAATGGGAGATGTAACATCAGAAAAAGAAGCAAAAAGGCCAACTTATATATCAGTCTTACCCTATAAATGGGCTGATGCAGTAAACATCAGAGCTTTAGAGCAGTGTTTTTTCAAAGTGTGGTGTGTGTGTGTGTGTGTGTGTGTGCCCCTCCCCCCAAGGGTACGCAAAAAGGTCATTAGGGGGTATGAGCCTTTTTTTTTTATTTTGATTACTTTTTTTTTTTTTACTTTATAATTTTGTTGCCATATTGTTGCAGATAAGGGAAGGTGTATTCTATAATTAATTTTTCAATAAGTAAAAAATCTAAATGAAGTTTTAAAATAAATGTATCTCTTGCCATATATCAACTGGCCTCTGTTCAGACCATATATGGTCGATGGCATGATTGCAGTTCAAACTGTTTACAAAGTTTAAATTAAAATAGTTTGACCTGGATTTCAGCAAACCAAATTTTCCCAAACTTCATTCAGTTCATTTTTTTTTTTTTTATTAGTGAGAATTTAAATTTCATAATTTTTGTTTTAGATTCATATAACTCAAAATGTATTTAATAATTTAAAAAAAACTTTAATAATACTGTGAATGAATAATTATTAATACTTTTATAATTATTCATGTTTGAATGAAATATTATTATAACTTCTCCAAAATTTTCCTTTGCCTGAGAAGGAAGAAACCAGTGCTACAAATATTTTAAAAGAGATATGCTGGTACTGAAAGTTTTTGGGAAACACTTATTTAGAGGATTGAAATATAAGAGCTGATCAAATCAGACACCTGAATAACAGATCAGTCTGGAAGAAAGTTTATAAACTATCCATGAACTATTCACTGTACTAGACATAATATCTGTTATACTTCTAGTGTGTATACACCAAAAAATGTTGATCATGATGACCTATCTACTTCAGACAAAAGTAGATAAAAATATCAAATTTCATCTTGTTAAGTTAAGGGGATAGCTCTTTATCGTTTCATCTTGTTACTTTACTAACTTCTCTAAATCTTCAGATCCTATGCTATTAGAGTGACTCAAGGGCTAAGGGTCTCTGATTTATCACCCCCCCTGGCCTCCTTCCATTTCCTATTATTCTCCTATCAGTGGCATAGCTAGATCTTTTGCCGCTCGGGATGGTCCCTGAGTTTGCTTCCCCTCTCAATACACACCAAAAATACTACAAAAAGTCAAAACATCGTATAGGGAAATAAATAAAAACACTATGTTTATTTTTAAACTTTAATTCTAGCATTCTTGCTTTTCTGTTAGCAAAATCGATGACATTGTCGAAGTCTATTTCATCACTCAGTTGCTTCTATAGACAGTATGGCAAGATTTCTGAAAAAGGTACTCATTGTAGATTTTAGATAATTCTTAATCAATTTTAATTTAGAAATATTTCTCTCCCAACTAACAACATTTACAGAAATTGTGAGGAAAATTCGCAGTAGTATTACAATATTTGGAACTGAGTTCTCGAGACTGCATTTTAGAATAAACCACAAAAGTTCAAGGGGGCTGTCCTTCCATGTCTCTGTTTCGTCTTGCATAGCAGCAAACAGAATAAAACTCTGAAGTCTTTTTCTCTCAACGAGGAACTCTTCCTTATTAATATCATCGTGATCATTATTTAGTTGACATTTGTATTTATCATTCAAAAGATTCGATGGAGTAAGGAAGACGTATTTTTCCGCAAGAACATGAAGCTGTTGAAATGACATGGTGACTTCTTGGATCACTCTGTCCAGCGGGGGAAAAAACATTTCTCTCCTCAACTCAGTTTCGTATGACAATTCAGCATCTTGTGATTCTTCACCTGCCATGTTTCTTCTTTCTACACCGACGATCCATGACTATCCCCAGATCATCACAAATTTTTTGGCGTAAGCTACTGAATTGTTAACTAATTCATCCCTATTTTCAGTTAAAATTATGGATCTGAGAGCTGGGTCAGAAGTAAAACACTTGACCAAAGACTAGAGACCGCAGATATGAGAGTCCTGAGAAAGATTAGAGGCGTGAACAGATGGCATCAATGGCAATATCATATTAAAAATGAGGATATTAGGAAAGAACTTGACATTGTCAGCATCCAGGAATGCGTTAGCAGAGCTAATCTCAGATGGTATGGTCACTTAAATAGAATGGGAGAGGAAAGATTAGCAAAACAAGTGTTCTCTGCCAGGTTGGCAGGAAAACGACCCAGAGGAAGACCAAGATATAGGTGGATTGATACGGTACAAAGTGCCTTAGACGATAGAAATATAAGATCTGATGATGTTGGAGTCTTGACAAGTAACAGACTGATTTGGAGGAAAATTGTAGATAGGAAGTTAGTAATGATGTAATTTTTTCATGTAGTACTGTCATATCCTGTACACCCCTTGAGGGTACATGGCAGGAATTTGATGATGATGATGATGAGGTTTAGGTCACATTGTTGTATATTTGATCCTTTGGTTTGGAGGAAGACTTGTGTGTCATTAATTTCTAGGATGAATTCCCACAGGCCAAGAAAGCCCAGGAAAGAAAACGATTGTAATGCAATAAGCAGCACGACAGCATCTGACCTGGTAACTATTTTCTTCTTCACCAGTTAAATGTTCTACAGCACTCAAGATTTGGAGTATTTTTTTTACAACACTCACAGCATCTCCCAGTGCACTCCACTGAATTTCTACTACACATTTGACACTTTGACCAGTGACTGAAGTCAGAATATCCAAGCGATGGGTTGAAGAAGAAAAAAATGTGAACAAACACTTTACAGTTCCAAAAAAGGTAATAACAGAATTCACAGCAACTGAAGCTGCATGTACACCCACCAAACTCAGTGAGTGATTTGTACATGCGACAAATTCTGCTTTTCCATTAATTTCCTTGATGCATCTCTGAACGGCATATGTTGACCAGCCATCACAGCAGTATTATCATATGCTTGTCCTCTACAATTCTGAATATCAATTCCATTGTTTTCTAATTTTTGCAAAATCATAGTAGAAATATTCTCAGTGGTTTTACCTTTTGTTTCAATGAAATCAACAAATGATTCCACAACCATCACTTTATTTCCATCAATCATTGATTGATTGATAGTATTTAGCCCTACGGCTGTTTGGGGGTAGCTATATATGCCACCATCTAGGGAAATCATTATGAGCAAGGTGGTTTCCTATTGCCTTCCTTGCTGTACTATATCCTATGACTGTAGCCTGTGTGCTCACGGGGCCAGTTTGCCTGCTTGTGGGATGAAAAACCCCAGATAAACTGGAGTAAAAACCTTGCTGTCCCAAGACCTGCTAACTTGGCTATGGCTGAGGAAGATCCTTAAGCTCCTCGCGTCGTCAATGGGAATCGAACCCAGGATACTCCTTCCCCAGGTATATAGTTGCGAAGCGCATAGCCACTAGGCTGACCGCACGGACTCATCGATCATAAGGTAGCGTAAAACTTGGATAGTTTGATCCTTATGAGAAATATCAGGGGTGCTGTCGAATATCATAGAACGTTTGGCTTCTTTTACTTGCTCGGTAACTTTACTTCTTACTTTTTCTCCCAAAATTTCTATAAAGTTATCCTGAATAGTTCTCAGTCACCATGCCATGCGCTTTATTGTTTTATTTTTAAGAATTTGAATTATAGTATGATAGGAAAATGTAACAGTTTTGTTATATTTATATTTTATTTATTTTAGTTGTAAGTTGTTAAAAAGGAATTATTAATTAAGTAATAAAAATTACTAAGTTAACATAAATAAAAGAATCCTCGAAACATAAAATTGTGGAGTAGGGGGGACTGCCCCCCCTACACCACTGTCTACTATATGGCTGGCAGAAAGCTATAAAATGCATCTCCCAATCCAACTGGTCAATGTGGAATATTAGAACAAAAACCTCCTTTCTTTCTTTCTTTCTTTTCTTATAAAGAGAAGTCATAATGGACATAGTAATATAATCATGAATAAGACTGATTTTGGCCAGAAATATGAAGAAACAGTTCCAAACCTACAAAGGAATACTGTCTCAGATGAAAATAAACATGACCAAGTTTTAAAAATGGATAAATCATTAAATTAGAAGAAACAACCAGCAAGAATTCTATACATAATGACTAAACATATTAATAAACCTGGAGCTGGAAGGTATTAAATGGAATATAATTGGAATAAGTGAACATAGACATAAAGGAAATACAATCCAAGATCTAAACAATGAGCATTTGCTAATAACAAGTGAAAAACAAGAGGAAAGCAAACATGGTGTTGGTTTTTTGATTAAAAATAAAATAAAAAATAACTTAGATGTAAAATTTATATCAGAAAGAATCTGCCAAATTACAATAAGACTAACTAGAAGATATACCCTAAGAATATTGCAAGTTTATCTACCTACATGGATGAAGAAGTAGAACTTGCTTATAACCATCATCCTTTAGAAAATGGTAAAATTATTTTAATATTTTGATGGGAGATTTCAATGCAAAAGTAGGAAAAAAGAAAAATCCAAATGAAGTTCTATGGGAATTAATGGTATTGGCACCACAAATGAAAGGAGAGAAATGTTACTGAATTTGCAGCAGAAAGAAATCTAAAAATAACACTTTTTTCAAAAAGAAACGTCAAAACAAATGGACTTGGAGACACTCAAATGGAAATAACAAGAATGAATCTGATTATATATTAACAGATAAACCATATATGGTAAAAGACATAAATATTATAAACAAAGTAAGATTAAGCAAAGATCATAGATTAGTGTGATAATAAAGAATGCTAAAAATTTATCTGAGGATTCAAAAAGAGCAAAAATAGACAAATTAAAAAAAAAAAAGGAAACTAAAGGCCTAACAGAAAAAAGAGAAACATGAAACAAGATGTACATGGTGTAAGAAACATAGAATATACTGAACTTTGCAAAACAATCAGGGAAAAAGATAAGAGAGGATATAAGACATTTCGATACAAAAATTATAAGAACAGTAATAAAAAACAACAACAGTATAAAGAAAACAAGAAAACCTCTTGTTAATGCAGGTAACCTTTATATGACAGGTGTAAAAGATGAAAATGGAATGCTGATTACAAACAGAACAACCATGTTGGAGATTACAGCTAAATTTTATCAAGAATTATATACAAATAAAGGGAAAGTAATAGAGAACAATAGAGAAAAAGATACTGAAAACCAAAAATGAATATATGGTCAAAGATTATGGGTGTTTTACTTCATCATCTTTGACCACAAAGATGATTGGGGTAGGGGGATAAAACACACAAACAGATAAACAGATGAAAAATGGAAATGCACCTGGACTTGATGGAATACTGACTAATAGAAATGTTAAAAAATGGAGATCTCTTGCACATAAAACTAGCAGAATTGTATACTAAGTATTTAAGAACCGAAAGAATCCCTAAAAAAGTTGGGTTCTTCCTATTCCAGAATACTGGAAAAATTATCCTTCTATATAAGAAAGGTGATAAAACTAATATAAGAAATTATAGACCTATAACCCTTCTACCAGTCCTTCATAAGCTGTTGAAAGTTTATTTTTCACTTGGTTAGACTATAATAAATTTAATTTAATCCTTTATCCAAGTGTGAGCAAACAAAGTTCCTGCCTGAAAATATCTTCAGGACTGGGGTAAGGTAGTACAACATCGGCAACTCATAGCAAAAGTGGACCAAGCTAACATCACTCCTATCTCAGTATCTCCCATAATGCAAAACACATCTCCTTGCGGATATGTATAATGTTTTCAGACGCAAACTTTGTTTGCTCACAATTGGATAAAGGATTAAACTAAATTTATTATATATCCTTCATAAGCTGTTTACAAAAATGATAGATGGCAAAATAAACAATCTATTATTATTATTCTGGATCACATCAAACTTGCTAAGATGGCATTATCAGAATTAAAACCATCAACTTTAAATGCATGCTGGAAAGCTACTTGGCCAGGATGTGTGACAAAGTAAAATCCTATACCTTTGCATACAACTGAATATCCCGATATTATCAGATTACCACATGCAGTTGGCAGAGAAGGATTTGATGATTTTTCGTCTACAGATATTGAAGAATTGATGGTTGAGAAGGCTGTTAGCGATGACGAAATAATAGAAACTGTCCTTGAGAATCTCGATGAAAAAGAAAAAGTAGCGATGATGATCATGATGAAGAGATCCTACTCACTGCAGGATTAATTAAAGAAGGGCTTCAAATGGCTAGTAAAATTGTAAAGTCATTTTCTTACACGATTCAAATACTGAACAAGCTGAACAGTTTAAACGTGAACTGAAGTCATGTATGATGCGATATGAAGAATTATACAAAGATCTAGTCAAAACAGGATTTCAACGATTAATTACAGAATTTGTAGTAAAAAAAAAAAAATTCAACCTTTAAATTATTAGAAATTAGTGCTAATTTAGTTCCTTTTACTGAAGAAAACGTTTTGCCATTGTGGTATGAACAGGACAACCAAAGTGTTTCAAGTGATGGAATTGATTTAATTCCAGTCTCACAAAAGAATGCAGTTACTGTCAGAAAATGACAGTGAATAAAATGTAACTAATAACTAATATTTAACTAATAACCATATACGAGGGTGTATTTATACCTTTTTGAATTTCTGTTTATTAGTGACACACTAATTTCTTTAAAGGATGCATATATGTATATATGTTTTCTTTGAAAATAACTTATTGTTCACATTGGGTTTTTGCATCTGGAACCATTCTTCTATTTTTTCATATGCACTGCATTCTTTTTTACATGGTTTTCATTTCCACAATTTTTTTTTGGAACCAATCTACCATGTAAATGGAGAACTGGGTGTATACTAAATTTTCATCAATCAAAAGAACAGGCAGGTTTCAGAAATCCTTCTCAACTTTAGATCATCTACAAACCTTAAATCAAGTAATGGAAAAAACAAGATAATATAATATACCAATTCCTTTGGCTTTCATAGATTATGAAAAAGTCTTCAAAACTCAATAGAATGCTTGAAGCTTTAAAACATATAGGAAAAGATGATATTCAATGACATTACTGATGATTACTCATATATATATTAACTCATATATATATATATATATATATATATATATATATATATATTATATATATATATATATATATATATATATATATGAGTAATCATCAGTAATAAATTTAAATGGAAAAGAAAGAGAAATAAAAATAAAGAGGAATCAGACAGGGAGACTCTATCTTACGAAAATTATTTTGGTGAGATAGAATAATGTTGAATATGCTATGAGAAAACAGAACTGGGAGAAAAGAGGACTCAATATTGATGGGAGAATACTTACACAATCTAAGATTTGCTGATGATGTCATTCTAATAGCAACATGACCAAAAAAATGGAAAGCGTGATTATCAAATTAAACTATATCTAAATTAAAATCTAGATATAGGCCTGCAAATAAATATGGAGAAATTAAAAATAATGTATAGTGGAAGTATTTTAGAATGAAAACAAATTGAAATAAATCAAAGACAGATTGATACAGTGAATTTACACAAATATCCAGGACAAATCATTACAAACAACCATAAATTTGATAATGAAATTTCAGCTAGAATAACAGCAGGACAGAAAGTTTGTACCATTATAGACAGATATTTAAAAAGCAATTTACAAACTGCCTAAAAAGAAAGATCTACAATCGGTGTGTATTCCTAACAATGACCTTTGGAAGTGAAACCTGGAGTCTCACTAAAAAAACACCTAGAGAAATTGAAAACAACACAAAGAAACATGGAAATAACCATTTTGGGAATAATCTGATTAGATAAAAAGAAAAATACTTGGATAAGGAAGCAAACAAAGGTAATGGACGTTGCCTTAGTAATAAAAGGCAACAAAGACACTGGGAAGGACATGTAATGAGAATGTCTGACAACAAACGGACACCAAGAACTGGTTATTGGAAACCAGGTTGACCAGTGGTAAGATAATGATGAGATAACAAGATGCTATGGACATATGGTGGACAGATGCACAAGACCAGCTCAAATGAAAGAAGCATAAAGAGGCATTCATCCAACAGCGGACTGAAGAAATGTTGATGATGATATGCATATGAGAGGGGGGGGTAGCTAAAAAGTTCTGATAAACACCTAGAACAAAAATGATATTAAAGCAACTGATATAACCACAAGAAAGAACATATCTTAAAACCCTTTAACCCCCATGTTTAATCAAATGGTAATAATTTGTTCTTTTTCTTTTAGGATATATAAGAAGATATGTCAGAGGATTTGAAGAAATTCGAAGACACAGAGGTGCAGGCATCAACAAGTTTTTTATGCAGGAAGAAAAGTCTGTAACTGAGATTCACCCAACTTTGTGTGTGATATCCTTTGTGTGCATATCCAAAAGTTTACAGATGGGTGGCCAAGTTTAAAACTGAGCATCCTGAGACAACAGATGCCCCCAGGTCAGGAAGATCTTCCACAGCGATCACATCTGAAAACATCAATGCAGTGCATGCCATGATCCTTGATGATACCAGCCAAAAACATTGCAAAGGTAATGTTTTTGGGGGTCATTAACCACCAACATCCGAATGTGCAGAAGCTCTCAACAAAGTGGATCCCAAATGTTTGAATGCTGAACAAAAGAGAGAACGTATGATGTCATCTCAAAGGATTTTGTTGGTCATTTTGAGAAATCAGGTGCAAATTTTTTGGCTCATATTGTGACTGCTGATGAAGCACGACTAAATCACTATGACTCAGAGACCAAACAACAGTCAATGGAGTGGAGACACAAAGGTTCTCCATGGCCAAAGAATTCCAAACCCAAAAATCAGCAAGGAAGGTTCTTGCCATTGTCTTTTGGGATATGAATCATGTAATCCTTACTAAGTACCTCAAAAAAGGTGAAACTGTTACAGCAGCAGTTTATTCAACAACTCTGAAGGAAATGAAGGAAAAACACCTTGGGAAATTGAGCAGAGGTGTGATGCTTTTGCAGGACAATGCACCCGTTCATGAAATCCAACAGACAATACATAACTTAGGCTTTCAATGTCTGCTCCTCCCCTCCCCACCCACCCACCCTATTCACCAGACCTGCTCCATCTGACTATTTCCTATTCCCAAATTTAAAGAAACACTTGAAAGGAACAAAATTTACCATAGATGATGAAGTCATATCTGCAGCTGAAGACTGATTTGTGCAACGAGGGAAACACTTTTTTCTGAGGATAGCAAATGATGCAGTGTTGTAACAAGTGTATAACACTTCGTGGGAAATATATAGAATAATGTGTAAGTTATACGGTTCTACCTCAATTCCTTCATGGTGACTATCACAACTTTTCAGCACAACCTCCTGTGTGTATATATACAGTGGCACACCCAGAGGAGGGGCCAAGGGGGCCCTGGCACCCCCAAAGAAAAAAAAAAAAAAGAAAAAACATTAGAAAATTTTCCAAAAATCTTTTCCTAATTAAAATTCATTTTTTTTAAATTTATGTTGTGTCGTGTCTTCTATTTCTATACTACTTATGAATTAGCGGTCACATAAGATGAGAATACCCTATAGTTCTCGGGAATCACAGCCACTGTGAACACAAGGCGAATGATGTAGTGCTCGGCCAGACCAAGCACTACTTCATTTGTCCGAGCCAGGCCAGAGGAGATCACAGGTATCGTTTATTGGCAATCATTGCAGATGCTCAGTCATAGGTCATGTGCGATGCATAGTGTGTATTCTCAAATCGTCTACTCAACTCAGACCCCCCCCCCCCAAAGATTAAATTCTGAGTGCACCACTGTGTGTGTGTGTGTGTGTATATATATATAGGGGTGATCAAAATTAAAGTATCTCTGTTTAAGGCCTTGCGTAGCAGCACACAGTAATCCAAATGCTGTGAATCTTTGGGAATACATTGTGTGTCATGCTGAAGCAATATCTGAGGGGAAGTGGGGAGTAGTTACAAAATCCACCACCAGGGACACTGTACGATGTACTGAATGTAGATGTAGTAATTTTTCCATGTGTGTAAGAAGGAGAAAAACAACACAAGCATAAATAATTCAGAGATTACGATTTCAATGCACTACCCTCCCCAGTATGCCACAAACTGCATCCTTTTGCACAATGTGTTTAATGGCAGCTGGTCGGGACTGATATTGCGCACATAGTGCATTATGCTTCTTTCGGCACTGGCAAGTTATCAGGATGATCCAGATAAATCTGCCTTTGAGAAATTCTCAGAGCTGGACGTCACAGGGAGTCAAAATCAGGTGACAGCGATGCAGTGGGAAACATATAGCTGATTACTCTGGCTTCCATGAAATGTTCTCAAAGAACCTCCTATACATATTGACTGATATGTGGAGGGACCCCATCCTGCATGAAAATGACTGAATTCATGCACAGGTACTGCTTAGCTGTGGCACAACAAAATTGTTTATCATATTGTGATACCTTTCAGCAGTAACTGAGCAGGTCACACGACCCGACTGGAGAATTTCCTCAAAGAAGAATGGGCCAATGATAAATGAAGCTGTAAGCCCACACTAGACAGTAACTTTGCATGAATGAAAAGTAATTTGTTGGATTGCATGTGGGTTTTGTGTAGCCCAGCCCATACCCAGCAATTGTGGGCATTCACAGTTCCATTCAGGTAAAAGTGAGCCTAATCTCCCCACAAAATCATCCACAGCCATGCAGTATCCGACTGCCCTTGAGAAAGGAATGTTAAAGCTAATGTCAGTCAACTTTCAATATCCTGTGAGCTCAACTCCTGTGTTAGGATTATCTTGAATGGGTAGAAATGCAGAATCTTCCCTAGAATTTGCCAGACAGTTGTGTAAGGCACATCCATGTGTCTTGATACACTCCAAAACAACTAATCATTTGTTGCAGAGCACATGAATATAGTGGACCTCGTATTGAGTACATGGACAACATATGTTCAGGTGACAAAATTCTTGGAGTGCAGCAACAGCATCAATTATTTAGGTAGCACAACTTCACAAGCAAAGAACGTTGGGGGCAAGGTTAGTGCCATCACAGTGGATGGTATTAACATATAGGATGAAGGGAAATATCCATAAGGGAAATAACAACCAGAATGAAGGGAAATATCTACCAGTGTCTATCTTTCTAAACCCTCCTGGCACCTGCCTAGTTGCATAATATGAAAATTCCATGCACTTGGTGTTTACAACACCCCTGGGGGTGAAATCTGAAACTACATTTTTTTTTTTCCTCTCAGATATTGCTTCCGTATGATGCACAATATATTCCTGCAGAGTTTTGCAGCATCTGGTTCACTAGATAGCACTCCACAATGTCTTAAACAAGGATACTTTAATTTCAATCATCCTGTATATGTATATATATATATATATATATATATTTTTATAAAAAGATTGAATGACTAAAACCGAGAGAAACGAAAACAAAGTTTATTAGTTCTACACAACTAGTTTCAGCCTTCGTCAGGTGCACATTAAAATAACCAGTAAACAACATAGAGGAAATAACTGTAAACAACACGGAAAGTTAGTGTACATATATTTCAACGTTGAAGTCTGCTCATTTAAAACTGTTCCCTTGATGGCTTTATTGTTGGGTGTATGCATGCGTATAGCATCTCGTGAACGCCAGTATTTGACTGCAGCACAGTGACAGTCTGAAAGGTTGTAGCTCAGGTTGTTGTTGAGATGTGGGGAGTTCAGAATGATTTCCTTTGATTCTATTATCTTCCTTTCCAGTTCATCATGGTAACGGAAAATGTTACTAGATTTTGTCCCATAGGACTGAATGGCTAGGGTTTTCTTCATTAGAATTAGCCGAGAAAAGAACATGACTAGACAAAGCAATGGCTCACATTCTCTTGTAAGTGATGTCTCTCTTGTACTCCTCAATACGTAGCTCGATAGACTTCTCTGTTTGGCCAAAGTAAGGAATGTCACAGTTGCACCAGATCTGGTAAACACCAGGATATTTAAGATTATGATGTCTAGTTGGGATGGCTCACTAGGGAGTGGAATTTTGGAAGAGGAGTAAAAATAAAGTTCTTATATTGTATTTCCTAAGAACCTTGGCTAATTTAGGTGAGACAGAGCTTATGTATGGTATAGAAATATTATACATAATATTCATTATGGCGACCGGGAGGATTTAAGAGGAATTTATTGGTAGTTTTTTGAGAGAATAACCATTTAGTTGAAAAGTAGACCTGAGTAAATTGAGTTCTTTATTAAGTTCTATCTCATATATATATATATATATATATATATATATACATACAGGACAGCCAATAAGTCAATGGGTTTAAAATAAGTGGTTTTTCATAACTAAGAAAAAAAAAAAATCTCCAGGTTCTATATTTCATTACAACAAAAAAAAAAAAAAAAAAAAAAAGACACTAAAAATAATTAACGAATAAAAAAGTTATATATTTAAACTCCTTCATGACTTATGGGCCGCCCTGTATCACATCTCATTTTCCCTTTCATGTTATGCCCAATGGTCTATCACAGCATAGTCCATAGCGGACAATGGTCTGCATTGTCTACTATGCTGTAAATTGTGTGTATTCTTCTGGTTTGCATGTTCTGGAGGACCAAAAACTCAAGTTTCCAAGAGAACAAACCCTGCCACTTCCACATGAGATCAGCTAATGCACCTTAAATTGGAAAGTTCTGATAAAGGTTCTTTGCATTGTAGACAGATTTGAACTCAGGTCTTTCCAACCAAAGGGGGTTTGCCTATATCAACTGAGCTATATGAACTGAGATATATGTAAAATACTTTTACATATATATATTATGTAAAGGTATTTTCAGAACAAAATATTTATTTTTAACATAATATGTATTGTCTTGTCAGATATCATCTCCTTCCAGAAGGTTGACTACCATGAGCTTCCATCATGTATGGTTTTTGTGCTTCTCTTTTATATTCTTCATAGGACAAAAACATCCAGTCCTTAATATTTCCCATCCAATCTGTTCTTTGTCTTCCTCTTCTTCTCTTTCCTTGTATCATTCCTTCTAGAAGTGTTTTTGTAGGATTCATGCCTTACTATGTGACCAAGGTAGGTGATTTTCCTTTTCTTAATGTTTTCAACAGAGTTCCTATCACTTCATATGTTGACCATATGCAGAATTTGGTCAGCCTAAATCTTCTTTTTTGTGTGAATTATCCCTTGAAGTCAGAATGTTTTTTCATACTAATGAAGGTTGATCTAGCAATTTCTATTCTTCTTAACCCTGCGTTAGTAAGGTGGGGTGCCACAGACCCCAAAGATTTTAAGTTGACTATAACTGTGACATCCCCACCTTACTAACGCTGGGTAAATATTTCCTTATCACACTTTCCATTCTCTGTAATTAGTTGACCCAAATATATATAACTCTCTACTTGATCTAAGGTATTTCCTCTGATCTTATTACTGATATCGGGTATTTTCCCTTTTTCTCTTGTTACCAGCATCGTTTTGGTTTTTTTGAAGTTGAAATTAAGTCCATATTTTTCATTTAGTTTCAGCATCTCTTCTAATAGGTTTTGAAGATCTTTTTTATTTTCGGCTAGCAGAACTGTATCGTCTGCATATCTTAAGTTGTTTATATTTCTGCCTCCTATGCTGACTCCTTTAAATTCTTCTAATTGCTGGAAGATATTTTCAATATAGAGGTTAAACAATATAGGAGAAAAAACAAAGCCTTGTCGGACACCCTTCTTTACTGGAAATTGCTTCAAGGTTTCTCCTGATATTTTTATTGAGGCAGTTTGCTCCATAATATGTATTAACATGAAGATTAAAGTCAATATTTAGAGTTATTTTTGATTTATCAATACAAACATGCAATTAAACCACATTCTGATTTTTGCAATCATGCGGAGATAATGTTACAAGATAAATAAAACAATAATAATAATAACAATAAACAATACTAAAGTAGGTTTGTCGTAGTAGCTCAGATGGTAAAAGCCACTATTTAACACTAATGTCTCTGTATTCAAAATCTATGCAACATACAGATATCTGCAAATGTCTGCACTTAATAATCTACTATAACTTCTTGAGTTTAATAAGATTTGTCTTTAAAAAACAACTTCAATTTGCAAGGTGTTTATAATTTCTCTAATTTTAAGATATTGTTAAGTCATCATCATAATGCTAATTACGGATATAGACCATATTGGTCTATTCCGGTCTCATTATCCATCTAATATCCTTTTTTGAGGTCTACCCAGCCTCCTCTTTCCGATTGGTTTATATTTTATTATTTGCTTATAATTTTATTTTAGTTTTTGTTCCAAAAATAAGAGAAAATAAATATATATATATATATATATATATATATATATATATATATATATATATATATTTACATTTTAAAATTCATTAATTTTTTTTTGTCTGTTTATAATTGTTTAGTTTTTCTTCTATTGATTTTGTTTTTAGTTCTTTTAAAATATCTTTGTTCCTTTTTTTTGGTCTAATAATGTGTATTTTGCAGTTCTTCTCATAAATTTCATTTCACTTATTTTTATTCTTTCTTTATTTTGTTTGTTTATTGCCCAAATTTCACTGCCATATAATAATGCGCGCACTGCTAAATATTATATATTTTCAAGCGTGTTTCATTTGTGCCATATTTGGATTGAGTGTTCTATTTATCAGGCCCCTATAATCTGAAAAATTTTGAAGTTTTTAATTTTATGTATTTTTCTCCTTCATATGACATTTTTACATCCAAAATAACTGAAAATATTTATCTGTTCTATTATTTTATTATTAATAACTATTTTACTTCTAACTGGAGTTTGTCCGCAAAATGCCATTGTTTTAGTTTTATCTATGGATATTTTTTTACATCCAAAATAACTGAAAATATTTATCTGTTCTATTATTTTATTATTAATAACTATTTTACTTCTAACTGGAGTTTGTCCACAAAATGCCATTGTTTTAGTTTTATCTATGGATATTTTATCTAGATTCGTAACAGCTATGGATATTTTCATATTCCTGCAAGTATCTTCAATAATTATTTCATTCACAATGTATATGCAAAAGTATCCTTTTTTTTTAGCATGTTACATAATTCTTTATTGTTAAGTCATTATCAATATCAAGTAATAAAATTATCCTGCAGAGAGCTTTTAAAATCTTGAATCAAAGTATATTTTGATTCAAGATTTTATTTTAGTTTTTGTTCCAAAAATAAGAGAAAATAAATGTTTATATATATATATATATATATATATATATTTGCATTTCAAAATTAATTTATTTTTGTTTTGTTTTTTTAATTTTAATCCTGCAGAGATCATGGTCAAAAAAATTGCAGCATTGCACGTATCTGAAAGATATATTCATTACTAGTATGTGCTAAAATGCGATAAAAAAAAACACTGCACATATAATACATGATGGTTTATTTATTTTCAGTTACAATCTAGAAATTATTGGACAAAGAAACAAAGGAAAAAAAACAACAACTAAACCAATACTCCACTGACATCGGAGTTCACGGTATTTCACAGATACAATTTACTATCAAATATCACACACCTTTACATAACACGTGTTAAATCAAAACTGACTGCATAAACAGTGTGGAATATCATTCGTAATATATGCATGCAACTAGTTATGACCTCCAAGCTATACACTGGCCAATTTTTATGTATCTGTCAGATCAGCCATGATCTCTGCATGGTTAAAAGAATAAGTTGTATGTTCCTTTCAGATATTCAGTGAGGAGAAACAGAAAGTAGATGTGCAAATATCAGTCGCCTAACCATTTGCATACATCCGAATATAACTTAGCCTTGATCCATTTACGTCAAAAAAATATACATATTCATGTTTATAGTTCAGCTGTCACAGCAAGTATATTCAATAATTATTTCATTCACAATGTATATGCAAAAGTATCTTTTTTTTTTTTATAAGTATAGCATGTTACATAATTCTTTATTGTATAAAATATATTTGGTTTATCATTAGATAATAAAATATGGCCAATTCCAGAACTGTTTTATTGCAACAATGACACATGCATAAGAGGAATCAATTTCATGAAATTAAATCAAAAAAATATAGGATTATTAACTTACCACATTCACTTGCAGAACCTCCAACTAACTGAAAAAACTGCTGTGCAATTTTTAGATGCTCTCTCTGCAAGTAGAAATTAATCTTGAATGCTATTTTTCCTAACAAAAATAGTATACGAGGGTGGTCTGAAAAGTTCTCGGCCTAACAAAGAAAAAACGAATTTCTAATTTCAAAATTATTTTTATTTTTGAACATAATCTCCCTTAAGACTAATACATTTATTCCAGCAATGCTCCAGGGCCATTATCCTGTCCCTGTAGTGGTTCTCAGTAAGATCTGCAAAATACCCCTCTACAGCTGCAATTACTTTTTAATTTGAAGAAAAACGCTGACCAACAAGGAAGAGTTTTAGTTTTGGGAAAAAACAGAAGTCGGAGGGAGCCAAATCTGGGGAATAGGGGGTGGATGTTCCAACAATTCATAGTTAAGATCCCTTAATTTTCCCATTGCCAAAACACCTTTGTGAGCAGGTGCATTGTCCTGATGAAAGGTGATTTTTTTTTTCTGCAAACCAAATCTTTTCTCATGTAGTTTTTCATCTAGTCTGGTTAAAAGATCAAAATAATATTCCCCGGTTATTGTTTTACCCTTTTCAAGATAATTAATAAACAAAATGCCTTTAGCATTTCAAAACACCGAAGCCATGACCTTTCCTGCTGATGGAACCGACTTTGTCTTTTTGGTGCTGAACAACCAGCTTCTGTCCACTGTTTTGACTGTTGTGTGGATTCTGGTGTGTAATGGCGAATCTAAGTCTCATCCATAGTAATAAATCGACGCACAAAATCAGTTTTATTCTTGTTAAAATGCTCTGAGCACTGTTCACATATTTTCATGCGAGTGCGTTTTTGATCTGCTGTGAGCAAGCTTGGCACCCATCTTGTGCAAAGCTTTTTCATTTGCAATTTTTCATGCAAAATATATCCTACATGTTCTTTTGAAAATGCGTATAGTCCCAGCAGTTTCATGCACTTTGACTTGCCGATCATCCAATAGCATATTGTGCACTTGATCAATGATTTCTGGTGTTGTTACATTTTTTGGACGTCCTTCACGTGGATCATCTTCGAGGCTGGTACGGCCCCATTTAAACTCAGTAGCCCATTTCTTAATTGTCGAAAACAAAGGAGAAGAGTGCCCATAAACTTTCATGAACTTCGAATCAATTTCTTTTGGTGTTAAACCTTCTTTTACAAAGAATTTTATAACTGCATGATACTCAATTTTATCCATTTCAAGGGATACAGACAACACTTTTACTTCAGACAGCTGTATAAAACAAACTACTTGATAGAATGACTTGCAATTTCACATGGATGCTTATGAAGATGTACCAACTTAGAATAAAAAAATCTTGCCGATGGTGTTGCCATCTATGGTCGAGGCCGAGAACTTTTCAGACCACCCTCGTATAATTGACAAAAATAAATGACTATATAAATAATTTAAATTATGTGAAACTGGTTTGAAGCATAAACTGTTTATTAGAAAATATCTGCACATTCCAAAACTGTATTATGCAAAAACTGAGTAACTTAATTGGAAGACCCTTTTCTGATACTTTTAACACATATAACATAATATACCATGATATTATAGTTACAATTCTGCATTTTTATAAGATATGTTCTTTTGTAGTAGTTATCTTCTGTAATTATACAAAAACACAGAGACAGCAATTTTCACAAAAAAAAAAAACAAAAAAGAAACTCAAAAGAACTGATAAATGATTATTACACCATTTATAGTAAAACCCCTGGCAAAAAGTATTCGATCAATGACTATAACACTAACATTGTATATACATAAATTTTGTTCAATTTGAACAGTTATGAATATAAATAGAATTAACAAAGAAATAAAATTTATTACAAAACATATCTTATAGTTACTTTTAACCAGAAATTAGGAAAATCAAACAGTGAAGAAAAAAAGTATGTGATCATTCTTTGATGAAACTATATAAGAGATCACCTAACTCAGTATTTTGTTATTATTCCTTAAGCAGAATGATGGATTTCATCCTTCGTGGCATGGACTCAATAAGCTTTAGACAGTCAGTTGGCATAATTTCACTCCAGCTTTCCATGATTGCTTGATGTAATTCGATGTTTTGGTGATGATTTTTCACTTTACAATATTCCAAACATTTTCAACGAGATTAAGTCATAGTTTTAATTGGAGTGTTTCCATTGTTTCGCTGATAGTTCTTGATTCCTTTGATGCAGTGACAAGATTCATTATCATCTTGAAAAATGAAGTCACTGGAATCCTGGAATCATTTTTTGGAACCAAAAAATGCTCTAAAATTTCTTCATAGACTTTGGAGTTGACTGTACATAACACAATAGGATTTATTCAGTTGCATGACAACACCTTGTGATGTCATGCAACTCCAAACAGTAAATGTGGGTGAAAATGTAACCTCGTTATTAATGCACTCATCGAAGAACTTTTCACCAACTCTTCTCCATACAAAGGTACCATTATTATTACCGGTTGCAAGGCAAATTCAAGATTCATCACTAAAAATTACTTTTTTTTCCAGTCATCAAATTCCCAATTTACATGATTCTTATACCATTAAAATTGCACTTTTTTGTGTGCTTTGTCAAAAAAGGTTTCGTTTTTTGCTTTGCAAAAGTGAAATCCTTGACCATTCAACCAATTCCATACTGTGTGGTCACTTACCTTCACTCTGTAGTTCAATCATACAGTCAGTATTAAGTTGTTTGAATGATGAATGTTTCATGGTCTTCGCAAGTTCAGTCAGTTTTCTGTGCTGTCTGAATGAGGTGTCACATGGACATCCACTTTGAGGCATGCTTTTTACACTATTAGTCGAACGATATATTTTACAAATGTCACATACAGTACTCTGAACACATTTTAGTAACGTAGCTACTTGTCTTTGAGACATTCCATTTTTCAGATATTCAATCATTCTGTTTATTTAAATTGCTCAATGGTTCTTTCACAAGAGCCATCCTTTAACACCGTTGATAAAATTCAGATTTTGCAATCACGATTCTACTCCTTATAAATGTTTTCTTTATACTTTACACATGCACAGACAATTGTAGATTTGCATATTGGGAAATAATACATGTTTGTTTCCTAAGCGATCACTTACTTTTTTCCAACTGTCAACTTTACTGGGCACTTTTTTCTAATACAGATAATTTATTTTCTTTAAATTAGCCTTTAAATCTTTGAATCATACAAAAAATTTTCTTAGGATTTTAGGATACTAAAATGTTTAGATCTTAAACTTTCCAAGAAATATACAGTGTATATTGCAGTCGTCATAGTGATAACAACATTGATTGGATACATTTTTGCCAGATTAACAAAGACAATTAAAAGTTAATTAAAAGTTAGAGTAATAAACTGGATTCATGCATTACTTAAAGCAAAAATAATCCACTGTATGTATAGAATGAAAGATAATTAGACATATATTTAAAAATAAACAGGGTGCAGTTAAACATTTGAGGAGCATGTGCCTGGAGAAAGAAAATAAGAAAATGAAGATTTCTATAATAAACATATACCAGAAATATATGAAAAAATAAATATAAATGCTCACATTTATTAATAACATAATAATAATTAGAGACTTTCATGCAGTATAAGAAAGGATAAAATTAATATTAAAAACTTAGATGATATAAAAGTTGCAACTAGAAGGCACCAAATGTCATTTGCACAAGATGCAAATTGTTAAATTTTGCTTATTCAAAATCAGATTTGTAATTGTCGATTTGTGTGTATGTGTGTGTGAGAGAGTATCAGCATATTGAATTCCAGCAAGAATTATCTTAGCGATTCAATCCAAGGCATTTGAAACAGGAGAGAGTAAAACAATACTCAGATATGGAAATGAAGAGTAGAAACTGCAGAGGTTATCCCTCTTGGCATTACTAGTTCTAAAAGACACAATGCTAGCAGTGTCTTTTTAAAAAAGGAAATGTGTACATTTCCTTTTTACAATAGAAAAGGAAATGTGTATATATGGTCTATCTTGTTGAGAGGAGAGATGGCATCTATAGTATATGGGGAAGGAGCACTAGTAAAGTAAAAATCAAGAAGGGTATTGGTGAAGGATTAACTGATATTCTAGTGAGTGACAGATGATTTGTTAGGTCATTGCTCATAGTAAATACTTCAGCATCTTCTCCAGGTTTGTCAATAGAACTGGAAAATAGAAGGCAGTGCATCTGTTGTGAATATTCAAGCATCATCAAGAACGATGACCTCACTATATGGATTACAGAAAAACAAACTTCAGTGATAAAAAGGCAAAGAGGTTATACTCATTTTTAGATTCTAGTTTGCATGGGGATGCTGGAATGCACAAATATCTTTTTGTGGAGGAAGGAATCACACAGAATGTGGCTTAACAGCTGAAGAGGACAGTTATAATTCGGTTAAGAACAGGGGATCATGTTTGAATGTCTCTAAGTGCTGGTGGTAATAGAGTGGTGTGATAAATGCCATTTCTATTTGCATTTAGGCCAAAAATGCTAATGAAAAAATATGTGGAAGGATCTTTTTTGAGGGGGGGGGAGGACTAGATTTCTGTTGACATAAAAACCTTTTTATAGTTTTTTATTACATTTTTATTACTTTTTATCTATTTTTTAATGAAGTTTTTTTTTATATTTTAAATAAAACAGCTTTAACATTTGAGTAATGTTTGACGATATTAAGTTTCTGAATTGGCAGTGTTTTTTTTCTTTCACTGGAAACAAAGGAAAAGGGGATTACCCACACACACATACAAAATCAGAATGGAACATGCTCAACTGGCAGAGATAATACTCCCATCTCATCCTCAGACTTCAATCTCATAAAGTAACCCATAGTAAGGACTATGTTTTAGAATGAAGCCCATTCTTTACCTTGTGTATATGCTTATTGGAAACCTGAAGTGGTGTCATATATAGCTTCCAGAGCAGCAGTCTCGGTTTCTGACCCACCCCTTTCTCCATGCAGTGCAAGTAATATCTTTCAAGGGCATACCATACTTACTGACCAATACTTTCTCTATTTCAAAGGTACAGCAGTAAAATTAGTGGCACCACAGGTCAGCTGCCACACAGAATCTATCAAATGAGTCAGAAGGCTTTCTAGTGAGCTAGCACAATCCTGATGTCTCACACTCTGCCATGTTGTGCCTGGAGGGGAGGGAGAGAAGTCCAAGTATTGGTATGTATAACAATGTGAAAAGATAGCTCCTCTATCCTTTCACCTAACTTCATCCCATACATAGCGATGTAATATGGATTCTTCTTCCACCTCTCATGTACTGGTTTAATATTAAGAAAAATGTGTGTGCGTGTGTGAGATTGGGACCAGTAAGATGAGCAGTAACTGAAGCTGCATATATGTAGCTTATTTTCTGTTAAAAAATAGATTTGTTGGTTTAGCAGTCTGGAGATGGAAATTGCTATCACTGAAAGGTAGAACCAAGACCACATTTGTGAAGTGGATTTGAACATTTTGGTAGGGTTTGCAGTCTTTTAATATCTGAAACTCTATGTTTCTCTTCTATTTATTAAAGTAAGCTGTAACTGAGGGATATGGAATATGTAGCAATAATTTTTTGCTAGCCATGAACATGGAGACTTTCACCCAACTTTTCTGCAAATCTCACTCACTCACTCCACTCACTCACTCGCTCACTCTCACTCACTCACTCACTCACTCACTCACTCACACACACACACACACACACACACACACACACACAAAATCCCCCCCCCCCCCCAGGAAGAGCTGGCAGAATAATGGCAGTGAGATTATGAGATTATATTTGCTAGCTGACCTGGAGGACTCCTGAAGCATTACTATTATGTTTGGTTCAATATGCTAATCATGGATCCAAAGAATAACATTTAAAGCTGTGCTGCTGTTCCCTCAAATGAAAACCTGACTTTGCTCTGGAGTTCAAACATGGTTCTGGCCACATCAAGTCTTCAATAAATAAAATGATGTCATCACCCTATCCAACGAAATGCACGTCACCTAGTGATGCCTATTACTACAAAGGCTTGTCCTTTCTCTGAGGAGTGTGGACATCCCACCTTATCTCTTGCCTCCATTCATTCCTGGATAGTTTCTAACAGTTTTACGACTGTAGACTGGGGAATATATCTTCTGGGATTCTTAAAAAAAAAAGTGTGACTTTTCTAAATAAGAAGATGACGTTATGTTCAGGTAATAATGATCTGAGAAAGGAAGGAGTAGGTATAGTATTGAACACTAAATAATCTTCTTGACTATCAGGCAATTTCAAGTAGAGTGATGTGGTCATACACTAAATTAGGGAATGAAACAATGAGCCTTATTTGTCCCACAGAAGTTTCTACTATGAAGAAAGTGAATGAATTATTCATTCACTTTCTTTCAATACAGAAAAGGTCTAAGTAGTGTCCTTTCCTATATTGCACAGTGAAACATGCCTGAAAGGAAAAATGCTGTGCATTATGGGATACTGAGGCAATTAACATTATTATAGAATGGAAGGGAAATAAATATAAGAAATATAAGAAGGGGAAATAAAACTGAATGTTAAAATTACAGAGTAAATTGCTCTATTCAGTGTTCCACATAAGATTTATAAAAGTATATTTGAGATGACATTTATAAAAATTGTATAAGATAAATTTGGAAAATAACAAGCAAGCTGAGTTCAGGCTCAAATAGGGGTTTGTCAGGATCAGATTTTCACCCTAAGATGAAAAATAATGGGAATAAAGGTCTGTATTTAAGTTTTGTAGATAGAGTAAAGCTTAAGATAAACTGTCAAGGGAAAAGTTGCTCAAACTGCTAAAATTATTGTTTGATGAATCATCATCTATGTGGGTCACATCAAGGAAATGTGCAAAATAGCAAGCAGAATTGGTTGTTTAACAGGAGTCTAGTAACAGGTGCAGTTACAGAAGAAAAAAAAATAATGCCACTGCACAATCTCAACAAGTCAATGGTGTCCAACTATAGCCAGTGTGTATATATTGTGTATAGTGGTGAAGGTGTAAAGATAGGCTGGTTAGAGGCAGAATACAAACCCACATTGATGAGAACTGAAAGAAATCTTTTGAGTAAACAGCAAGGTTCATTCAAATTGGGGAAGTCTTGCTTCCCTGTAACAAATAGGGAAGCAAAACTTACCTTGCCTCCTACAGGAGGTGGAGGAGGCATGGAAACTAGAGATTTTTGTAGATAGGAATCTGAAGTTCAGAAGATACACTACATGAGTTGAGAAAGTACCCAGAAAATTGCTGCTATAATTCAAAGAATCCTCCCAAGTAGGAATGGGGGGATGACAACTCCACTGAATAAGACATTATTCAGGCAATCTTTGGAATCTGTACAGAGATCTCTTCACCGGAATGATAAGGAAACATTTAAGTGAATGCAGAGGTGAGTAACTGAGATTGTCTCAGTTGATTATCAGGCACTACTCTGCAGAGCTTGGTATATATGAAGAGATGGGGTAATATAATTGAGACACATAAGTTGGTAAATGAGTCTATCAGATAGATAAAGGGGAATTATTTCGCAGCATAACGTGATGAGAGAATGAGTGGTCATCTCAACTGTACAAAGGTCATGTGAAGAAGGAAGTGAAAATAAAATTTTTTGCATTGCCAGTGGTGAATGTTTTTAAGGCAGGGTACAATTGTTTAGTGTTTAGCATCTCTGGATGGGTCTTTTGGGTCAATGGAGGCCTGGGAAATAGTAATAATAACAAAAGTTACCTGAATTTGGCTATTCACAGGTTATATTATTTAGGCCATAACTAATAATGTCATGAATTCTTAATTAGCTTTAATTAGTTTTAAAGATACTTTTTTGAGGTTATAAGATTTCTCAAATATTTGTTTGATGAATGTGTAATTACCATTTTATCGAGATAAATGGGTGTGAAAGGAAGGGGAGAATGGCTGACAGCCAGACATCAAAAAAGTATATGGTGGAGCAGAATTCAGGAGCATTAGGATACCATGCTTCAGGGCTCTGTAATAGGACTGCTACAGTTTGCTGATGATGCAAAATTAGAAAGGCAATAGTAATAAGGGCGATGTAGAGGACCTGATCCTGAAGTATGATCTAAACAAATTTGCAGTAGGGATAAAGGATTATAGTTGTTAGTTTAATGTGGCAAAATTACAGTAAGTATGATGGATCCTGATAATGAAGTATGATTTAAATAAATTGGCAGTATGGACAAATGGCTGTTAGTCTAATGTGGCAAAATGTAAAGTGGCACACTTTGGGATGAAAAGATTAATACACTGATTTTGGGATGATGGTGGACAGAGAGTTGAAGTTCAGAGGGCATATTGCAAAAGCTAGTAAAACAGTTCAAAGGACTACTTGGGTGTTGAAGAACACACAACAGGCAAAGATAGGGAAAATTATTATCCCTCTACAAAAGACTATGATATTTGAACTGTCTGTCCTATGTAGTGTAAATCATATGCTTAAACCAAAGTGAAAAACTTGATATTATTAATCTGCTCACCAGTGTACCAAAAATAGAAACCTTACAACTACTACAAGACCTATTTCCACTGGTTACTGTAGATCTCTTCAAACATTGCATTAATAGCACTTTCTTCAAATTCCAAGATGAATATTTTGAATGGAAGGAAGGATTAGCAATGGGCTCTTCTCTTTCTCCCTTGTTAGCAAATCTGTTCATGGAGTGATCTGAAGAGAAAGTCATTCACTACCATGTACAACCAAGAAACATGCCCTAAAGTATGGCTCAGATATGTCAACAAGGTGTTCATTTGGCTTGGCTCTTACCCAATTAGAAGAATTTCTCATGTATCTTAATATTTGTACTTGGATTAAATTCACTGTTGAATTGGAGGTAAACAGGTCTTTACCATTTTTAGACACACTTATTGAAGTATCTGAGCAGAACACACTCAATATTTTAGTGTACAGGAAGCCAACAAACATCAGATAATACTTGCATGTCATATGCCATTGCCACCTGGTGCAAAAAACTACATATTACTCATTCCCTATGTGATACAGCTTACAAAATCTCTAATCGCCTGAAACTTCCCCCACGCATCTCTCAAAACAATCTAGTGTCGACAAGATCAACTGTACATGTGGTTTACACTACATGGAACAGACACGCAAGTTGGGAGAAGTCTGAACACATCAAGGATGTAAAGAATGAAAAGAAAATACAAACCAGCACTGGCAGCACATACAACTGAAACCAAATATCAAGTATTATGACAACAAACCAAAATACTCCACACAGATTACAGTTTTTTTTTTCTTAAGAGCATTCAAAAAATAAGCTGAAATGATCAAACACCCATCAGAGTAATTATTTGGGATTGATTTCCTCATCCCCAGTAACTGAACCAGTAAAGTAGCAATTCTCCACCATATATTTCATCCTGTTATGCTCCACTTCACACCAGAATACCTCAACCTCACTGCTACATGGGACCCTTATTACTATTACTCAAGTTTTATATATATATATAAATTTCTTTGGTATCTTTAACATATATATATATATATGGTCCACACATGAAAGGCCACATGACCTATAGCACATTAATGCCATGTATGGGCAAGAGGAATAGAAGGAGGAATCTGTTCACAGTCATCTAATTAATACTCCACTCTCCTCTTCTATCTGTTCTTCCTAAAAATACTGTACACTTTACACTTGATCACAATTACAACATTTGACTCTGTTAGCTAGATTTCACTAATGCTACTAACCATAACCACATTCATCAAGCAACAAACTTAACCCCCTTTGTTCTTGATGCTCCTGGCAATTGTGTATAACAAGTGACCACTTTTTTTTTTTTTTTCTTATACTTACATCTGCAGTCTTAGTTGAGCAACACTTTCTTTTCCCCTCCCAGATACATTCAACAAGTCTAAAAGCAAAGCATACATTTCCACACCTTCAGCAGACACATAGCCATGCTGAATGACATTCACAAACTATAGCTGAACTTACACACACATTCTCACCAATTCCTTCAATGATGATATAGTTTCCTTGACTCTCTGCATTAGGTCTCATTTCAATAAGTAATTTTCCCATGCTCCTGATGCAAAATCCATTCAAGTGCAGACCATTCCTCTTATATAAGTCTTTTCTACTACCAAATTCACTTCACACATCAAAAACTCACACCATTTCTTCTACACAGCCTGCTCAGTGAATCATTTACCATAGTCCTCAGTTTTAACTAGGTACTATCATGCTGTCATGTGTAAAAAACCAATAATTTTCACTGTCTCACTTTACTTTCACACTTTTCAAAAAGCCTTTTCCTATCCTCTCTGAGTGTATTTGTCCATACTTAAATCATTAATTCCAACAAGCACTACTATCTCTTTTATTTTTCTTATCTGTCTCTCTACTACATTTTTCACATCTTTAATTTTTGTCCAGGGAAAGTTTGAAGTAGTGACATCACTGGCAAGTACAAATTTCATATTACTCCTTTTTTTTCTTCTTCTTCTTATATTCTAATAGCCTTATCTTGTTGTTATTATTATTATTATTATTACCAACTTCTGTCCTTTTCTGGCTTTGCTTGTTCTAATTATTATTCTTATCCTATCCAATCATCTTTAAATTTTTCTCACATTTTCTAATTTGCTGTTCAATTGCTGAATAATATATATTATTCAAAATTAAGTGGATATTGAATACCACATTATTTCTTAGCCGAATAAGAAATTCAAAGATAGGAAATCTAATCTAAGAGTTTCATGCCGAATACAGAAAACTATATAAAGTTCGATGGGTCCAAGCATAAGCCAAAGCCTGGCAGTGTAATGCTAGGGCGACTTGTAGTAAATACTAAGAACATACTAATAAGTAAATAATAAGAAAATACTAAGAACAGTGATTGGAGCAAGCTCCAATCACTGTTCTTAGTATTTTCCCATAATGTAAAACACAGCTCCTAGGAGAAGTCAAAACCAGTCTGGGTAGTGACCTTCTCTCATAATTTAGAACAGTAATACTTCTACATTATGAGAGAAGGTCACTACCAGACCGGTTTTGACTTTTTTGAGGTCTCATCAGTGAGTAGGTAGACCTAGATGTAATACTAAGGTTTCGATAGTCTGGGATTGATTATGGATCAGAGCTTATTTCTTTACTGTATGAGTTGCCAAAAGGTGCACAAATACAATTACTGAAAATAAGAGCCAACGGGCTTCACTTGGGCAAAGTACAATTATTCAAAATGAAGTGGATATTGAATACCAAATTATTTCTTAGCCGAATAATGATGTGATCAGAGCTTGCTCCACCTTTACTATGAGTCGCCCTAGCTTTTCTGTATTCGGCATGAAACTCTTAGATTATATTTCCTATCTTTGAGTTTCTTATTCGGCTAAGAATTAATGTGGTATTCAATATCCGCTTAATTTTGAATAATTATACTTTGACGAAGTGAAGCCTGTTGGCTCTTATTTTCAGTAATTGTATTTGTGCACCTTTTGGCAACTCGTACAGTAAAGAAATAAGCTCTGACTATTGAAATCTTAAGTGATCAGGGCTTGCTCCACCTTTACTACGAGTCGCCCTAGCATTGCACTGCCAGGTGTGTTGGCTTATGCTTGGACTCGCCGAACTTTATATAGTTTTCTGTATTCGGCATGAAACTCTTAGATTACATTTTCCTATCTTTGAGTTTCTTATTCGGCTAAGAAATAATGTGGTATTCAATATCCACTTAATTTTGAATAATTATACTTTGCTGAAGTGAAGCCTGTTGGCTCTTATTTTCAGTAATTGTATTTGTGCACCTTTTGGCAACTCGTACAGTAAAGAAATAAGCTCTGACTATTGAAACCTTAGTATTACATCTAGGTCTACCTACTCACTGATGAGACCTCAAGAAACGTTGAAACCAGTGCGGGTCTGGCTCTGATGATTTGAGAGACTCTGCTTGGGGGTAGGTTTTTGCCTGTCTCTGAGTGAGGCCACTGCTGAGATTATGGCTCTGCTTGGTGGTAGGGTGAGCCTGCCACCAGGTAGAGCCAATGCTGAGAAGTTCTTCTCGATGATGGGGTGAGCTTGTCACTGAGTGGAACAACACTGAGTTGGGCGATCTTTCGGGATCGTCTTATTTTTAGAGCCCACTTCACCTATACAAAGGTTGAAACCGGTCTGAGTATTGACCTCTCATAATGTAGAACAGTAATACATCTCCTAGGAGCTGCATTTTACATTATGAGACAATACTAAGAACAGTGATCGGATCTTGCTCCACCTTTACTATGAGTTGCCCTAGCATTGCACTACCAGGTGTGTTGGCTTACACTCGGACTCGCCGAACTTTATATAGTTTCTGTGTTCAGCATGAAACTCTTAGATTAGATTTCCTATCTTTGAGTTTCTTATTCGGCTAAGAAATAATGTGGTATTCAATATCCACTTAATTTTGAATAATTTTACTTTGTCGAAGTGAAGCCTGTTGGCTCTTATTTTCAGTAGCTGAATAATATGTTTTAATTGGGATAATTGAAATGTCAGGCTATCCTTGCTTATATTACAAACATCAATACTGCAATGCTCCTCCTCCTCATTGGGACAAAGAGTCTCTTCTGTGGCACTTTCATTTTGATACCACTTTAATGTGATGAGTTTTTGGTACCATTTTAAACTAACAACATTTCTACAATTATATAGTAAAACCTCATTTTACAAACTTAATTCATTCCAGAAAACTGTTCATACAACAAAAAGTTCGTAATGAAAAACTATTTTCACCATAGTAATTAACGTAAAATAATTAATCCGTTCCACATGAAAAATTTTCACCTATTATCATAATTAAAATAAAAAAATAAAATAAAAATAAGAATGTAACATGAACCTTACCTCTACTGAAGATATATGGGGAGGAGAGATGAAATTATTGTTTTGAAGGTGAGTCACCCTCCATAAAAATGTCAGGTAACTGCCCCTGATGTGTCACATCTCTTTTATGTCTTTTTGTGAGTGGACTAGATAATAATTCTTTAGCTTTGATTACAAACTTATCTAGAGTTGTCTGGGTTGGTCTTGTTCTTAAATTTTTCTAAAATGTGCAATGATATTATCATTAAACATGTTACACTGTTATTAACCATAGATACATCAGGGTGCCACTTTTCTACAGTTGTTTGGATTTTTTCCCAATGAAAACACAGTTCCTTAATTTCAGCAGTGGAAATAGTTCCCTTGCTGGGCCCCCCCCTCCTCCTCTGAAAAAAGTTCCTTAACAACTTGCTCATGCTGTTCCTTTTGAAGTTCTTTCAGCTCCTTGGTGGTAAGTTCTCTTTGATGATCTTCCACCAACTCTTCTACATCAGCACCGTCCACTTCTAATCACATGGATCTGCCCAGACACACAATTTCATCAACTACAGATTCTGCTGGCTCTGCAGGAAAAGCTTCAAAATCTTGTGCCTGTCACACACTCAGGCCATAATTTTTTCCAGGCTTAGTTCATAGTTTTCAAAGAAACTCCTCCTGCCCCCCCATGCTTTATTTATACGCCTCATACAATGAAGATGTTAAAGTTCTTTTTCCAAAAGTCCCTCAGGGTCAGTTGTGTCATATGTCACTTTGAAGCACTTTTGAAACAAAGCCTTTGTATAAAATTTTTTGAAATTGGAAATGACTTGCTGATCCATGGATTGGATAAAAGGGAGTGGTACCAGGAGGTAGAAATTTTACTTTTATAAAGTTATGCTTGCCCAAATCATCCTCCAAGCCTGGGGGGGGGTGGGGGGCAGGAGCATTGTCCAGCAGAAGAAGTGCTTTCAAAGCTAGATTGTTCTTTTCAAGGTAGTTTTTTACACCAGGAACAAATGCTTTGTGGATCCACTCTATATAAAACTGTCTGTAACATGAACCTTACCTCTACTGAAGATATATCGGGAGGAGGGAGGAATTAGAGGGAGGATGTGACAATAATTTCACAAATTATTGCCACATCACATCTAGTTTACTTTTTATTACATTGTTTGATTTAAACACTCCGGGATTTTCTGAAACACTAACAAAGGCTTAATTTTATAGTCACCACTAGCATTACCGTACAACAAAAGAGTTAACCGTTCCTTCATCAGTTTGTGTTCTAGCAGTGCTTTCTCTTCATGTATGATATAAGTTCGCTTAGGCATCTTTTTCAAGAAAAGTACGTACTGTCTTGTCACACTTGCTGAGGAATAAATCCCTTCATCCCTACATAAGTTTTAGATTCATCTACAAATTGTTTAGCAGCCTCTTTGTTAGCACTGGCAGTCTCTCCATGCTTTACTACACTATGGATTTCTCTTTTTAAAATGCTCAAACCATCCCCTACTAGCTTTAAAATTGTCACTGTCAGCACTAGATCCCAACAAGGTTGAACACTTAAGGTCACTATGTAGTTGCTTAGCTTTTTCACAAATTATTGCCTTTGAAATACTGTCACCTGCCATTTGTTTATTGTTAATTCATGCTAACAAAAGTTTCTCCATTTCCTCAACAGCCTGAAATCTTTTAGGATATAAAGTTTTCACTCCTTTCACCACATCAGCCTTTATAATCACATCTCTATTTTTAATAATAGTACAGATTGTAAATTTTGCAATGTTATAATCTTTAGAAAGTTTGGAAATATAAGTTCCATTTTCCCATTTCGCTATAGTTCTTTCTTGAGTTCAATAGTTGCTCTGGGTACTCTCTTTTTTCTGTTTATTTTCATCACTGCATTTTTTAGGAGTCATATTAACTAATTATTAATAAACACCACAACACAACTGAAAAAAAAAAATTTGAATTAGAGAGTAAATTTATCAAAATTATGATATACACTAAAAAGTGGATTCAGAGCATTTGAACAGAACCAAACACACTGATGCAAACCAATCAACAACTGCAGAGATAATGCCAGCTCACATAAGCATCGGTGTGTTCATAAAACAAACAACATTCGCCAATCAGTACAATTCTTTTTCAATGGAAAAGTTCGTAAAACGATCTGTTCATAATTGGAGGCATTCGTATAAGGAGGTTTTACTGTATTATACTATATGCACTAAATACAATATATCCACTAAAAAGTTATGATAATATACTCACAACACACCAATTAATCTAAAAAAAACAATCAATTAAAAAAAATGACCACTCTTACATGAGATCAGCAATGATATGGCTATGCTCGATATAGTCCATATCACAATAAAGATAACATAGCAGAAACTTATAATTTACAAGAAAGGACATGATAGAAACTTATAAGCTAATTATGGAGTTCTATAAGATTAATAATTTAGCTGTATAATACTGGTACCAGACATCTGGGATTTAGATGATCAAATTATATTATTACTGGCTTAACCAAAAAAACATGATGGAACAACATAATAAGGCACACACTGTTTTCATCAAGGAACCAGAGCAAACAGGTAAAAAATCAGCTAATGGAACAAATCCCAACTCCGTATCACCAGAGTTTAAGATTGACAATATCAACTAGCAAAAGAACTGGATAAGTATCACATTGACATTGAGAGGCAGTTCAAAAACAGACAGACAAAAACTAGTAAGATTTTTTAATCAATAAATACAGGATGTTATATTCAGGCAATAACAATGAGGGAAAAGAAGGAGTTGCTGTAGCACACCAAATATGAAGGATGTTCTTGATATAATGATGTGGGCAAATACCAAATTGGGGAACAAGAAAATGAGACTTATTTTTTGTACCTGTGGTTCCACAGAAATTTCTTCTAAGGAAGAAGTGAAGGAATTTTTAAGCCATTAGAGATGGCAGCTAGCACAATAAAAAAGAAAAAGTAGATGCTTTTTAAAAACCTAAACAGTAGAATAGGAAATGAGTCTGGACACACAAAAATGCTTGGGAAAATTTGGAGAAAAGAGCAAAGCTAATAATAATATTGAGTATGTACTGGAGATCTTTTCAGAGACATGGGCTAGTCATTAGAAACACCATGTTCTAACATAAAGATGTGTAAAAATTCACATGGGGAGAGAAGATGCAAGAAATAAGAAAAGTATTGACTATGTTATTATTGATAGTCATACCTTCATGCTGGTTCAGGACACAAGAATGTATACAGAGAATTGAAATTGAAAGTGATTACCATTTAGTTTTGAGCAGGATAAAATTGAATACCATATTGAAAAGAAAAGTGTAAGAAAGATGTCAAAAGAATCAAAGTTGAGCAGCTTTCAGAGGTGATGTAGACTCAAATACACAAATATTATTCAAGAAAAAATTAAACAGCTTGAAAATAAGAATTAAACTTTGGATATTCATTAGCAAACCACAAAGAACATATTGAATGATTCAGAAAGAAAAGCATGTGATGAAAACAGAAAGGATATCTGCAAGGACAGAAAATTCAGAAGTTGGTGGTGGACTCAAGAAGTTAAAGAAGAAGTCAAACAAAAGAATAAAGCATATTAAAAGTTCCTGGAAAATAAGTCAACTTGTGTTCTGAAAGAATATAGAGAAAAAAAGTAAGGAAGTGAAGCAATGTGTAAAGCTAGCTAAACAAACATCATTGGAATACTTTCATAATAACGTAGAATAATAAAGACGATATTCATTCCTGACTACATTCAAGAGGAATGTGGTCAGGTATAGATATATATATATATATATATATCCATACCTGACTACATTCCTCTTGAATGTCGTCAGGAATGAATATCGTCTTTATTATTCTACGTTATTAGGATATGAATAAAATGGACATATGAATAAAATGAATAAAATGGACATGTATATATATATATATACATATATATATATATATATATATATATACATTCATACCTGATGTAGAAAGGCTGGAATAGATGATATTTTCAACTAGATATGCTCAAATATGGAGGTATAAAAGTTTTACAGTGACTATGGTGCATAATTCAGAAGGTCTGGTCAGAGGGCCAAATTCCAGATGATTGGAGTAGAGCTCTCATAGTACCTATCTATAAAAAGGGAAACAAAACTGAATGTACAAGTTACGGAGGTATTTCCCTATCAAGTGTTACTGGTAAGATTTATGCAAGTATACTTATGGGACCTTTAAGAAGTGTTGTGGAATGAAAGCTTGGAGAAGAACAAGCTGGATTCAAGGCATAGAGATGTTATTAGGATAAGATTTTCACTTTAAGAAAAACAGTCGAGAAATCTTGAGAATATACAAGGATCTGTATTTAAGTTTTGTAGATTTTGAGAAAGGCATATTACAAGATGGCAAGAGAAAAGTTCAAAATGCTACAGTTATGTGGTGTAAATGAGACATCATATCAAGCTATATACATATACGAGAGGGGTCTGGAAAGTTCTGATAACATGTAGAACATAAATGATATTAAAACAACTGATATAACACAAGAGAGAACATACTAGTAGCAGAGTTATAAAGGCAACTTATGTTCTTATATCCTTGTTTGTTCATTCTTGTGGTTATATCAGTTGCTTTAATATCATTTTTATTCTGGGTGCTTATCAGAACTTTCCAGACCCCCTCCCTAGTATGCGTGTGTGTGTGTATATCAGTGGTATTGCGTGCTCATTTCGGTTGGGTGTGCTGCCATGTGGATTATGCAACCCGCGCTACAAATTTCACATCAATCTGACAGTATGCATGGGTGTGCGCATCTGCAGAAAATTTTCTGGGGGGGGGGCTAAGCTTGGAGACAAATAATTACATCAATAAATGTTTATAATTACTGATTTAATTAAACAATTACATCAATAAACGTCTTTTAGCTTTTTTTTTTTTTTTGGATGTAATTATTTGTCGATGTAAACTATAAATACATTATTTTCATTTTGCATCTATTTTAATGATCTTTAATTCTTGGGGAAAAAAGGTATTCCGAATTAATAGTTTTTAGCACAATTTCATATATAAAAAAAAATTATATATGTTTTATGGCATATTTTATTAAAAATCAACTAATTAATTAATCCTAAATTAAATTATTTCAGTTTAAAAGCAAAAAAAATCATAAAACTAACAAGTAAAATAATATTAAATTACATACACTTACCTTTTAAAAATGTATTTTTCTGTTTAAATTTGTTTCACTATAAATTTACAATTCACACTTCATCAGTAACTCACTAGACACAGAGGGCAAACTAACTGGTCACTGTTCACAAATCATAAAAAGATGAACCCAAAACAGCAACATGTGTTTTATTGCTGTTCTATGGCTACTGGCCAACCCAATAATAAAATTTTAAGACAGACAAAGCGTTTCCAGGGTCAAGGATGTAAGATTACATATCTCAATCAATTTTATTATAATTTGTGGAATTTTTTAATCGATCCCAGGGGGAAATGCCCCCCCCCCTGCAGACGCCCATGACCATGTGATTGCATTTTATCAATGTATGAAAATTTTGAGAGAGCATAGCGCATCAGCACTCATCTTAATTGGCCCAATGCAATTAATTCCAGGATAACTTTGAATACTTCTGCGTAGGGTGGGGAACAATCTGTTTTAGGATTTATTAGAAAACAACAATGAAGGAGAATGCTATATTTGGTTGGTATGTTTGAAATACTCAAAGATGAAAATATGTGAACATCATTTATAAGAAATGTGAGAATTGGAAAGAATAAGTATGAATAGAAACACTTTTATTAATGGTAAAGAATAATTAATAATTATCATTTGTGATATGTGTGTCCTATAAGTTGCTGGGTAGAGCGAATAGCACGATCCTATAAATTCTAAACATGAATAAGTGAATTTATGATGGCATAATTAAAAAAAAAAATACTTTATGAAGAGAGAGAGAGTATTGCAGAAATAAATAAGGTTTGATGGAGCAGCAAATCATCTTGTAAAATTTGTTGCACGTGTTATGTGTATTTCTCTGGTTTGTGTATATTTCTCTCCATTTTCTGAGAATTTTATTTTGTTTACTGATACTCAGTATACATAACATCCGATCATTATCGGAATTATCCCCACTTTCGGGAATCCGAAATTCATTAGTTTTTTATTTTTTAATTTTTTATTTTTATTTTAGTATCAGCAGTTCTTCTGTCTTATCAATCACATATGCTAGTATTTTATTGTAGATCAACAACATCTTATAATACACAGAATATTCATTTTTATTCAGGAATAGATATTTTTTACTGTCTGTTGTTTCCGAAGACTAGAATAAAAATGTCTCTATATAACGTTAAAAAACTCTGCAACCTCAACAGATGCTATACTGCACAAGCAAAAGAAAAACAATTAGTATTTTTCTCCTAACATCCACTTTCAAATTTTCAGTTCCAGAAAACGTGCATAACAACTGTTTGTAATACAGCCATCGATTACACAAAACGCTCAACTCATGAAAAGTGACAACGTTCAATTGGATTGGTTGACACAATAACCAAACACAGATGCCAGGTGCTGAGTGAGCTCAAAATTTTAGCTCACCATCAGTGAACAGACGGCAGTATCATATTAAAAATGAGGATATTAGGAAACAACTTGACTGTTAACATTCAAGAAAGTGTTAGCAGAACCAATCTCAGGTGGCATGGTATGGTCACTTAAACAGAATGGGAGAAGAAAAGTTGGCAAAACAAGTGTTCTTTGCCAGGATGGTAAGGAAAAGAGGAAAAGACCCAGAGGAAAACCACAATCTAGGTGAATTTATGCAGTAAGAAGCGATTTAGAAGACAATCTTGACAGACAGCAGATTAAGTTGAAGGAATATTGTTGATAAGAAGTTAGCAATGACATAACCTTGTCATGTAATACTATCATAATATTTTGTACACACATTGAGGATACTTATCAGGAATTTGATGATGATGATAAGATCTGTGGGAAAGAAAATTTTCAATAAATGACAAGCAGGAAGAGAACAAGGAGGACACATCTAGAAGGTGATAAGAAATATGATTATAAAAGGTGTTTAGATTTTTTTTTTCCTCGAGAGTGGTGAATGACTGTACTGAATTACCAGAGGTGATTGTAGGTGTTCTGACAATGAATGAGTTTGAGAAGTATGATAGGTATTGTGTGAATAATGGTTAATGTGGGCCTCCTGGAATGAGTCTTCTGACTTCTTGGAGATGTCTGTATAATAATAATAATCATAATGATGTTCACTTACAGAACCTTGTTCTTGCCCAATAGCTGCATTGACTACTCCCTTTAGTATATATTCATGAGGCACAGCTGGTTCTAGATCCTTAATAAGGTTATATGCTTCCTGAACATCATCTAAAAAAAATTTAAAAAAATGATCTTCAAGGTTAAATAAACAGTAAACAGTATATGGCACTATACTGAAATCTATATAATCAGTAATTTTCATTGTATACATTTAAGTGATTTAAGTACATTTAATCTAAAATTTATCTCATTCCATCCTACCAGATGAATATAGCTCTTAAATAAATAACTTCACATTCTTTAATTTGGATTATGTTATGCTGGATCTTTAATTCAAATTTCTGTCAGGTATCTTCTCCTTTCAGGAGATTGACTACCACGTGTCTTCACCATGTCCTATTCTGCGCTTCTCTGCTGCATTCCTTATACATTCCTCAATTCAAATTAATTAATAGTAATGTAACATTACTATTCACTTATGATATAATTGTGAGCTTTGACATTATGTTGCTGTTCCTTCTCTAATATACCTTTACAGGATACTCTTACACACAATTAAGAAGAAAATTTGTTCCTATCATTATCAGAAATATATAACAGATTTTGTTATATAATCTAGCTGTTTCCATACAGAGGAATATTTTATCAACAAGGAAGGAACAACCATGTGTACTTTCAGACACTGCAGTATCATTATTAGAGTATCACAAATATAAAGAATGCTGAGAATGATCTAAGTCCCTAACAATATACAATTATGTCACATCCCAACAAGAGGGTGGAGTCTTGTCACAAAGCCACAGAAGTATTTTCATTGATAAGTTTGAATTTTTGAGATCAGAAACTCAGCAACTTAACTTTTAAAAATATTTTGAAAGATTGAAGTCTGTCGAATGTAAATATAATGCAGTTACATAAATTTTAATTATAATTATTATACTGAAGTCACAAAAACAGAAACAGATTTATATTGAATTTTTTTCATTTGTGACATGACATGGAAGAGGAGGGGGAATAGGAGATCGAACACTCTTGTGAAAAGCAGGAAGGGAATTCCAAAACTCTTGAAAAGAAAAGGTAACATCATTTAAGGTTTACTTATAATTGACAATACATCATAATTAGATTTAATCATAAACCATATCAAGTGTACATGTGATTTAGATGGATTAATACAGACTAAACAGTTATATGGACTAAACATTTGTGTGTGAAACTGAGATATCTGTTTACTGTATATTGTGTAATGTCTCAAGTTTTAATAAACTTAACATCCATTCTGTATATGTTTTTTTTTTTTTTTTTTTTTTTACTTGGTCAGGAAGTAAAGTATACTTACAAGAAATTATATTCTTGTTTTTATCCTATACCCAATCATGAGAAAAAAGTCTGAATGTAAAGTAACCTTCACAACTAGGCTACTTCCTAATGTGAAGTCATCTGCCACCTTACACAAAACAACCAAGTTTTGAAGTTGCTTCATATGCAAACTTGTATTTACTCACACTTGGGTAATGGGATTAAAAACAATAATATAATTTCTCATAAGTACAATTTAAATTGCATTCATTTATGCACAGAGTACAAGTTTCTGTTCCGCGCATTTAGACATCCATTCAGGTGTGATATATTTTTTTTATCTGAACTAATTCAGAAGGAGACATGTTTCAGTTATTGAATACACGTGTATTTTGAAAATGACTCCACTTTTCCTGCATATGAAAGACATGTTGTACACTACTATTGTTTACAGAGCTGGTTTAAGATCATAGGTTCACTTTTGAGTAATTATAATAAAGAAAATGATAATAAAATTATGTAAATCTTATCATCATTATGTAAAGCAGCATAAGCTAAATTGCTATCTGAGAGTGCAATAAGTTTATATTTAGTCTTCTTTACTGGAAAAAAAAAAAAATTTATATATATATATTTTTAATCTATCTATCTATATAGATAGATGCTCCCAAAGTGAAATAAGTAATTACTTCACTTGTGAAACGTTCAAAAATAAACTGTAATCAGAAATATCATGTCGTTAACAACCAACTAGATAGCATACCCTCTTCCACCAATGAGCTGTGGATTTGAAACTTGCAATGGGCACATATTTCTAATTGTTTTCAGGTAAGAGATGAATTTCTTTGTCTGATGTTAGATCATAGCACTGCTTATTGGAGGCCTGAAGTGGCTTGAGTGGTTTCCATGTTTTGTCATGAAATTTGAGCAGGATTTCCGAACCAGTTAAATTGAATAAAATTTACAATGAAACAGAAATTAGAAAACTCACCGATCAATAAATGTATTACTTTCATTAGGTTCTAGTCTCTCAAAATATTATGAAAATCTAAACAAATAATACATAAATACATAAAAAAACTATATTTTGTGAAATTTATCTTGTACTGCATTTACTTTTTATATATTGGTATCAATGCAATATCATTTCAATTTTCTAGCAAATAATGTTTTCAGCAAAATTTTTTTGCGATGAATAATTCCCATGATGAATTTTCCTCTTGATGAATTTTCTACATGATAAATTTTCCCCGTGATGAATTGTCAGCACCGAGATTAACAGTCGGCAATGAACTATCTGTGAACCCAATCTATTACTTTCCTCAGTATAAGATATATTAACTTCTTAGATTTAAGTCATAAACCACATGATCTGTGTTCAGATGATATACCGATTACACATAAATGAATGCTGTTTTTTCCCCATCTCCAGAAGCAATTCGCTTCTGATGTGCATGTGTGTGTATGAGAGAGAGATTTGAAAGACATCACATTTCTTTTATGTGTGTGTGTGTGTACATTTTTTTAAAAAAAGTGTTTTCTAACATTAATTATAATTATGTTATAATTAATTATAAATTCCTGGAACATGTATGGAGATATAACGAATGAATTTTAACATATTGAAGGAAAGATACAAGAGAAAAGCAGAAGAGGATAATAAAAATATACATTCTTAGAGGAAGCATTTAGATTAAGTGGAAGAGGCTATAAACTGCTAAAGAGAAAAGTTAGGAATAGGATGATGTGGAAGACAAACTATCTGTAGTGACAGGGACTGTCCCTTATGATGATGATGATTTTATTAGAAGACCAGATTACATCAATCTGTTTACTTACTGATCACAAAGAGAAAAATCAAGGTCATGTGGGAAAAATTTGGATCTTGCAATAAAGAATCATAATCATAATCATTATCATATCATTATCATATCATATCATATCATATCATATCATATCATATCATTCTTGTAGATATGCTTATATGTTGGTAGCACATGACTATTAAATTATTTCAGGAAATTACAATGTATACTAAATATTAATTAAAAGAAAACTTTAATCAATACTTCCTATATTTGGCAATGTTACATTGCCATCTTCATGGGAACATAAAAATATGATACGTGCATGCAGGCACTAGCAACGAGCAAATGAAGCCGAAGAGAGTAACTAACATTGTTCCTAGAGTCCTCAAGGTGCCCTCTTGAAGGCTAAATTGGACTGTCTTGGCTGTTGGGCTGATGTTCTCATGATGCAAGCTTCCCAAATTTGGGGCAGTCTCATGCACCCAAATTTGATGAGCTTTGGGAAATTTTTTAGAACTGAGGCTGATTCCATGAACAGTTTTTCATATTTATATTTGCTGCGGTGTAGTAAAGTGGCTTTCTTCTATTGTATTCTGTGGCAAGTATCCAGAGCATGGTCAGCAAACCAGATGTAGTCTTTGTGTTCGGTTATCCTGATGTTAGCTGTCCTGCCTGTTTGGCCATAGTAGGACAGTTTACAGCTGCAAGGGACCTGGTATACTCCAGGTGGGCTAGGGGGAAGTGGCTGGTCTTTGATGGAGTGGATAAGGGATGCCAATTTCTTATATGGTTTGTAACAGGTCGTCAGGTCATATTTCTTTAAGATTTTGGTTAACTTTTCAGAGGTACCCAGTATGTAAGGAATGGTGATAGATTTAGTGTAATCTTTGTTATGAGGGGGGGGGTTGTGGTTAACTGGTTTAAATATTTTTTGGGGATTCTAGCCATTGGCTAAGGTGTTAAGGATGTGGTTTGGTTCAATGGTTAGGGCATTGTCATCTGAACAGATTAATTTTGCCCTGTTATATAGGGTTTTTATAACCCCATATTGTTGTGGGGGGGGGATTGCTGGTGAATGTATTTGTCTGTATGAGTTGGTTTTCTTTAAACAGAGAAAGCCAAGCAAGCCTGAAGGATCATTGGCTTTCTCTGTTTACAGAAAACCAACCCATACAGGCAGATACATTCACCAGCAATCCTATCACCAGTATACCTCACTTACCAGTATAAAAGGAGGCATGGAGCTGTGTATTGTTCAGTGATAAGAAGTACGAGCAGAATGAGTAGGTCAAGAGAGCTCACTGATTTTGAACATGGACTAGTTATTAGTTGCCACATCAGTAAGAAATCTGTCAGAAACATTTCAACCCTCCTCAAGTTGTTGAAGTCAACAGTTGGGGAAGTGATTGTGAAGTGGAAACATGAAGGCACAACCACAACAAAACACAGTCAGGTAGGCCGCTTTTAATGACAGACAGGGACTGTGAAGCGTTGAAGAAGGCTGTTCATGGAAATCACAGACATCGACTGAATCAATTACCCAGGAGTTCTGCAGTGTGCTATTAACTGTCCAGCCAGCATCATGACTGTGCATCGAGAGTTAAGAGGAATGGGGTTCCATGGTTGAGCAGCTGCCCATAAACCAAACATTTCTCCTGTGAATGCTATGCACCACCTGTAGTGGTGTAAAGAGCAATGCCACTGGACAGTGGACAACTGGAAACGTGTGATTTGGAGTGATGAATCATGCTTTGCCATGTGGCAGTCCGATGGAAAGGTCTGGGTGTGGCGAATGCCTGGAGAACGATTCCTGCATGCGTGTGGAGTACCGACAGTGAAATCTGGAGGAGGTGGCATTACACTGTGGGGGTGTGTTTCATGGAATGGACTTGGCCCTCTCATAACACTACACAGAAATCTAAATGCAGAAGGGTACAAGGACATTTTGACCCGTTGTGTACTGTCTACAGTAGATCAATTTGGTGATGACTATTGTCTGTATCAGCATGACAGTGCTACCTGCCATAAAGCAAAGTCTGTGAGGGAATCGTTTGTGTACAATAACATTCCAGAAATGGACTGGTCGGCCCATTTTTTTTTTTTTTTTTTTTTTTTATTACAGTAACAAAGTTATAAACATTCAGTATGATCACCATTAGTAATTCTCAAAACATCCAAGCAATAATCCAAATACCACCATGTGCACTGCAACATATTTTTCTATACCTTTTGACTGACTTTTTACATTGGCAATAGAATATACGTTAAACGTTAAAATAAATTCTTAATACACTTCCAATATTTCGGCAACGTCACGTTGCCATTATCACAGGAACTTAAATACAAGACATGTGCACGCAAGCACAACACAAAGTAAATGAGGAATGAAGCAGGAAGCTATTCTTTCTCCTAAAAGTCCTGATGGTGCCATCTAGTGGGCAATGTTTGGCCGATTGGGTTGAAGGACTTCTGATGTAGGTTTACCAAATTTGGGGCAGTCTCATGCAACCAAATTTGTTTAGGTTTGAATCGTTTCTTAGGGCTGAGGCTGATTCCATGAAAAGCCTTTCATATTTGAATTTACTACGGTGTATTATCATGGCTTTCTTCCACCGTATTCTATGGCAGGAATCCAGTGCATGATCTGCAAGACCAGAGTGGCTGTATTGGTGAAACCAGATGTAGTCCTTGTGTTCTGAAATTCTGATAATAGCTGTCCTGCCTGTTTGGCCAAAGTAGGACAGCTTACAGCTGCAAGGGACTTGGTATACACCAGGTAGGTCTTGGGGGAGGGGGAAGGTTGGTCTTTAGTGGAGCGGATAAGGGATGCCAATTTTTTATAAGGTCTGTAACAAGAAGTCATGTTTATATAGGATTTTTGTAATTTTTTTTCCAAGGTCCCTCGGATATAGGGAATGGTGATGGATTTAGAGTAATCCTTGTTATGGAGGAGAGGAAGGGGTTGTGGTTTATTGGTTTCAATATGTTTGGGATTTTTTTGAGGGGATAGCCATTGGCTGAGAAAGTGTTGAGAATGTGGTCTAGTTCTGTGGTTATGGCATTGTCATTTGAACAGATAAGTTTAGCCCTTAATATACATTAAAATGTAGTGTCTTAATGACTTCATATTGTTGTGAGGGGGGAGGGGGATTGTTGGTGAATGTATCTGCCTGTATGGGTGGGTTTTCTATAAACTGAGAAAACCAAGGTTCCATCAGGCTGGCGGGTGACTAGTGTGTCTAAAAAAGGAAGGCAGTTGTTTTTTTCTTCTTCCAGGGTGAACTTGATTCTGGGGTGTTGATTGTTTAAGTGTGTTAGGAAGGAGAGAAGTGCATCGGAGCCATGTGGCCAAATAGCGAACACATCATCAGCATAGCGAAGCCATATGGTTGGTTTTTGTGGGGCAGAGTTTAAGGCTTTCTCTTCAAAAGTCTCTATGTAAAAGTTGGCCAATGGTGGGGAGAGTGGAGAACCCATGGCTGTCACCCTCTATTTGTTTGTAGAATTTTTCTTGCCAAACAAAATAGCCCGAGTTCATTGAGAACTGAAATAAGGCTGTGATATCGGAATCCTTAGAGCTTGGATTAGCTCTAAGGATTCTTTGAGTGGGACATTTGTGAATAAGGAGGAGACATGAAAACTGACCATTACGTCAGTGTGTTTGAGTCTAAGATTTTCTATGCGGCTTTGAAGTGGGCTGAGTTTTTTATGTGTTAAGGTGTGTTGCCAGTATAATAGTGTGTAAGGGCTTTGGCCAAATGTTTAGCTAGTTTGTATGTGGGGGAACCAATGCCATCCACTATGGGACGTAATGGTACATTTTCTTTATGTATTTTTGGGAGTTCATATATATATATATATATATATATATATATATATACAGTGGGGGTATGGAGTTAAATGGTTTTAATTTGTTAGTGACTTCTACAGGCCAAGAAGTGACCTTCTTAAGGAGCCTGTGGAGTTTTCTAATTTGTGAGTTGGTTAAATTGTACTCGATAGGGAAGTAAGTAGCCTGATCTAACAATAGAGCATTCAGCTTACCTGTGTAATAAAGGGAACAGCAATACTGTGCCGTTCCTTTATCCGCTTTGGTGATTATTATTTCCTTGTTTTTCTTTAATTCTTGCAGAGATTTAATTTCCTTATTGGGCATGTTGGTTTTCGGTGGGTTTGCTTTGGTCAGAACACAAGCTACATCCAGTCTAATATTGTTGGCGACGTAGTTTGGAAGGTGTCGAATCCTGCATTCAATTTGTATCATAATGTCTTCAGCAGGTATTCTTCTGGGCGCAATGGCAAAGTTGTGGCCATGTGAGAGAGCGTCAAGTGCTTCAGGTTTCAAAGTAATTGACAAAAGGTTGACTACCATGTCGGTAGGAAGTTGTGGTTTGGAGATCGAGTTCTTTTTTAAATTCTCAAATTTTTTGATGTGTCATTGCCGTACTTTTTTTAATTCTTCGTTCGCAGCAGTGCATGAGATGTCGTATAAAATAGACCAAATCTCATGGTTTAAGGTGCAGGAAAGCTCATCTTCGAGTGCCTGGATAGCTGAGTTAGCATCACCCAGGTAACGGCGAGTAGCGGCGATTTGTTCCCTGAGCAAAGCTTGGCTAGCACGGTTATAAATACGGAGAGCCTTTTGGAAAATGAAACGGTGCTTGAATTTGACACAGTTTGGAATTACCTGGTTATCCCGGCAGCGTTTTAGGAAAGTGAGACGATTCAGTTGTCTTGATAGCTTCAACTTCATTTTAATGTAATGGCGGGACTTACGTGCGATGGAATCTCCATGGATTATCGTAATTCTCATGGAAAGGCTTAGACGTTGGTTAAACATTCTTACTAAATAGCTTAAGGAAATTACAATGTACAATAGAATATACATTAAAATAAATTTTAATACACTTCCAATATAGCGGCAAGATATTATCACAAGAACTTAAATACAAGACACATGCACGCAAGCACAACACACAGTAAATGAGGAATGAAGCAGGAAGCTATTCTTTCTCCTAAAAGTCCTGATGGTGTCCCTCTAGCAGGCAATGTTGGTGTTCTTGGCCAATTGGGCTGAAGGTCTTCTGATGTAGGTTTCCCAAATTTGGGGCAGTCTCATGCAACCAAATTTGTTTAGGTTTGGATTGTTTCTTAGGGCTGGGCTGATTCCATGAAAAGCTTTCGTATTTGAATTTACTACGGTGTATTATCATGGCTTTTTTCCACCATATGCTATGGTTCTCCACTCTCCCCACCCTTGGCCAACTTTTATATGGGGACTTTTGAAGAGAAAGTCTTAAACTCTGCCCCACAAAAACCAACCATATGGCTTCACTATGCTGATGATGTGTTCACTATTTGGCCGCATGGCTCCGATGCACTCCTCTCCTTCCTAACACACTTAAACAACCAACACCTCAGAATCAAGTTCACCCTGGAAGAAGAAAAAAACAACTGCCTTCCTTTCTTAGACAGACTAGTCACCCACCAGCCTGATGGAACCGTGGTTTTCTCAGTTTATAGAAAACCCACCCATACAGGCAGATACATTCACCAACAATTCCCCCCCCCCCTCACAACAATATGGAGTCATTAAGACACTACATTTTAATGTATATTAAGGGCTAAACTTATCTGTTCAAATGACAATGTCCTAACCACAGAACTAAACCACTTTCTCAGCCAATGGCTATCCCCTCAAAAAAATCCAAAACATATTGAAACCAATAAACCATAACCCCCTTCCCCCTCCGCAACAAGGATTACTCTAAATCCATCACCATTCCCTATATCCGAGGGACCTCGGAAAAAATTACAAAAATCCTAAATAAACATGACTTCTTGTTACAGACCTTATAAAAAATTATAAAAAAAGTCCCTTGCAGCTGTAAGCTGTCCTACTTTGGCCAAACAGGCAGGACAGCTATTATCAGAATTTCAGAACAAAAGGACTACATCCGGTTTCACCAATACAGCCCCTCTGGTCTTGGAGACCATGCACTGGATTCCGCTAAAGAATATGGTGGAAAAAAGCCACGATAATACACCGTAGTAAATTCAAATACGAAAGGCTTTTCATGGAATCAGCCTCAGCCCTAAGAAACAATCCAAACCTAAACAAATTTGGTTGCATGAGACAGCCCCAAATTTGGGAAACCTACATCAGAAGACCTTCGGCCCAATCGGCCAAGAATACAAACATTTCCCGTTAGGGGGGCACCATCTGGAGTTTTTAGGAGAAAGAATAGCTTACTGTTTCGTTCCTCATTTCCTGTGCATTGCGGTTGCATGCACGTGTCTTGTATTTAAGTTCCTGTGATAATGGCAACTTGACATTGCCGAAATATTGGAAGTGTATTAAAATTTAATTTAATGTATATTCTATTGTACATTGTAATTTCCTTAAGCTATTTAGTAAGAATGTATAACCAACATCTAAGCCTTTCCACTAGAATTTTTATATTGGATAAAAGTTGTAAAGATAATTTTCAGACATAATATATTATGAAAATCCCATGGGTGTATGGGTGCATGCATCCAAGCAACACTGAAAAAGTGGGAATTTAATTTGTGTTTATATGGTCATGAAGCATGCTACTTCTGTCTCCCCCTTAGTTTTTTATTTTTAGATTTCAGAATTATTATATTTATAATCAGCATTCAACACTATTTTTACTTTTTTTTAATTTATATAATATGAGTAATACTGATGGATTTTATTTAATCACACTTTCATAAGAGTAGACTCATTGGTAGTTTACAGAAATAAAACTATTTCTGTAGACTACAGAAATAGTTTTATTCTGGACAGTTTGATATAGTTAATTTCCTTTAGCATAACATCATAACCAACATTGTAATTGGTTACAGTGAGTGAATTTTTTATAGGGATGTCTCTACTGAGTGTCAACTGCATTTAAAACAAAATTATTTTATTTTTTTATACACAATCCCAAATTAAAGGGTGGCCCATAAATCATAAAGGTTTTTTTTTTACTTTTTTTTTTTACGAACAGGAATCAAACCTTGGAGATTCAGCGGCAAACTCTGAAGAAAACACTGATTGATTCTGCCAGAGAGGCATGTGGTGAGGTTGTGTGCAAGGATAAAAAAATCAGAACTCCCTGGTGGACACAGGAAGTTAAAGAGGCAGTGAAGGAAAAGAAGAAAGCATATCAAAAGTTCCTGGTAAATAAGTCAGCTTGTGCTCTTAGAGAATACAGAGACAAATGTAAGAAAGCTAAACAGTGTCTAAAATTAGCTAAACAAAAGTCATTGGCAAGAACATAGAAAATAAATATCAAGAAGGTGGCAAAATATTCTGGAGGTTGTTGAAGAAGCTTGGGAATGGAGGAAAGAGTGCTGTAAAAGGAGTTAGAGATGATAAAGGTGAATTGAAAATGGGAGAAAAAGATATCCTTGAAGTATGGAGTAATTACTTTGAAAATTTGATAAATGAAACAAGCAGTGATGACAGCACAGTGATAAAAAACACTGACCAAGCATGCAGTCAGGAATACATATCCATACTTGAAGTAGAAAAAGCCATCAAAGACTTGAAATGTGGAAAGGCAGCAGGAGTAGATGATCTTCAACCAGAAATGCTGAAGTATGGTGGTATAAAAGTGTCTTACAGTGGCTGCACTGCATAGTTCAGAAAGCCTGGACAGAGGGACGAATTCCCGATGATTGGAGTAGAGCTCTCATAGTACCCATATATAAAAAGGGAAATAAAACTGAATGTGAGAATTACAGAGGTATTTCCCTACTGAGTGTTCCTGGCAAGATCTATGCAAGTATACTTGAGAAATGGTTGAGAAGAATTATGGAAGAAAAGCTTGGTGAAGAACAAGCTGGATTCAGGCCAAATAGAGGATGTCAGGATCAGATCTTCACTTTACGACAAACAGTCGAGAAAGCATGGGAATATAACAAAGATCTGTATTTAAGTTTTGTCGATCTGGAAAAAGCATATGACAAGGTGCCAAGAGAGAAGCTATTCAATATGCTGCAGTTATATGGTGTCAATGGGGCATTATATCAAGCAATACTTAGTCTTTATTTGAGTTCTAAGTCAGCAGTTAGAATTGAAGGAAGTACAGGAAGATGGTTTAATGTTAAATCTGGTGTGAGACAAGGATGTACATTATCCCCTCTGTTATTCATTATCTATGTGGATCACATTATGAAAGAAAGTGGTATTAAACCTGATATCAAAATTGGAGATGTTAATGTCAGCTCTTTGCTTTATGTGGATGATGTTATACTTCTAAATAAATCTGCTACAAGTCTGCAAGATTCTCTGACTAAATTGAATAGCTGTTGTAATAGATATGGTATGAAGGTCAGCAATAAAAAGACAAAGACAATGAAAATAGGCAGAATCATTGAAAATGTCAACTGTGCTGTGAATGGAGAACCTGTGGAACAAGTAAAACATTTCAGCTATTTAGGCACGATTTTTACTGAAGATGGTAAATTAAATATAGAAATAGACAACAGAATCAGCAAAGCTGGTATGGTGGGAAGTCAATTGAATAAATTCATATGGAATAAGAGAGAAATTAGTCGGAACACTAAATTAGCTGTATACAAGACAGTGTTCAAACCAGTTTTAACTTATGGATCTGAGAGCTGGGTCAGAAGTAAAACACTTGACCAAAGACTAGAGACCGCAGATATGAGAGTCCTGAGAAAGATTAGAGGCGTGAACAGATGGCATCAATGGCAATATCATATTAAAAATGAGGATATTAGGAAAGAACTTGACATTGTCAGCATCCAGGAATGCGTTAGCAGAGCTAATCTCAGATGGTATGGTCACTTAAATAGAATGGGAGAGGAAAGATTAGCAAAACAAGTGTTCTCTGCCAGGTTGGCAGGAAAACGACCCAGAGGAAGACCAAGATATAGGTGGATTGATACGGTACAAAGTGCCTTAGACGATAGAAATATGAGATCTGATAATGTTGGAGTCTTGACAAGTAACAGACTGATTTGGAGGAAAATTGTAGATAGGAAATTAATAATGATGTAATTTTTTTCATGTAGTACTATCATATCCTGTACACCCCTTGAGGGTACATGGCAGGAATTTGATGATGATGATGATGATTTTTTTTTATTAATTACTTTTATTCTTTTTTGAAATACAGAATCTGGAGTTTTTTTTATTAGTTACGAAAAACCACATAACGTAAATGCTTTCCATTCTCAGCTTCACAAAAGCAGGCCTCCACAGCATATTCCATAACAGCTGTTAATGTTTCTGACTGTAGAGCCTCATTTCAGCACAAATGTTCTCTTTCAGCTGTTGAATTGTCTAGGACTTGTTCACATACACCTTTTCCTTTAGGTGACCCCATAAAAGGAAGTTGAGAGCTGTCAGATCTGGAGAACATGATGGTCAATTAATTGCAGATCTTTGCAATTAATTGGCTTATTTATTGCAAACTTATTTCCTCACCAAAAATGTGCCTTAGCAGTTCCATTGTGGTTCTAGTGGTGTGGGCAGTGGCTCCATTTTGCTGAAAAGACATCTCAGGTCTGTTCTCTACTGCAGGGCATACAAAATTTTTAATCATGGCCCGATACTGCTCCCCAGTGACCATCACTGCACTACTGTTGTCATCTTGAAAGAAGTAAGTCAAAGAAAGAGGAAAATATTGAACATATTCCTCTGTCCTGGCTGAATGGGGTCTCCTGGATCATGGCAAGTCTTTGTGGAACCCTCTTGTCAGAAACTTTCAATCAAGCAAGGGAGCATTTCTGCCATTAAAATGTGACGATATGCTCTTTGCATTAATCAAACGCTGATTTTCAAAATAAAACTGTACAATTTTGGTTCATTGTTGGATTGTGAACTTTTTCATGATTAACTTCCCAAATGTGTCATAAAATATCTGATAAAAAAATAAAATGAAAAATATTAATAGTCAAAAAAGTTATTCCCATTTAAAACCCCTTCACAACTTATGGGCCACCATGTACTACATATTAGTGCTGTGCGCAGAATGAAGACAAGGGCTAAAAAAGTGGAGGTTGTAGCTGTTGGAAAAAACTCAAAGGGTAGGCAAGAAAGGCTGTTCCAAAGAATGATGGATTTCAGTTCAGTAGAGCAGAATGAGCTGAAACAGACCATCTATGAAGACAGTGGTTGAAGTGGATCAGTGAGAAAGAGAGAGATCATTTCTCAACTGAATTGCTCTCCTAAGGTCAGCATCAAGAATTTTTAGAATTTATGGTGCAGATCCCCAAACATGTGAACAGTATTTTAAGGATGGGTAGATTTGGGATTTGTACAAGGTTTGTAGCTGGATGCATAAAAAATTTTTTTTTTCAGTTAAAAGGATGCCTAGTTTTTCAGAAGCTGAAGAAGTTACTATGTGTTTATGCCAAGAAAGGCTAGAAGTAGAGAGAGAGAGAGAGGATTGTATCATGTCTGGTGATTTGTGTATTCGTGAAGGTATAGTGAGATCCTTCTCATGAGTAAGAAAGAAGGAAAGACTATGTTTTGGTGGCATTGAAAGTGCCTAGGTTATTCTTGTTACACTGAAGGATGCTAAAGAGATCAGCAATTAAGGCAATGGCTGTTAAAGAAGATCTCGGGGTTGAGATGTTTGTGCATCGCAGGGTTTGTTATGTAAGTAGTAGAAAGTTTGTACACTGTAGGGTTTGTCCAATGAGTAGTAGAAATTGAGTGTACAAAATTGATTATATTAAAAGAGGTAAACCGTGAGTAGACATATCGGTACACAATAAATAACGGAAAAAACTCACGTAGAAAGATTATTTATTAGCATAATTTTTGCCTGTGTGTCACAGGCATCCTCAGTACATTAAGCTCAAAATTAAACACTAACTGACAATTCCAAAAAGCGCCACCTAAGTAGCTGGTGTAAGATAACTAAAAAGGTCAGTAACTTTCCTAAAAAAAAAAAAAAAAAAAAAAAATTAATATAATAAAAAGTTAGGAAAGATTAGCTGATTTGTAAAGTACTATCTCCCATAAAGGGGACAGACGTAAGCCGTCGGATCTGTTTAAGTTAAGAGAATGAAGTAGAGTTTCACATGTTTCTTTATAAAGGCGTTCCATGAGAAACTGACTTTTGTGAAGAACTCTTGTCTTTCTCCAATGAACTCTGTGTCTAGTGAAGATGGTATGTTCAGAAAGTCCAGACTTTTCAGGTTTAAAGTATTCAATATAAGATTGGTGTTCTTCTAGCCGAATAGAGGCAGATCTTCCCGTTTGTCCGAAATAAGATAATCCACAAGAGCACGGAATCTGGTAGACACCTGGATGATTAAGATGTGGAAGCTTGTCCTTAGGAGAAGTGAGAAAGGTGGAGATTTTTCTAAACGGTCGAAAGACAATAAAAATATTCAGTGGTTTTAAAACTTTTGCTATACGTTCACTGATGCCTTGTACAATACATAACTTCTTCCTTTCTATCTAATGGTTATAAGAATTGCTTCATTGAAAGAACTTTGAGTAGTTTTAATATGTCTTCCTCTTCAAATTATTATTCAAATCCTCTTCGCATTACTATCCCTTATGTACAAGGCATCAGTGAACGTATAGCAAAAGTTTTAAAACCACTGAATATTTTTGTTGCCTTTTGACCGTTTAGAAAAAAAATTATACTAATTTTTTTTTTTTTTTTTTTTTTTTTTTTTTAGGAAAGTTATTGACCTTTTTAGTTATCTTACACCAGCTACTTAGGTGGTGCTTTTTGGAATTGTCAGTTAGTGTTTAATTTTGAGCTTAATGTACTGAGGATGCCTGTGACACACAGGCAAAAATTATGCTAATAAATAATCTTTCTACGTGAGTTTTTTCCGTTATTTATTGTGTACCAAAATTGATTATTGACCAATGAAGTATAGAAATTGATTATTGACCAATAATCCTATCCACAGAAAAACTGTGGATAGGATTACTGGTCAATGAGAACAGGTCATTTATGTATAGGAGGAAAGAGGATAGGTGACAAAAGAAAACCCCAAGAAACAGGTGTTTCTTGGGGATTTTGGTAGAGAAGTTCATAGAGAGAGAGAGAGAGGATACAATCTGCCAAGACATGCAGTGAATGACCAAAGAGAAAGCTGGATGTGCAATTATCAGGGTGGAAGGTATATGAAGGGAAGGTAATTTGCTAAGCAGACCACAATGCCTCTGTAAATATCTAGATCCATACATGGTTCTGAAATACTATAGACCAGTGATTCTCAACCTGTGGTCTGCGACGGTGGGACAGGTGGTCTGCAGGCACTTAAATTAATTAAATAAATATATATTTTTTAATTATCCATTTAAAAATTTTTACTTACTTATTCAATTAAAATTGAATAAGTAAGTAAAAATTATTGAAATCAAATTGAGACTTAAAAAAAAACAACAAATAGCATTAGAATGTTCAAAGGCGGAAGCAATAAAACTATATTGTTGTTCATTTCACCCTCTTTTATTATTCGTCATTCTGCTGCTAAAAATTTAGCGGCAAAATAACAAATAATAAAAGAGAGTGAAGTGAACAACAATATAGTTTTATTGCTTCCGCCTTCTTACTGTTTTGTCATATTTGAAGTGAACATGTTATCCACATTTCAACCAATTGCTTGTTGTTTATTAATTTTTATTATTGAAGGTTTCCTTCCTTCATCCAAGGCTCAGTATATCTTCGGAAGTGCTAATTGATACTTGGACAAAGTGTGTTCTGAGTTAACCTCGGTATTTATATATTTTTCAGAAACGTTTTTTAATAATGGAAAAGTAGCTTAGAACTAGGACTTTTTAATAAAAAAGAGCAAATGAAACAGATGATGCTAACCCTAATTGTGATACACGCGTTTTAACAGCGAGCAAATCTGATACTATTAAAGTAGAAAAAACAAGCAGTTCAAAGAAAAAATACAGTAGGAAATATAACAGTTCATATTTAGAATTCGGGTTTACATGGTGTGGAGATGAAAGTGAACAGAAATCTCAATGTGTTTTGTGTTATGAAGTGTTGTCGAACAAGTGCATGAAAGCAGCGAAACTCCGACGACATTTAGAAACTAAACATTGTGATGTGAAAAATAAGCCAAATGAATTTTTTCAGCAATGCTTAGGGAGATTAAATCATGGGAAAGATATAGTTTTGGTCATGGGTTACATTAATTAGAAGGCACTGAAAGCATCCTATCTCTTAAGTTTGCGCATAGCGAAAACAGGGAAAGCTCATTCTATTGGGGAAAATTTGCTACTTCCAACTATAAAAGATGCGGCAAAAACTATGTTTGGCAACAAGTTACTAAAAGATGTTGATTTGATTCCTCTTTCAAATGACCCTTCAATCGCAGAATTAATGATATGGCAGGTGACATAGAATCTCAGTTAATCGAAAGAATTAAAGAAGAGCCCTTATTATGCGTTAAAAATGGGCAAGATGTTACAAATGATGTGCAGTTAATATGCTACGTAAGATATGTGCATGATAACAACATTCATGATGATATTCCATTTTGTAGAACTTTGCCATCCCGAACAACTGGAGAAGAAATATTTCACACTCTCAATAATTACATAATACACAAAGGGATCCAGTGGGAAAAATGTATAGGCTTCTGTTCAGATGGAGCTCACGCCCTTACAGGCAGGCATAGTGGGATTGTTTCTATGGTCTGGATATGAATTGGGTACCATACATAGGGAAGTGTTAGCCTACAAAGGAATTCCACCAGAATTTAAAACTGTGCTATACAACGCTGCAAAGCTAGTTAATTTTATTAAAGCTCGACCGTTAAATAACAGGTTATTTTCAGTACTCTGTGATGAAATGGGCAGTGTATATGTCGCAGGGAAATGATGAAAATAAGGATTTGATCAATTCACGGAAGATGTTAAAATAACAACTCTGTGGGGTGATTTCCCTGAAGAAAGTAAGTGATTTGATGAAATCCCTTAACTGTTTTAGTGAAAAGATGAAATAATTATTAAATGTAGAATAGTTAATACAACAAGTCATTGAAACACAAATTATTTATTCAAAACTAATTAACAAAAGAAATAGGTACTTAAGCTGATATTTTTAAAAACAAAAAGGATATTTTTAGTGAAATTTTAAACATTTTTTGTGAATGTAATTAATAAATAATAATGTTTATTCATTTTTATTAAAACATGTTGTTGATTTGTGGCATCTCGAGTTACAAAGTACGTTACTTTTTTTACAGGTACATCTTTTGGTTTTACATTGTAATTTGGATTGCTCACAGGAACACTTCTTAAATCCTTGACCTCCAAATACGGATAATTTTCCTGCAATCTCACGCAGACTTAGGTTAATCTGTGGAACTGTTTCGGTAAATGTTGTAGTAGCTATTTGAAGAGCGTTTCTAGGTAGCCAATCTTTTATAATTCCAACTGAGGTACCAATTTTGTATAAATTATTTTTTATATCTAATACGATCCCCACGATGTTATTTCCATCTAATGGGCCTCTATCTACCTTAGGTACATACACCAAAACTGTGGAATTCACTAACACGTCTTTAAATTTCTTCAAAGAAACTTCTTTCGTTTTTTCAGCTGATCTTTTCAGGTGTTTTGCAGCATTTTTCCTTTGATCTTTAATGCTCTCTTCTTTTTGGCATAAATAGCATAGAATTTTCGATCCATATCCTTCTTCTCCTACTGTATTCCCACATATTGAGTGCACCGGATTTTTACAAATGTCACGTGAATGGGCTCCAGTAGATTCCATTCTACAAACAACACAACATGCTTTACTGTCGCTGACAGCTGCTTCCCCTTCTGATGCAAGTAACACTACAGATGTTTTAACTGTTGAAGTAGAGTTGTTAACTGGTTCGAGTTGTCTTACTGTCGATAAAGAAATTGATTCAATTTCTGGTAGATCCTCTAAATTTATAGCCTTTTTGGTGAGTAAATCAGCTGCCGGTAGATCGTGTAACATTGAAGTGTTATTGTTGGTTGATTTAACTATTAATAGATCATTTGAAGTTGAAGCATCGTATTCAATTAATTCAGATGCTGGTGGATCTTTTGAAGTTGAAGTGTTGTTGTTGTTCTCTAAGGAAGCTGCTGGTAAGTCTTCTGGTGTTAAAATAATGTCATGGTCCTGCTGATTAAGAAGTAGATCCAAGTCCTCTTCAGTAACAAGTTTTTCAAGCAACTCTTTCGAAATATTGACTAGATTGGAGTCCTGTTTTTGGTTCTGTTCCAAATAAAGCTTTGTAAGGTGATCGTTTAATGGTTCGATGAAAAGAGGAATTCTTTTGGAATTGAACAAAGTAACAACCTATAACCCAATTTTTTGTGTCATTGTCAATTAGCCAAGCACATAACATAGCTTCAACATCTTGATTTGATTGCTCAACAGATCCTTGACTAGCTGGATGTCTAGGCCTACCATTTACAATTTTGCACGTTGGCCACAGGCTTGTTAATTCTTGTATGACAGCAGCCGTAAACTCACGGCCATTGTCGCTTTGTAGTATATGAGGACAACCTACTTCCAAAAATATTTTTAATAGCTCCATTGCTACTTCAGCAGCTCTTTTTGTAGTCAACAGTCGAAGAAAGCTGAATTTCGTCGCATGGTCCTAGCAGTTTAATACCATTTGTAATTTCTATCTGGTGTCGACTGTAAGTCAGCTAAATCAACTTGGCCACGATGATTGAAGTCGCTAGATACAATTGGGCAAACAACGATTCCTTTGTTTGGAAATTTTTTTTTAGACTGACATACCGTGCACAGCTTTAAAAACTCCAGTGCAACTGAAGTAGGTATTAGGTATTTCAATTTCAAACTATACAGCATTTTATCTCTTCCTCTGTGGCCAGTTGACTGATGGGTTTCCTGAAGTACGTGGTAAAAATTTTCCGTTGGTACTATTTTCACAATTGGATCGAATTCAGACTTCCTCTTCAAAATCAAAGATTTTTTAGTACCTACTTCCATAACATCGTATTTTTTTCCATAATAGTACTGTTTATGTGTCCGTTGCAGTTTAAGTAGTGGTGCTAATTTAAATTGTTCAATGATTGTGACAGCTTCTTCTATCCTTTCGCGAGTCCACAAAGGTTTTTCTTTTTCATGCTGCTTGTTCAAAAACGTCCTGACAGTTTCATTGAACTGTTCTTCGGATACAAATTCGGTCAGAGTTTGATTTTTTTCTATATCTGAACTCTTTCTACGGTAGGTACTTGATAAAACTCAAAATATAGAAAACAATAATAAAAATGCGCGCAACCTTCCTCGCATAATGTTTGGCCAGCACGGACGCCAGAGGGGAGCTTGTATCCACGAAAAATGTTTAAAATTTCACTAAAAATATCCTTTTTGTTTTTAAAAATATCAGCTTAAATGACTATTGTTGTATTAACTATTCTACATTTAATAATGCATGGTTCACTAAATAAATACTTTTAATATCTAAACAATATTATTTTATCTTTAATAAATACTTTTAATATCTAAACAATATTATTTCATCTTTTCACTAAAACAGTTAAGGGATTTGTTGTTTTAAGGATACTTTTTTTTTTTTTTTTTTTTTTTTTTTTTTTTTTTTTTAATAGCAAATTCAATCATGTTTCTACTTCAAAATATTTCGTTTCATACTTAGTGATATAACATCACTCGGCATGTTCTAATTTCAACGATCTATTGTTAGTATTCTAGCTTGTATATTTTTTAAACTGTTCTTGTAATACCACCGACGATGGTCTGCTATTTCCAGACCGAAATATTTGGTTAAATAAATATCTTTCTTGTGATTACGTGATTATATCATTCAGTTAAGGGATTTGATCAAATCACTTACTTTCTTCAGGGAAATCACCCCACAGAGTTGTTATTTTAACATCTTCCGTGAATTGATCATATCCCTTAGGGATTTGATCAAATCCCTATTTTCATCATTCCCCTGCGACATATATATATATATATACGACTTTTGCTTCATTCTGAAATACTGGCTTTCCAGGGGCAAAGTACTAACAAGGCTATTTCAATTAAGGCACGAAGTTTTATTGTTTGTAAATGAACGTAATTCTGATTTGCATCACTCCTTGTTGACAAAGCATGGTTATCAACACTATCCTATCTTTCAGACTTTTTTTTGAAATTAAATGAACCAAATCTCTCCTTTAAGGGAAATTCTTTAACTGTTCTTGATGCATACGACAAAATAAAGGCATTCGAGAAAAAAAACTGGTTTTATGGATTACTTATGTAAAAGACAGACAATTTGCACCTTTAATGACATTAAATCATGGGAAAGATATAGTTTCGGCCATGGGATCCATTAATAGCAAGGCACTGAAAGCATCCTATCTCCAACATTGGAATCCTTTTTACTGGAAAATTATAATTTTGTTGATTCTGAGTTTCTGGAAAGGGTTTGTGACCACCTCAAAAATCTGAAAAGGAAAATTTTGAAACAATTTTCCGAATAACTTTTATAATAAATTTCTGTGAGTTCGCAATCCATCTCAGGCTTGCAGTCACGAGAACGACCTTTTGTTATTGAAAAAAAAAACAGCTAATTGAGCTTTCAAGTGACAGTGGACTTAAAATACAATTCCGTGATCTTGCCTTCAGTGAAAAGTGAATTTCCAGAATTATCTGAAGAAGGAAAATCGTCATGCAGTTTTCTACAACCTATCTTCGTGAGAAAGGATTTTCATCGCTCCTTCAAATAAAAACAAAATACAGACTTCATCTTAGTGTGTGTGTGTACCTATCTTCGACTGTAGCGGACCAATATTGAGCCAGATATCTAGTAACTCTGCAAGGGCTGAGAAGCCCAACCATCTCATTAAAAGTAAGTAGTAACATAATTATATTATATTATTTATTTGATAAACTTTCAATCGTTTGCTTCCAATTTAATTAATCATGTTTCCATATGTATTCAAAACATGCATTTAGATTTATTATGTTATAAATGGCACAGTTTTCTGAAATGTTGGTAATTCCCATTGGTTTTTAAAAAAAATTACAAAAAGTCAAAACGACGTATAGGGAAATAAATTAAAAACACTATGTTTATTTTTGAAGTAAAACTTTAATTCCCACATTCTAAAATAGTATTTTTGTTGCTTTTCTGTTCGTAAAATTGTCGATGACATTGTCGAAGACTATTTCATCACTCAGAGTTGCTATTTTATACACAGTATGGCAAGATTTCTTAAACGCGAAAAAGTGCCGCCTGGGGAATATTACCCCCCAGCTACTCCTCTGTAACTTAGTGGTCCATAGAATTGTTTCAGGCATTTTACCGGTCCTTGAGCTTAGAAAGGTTAAGAAACGCTGCTATAGACTGATCAACCATCTTTCATGGATGGGATCAACACTAAAAAAAAAAAAAGAGCAACAGCACATATTTCTCCAAACTTTTCGATGGTATATATCCAGATGGATGATGTGAGCTAAGAGATATGCTGGAAATCTAGGGTAATAGCAAAATCCATAGTGGTGGTCAATAGTTAACTGGCAGGTCAATAGGTGGTGAAAACCTTGAGTGTTGATGACCCTCCATTATTCTGGAGAGGACTGAGGTGACGGCATTCAGACAGTAGATTGATGGCAGACTTCTAAGTAGGATAAAAGGAGACTGGATGAAGCAGCAAAGTAAAACCTTAGAGAATTATAGAAAATGAGTTATGTTGGCAGAAGATATAGAGGAAATGCTCACTGAGTATTTTGTTAGAGCATTTTATGTGTGTGTGTGGGGGGGGGAGGGAATTGTGAATAGCAAATAACAATAAGAAGGAAGACAGAAGACTAAATTCGGGAATGTAAAGCATTTAGAATTTTAAGCAAGCTATAATAAGGCAGTAAGACAAGATTTAAAACCCCACGTATGTGCAAAAAGAGCGGACAGTGTCTTTGAGTTTGCTGTTTAATAAGAGTAACAGGAACAATTTCAGAAGAGGAGAAATAATGAAAAATAGTGCCACTGCACAAGGGAAAATCCAAGTCAGAGGTCCAACTGTAGTCCAATGTGTATATTAAGTGTAGTGTTAAAGGTGTTACAGAAGTTTGTTGGAGACAGAATACAAACTTGGATCAATAAGGATGGAAATCATTCAAGATGGAAGCACAAGTTTGTTATGGGAAGGTCTTACATCAGTATTTATTTATTTATAGTATGGCTTGTACACATGGTTAAAAGACAATAAGATAAAATACATATGAATTAGATAAGATACACATATATGATAATGTAAATAAAAAAAAAGTAAAACATCTACATTCAGGCAAATACAAATATGAAATTTATGACAAGTAATCAGTCAGACAGAAGATTAATCATATTTTAACATTTAGGTTTTTAATCCAGTTGATCGCCTCTGGGGATAGGTCAAAGATATCCTTAAAGTCACCTGGATATGCCATCAGCTCACATTCCTGTACTATATGGCAAATGGTTTGGGTCTAAGCTCCACAGGGATAGTGGGGATTTGGTATCTTACCCCACTTTGAAAGTAAGTCTCCACATACACCATGGCCTGCACGAATCCTGTTGGCCATCGTCCATATATTCCTGGGCAGGTCAAATCCAGATGGTTTTGGAAGATGTTTATGTAATTATGAACTTCAGGTGATACTGCTTGGGACCACAGTACATCCCACCTACTCACCATACTGTCATTCTGGCTAAGAAGATTACGAGCAGTTTTTATGGCAGGTCTTCTGGATTTTAGTCTATAAGATAAAGTATCTGGAATAAATTCATGTATTGGGAGGTTTTGGTTATTTAAAATTCTTTTATATTCACGAAACAAGGCTTCCTGTCATCGCAGTTCCGGAGGAGCAATATGGTTCAAAGTGGAGAGCCATTGTAAGGGTTACTCCTAATGCAACCTGTTATTAAACGCAGAGTGGAGTTAAGTTGAGCATCTAGTTTATTGACATGTTAACTATTGAGCTATACAGGAGCACCATACTCTCTTTCTAAACTAGACCCATGGCAATGCACCGCAGAGTTGTGGCACTTGAGCTCCATATAGTACCACAAAGCTTTTGAACTATGTTATTTCTGGTGCAAACTTTAGCAGCGATATTAATCATATGCTGTTTATATGATGACAGAGTTCTATCCAGAATTATTCCCAGATATTTAGGTGTTTGATTAAATGAAATTAATGTTCCATCAGCATATATATATATATATATCTAGTTTTTGATTTACAAGTCTATTATTGAGGTGGGGTGCAATTCTAGCTCGCCTCCTCGTGGTGCACCCTGGGTCATGCTAAAGAGCTAGAGCAATTGGCGGCCAAACCATTGTGCAATTGTACGATCTCCTGACCATATTTATACATGGAAACTCACATCAGTAATTTGGGTGCAATAGGGTTCCTACTAGGTAAAGGAAATGTGATTTTTCTTCTTCTTCTTCTTCCTCTCTTCAAGAATTAGGCATTTGCTTGTCCAGCATCACTGGTCTTTCCATTTTGCAGCTGTTTTCCCCTCTCTCTCTCTCTTGCCCTTTGGTCTATATTTATTCACCTCTTTTGGTAGCCAATATCTTTCCATCCTAAATAAAAGTTCTTTCCATTTTTTTCTCTATATTCTTTGTTCTTTTCATTTACATTGTAAATATCTAGTTCTTTTCTGGATGCTGATTTTTCTACATCCTGCTAAAGCACTTGAAAAACTATTGTTAAAATTGAGCAGGATGAGGAGTCAGTTGGTAGCATGGTTATAGGAATGCTAGGCTGTCAGGAACCAGTCAGTGTCCAAAAAAGAAAGGTAACAAGTGAGATACCACAGGATTCTGTTCTAGAACCATTGTTATTTAATTTATACACTGATGATATGGGTTAATATTTGAGAGGATATATTCAACTGTTTGCTGATGATGCTAAATTGATCAGGAAGAGCAGTTTCATTAATTGGGAATGTGGTCTGATGTGATGTTATTACAGGAGGTCTGGAATTTAGTCTAGATTGAAACATGGAAATGTCAACTCAGTGCAGCTAAGTATAAGTCATGACAAACCATATACTTTGGCCAGAGAAAATGAACAAGGTTTATTATATTGCAAAAACTCGGCTCCAGGAAGTGGAGGCTAAAGATCTTGTAGAGGACAGGGATCTGAAATTTAGGGGATACATTGCAAAAGTTGTAAAGGTTCCCCAGAAAGTTGCTGCCATAATGCAAAGGAACCCTGACAAGTAGAGATAAGGAGGTGATAAGACTAAACAAACACATGTAATAACCACAGTAATAAGTTTTAATAAGTAAATATTTCATCCTAAGTATCTTAGGACATCGTCAGTACAGTTAATTCAAACAATACTAGGAATAACATACAGTTAGAGCACATGATTACAATGGAATCCCAATATGTGTGCAGTAGTGTGTTATAGAATAAAATTAAAATATAACTGGAGGGGGAAAAAAAATTACATTAAAATAAGATAACATATATAAAGAAATTATTTAACACAATTTTATATGACAATTTCCCATACTTTTGGAATAGCAAGAACATCATTACGGTTTAGATTTGGTTTGTGAAGTAGGGCTTCAGCACTTTCTTTATATAAACGTTCAAGTTTATATAAAGATCTATGTAAAAGTTTGGACTTTTCCCAATGGATCCTATGGTTTGGGTTTTCAAACCCAAACCATAGGATCGATTCAAACCCAAACTGCACAAACCTGAGCGAGGCTAGATTTGTGCGGTTTGATAAGTTTTGTTGGAATTAACTGTACTGACAATGTCCTGAGATACTTAGGATGAAATATTTACTTATTAAAGCTTATTACTGTGGTAATTACGTGTGTTTGTTTAGGCATGAATTTTCCACAGGTTTCATTGTATAATAAAGGAGGTGATAGTTCCACTGGATGCATAGATCAAGCAACTTTGGATTTCTGTGCAGCGATCTCATCATGTGATATTGGCAATAAGGAAACATTTCAGTGAGTGGAGAGGTTTGTCCTCTTATTTCATCTACTTGGAACAACCTTGATCACAGATATTCAAAAGGATTACAGCCTTCAGATATTCAAAAAAGAACACCAATAGGTTCTCTCTTCTAATCTCTCATGCACACATGCATCAACATCTTATAGATCTTGCAGCCTTTTCCTAATGAGAGTGAGAAATAAGCAGAGAATATTCACACAGAAAAAAGTAACAATAAATAACATGCTACTTAAAACATTTTATTACTTCCATGTTGATGAAAACCAATTACAATTAACTGTTCACAAATGCTATTATGATGATTTTTTTAAAAAAATATTTAAGTATCATATGCTCTTAGAAAAGTTTTCCATTATAGAAAAAAGTAAATACTACCTTGTTTGAGGTAATAAATGACTAGATTTAGCCTTGCTTCAGGAATTACATCGACCAATGGCGGTAAAACTTGTAAAGCACCCTCACCTCCCCGAAAAACCACCTAAGTAGTATAAAATTAAGAAAAAAACAAGTTTATCTAGCGTTTGTCATTGTTACATGACCAACATAACATGCAAATAGAAATACAATTCAAAAAGCAGTCAAATGAAAGCTTTCTTATAATTCAAAAAAAAAAAAAAAATTGAATATGATATTTTAAAAGTTTTTTTTTTTTTTCAACAATATATTTATATTGTAAATATGTAATATGTAAATATATTTACAATATATTTATCTACACAGACTAGACAACAGAATCAGCAATGCTGGTATGGCGGGAAGCCAATTGAATAAATTCATATGAAATAAGAGAGAAATTAGTCGGAACACTAAATTAGCTGTATACAAGACAGTGTTCAAACCAGTTTTAACTTATGGATCTGAGAGCTGGGTCAGAAGTAAAACACTTGACCAAAGACTAGAGACCACAGATATGAGAGTCCTGAGAAAGATTATAGGTGTGAACAGATGGCATCAATGGCAATATCATATTAAAAATGAGGATATTAGGAAAGAACTTGACATTGTCAGCATCCAGGAATGCATTAGCAGAGCTAATCTCAGGTGGTATGGTCACTTAAATAGAATGGAAGAGGAAAGATCAGCAAAACAAGTGTTCTCTGCCAGGTTGGCAGGAAAATGACCCAGAGGAAGACCAAGATATAGGTGGATTGATACGGTACAAAGTGCCTTAGACGATAGAAATATAAGATCTACTAATGTTGGAGTCTTGACAAGTAACAGACTGATTTGGAGGAAAATTGTAGATAGGAAGTTAGTAATGATGTAATTTTTTTCATGTAGTACTATCATATCCTGTACACCCCTTGAGGGTAAATGGCAGGAATTTGATGATGATGATGATTTATCTACACAGAGTAATATTAAATGCCTTAATTTGTAGTTATAGCCAAGTATAATTTTAAATAAGCAAAACATTTATAAAGAATAACTATAACAGGAAAACAATCAATGAATCATTCACAAGAATGCTTCCAAAGATAAAGATTACAATAAGGCTGTAGCCCTTTCTGAGGAGTGAATATTTGAAAAAATAAAACAGAATCTTGCAAAAATAATATTAAAGCCACATTCAAACTGCTCACAAAATTTAAAAGCCTACTCAGTTCATCTAAAGATATCTCTGCCTTCCCTGGCTTCCCCAAGGGTATACCAAAATACAGTGTATCTGTTTACCTAGATAGGGGGAACAGAATGTGTAATCCCAATAAGAAAAGAACACAAATGACACCTTAAATTCTTTAATTATAGAAAATCAGACCTTTCTGATTATGCATTTCAAACGTGCCACAGAACTCACTGGAAAGGTATCCAGCTCTTACAACTTATCAAAACATGGCACAAAATAAAAGTCAAAGAAGCCAGTGAGATGCTAATCCATCATCTCATCTCATCATCAATCTCAACAAGAATGACGACTTAATAGTTCCTAATAGTTCCAAGAGTCTGGAAGGTCCATCTGCAATATGGGTTGCCCATCTGTGACCCATATAGCATCTAGGAATAGAATAGCAGAAGAACAAGATGGTAGAACTACAAAAACTTCCAAACGCACGTGCGTGCGCACACACACGCACACACAAAAAAAATCAGGAGAAATGTGCATCAATATAAAACCTCAATGGACAAAATGAACTTAAAATAACAGGACTGTAGACAATTAAACTAACCAGTAACAATGATGTAGTTTCATACTTAAGCATTTAATTATTACTTTTAATATTTAATTTTTACTCTTCCTCTTTTCTTTCCCTCAACAAAGGTCAATGGTTAGCCAGTGCAGTTATGCTGTAGCTTATTAAAGTGCACTGTGACATAGCTTGTGTCCCACTGTATATATATGTCTTCTTATGACGAACTGGATATAAAGATTAAAACATTGAACATTTTTTCGCATTTGTTATACTATAAATTACAGATGCCAAGAAATTATATTCTTGGTTTAATCCTTTATCCAAGTGCTAACAAACAAAGTTTGCATGTGATGCATATCTTCAAGACTAAGCTACTTACATAAAATGGCTAATCACTTTACAATTCTGAAGTCATTAGCAAAATGTTCAAGTATATAATTACTCCAAGATAATTCACATTGTGAATTGTGAAAATAAGCTTTTGCATATGCTACATTACAACTGCATACCTACTTAAGGGATAAAGAGGGTGTTGTGAAAATAAGAATATAAATTTGTCATATTTTGTATTACAGTTGGCAGTGATATATATATAATATTAGGCAGTATGTAACTTATTAAATTAATTACATGATACTATGTCTGGGATGAAAATAAAGCTACTTTATTACCTTCAATGGAGGCTGCTGTGATCAAATACTTGAGATAGATGATGTTTTTAAGATGAAATAAGAAATATTTCATCTTAAAAACATCATTGAACTTGCAGAAGAACGAGGCTAATCTTCTTGAATGGCAGTCAGTCTCAAGTAGAGTAATGTGGGCAAATATGAGAATGGGGAACTGGACAATGAGACTTATTTGTGCCTATGGTCCCACAGAAGGTTCTACTAAGGTAGAAGTGGAGGAATTTTTTGAGGCTTTAGAAAAAGCAACTGACACAATGAAAAATGAAAAGTTGGTCCTTGTTGGGGATCTAAATAGCAGAGTAGGAAATGATTGTGAGACATACAAAAATATTTTGGGAAAATTTGGAGAAAAGAGCAAAGCTAATAATAATGGCAAATATCTGTTGGATTTCTGCTCAGGACGTGGTTATTACTAACACCATGTTCCAACATAAAAATGTGCACAAATTCACATGGAGAGAAGAGGCTAGGAATAAGAAAAGTCTCATTGACTATGTTATTGTTGAGTGATATTTTCTTCCTGGTGCAGGACACCAGAGTGTACAGAGGATTTGAAATTGGAAGTGATCACTATTTAGTCTTGAGCAGGATAAAATTGAATTTCATATTGAAAAGAATAACATGTAAGAAAGTTTTAAAGCGAATAAAAGTTGAGCAGCTCTCAGATGTGAACTGTAGACTAAAATACAGAAATATTATTGAAAAGAAAATGAAAGAGTTTGAGAACAGGAATCAAACCTTGGAGATTCAGTGGCAAACTCTGAAGGAAACATTGATTGATTCTGCCAGAGAGGCATGTGGTGAGGTTGTGTGCAAGGATAAAAAAATTAGAACTCCCTGGTGGACACAGGAAGTTAAAGAGGCAGTGAAGGAAAAGAAGAAAGCATATCAAAAGTTCCTGGCAAATAAGTCAGCTTTTACTCTTACAGAATACAGAGACAAATGTAAGAAAGCTAAACAGTGTGTAAAACTAGCTAAACAAAAGTCATGGGAGGACTTTGGCAAGAATACAGAAAATAAATATCAAGAAGGTGGCAAAATATTCTGGAGGTTGTTGAAGAAGCTTAGGAATGGAGGAAAGAGTGCTGTAAAAGGAATTAGATATGATAAAGGTGAAATGAAAACAGGAGAAAAAGATATCCTTGAAGTATGGAGTAATTACTTTGAAAAACTGCTAAATGAAACAAGTAGTGATGACAGCACAGTGATAAAAAACACTGACCAGGCATGCAGTCAGGAATACATATCCATACTTGAAGTAGAAAAAGCCGTCAAAGGCTTGAAATGTGGAAAGGCAGCAGGAGTAGATGATATTCGACCAGAAATGCTGAAGTATGGTGGTATAAGAGTCTTACAATGGCTGCACTGCATAGTTCAGAAAGCCTGGACAGAGGGACGAATTCCCGATGATTGGAGTAGAGCTCTCATAGTCCCCATATATAAAAAGGGAAATAAAACTGAATGTGAGAATTACAGAGGTATTTCCCTACTAAGTGTTCCTGGCAAGATCTATGCAAGTATACTTGAGAAACGGTTAAGAAGAATTGTGGAAGAAAAGCTTGGTGAAGAACAAGCTGGATTCAGGCCAAATAGAGGCTGTCAGGATCAGATCTTCACTTTACGACAAATAGTCGAGAAAGCATGGGAATATAACAAAGATCTGTATTTAAGTTTTGTCGATTTGGAAAAGGCATATGACAAGGTGCCAAGAGAGAAGCTATTCAATACGCTGCAGTTATATGGTGTCAATGGGGCATTATATCAAGCAATACTTAGTCTTTATTTGAGTTGTGAGTCAGCAGTTAGAATTGAAGGAAGTACAGGAAGATGGTTTAATGTTAAATCTGGTGTGAGACAAGGATGTACATTATCCCCTCTGTTATTCATTATCTATATGGATCACATTATGAAGGAATGTGGTATTAAACCTGATATCAAAATTGGAGATGTTAATGTCAGCTCTTTGCTTTATGCGGATGATGTTATACTTCTAAATACATCTGCTACAAGTCTGCAAGATTCTCTGACTAAATTGAATAGCTGTTGTAATAGATATGGTATGAAGGTCAGCAATAAAAAGACAAAGACAATGAAAATAGGCAGAATCATTGAAAATGTCAACTGTGTTGTGAATGGAGAACCTGTGGAACAAGTAAAACATTTCAGCTACTTAGGCACAATTTTTACTGAAGATGGTAAACTAAATATAGAAATAGACCACAATATCAGCAAAGCTGGTATCGTGGGAAGTCAATTGAATAAATTCATATGGAATAAGAAAGAAATTAGTCGGAACACTAAATTAGCTGTATACAAGACTGTGTTCAAACCAATTTTAACTTATGGATCTGAGAACTGGGTCAGAAGTAAAACACTTGACCAAAGACTAGAGACCGCAGATATGAGAGTCCTGAGAAAGATTAGAGGCGTGAACAGATGGCATCAATGGCAATATCATATTAAAAATGAGGATATTAGGAAAGAACTTGACATTGTCAGCATCCAGGAATGCGTTAGCAGAGCTAATCTCAGATGGTATGGTCACTTAAATAGAATGGGAGAGGAAAGATTAGCAAAACAAGTGTTCTCTGCCAGGTTGGCAGGAAAACGACCCAGAGGAAGACCAAGATATAGGTGGATTGATACGGTACAAAGTGCCTTAGACGATAGAAATATAAGATCTGATAATGTTGGAGTCTTGACAAGTAACAGACTGATTTGGAGGAAAATTGTAGATAGGAAGTTAGTAATGATGTAATTTTTTCATGTAGTACTGTCATATCCTGTACACCCCTTGAGGGTACATGACAGGAATTTGATGATGATGATGATGATGATGAATAAGAAATATATAAATTATGCAAAGAAAATGAGGCAATATATTTTGAATCCATTTAGAATGAGGAATACATATAAGGAAATTGATGTTAATTATAATGATGTAGTCCTGTGGTAAGTGCAAGCCTTTTACTTCCAAATGTTCTATCTTTAAGACTTAACTTATATCACAAAAAAAGAAAAAGAAATAGATAATATTTTAGCTTACAGCACTTACAAAAGAGCTAACTTTTCTTCATATCTACTGGGTACTGAATGAATGAGAATGGGCTGGCAATTTGGATTTTAGCTGACTAAATTGTACTGTCTATTGGCTTAAACCACAAATGCATATGATGGTGCAACATGATAAGATTTCATGCCAGCAGGAGCATCACCCAGTTAAACAAGGCCCCCACTGTTTTAGTCAGAAAACCAGGGCAAACAATGAAAAGTCAGCTACTGGAACAAGCTCCAACTCAATATCTAGAAGAAGAATAAACCTGTCAGAAGAACTGAATATAGGAACCATCACATTAACCTACCTACCAGCCAATGTGGATGAAATAGTGACACCAAATTGCACTTCTTATCCATGTTATTCAATGGGTTTTAGAGCTTCGTATCCAGATTTATCTCAACGTCTATAGACGTCGTGGCCGGTTGGGGGGATAATGGAAAGGAAATTGAACTTGCAGAAGAACCGGAAAAATACAGCATAGACATAATTGGCATTGCTGAGTCAAAGAAGACAAAAACAGAATATAACATCATAAAAATATAGAATGTTATATTCAGGCAATAATGATCCATGAAAGGAAGGAATAACAATAGCATTCAACACCAAACATGAAGATAAACTTCTTGATAGGAAGGAAGTTTCAAGTAGGGTGATGTGGGCACACTTCAAAATGGAGAAATGGACAATTAAACTTATTTGTGCCTATGGTCCCAAAGAAGGGTCTTCTAAGGAAGAAGTGGGAGAATTTTTTTGAATCAACAGAACAGGCAGCTGACATAAAGAAAATGTACTTCTTGGACATCTAAATAGCAGAGTAGGAAATGAATCTCACCATGCATAGAGAACCATTTGGGAAAATTTGAAGAAAAGGACAAAGCTAATAATAATGATAAGAATCCATTGGATTTCTGCTCAGGATAATGACTAGTCATTACTAACATCATGTTTCAACAAAAAGATGTGCCCAACTCCATGTGGAGAGAAGACAAGAAATAAGAAGCGCCTCATTGACTACGTCATTGTTGATAGTGATATCTTCATGCTGTTTCAAAATACAAGGTTGTACAGAGGATTTGAAATTGGAATTGACAATTACTTAGTGTTAAGCAAGATAATAAGGAATGTTATATTGAAAAAAAAATAGCAGTATGTAAGAAAGTTTTAAAAAAAGAATTAAAGTTGAGCAGCTTTTACAGGTAAACTGTAGACCCAACTATACAAACATTATTGAAGAAAATTTGAAGCAGTTCGAAAACAAGAACCAAATCTTGAAGTCCCAGTGGCAAACTCTGAGAAGAATGCATTAATTGATTCAGCTAGGGAGGTATGTAGTGAAGAGTTTTGTAAGGATAGAAAACACTTTACCACAGTTAAAGAAGTTAACTTTAACTTCTTCACCACAGAAGAAGTTAAAGAAGCAGTCCTAAAAAAGAAACTATACCAAAAGTTCCTAGCAAATAAGTTTGCAGATTCCCTAAAAGAATACAGAGAAGAATGTAAGAGAGCTAAGCTATGTTAAAAATAGCTAAACAAAAGTCATGGGAAGACTTTAGTAAGAGTATGGAAAATAAATATCACGAAGGTGAGAAAACATTCTGGAGAATACTGAAATGCTTAAAAATGGAGGAAAGAGTACTGTAAAAGGAATCAAAGATGATAAAAATGACATGGAAACTGAAGAAAAGGATATTCTAGATGTCTGGAGTAATTATTTTGTAAGTCTGTTAAACGAAACACTGCTCGTTTCGTTTAACATATATAACATATAAAATATACCTCTTGAATATTTTCAAGAGGAATATAAAGAAAAGTACATATCATTACTTGAGGTAGAAAAAAACCCCATCAATTACTTGAAATTTGGAAAGGCAGCTGGAGTAGATGATATTTGATTAGAAATGTTCAAGAACAGAGGTATAAGGTTTGCAGTGGCTACTGCAAACCTTATACCTCTGTTCGCAGTGGCTACTCTCCATAATTCAGTAGGCCTGGTCAGAAGGTCAATCCCAGATGACTAGAGTAGAAATCTTATAGTTCCCATCTATAAAAAAAGAGAATAAAGCTCAATGTGAGAATGATGGAGGAATTTCTCTACTAACTGTTCCAAGTAAGATTTATGCAAGCATACTTGAAAAGAGGTTGAGAAAAATTATGGAAGAGAAACTTGGAGAAGAACAAGTTGGGTTCAGGACAAATAGAGTTTGTCAAAATCAGATATTCACATCATAACAGATAGTTGAGAAATCATGGGAATATGACAAGGAACTGTACTTAAGTTTTTTAGATCTGGAAAAGGCATATGACAAGGTGTCCAAAGAAAAACTTTTCAAAACACTACAATTATATGGAGTAATGAAATATTATACCAAGCTATACATCATATATATTTAGGTTAAAAGTCATCATCATCAAATTCCTGCCATGTACCCTCAAGGGGTGTACAGGATATGACAGTACTACATGAAAAAATTACATCATTACTAACTTCCTATCTACAATTTACCTCCAAATCAGTCTGTTACTTGTCAAGACTCCAACATTATCAGATCTTATATTTCTATCGTGTAAGGCACTTGGCACTTTGTACCGTATCAATCAACCTATATCTTTGTCTTCCTCTGGGTCGTTTTCCTGCCAACCTGGCAGAGAATACTTGTTTTGCTAATCTTTCCTCTCCCATTCTATTTAAGTGACCATACCACCTGAGATTAGCTCTGCTAATGCATTCCTGGATGCTGACAATGTCAAGTTCTTTCCTAATATCCTCATTTTTAATATGATATTGCCATTGATGCCATCTGTTCATGCCTCTAATCTTTCTCAGGACTCTCATATCTGCAGTCTCTAGTCTTTGGTCAAGTGTTTTACTTCTGACCAAGCTCTCAGATCCATAAGTTAAAATTGGTTTGAACACCATCTTGTATACAGCTAATTTAGTGTTCCGACTAATTTCTCTCTTATTCCATATGAATTTATTCAATTGACTTCCCACCATACCAGCTTTGCTGATTCTGTTGTCTATTTCTATATTTAATTTACCATCTTCAGTAAAAATTGTGACTAAGTAGCTGAAATGTTTTACTTGTTCCACAGCTTCTCCATTCACAACACAGTTGACATTTTCAATGATTCTGCCTATTTTCATTGTCTTTGTCTTTTTATTGCTGATCTTCATACCATATCTATTACAACAGCTATTCAATTTAGTCAGAGAATCTTGCAGACTTGTAGCGGATTTATTTAGAAGTATAACATCATCTGCATAAAGCAAAGAGCTGATATTAACATCTAAAATTTTGATATCAGGTTTAATACCACTTTCTTTCATAATGTGATCCATATAGATAATGAATAACAGAGGGAATAATGTACATCCTTGTCTCACACCAGGTTTAACATTAAACCATCTTCCTGTACTTCCTTCAATTCTAACTGATGACTTACAACTCAAATAAAGACTAAGGATTGCTTGATATAATGCCCCATTGACACCATATAACTGCAGCGTATTGAATAGCTTCTCTCTTGACACCTTGTCATATGCCTTTTCCAAATCGACAAAACTTAAATACAGATCTTTGTTATATTTCCATGCTTTCTCGACTATTTGTCGAAAAGTGAAGATCTGATCTTGACAGCCTCTATTTGGCCTGAATCCAGCTTGTTCTTAACAAAGCTTTTCTTCTACAATTCTTCTCAACCGTTTCTCAAGTATACTTGCATAGATCTTGCCAGGAACACTCAGTAGGGAAATACCTCTGTAATTCTCACATTCAGTTTTATTTCCCTTTTTATATATGGGTACTATGAGAGCTCTACTCCAATCATCGGGAATTCGTCCCTCTGTCCAGGCTTTCTGAACTATGCAGTGCCGCCACTGTAAGACTTTTATACCACCATACTTCAGCATTTCTGGTCGAATATCATCTACTCCTGCTGCCTTTCCACATTTCAAGCCTTTGATGGCTTTTTCTACTTCAAGTATGGATATGTATTCCGTGTTTTTTTATCACTGTGCTGTTATCACTGCTTGTTTCATTTAGCAGTTTTTCAAAGTAATTACTCCATACTTCAAGGATATCTTTTTCTCCTGTTTTCATGTCACCTTTATCATCTTCATCTCTAACTCCTTTTACAGCACTCTTTCCTCCATTCCTAAGCTTCTTCAACAACCTCCAGAATATTTTGCCACCTTCTTGATATTTATTTTCTATATTCTTGCCAAAGTCCTCCCATGACTTTTGTTTAGTTAGTTTTACACACTGTTTAGCTTTCTTACATTTGTCTCTGTATTCTGTAAGAGTAAAAGCTGACTTATTTGACAGGAACTTTTGATATGCTTTCTTCTTTTCCTTCACCGCCTCTTTATCTTCCTGTGTCCACCAGGGAGTTCTGATTTTTTTATCCTTGCACACAACCTCAACACATGCCTCTCTGGCAGAATCAATCAATGTTTTCGTCAGAGTTTGCCACTGAATCTCCAAGGTTTGATTCCTGTTCCAAACTCTTTCATTTTCTTTTCAATAATCTTTCTGTATTTTAGTCTACAGTTCACATCTGAGAGCTGCTCAACTTTTATTCGCTTTAAAACTTTCTTACATGTTATTCTTTTCAATATGAAATTCAATTTTATCCTGCTCAAGACTAAATAGTGATCACTTCCAATTTCAAATCCTCTGTACACTCTGGTGTCCTGCACCAGGGAGAAAACATCACTATCAACAATAACATAGTCAATGAGACTTTTCTTATTCCTAGCCTCTTCTCTCCATGTGAATTTGTGCACATTTTTATGTTGGAACATGGTGTTAGTAATAACCAGTCCATGTCCTGAGCAGAAATCCAACAGATATTTGCCATTATTATTAGCTTTGCTCTTTTCTCCAAATTTTCCAAAAATATTTTTGTATGTCTCACAATCATTTCCTACTCTGCTATTTAGATCCCCAACAAGCACCAACTTTTCCTTTTTCATTGTGTCAGTTGCTTTTTCTAGAGCATCAAAAAATTCCTCCACTTCTACCTTAGTAGAACCTTCTGTGGGACCATAGGCACAAATAAGTCTCATTGTCCAGTTCCCCATTCTCATATTTGCCCACATTACTCTACTTGAGACTGACTGCCATTCAAGAAGATTAGCCTCATATTTTGTGTTGAATACTATGGCTACTGCTTGTTTTCCTTGATTGTCATTGCCTGAATATAACATTTTGTAATTATTGCTTAGAAAGATCTCACCAGTTTTGGTCTTTTTTGTTTCAGTCACCCCTATTATGTCGATCTGGTACTTATCTAATTCCTCAGCTAGCTCCATTTCTTTGCCATTCAGGCTTCTTATGTTGATAGTACCGATCTTTAACTCTGGTGATGTTGAGTTGGGGTTTGTTTTCAGATTTGTTCCAGTAGCTGACTTTTCGCTGTTTGCCCTGGTTCCCTTTCGAAAATAACGGGAGGCCTTGTTTAACCGGGCGACGCCCCAGCCGGCATGAAATTTTGTCATGTTGTACCATCATTTTTTATTTTGGTTTAACCAATAAGAATACAATTTGGTCGGCTAAATCCCAAATTGCCAGCCCATCCTCGTTCGTTCAGTATCAAAGTAGATACCCAACAGAGTGCACCATGAGAAGGTGAGGATTGGACATTAGGTCAGAAGCCCTGGTCGGTTCTCCGCATTCCTTTAAAGGCTATGTGGTGGTCTCCTCTCAGTTATACAGCTTTGACCCTTAAGCACCCCTGGTATGGTTAAAAGTCAGCAGTTAGAAATGAAGGAAATACAGGAAGATGGTTTGATATAAAATCAGGAGTAAGACAAGGATGCACATTATCTCCACTCTTACAGATCACATTATAAAAGAAAATGGCATTAGGTCTGATATTAGAATTGGAGATATTAAGATTATCTATTTGCTTTATGCAGATAATGTTGTACTCCTAAACAGATCTAGTGCAAGTCTCCAGGATTTTCTAACTAAATTGAATAAAAGCTATAACAAATTTGGCATGAAAATAAGCAATAAAAAGACCAAAACTAAGAAAATGGATAGGAACATAGAAAACTTCAGCTGCATTCTGAATGGAGATCATATAGAACAAGTGAGCCTCCATAGCTCAGTCAGTATAGACGAAGCCCTTTGATTGGAAAGATCTGTTGATTCCCATCAGTGATGTGAGGAACCTTCATCTGGTCTCTTTCAACGAAAGGTGAGTTAACCAGTCTTATACGGAGGTAGGGGGTTTTTAGTCCAGGAAACTCTGGTTTTTCATCTCCCAGAACAGGCAAACCAGCTCTGTGAACACACACACACACAGCTACAGCCATAAATACTTATGGCAAGGAAGGCAACGGGAAACCATCTTGTGTCACATCACCCTAGTAATTAGTAGCAACCCTCTCAAAGAGAGGAGGCCACAGGATTAGGATTAGGGATAGAAGAAGTAAAATATTTCAGCTATTTAGGCACAGTTTTTAGTAAAGATGGCAGGTTAAATCTGGAAATAGACAACAGAATAAGCAAAGCTGGTAAGGTGGGGGGCCAGCTGAATAAATTTATATGGAATAAGAGAGAGAGAGATTAGCCAAAACACCAAAGTAGCAGTATACAAGACAGTGTTCAAACCAATTTTAAGTTATGCATCTGAGATTTGGGTTAGAAATAAAGCACTTGATCAAAAACTACAGACCACAAATATGAGGATTATGAGAAAAATTACAGGAGTTAACCGATGGCATCAATGGCAGAATCATATTAAAAATGAAGATATTAAAAAGGAATCTGTCACTTTTAGCATTCAAAAATATGTAAGAAGAGCTAATCTAAGGTGGTATAGCCACTTAAATAGAATAAGTGAGATAAGGTTAGCAAAACAGACGGTTGATGCCAAGATGGCATCAAAGATAGAGCCCCAGAGGAAGACCAAGGTCTAAATGGATTTATTCAGTCAGAGGTGCCTTAGAAGCACGAAATGTTAGATACAATATTGGAGTACTGATAAGTGATAAACTAATTTGGAGGAAAATTGTGGGTAAGAGATTAATAACAATGCAAACTTAATGATGTAGTGTGTCATAGTAGCCTGAACTGTACATTTCCTGATATGTAGCCTTGAGGGTACATATCAGGAAATTGCTGATGATAATTTTTCTTCTAAGATGTACCTGTTTACATTCTATGATTTAATAATTAACCTGTTTTGTTTTTCTTTTCTCCTGCTCACATTCATTATAAACTAAACAAAATACTGACTATTTATTTCATTGATAAGTTTTTTTGAATTATAGGAATAATTTCTTCAATCAGCAATATATCAATCACCACATATAGCATTTTTATAAAATGTATTTCTATCATTTTGTGATATAATATAAATGTATATATTTCGGAAATAACTGAATTTTTATATAATTATTCATAATATGAAATTTTTTTCTTATATCACCCATATAATTCATTACATCAAATTAATTAAACAAACAGTACATTGCGTAAGAGCCTCCATAGCTCAGCCGATATAGACGAAGCCCTTTGGCCAGAAAGGGCTTCATCTATACATGGGTTTGATTCCTGTCCAAGATGTGATGAACCTTTATCTGGTCTCTTTTGACTAAAGGTGAGTTGGCCTATGGAGGTAGGGGATTTTCTTCACCTGGAAACCAGTGTTGTTCGTTCTCCAGAACAGACAAACTAGCTCATGAACACACACACACACACACACACACATGGATCTACAGTCATGAAATACATACTTAATCCCTCATTAGGAGGGCTCAACCAGTCCTAAGGGACAGATGAGGAAAGAGGGGAATCCCCCTTTCCTCATCTGTCCCATACCAATAAAGTAAAGTACATTGTGTGTGGATTGAGTAATGGAAATGGTAGGTTGTGCAGAATGGATTGTCCTGTAGCGATGAGTGAGTGGACTCCTTGGAGATGTCGCATAAAAGAAAAAAAATCTGAGACTTACCAGATTATGTTTTATGAGATCTTTAGCATAAGTGAACGATGGAGAAGATATGTCCTGCAAACTTTTTAATTCTGCCTATTAAGAGAATTATCAAAACTGTACTTAAATATGATAACATAAGTAATTAAATTTAGCCATTTAATCAAGAAATAAAAAATCCATGAATGAAATCAGATGCAACTAATTCATTATTCATAATTTAATAGCTATTTTTATTTAAAAAAAAATAAATTATTACCCTGCTATTAGGCATAGTAGTAGGGTACTAATACATCAATAACATGGGTGTCTCAAGAGTTAGAAAAAAATAAGCAATTAATTTTATTTTTCTGAATGCCATCAGGTAATAGTTTCTTGAAAATATAACTGGGGAGAATGAAGGAGAGTGCTTATTCTTACTGCAAGGAATAAGAAAGAAGAGAATCTATTCCATAAGACATTGACAGAGATGAATGTAGATGATCAGAATAGAGGTTGGGCCTCTAATGGACAGGAAGCACAATATACAGCCACTCTCCTGTCAAGTCAACCTTCCCTTCCCATGGTATCTCCATAAAATGGGCTATGGCAAAACCAGGTATTCTTGCTACAAAGGGATACCTTCCTAGTTAGAGGAAATGCCACCCAGAACCACTAGGTAGTAATGACCCAGTGAAATACCACTTCTGCTCACTGGAGGTCTAAAGTGGCAAATGCTATGTTTGGCCTCTGCAACAGGGATTCCAGTTTCTGTCTCCCCTCCCCTCTTCTTTGTGCACCATGAGTGATACCTTCAAGGGTATGCCAAACATAACCTACTCCATTTCAAGGGTACATCAGTTAATATGGTGGTGCTACAGGCCAGCTGCCAGTTATTTCACAGGTCTGAACCTGTCTATAATGAGTTAGGAGTTTCCCAGTCAACTGGTGCAGTATATAATCTGCTGCCATATACTCTGCCAGGTCATGCCTGGCAGAGTATGTGGATGAAGACAAGTGCTTATTCTTACTGAAAGGGATAAGGAAGAAGATAACTTATTTCACAAGAGAGATATAGGGATGAATGTAGATGATGAGTTGTTTATTTCTTAACGGTATATATTAGAACAAGAAAAATAAGTAAATAATTAATTTATTAACTTATTGTTGATATTTTGCTGGTGATATAACCAGCATCTTCAGAGCACAAAACAGTTTGTCACAATACGCGAGACTACAACATGGTGTAATCAACGGAATAGTTAAACAAAATTGTAGCAGCAACACAAAGACTAGAGTCCTGATTTTGGTGCCCTCTATCTGAAAAAAAAAAAAATTGCAGCTATCACATAAGACTAGACTCCTAAACAGAGAAAAAACTGGTACTAGTATTTTCTTAAGTGACTGTCTCCCAGATTTTAGGCAAATTTATACAGCCATATTTGTTGAGATTTGGAGTGTGTTTCATGGCTTCTGTTGCCTCTAAGAACAATCTCTCCGACTTGTAAGAGCTTCTGTGCAGTACTTTTGTGTTCTTCCAGTTGATTCCTGTGTGCAAGGGTATCCAGAAGTGTATAATCACTACAATCTGCTAGGCCCGACTTGCCATAGTGATAATGCCGGATATATCTTTTGTGTTCGCTGATGCAGATGTTCACAGAATTCACAGAAGTTCGCTGATGTAGATGTTCACAAAAAGAATTCAACATAGTCAAAAACAAGTTTGAAAATCTCCAACAATGCAAAACTATACAACGACCGCAATTACGACAAGACCTCGTCGTCGTGAATTTATCGTCGCTCACCTTAAGCAAAGAAGCCACTAGTGCTTTAAGTCGAGGGCACAATTTTGCTGTGACTCCCAAGCAAGTTCCAAAAGCCGAAATAACAGCGTCCATCGAACAGGTAATATACGACCTGCCGCCAACAATAGCCAACAACATACGTTTAGATGTGGCCAACATCCTAATCAAGTGTAAGCCTCCCAAAAATAATATCCTGCATAAGGAAATCATTGCTGTAAAAGAGCTACAGAATAATAGCCAGATTATCATAACAAAAGCAGACAAAGGGAATGCAACCGTGGTGATGGACACAACAGAATATGAAAACAAAATGCACACACTGTTACAAGATCAGTCAACATACAAAATTATAGATTGCAATCCTACCAACAAAAGAATAAGGCACGTAAATTATTGAAAAAAGTCACTTCCTGGCCCAAAGACACAGTAAACAAACTCAAGCCCTTCCATGTTAAAACACCTAGGATTTATGGAGCACCAAAAATTCACAAACAAGGTATACCCTTATGCCCAAATGTGGACAGTATAAATTGTCCCACACACACAAACTGGCTAGACATTTAGCTAAGCTACTAACCACTCTCACAAACAATTCTCCCTCCTATGTCAAAAATTCAGCCCACCTAAAAAGCATCTTACAACATCATACCCTAAAAAGCTCAGACTTAATAGTAAGCTTTGATATCACCTCACTATTCACATATGTACCACTAATAGAAACCCTCAATCTACTGAAGTCACACTTCCCCCCTGATATATTTGAACTATTCAAATTCACAATACATGCAGGATATTTCACATGGAAAGGAAAAATATACAAACAAATAGATGGGACAGCCATGGGCCCCCCCCCCAACTTTTACATAGAACACCTGGAAAAACTAGCAATCAATACAGCCACTCTCAAACCAACAATTTGGCTACGCTATGTGGACAATGTGTTTGCTATTTGGCCACATGGCCTAGAGACATTGGAAACATTTTTAGTGCATTCAAATAGCCAACATCCACCTTACAATGGAACTGGAAGCTAATAACTGTCTGCCCTTCCTGGATACACTTATCACACATCTTCCAGGTGGTTCCTTATCATTTTCAGTTTTTAGAAAACCCATACATACAGGGAGATATTTACACAAACAATCACACCATCACCCTTCTCAACAATATAGCATTTTAAAATTGCTAACCCACAGAGTGAGAGCAATCTGTTCCAATGACAATGCTCTTGCTGCTGAACTGGCTCACTTACGCCACACCTTCTTGGCCAATGGCTATAACCCCCATAATCCCCAACAAAATACTAAACGCCCCTAAGAAACCCCTCCCACTATCCACCACAGAGAACTACAACAAAACAGTCATCATCCCATACATTAAAGGCATTTCCGAAAAGATTGCAAGAATTCTTAATAATATGAACTACGCACCACATTCAGACCGTGTGGCAAATTAGCAACCCTTATCCGCTCACCCAAGGATAGCATTCCCCCCCTCTATCACATCCAGGAGTCTACGAAGTACCCTGCTCATGTAATCAAGCCTACTACGGTCAAACAGGAAGAACTGTGAACATCCGCATCAGCGAACACAAAAGATACGCCCAGCATTATCACTATGGCAAGTCAGGCCTAGCAAACCCACTCTGGATACCCCTGCACACAGGATCAACTGGAAGAACACAAAAGTACTGCACAGAAGCTCTTACAAGTCAGAGAGATGGTTCTTAGAGGCAACAGAAGCCCTAAAACACACTCCAAATCTCAACAAATAGGGCTGTATAAATTTGCCTAAAATCTGGGAGACAGTCATCTTAAGAAAAAACTAGTACCGGTTTTTTCTCTGTTTAGGACTCTAGTCTTATGTGATAGCAGAAATTTTTTTTTTTCAGATAGAGGGCGCCAAAATCAGGACTCTAGTCTTTGTGTTGCTGCTACAATTTCGTTTAACTAGTCCATTGATTACACCATGTTGTTGTAGTCTCGCGTATTGTGACAAACTGTGTTTTGTGCTCTGAAGATGCTGGTTATATCAACAGCGAAATATCAGCAATAAGTTAATTATTTACTTATTTTTCTGTGTTCTAATATACCGTTAAGAAATAAACAACATGTATGACGAACACATAAGTCTGTCCACTCATAGATGATGAGAGCATGAAGTTTGGCTTCTAATGGGCAAGAAGTGCAATATACCACCTCTCCCTGTCAAGTCAACCCAGGAGTCTGCGTGTGTGTTGAAGCATAAGTGCTGTGAGGACATCTTGTTGGAGGTTTAATGGAATATATTCAGCACTGGGAAAGGATTAAAACTCATTTGAATGAAAACATGCGGATAACTCTAAAGTCCTATCTAGGTGGTGAATCCTCTATGGGCATTTGTAGGTGCCTAGGATGTAACATGGGATCTCTGATAATTAATGTTTCCCAAATTTTGGGAAGTTTTATGCAAACTTTTTTATTTAAATTTGGTTGATTTCCGAGTGCTGCCACAAATTCTAAAATCGGTCTTTCCTTTTGAATTTACTATGGTGGAGCATAGTGGCTTTTCTCCAGGAGATCCTGTGGGGTGTATTCAAAATATGGTCTACAAGGCCAGACTGACCATAGTCATGCAGATGTATGACTTGTGTTCTTCCAAATGGATAGCAGCTGACCTGCCTGTATGTCCAAAGTAACTTCAGATTTACTTTACTTTGGACAGGCAGATCAGCAACCATCCATTTAGAAGAACACAAATCATACATCTGCAATCACGACTATGGTCAATCTAGTCTTGCAGACCATGTTTTGGATACAACCCACAGGATCTCCTGGAGAAAAACCACCATGCTCCACCATAGTAAATTCAAAAAAGAAATTACTGAAATAAGAGAGCCAAAAGGCTTCACTTCTGCAATGCACAATTATTCAAATTAAGTGGATATTGAATCCAACATTATTTCAAAGCCGAATAGAGAAACTGCAAGAGATTCGGCAGATCCAAGCGTAAGCAAACCTTTCATGACAGGGGTGCTACTCGCAGTAAAGGTAGAGCAAGCTCTGATCACTATCCTTAGTATTTCCCATAATGTAAAACACATCTCCTAATGGACATGTATGATGTTATACATTATGGGGGGGGGAGGAAATCACTACCCAGACCGGTTTTGACCTTTCTTGACCCCCCATAATGTATAACATCATACATGTCCATTAGGAGATGTGTTTTACATTATGGGAAATACTAAGGATAGTGAGCGGAGCTTGCTCCACCTTTACTACGAGTAGCCCCTGTCATGAAAGGTTTGCTTATGCTTGGATCTGCCGAAACTTTTATAGTTTCTATATTCGACACGAAACTCTTACATTTTCTCTATTCGGCTTTGAAATAATTTTGGATTCAATATCTACTTAATTTGAATAATTGTGCACTGCAGAAGTGAAGCCTTTTGGCTCTCTTATTTCAGTAATTCTTGGTGCCTTTTGTGATATGACACCTTTTTTTTTTTTTTTTAGAAACTAGTATGTAAAGTATAAGCTCTGCATCACTACAACATGAGTATTTACATACATCTGGGTCTGGCTCCCACTGACGAGACCTCAAGAAAGGTCGAAACAGGTCTGGGCAGTAACCCCCCCCATAATGTATAACATCATACATGTCCGTTAGGAGATGTGTTTTACATTATGGGAAATAATAAGGATAGTGATCGCAGTTTGCTCCACCTTTACTATGAGTAGCCCTGTCATGAAAGGTTTGCTTACGCTTGGATCCGGTGAAACTTTTATAGTTCTATATTCGGCGGAACTCTTGCAGTTTCTCTATTCAGCTTTGAAATAATGTTGGATTCAATATCCATTTAATTTGAATCAAAAAAGAAGGACTGTTTTTAGAATCTGCGGTGACACTCAGAAATCAACCGAATTTAAATAAATACAGTTGCATAAAACTTTCCAAAATTTGGGAAACGTTAATTATCAGAGATCCCACATTACATCTTAGGTCACCTACAAACGCCCATAAATGGTGCACCACTTAGATAGGATTTTAGAGTTAGTATTGTTGTATCTGAGTGTATTGTTACAAAAGTTATTTGTAATTCCTGAATATGTCTCAGTGACTGAGACGAAATATTGGAAGCATTAAAATTGATTTTAATCCTTTCTCGGTGTTAAAAATATTCGATTAAACCTCCAACATGATCAACCCTGGAGTCTGAATAGTGTTATATTGAAAGCGCTGTTAAACGCCACATTACAATATGGAGAATGGTCACTCTCTGTATGGATGTCAGGTGCAAGAGTCTATTTCCTCTCACTGCATGTCCCCACTGTATACTTCCATATAACCATGATGCATTTTTACACCTAACCAACTCTAAACTATATATAAATCTGTCATTCTTAGAATACTGCTCACATTTGGTGAACTTAAAACTTCCCTAAAAATCCTTGATACTGTAGAGAAGAGCAATTTGACTTGTAGATGCTCCCTCTCTTACAGATTCACTTCAACCTCTATCTTATGGATGCAATGTTTCAGCATTTTGTCTTTCCTACAGATAATGCAATAGTCATTGTTCTACTGAAATGACAACCATCACTGCTTCACTTTCATTGCATTTGTTAATACAAGAACAGCAGCTGCACAGCATCCATTTACTGTGCAATTGCAAACACACTGAACCTGCTTCTCCTCTTCCTCTTTTATTCTGTCCACATGCATCTCTTCAAAAAAAAAAAAAAAAAAAAAAAAAAAAAAAAAAAAAAAAAACTATATTTGCCCCCCCCCCAGGCACCCAACCCCCCGAAAACATCCAACAAATTGTTGTCTCATGAAGGCAAACACATTGTTGGATGTGAAACGTTTCAAATTTTAGCTTATCGGCTTAACCCGGCTCAAATCAATGAAGAGACAAAAAACGTTTCAAATTTCGGCTTATCAGCTTAATGACTTAATCGGCTTAACCCAGCTCAAAATAATGAAGAGACAAAAAAAAGTTTCAAATTTCGGCTTATCTTTTTATATATATATATATATATATATATATATAGAGTGGATATAAAGGAATGCAAAGAACCTTATGAAATATCTGTGTGAATATAACTATAGGAGTGGATGGGATATCAACCCATGTGTTAAAAACAGTTCAAAGAAATGGCTGTGCCTCAGACAAGCTGTTTATTTAAGTCTCAACTCCATGGCCCCCAGTTGGACAGGAAGAGGGCAAAATAGCCACATAAAAGATGGCAGTTCTCTGGACGAGCTTGTGTGAGAACACTCCAGTTCAGATAAGTTTTTTGGCTAATTAATTATGAATTTTTATGTATTTATGCGCAAAAGTTGTTACGAGATGAAGCTATCAGTGCAGTTGCAGTGTGCAGACTTGTTTGTTTGAGTTTGCTTATAAAATCTTAAATTTGGAGTGAGGTAAACTGACTGGTATTAAAATAAAGATAATGGTGGCTTTGTCTATACATTAGTTAAATTTTGATTTTAGCTGTTTTGTGGAATGTGAAGGTGTAGTACATAGCTTGGACTTAGTTATGTACAATACTTTTAACTCTTTCTGGCATGCACCTCACAATTTTTATAACTGCCACTGTCCTTATGGACTCCTCCACATGTATTCTTTAGATTATGTCAATTTTTAAGGCAGATGTAAGGAGTCTATCTCTCTCTCTCTCTCTTTCTCTGTGTGTGTGTGTGTGTGTGTGTCATTCAAATTGCACTTCACACAGTGTTGCCAAGTGCAACCTGGAATGCAGGGTTGATGGGCAGTGATGTATCTTGACTGAAAGTAGTAGTGAAAATGTAATGAGAAGAATGAGTGTTTGCCTGATAGCAAAGTGAAATGCTGTGAAAGAGCAGCAAATGAATGGTAAGAAAGTTATAAAAAAGCAAGTGAGTGATCTGGTGAAAGACGCAACTGATGGCAGCATGAACAACATAAGTGTTATGAGCATAGCAAAAGTTCAAGAATAGCAAATGTAGTGAATAATAGAGTATAGTAAAGCAGAAGAAGATGCAAAAGATGTTGGAATGGTAAAAGAACGAATGAAGAATGGTGAAGAAGCTAGTGTGAAAGATAAGAACACAATATGAAGATCTTAGAAAAGAATTGGGAAAACTGAAGAATGAATTAAGGTATGTGCAGAGTGACACAGGACATTTAGAGAAGAGACTGTTAGTTGGTAATGAAATCCATATACATATCTCCACTTTTATTCATCATCTATATTGATTGCGTTATAAAATGAAGTGATATTAACCCTGATATTAGAATCAGAGATATTAAACTTAGCTGTTTGCTTTATATGCAGATAAATTGCATTCCTAAACACATCCAATGCAAGTCTCCAGAATTCTCTAACTAAATTGAATGACAGCTGTAATAAAAATGGCATGAAAATTAGCAATAAAACTACCAAAACTATGAAAATAGAGAGGAATATAGAAACTTCAGCTGCATTCTCAATGGAAAACCAATAGAACAAGTAAAATATTTAAGTTATTTAGGCACAGTTTTTAGTGAAGATGGCAAATTAAATATGAGATGGGCAGGTCACATAGCCAGACTCAAGGATAACAGATGGACATATAGAATACTCAACTGGCAACCAAGAATAAAGAGAAAACCAGGAAGACCACCTACAAGATGGGACGATCCACTAGTGAAATCTATGGGTATAACATGGAAGAGAGAGGCTCAAGATCGAGATTGTTGGAGGCATCTTTGTGAGCTGCACTCATGGAGAAATTCTGAGTGAAACACGGGTCCATAAAAGTAAAGGTAAAAGGCACTGTTTTTAGTGAAGATGGCAAATTAAATCTGGAAATAGACAACGGAATAAGCAAAACTAGTTTTGCTTATTCCGTTGTCTCAAATGTTAGCACAAATTTTAGATATTTAGTGGGATGTTTCTACATGCCAGGGAATGCAGAAGGAGATGATTCTGAAATGTTCTGACAGATTAGATTAGATTAGACTAATGAGTGACAGGAGAATAATAATAATGGGTGACTTTAACTATGAAAGCAGGAAATTTTAGATGTATGCAGTATCCGCACCTTTTTTCTTAAGGTTTTAAAAATTTGTGATTTATTGACAGCAAAATGTATTATCAATATTCTGGTAGATGGCACTGTGTTCACGAATTGAATTTTCAGTTTTGATTACTCATAATTTGATATCCTGCTTTCCTGTTTCATCATTGGCAACTGGAAACAGAAGTTGTATTCACTTCCGATTGCTTCCAATATCAGTTTGAGTTCTATATTCACTTTGCAACAGGTGTTCACGTGTGCATAGTGTTCACATGAGTTTTGAATTAATATAAATTAAATCAGTGCAATCATTGTTCAACATGAGTAAAATAAGTAGTTCTTTTATGCTAATGAGTAAAAAAAGGAAGGCCGAAGAAGCAGAAATTGTTGAATCTACTTGTGATCCTGTAAAACAGAAAACTACCACTGAAAATACACTTGGTGAAGAGTATCACAAAACCAAGACTGAAGATCCACGTGGTCAAAAGGAAGTAGATTCTGATAACGTTTGGCCTGAATTGGACACTTTTGCAGAAAAATGACTTCTGAGAGAGAAACGAGTGGCTGTATGTCAAGAATAAAATATTGGGCTGTAAAGTGTCGTGATGTCGGAAGTCTTGCCATCGATAAACACATGGGAACGAAAATTTCAGTGGAGTGGGCAAATGGTAAAATCAGTCATTTTGGAGAATCTTGCAAACAACAATTAATGTCATTAAGAAAAAAAATTTACGATCATAAGGAGAGTGCAGCACACAAAGCATGCCAAAAATTAAAATCTGAAGCAAAAAAAGAAACATTAGAGAAAGTTTTCCTAAATACTTTGTCCCATAATAAAGACGTAATAGGAAAAGTGTTTCGAACCACTTACAAAGTTGCGAGGAGAAATCAATAATTTAACAACTTTGAAGATGAAATAAATTTACAGGAACTTAATGGCCTAGACATGGGATATATTCTTCATTCTGTAAATGCTGGCATTAACATTGTGAGCCATATCGCAAATGAAATGAGAAAAACATTAACAGACAACATAGTGAATTCCAAGAACAAAATATCATTACTTATTGATGAATCGATAACTGTGAGTAACACAACAACATTGATTGTTATTGTTCGTGTAGTTCTTCCTGAACTTTCGGCTCCTGTGAGTCTTTTCCTAGATTTGATCGAATTATCAGATGTGACTGCTAGAGGAATTCTAAACTCTTTAATTAGTTCACCTTGAGTGTTTAGGATTATCTGAAGATTACTTAAAGGAGTATTTATTGTGTGTAACTTGTGATGGTGCAGCAGTGTTGTTCGGTGTGCATAATGGTGTAAGGAGGCTAATGCAAGAGAAGTTTCCTAGTGTTTTTTCTGGCATTGTGCTAGCCATCGCCTTGAATTGTCTGTTAGTGACACGGTGACCAATGTGGCAGGAGTGAATCGCTTTAAGAGTTTCATGGACAAACTTTATGTGACTTATCATGCTTCACCTAAGAATGCTAGGGAACTACAGGAATGTGCAGTGACTCTAGAACTTCAGTTTCTTAAAATTGGCAGAATTTTAAGCACTGGCTGGGTTGCATCTAGCTGTTGCACTGTTTCTGCAGCGTGGCAAGACTTTGAAGCCCTCATCCATCACTTTCTGGAGGCAAAAGAAGACAGTAGAAGAAGCAAAACAGATCGCTTTCTTTATGAGGGCCTTTTAAGAAAAATAACATCATGCGAGTTTGTTCTTGATTTGGGCCTTATGTGTGATGCTCTCCAAGAACTTAGTGAACTAAGTCTAGATTTACAAGAGAGAAATATTGACTTGTACAAAGCAGACAGGAAGATAAAGAATACAATTCAACTTTTTGAAGAAAGAATTGAAAATCCTGGTCCGTACTACAGTATTTCTCTTCAAAGTCAGAAGAACATGAAGTTCAAAGGGACTGAGCTCCACAAAAATGAAAGACACAGTCCTGCAATAAGTTCATCTGCTTTCTATAAAAGTCTGAAAGAAGTTGTTGGAAAGCATTTGCTTGAAGGGGATGATGTTGATTTGCCTGAATGTGCTAAGATTTTAGATTCCAAGTATTGGCCAAAAAATCCTGGGAATCATCTGACATTTGGTGAAACTGAAATTAAAAAGTTAGCATGCAAATTTCGCTTGAATGAAAGAGAAGCAGTTCGTGGTTTCCGTGAATATCTTCAAGAAAATAAAGTCCCAGACATACTACTTCCTCTAAAGCACACTTTGGGCACAATTGTAATATCTTCCAGTGAATATGAAAGGGGTTTCTCTCAGAAGAATCTTATAGTAACTTCATCTAGGTCATCTCTGCTTATACAGACAACTTCTGCACTGATGTTCATCAGGATAGTAGGGCCTCCTCTCACTCAGTTCAACCTTAGCAAATATGTGGACTCATGGGTGCTCTGAGGTCATCATTCTGCAGTTGATACCAAAAGCAGGAAGAGATCTAGAGACGACGAGGGTATATCAGAGGATATGTTAAAAGTGTGGAAGTTGCTGTAATAACATCTTCATGATGAGTACCGGCACCTTTTTTTCCAGAAAAAAAGCACTGGGGACAACTATCTTATGCAGCATGCAGCTGAAGCAACACATGGATCTCAAGTGTTAGGTTTAATAATATCATCTCCCAGGTGGTGCTTTGGAAAAAGTTGACCTAACCATGTGCTCCTCATTTTTATCATTTTAAAAGTGATTTCTTACATAAATTTCACAGCAGCAATTCTTAAAAGGATTAATATCACTTAGAAATCCATAAGTACCTTTGAAGTGATCCATAACGGTTTTTCTTATTCATATAATATTGACCATATGCAAGCACCTGCTGATGCCAACTGAAAAAAGCAAAGATAGTGGCAATAAAGTCCAATGATGACCGAGTGTTTCAGGCATAGCTAATTCCACACAGCTGACCAGCATCGATAAATCCATTGATGCTATTAAGTGTCATGCTGTTGACTAGACATCACAGACACCAAAAAAAAGGCCTTCTATGTTTACTTTTGTTGACAATGGTTATATGCCTCCGCACATAAAAATCATTGAATTGCATAGAAACTTCTCACAATTTAAACAAGCCTTTCTTCTGCCCACTTGGCCTCCCTTTAGTAAAATAGTTCCTAAACTCAGAAAAGAGTATTGAAAGCTTGGAGCAGCACCTCGCTGCTATCAATGGAACTTTCTCCTGCAGCTAGAACATGTCCATAATCGTCACTTTGGTGAAAAATCATCCACCACTGATACCAGCAAAATGATATTAGACATCTGGTGGAAAGAAATAAGAGTGCAAAAGGATGAAACAAAAAGAAATAGAGAGAAAGAGGTGATGCATAACTTGAGAATAGCAATGTGTGGAGATTCTATTATTAGAGGTGTGGTAATGAGAGAGTCCATAAGGTCTACTTTCCAGGAGGGAGAATGAACAAGGTAATTCATGCTTTGGATTTAAGAAGAAAACAAGCAAGAGAGTTAGTGGTGGTTGTGGGAACAAACGATTTAGTTGGATATAAGGAGAATGTAGTTATTGAGGAAAGTGAAAGATAGCAGTATGGTGAGAAAGGTTGTCAGTTTGTTGCCAAGGTATGACAATTATGAGTTGAGACAGAGCGTGAGAATCAGAGCTGTGTGAAAAGAAGAGAGTACAGTTTTGTGACATGTATTTGAGTGAAGAATGGATGTGTACAAAAGTGACAGATTGAATGGCAATGAAGTGAGCGAGTGAACTGTAGAAACTGTTGCTAGAAGGAAGTGCAGTTGTGTGGTTCAAGCAGATCAGAGGAAGTAAGAGGTAAAATGAAAGATCAGGAGAATGGAATGGATGAGACTGAAGTGCTTGGTAATGAAAACAGTAGTAGTGAGAGAGAGGAAGAGAGAATTGGAATGCAAGTGCAAAAGGAACAGGGAAATGGAGGGGAGGGGTCAGAGTAGACAGGGAGATGCAGCATAGTGAGAGTGGATGATAGCTGTAGCACACTTCCCTCTTGTAGGTGAGAGTGACCATCGAGTGATCACTGGGTTGTGGCGAGCCATATGAAGAGTTCTATGAGGAAAGGATGTATGTGGAATTACAAAACTAGTACTTATGAAAAGCTTAGGAGGGCAGCTGTTGGAGCTATAGCATGGAATAAGTAGTTGAGCAGGAAAGAAATAAAAGCTGCTTGGAAACTAACAAAGAGATAATTAGCATCAATGTGCGAATGTATCCAAAGGTCAAAAGGCTGAATAAGGTAGGTGTGAAATGGATGAATGAGGGAATTAAGTATGAAATCTGGAAGAAGGCACTTTGGAGGCAGTCCCAAATGTCTTAGGAAAATATGAAGAACTCTGCATGAATAGCAACGGTCAAGAACTATTCAACATTTTAAACATTTTCAATAATTTTAAAATAAATTATTTTGTTTATTTTAAATTTAAATTTGATTATATCATTACCTTGTCATCCTGGCAAAAAACACTTGTTTTGTTAACCTTTCCTTTCCTTTTCCATTCTGTTTAAGTGACCATACTACCTAAGATTAGCTCTACTAACACATTCCTGAATGCTAACAATGTCAAATTCTTTCCTTAATATCTTCATTTTTAATTTCATATTGCCATTGTTGCCATCTCTTCACTTTCTTAATCTTTCTCAGAACTCTCATATCTGTGGTCTCTAGTCTTTGGTCAAGTGTTTTATTTCTAACCCAGCTCTCAGATCCATAAATTAAAATTGGTTTGAACACTGTCTTGTATACAACAGTTTAGTGTTTTGACTGATTTCTCTCTTATTCCATATAAATTTATTCATCTGACTTTCTACCATACCAGCTCTGCTAATTGTACTGTCTATTTCCATATTTAATTTGATATCGTCACTAAAATTGTGCCACATAGTTGAAGTGTCCTGAATGTATTCTCCATTCAGGATACAGTTCACGTTTTCAATGTTTCTGCCTATTTTCATAGCCTTTGCCTTTTTATTGTTGATTTTCATACCAAATTTATTCAAAAGTCATTCAATTTAGTCAAGGAATCTTGCAGATATGTACTGGATTTATTTAGAAGTATAATATCATCTGCATTAAACCGTGCGGTTAGCCTAGTTGCCGTGTGCTTCGCAACCATATGACTGGGGAAGGAGTGTCCCAGCTTCGATTCCCGTCGAAGACGTGAGGAATTTGAGGATCTTCCTCAGCCATAGCCAAGTTGGGTCTTGGGTGTGGGCAGTAGGGTTTTTTCCGTCAGTTTATCTGGCATTTTTCATCCCACAAGCAGGCAAACTGGCCCCATGAACACACACGGATCTACAGCCATAAATACTTAACTCCCATTGAGGGGGGCTCAACTTGCCCCAATAGGGATGGGAGAGAAAAAGGAAGGAGAACTCCATACAGATAAATAAATCTGCATAAAGCAGAGAGCTAAGATTAACATCACCTGATTTAATCTCAAACCATCTTCCTGTACCTCCTTCAATTCCAACTGCTGACTTACAGCTCAAATAGAGTATGAATAGCTCAATAAAATGTCCCATTTACACCATATAACTGTAGCACTTTGAAATGATAATAATAATTCTAAATATCCAAAATGGCATTTCGATCTTTGACTTTAAAATTATTCAAAAATATAATTATAGTGTATATTCAATAAGTATCAAAAATGAACATTAATACGATTTAAAACTAGTAATTAACAGTCAATATCATGGTTTGTTTCTTACTTCTGCTGCCTTTCCATTATAAAGACGAAAATGATTGCAAGCTTTAAGATTTATTGCTGTGGCACTATCCGGAAAATGTTGTAAATATACTGCAAGTACTTCCTGTAAGTTAGAATAGAAAGAAATGTTGTAACAGCATTTAAAGGTGAATAATTATTAGAAAAGGAAAAACACAAACAAATATAATTTATATATAAGCCAAGCTCTATCCATTTTGTTCATCATTTAATGAAATATTTCATATAATCCATGCAAATTTGGATTTGGAAATATTTTTTGCATAAAATTTTTCCATAAAATTTGTGAGACTTTATCTAGGCATTATAGACCAAGTACTACATACCACATGAAGAATCAGCATATTTTTCAAGTTGGTAGTGGTAATTGGCACGAATGATCTGACTGGTAACAAGGAGAATATAAGAAGAGATATCATGAGGCTGTTAAGGAGAGTGAAAGATAACAGTGTGATAGGTAAGGTAGTAGGCATGTTGCCCAGGTATGATGATGAGTTGAGAAGGCAAGCAAAGATCATGAATAGTGTGCTAGCAGAGTTATGTGAGGAGAAAGGAGTTCACTTTGTGAATGTGTGGGAGTGAGTTTGATGGGCAGATAGAGCTGTATAAAAGAGATGGGCTACATTTGAATGGATTTGGTGTGAATCGGTTGGAGAAACTGTTGCTGCAAGAGAGAATAACTGAAGTGAATGTAAGACCTGAGGAAGCAAGGGGTGTTGTGGAAGAGCAGGAGAGTAAGGTAGGCAAGTTGCGAATGGAAAGGTGAGTGACGTGAATGAAGAGAATAAGAGAGAAGGAACACAGAGTGGACAGGGGAAATGGGAGAGGTCATGGCAGACAAAGGAACACTGCATGAAAAGTGTACATGATGATTTCAGGAGTAGATATATGAGTGCACAAGCAAGGATTAAGACAGTCAAAGCTGTGGGGGTGATATTTAGGTCTGGGGAGGGGTGTAATATCAGTGATAACAGACAAGAATGGACAGAAGAGAGTATAAAGGAGTCATGTTTGAGAAGTGGGGTTAGTGGGTCTTGTTATAGAAACAGAAATGAGCTAGTGTATATTTACAATTGTTAGAAGTATTCAAAACAAAGGGAATGAAACTGTATCATTAATAGAGTTCATTCACCCAAAAATTGTTGGTATAAGTGAGACATGGTTGAACAAGGATGATATTCTGACAGGAATAGAGATGGATGGATGTAGTCTTTCACGAAGACAGACAAAGCAAAAAAGGGAGGAGGAATGTTATTGATGACTGCAGAGGATTTGTGCCCATCTAGGGTGGAGGAGCAAATGCTGAGTGGTTTTGAAGTGGAGGTTGACAGGATGAAATGTTTAGAGGGTGTTGCTAAAGACCTGGTAATGTGGAAGGCAGTGAGAAGGAAATGTTTAGACAAACTGGTTTGGCTAATAAGCAAAGGGTGATTTCAATTATGGTAATATAGACTTGAATGAAGAGACAGCATTAGGAACCAAAGACAATGAATTTCTTGAGTTTTTAAGAGATAACTACTTCAAGCAGTATGTAACGGAGGCCATACAAGGATCTAGGGTCTTGGATTTGATTATCTCATCAGAAGATATTGTTGTAAATGAAATGTTGCATCATCCTCCAGTTGGTGAAAGTGACCATGAAATGATCACTTGGGTGGTGGCCAGCAATATCAGGACTTTTGTGAGAAAGAGTTATACGTGGAACGATAAGGCAGGTGATTATGGCAAACTCAGGGGTAGCTTGCAGCGATACCATGGAATGAGGAATTGTATGGGAAAGAAATCAGTGCTGCATGGTCTCTATTCAGGAATTATCTGGCACAGAGGCAACAACTGAATATATTCCAAAGGTCAGGAGATGGGAGATTAAATAAGGTAGGTTAAAATGGATGACTGAAGAGGTGGAGTGTGCAATCTGGAAGAAAAAGGTATTGTGGAGGTGGCACAAGATGAGTGGAGATAATCAATTACATGAGGAGTACAAAAGTAAGCAAGGAAGGTAACTCACTTAGTAAGGGTAACAAGTGTACTATGAGCAGCAGTCAGCAAATGATGCTAAAAGGAATTCTAGGGAGATTTTTTTATGTGTCCAGTAGAAGGAAGAATGTTATGGGAGGATGATGTTAGTCAGTGATGATGGGAGTGAAAACACGTGGGCCAGGAAATTGTCAAAGGCTTACTAAATAGATATTATCCAATAATAATCCAAAAAAATAATCTACCACTCTCCTATATATCAACCAAGACAAGAAGAAGCCCACAGGACTCCTACACCATATATTAAAGCACCTCTGAACATGGGGCAAAAATTATGAAAAAATATCAACTCATTGCTACCTATAAACCCATCAACCAAATTCACAACTTGCTAACTTCTCCAAAAGACAAACTCTCACCAATGATGTTACCAGATGTATATGAAGCACCAATGTTCATTTAAATTGTCATACTATGGACAAACAGGAGGATCCATAAATAAAACTATCTCTGAACATCAAGACCACATCCTGCTTATCAAACCTCATAAATCTGGCCTTGCACAACATTGAATTGAAAACGCTAACCATAGGATCCAATGGCAAAACGCTAAGCTGCTACATAGATCCATATATAAAAATGAATGTTTATAGTGCTGAAGCCTTATTTCATACACCTAATCTTAATCAGAACAACTGTCTTACTATTCCAAAAGTTTGGGAAATTGTTATCCTCAATTATATTAAATAAATTTATCTGTTATATTTTAATTTAACTTAATTAGCTTTAATTTCAGCCCATTAGTTTTAATCTATGAACAAACATGTGACTGTATACTTAGAGAGATTCCAATTTAAGCATGCACACAGTGTTTTTAATTCAATTCTTATTGTTGTTTGGCAGTTGTACTGATGATGTTTTATGATACACAAGATGAAATATTTACATAATAATAAAAAAGTTATTTATTGTGGCATACATGTTATTCTATAATCACTAAGAAGTGGATGTAACCTCTAACTAAAGAATGCCAAATGAGACTGCAGCAGTTCAGATGCAAGAAAAAATTCAACCAGCTGGAAATGGAGATTCTCCACAAAGACAGAGTGTGGGCTGTATATAAATTCCCCATACAGTCAAAATTCGATGGATTAAAACTGATCACAGTTCACTTCCTGCAAGGATGACACTTTGTCAATATCCAGTAAGTCAAAAATGGTGTCAAGAGATCCTCCTCTCTCGAGGAGGTAAAGGAATTAAAATGGGATTGAAGTGTTAAAATTCCAAAACTTGGCACTTTTTACAAAAACCTTTGTATTAATTCCAGGATTCATGTATTATGCTTACCCTTTTCATTTATGATCCTCCTGTGGGACCAGGATAAATCTTACTTTTGAGAAAATAGAGTATATCCATATCATCATTAGAATATCATCAGCAAAATATACAAAGACATCAATTAAGAAGAATAAATTTTTGATAAAATATGCAAGTACACCTGGATTCTTAACAGTTGGAAAAATGACCAGTAATATGTAACTGGCCATTTTGCAGATCAAAATATACATAATAAATGACTTACCTGTGATACATCGTAATAATCAAGCTTATAGTAACACAGGGCTACATAGACATTTAAAGCAAGTGACTCCCTATAATGAAAAAAGAAAAAAAAAAATCATCAGCTTTTAAAAACTTTAACAGAATTTCAGTTAAATATTCAAATATATATGCATATTTTTTATAAATATCAACATGTACAGTTACACTGCATGTGATTAAAAAAAAAAATCTGAATAAAGATGGGAAAATTTATGCTTAGGGTGCATTTAAATTTTCAGTTTAATCAGCTTATATTTTATAAAAGTTTATCTGTTTTCCTAGAAGTCATGTTAATTTAAATAAAAATGGCATTTAGATTAAATTTTCAGAGAACATGTCACAAAGAATATCTCAAAGAGAACACGTCAAAAACTTGATGAGAGTTTTACATCTAGTGTTTCATTCTAATCCAGCACTCTCAGATCCATATGTCAAACTCGTTTGTATATTGTCTTGTATACAGTTAATTTAGTGTTTTAATTAACTGCTCTAATATAAATTTATTCATTTGACTTCCTATCATACCAGCTTTGCTAATTCTATTGTCTAGTTCCATATTTAATTTGCTGTCTTCGCTAAAAATTGCGGCTAAATAGCTGAAATGTTTTACTTGTTCTATATGCTGTATTCAGGATGCAGTTGATGTTTTCTATGTTACTCTCTATTTCATAATTTATTACAACAGTTATTTAAACTAATTAGGGGAATTTTGCAGGCTTGTACTGATTTTATTTAGCAATATAATATCATCTGCATAATCTCAAAATTTTGATATCTCAAAAAATGAATCTCAAATTTTGATATCAGGTTTAATGCTTCTTTCTTTCATAATGTGATCCATATAGATGATGAATAACAGTGGAGATAATACACATCCTTGTCTCAAACCTGATTTAACATTAAACAATCTTCATGTACTTCTTTCAATTCTAACTGCTGACTTACAACTCAAATACAGGCTATATGTGTTTCTCAATATAACATCTTAATTACACCATCTAATCTTAGTACTTTGTTCAACTTTTCTCCAGGTACCATGTCATATACCTTTTCCAGATTAAAAAATTTAAGTACAGATTCTTGCAATATTTCAACTACTTGTCTTAAAGCAAAAATTTGATCCTGACAATCCCTAATAGGCTTAAACTCAGCTTGTTCTTCTCCATATTTTCCTTCCATAATCTTAATTAGCCTTTTCTAATGTATGCTTGCATAAATCTTCCCAGAAATACTCACTAAGGAAATTCCTCTATAATTCTCACATTCAAATTTATTTATCGTTTTAATAGATGCGTACTATCAATGTTCAACTCCAATCATCTGGAATTCAACCCCTCTAACCAGCCCTTCATGAATTATGCACTGTAGCAACTAGAAAACTTTTATACCTGCATATTTAAAACATTTTTGGCCAAATTATATTGCCGGTCTGGCTGGCCAAATGGTTAGCGTATCTGCTCTCCAGCCAAAAGCTGTGGGTTCGAATTCCACCTCGAGCATGGATGTTTTGATTGTCTGTGAAAATACTAGTGCTGGTGGTGGGTGGTAGATGGCATTGGTGTAGTTGTGGTTCATTGTAGTTGGTGGATTGAGTGGTGGAGACAGTTGTAGAGCAGGTGCCCTTCCTTGATGAGTCTTTGGACTCCCTGAAGAAATCAAGTAATAATAATAATAATATTATTTACTCCAGCTACCTTTCCACAATTCAGATTTTTGATGGCTATTTCTATCTCATGTATGGATATGTACTTCTGACTGCATTCCTCCAAAGCCTGTGTAGCTCAGTGAAAGGGTGTTTGCACTCTATGGCTCCTGACCACCTGAAGATAGACCTAGGTTCAATTCTAGTCCCCAACTAGAGGAACATTTTCTAAGCCTTTCTTCAACCAGTTCCCAAGTTAGTTGATCTCTGGTACAGCAAGCAGGTTTTATCTACTCCGGTTTTTCGTCCTGTGAATTCAATAAAATCGACCATAGAATCCACACTATCTGAGACAATAAATATATATGTTAGGATTAGGGACCGCAAGAAGGTGGCACTTGTCAACCATCTCTTCACTGGATGCCATTTATGACTATTGATAGTCAGGTCAGCTAGCTCTAACTGGTTTGAGATTGAATTGCTCCCTCAGTCTCCAAAAAGTTACATAGGGCTAAACAACTTCACCTACTACCTATAAGAGAAATAAAGTCATTAGTGGATTTTATTCATTTATTTTTTTTTAAATATAGCAGACTGCATTTCCCTTTAACATTTTTCACCTTGATATCACGGATTGTTTCATGTAGCAATCTTTCAAAGTAATTACTCCAGACATCCAGAATTTATCTTCTGTTTTCATATACCATTATTATTAGTTTTGCTCTTTTCTCCAAATTTCCTCCAAACATTTCTATGTCTAGTAATCATTTCCTACCATGATGTTTAGATCTCTAACATAAACCAACTTTTCCTTTTTCTTTGTGTCAGCTGTGTTCTGTAGTGCCTCAAAATTCCTCCATTTCTTCCATAGTAGATCCTTGTGGGACCATATACACAAATAAGTCTCGTTCAATTTTCAATTTTGATATCTGCCCACATCACTTGATACCACCTGCCATTCCATTCAAGAAGATTATCTTTGTATTTAGTGCTGAATACTATAATTACCTCTTCTTTTCTCTGATTATTATTGTCAGAATTCAATTCAGGCTCAATTCTAGTTCAATCCCTAATAGACTTAAACACAGCTTGCTCTTCTCCATATTTTCCTTCCATAATCTTAATTAGCCTTTTCTAATGTATGCTTGCATAAATCTTCCCAGAAATACTCACTAAGGAAATTCCTCTATAATTCTCACATTCAAATTTATTTATCGTTTTAATAGATGCGTACTATCAATGTTCAACTCCAATCATCTGGAATTCAATCCCTCTAACCAGCCCTTGTGAATTATGCAGTGTAGTCACTAGAAAACTTTTATACCTGCATATTTAAAACATTTCTAGCCCAATTATATTGCCGGTCTAGCTGGCCGAGTGGTTAGCATATCCGCTCTCCAGCCAAAAGGCTGTGGGTTCGAATTCACCTTGAGCATGGATGTTTGTGATTGTCTGTGAAAATACTAGTGCTGGTGATGGTGGGCGGTAGATGGCATTGGTGTAGCTGTGGTTCGTTGTGGTTGGTGGATTGAGTGGTGGAGACAGTTGTAGAGCAGGTGCCCTTCCTTGATGAGTCTTTGGACTCCATGAAGTAATAATAATAATAATATTATTATTATTACTATCAATCTCTTAGAAATACAATTACTATTAATTGTATTTCTTGCTTATAAGAATCTCACCTATTTTTGTCTTTTTTTTTTTGTTTTGTAAATACCTATTATGTCAATCTGGTACTTATCGAATTCCTTTGCTAGTTCCTTTTCTCTTCCATTTGTTATCGTTATTATACGGGCACCTCCATGGAGTCGGACTCATTGCGTGAGACCCAATCTATCCACATCATCTATCATATCTCTCCTTGAATCCATTAACAGACAAAGCACTCACAACTGACTCTGGCAACCCATTCCACTCATTCACAACTCTCCACACAAAAAATCTAGTCCTCACACATCCCTACTAACCACACCTTTATTCAACTTCCAGGGATGATTCCTTTAGCCAAGTGCTGAAACATTTCCCCTGCATCTATCCTATAAACTCCTTTAAGCAACTTAAATGTTTCTATCATATCCCCTCTTTTTCTCCTATCAACCAATTTCTGCAATCCTTCAATCTATCTTCATAGAGAACATTCCACAGGCCACTCACCTCTGAATCCTCTCCAACGCTTCTTCATCCCCCCAAGAAACCCAGGAGACCAGACTTGAGCACCATAATCCAGATATGGGCATATCAAGGCCTTATAAAGAACCATAAGATTACTTGGATATTGAAGAACATTGTTCTTCAATAGCCAAGTAATCTTATGGGCTGCCTTAGCAATATGTCCTCTAAACTTTAATTCTCTGTCTACTACCATCCTCAAATCTCTAGCTTCATCTATTTCCTGGAGTACAGGAAAAATCAATGTGATACATGGCTTATGATCTATTTATCCCAAAATGCAAAACTTTACATTTCTCAACATTATGTACCAATCTTGAACTCTTCTGATGTTGAGTTAAAGTTTAATCCAGAAGCTGACTTTTCACTTTTTATCCTGGTTCCCTGATGGAAACAGAGGGCTTTCTTTTAACAGGTGATAACCTCTATTGGCATGAAATTTCATTATGTTGCACTAACACAGTTTAATCTCCCAAACGGCCAGGACATCTATAGACGTCTAGCTAAATCTGGATATGATTCAGCCCACTTGTTGAAAGAACCTGGATAAGAAGTGCAATTTGACTGTCATGTCCGTTAGAAGGTGTGATAAACCCTCAAGCTGAAGAGAACGGTTAATCGGATTATCTCACATTCGTAGCTGTCTCTCAGTTGCCATATAACAAGAAATGCACTTCCTTGTTCTATGTTGGATAACTAGATTTTAGTTATATAGGATAGACTAAAAATAGAGAAATTATTTATATTTTTGTTTTCTCTTTTTATTGTAGAATACAATTTTAATGTCTGGACAAAATAAAGATCCTTGCATAATTTCTTCACTTAAATATTGCCTTACCTTGGAGAACCAATTTAATGTTTAATTTTTTTGTGCTAATTTTTTTACTAGGCAAAATATTTTTCTTTGTTCTCGAAGAAATTAATTCACGATAATTATTTGAAATATTCTTTTAAAAAAGAAACGAAAACTGGCTGCTGACGTTCCAGATTATATTATTTTTATTTTTCTACTAAACCATCGAAATCGAATAATACTTCACAGATTTCCTTTAGGACACGCTTGAGCAACTTTGCTTTATAGAGAATAACATGAAATTCTTTAATCATAACACTACATTTTTTCTTCATATTGTATAGTAATCCACTGTTCTTTGTACTTTCACTTTCTTGGTTTCCTTGTATAATTGGTCATTACAAAATGAAATTAACAGTTATGATTTAAATTTATATTTAGATATTTTCTGCATAATTCAGATATTTTATTCTCCAATTTTTAAAGTAAGCGATATATTTGCTTATTTTTATCATTCAAAATATGTATATCAAATGCATCAAATGTGAAATTTCATTTCCTTTCACAATAGAATTGAACTTTATTTCACCTCTGATAGTTTAACCCCCCACCCCCGTTGCATCACTATCATATCACACACCCAAAAACTGTGATGAAACATAGGTACTGTTTTTATTTAATTCGTTATTTTTCATTAGTAATTGTTCCACATAACTGTAATTTTTTGATACTGAAACTATGTGGTGATTATTACAAATTAGCAAATTATAAATCACAAAATATACATATTATTTCCTGATTATTATAAATCAGTAAATTATGTGATATTCAGTAATAGGCGAAATTAATATTTAAAATCACTGTCATCCTTCAAATGCAATATCAGAATAAAGAAAGTGGAAAACCAAACAAGAAATATCTGCCCGTAAAATATTCAGATATTGCTTGAGGCTCTTTAGTGTGCTGCATGTTCTATTGTTCTGTTTCTCAGTGGGAGTTAGTAAATCTACGTTAGCTTAGAGCTGGGCAGAAAGGAATAATTAGTAAGTATACCCAAGACACAATTCATTTACGAGATGGCAAGCAGCAATTTTCGCAGTAAACTTTGGAGCCCAATAGATATCAACATGCTCCTTACATTTATAGCACTCTTGATTGTGCAAGGTATCATGAAAAAGCCCGCTCTTGAAATGTATTGGTCTACAGACTGGATTCTGAACACGCCAATGTTTCGTGATGTTATGACTGAAAAACAATTCAGTCTCATCATGAAGTATTTGCATTTTCAGAATAATGAGGAATACAATCAGGCAACACATCCTTGCCCAGTCCTTAACAAAATTTATGTTTTTCTGATGAAAATCCATCAGAAATGTAGATCACTCATTCCTGAGAGAGACTTGAGTATCGATGAAAGCCTTATGCCATTTAAAGGTAGACTGAAATGTAAGCAGTATATTCCCAAAAAAGAAAGCGAGGTATGGAGTAAAATTTTTTATGCTTTGCGAATCGGAAAGTATAAGGTTTGGGATTTCAAACCTTATACGGGAAAGCAGACTGTAATCAATCATGATAAATATTTGAATCTCCCCTTGTCGATGCATGCAGCAATGCAGTTACTAAACCTTTTACTGGGGAAAGGTTACTGCATTACAATGGATAATTACTCTATGTGTCCTGAACTCGCTGATTTGATTTTACTGCATCATACAGATAGTTATGGTACTGTAAATGCAAAAAGGCGAGACATACCTCCAGATCTGGCTTTCAGGAAAGCTATCGAAGGGGAAAATCCGAGCTTATCAACGAGGGAAATTTTTTGCACTACGTTGGAAAGACAAAAAAGATGTTTTTCTGCTGTCTTCCCTGCACAATCCATCAACGGAATCCGTGGAGAAGGATGGTTTGAAGAAAGAAAAACCAACTGCTGTGTGTGTGCATACAATGACACTATGGGTGGAGTCGACAGGTGCGATCAGCAGCTATCATTCTACTCTGTAATGAGGAAACAGCATAAAAAATATTACAAAAAAGTATTTGGACATATATTGGATTTTGTTATTTGGAACAGTTTCCTTCTGCACAAGAAAAAATGTTTGTCTACCATAACATATCTAGAGTACAGAATAGAAACTGCAAAAGCATTGCTGAATGCAGATGCGCCTTCTTTAGCAAGCAGAAAAACAGGCAGTCCTGCCAGACATCTGAGGTTGAACGCTGCTAACTTCAACCATTATCCCGAAAATCTACCAACGGCTAATAAAAAATACCTGCATGCAACTGTTATGTGTGTAATAAAAAAAATATCAGAAAGGAAACAAAAATCTGGTGCCCTGAGTGTAAAACTGCTTTTTACACTCAGGGCACCAGAGGTTCTGGGTGTTCCAAACTGTTCAAGAATTTTAAATTTTGAACAGTATGAAATAAAAAAATGTTTCTTTTCAGGGCCATCAAACAGTCCTTTTCAGGACTACAAATATTGATAGAGGAATACCTGAATGTACTGTTTCCTTTTCATCTTGAAGGCTAATTTTTAAGTTCTTTTTATAACACAGAGTGATATTTTCGAAGGAATAAAATATAAGAGGAACTGGAATACTCTTTCCAGTTTCTCTTGAACTGGAAAGAGTATTCCAGGTAAAGTATTTCACCAAAACAATAAAAAATAATAAAATAAAATCTACCCTATATATATATAAAATGATAAGCTTTTTATGTCACGTTTTTTGAAACGTTTTGAAACTCAGGGGGCTACCCTGAATGTCAAATCTTCAAAATTCGAGTAATCAGAATTCAAGGAGAACCGGCCTACCAGTCCGGAACTCAGGGGATTGGGCGCCAGGGGGGGTGGAGTCCCCCTTTTGAAGACTCGACACTCGAGGGCTACCCTAGGCGCCAGGGGTCGTAACCCCCTTTCGAGTCTTTAAAATTCGAGTTATCAGAATTGAAGGAGAACCGGCCTACCAGTCTAGAACTTGGGGGGGGGGCATAGGCGCCAGGGGGAGGAGTCCCCCTTTTGAAGACGCGAGACTCAGGAACTACCGTAGGCACAAGGGGTCGGAACCCCCTTTCGTGTCTTCAAAATTCAAGTTATCAGAATTGAAGGAGGACTGGCCTACCAGTCCAGAACTTGGGGGATTGGGCGCCATAGGCGCAAGGGGGGTTGGGGGTGAATCTCCCTTTCGAGTCATCAGAATTCAACGAGAACCAGCCTACCAGTCCGGACTCAGGTGGTTGGGCGCCATAGGTGCCAGGAGGGGGGAGGAATCCCCTTTCGAGTCTTCAAAGTTCGAGTCATTAGAATTCAAGGAGAACCGGCCTACCAGTCCGGAACACAGGGGTTGGGTATAGCCCCCCCCCCTCAAGTTAATAAATGAAATATATGAATAACGTGAACATTTTCACCTTGCCAACACTCAACATTGCTGTGATATGGGTTCCAAATTTCTTGTTTTGGAGATATATATATCACAAAGTTTTGTAATAAAAATTTCTGCTACAATGAAGTTTGACAGAATCAACATTATTACTACCTTATTTCTGTTTCTCGTGTTTTTCAAACACGAGAAACAGAAATAAGGTAGTAATAAAAGTAGTAATAAAATAAGGTAGTAATAAAAGTAGTAAAAAAAACACGGTAAAATGTCATTGATAATTATATCAGATGTTATAATGGCAAAAATTGTAAGAAAAAGGTCATTTGCACTTTCTCTTCAGAATACAAAGAAAGAATATTGTAAATTCAGCCAGTGGAAAAGAAAATACTACATATTTTCTTTCTGTTATCTGATTTTTTTTCTTGTACTACAAAGAAGAAATCACTGCATATATATCATGGAGTCTGCAGGAGAGAAAAAATCTGGAAATTGGTTACATTATAATGAATAGAGAAATCATGTCAGAAAAATTATTCACATAAGATTCTAATCTCAGCAGACATAACATTTTCTTCTAGATTAGATATCTAAAGTAACTGAACCTTTGCTACTATTTTACACTAAAATGAATGGGTATGTTCCCCAAGTGATTTATGTTTGTAACAGTTGTCTTGCGAACGATTTATGAAATAAATTCTCTGAAATATCCACAGATTGATTAGGTCTATATCCCCCTTCCCCCCAAAATAAAGAAGATTATGAAACGCATATGCACCTTTTCTTTGAAAATAATTCAAATCCTCTTTTTCAAGATAATTGTATGAAATAATTTCTAATTTTTCGATAATGAAAGTGAAAATGATCATGATAAATTAAGAAAATATTTTGGCATAAATAATGTATAAGCATGTAAATAAAATGTCAGTATTTCTGTTAGGATATCGGTAATCAACAATCGAAAAGGAAACGAGACATTCTTAATGTATTCTGCACTACAGCCTGAGGCACTTTAGTGTTCTCCCCTTTCTTTCTCAATAGCTGAGAGTAATAGCCCTTCAGCTTTTCGTCTAGCTAAGAGGATATTACCAATTATTTATGAGATGTAGATTATTTCAGAAATAGCTTCCAGCAGCAGCAGAAGTAATATTTAGGTTTTTTTAAAGAAAAACAAACAAAAATAATACTACTGAACTTTCTTTTGTGTGGTATGCATATAAACAATTTTGAATGGTGAAAATATAGCTTATTATTTCTAAAATTTCACATAATTTCAGCAGGCAATAGAACAGCTGGTTTTATATTGCAAATAAATAGTGCAGAATTAGAAGCTTCACGGTACAATCTGATTGCCGTATATCTTTTGTCAAAATGGTAAAATGAAGTAATAGATTTTGAATACTGTCTAGAAAAGCTTTCAAACCTGTAGAAGTTTAGAGTAGTTATGTAATTGAGTTCCAAGAGAGGATAACGAGGGAGGGGGGGGGGTTTGAAGCATTAAAAAATCTTCAAAATGAGCAAAAATTTTGAATCATTCTGTATATGATATTTTTCACATTATATTTTCAACATATCTATGAGGATATGCACTGGATATTATCGTAATATGCATAATACAAATAAATATAAGACGAAGGCAAAGAATCTCTGCTAAAATATCATTGGATATAAATTTTTGATACAAAAAAGACACAATTGGAAACTGAGTAATACAATTTAGCAATTTAACATTTTTTTTTATTTTTGTCTTTATGAATAACAAAAAATTGTTTCTAAAACTGAAATGTGATGATCCATATAATGCTATTTGGCTAGAAATGAAAGTAAAAGGACATATTTATTTCAATAAATATTATTTAAAAATATAAATATTTGACGTAATATTTTCAAATCAAACATTTGAAAATTCTGAAATTCGAAAAAAATTGTTTCTACATTATAAGTAAAGTGAAAGAACAATAAGTGCAACTCTTCCGGTGCACTGATTTGTAGAATAAAATATACCAAATTTACTATCAGTAAATAGATTCGTTGCAAAGGCTGATTGGTGGTTATTTCAGGATTGTTTTTTTTGCATATGTGAAATTCGTTTCAATTTTTGGGAAGAGACACAATAAATCATTTTAGAGGCAAAAAAAGTCAAATAGCTTTGGACAGTAAATGAAATTCTAAGCAACACAATAGATGTAAAGACAGGGTGGACACAAAGGTCACTCAGCAACAGTTAATCCACTAATGACTATAGAATAGCCATAACGAGATTAATGGAGGAAGGTAATGGCATGACAAAAGGCAGAATGCTGACGAAGTTTTGATCCATGAAAAAAGCCAGGGAGAGCTGACTATTTCATCTGTACCAGCCGGTTGGAAGGTTAAACCAATAAGAATGTAATTTGATCAGCTAAATCCCAAACTGCCAGCCTTTCCTTATTTGTTCAGGATACTGAAAGATTCTAGTATGAAGTGTATCATTAGAAGGTGAGGAATGAACATTGGGTCTCCTCACAGTTATTCAGTTCTGACCTTTAAACAACCCAAGAAATTATACTCATTTTAATCTTTTACCTTAGCAAAAGCAAACAAAGTATGTGCATAAAATATCTTCCCATCTATTCTACTGATAGCTACTACTTCTCATCTAGTTCACTCTCCACATCAATTGCCTCAGTATCACATGCAAAAACATTATGAGAAAGTAACTACCCAAACTATTTTTTGACTTTTACTGAGGTCTTATCAGTGGGAGCCAGTCCCAAGACGATACCAGGGTTGGTTCAATGCAGAAGTCATATATTTTCTATTCTGCCTTACTTATTCCACTATCTATTTCCATCTTCCCTAAAAATTGTGACTAAATAAATAATAACAAACATAATTAAGTGTTGTGCATGAAGTATCTTCACATCAATTGCCTTCATTTTGAGAAGGATAACTACCCAGACTGTTTCTGACTCCATGAAGATACCTGTATAATAATACATCATAAGTAATTAATAACAGAATCACTTACTTTAATTTAAATCTTTTGTTTGTAGAATTTTTGGCTGTTTCATAGTCATTTTCAATATGATTATAGGAAAATAATCACAAAAAAGAGAACATCAATTCAACTGAAAGCACATGATATTATATGCACTATCAGCTGCAGGAGAATAGCTCCATCTGCATTAAGAGATATCCAAAAAAATAATTACAATAAAATAAATTAGTTAATAAAATATGTTTACATATAAACAGCAACACATGAATGGAGAGTAACTAAGTCAGTATAATTTTTAAAAAATTGAGGAAGTTTAAGGCAATCCTTTTTTGTTAAGGTTTGGATTGTAAATGTGTGCTTCTCGGCTTCTTTGGTTTTTCCAGTTTTACGTAACACTTTCGTTTTTTATTATTTTATTATTATGGCTATTTAGTCTATTTTTGTTTAGGAGTGCCCCTTTTGTTCCATTCCACTGAATCTTGTGTTTTGTAGATATGATTCATGGCTTGCTAAACCAGATTAATTGTGTTCTTTAAGTGAAATATATTCTTGATGTTCTCAAAGATGAATTTGTGCAGAACAACCAGTCTGTCCATAATAACATAAGCTGGAAGAACAGGAAATTCCGTAAACTCTAGAATAAGAAAAAGGAGGATATTCGTCTTTATGGACAGACTGGTCATTCAGCACAAATTCATCTTGAAGATCATCAAGAATAAATTTCATTAAAGAACCTAATAAAACTGGTTAGCAAATCACACATTATCTATAAAACACAGGATTTAGTGGAACAAAGCCAAAGTGTTACATAAAAGTTATTTTCTTCTGGAAAGACTGTACAAAGAAAGCTGTGAAGCACACATTCACAATCTACCTTATCAAAAAGACTGCCTTAAACTTTCTCAATTTTCTCCCCATCCATGTGCTGAATAAATTGTAATTAATTAATTGTATATATTTAAAAATATTTTATTAACTTATTTCATTGAATTATTTTTGGATATCTATTAATGCAGATGGAGCTATTATCCTGCAGCTGATAGTGTATATAAAATCCCACACTTTCAATTAAATGGATTTTCCCCCTTTATTTTGTGATTGTTTTCCTATAATTGTATTGAAAATTCTACAAATAAAAAGAATTAAATCAACATAAGTGATTCTGTTATTAGTTAGTTATAATGAATTCTTACAGTTACATCTCAATTTTTAGATTAAAGATAATGAAGATAGAAATAGTGAAAAAGGCTACATATCCCTACCATATATCAGTTCTGTTTCACCAAAATTAGCTAAAGTTTTTAAAAACTATAACATCTGGATTTCTTTCACTCCTCTACTTAAACTCCGTTCCTTGCTCAGTATGCCCAAGAAAAAAACATAACAACCTGAAATATTCTGGAGTTTACTGTATTTGGTGCAACTGCAACATGCCTTATTTGGGCCAGATGGAAAAATCCACTGTATTACATCTACAGGAATATAAAACAGACATTGCATATGGCAGAACCAGAGCAAGTGCTCTGTCGAACCATGGCCTGAATTCTGCTGACACTAACGCCGAATACTCTATCATTCATCCAGTTTTATTGGACAAAATGGAAAATATCTTTCGATGCTATGATGAACTGGAAAGAATTGTAGAATCTAAAGTCCTTAATCCAGTACATCTCAACACTAACCTCAGCTATAAACTCTCAGACTGTCATTGTGTTGCTATCCAACTTTGGCTTCTTTCAAGAGACCTTGAACATATGAGCATGCCCAAAATTAATTATTTAATGTATAGATTTTTTGTCTTTCACAATGTTTGTTGGTAGTTTCCTCTTGTTATGCACCCGAAGCTTTTCATCTCTCAGTTTATAGTCATTTAATCTATTTTTAAAAAAAAATGTTTCTCAGCTGAGTAAATCACTTATATCATATATATATATATATATATATATATATATATATATATATGACTATCTGTTATGTCATATATATATATATATATATATGACATAACAGATAGTCATATAACAGCTCACAACCATCTACAGTTCCCAGGAGTGTACAAAATTACGTGCAGCTGTGGTAAGCCATACTATGGCCAGACTGAGAAATCCATCCTCCTACATCTCAAAGAACACCAGAGAGACATTGTCTACAAAAGAACTAGAGCAAGTGCCCTGTCAAGCCATGTCCTGTTTTCAGTAAACATAAATAATGAAGGCCACCAACATGAGATAAACTGGACAACAACTTTAAACCTTCATATATGCCATGATGAGGTAGAACACCACATTGTCGTCTAAGGAAATTGTTATGGACCCTCATCATATAAACAGTAAACTTAGTTACAATTTACCAGACTCATTCAACTCTACTATCAGATACTAGCGCACTTGTGAAGTCACACGTGCATAGATGCCTAACAATAGAACTTTAACACGGACTGTAGCTCCAGTTCAAAGTTAACTGAAGTTTATAATAGTCGAATTTCAATGACACAATGTTTCTTTATAGTGCTTTTTATTTGCTTTCCGTGTTTCTTAATGCCTGAAGAAGTCAGCCTTCCGACGAAACATGTTGCGTTGTGAATAAATTTAATTGTTTGTTCTAACTCTCGGATCTAAGTCAGTATATAAAAATATGAATATATATATATATATATATATATATATGATAACACACCTCCTCAAGAATTAGCTTACTGCATAAGACAGATTGTCTTGTATCCAATGATAAAATGCCTATGACATAATGGGTTTTAAAGACTGTGGGAGATTATATGCCGGTTTCTTTTAATAGTAGTCCTAATATTCTGTTTTGAGCCCATGTTTTAAGTAATATATTATATGCTTCTGCCCGTTAGCTTCTGCTCTGCTATTCTGTGCATGTTAGTTTAGAATGTAGATCCTGGAGTTCTTATATGAATTTGAGATCCTTGGATTCATTTAATGTTAATTTATGAAGAGAACCTCACACTTTATGTATGAATCCGTGTGTAGAGGCTTAAGTGCTGTGAGGACATCATATTGGAGGCTTAATGGATTTTTTACAACACTCAAAAAGAATTAAAATAGAATTTAATACTTCCTATATTTCGTCCTAGTCACTAGGACATCTACGGGGATTACAAAAACAATTAATGTAACATATACACAAATAACAAACAATACTAAGCCCAACCACGTGGGTGACACTAAAGTCCTATCTAGATAGAGCGCCCTCTAAGGGCAGTAGTAGGTGGCCTGGAATGTAAGGTGGGAATTCTGGTGATGAGTGTTTCCCAAATCTTCGGAAGCTTAATGCAACCATATTTATTGAGATTTGGTTGGTTTTTGAGAGCTGCTGCTGCTTCTAAGAAAAGTCTCTCTTTCTTGAATTTGCTGTGGTGGAGCATGGTGGTTTTCTTCCATGATACCCTGTGGGTGGTGTCCAAAACATGGTCAGCCAAGCCTGAATGGCCATAGTTGTGTTTGAAGATGTAAGACTTGTGTTCCTCTAGACGGATGGATGCTGATCTGCCTGTCTGTCCAAAGTACGCCAGCTTACAGGAACAGGGTACTTTGTAAACTCCAGGCAGAGAGAGAGAGGAGGGAGCTGATCTTTCGTAGAACGGATAAGGGTAGCCAGTTTGCGGTGGGGCTTATATGCTGTGTGTAGGTTGTACTGTTTTAGTATCTTGGCTATTTTTTCGGATGTGCCACGGATGTAGGGTATGGCGATGGCATTTTTAAAATCTTGTTGACGAGAAGGACGGGGAATGGGGGAGGAGTTGATTATTATTTTGATACTGTGATCGCTGTAGCCATTGGAGAGGAAAGTGCTGTGTATGTGGTTAAGCTCAGTAGTGAGGGAACAAACTGGAACAAAGATTGTGGGCTCTCTTGGTAAGAGTTTTAATAATGCCATATTGTTGAGAGGGGTGGTGGTGGGAGAGTTTGTGAATGTATCTGCCTGTGTGTGTGGGGGTTTTCTGTATACGGTGAAGGTAAGTGTATCATGAGGCAGGCGTGTGACTAAGGTGTCTAGGAAGGGTAAACGCTTGTTCTTTTCCTTTTCCATAGTGAACTGGATTCTTGGAAGTAGACTATTGAGATGACTGAGGAAGGAGTCTAACGTGTCTGGGCCATGAGGCCAAATAGAGAACACATCATCTACATATCTTAGCCAGATAGAAGGCTTGAGTGGGGCTGAGTCTATAGCTCGTTTTTCGAAATCTTCCATATAGAAATTGGCAAGGGGGGGGGTTGAGAGGGGGAACCTATGGCAGTTCCCTCTATCTGCTTGTAGATTTTATTGTTCCAAGAGAAATACCCAGAGTTAATGGCAAAGGAAAAGAGATCTAAGATGTCAGAGGGAAAAACGTTTTCTAAGAGAGATAAGGTGTCAATTAAGGGAATATTGGTAAACAAAGAGGAGATATCAAAGCTTACCAATATGTCTGTCTTATTCAAGGTTAAATTTTCTGTGAGGGCTTTAAAGTGGGTTGAGTTTTTTATATAGGAAGGGGACCTTCCGGTGAGGGGGATCAGAGAGTTGGCCAGCTGTTTAGATAGTCTATAGCAAGGTACATTGGTGGCATCTACTATAGGCCTGAGTGGGGAATTGGGTTTGTGGATTTTTGGTAAACCGTATATTCGGGGGAGGGACGGGAGCGGAAAGGTTTAAGTTTTTTCATGACATCAGGGGGCCAGGAAGATACTTTTTTGAGTAAAATTTTTAGTTTCTTAACTTGTGTTTTTGTGGGGTCGTGTTCTAGCGGGATGTAGGTAGCGCAATCGCGGAGGATAATGTTCATTTTACGATTATATTCACTGGTGTAGAAAGTATTTTTAACTTGGGTATAGTTATGTTAAAGATACCAAGCAATTTTAAACCTGGTTTTACTCTATTTTTTCCAAGTGAGCAAACAGACAAAATGTCAAGTTTGCGCCTGCAATTTATGCAAGACTAGCTGATCCCACAGGTAGTGCAAGACCAAGGCAACTCGTGGTAAAGGTGGAGCAAGCTCTGATCACTAATCTTAATATTTACCCTTAATGCCAAAACACATCTCCAAGAAGGGGATGTATGATGTTTTGTATTAAAGGCAAGGGGCCACTACCCAGACCGGTTTCGACCTTTATTGAGGTCTCATCAGTGGGAGCCAGGCTAGAAATACCAAGATTTAGTAATGCAGAGCTTGTTTTGGCATTAAGGGTAAATATTAAGATTAGTGATCAGAGCTTGCTCCACCTTTACCACGAGTTGCCTTGGTCTTGCACTACCTGTGGGATCAGCTAGTCTTGCATAAATTGCAGGCGCAAACTTGACATTTTGTCTGTTTGCTTACTTGGAAAAAATGGAGTAAAACCAGGTTTAAAATTGCTTGGTATCTTTAATATATTCACTGGTATTAAGAACGACTGTGGCATTACCCTTATCCGCTCTGGTGATGACGATACTTTTTTCTTTACGTAGTTTCAGGAGAGCCGTGCGTTGGGCATATGATAAATTACTTTTCGGCGGCGAAGAATGCACGAGGATGTTGGCAACGTCAAGTCTGATGTTGTTAGCTATCTCCGACGGTAAGCGACCGATTCCACGTTCGATGCTCACCATTACATCAAGCACCGGCACTTCCTTCGGAGCGACGGCAAAATTATGGCCGAGGCAAAGGGCAGTGACGGCATCGTCGTTGAGCCTTTTGGAAGAGAGGTTTATTACTGTCTGGAGCGGTTGAATTTGTGGTTTGTTTTTCACAAGGTTGCTATATTTCTTGATGTGTTTATTTTTTATTTTTTGGAATTCTCTCTGTGCGGAGGTTTCCGAAATGCCAGAGAGAATCGACCAAAGTTCAGGGTTAAGAACGGTGGAGAGCTCTGAATGTAAGGAGTCAATGGCGAATCCGTATATGTATGAATCATTAGTTCTTGTCTTCAGAAATTACTGATGTAAGCAATTCACACGTTGTGGTGGCTGCTAACAGTCTGCATTATTTTCCAGTAACCACAAATTCCTCTAACAAAACTGAAGTGAAATTTCAGTAAGATATCATTTGATACTGTCCCTTCAATCATTACTAGAGCTACATTTAAGTGATGCAAATGGTACAGATCCTACAAAAGGACATAAGGTGTGACTCAAATACACTTATGTGGTTCTTACTACAATGAAATGTATCAGCAATATTTTTGATGTAGCAATCTTGGCAATCAAAATTGAATCTTCTTTCAAAAGAGTTTTTTTTTTTTTTTTTTAGTCAGATGTAATTTGGCTATCCTAATGAGCAAAAATCCTTAAAAAAAAATTTAATCTTACAAATAGTAGGCAGACCTCCACAAATTTGTTTTTTAGCATTACAAACGACATTACATATATCTTCTTGTCTTCTCCTCGACATGTCACTGAGCATAACATGTTGAGGAGATATATAAAAGCTATGAGGGTATTTAATTCCACCCACATAGTTTTCTACATCATTAATTGCATTTATTCCCTGGCTAGTTTTTGGGACAAGAAATGAAATTTATAAGAGGGAAATTTGTATCCTAAATCCAAAACATTCATGACGGGCACCATACAAACTGTATCATTTGCTCTTCTCACTCATGAGGCAGGACACATCGACTCGTACTTCCAGCATGTCGTCACCTACTGGGCATTTACATGTTATAAGGCCAAGCAAGCTACCATCAAATGCATGACACTTGTGAAATACAGCCTGGTATGAATGTGTTACACTACTAAAAATTTTTAGCCAATGGCTGTACCCTTCACAAAATCAACAGAGCTCATTGCTCATCCTCCAAAAGACCACCACCACCGCTCACAAAAAAAAAATCCCCTACACTTTACACCCCCGAAGACCAAAATATCCCTTATTCAAAAAGATCCTCAGCACCATCTAGACCACCCAAGGGCCTACAGTATCACATGCCCATGCAAACTTATATACTGGAAGAACACTAATATCTATCTAAAAGAACACACATGGGGTGCTTAAGGGTCAAAGCTGTATAACTGAGAGGAGACCTCCACATAGCCTTTAAAGGAATGCGGAGAACCGACCAGGGCATCTGACCTAATGTCAGGTCCTCACCTTCTCGTGGTACACCCTGTTTGGTATCTACCTGGATACCGAACGAACGAGGATGGGCTGGCAATTTGGGATTTAGCCGACCAAATTGTATTCTTATTGGTTAAACCAAAATAAAAAATGATGGTACAACATGACAAAATTTCATGCCGGCTGGGGCGTCGCCCGGTTAAACAAGGTCCCCATTGTTTTCACCAGGGAACCAGGGAGAACAGCGAAAAGTCAGCTAGTGGAACAAATCTGAAAACAAACCCCAACTCAATATCGCCAGAGTTAAAGATTGGTACTATCAACATAAGAAGCCTGAATGGCAAAGAAATGGAGCTAGCTGAGGAATTAGATAAGTACCAGATCAACATAATAGGGGTGACTGAAACAAAAAAGATAAAAACTGGTGAGATCTTTCTGAGCAATCAATACAAAATGTTATATTCAGGCAATGACAATCAAGGAAAACAAGCAGTAGCCATAGTATTCAACACTTTTGTGTTGAATACTATGGCTACTGCTTGTTTTCCTCGACTCCAGTAGGGCCTGGCTCCCACTGAAGAGACCTCAATAAAGGTCGAAACTAGTCTGGGTAGTGGCCCTTCCCTTAATGCATAACATTAGACATATCCGCAAGGAGATGTGTTTTTCATTATAGGAGATACTGAGATAGGAGTGTTGGTAGCTTTCTCCACCTTTGCAATGAGTTGCCCTGGTATCACCTTACCCTAGTCCTGAAGATACTTCAGGTGCAAACTGTGTTTGCTCACACTTGGATAAAGGATTAAACTAATTTTATTATACTCTAACCAAGTGAAAAATAAACTTTCAACAACCTTCTCTAAATCCAGAGTAATTTATTAAAAAAGGGTGGTACACCATTTGGCAACTCCTATAGGTAGAGATGACCTGCAAATGCTTCTGCCTGGTATTTCCACTAGGGCCTGGCTCCCACTGAAGAGACCTCAATAAAGGTCGAAACTAGTCTGGGTAGTGGCCCTTCCCTTAATGCATAACATTAGACATATCCGCAAGGAGATGTGTTTTGCATTATAGGAGATACTGAGATAGGAGTGTTGGTAGCTTTCTCCACCTTTGCAATGAGTTGCCCTGGTGTGGTATCACCTTACCCTAGTCCTGAAGATACTTCAGGTGCAAACTGTGTTTGCTCACACTTGGATAAAGGATTAAACTAATTTTATTATACTCTAACCAAGTGAAAAATAAACTTTCAGAAATGCTGAAGTATGGTGGTATAAGAGTCTTACAGTGGCTGCACTGCATAGTTCAGAAAGCCTGGACAGAGGGACGAATTCCCGATGATTGGAGTAGAGCTCTCATGTCACACATATATAAAAAGGGAAATAAAACTGAATGTGAGAATGACAGAGGTATTTCCCTACTGAGTGTTCCTGGCAAGATTTATGCAAGTATACTTGAGAAACGGTTGAGAAGAATTGTGGAAGAAAAGCTTGGTGAAGAACAAGCTGGATTCAGGTCAAATAGAGGCTGTCAGGATCAGATCTTCACTTTACGACAAATAGTCGAGAAAGCATAGGAATATAACAAAGATCTGTATTTAAGTTTTGTAGATCTGGAAAAGGCATATGACAAGGTGCCAAGAGAGAAGCTATTCAATATGCTGCAGTTATATGGTGTCAATGGGGCATTATATCAAGCAATACTTAGTCTTTATTTGAGTTGTAAGTCGTCAGTTAGAATTGAAGGAAGTACAGGAAGATGGTTTAATGTTAAATCTGGTGTGAGACAAGGACGTACATTATCCCCTCTGTTATTCATTATCTATATGGATCACATTATGAAGGAAAGTGGTATTAAACATGATATATGAAAATTGGAGATGTTAATGTCTCTTTGCTTTATGTGGATGATGTTATACTTCTAAATAAATCTGCTACAAGTCTGCAAGATTCTCTGACTAAACTGAATAGCTGTTGTAATAGATATGGTATGAAGATCAGCAATAAAAAGACTAAGACAATGAAAATAGGCAGAATCATTGAAAATGTCAACTGTGTTGTGAATGGAGAACCTGTGGAACAAGTTAAACATTTCAGCTACTTAGGCACGATTTTTACTGAAGATGGTAAATTAAATATTGAAATAGACAACAGAATCAGTAAAGCTGGTATGGTGGGAAGTCAATTGAATAAATTCATATGGAATAAGAAAGAAATTAGTTGGATCACTAAATTAGCTGTATACAAGATGGTGTTCAAACCAGTTTTAACTTATGGATCTGAGAGCTGGGTCAGAAGTTAAACACTTGACCAAAGACTAGAGACCGCAGATATGAGAGTCCTGAGAAAGATTATAGGGATGAACAGATGGCCTCAATGGCAATATCATATTAAAAACGTCGAAATTAGGAAAGAACTTGACATTGTCAGCATCCACGAATGCATTAGCAGAGCTAATATCAGGTGGTATGGTCACTTAAACAGAATGGGTGAGGAAAGATTAGCAAAAAACAAGTGTTCTCTGCCAGGTTGGCAGCAAAATGACCCAGAGGAAGACCAAGATATAGGTGGATTGATACGGTACAAAGTGCCTTAGATGATAGAAATATAAAATCTGATAATGTTGGAGTCTTGACAAGTAACAGACTGATTTGGAGGAAAATTGTAGATAGGAAGTTAGTAATGATGTAATTTTTTCATGTAGTACTGTCATATCCTGTACACCCCTTGAGGGTACATGGCAGGAATTTGATGATGATGATGAAGAACACACACACACACACACACACCAAAACTTAGTCCATCAACTGTGCTGCAGCTATTCCGGGGGGGGGGGGGGGGGGAGACATCATGTACCGTGGATACAGATCATCAGATCCAATGGGGGGAAACTTCCCTTTTACACAGAAACCAATTTAAATCAGAGAGACTATTTCTGGAATGTGCCATAGTACTACAACATTCTCCTCTAATAAACAAATTTGACTACATCATACTATCAAAAATCTGGTTCTGGCTAACCACACAGGATGTCAGTTAGGACCGCAGGATCATGCCATTCATGCAGACAGAGCATGAATGGCAAGGTCCTTTGCCTTCCTGTTGGTGTGCCTGTGGGTGTAAATATTTTATATCTGTATTTATTTATTTTGTGTGTCATTTGAAGCTCCTGTAAAATAAATGATTTTTTTTATTCATTGAGCATTTTTTAGTGTATTTTTACTATATTATTGTGGTTTTTATTGTATTAAATACATCTGCTAACATCTTTTAAGACACATTGTTAAATTAAGATAGTTTTTAAAAAATGGTACCAAAAACCCACCAGAACAACAGAGCTGAATCAAAAGCTAAGGATAACAATAGCTTGAAACCCGGTAAAGAGAACCTTTATATCAAATGAAGAAAATGTAATACATTAAATTTTAAGATTAAAAGGAATTATTCAAAGATCAACCAGGATGCTAAAGAAAGCAGAAAGACATTTAGAAGAACCAAGACAGGAAAAGAGAATTAAGAAGTAAAAATAACAGGAAGAAAAGTGCAGGAAGTCATAAGTTATCAATGAATTATTATTATTATTATTATTGAGCTTCTGTAGCTGAGGTTGGTATAGATGTAGCCCTTTGGTCAGAAAGACCTGGGTTCAATTTCCGTCAGTGACGTGAGGAACCTATACCTGGTCTCTTTCGACAAAAGGTGAGTTAGCTGGTCTCATACAGAGGCAGAGGTTTTTTCACCTGGAAACTCGGGTTTTTTTTCACCCATAACAGGCAAACCAGCCCCACGAACATACACATCTACAGACAAAGGATGTACCGAGAGACATAGGGATAACCACCTTATCTTTGAGTTGCAGTTGCAAAGTCCAAGAATACTTGGAAAGGTCATGAGCACTTAAGTGCCTGTTAGGACTAATAATAGGAATAGGAATTATTATTATTATTGGCATAATAAGTTGGACAATCAAAAGAAAATAAAAAGCAAAAATCAATTTTGGGAACCATATATAAAAGTAGAACTAGGTAAACAAACAAATCAAGAAGAAGAAATAAATACAACAGAAACAAAAATTGAAATAACAGAAATTGAAAATGCAATTAAAAAACTGGAAAAACAGGAAATCACCAGGTTTAGATAATATCAATAATGAATTATTAAAAAATGGTAACGAAATTATAATTCAGAGTTTAAATATACTATGCAACCAAATAATAAATACAAAAAAGATTCTGGTAAAATGGAAAAAAGTATAACAATACCAATATATAAAAAAAGGAGATTAAAAAAAAAACCCAGAAAATTATAGAGATAAATTTATTAAATATCTCATTAAAAGTACTAACAAGAATCCTAAACAATAAAATAACAAAGGAAATTAAACTATTAGATGAACAACAAGGTTTCAGAGAAGATAGATAGATCATGTACAGATGCAATATTCATAATTAGACAACTGATAGAGAAAACAACAGAATACAGTAAGAAGCCGTTTATATGCATTATAGATCTGGAAAAAACATTCGCCAGAATATTAATTCAAGATGTAATAGAAATGTTGCAGAGTATGTGAAAATATGACTTCAGCATTACTTCAACCTTAGCATCACCTCTGAGTCTGGCTCTCACTGACGAGACCTTAATAAAGGTAGAAACCAGTCTGAGTAGTGACCCTTCCCATAAAAAAGCTTAGGAGTTTGATTGGTTCAGTGCCATGGCATGTACAACTGCAAGGACTAGAAGTTGATAGTGCATGGGAGGTAGTTAAGAAGTGCTTGCATGAAGCAATGGCTGACTGTATACCTAGAGTCCGAATAATAAATCAAGTAGGGGTTAAATGGATGAATAACACCATTAAGCTTGAGTTGCAAAAAAAGAAACAACTATGGAGGGAATTTAAGGAGAAGGGTGACCGGCAGGCACATGAATGGTATAAAGCGCAGGCCAGAAGGGTGACTAGTGTGGTAAGAAAAAGCAAAAAAAGGATTACGAAAGAACATTGGCCGAGCAGGCTAAAGAGAACCCTAAACAGTTTTTTAGATATGTAGCAAGTAAAAGGAAAAATGTACATGGCAGATTGATTTTAAAGAATGCCGATGGTAGGGAGGGTAACTGAAATCAGTTGAGATAGTTGAGTTACTAAGTGAGCACTTTGCAAAAGTATATCATCCAGGTGGTGACATTGCAGAAACGAATAAACCAGTAGATTATACGGGAATTGTTGGTTAATGAAGTGGAGGTGAGTAGTCTATTGCATAACCTCAATGTCAATACATCTGTGGGATTGGATGGTAATACCAGCTCGTGTTTGTACGAGAAGCAGCTAAAGAATTGTCAGTACCCTTGACCATTTTGTTTAATTTGAGTCTCGGGTCTGGGTTAGTCACCGAGCGGGTGGAAAGAGGGGAAAATAGTTCCACTGCATAAAGGTGGTTCCAAGACTGCTGTTGTAAATTACCGACCGAGTTAGCATATCAGGAATCATTGTCAAGGTCTTAGAGAAAATAGTCAAAAGGAAAATACAAGATTGGATTGAAGAAAAATGGGATACTGTATCAGGGACAGCATGGTTTTGTGAGGGGTAGGTCATGCCTCAGTAACTTGCTCACGTATTTATAAACACAGTGACGGCTGAACTGGGATAAGGGTAATGGGTTTACGGTGATTCTACTGGACCTTGCCAAGGCCTTTGACAGGATTCCACATGGAATTCTAATCAGTAAATTGCAAGCATATGGGAATGGACATAGGGTTGGTGAGATGGATAGGAGGAGTGGTTGACGGAGAGATATCAGAGAGTGGTTTACTCGGGAGTAGAGTCCACAAGACGGCCTGTGACTAGTGGTGTGCCACAAGGATCTGTTCTTGGACCACTGCTGTTTAATTTGTTCATAAATGATATAGGAAATGATCTGAGAGGAACAGTTCATTTGTTTGCGGATGATGCGAAGTTGGGTAGGGCAATAGTGAATGCAGATGACGTCAAAATTTTGCAGGATGATTTGGATAGATTGGAGGTCTGGGCTAAGGAGAACAGATGTCAGTTTAATGTGGCAAAATGTAAGGTTATGCATTTTGGGGTGAAAAGATTGGCAGCAGTTTACTGCATTGGTGGAACCCTGCTCCAGGAAATTGATGAGGCACGAGATTTAGGAGTGTTGGTGGATAAGGAATTGAAATTTAGGGGACACATTGCAAAAGTGACCAAAACAGCTCATCAAATCACTTGGTTGCTGAAGAATACGTTGACAAGCAGAGACAAGCAGGTTATTGTTCCTCTCTATCGAGCCTTGATAAGACCCCATCTAGACTACTGTGCTCAGATTTGGTCACCTAGGTTTCTTCTTGATGGGGAGGATGTGGAGAGGATCCAGAGGCGAGTGACCAAGATGATAGCAGGTCTGTGGAATGAACCGTATGAGAACAGGTTGAGGATTTGTGGGTTGCAAAAATTGGTTGATAGGCGGAGGAGGGGAGATATGATTGAGACATTCAAATTACTGAAGGGTTTCTATAAAATTAATTCAGAAGATATTTTTGAGAACAGGGCTGGTTGTGGGAGGACTAGGGGACATCCATGGAAACTGGGCAAATGTGTGGTTAGTAAAGGTGTTAGAGCTGGGTTCTTTACTTTTAGTGTAGTGAATGAGTGGAATGCGCTCCCTGAGTCTGTAGTGGATGCTGTGACAGTGAATGAGTTTAAGGCGAGGTATGATAGATACTGTATGAATGTCAGATAGTTGTGATGAATATGATTTGGGGCCTCCCTCGATGAGTCTAATGACTCCCTGGAGTTGCCCGTAATAATAGTAATAATAATTATACATACCCATAAGGATATGTGCTTTGTAAGGATAGCAAGTGATGTGAAGTCATTAGCTTCTGTATACAACTCTCCCCAGTCCTGATTATATTTCTGGTGCAAACTTTGTTTGCTTACTTGGATAAGGATTAAACCAAGTATCGTATTTTTCCGTGTATAAGACACCCCCATGTATAAGACGAACCCTACTTTTTCAAACCCAAAATTAAGAAATCAATATTTTAAACAAAAAATAGAACACATTTGATATTTTTTTAAATATTCAAAGTATATTTAGTAATTAGGTAATATTTTTACCTAATTATTAAGATGCATTTTTAGGAATGCATTTAACATGCATTTTCTGGGCTAACTTGGTTCGTGTTCTCATGGCTAACTCTTCTCTCCTCATGAAGTTGAAACACCATTTTGCCTTTCCTGTGAAATCAAGTTAGCCCAGAAAATGTATGTTAAATGCATTCCTAAAAATGCATATTCAATATGAGGCAAAAAGATTTGCCTCACATTGAATAAGCTTGGTTGACACACACATATCCCACTCTGACATTGCTCCATAATCCAAGTCTCAAGCCTCTGCTCCAAGTTTGGCCATTTTGCTGGTTTTCTTCTTAAGGTCCTCTTCTTTTTTTGGCATCTTGAATAGTTGTTCTTTCAGTTTTCTCCATTATCTGCTTAATCATACACTCACTGGGAGGAGGTCCAAACTGTACTTTATGTCCATGTTCTTTTGCATAATTGATGACTTTTAACTTGAATTTTAAAGAATATGACAATCATTTTTTATTTTCGGACATTTTTATGGGCTAGTCCTCAAAATATTGTCAATGCATTAACTTACTCTGCTAAGGAGTTGCAGATGTATAAATGCTTTCAGAGTTCTGATTGGTTTATTCAGAATCAGCCATTAATGACGTCAATCGACAGAATTAACAAAGGCTAGTAATTGGTGGAAGCCTGTTTGTGGAGACAAGGTAACGACAGCTTCGCCACGACAACCGTGAGGGTCTCTCTCTCAACTGGTTACCCCCCCCCCGTGTATAAGATGGCCTCAAATTTATCATCTTATACATGGAAAAATATGGTATATAATTTCTTAGTATCTTTAATTTATAGTATAACCATGCAGCTTAAGCACACCAAAATCATCTCAATACTTATCGGTGCACTTGGTGCAATTTCAAAAAAGCTATCCAACTATTTACAAGACAAGCAGGTTATTGTCGAGCCTTGATATGACCCCATCTTGACTACTGTGCCCAGATCTGGGCACAGTAGTCAAGCCAGGGTTTCTTCTTGATGGGGAGGAGGTAGAGTGGATCCAGAGGCGAGTGACCAAGATGATAGTTGGTCTATGGAATGAACTTTACAGAAATCGGTTGATAGGCGGAAAAGGGGTGTTATGATCGAGACATTCAAATTACTGAGGAGTTTTTACAAGATTAATTCAGAGGAAATTTTTCAGAACAAGTCTGGTGGTGGGAGAACTAGGGGTCATCCATAGAAACTGAGCAAGAGTGTAGTTAGCAAGGGTGTTAAAACTAGGTTTTTTACTTGGAGAGTGGTGAATGAGTGAAATAAGCTCCCAGAGGCTGTTGTGGGTGCCATGACTATGAATGAGTTCAAAGCAAAATATGATAAATACTGTGCAAATGCTGAATAGTCTTTGACATGATGTTTAGGGCCTCCCTTGATGAGTCCTTTGAGTTGCCTGTAATAATAATAATAATTAAATATCAACAAAGTGAGCACATATGATCTACAAAAAACAGCATTACTTGGGATAGTCCATATTTTACAATGCTTCCTGACAGAATATTCTTAGATTCTTGGGCAAAATCTGAATTACTCTGTATTACAAGTCAAATTGCCGTTTGAATTATATCTTGTTTTCACTGTGTATCAATTATGTGAATAAATAATAATAATATTAATAATAACAAGGTAAGTCAATTAAAATATAAGGAAAAAGAAATCATATAGTATAGTAATCTGATAATTAAATTTGTGCTTGACAAAGTAGTCACTACATCAAGCTTCCTGTGAGCCAAAATAAAGGACATAACAAAGACAATTGTAAAACAGAAAACAAAAGTAAAAGAGATGGTAATGTCAGTTGGAACTATTGATTTAAGTAATGACAAATATATCATGAGAAAGGATATGAATGGTTGAAAGAAGAGAGAAAGAAAGGTGAGAAAGTAAAAACGGTTATTATTAGCAAGATACAACAGTAACGAGTTAAGAAGGAGAGCAATGATAGCAAATGATTCAGGCTATGTGGAAAAATGAGGGGGGGGGAGGGAGTTTTGGGATGTGTGGAGTGAGTTGGATGATAGAAAAGATTTGTATAAGAGGAATGACCTTTACTTGAATGAATTTGACAACAGGTGCATAGAGAAATTATTTATTGGAATGAGGCCTAATGTGGCAAGTCAGAGAAACTAGATCATATTGAGAGGAACTCTGTGGATGCATAAGTTCAGCTAAGATGTGTAGGCATAATAGTGATAAAAATGTCAATGACCACAATTATGTATCTCGTGCATGGACTACAATTTGGGTTAGGGCATTTTTGAATGTGTGTGTGTGGGGGGGGGGGGGGGACAGAGGGAAAGGGAAACTTGCCCAACTGGGAAAGCAGATTGTAAATTTAAGTATAAGAAAAAGTGAGCAGATAACTTGTTATACAAAAGTCTCATCACGACAAAGTAAGTTGGCTTTTTATATATAAGCTAATTAATGCTATGGGGATATTTAATTCCACCTACATAATTTAATAGATCTTTAGTTGCATGTGTGTGTGTGTGTTCTCTGGCCAATTTGTGGGATCGGTCAGGGAACACTACGCTACGCTACACTACACTACACACATATTATTAATTAGTTTAAATGACTGATAAAGAGGTGACATGGTTTATTTAAAAAGATACTACCAGTTTACTAGTTCCGTTGAATGGATCAACTTCTTCAGGTATCACATCAAAGAAATATACAAAAAATAACAGAGACTTAAAAATTGCAATAACAGTACTGCAAGCTTGAGTTCCAAATAAAAGTTGACTGCATGCTGTCACAAGTGCACCAGTATTGAACAGAGGCAATGTATGCGTCAGAGATTGAAACTTAGGCTGTTATTAATATGGGAAGAATCTAAGGTAATTTCTCTAGATTTGACAATCTTTCTTTCAAGTTCATCATAGCACACATGGATATTAGAAGTTTGCGTCCAGTCCACAATGTGTTGGCGGCCTTCATCTGAGTTAACAGAAAAAAGAATGTGGCTAGAGAGAGAGCGCTGGCTCTAGTCCTGTTGTAGGAAATATCTCTACGGTGCTCTTCCATACGTAGAAGGATGGATTTAGCAGCTTGGCTGTAGTATGGCTTTCCACAATCACATAAAATCTTGTAGACTCCTGGAAACTGAGTGGGAAGATGTTTCTCTTTAGGTTTACTAAGTATGGAGCGAAGTTTTGGGAGCATAGAGACGCAAGTTCTGAAGTTAAATTTCTTGAGAAATTTAGCTAGATTTGGTGAAAGAGAGCTGATGTAAGGCAAAGAAATAAAGGCTCTGGGGGAAGAGGCAGAAGCAGTTGAGTGAGGGAGAGAAAGAAATTAATCAATCTTATTAGGAGAGAAACCATTATTAATAAAAGTATTTTTAAGAAACGGAGTTCATTTTCAATTTCTGTTTCTTCTGTAAGTAAAGATATTTCATGCTGTGCTAAGGTGAAAATAATACCAAATTTTTGCAGAGGATAGTGATGGGAAGAAGCATGAAGGTATCTGTCAGTATGAGTAGGTTTTATAAAAATTGAGATTTTAATACTTTCAGAACATCTGGTAAGCTTCAGATCTAGAAAGGGGAGGCAGTCATCAGATTTCAGTTCGAAGGTAAAAGAGATTTTTTCATGAAACTTGTTTGGTGGTCCAAAAATAAATTGAGGTTGTTGACACCGTCCTCCCAGATGAGGAATATATTGTTTATATAACGATACCAAAATTTTGATTTAAGGGGGAAGGAGTTAATAGCTTTTTATTCAAAATCATTAAGAAATATATCTGTGAGAATGGGAGAGAGTGGGCTGCCCATGGCCAGACCTGAGTTTTGCTAAGTAGATCTTATTGTCATATTTGAAGTATCCTGCCTTTATGGAATGGGAGAGTAAAGCAAAGAGTTTTTTGGATAATTTGTTCTTAAGAAGATTGAGGACTTCTTGAGCAGGCACATTTTTGAAGAGAGAGACAATATCAAAACTAACCATTAAATCTGTTTTTTTAGGTTTCATGTCCTTGATTTTTGATACAAAATCAGCAGAGTTTTTAATATGACAAGAGGAAATTCCGGAGAGATTTCTTAAAAAAGTTGCGAGGTATTTAGAAAGGTTGTAGGTAGGTGAGTGTATGCCTTCAACTATCGGTCTGAGCGGGCAATTTGCCTTGTGTATCTTGGGGAGACCATATAATCGTGGGATTAAAGGATGAAGTGACCTAAGTGAAAGACTGATGTTTCTTGTTTTTTCTCACTCTCTCCGATTCTCGCAGATATATTTCTTAACGATTTTGAAGAAAAAGCTATTAACTCCTTCCCCCTTAAACCAAAATTTTGGTATCGTCATATAGACGATATATTCCTCATCTGGGAAGATGGTGTCAATAACCTCAATTTATTTTTGGACCACCTAAACAAGTTTCATGAAAAAATCTCTTTTACCTTTGAACTGGAATCCGATGACTGCCTCCCCTTTCTAGATCTGAAGCTTACCAGATGTTCTGAAAGTATTAAAATCTCAATTTTTAGAAAATCTACTCATACTGACAGATACCTTCATGCTTCTTCCCATCACTATCCTCTGAGCAATGAACAGAGGCAATGTGCTAATATAAAAAATGGATTAGTGGCAGAAAATAACATATATATTATTATTATTATTATTATGAGTGTCTCCATGAAGTCGGAAAACTCATTGCGATAGACCGCACATTGGCCCACTAACCATTATTCACACCATTCCTATCTTAAGCTATCACAATACTTCTCCTTAAACTCATTCACAGATGAAGCACTCACAACAGTGGCGTAGTTAGGGGGTGCAGAGAGGGCGGTCCACCTCGGGCAGCACTTTGAACCCTTTTGAACTTTTGCAGTTAATTCTAAAATACAGTCTCGAGAGCTCAGTTCCAAATATTGTAATACTACTGCGAATTTTCCTCACAATTGCTGTAAGTGTTGCTAGTTGTGAAAGGAGTTTTTCTAAATAAAATAGATTAAGAATTACCTACATTACTATCAAATAGACTTTGCCAATGTCATCAACGATTTTGCTAACAGAAAAGCAAGAAAAATAACATTTTAGAATGTTTAAATTAAAGTTTTACTTCAAAAATAAACACAGTGTTTAATTTATTTCCCTGTACGTTGTTTTGACTTTTTGTAGTATTTTTGGTGTGTATTGAGAGGGGTGGCAACAGCTCTAGCTACACCACTGACTCACAACCACCTCTGGCAATTCATTCCATACATTCACCACCCTCCAAGCAAAAAATCTAGTCCTAACACCCTTTCACTCTTACACAATTTTCCCTTCCTGCACTGTACAGAAAAAGTCATGAGTATCAATCCTATATAACTCCTTTAGTAACTTATATGATGCTAACATATCTCCTCTCTTACACCTATCAGCTAGTTTTTGGAGCCCACAGTTTTAATCCATCCTCATATATATATATGAGGATGGATTAACATACCGAGAAATAAAGAGGTGACACAGTTTATTTAAAAAGATACTACTAGTTTACTAGTTTTGTCGAATGGATCAACTTCTTCAGATATCACAATCAAAGAAATATACAAATAACAGAGACTTAAAAATTGCATTAACAGTACTAGCACAAAAGACAGTAGTACGTTTTGAAAACAGTAATGCGAGCTTGAGTTCCAAATAAAAGTTGACTGTGTGCTATCATGAGTGTGCCAGTATTGAACAGAAGCAATGTGTGCATCAAAGAGATTGAAACTTAGGCTGTTATCGATATGGGAAGAATTTAAGGTAATTTCCTTAGATTCAACAATCTTTCTTTCGAGTTCATCATACTGCACATGGATATTAGCAGTTTGCATCCAGTCCACAATGTGTTGGCGGCCTTCATCTGAGTTAACAGAAAAAAGAACATGGCTAGAGAAAGCACTAGTCGTGTTGTAGGAAATATCTCTACGGTGCTTTTCCATATGTAGATAGATGGATTTAGCAGTTTGGCTGTGGTATGGCTTTCCACAATCACATAAAATCTTGTAGACTCCTGGAAACTGAGTGGGAAGATGTTTCTCTTTAGGTTTACTAAGTATGGAGTGAAGTTTTGGGAGCATAGAGAAGCAAGTTCTGAAGTTAAATTTCTTGAGAATTTTAGCATGTTTTGGTGAAAGAGAGCTGATGTAAGGCAAAGAAATAAAGGCTCTGTGGGAAGAGGGATCTTCAGAAGCAGTTGAGTGATGGAGAGAAAGAAATTTATCAATCTGATTGGGAGAGAAACCATTATTAATCAAAGTATTTTTAAGAAAAAGGAGTTCATTTTCAATTTCTGTTTCTTCTGTAAGTAGAGATTTAGATCACACATTGCCTCTGTGTGCATCTCTGATGCACACTAATCCATCTATTATACGAGAGCAGAAACTCTCATATAATAGAGTTTCTGCTCATTTGATGCAGATTCTCTGCATTTTGCATCATCTGGATAATTTTTGAAGCCAGCAAAGAGTTTATCAAATTGAATTTTATAATAACTATATTAAAAAGTTACTTTAGGTGTTCAAACATTTTAGAATCCATCTTTCTTTATAAAGCAGCTATACATATTTCGTGGGTGATTTCTAGCCAAGTCGATGTCACAGCATATTTTGTGAAAACTGGATATCTTATAAAACCTAAATGTCAACACTTTACTACAAGTTTTCAAGCTTTTTAATCTTGAGTTTCTGTCAGCATTCTCGGGATATTTTTTATACGTTACAAAATGCAATTTTGGCTTTGGAGCACACAGGCATTTGAATTCCTTGAGCCATTAGCCTTGAAAACATGCCTTGATTTTTTTTTTAGCTGATGATACAACAGAAGTCTCCTCTCCAGTGTTTTTAATGTTTTCTTTTCCCTAAACTTTACCTTCAGTTTTGCACCTCACAAAACTTTCATGTCATCTGTTATCCATAAGGAAGGATGGATTTATATAAATTATCCACAAAATGATGACGATGTCAACCTAAATCATGGTGGATTGATGATATCATCAGATTTGCAGGAGTGACATGGGAAAGGAGAGCCACAGACAGAGAGTTTTGGAGTAATCGTGGAAAGGTCTTCATCCAGCAATGGATTGACAATGGCTGATGATGATTCACAAAATAATTCAAAGTAAAAACAAATAATGAAATTAATGAAAACAAAAGAAAATGGTCTACACTAGCAACAGAGTCTCAGTAATTTTTCACAATGTCATTTCATGTCAATAATGCTATCTGGGCTCTAACTCACCTTTTCAAGATAATTGTGTTTTTTTAAATAGTACTATTAAAAAGCCTTTTAGTCATGTAAAATGTTCAAGTATACAGTAGTCCCCCTTATCTATGGGGGAATATGCTCCAAGACACCCAGTGGATAGTACCAAACCCCTATATATATATATATATACACACACACTATGTTTTTTCCTATACATACCTATCTATGATAAAGTTTAATTTAAATTAGTCACAGTAAGAGATTAACAGCAATAACTAATAATAAAATAGAACAATTATAACAACATACTATAATAAAAATTATCTGAATGTGAATGGAATCTTAGCACCCTTGGCATAAGTTTTTTTTATTATTTATTTATTATTGTATGAGGTCAAGAACTTTCACCTATTTCACTTAAAGGAAGCACTTTATGCTTCTCTTTGGCATATCTGAAATGCCAGAAACACTACTCTTGCACTTTGGGGCCATTATTAACCTGGCACTGGTGAGGTGGGAAAATGTAACAAAAGTGGTAAGGTGGGGTCTCACAGATCCCCAAATAATGTAGTGTATTATAGAAATCCATATCTTTTTAATCAATATTAGTGGATTCTTCCTCTGAAGATTCTTCCTCGCAGTCTTTTTCTGTATCAGACTCATGGTTATTGACTAATTCTAAATCAATTTCACTATTATCATCTCCGCTAAATGGCTCCTCGTCTGCCAAAGCATCATCTATAAGTTGACGTAACCTCTGTTCTTCCTGCTCGTAACTCATCTGGTAAAAAAAAGATATTATTCTCAAAATACTCTCTAAATATTTACAAAAATGTATCTGCTTATAGTTGGTATATAAAAATATAGAAGAGACAGCAGTAACGATAATATTTTAGTAGAATATACATGAAAACAACTTACATTTCGGAAGTAAATATAGTCACACTTTTGGTAAGGTAGGGTCTGGTGGACCCCAGCACACCAAACTTGCTTGCATGCAACAGCCTGTAATCTATGGCGTCGAGTAGCAGGTTACGGGAGGGGAAGCTACACTGAAGCATGACTCACTGCCATGCGTTGTTAAAAAGTTATAGTCATTTCAAAATCTTTGGGGTCTGTGATGCCCCACCTTACTAATGCTGGGTTAAGTAAAATAAGGATTACTTGAACACAAGCACTGCGACGGTCAATCTGATAACTGAGAAATGCTCTGAATGGCGTGCAATTTAAAACTTATGAACTGTCTATTACTAAAAGAATGATCCATACGGCTTCATTTCGACAATGTAAAATTACATAGGCAAAGTGGATATTAGATCTAACATTATTTCAAAGCCAAATGTTTGTAGAAACTATGAAAGTTTCATAAGTTGACCTGAGAGCTTACAAGAATACAATCCTTGGCATCTCCAAGTTGCCTTAGCTACTTAAGTAAAGTAGTGCAAGCTAAGGCATCTCAGGGATGCTGAGGATTGTATTCTTGTAAGCTCTCAGGTCAACTTATGAAACTTTCATATTGAGCTTTGAAATAATGTTGGATCTAATATCTACTTTGCCTATGTAATTATAAATTATTTATTTCTGGAATTTTCTATTTAATATTTTCTGTGGATAACTGAAGCTGCAGATAGTGAACCAGTGGATAAGGGGGGGGGGAACTACAGCATATACTTGAACATTTTACACAGAAATTTGAATTCCTTAAGTCACTTGCCTTGAATGTTTATTGTTGATGATACAACAGAAGTCTCTTCTCTAGTGTTTTTAGAGTAATTAGCTTAATGTAAAATGTTCACGTAAATATACTAGAACATTTTACATTAAGCTAATTTATGCTGTGAATTGTGAAAATAAGCATACTTTGATACTACATTACAAATGCATACCTACTTTTTTTTTTAATGGTATTCCTGATTTTTAGAAGAATGGAGATAACTTGCAAGTTATGCAAAATATTGTTTGAGAATACTCGATTATTTACTTCACAATTAATATGTGAATGCATGGTAGGCCTAAATTTATAACCGAGAGCAAGAGATAAATCATGCCTCCTGTTATCATAGATTGGAATTACTTATATTTTGGGAATAGCAGCAAAGCAAATCTTTGAGAGTATCTTGTGCAAAATGACTTTTGGCATGCATAAACGGTCTATGAAGGAATTAACTCATCAAATTAATTACATAACATACTCTCTCCCTGGTTGAAAATAAAATTTATCTGTTACATGATACTACATTGAAGGCCACTGTGATAGAATAACTTGATAGTGAATGAGATGATGTTTTAAAATGACAAAAAAAGTGTAAATGTGAAGAAAATAATATATTTTGGATACATTTAGAACAAAGCTGAAAATTCACTTGCCTTGTTTCTGATAACTTGCCTGTGGCAAGTGGATTTCTGGAAACCCGTATGTAGACGTTGCTAGTTCGTGAGTATGTGGCTAAGAGTTTATAAGGCAGAACAACAGAATAAGATAATAACATTCATTTTAATTGAAAACACAGTATTTCATCCTAATTGCATGGGATTTCTTCAGGTGTAAACATACAAACTAGTAGACAAAACAGTAAGGACTAACAAACGTGACAGCTATTATGCAGTTATAGAAGAGACTGATTTTATTTTTAAATATTTCTAATTGTATGTTGCATTGATCAGAAGGTTGTGCATGTTTATACAGCACAGAGACTATATGAAAATAAATACAGATGAATATACATAATATACATGATTTAGTTTTTGGCAAAGCAATGTATAGCATTATGTTATGCTATGAGCATGATAACAAGAAATTTCTTCATTGTGCAGAAGCCATCACAAAATTTGATAACATTATGACAGAAGTTTTAAGCAGAAAACAAACACAGATATCAAATAATATTACACATTATTTAGGCTATGAAACATTAAACCAAATAATTAAAATTAAACAGGTGCAATGAACGAAATGATTTTGAATAAGGTAAGAATGCTAAATATTACTCAGTTATTTTAGATACGACTCCTGTTGTAAGTCATGTGGGTCAGATAGATTTCGAAAATACAAAGCTTTCTATATGTGAACATTTTTGGGACATTATGTCCAGTAAATTACATGACTGGAGAAGAATTATACACATTTTTATTAGACTACTCACAAAAAACTAGAGAGAAATAATCTGATTAGCCCAGGATACCATGATGTCACAAACATGCATGAAAAACCTAAGGGATTGTAACAGAAAATCCTAAAAAAAATTTTTAACAACATTCTAGTCCTTGTTATGAACATTTCTTTAAGCTTAGTAGTCCAGTGATACAGCAAAAATCTCTTCAGATGCCAAAGAATTTTTTTGTATCTTTCAAGAACTATACAGCTACCTATTGTATATTGGCTTAATCCTTTATCCAAGTGTAAGCAAACAAAGTTTGCACCTGAAGTATTTTCAGGACTGGGGCAACTCGTGGTATAACTTCTCATTACTTGCCTTAGTATCCCATAATGCAAAGCATATATCATTGCAGACATGTATAATGCTATGCATTAAGGGAAGGGTCACTACCTAGACCGGTTTCAACCTTTATTGAGGTCTCATTAGTGGGAACCAGTCCCTGAGGTGGTGATACTAAAGTGGAAGTAATGGAGAAGTCATATTTCCATATGCCAGTTGCCAAAAGGAGTCACACCTTATTATTAAAATTCTCTGGATTAGAGATGAGTTCCCATGTGGGAACACATGTAATCCCCCATTGGGCGCGTCCCCTGCTGGCAGATCGGAGAATGCTCATCATAGTTTACTAAGAAGGGTAGGAGGAAAATAAAATACCTCCCGCAGACCAACAGGATAGCACTTCTCTCATAGGCCAGTCTGGGGGCCTCAAAGGTGGCAGCCCCACCACCAGATTGGGTGCTGAAGGCAAATCCCCTACACACCTTAAAATTTCACCCATTAAAAGAAATAACAAAGAGATAGCCGAACTGTCTAAATGGTTAACGACAAAGCGAGGAAAAAGGTATATGAGATACGGAGCATGAAACATTAAAAGTCTACATGGAAAAGAAAACAAATTAATAGATGAATTTAAAAAATAGAGATTGGATCTGCTAACAGTCACAGAAACAAAAAAGAAAAGGCAAGGTTACCAGAAAATGAAACATGGATATATATACTTTTTATTCAGCCAAGAGAATGGGGAAAAGCATGCATAATTAAACCAGATCTCAAAGAATACATTACTAAATGGCAACTAATATATGAAAGATTGTTGACAATCACTATAGATTTTAAATCAGATAACCAAGTATTCAGTGAAATTGTTGCATATGGCCAAATGATAATGCTAATAAAGAAATTGATTGCTTTGAACTCTTACAAAAACCAATTGAAGAAGTTCAGGGGCATATTATACTACTAGGAGACCTTAATGGAAGGCTAGCGAATCAAGTAGACGAGGAAACGAAACAAGTGTTCGGATCACAAGAAGAATTAACCCAGAATAATAATGGAGAAAGAATCATAAATCTTTGCCTTATAAATAATTTAGTAATAGTCAGTACTATGTTCAAGCATAAAGAAATCCATAAGTTTACCAGGGAAGAGCCTAGTAGAAATGTGAAAAATGTACAATTGACTATGCCATCATAAGCAGATCGTACTGGAAGTATACAAAAAACGCAGAGTCTATAGAGGTCCTAAAATAGGCAGTGACCACTACTTAATAGTAATGGAAATGATCCATAAAATAAAAGTTGAAAAATGTAGAAAAAGTAGCAAGGAAATAAATGTTAAGATAAAGAACTACAAACTAAAGAAATAAGAAACAGCCATTGAGTATAAAAGTAAAATAGAAGAGAAGATGAAAGAAGTAGAAAAAAAGAGATATAAGAAGACCAAGATGTAGAAAGCCTATGGTACAGGCAGGCCCGGTTCAAGGCAGGGGCAGAATGGGTGAATGCCACAGGCGGAAAAGTAAAAGGGCGGAAAACTTACGAAGAGTGTATCTTACAATTTTACTGGAGGAAGAAAAAAATAAATAATAATACTAATTAAATTGGATATATCATATATTTCAAAAATATTAAATTTATATATATACATATTTATAAAGATAATTATATTTTATTCTAATTATATAAACTCCAAATAATTACTTTTAATTTGATAAGCCCCAGGAAAGAAGCATTTAGATCCAATTTCATTGAAAAAATTTGATTCTCTTATAAATAGAATATTTTTATTTAAGAAACAAAATTAATCGGAAATTTTTATTTAGTAATTCAATATTTTATATACTAATAAATAATATAAATATGAAACCGAAGGGCGGAAAAAAAATCTTGCACACACTCAAAAATTTGCTCGGGCCGGCAATGGGTACAAGTTCAAATCCTTCTTCTAGAAACAAGCAAAGAAATCTGTGGTATCATTAAATAATAAACAGAAGAAACATAAAACACCCTGGTGGACTGAAGAACTAAAAGAAGAAATTAAAAAGAAAAAGTAATTGTGGAAGAGATATATAACATCAAAGCTGAAGGTTGATAATGTTACATCGCCGAAGTGAAGCCTATTGGCTCTTTTATTTAAGTAATTTATGGGTGCACCTTTTTTGACAACTCGTATAGCAAAGTATATAAGTTCTTTTCGCCATACCATCAGTATTAATCTGGTCTACCTACTCACTGATGAGACCCCAATGAAGGTTGAAACCGGTCTGGATAGTGACCTTCCACCATAATGTACAACATCATACATCTCCTAGGAGACGTGTTTTACATTATGGGAAATACTAAGAATAGTGATCAGAGCTTTATCCACCTTTGCCACAAGTTGCCCTAGTTTGTACTACGTGCTTTAGCTTACGCTAGTATCTGCCGATACTTTTATAGTTTACTATATTCGGTATGAAAACTCTTTGATTCCGATCTTTGAGTTTCTTATTCGGCTTTGAAATGATGTGGGATTTAATATCCCCTTCATTTAAATAATGTTACATCACTGAAGTGAAGCTTATTGGCTCTTTTATTTGTCTTCTATAATGTTTTAAGAAGAATGAGGTCAGAGAAAGAATGTCAATCACAAAGTTGTCAATCACAAGAATCACAAAGTTTAACAAAAATAAGGATGGAAAGTTACTCAGAAATTCTGAAGACATCATGGAAAAATTGAAACAGTACTTCCAAGAATTATTGGAAGATGCAGGACATGGAAAAAATAGAAATAATAAGAGCAAGACATGCAAGCAAAATAGAAGATCAAAGTTAGGAAATTCATGCATATGAACTGTTAGCAGCAATAAATAAAATAAAACTGGGCAAATCATCAGGTTATGACCAAATAACACCGAAATGGTAAAGAATTTAGGAATGAAAGCCATAAAATTTCTTTTACACCTATTCAATGTCGTATGGACAAAGAAAATTATTCCGAAAGACTAGGAAGTAGCAATAATAATCCCTAAATTTAAGTAAACGTGAAAACCATAGAGGGATTTCGCTTTTAAGCATTCCAGGAAAATCGTATGCCCATATTTTAGAAGAGAGGCTTGGGAACTAAATAGAGGATACATTAGATGAAATGCAATATGGCTTTCAAAAAAATAGAAGCACACAGGATCTTATCTTCAGTCTCAGACAAATATCAGAGAAAACATTGGAATATGGAAAAGAAATACATGCATGTTTTATAGATTTCGAAAAGGCCCTTGACCAAGTTCCCAGACACTTAATATGGCAAACATTAAAGAAAAACAAGATACAAGATAACTTAACCATACAAAGCCTCTACAAAAGTAATAGAAATTATGTAACAAAACCTGTAATAATAGATCAAAAGAATTTGAAACAAATATAGGAGTGAGACATCTATACATCAACTCAGCCCTCTTCTTTTCATTATAGTAATGGATGAACTTTTAAAGGCATGCCAAACAAAAACAAAAAACTTCCACCTAGGATACAGGAAACTGAAAGAAACCAGGATTTCACACATGGCTTTTGCAGATGTAGTGTTTCTAGCAAATACAGCTGAATATTCGCAGTACAACATCAACATTTGGTATGAAGAAACAAAGAAAAGGAATATGACCATAAATATAAATAAAACTAAAACAATGATCATATCTAGAAACCAACCAAAACACATAATAAAAATAGAGAACCATCAACTGGAACAAGTCCACTCCTTTAAATACTTGGGATCATATATACAAGAAGATGATAGACTAGACACAGAAATGAACAACAGGATAACTGGGGGAACCGAAAATACTTCAGGCATAAACTTTGTTTGCTTATACTTAGATAAAGGATTAAACCAAATATATAATTAGTAGCATAGCCAAGTGAAAAAATTTCCATCAACTATACATCTATATTTTGGTTTCAACAAACATTGACATATACTAAAAAAAACATTTACAAACAAACTTAAAACCATCCATTTAATTTTTCTAATTGTATATTCACTAAACCTTCACTAAATTGTATATTCACAAAACCTAAAAACTCAATTAGAGGCAGGCATGCAAACCTCTTTCAGAAACTTCTGATGATATTAATAAAGATAAAGCATTCTAGAATGCATACCAAAGGTATACTTTTAAAAATATCCACTTTTAAATTAATTAAACTGGCTGAACAATATGATGTAGGAACCAAAATTTGATGTAAAAGTACATAATGCCTTTGAAAGCACTGAAGAAATTAAGGAATTCATCTTTGAAAAAACAAAGCAATGTTTACAAAAAATCTACTACTGATACTAAACAAATTACAGTCTCCTGAAATTATTACCAACTTCTCCAACATAGAAAATACTAGAAAAAAAGGAGAAGACTCACTTCAATTGCAAATTCATTCAGAACTAAATTTCAAAATGTTTTTTTTTTTCTATGTTGGATACAACAATATCATCTTAAAAAGAAAGTGTATAATGCTGAAAAAATATCATCACCTTTTCAGTGTTTTAGGTGGCATAGCATACAGCATTTAAAGAATTAGGAATATGTACCACTGCAGTGATGTAAAATTTACAAATGAAACTGACTGATGAATATAGTAAGGAATGTGATATTGATGAGACATTGAGATAAGAAAAACTAAAAACCTTAAGTTTTCTAAAATTTAGTAGGTCTTCCACTGAAGTGTTGCACAATATATTTGCAACAATTTCTGAATAAGTTCACAGCTCTCAGAATATATTTAGCTTTGCTGAAACATGGGTTGCCAGTGGAGAACACAGATACTCAAAATTAAAATTTATTTAAAACTGCTTAAGCATTACACTATTACAAGAAAGAATGTCAAATATAGTGACCAGGAGCATATGTTCAGGGTGTACTAGGTGTGCTGTGCACACCCACGGAATAGCAATATTACCGATATTATATTTTTGCATTTATTCCCGTTAAACACTCCCCTAATTGTTTCCTGGTTTAGCATGATTCCTAAAATTAAACACAATATACTAATGCTTCATGAAGAGGACACTCTTTGATACATAAACATTGCATCACATTCGTGTTAATAGCCTGAGTGTGCAGTCACAAATATGGACACTTTTGAGTGCCCTTTGAACAGACATACAGGTGGAACAGTGGGTCAAATTCTTAGCATTTCAGTGGTTTTAAATCACCCAAAAGGCAAGACAGGGTGTGTGTGCTGAGATAATAGTAACCATAAATTGGTGCCTGTGATTGGTTACTGTGTCAACCAAACTGATCGTTATCATTTGTCATGAGTTGCTGTTTTTGTTTTCTGATTTTCATTAGTTCTGCATGTGCAAAGCGTGAACTGATGTACTTAGGACCCCAATATAGACAAATTGGTAGAGCCTCTGCTACTAATGGCTCAGTTAAGTAAGTTTGAGTGCAGTTAGTAGTTGGAAGGGGACCAATCGTTCGATGCTGTTGGCACACTCTCCCTCGATGAGTCTTTGGACTTCCTGGAGGTGTCAAATAATAATAATAATATCATTTTCTATAAATAATTTATAACTTTTTTTCCTATATTTAAAATCTGAAATAGTGTTAACGATCTACTGAATGTCCCGTTTTCTGCCAGAGCTTTCATGGATTGTATGATTATAATCAAAGAAGATTGGAACTTGTGTCTAAATAAGTAAGTAAAACAAGTTATTTCAGCTGTAAAATAATAATTTCTCAAGTGATTACTTTTTCTGATTTCTGTGCATATTATATGGTTGTATTTAAAAATTGTATTAAAATTCAAATTATCAATGTCTCACTCTAGTAATTGCCAATGATAATCTAATTGCACCAGAAAGTGTAAACAAACCTTTTGTGCTTCTCACATAAATGGCATGTTTGAAGCATAGCTACTGTTCATTTGGCTTTTATGCTTTCCATATTTAAAATTATATTAATTGATAAACTAAATTATTCAAAGTCATCCTACAATTAATTGCACTTGACCAATTAAGATGAGCACTGACATGCTATGCACTCATAAAACTTTCACACATCAATAAAAATGCAATCATACGGTCAAATTGAAGTGCATTTTGGGTAGTATAAGCTACACAACAGCAAACCCAGCCTAAATGGACACATGACACCATTGGAAGCAATCCTTTCTATAGAAAATGAGATATTGAAGCAAGTATTGTAATTGTATAAAGAAAAAAGCAAGAATATTTTATAACAAATTATTATATCCTAGTGACTTTGAATTCCTAATTACCATGATTAAAAATTTAAATTTTCTATTCTATTCTATGCTGGCCTGGTTGGCCAAGTGGTTAGTGTATCTACTCACCAGCCAAAAGGCTGTGGGTTCGAATCCATGCGTGAGCATGGATGTTTGCGATTGTCTGTGAAAATATTAGTGTTGGTGGAGAGTAGATGGTGTTGGTGTAGACCAGTGTTTCTCAAACTTCAGATATCTGCGGATCCCTAATTAATTAATTCAAAAATAAATAAATTAATTAAAATTAATAAATTAATTTAAAATATCATCATCATCATCATCAAATTCCTGCCATGTACCCTCAAGGGGTGTACAGGATATGACAGTACTACATGAAAAAATTACATCATTACTAACTTCCTATCTACAATTTTCCTCCAAATCAGTCTGTTACTTGTCAAGACTGAAACATTATCAGAGCTTATATTTCTATCGTCTAAGGCACTTTGTACCGTATCAATCCACCTATATCTTGGTCTTCCTCTGGGTCGTTTTCCTGCCAACCTGGCAGAGAACACTTGTTTTGCTAATCTTTCCTCTCCCATTCTATTTAAGTGACCATACCATCTGAGATTAGCTCTGCTAACGCATTCCTGGATGCTGACAATGTCAAGTTCTTTCCTAATATCCTCATTTTTAATATGATATTGCCATTGATGCAATCTGTTCACGCCTCTAATCTTTCTCAAGACTCTCATATCTGCGGTCTCTAGTCGTTGGTCAAGTGTTTTACTTCTGACCCAGCTCTCAGATCCATAAGTTAAAATTGGTTTGAACACAGTCTTGTATACAGCTAATTTAGTGTTCAGACTAATTTCTTTCTTATTCCATATGAATTTATTCAATTGACTTCCCACGATACCAGCTTTGCTGATTCTGTTGTCTATTTCTATATTTAGTTTACCATCTTCAGTAAAAATTGTGCCTAAGTAGCTGAAATGTTTTACTTGTTCCACAGGTTCTCCATTCACAACACAGTTGACATTTTCAATGATTCTGCCTATTTTCATTGTCTTTGTCTTTTTATTGCTGACCTTCATACCATATCTATTACAACAGCTATTCAATTTGGTCAGAGAATCTTGCAGACTTGTAGCGGATTTATTTAGAAGTATAACATCATCCGCATAAAGCAAAGAGCTGACATTAACATCTCCAATTTTGATATCAGGTTTAATACCACATTCCTTCATAATGTGATCCATATAGATAATGAATAACAGAGGGGATAATGTACATCCTTGTCTCACACCAGATTTAACATTAAACCATCTTCCTGTACTTCCTTCAATTCTAACTGCTGACTCACAACTCAAATAAAGACTAAGTATTGCTTGATATAATGCCCCATTGACACCATATAACTGCAGCGTATTGAATAGCTTCTCTCTTGGCACCTTGTCATATGCCTTTTCCAAATCAACAAAACTTAAATACAGATCTTTGTTATATTCCCATGCTTTCTCGACTATTTGTCGTAAAGTGAAGATCTGATCCTGACAGCCTCTATTTGGCCTGAATCCAGCTTGTTCTTCACCAAGCTTTTCTTCCACAATTCTTCTCAACCATTTCTCAAGTATACTTGCATAGATCTTGCCAGGAACACTCAGTAGGGAAATACCTCTGTAATTCTCACATTCAGTTTTATTTCCCTTTTTATATATGGGTACTATGAGAGCTCTACTCCAATCATTGGGAATTCGTCCCTCTGTCCAGGCTTTCTGAACTATGCAGTGCAGCCACTGTAAGACTCTTATACCACCATACTTCAGCATTTCTGGTCGAATATCATCTACTCCTGCTGCCTTTCCACATTTCAAGCCTTTGATGGCTTTTTCTACTTCAAGTATGGATATGTATTACTGACTGCATGCCTGGTCAGTGTTTTTTATCACTGTGCTGTCATCACTGCTTGTTTCATTTAGCAGTTTTTCAAAGTAATTACTCCATACTTCAAGGATATCTTTTTCTCCTGTTTTCATTTCACCTTTATCATCTCTAATTCCTTTTACAGCACTCTTTCCTCCATTCCTAAGCTTCTTCAACAACCTCCAGAATATTTTGCCACCTTCTTGATATTTATTTTCTATATTCTTGCCAAAGTCCTCCCATGACTTTTGTTTAGCTAGTTTTACCCACTGTTTAGCTTTCTTACATTTGTCTCTGTATTCTGTAAGAGTAAAAGCTGACTTATTTGCCAGGAACTTTTGATATGCTTTCTTCTTTTCCTTCACTGCCTCTTTAACTTCCTGTGTCCACCAGGGAGTTCTGATTTTTTTATCCTTGCACACAACCTCACCACATGCCTCTCCGGCAGAATCAATCAATGTTTCCTTCAGAGTTTGCCACTGAATCTCCAAGGCTTGATTCCTGTTTTCAAACTCTTTCATTTTCTTTTCAATAATATTTCTGTATTTTAGTCTACAGTTCACATCTGAGAGCTGCTCAACTTTTATTCGTTTTAAAACTTTCTTACATGTTATTCTTTTCAATATGAAATTCAATTTTATCCTGCTCAAGACTAAATAGTGATCACTTCCAATTTCAAATCCTCTGTACACTCTGGTGTCCTGCACCAGGGAGAAAACATCACTATCAACAATAACATAGTCAATGAGACTTTTCTTATTCCTAGCCTCTTCTCTCCATGTGAATTTGTGCACATTTTTATGTTGGAACATGGTGTTAGTAATAACCAGTCCATGTCCTGAGCAGAAATCCAACAGATATTGGCCATTATTATTAGCTTTGCTCTTTTCTCCAAATTTTCCCATAATATTTTTGTATGTCTCACAATCATTTCCTACTCTACTATTTAGATCCCCAACAAGGACCAACTTTTCCTTTTTCATTGTGTCAGTTGCTTTTTCTAAAGCCTCAAAAAATTCCTCCACTTCTACCTTAGTAGAACCTTCTGTGGGACCATAGGCACAAATAAGTCTCATTGTCCAGTTCCCCATTCTCATATTTGCCCACATTATTCTACTTGAGAATGACTGCCATTCAAGAAGATTAGCCTCGTATTTTGTGTTGAATACTATGGCTACTCCTTCTTTTCCTTGATTGTCATTGCCTGAATATAACATTTTGTATTTATTGCTCAGAAAGATCTCACCATTTTTGGTCTTTTTTGTTTCAGTCACCCCTATTATGTTGATCTGGTACTTATCTAATTCCTCAGCTAGCTCCATTTCTTTGCCATTCAGGCTTCTTACGTTGATAGTACCGATCTTTAACTCTGGTGATGTTGAGTTGGGGTTTGTTTTCAGATTTGTTCCAGTAGCTGACTTTTCGCTGTTCGCCCTGGTTCCCTGACGAAAACAACGGGGGCCTTGTTTAACCGGGCGACGCCCCAGCTGGCATGAAATTTTGTCATGTTGTACCATCATTTTTTATTTTGGTTTAACCAATAAGAATACAATTTGGTCGGCTAAATCCCAAATTGCCAGCCCATCCTCGTTCGTTCAGTATCAAAGTAGATACCCAACAGGGTGCACCACGAGAAGGTGAGGATTGGACATTAGATCAGAAGCCCTGGTCGGTTCTCCGCATTCCTTTAAAGGCTATGTGGAGGTCTCCTCTCAGTTATACAGCTTTGACCCTTAAGCACCCCAATTTAAAATATTAAAAAATTAAATATCTATTTTATTTGTATTCAAAATAAATTATTTATTCAAAAAAAAAATAAATAAATAAATAAATAAATGACTTATTTTTAATAGAACAAACTTTATAAAGATACTATAAAGTTTTATTTACTTGAAGTAATTTATCATCAATGAGAGGAGTGAAATTGCTTATGGTGAGATAAAATTTCAGCAAAATTGGCTCTATAGTTGTTAATTTCAATCTCAGATGCGGTTCGACATCTATAATGCGATTCCTCTTCTTCGTCTTAATATCTACAAGGGCCGAAAATCTAACTTCGCACAGATATGAACTTGGAAATAGAAAAATGAACCTTAGAGCTTTATCTGTTAATTCAGGAAATTCATTCTGTATTTGTAGCCAAAATGATGATAACGTATTCTCACTGTATTTATTTTTTAGGAAACCATCAGAAGCTAGTTCTAAAAGTTGTTCTTCTTCTATTGACAATAGACCCTTTGGCATAAATTTGTTTTTATTGAAAGGGTATCTTATCCACTCAATATTAATGTCCAATTCAGGGAAATAATTTTCTAGATTCATTTGTAAGCTTTTTAAATGCTGCATGATAGTAATTTTCACATCATCATCAATTTGTTCATTTGAACTTGCGAGCAATTCATGAAGCGATGGAAACACGTCAAATTCTCCATTACCAACCCACTTTTGCCATAACTTCATTTTTGCCAACGTGGCGTTCACTTTATCTTGGACATGAAATATAGAAATTTCCCTGCCTTGTAAAGATAAATTAAGACTATTTAATACAGTAAATATATCTGCCAGGTATGCTAATTGACTGAGCCATTTCCAATTATGTAAATACTTTTTCAATTCAAACTTTTCATCAAGAAAAACTTGTAGTTCATTCCAAAGTTCAAATAAACGAGTAAGAATTTTTCCACGAGAAAGCCAACGAACATCGGTATGGAAAAGAAGTTGTGTATAGTTGCTTCCCATTTCTTTGCAAAGTTAAGAGTCTGGCATTTAGAGGATGGCCTTTAATATAATTTATGATTTTTACAGCTTCATCAAGAACTTTTCTTAGGTCTGTAGACATCATATGTGTAGCCAAAGCCTCCCTGTGTATGCAGCAGTGTGTCGACTTTGCATTTGGTGCAACAGCTTGAATCCTTGAAACAAGCCCTTTTTTAGATCCAACCATGGATTTTGCTCCGTCCGTGCTTATTCCAACACAACTTTTCTAATCAAGCTTGTTTTGATGCATAAAGGCATTTATACTGTTGAATATTTCTTCTCCTGTTGTATGTTCTGGCAAGGGTTGGCAACATAAAAGGTTGTCATGAATTTTTTGATTTTTTTCGTACCTAACGAACACTAGAAGATTTGCAAAATTTGTAATGTCGGTGGATTCATCTACCAAGCAATGCATAATAACGACTCTTACGTATATCGGATAACAATGTTTGTTTTATATTTTCAGCCATTTCAGTGATTCTTCGATGAATGGTACTATTTGAAAGACAAATCCTATCAAAAGATCTTTTTGCATTATCTCCAATCATAATTTCTGCTATTATTTTTGCTGCAGGCTTGACCAAAGTTTCACCAATTGTTTCTGCTGCATCACTTTTTGCTATTAATAGCGACTATGATATGAAGCTTCTAAAGCCTTCATGTTTTCACCTCCTGACACGATCAACATCGCTTTTTGAGATTCTTTTAAATTTTTTAGTTTATTTTGAAAACATTCGACAGGTTTGTCCTTGCATTCATTATGTTTCAATTCAAAATGGCAATTTAAATTACATGGTTTCATTTTTTAAAGTTTCACCGCAAATTACACATAATGGAATAGGTTCCTCTTCATTTCCCATCCATGAAAATCCACATTTCAAGTAATTTATATCGTACTTACGAAGTTTTCACATCTTCTTCCTAGTTGGTTCTTAAGAGATGTCAGACGACACACACTTATCAATTTCACTTGATCTAGATACAATATCAACATTTTCTTGTTGCTGACAGCTACTTGTATCTACTATGTTCCTCTCTTTTACACATTTTAAAAATCCAGTCTTTAACCAGTGATCCATACTTAAGAATTTGAAAGCTAAAAAAATTACCGTATTTAATGAACAATCCTTCAACAAATGGCTAGTGAAAGCAGAACTCAAAACAGACAGCAATGGTAGGCCGGTAGAGATAAAGCAGCTATGAAGACGTCCATATGATTGGTGCGGTATTAACAAAAGATCACGCTACTAATTGACAAAAGCAAGCCGAAAGTTCAGTTGAAATGCTAATTCTCTTCAACCGAATTCCTTATATAATTCACATTCACTGTATATGAAACACATTCACTATATATTTCTTAGTTTTAACACGTTCACTCAAACAAAACATATGTTGCCAGTGCACCATATGGTTTTGATTGTCTACTATACAGCATTTTATGTGGGAGGGATCATGCAATTCATTAGTTCCGTTTTTACTCAGTTGTCTCTAATTGCACTATTTGTTGAGAAACATATTACACAGCCTGCAGATGTCTCTGTACCTTATTCAGTGATATAATAGGTTTCAAATTTAAGTTTGAATCTTACGATCTCAAACTTAAATTTTATTCCATGCGTTAATGATGCATAGCCGAAAATTGCCACGGACCCCCTGAAGACCTTTCGCGGATCCCCGGGGGTCCGCGTACCACACTTTGAGAAACACTGGTGTAGATGATGTGGTTGGTGAATGAGGTTGAGTGGTGGAGACGGAGAGTTGTATATAACGTGCCCTCCCTCAATGAGTCTTGGACTCCCTGGAGGTATCAAATAATGATGATGATAATAATAATAATAATAATAATAATAATAATAATATAATGTTATTATTATGATTGTTAATTTTTTTATTGAAAAATAAATAATATAGTAACTTAATAAATTTTACTTGAGAAAGTGGTGCCTTTTTCTATTTCACACAAAGGTACTGCATGGGCTAGCAGAGACCCTGCACGCATATACAAATATATTGTTATCATGAGACCTCCATGGAATCAAAAGACTCATCATGGGAGGTCTACTTACACACACACACACACCAAGCTTATCATAGTGTGACTTGAATGCATTCACTGTCTCCACATCACCACACTTTCAGGCAATGCATTTCAACCAACTACCATTCTCCATGCAAAAAAAACCTACTCTTCATTTCTTTGCTCACACCCTCCTTATACAACTTTCAGGGAAATCCTCTTGTTCTCCTCTTATTCTATTAATCTCATTCATATTAATCCAGTAATAACACCTTACTAACTTTTATATATACAAGAGAGAGAGAGAGAGAAGGGGGGAGAGGGAGAGAGTGTATGTTAATCCTATACACACAAGAAATTGCAAAACCTAGATTACATTAGTACCATATGTGACACACAGTTGTGAGAAGAAAGAACCTAACGATGTTCTTAAACAGTTAGTAATTGTTTAAGAACATCGTAATTCTTTGAAGAACTAGATGAGGAATACTGTTCCAAAGAAATAGAGATTGGTTGATGTCTTACAGCAGAGACAATTTGAATCTATAAATATCACTCAGGTTGGTCCAGATTCAACAGAGAGAATTAAAGACAAGAAGCTAGTTTAGCGAGTTTAAGGCAAACTCTGTGTGTGTATATTGGTTTATATCACACTTGAGCAGAAACCAAAATAACACAGTGTGTGTGTGTATGTGTGTGTGTTGGTTTATATCACACTTGAGCAGAAACCAAAATAACACACTAGGTGCAAATATATGGATTCTTGGAAGCAGCATAATGCTTTTAAGTAGCACAGCACCAAGACAACTCAGACAAAAGGTTTCTAATTTCAAAAGCTCTTGATTACTCTGTCTACTTGGTAAAAATAATAATAATGGATGTTTACTATTCTCACTTTTAAACATAATCATTTTAATACTTTTAATGAGTTTTTTTTTTCAAGCAAACATTCAAACAAAATATTATTTGAACATTCAAGTAACATATCAGTAAGTGACACCCTAGCACAGTTAAAAAAATAACACGTTTTAGCCAGAAAAACCTAGATATTAATTCCACCTAACACACAAGAGATATTTATATGGACTTCAACCAAAGGTGAATAGCTGCCTCATACAAAGATGGTAGTGGTTTTTCATATCTAGGAAATTGAGTCCCTTCCCTGTATCCCCCTCTCCAAAGAAATATCCGAAAGTATACATAGTTGACAGATATAACAGACTATGCAGACAGGATTAACTTCCCTTGAAAGCAAAATTAGATATAAAAGCCAAGTTACTTGAATATAACAGGCTAATGGGTTGGACATATTAATGAAACATGAAAAAATGAAATAAGGCATTCGTAATCCATCCAGTTGTTTGCTGATGATGCAAAACCGGGAAGAGCAATAGATGATAAAGGTGATGTAGATATGTTGCAGGATGATTTAAATAAATTGGTATTGTGGGCAAAGGATAATGATTGTCAATTTAATGTTGCAAAATGTAAGGTTATGCACTTCGTGTTGAAAAAGTTGCACATAGTGTATCATATTGATGGTATTGGTTTGCAGGAAATTGATGAGGCTAGGGATGTAGGGATAATGGTGGACAAAGAGTTAAAGTTCAGAGGGTATAATGCAAAATTTGGTAAAATAGCTCAACAAATTACTTGGATGTTGAAAAACATGTTAACAAGGAAGTTATTATCCCTCTTCATAAGGCTATGATTCAGCCACATCTTGACCTGAGCACAGATTCAGTCATCTTTGTTTCTTGGGAACCAGAAGGTGGTAGAGAGGATTAAGAGATGAGTGATCAAGATGGTGACAGGTCTGTGGAATACCCCCTACGAGGATAGGTTGAAGGTTTGTGGGTTACAAGTTTAGTTGATAGGTGGAAAAGAGGGGACATGATAGAAACCTTTAAGATATTAAAGGAGTTTTATAAAATTGATGCAAGTGAAATTTTTCAATATATGACAGAGTCTGAGAACAAGGGGCCTTCTGCTGAAGTTATGTAAGAATGTGGTTAGTAAGTGGTGCAGACCAGATTTTTTGCATGGAGAGTGGAATGGATTACCAGACTTGATTGTGAGTTCCACTTGGATTAGAATACAATTTTTGCAACCTTAGAAAAATGCATTTTCATAACTTGTGAACCACTCTTTGATGTTTTTTCTTTTTTTCATCACTATTAACATGATATCCATACAGTTGATTCTTCTTAGAGATTAGAAAAGAAAAGAAAAAAAAAACAGAAGAGGAGGAAGAAGAGAAGTAAGTTTGGTGTGTTTGAAGTTGGACAGGATGTGATGTCAAAACTACTATTCATTATAAACCATATATTTTAAACAGAAATGTCATATTTTAATATGAGGAAAAAATTAAACATCAGGGAGGAGGGGAAACTATACCTGTTATCCAACAGAATATGTTTATATATGTCAATAGCTTCTTGGTAATGAGAACGAAGATAGTGAATAGAAGCAAGAGATAATTGATCTTCCAGTATGTCTTGTAATAGCTGATGATAAGTCATTAAATTTTTTTCCTCACCGAATTTATGTGCTAAATGAAAAAGTAATCTATTCTGAAGCTGACTCTTTGGACCTAAAATAAAAATTGAAAAATTAAAAATATTAGGTGAAATCATAATACAAGAGTAAGTCAATAATATTCTTCTTAAATAATCATTTCAAAATATTAATAAATCCAAAAGGTAAGTCATTTAATACACCAAATTTTACTTTTAAGTAAAGAGCCTTTACAGTTGGTATCAACAATGCCCAGTGGATGAAAAGACCTAGGTATAAGATCCTGTCTAAGACAAGAAGAACCTTTATCAAGACTTTTCATGTGAAGGTGAGTTGATCTCATATGGATGGAAGGGGTTTTTTCTCCCAGAAACTCAGGTTTTTCATCCCACAAAACATACTAACTGACCATAAGAACACATGCAATTCACAGACATAGCAGACAATGAGGGTAGAATTAACTGCCCTATCATAAGCAGAAATCAGGTTTCTAAGAAGTCACGTCACTTGGCTATGACAGGCCATTAGGCCCAACACAAAACAGAAGATGGGCATGGGATGGTTTTATGTAATTAAAAGAATTAAGATCATACAAGGATTTACCAATCTAGTCAAGACAGTGAGTAGATGTCACTGTTTTGAGAAAGTCTGTCTCGATAAAGTACTGTTCAATGAGAGTCTGTAAGTGCAGAGTTAGAGAAACTAGAATGGTTTCTTTTTTTGGGGGGGGGGAGAATGCAGGTGAGTAAGTGAGAGTGTGAATCACATGATGTACCTCACCAGGTTCTTAATTTTAATGGTATAATGAACACAAAGTATAAGGGAAGTTGCAAGATAAAGGGGCTATTACAGTTTATGCATCCTAATGCCGAAAGTATTCATAATGTAAAAAAATTAATATCATTGGTTATTTTATTATATGTTATCAATTAAATCTTATAATTGATTCTTGTTGGGCATTGTTTTGAAAAATCTGCTAATTTTGTTATTTATTTATATGTTATGTTTTGCCTCTTGTCTAAATCTTAATCCTTGGTAGTACTTCAAACTTATGGCCGCTACTAATATATTGCTCGAGTGTACAAAACTCGGATAACAAAAACAGTGCCTCGGGCTAAAGTCAGATTCTTTGTTAGATTACTAGTGCTCAATCTGATTAAAAATTTTGGAAATTTATTTGTTTAAGCTGTGCCACCAAAATTTACAAGATAAGAGAATTTTCTTTATCCAAGATTAAAACACTCAGTATGGCACAGAATCCTTAATTCTGTATCTTATTCCTATACTATAATCATATACGTTTCTCACTTTGCAGTCGTGACTATATCAAAATACATACGCATTGGTTCTGTTTATGAGCAGTGCATTGAATTTAGTGATCAGGCAAGTTATTTGTTTGACAAGAAAAGAATTTATTCATTACTAAGAAAAAGAGATATACAATTGTCATTCAATAAATTCAACTGGGTCTATTTAGCAACTCGATATAATATATATCGAGTATTATATTACTATAATTTCTTCTATTCAAGATTTAACAATAATAAGTATTCATTATAATGAATAATAAGTGCAGTTTTTGGCATTTGTTAGCTCAACTTCACCAAATGTTATAAGCATTAGTGAGACTTGGTTGACTAAGGATAATATAGTCACAAGTAATGCAAAGCTATGGAATGGAAGGAAGGAGTTTTGATATTTATAGCAGAAGAACTAAAGCCAAACAAAGACTAAAAGTACATTGAGAGGACAGAGATGCAAAGAGCAGTTCATTTGATGCTATCTGATGTAAGATAAGAGGCCAAAAGGTTGAAAGATACAGTTGGTTGCTGCTATGGGATATAATGGAGAATTTAGGTACATGCATTGGCAAACTAGCATGATGAGTGCATGTCAAGTAATTATCATGGAGAATTTCACTTAAGAGATAATTACCTGAGACAGCATGTAATGGAGGGTGACACAAGGTTGGAGAGTGCCGGATCTGGTCACAACATCAAAGAAATTAGAAGTAACCAATCTAGCAATACTTTTGGGAAAACAATCATCTGGTCTTGACTTGGAAGATTGCAGACCATTCTGTTAAGATGAGATATATATGGAATCAAAAAGCAGGTAATTTATGACAAGCTGAGAAGTTAGTGCATTGATATAAGAATTCAGAGCAGAATGTTCACAGTGCATGAGAGATGGTTACAGTCTGATACTGCTTACTTCAAACACCCCTGTTAAAGGGTGGTTGAAGTGTTTGAAGATGGATAAATACCATCATTAAGCAGGAGTCACAGAAAAAAGTTATGGAAAGAATATAAAGAAAAAGGTGATTTGCATGCCCATTACCAGTACAAGCACAAACAAGAAAGGTGACGTGCATGGAAGGAAGGCCAAAGCTAATTACGAGAGTAAGCTAACTGATGACCAAAAGAAATCCTAAAGAGTTATTTTGCTCATGTGACAAGTAAAAGGAAGAATCTGGGGTAAAAATAAAGTATATGCCTGGATGGTATAAGATTTAATGAGCTGATGGTAGAGAGGTGACAGAAATAAACAAAATTGTTGAGTTATTGAGTGACAGCAAGTGTATACCATGCAGGTGGTGATAATGCAGTACCAGATGTGACATTGACAGGAGAATAATGATTGATGAACTGAAAATGCTTGGGGTATTCATCATCATCATCATCATCATGAACCATAGGCTTACTGCCCGTTGATATCTGATGCCTGTTTCACTATCTTCTTCCACCTTTCTTTGTCCAGTGCACAGTGTCGCAGTTTTTGTACACCCATTCCACACCAGTCTTTTATATCATCTATCCATTCTCTGTATGGTCTACTTCTTCTGTTTAAACCATCCAAAATACCAAACATAAATGTCTTTATCTTCCGGTCCTCACTCATTCTACAGATGTGTCCAAATAATTGCAGCTTCCGTTTTATAATCTTCTGCATTAGATTCTGTTTTGGTTGTATCTTCTGATAGAGCTCTTCATTGGTGATTTTCTGTACCCATCCTATTCTTAGAATCTTTCTGTAACAAGTTCTTTAAAATGCCAAAATTCTTTTTCTTGATTCCTTATTTATTACCCACGTTTCAGATCCGTACAGTACACTCGCTGAAGATGCATGTTTCCAGTACTCTTAGTTTTGTTTGCAGACTGATCACTTTACTTTTCCAGATGTTATCCATGGCCTTCAGATTTGTTCTTCCCTTTACAATCCTGATCTTTATTTCTTTTTTACAGTCCAAGTCATATGTCAGTTTACTTCCCAAATATATGAATTGTTCTACATTTTCTATATCAGTTCCATCCACTTGTATCTTTTGTTTCATGTTCTTCTCACCAAATACCATTGCATTTGTTTTTTCCAAGTTCATAACAAGTCCAAATCTCTTCCCTTCCTCATTTAACAGTTTCAGTGTTTTTTGTAGTTCTCTTTCGTCTTCTTCAATAATAACAATGTCATCTGCAAATCTCAGACTGTTAATTCTCATTCCGTGTACAGATATTCCTTTGGCATCTTCCTTCAATTTGTCCATTCCTCTTTCTAAATGTGCGATGAAAATGCTTGGTGATATTGGGTCTCTCTGTCTAGTACCTCTGCTTGTTTTAAACCATCTCCCCAAATCATCACCTATTCTAACTGCTGTAACTGCATTCTGATAAACATCTTTTAATATAGCTATTAGTTTTTTTATCAATTCCATAGGATTCCAGAACTGCTAATGTCACTTTCTGGTCAATACTGTCAAATGCTTTCTGAAAATCAACAAAGCAGGTATATATGTTTTTGTTTTTTCTCCTAGCTTTCTCTGCTATTAACCTCATTGTCAGAATCTGTTGAATTGTAATATCCTTCCTAAATCCTGCTTGCTCATCTGCAAGATATGCTTCCAATTGTGTTCTCAATCTTTTTGTCAATATGATCATCATCACTTTACCAAGGTGACTTATCAAGGCAATTGTTCTATAATTTTTATATTCTAGCTTATTTCCTTTCTTGTATAATGTTACTAATATTGATTTCACCCACTCCTCTGGCATCTTCCCATCTTTCCATACCATATTACATAGTTGGTGCATTTCTGTAACCATACTTTCACCACCACATTTAATCATTTCTCTAGTAATGTTATCGTTACCAGGACTCTTGTTGTGTTTTAGCCGTCCCATTGCTTTTTCTACCTCTCCTCTTAAAATGTCCATATCATGCTCATTACCTGGTGGTGATATCTGCTTCAATTCTTCAGTCAGTTTCCCAATGCTATCTGAATCTAGTTTTTCTTCATATAACGCACTACAGTATCTTGTCCACCGCTGTACAATTTTTTCTTTATTCATCAATACTTTGCCCTTTTCATCTTTAATTGTGGTCTGTTTTGGTTGCCGCTTTCTATTAATGGTTCTGATCATTTTGTATACCTCCCTTGTTTTATGCTCTCCATAGTACTGTTCTATATTGTTGCATTGGGCTTCTAACCATTTCATCTTATCCATTCTGACTGCTTTTTTCACCTCATTACACTTTCTTCTATATGTTCTGATGTATCCCTTCTTATCTTCAACATTATTTTCTCCTGTACTAACTTCAGTGTTTCTTGTGTAATCCATTTCTTCTTGATCTTCTCTTCTTCTGGTACTGTTTCTTCAACTGCATCTTCTATCGCTTTCATTACTCTTTTCACTCTTAAATTCGAGTTTTTTTCTTTCTCCACACTTTTAAGTTTCTCTTGTAACACTGTTCTGTACCTTCTTCCTATTTCTGCTTCACTTATTCATGTTGTATCTCTTCAATTCTGATGTTGGGGTTTATATTCCTTTTTTTAATTTCAACTTGATGTTTGTAATCACTAAACTATGGTCTGAGTCTATATCCACTCCTTGAAAACTTCGACATTGCTGTACTGATGTTATCCATCTTCTTTTAATCATAAACATATCAATCATGTTTTTGGTTTTCCCATCATTTGATCGCCATGTCCATTTTCTACACTCCTTTTGTTGGAATCTTGTGTTACAGATCATCATCTCGTGGTTCACAGCAAATTCTAACAATTTTTCACCTCATTCATTTCTTTTTTTTCCGAAACCATATTTTCCCATGACTCTTTCCCAACCATCATTATCTATTCCAACTTTGGCATTCCAATCTCCTTCAATAATTAGCTCATCTTGCTTTGGTATTGTTTCTATTGTATCTGTCAGATCTTTGTAGAATAAGTCAATATCCTCATCTGTGCTGTCAGATGTGGGTGCATATATCTGGACTATTGATATGTTGAATGGCTTTGCCTGAAATCTTGCTGCTATGATTCATTCATTAACTGGTTTGTAGCCTAACAGTGCTTCTCGAGCTCTTTTGCTAAGAAGAAAGCCAACTCCTGCTTCGTGCATGGTGTCATGTCCTGATCATATTACTTCGCATCCATTGATCTCTCCAGATGATGTCCATCTCATCTTTGCCAATCCTAGTATATCCCACCAATATCTCTTCATTTCCTCACGAAGTAGTTCTAATTTTCCTGACATCCAGAGTGTCCGCACATTCCACGTTCCTACTGATAACAGTTCTGTTAGTTTCAGTTTCTGTTTCTTTTCGGTATCCCACTTTTCAATCCAACCCTGATTGCTCGATTGGTATCGCGGGCCTTGTTTATCCGGGCGACGCCCGAGTCGGCATGTTGTAGCTGTTGATTGTATAGCCATCAGATAACAATCGTGTTTTTTCTTTACGGTCAGAGCATCGATACTCATCTGACCGACCCTCCTCCTTAGGGTATTGCAGAGCCTTAATGCATGACTATAGAATTAGATGGCATGTCAGCCTCAGTATGACAAAATGCACAAGGAAATTAGCACCTCCTCTGACCAAGCTGTTTAATTTAATCCAGTTCTGGGAAGATGCCAATGGAATAGAAAGAGGAGAAAATAATCCTGCTGGGAGGACCCATGACAGAAGTAGCAAATTATAGGTTAATCAGTATCTCAGGAGTGATAGTTAAGGTATTGAAAAAGTTGGTAAAACAATATTGGGCAAAGATAAATGGCTACCAGTTTAATGTGGCCGGCCAAGCATAAGGTAATGAATGTACTTTGGGAAGAAGAAATCACAAGCTGTGTACTATATCAATGGAACTGAACTGCAGGAAACTGTTGAGCCCAAGGACTTTGCAGGGGGAAGGGTTAGATAGAAAGTTGAAGTTTAGTGGGCATATTGTATAGGTGGCTAAACAGCATACATGCATCTCCATGGAGTCCGAAGACTCATTGCAGGAGACCCAATCTATCCATACAATCTTCATACCTCTCAAACTCATTAACAGAAAAAACACTCACAACTGGCTCTGGCAACCATTCCACTCCTTCACAACTCTCTAGGCCAAAAATCTAGTCCTCACACATCTACTAACTATACTATACCTTTATTCAACTTCTAGGGATGAACTCTTGTTCTGGTCCCTATAGCCAAGTGTTGAGACATTTTCCCTGCATCAATCCTATAAAAACCCTTTATGCAACTTAAATGATTCTATCATATTCCCTCTTTTTCTCCCAGCAACCTACTTCTGCAATCCCCCACACCCCAATCTATCCTCATAGGGAACATTCCACAGGCCACTCCATCTTGGTCACTTGCCTCTGAATCTTCTCCACTGCTTCCTCATCCCCAAGAAACCCAGGGAACCAGACTTGAGCACAGTAATCTAGATGTGGTCATATCAAGGCCTTATAAAGAGGAATAACAACTTCCTTATCTCTACTTATTAATGTGTTCTTCAATAGCCAAGTGATCTTATGAGCTACCTTAGCAATCTTAGCAATATGTCCTCTAACCTTTAACTGTCTACCACTCTAGCTTCTTGTATTTCCTGAAGTACAGTATCAATATGATACACAGCTTTTAATCTCTTTATACCAAAATGCATAACTTTACATTTCTCCGCATTGAACTGACACTCATTATCTTTTACCTGTATCGACAGCCTATTTGAATCATCCTGTAAGCTCTCCACATCACCTTGATTATCTATTACCCAACTAATTTTGCATCATCAGCAAACAACTGAATATTCCCTTTCAAGATATTTCAAGTTATGCCATTTATGTACAAAATAAACAGCAATGGTCCCAGTACACACCACTAGTCACCTGCTTTCGCCTCGCTTTTGCCTCCCCATTATATCACTTTTTTGATATCTGTCCAGCAGCCATCCTCTTATCCACTTAACCAGTGTCATGTCCATCCCCATTTGTTCTAATTTGCGTAAGTGTCCCATGTGATATTCTGTCAAATGCCTTTACAAAATCTAGCAAAATCATTGTGTAGACATTTCCTTTATCCAACTCAGCTATTACTCTATTATAAAAAGTTATTAAATTACTAAGGCATGACCATCCCTTCACAAAGCCATGCTGACCCTCATATAGTATCATATTTTTATCTACCCATTCTTGAATTCTCTTTTTTTACCAATTTTTCTATTACTTTTACCACCATGCCTGAAATACTGATTGGTCTATAATTTGCTACTGTAATCTTAGAACCTCCCTTATGCAAAGGAATAATTTTGCCCTCTTTCCGCTCCAGTAGAACTCTACCAGAGCTGACACTTAAACTAAACAGCTTAGTCATAGGCACTGCCAGTTCTCTTGCACATTCTCGCAAAACCCTAGCTGACATCCCATTTAATCCCACAGCTGTATTTACATTGAGATTCTACAATATCATAAGGACCTCCAATTCATCCACCTCACTTCCCACATCAGTGTCTGTCACATACATTAAAGCAGCAGCCTCACTAGGAAGAGATATGCTTGCAAAGTGGTCACTCAGTAACTCAACTAATTTATCTGCTTCCATCTCCTCGTGACCATCATTACTCATTAAGGTTAATCTTCCACAGTCATTCTTCATCTTATTTGCCACATAATGAAAGAACTCTTTGGGATTTCCTTTGACCTGCCTGGCTAGATACTTCTCATAATCTGATTTTGCATTCCGAGCCATTTCTCATCTTTTTTGCCTGAGCCTCACACTGTTTGTGAGTTTGCTTGTCATATTTCTCTTTATATACCCTCCACAGCATTTTCTTTTTTTGCAGCTCGTGCTTAATGATATTACTCAACCATCTACCTCCTATCTAATTAACCCTCCTTACCTTAAGTATACAATTTAATATTGCTTTCTCTAGATAACCTTTAACTATATCCCATGCACTACTAACATCCTTACACTGCAGTGTTTTATGCCATGGCACAGATTTAAGCTTGTCATAATCCCCTGTCTTGTGGTTTCACATATACCTCTTCTTGACAGAATATTCCTCATGTTTTACAATCTCCCAAGTCAAGACAGCAGTCCACTTTCACCAATCGGAGGCAATGTGATCACCTTGGTTATGGATAGCTTTTCTGATCCTATGACCAAGTCCAATATTCTCCCACTGCTGGTCCCTCCATCACATGCTGCCTTAAGTAATTATCTCTTAGTAGGTGTATAAATTCTATTTCCTTCCTGTCATGTGATCTTTCTTCCTTCCAGTCTTTATCTCCATAGTTGAAGTCCCCCATAATAATAACTCGACCTGAACTCATCTTCTGTGGAACTCTCTGGCCTATAGCAACAACTAACTATATAATTTGTCTTACTGGCTTTAATCTTACACTAGACTGCTTCAAATGAAGCAGTCTAGTGTAAGATTAAAGCCATCCTCACGCCTATCTCCTATATTTTTTGGCTGCAATTAATCCTCCACATTCGATCTTCTCTATCTTCCCTGAAAATACTGCACACATCACATTCTATCCCTGTAACTACATCATCTGCTGTTAGACAAGTCTCACTAATGCCTATAACTTTCAGTGAGGTTGCACTAACCAATGCCAAAAACTCCTCTCTCTTGTTCTGGCACTAGTATATTCTACCACTGTTCTGTCACTGATTATCTCATTGAACAATTTTTCAATGCAATTACTTCAGCCATTCAGAATATCTGCAATTAATCACCTTTATCATCTCTAATTCCTTTTATAGTACTCTTTCTTCCATTTCTACATTTTTCCGACAGCCTTCAGAACATTTTATCACTTCTGTGATATGTTTTTATATTCTATGTTTTATTGGAAAACTCCAATATCTTTTGTTTTGCTCTTTTTACACACAGCTTAGGTTTCTCACATTTTTTCTATTTTCATGCAGCATAACTAAGAGAATATAAAGCCACCTTTCAAAAACTTTCATTTTTTTTCAATAATATTTTTTATACTTTGAGGCCACAGATCATCTCTGAAAGTTGTTCAAATTTGATTATTTTTTCTTTCTTTTTTTTTAACTTTCGTGTATATTTTTCTATCAGTATAATAAATGTTTTTACCCTACTCAAAAACTAAATGGTAATTACTTTCACTTTCAAATTCCCTGTATTTTCTTGTACACTAAACCAGTTAAAAGTTTTTCACTTGGTTATAAATTAAATGATAATATAATTTCCTGACATCTTTAATTTAATGCTGAACCAGAATGAAGATATCACTATCAACAATTAATAATAAAAAAATATTATTATTATTATTATGATTATGATTCAGGACCTCCATGGAATCACAAGACTCATCGTGGGAATTCCACCCTAGAAAACAAAATCTATCACACCATTGCTTAAACTCATTCACCGTTCGTGCTCTCACCACTCTATCAGTCATTGCATTCCATGGTTCAACTACCTTCCATGAAAGGAAGCCACTCCTTAACCTCTTGCTCATGACTTCCTTTCGCAACTTCCAGGGATGGTCCCTTGTCCTCACTCCTTCCCCCTGCTCCACCAAGTGAAAGAACTTTCCAGTGTCAACCCTGAAAACTACCTCTCAACAGTTTAAAAGTTTCAATCATATCACCTCTCCTTCTTCTTCTATCAACCAAACTTTGCAGTCCACATTCTCTCAGCCTATCTTCATAACTAACATTGTACCATCCTGATTTCATCTTTGTTATCTACCTCTGCACTCTTTCCACAGTTAATTTATCCCTTTCAAATTTCGAGAACCAAATTTGAGTACAACAGTCCAGGTGTGGTCTCATCAGGACTTTATACAATAGAATGACAACTTTTCTATCTCTGTGGATCAGTGTCCTTCTCTGTATTGCAGCAATCCTCTAGATTACCTTCACAATCAACTGCTCTTGTTACTTTATTATAAGATGCAATTAGATTACTAAAACAAGAATATACCTTGTCAAATCCATGCTGTCCCTCACAGATAACATTACCCTCATCTGCCTAATGCTCTTATAATCTCTCACAAATTTCTCCGAAATCTTAACAACTACTCATACAGAAGAAATGTAAACTGGCCTATAGTTTGACAATTCCAGTCTACCAGCAGCGCTCTTATGCAATTAAAAAATCTTACCCTCCTTCCACTCCTTGCAAAACTTTCCAACAGCCAAAAACTCAGTGAAAAGCCAAGTCATTGGCACTATCAGTTTCTTAGCATATTCTCTTTAAACAAGTAGTGCAATTCCATCTAGTTCCATCCAGAGAACTTAGTATTTGTAACACACTATCCTCTTGCATTTCCAAACCATTTAACCATTCCAATCCCTTGCATTTCCAAACACAAGCAAGTAATAAAACTCTTTTTTCCAGGATGAAAACCCCAATAAAGTTATCATTAAGCAACTCCACTATGTTTTCAGCATCAGTCACTCTACTCTCATCTTCATCCGACAATGCCATTCTTCCCCAATTATTTCTCCTACTAAGCACATAACAAAAGAATTCCTTTTGATTTTCCTTAGGTCTCAGGGCCAATATCTTCTCATATTCAAGTTTTACCTTCCCTACCATACCAGTTACATTCTCCAGGCTTAAGTCTTATGTTCTTCATACATATATTCTCTCCACCCCCTCTCCTTAGATCTCTTCTATAACCTTTTTTTCACCTGCAGTTCCCATTTGATATTGTTTTTCATCCATTTTATAAAAATTGTCTTCTCTTTTCACTTGAGGTATACAACTTTCCACTGCTACTAATAAATATTTCTTCATGAGTTTCCATGCAATGATGATATCTAGCCCTTCTAATTCCTCCATTCATGAAACTGCCTTGAGTTGATTTTTAAGATTATTATAACTACATGCCATATAATTCCACATAAACTCCTTTCGTCTCGACACATCTGCATGTCCACTCATCTCCCAAGTCAAGATTACATGGTCTCTCTCCAACCTGGGGCAAGGATAGCAGTTTAGTTACAATCAGGTCCTCTGATACAGGACCAAATCCAAAACTCTTGAGCTTCTTGTTTCTTCTACTGTATGCTACCTGAGGCATTTTCCCTCAAGAATTACAGAAATTCCATTCCCTTATTATTACATGTTGTTTTCTCTTCCAATTTATACTGCTGTAGCTAAAATCTTCCATAGCAATCACTCATTTTGCACTTGCCAAACTCAACTGTCTAAACTGTTCCTGTTCTTCAAAGTCTGTATTTCTTGGCCTATAGCAACATCCCATTAAATATCTTGTCCTGCCCACCTCATACCATATATTCTCAAAACCATTTAGTGCCATTTCCCTCCAGTTCCTCCACTCTGAGAGGACACAACTCATCACTTATCATGAGCACTATTACTCCACTGTGTTCGCCCTTCCTATCCTGCCAAAATATAGTGTACCATTTTGTTTCTATTCCTGTTAGTGTACCATCTTCCATCAACCATGTTTCACTGATTCCAATAATCTTTAGTCTTGTGGAATGAAAAATCTGAACTTCTGAGAGGTGAAAAAAGCCATACAATCTCTGTATAAAAGGGCCCTGGACAAGATTACAGTGCAGGCCGACATACTGTATGTTTGAATATTTAAAAGTTATAAATCAAGCTAGCAAACAAACAAATTAAATAAAATATGTTCTGTCCTCCTACCTTGAAAAATGTACCTTCATAACAATAAAAATAAAAATATGCATAAAGCTATGGTTTTTTATTGATTGAAAGTCGGCAAAATACCAAAGATAACTGAATTTAATTATTATTGCATGTCTGGGTATTCTTGATGGACCACAACGTTTAGTTGAGTAATAAAATAATGACATACATAATTCATAAATGATTATATATATTTATTCCATAAAATTTATTCTTCCATAGGACTGATTCTGAACATTTCATAAATTTATTTTTTGTATGTGTTTGTGATATGTGGAGCCCAGGGCAAGTGATCCTCTTTCCTGGATATAAAGGCAGCACTATATGAGATGGTAAGGTTTTCCCTCCCAGGTAACTTGAAGGGGTGTAAATGATATCAAATAGAACACAATAATAATAATAATAATTATTATTATTATTGTAAATAATAATATCTACTATACCTCTTGATAGTGTTAATTTATGGCGATTATTTAACTCTTATTAAATCTTGTCGTCTGCTGCACCTTTGTAAAAACTATTTCCAAATCTTTGGTTCCCTCTACCAAACTGTTTATTTCCCATTAGGAACATCTTATTTCTAGAAAAGTCGCACGAGAACTTGTACTTCTCTAGAAAGTTAGTTCCTAAAATTATCTGTACATGTGGGCGAGATGTCCTAGGAAGGACCAACAACTCCTGCCAAACACAAATTAAATTCAGGTAAGTATAATTTCACTCTAACTTTCTTGGTCACATAAACTTTGGATGTCGATATCCCTGATAATTTGATCAGTTTCCTTAGATTAGAAATACCTCCCCATACACAGGATATTATTTCTTGAAAATGATTTCCTGTTATGACAGAGGCCTGGGAACCAGTATCTAATAATACGTCACAATGCGATCCTTGTACCTTACCCTTAATTATCATTTCAGACCTCCATGAGAGTTCTTGATTCCTGTTCTCTCCTCTCCTCTCCATGGTTTCTTTGCTTAGTTATGAGGAGGGTGCCCAAAATTTGACTTATACCTATTATTTCTATTGGTTACTGTTTAGTAACAACTTCCTTGTTACTAAAGGAACTTCTTGATACTGTACTGCTTCAGTACAGTATCAAGACGGTCTATCACAGGCTGTTGTAGCCGTTCAACTTCTTGTTTTATTAAAGAACGTACTTCCTCCACATTAGTTAGCCCTACTTCCTTTGTGATGTTTGATTTATTACCTTTCTGTTTCTCCCTCACTATATTTTCGACCTTTAGTAGTTACCCCCTTACACGTGCTTGATTCCCTTTCAGTCTTAATTTCACAGGTGGAATTATTTGTCTCTTTAATCATGTTAATACTGCTGTTAGTAAATATGGGACGAACGTCTCCAAGCATCTCTTCCTTCTCTTTCACAGCGAGGAAACATTCCTCAATATTTGTGATTTTCTTCTTATAGGCAGTCTCTTTTAATTCTTGCTTTACTCCTAGCCTAAACTGGTGAAATACTGCCCAGTCGAGGTGAGGTTTATCCTCATTAGAGATGCTCAGACTGTTTGCGCTTGTCAGTAACCTATTATAGTACTCAGTCGCATTCTCCTTTTCTTTTTGAACACATCTCTGCAATTTCCAGATATTAGGACCTAAATTTATTGCTCTGGAGAACTGGGAAATCAAGGTTTCTTTAAACTTCGAGTATTCCAAGGTATCCTTTCAAAATTGGGGATGAATACAGGAAGCTTTAGGCCTTTCCGACCAGTTTGCCCCTTAGTAAGATAAGTAATTGGAAGTCTGTCCATCTTCCAACTTTCCTCAGTTCTTCGACGAAGCTCAGACATCATTTTCTTCCCAGAAAATTGTAGAATGACGAGTTGAGGATTAATGGTTCTAAAAAACTCAACGTCATCCACAGATGTTTAGGTTGACTCATACTTGTGATTTAATTCTTTTCATTTAATTTTTCAAAATTTCAAAAAAATGTTTCAATTTTATAACTGCCTGATTCTATACCAAAACTTGCTCACTTTAATTCACACATCTGATCAATTATTTACGTGAATTAAATCCTGTCGGCTGCACCATTGTTAATTTATGGCGATTATTTAACTCTTATTAAATCTTATCATCTGCTGCACCTTTGTAAAAACTATGATATTATATTATCTTATTCAAAACTTAACTTTAATTTGATTTCTGTCTTAACAGTCATAACTCCAAGCTCGTAATCGTTTGCTTGATTTAATCTCTTAACCTTCAATTCTCTCACTCAACTTATTCCCCCCTTTGTCTCAAGGCCGCAAATATTATTGTTCATGTGTGCAAAACCTTCAGATCTAAGAAATTACCTCTGGCTGGAGCCAAACTGTCTAAACTACTTGCGTTTTTCTAAATTGAATTTTGGAAATTTATTTAATTTCTAGGCTACGCCACCAAAATTTGTGGATAGGAGATGAATATCCTTCCAAAGAAAAATACTCAGTAAAACATGGAAACTTTTCTCTCTTACTTAATACTAAATCTAGCAACACAAAACTTCTATGCTACAGTCGTGGCTATTCAACTCTAGGACACACAGATTCGAATTGTATGAGCAGTGCATTGGTAAGCAAGAATCGGGCAAATTATTTAAACAAGAAAGCAATTTATTCATAATCAAAGAAAGTACAAGGGTTAATACTAAAATTACAAGCAAGTTCAGGTTCTATACTTCAATAGCAACTCATAAATGCAAATACAATTAACCTTCTTAAGTAACCAATTCTTATAAAACAATGTAGCTATGATATTTTTTTAGTTAGCACTTAATCACACACAGAGCAATTCTTCCATTCTGAACAAAAGCAGACTTAGCTAATACCAACAATATTAAGCACATATTATTTCACCTTAAAGTATACTAAGTTTTCTCTCATACAACTGAGCAAGATAATTCAAAGATTAGCTTAATGCCTATAGTCCTCAATTATTATTAGAAAGAAAACTTCAGACAAATCACCATCATAATTCTGTCTCTTGAATTAGTAGTCTAGTCCACTCTCATAGATTCTTGAATTCTCTTTCCTCTGATACTTTCCGATCTTGGCTACGCACAAGGGAACTTTTTCCGGGATTTGTGAGATCTCTTCTTACTATTACGGATGTCAGGGACTTGGAAGCATGAAAATCCGGTAATAACCTTCAAACACAACTCAAATTAGTTGTCTCGCACTTCTGGCATCTATTGGCTGGAATGCAGGACTCCGACCTTGAATCGGAGCAGCTTTCCCGAACCTGGATCCAAAACAGAATGAAGACAAACTTATTCTGCCACATACATCGAATCTGCCTCTCCTTCTGCGTGGCCATCTGCCTGAAAACAATTAGCAAAACTCCGTTGCAACTTTGTAACTTCTGATCTCCATTGCCGTAACCTTCATAACTTACATCGTAACTGTTTAACCTGCCTCACCGTAACCTTCTCGTGACTGCCTCGGCATAACTCGTCGTGTCTCAGCATCCTTTTATCTGGCTCCTTTGACCTTGGGTTCTGCTACGTTTTAATCCCTTAGGTATTTCGTGGGTCTGCACTTGCCACCTTTTTCCGTCGTTGCATTAAGGCGGGAAACCCCTGTACATATTTGACCTCATGATTGTAACTGCCCTAGGACATAAGTTAATAAGATAATCCATCTAGAAATATCTTTGTCTGAAACTTTCTTTTGACACAAATTATTTCACATTTAACTCTCTTTGTTCTTTTTACAAAAAAATTGGCGGTTATACTATTTAACAATTCACAAAAATTTATTTCTATATTACTAAACATAACAGATTTTGCGAATTAATCACAAGTATATTGAATAGAATTTCGTCTACCAGTAAAATCGGTATATAAGGTATTTTTGTATAAAATTCCTTCTATATACGATTTTACAATAGTACCAGAAAACAATACCATCTGTTAGCTATATAATTATAATTAAAATGACAATATCATAGATACCCAATACAGTGTTAAAAGAATTTGATAAATAAACATCTTAGAATACATTCATTATATATATTCAAAATATCCATCTCTACCTTTATTAGCTGCATTTTCAGCTTCCTTATACATTCCAAGGTAAAAGTAACAGCATCCCAAATATGTCCAAGCCTCTGGTTTATTATTTTTTTTTAAAAGTTTTTCATATTCCTGTAAAGATTCAGCATTAAAAAAAAATCATACCACTTGATATTTAATTAAACCTACAGAATATGAAGTTGGACAAGATAACATGACTTATTTACATTGTCTAATTATGAGGTGAACTGCATACTTCACATACCAGAATATTATAGCAGAATAAATATCCAGTGTAACTGAAATAGCAAGTAGTGCAATCTACTCTATACTAAGTTATATTCCAGTTAACAACATTTATATGAATAACATAAGATTCTTGACAGAAGCTTGGGGTATCCTTAAATGAGAGAGAGAGAGAGAGAGATGGTCAGCAAGTTGGAATAACAACTGATCAACAGCTAAAGTTAAAAGATCACTATATGCTGTCTGTTAACTACATGTGTTCTCTGGCCAGTTTGTCTTTTTTGAAAAATAAAAAACCTGGCCAGATAACACATCTTCAGAAAAAAATGCTTCAAAAAGCTTCTTGTTTTCATTCAAATCATTCTGTAAGTGTGTTCTAGATAGGATACAAATCCCAATCTTTCCAATCAAGGTCAAATGTGAAACTATCTTCAGATATGATATATTTCCAATTTTTGCATTAGAAACAGTCCTGCTGAACACAAACTGATATTATTAATTTTAATAAGATTCTAAACAAAAATTTCATTAAATTCCAGCCAATAGGAGTGAAATTATTGCTATCATTCTGAACTTTTTGACAATTATCACAACAAAATTGAGTTGACTGGACAAATTTTAGTTGTAAAAAATACAGTCTTGCCATACCGCAACTTCCACCCGTGCACTGCCCACAGAATTGTGCGAGCCTGGTTTCATTAGTGGTGCTGTGCACAGCCAACATTCATGTGTTTAGCAGAAAAGATAGAGTTATCTAGCTGGATAGGTCAATATGCAGTGGGAAGATTATGAGAACCATGTAGCTGTAAGAGCACTTCACAAGATTGGAATGCAGCCACCTGTTATTTTCAACATGCTAAAAATACTCATCATCAGTACAATGTTATATATCAGACTGTTAACTGTTATAATGATACAGAAGATATATCTGGCTGCCAAAGAAAAGGTCAACCATACTGCATTAGAACACAACAGCTTATGAGGTTGTGAAGGCACACCTCTGTCATAATCCTGTGAGAACACAGAAAGTGATGTTGCAAGAGATGAATGTTTCACAGAAACAATGTCACATGTACTAACTGATGACCCAGGGATCACGTGCACTAACTGATGACCTAGAGCATATCGTCATTTACTGGACACTTAATGACATCACAACTTATGCAGCAGGGGATGATAAAAGGCACTTCTCAAGTGGTATGCAAACAACACAGAGATATCCAATTCACAGATGAGAAGATTTTCACCACTGAAGGGTCATTTAACTGCCAAAATGATTGAATATATGCTCCAGATGGTCGCACAGCACATGTCATAATATAGCACCCAGAATTCAGAGAGATCATCATCATCCTGTGGCAGTGATGGTTTTGTGAGTGATGACATATTGGGGTATCGAAGTTGCATTTCTGTGAGAAAGGGATCAAAACCTCCAAAGTGTACCAAGACACCATGCTGTAATCAGTGGTACAGCCCTGAACAACACCTTTTTTTACAGTAGGCAGTGGACTTTCTAACAGGAGTCATTCCCTGCACACAAGGTAAGGACCACACAACAGTTGGTGGAGGCAAATATGCCCAACCATGTATCACCATGTGATTAGCCATCTGGAAGTTCCAATCTGAATCTATTCAACTTCAAATTGTGGTCAGAGCTTGAGACAGCAGCCTGCAAGAAACAACACCCCAACATCACCAGCCTGAAGGTGGATTTGGAGTGAGAAGAAGCAGTGTTTCCATTGGATGCTGTGCGTGCCACCAACATGTGACCTCACAGACTTTGGACATGCATGAAAGGTGGACATTTCAAACATTGAGTGCTGCTATATGCACATTATATATGTAGACTGTATGTGCTAAAAGCTGTAAATGATTTACTGATAAATTAAAAGTTTATGCACCGTAAAAAGTTGTAAGAGTATTTATCTTTGTACAGTTTCTACAGCTCTTCTTTATCCCCTTGGAACCCAGGAGACCAAATCTGCACACAGTAGTCCAGGTGTGGCCTCCTTATCAAGACTTATAAAAAAACAAAATGACTTCCTTATCCTTAGGTATTAGTTTGCTTCAACATTGATATTATCCGTCTCCGAGTTGTATTTACAATTTTTTTTGTTTATGTAATCTCTGAACTTCAAATTCCTATCCATCATTATGCCAAGATCCCTAGCCTCCTCAGTTTCTTGTAGCATAATTCAGCTAATATAATATGCTGTTGAACACTTCATCACACCAAAGTGCATAAATTTACACTTACTAACATTAAACTGATAGCCATTTTCATTTGTCCAAATTTTCAGCCTATTCAAATCATTCTGTAAGTGCTGGTTATCAGTAGCATCCCTGATTGCCCTGCCTATCTTTGCATCATCAGCAAAGTTAGGCAAGTTACTGAGGCATGATCTACCCTTCACAAAAACATGCTGCCCCCCCCCATATACAGTATCCCATTTCCATCTATCCATTCCTGTATTTTGCTCTTGACCAACTTCTCCAATACTTTGACAACTCCTGATATGTTAATTGCTCAGTAATTTGCTACAGCAGTCTTGGTCAGTAATTTTCCCTCTTTTCACTCACTTGAGACTAACTCAGAGCTGAGACTTAGATTAAACAATACGGTCAAGGATGTAAGACTTGAGCTGGTTTACCATCCAATCCCACAGATGTATTCAGATTAAGGTTCTGTAATACTATTCACCTCCATTTCATTCACCTCAGTTCCCGTATAAGCCATCAGTTTCCTCATTCCTGCAATATCACCATCTGGATGATATACTCTTGCAAAGTGTTCACTTTGCAAGAGTATATCAAAGTAATCCTACCATCAGAAGGTAGGGTATTGAAATTCTTTACACATCAAATTGTAGTCTGGTAGATGGATGATAATTATCAATAATTTTTTGAATGCTAGTTTTGTTGTATCTATTATATATCAGATTGCTTTTAATTTTATTCAGTTCATCTAACAAATGGGAATCAGAAGAGTAGACTGTATGAGCTCTGTGTACAAGACTCTTGATAATACCCATTTTTTATGATGAATGATGGTGGGAGGATGACTGAATGTACCTGACAGTAAAGATTGGCTTCCAATAAACTGAAAATTCAACATTACCTGCAGAATTATGAATTATTACATTATCCAAAAAGGGTAGTTGGTTATTGGATTCAGGCTCAATAGTGAACTTGATATGGGAGTACAAGTAGTTTATTTTCTCTAGGAACTGAAGTAATTCTCACTCAGTGCGCAGCTGGGACCAGACTGCAAATATATCATCAACAAAAATGTAACCATATATGAGGCTGAGGGAATATAGTGTCAAAGAGTTATTTTTCTAGATGTGTCATGAAATAATCACCTAAGACTGGTGAGATAGGACTTCCCATTATTGTTCCTTCTATTAATTTGACTGCATTGATGGTAAATTAAACACGCTGACAATGTCTGCTGGGAAATCAAACTGTAAAAAACTGAAGAGTCTCTTGTAATGGTAAGTTGGTGAATAGGGAGACTATCAAAAGAAACCTCTGTCAGCATTTCCATAATCTCGTTATTAGACAAATGCAGATCTTTTATTTTTTCTTTGAAGTGGAGAATGTTTTTGATATAAGAGCTGGCCAGTGAGATTCCAAAGATGACGAGAGATATTTTGCAAGGTAGTAAGATGGAGAACCAATATAGTCCACTATTGGGCATAGTGGGTTGCCATCCTTATGTATTCTATGGCCTTTCTTATGCATAAGGAAGGCCATAGAGATGAGGTGGATGGGGTATGATGAATTTGTCACTTCTCAACAGTAGTGGAGATCTCCATGTTCACCTTCTTCTAGAGCACTTTTTAAAGAATTCATTATATAAAGCCTTGTTGCTTCAGCAAACTCTGCCAGCATTTCCATCATCTATCATCCATGGAGTCGCATATTTCTCTCCAGGCTGGCTGGCCTTTACCAATTTTGGCACTGAAACCCCCATATACGATTACATAGATGACGAACCTATGGCATGCATGCCAGAGTTGGCACATCTGAGAATTTTTCTGGTACATCAACGATTTACAGGTGATATCCTTTTATACACTTATAAATTATTCAACTTTTTTTAATTATTACAATACGTACAAGTTAAATTTTGTTTTACACAAGAGAGCCACTATGGAGATGTGCATATGATTGGTGCAGTATTAACAAAAGATCACGTGATCCAAAGACAAAGGCAACTGACAATTGTTGAGTTGAAATGCTAATTCTCTTCAACCGAATTCCATAACATCTGAAACTCTCATAACAACATTCACTATATATTTCTTAGTTTTAACACATTCACGATGAGGGTGTCATTTATCATTCTGATGGAACTTCTCATTATCAGCGGGCTCAACTCACACAAAGTTTCGACCCTTGGTTGAATTTTATTGCTAGTTGTTTGAGCTGGCAGGCAAATTTACACACTAATTATATGGCATGTTTCAATTCTTGGTAGAATTTTATTTGAAGTTAGCCTTTGTGATCTGTCATAATGACGTCAAGAATTTCAAATGCAATAAAACAAACACTTATTTCATGTAATTGAAAAATTGGACAATAGTTTTTAGTTATATACTGTGTTTCGGTGCAACATATGATTTTGCTGAGTCTATACAGCATAGTTTCTATGAGAGGCAACATGTGATTCATTAGTTAGTGCAGTTTTTATTCCAGCTGTCTCTAATTGCACTATTTGTTGAGAAATATATTGCACAGACTGCAAAAGCCTCTGTCCCTTATTCAGGGATACTTGTTTTTCTTGCATCTGCAGTATAATGGCTGTTGAGGAGGGCAAGTTACTATCGCCTCGATGTGAACAAGTTTAAACATTTTTTGTGTGTGAGGTATATGCAAAACTTTTTACTGTCTTTTTTGTAAAGTAAAATCAGGGGTGCGAGTTATACGCGAGGGCAAGTTATATTCGAGTAAATATGGCAAGCATTTCGCCTACAAGTTGACATCCTTCTGCTGCTTCCCTCCATATTCACCATAGAAGTCACCTGCTCAGCTGACTTCTATGGTGAATTACAATGCATAAATATTTTTCTCGCTACCGTTTTTTTTTTTTAAACCAACATCATTAAAATCAATTTAATGATACAATAATCAATTTTACACTGAATAATATTATAAATTTATATATAAATAAAATAAAATATTATTTATAAAATTATTAATAATTATTTATAAAATATTATATATATATATTATAAATTAATTCATTTTCTATTAATTTTCCCCTATTAAAAACTACCCGGCACATTAGCAACTTGATTTGTAAATTTTTGGCACATGCACATAAAAAGGTTCGCCACCATTGTACTATTATATATTTACCTTTGTCTTTTAAGCTGTCTTCTATTTGCTTGTAGAAATCTTCTATTGTTTCTTTGTCAGCTATGGAAGTTGATGCATAGCAGATTATTATATTTAATGTTTCTGTTTGACCCACTTGAACAATCAGTTTTCCTACTCTTTCTTATAAAATGTTACAAGATAAGACATTTTTGGTTTGTTTTGGTCTAATTATGAATCCACCTCCACCAAAATTGGTTCGTGGATGTGATTCACCTAGGGAGATCTGGTAATACATCTTTGTTTTTTGTTTTTTCCACGTGCTGTCAGAAAATCTAATTTTGGCTTATCAATAAGAAGTCCATTTGAAAGTCCTTAGCCAAAGTTCTCATGCTAAATTTTCCAAGTCACAAAGTCAAATATTTCCATGGTGGTCTACTATCTTCTGCAAGATGCTTAGCACCCCTTGCTCTCAAAGAGTCAAAACCAATACCTTGGTTTGTCTTACAATAGCTACACAGGATTAGAGAGCCATTACTTTAGTCAAATATCCCACTTCTCCTGACCAGGTTCTGAAAAAAATTAGTTCTTCTGCTGCCATCCTTTAGATGCTGTCCAGTCTTGATAGCGTAAGGCCCTATTCCAACATAGTATCATTAGTTTCAACAAACTTTGAAACTGATGATAGTGTTTAACATGGTTCTGTTCTTCCTCCTACTCTACTCTATCTAGAGATCATTGACTATCTCCAGTTGCTGCAAATCTAGAGTTTTGGTGATGAGAGTACATTACTCCTCTTGCTCATTTGACTGACTTTGAACTACACAAATTACCAAATATTTCAGAATATTTCAGAATTCTGATCACCAAATCATTAATTTCATTATTAGTTAACCACAATACTATCTTATTAAAAAAAAAAAAGAATTCTTTTCTTCCAAGCTTGCTTTTGACAATACCCAAATCCCTGGAAATAATAAGATTTCTCTTCTTAAGATAACTCCAATCTCCAATCTTTCTTGGCATAAGAGCATCACAAATATATCACCTCCTTGGTAAGAAATTTTCTCTTTCACTACATTACTTTACCTCTAAGCAGTTATTAACTCTATACAAATCACAAAAACATGCAACTATTGAATACTGTTCTGATATTTGGAATAGTTCCCTAAGAGAGCCCAAAAATAACTTGACTCAGCAGAAGAGAGCAACTGAGTTGATTATCAACATATCTCTCACCAATTCACTCCACTCTCTTTCACACAGACATTCAGTTTCTGAAGCATCTGCAAACATTTCCATTGTGACTGGTCATTAGAAATGGCATTAGTAATTCTCCAATTCTGTTAAAAATCTGTTAAACATGACAGCTATTCAACCCCCCACCCATCTTTCACTATTCAACTCCAAACTAACAAAAGAAACTTATCTTTATTCATTCATTTTATTACTTTCCTTTGAAAAAATCTCCTTCCTTAGAAATTTCCTAAAGAGTCCAACTTGCAATATACACTGCCCTGCCAAAAGTATTAAAAAAAAGGAAGGGAAAGCGTGGTGGTGGAGTACTTATGATAAGTAACGACTTATGTCCTCTAAGAGTGGAGACTTTGGGAGGCAGTGACACTAATGATTTTGAAAGTATATGGTGTGAGATAGAGGTAGGCAAGACAGGATATTTAGTGGGGTGTTGCTACAAACCAGGGAGCACAAAGGGTGGGGACCAGGAGATGTTTAGACAGTTGAGTTTGGCAAGTGCAAGAAGAATGATTGTTATGGGAGATTTAACTACAGTAGTATAAATTAGGGAGAGGAAGATGCATGTAGCAATAAGGGAATGGAATTTCTAGAATTCTTGAAGGACAAATGTCTTAGGCAACATGTAATAGAGGGAACAAGAGGATCAAGAGTTTTGGATTTGGTCATAGCATCAAAAGAGTTGATAATAACTGAGATGACATCTCTCCCACCAGTTTGAGAGAGTGACCATATGGTTTTGACTTGGAAGACATGCAGGAGTATCAAATAAATGGGAACGTATGTGGAATTATAAGGCAGATGATTGTAATAGTCTTACACATCAACTTGGGGAAGTTTCATGGATGGAGGAATCGGAAGGCCAGGATATCATTAGTGCTTGGGAAATTGTGAAGGAATATTTGTTAGCAGCAATAGTAAGCTGTATCCCACAAGTGAAGAAGAGGACACAATTTAGAGTAAAGTGGATGACAAACAATATTGAACAGGAATTGCATGCGAAAAAGAGGCTATGGAAGAGATATAAGGAGATAGGTGAAGAGAAGATGCATGAAGAATATAAGACACAGGAAAGGAGAGCGACTAGTATGGTAAGGAAAGTGAAACTGGAATATGAGAAGAGATTGGCCCTAAGATCCAAAGAGAATCCTGGGTAATTTTTTAGCTATGTAGCCAGTAGGAGGAAAAATGATTGTGGAAGAATGACATTGTGAGATAAAAATGGGAATAGAATGACTGATGCATAGGACATAGTGGAATTGTTCAATGAACACTTTATTGGAGTATTTCTCCTGGAGGAGTAAATTTTAATACTAGAGGGATAGGGCAGGTTTGAGGTTTAGAGGTGCAGGAGGAGAGTGTGTTCCAAATGCTGAGTACTCTGGATGTCAGTAAAGCTGTGGGATGGATGGTATTTCACCATGAATTTTGAGAGAATGTGCTAAAGAACTGGCAGCTCCTTTAACCTGGCTTTTCAATGAAAGTCTGGCTATGGGAAAAGTGCCAGGGAATGGAAGGGAGGTAAGATAGTGCCATTGCATAAGGGTGGTAGCAGACTGGAAGTGTCTAATTATAGGCCAGTTTGTTTGTCATCAGTAGGTGTTAAGATCTTGGAGAATTTAGTTAGGGAACGTATACAGCATTGGGAAGATGAGGGTAATGTTATCTGTGAGAGTCAACATGGATTTGTGAAGGGACGCTCTTGTTTTAGTAATATGCTAGCCTTTTATAATAAAGTTACAAGAGCAGTAGATGAGGGGAAAGGCATATACTGCCATTTTCTTGGATTCAGCAAAGGCATTTGACAGGGTGCCACATGATAAGCTGATAATTAAGTTGTGGCACATGGCTTTGGATGTCAGGTTGTTCAACTGGATTCAGGATTGACTGTCTGAAAGGTATCAGAGAGTTGTGTATAGTGGGGCAGTTTCAAGGAGGCAGAGGGTTACAAGTGGGATCCCACTTGTAACCCTCAGTACTGGGACCTATATTGTTCAACCTTTATATCAATGGCATTGTCAGTGGATTGCAGGGAGATATTCAGTTGTTTTCGGATGATGTGAAGCCGGGAAGGGTTATTAGTAATAGTGAAGATGTGGTAGTCATGCAAGAGGATTTGAATAAGTTAGACAGATGGGCAAATGAATGGGGTTGTTGGTTGAATGTAGCAAAATGTAAGGTCTTGAGGTTTGGGGACACATCGATGGGATGTTGCATACTCTATAGGAGGAGATATACTGGAGGAAGTAGGGGAAACAAGAAATCTGGAGTTGATGATTGATAAAAACCTTAAATTCAGGGGACATACTGCAAAGTTGGTGAAGGTAACACAGAGAATTGCTGCAATAATGAGAAGGACGCTGACCTACAGAGATAAAAGAGTTATAATTCCATTGTATAAGACCCTGATCAGACCACACTTAGACTACTGTTCTCAGATTTGGTCCCCAGGATTTGAAGGGGATAAATTAACTGTGGAAAGGCTACAAAGGTAGATAACAAAGATGGTTTCAGGAATGTACAATGTTAGTTGAAGATTGGCTGAGGGAATGTGGACTGCAGAGTTTGGTGGACAGAAGGAGAGATGATATGATTGAGACTTTTAAACTCTTGAGAGGTGGTTACAGGGTTGACACTGGGGAGTTCTTTCGCTTGGTTGAACAGCGGGAAGGAGTGATGACAAGAGGCCATCCCTGGAAGTTATGAAAGGAAACTGAGCACGAGGGTGAGGAGTGGTTTCTTTGAATGGAGGGTGGTTGAACCATGGAATGCACTGCCTGATAGAGTGGTGAGAGCGAGAATGGTCAATGAGTTTAAGGAGTGATATGATAGACTTTGTTTCCTAGGAGGGACCTCCCACGATGAATCTTGATAGACTTTGTGTTTCCTAGGAAGGACCTCAAGCGATGAGTCTTTTGACTCCATGGAGGTCTGAATAATAATAATAATAAAAGTATCCAGACACCACTCGTTTGACAAGACATACATGATGGATGCAGTCAATAACATGTTGGGCTAGCTTTGCAAGTAACCGCTGTAACATGTCGGGGAAGGCTGTCTACAAGTTGCTGACACAGTAACTTGTAGACAGCCTTCCAATGCCATTTGGCACCTTCATAAGCTCCAATAATTGATGGTGGTTGGCGACAGGTGGCTTGCACAGGCATATGCGGTGCTACAGAATATCCCACATCACTTCAATCAGGTTCAAATCGGGACTCTGGGCCAGCTAAAGCAACAGGTGATTGCCAATCTCCGTGAACCACCTTTGTGTTGTACATGCAGCATGGAAGGCACATTGTCCTGCTGGAAGAAACAATCGGTTGCATTCCCATAGAACTCCACCATTGTTCCAGGAAAATTATCAGCCGGCACCTCCTGGTACATAGAGGCACTGTCTCATGCCCAAACCACATATGGGGGAGCACACACCTGCAGAACAGAACATTGCCCATACCGTGACTCCACTACCAAAATCTTTCACTGTATGCATGAGACAGTCTTTTCATCTCTCTCGTGAAGGTGCATCTAGACCCACCCACACACACACACATTCACCCAATTGCTAGAGAGTAAAGCCACTCTCATCACTCCACATCGCTTTTGCCCACTGGTTGAGTGCTGATGCTCTTGACAATAGTGCAGATGCCACCGAGCGTTCATCTCCAAGATGAAAGGTTTCCTCCTCGCAGCCTGTCTGAAAAACTCCATCTCATGAAGAGCATGCTGCACTGTTCGTGTTGATGGGCCACACTATGAGGTGGAAGGAGAACCCGCCATGTCCACTGATACAGCAGCTGTGATGGCCTGAAGAATGTCCTACAAGTCTTCGTGACCTCTTGGACAATGGCCGGTTTGTTGTGGTCCTTTTGGACCACACCAAACATGCGGGGGTCGCTTCATGATCAGAACAGTGCAGCATGCAACAGACATCAAGGTGGCAAAACTGCCACCTCAGATGTCTGTTACCTTCCTTTTATGGAAGATCTCATGCTTATGGAAGATTTCATGTGAGGGTGCAATATATATATATATATTGCACCATCACAAGAAAAGTGACACAAATTAAAATTTTCCAAATTTCATTGTTGTGTTCTAAATACATAGGCTTCAATTAAGAAAAGTGACACAAGTTGAATTCAAATACTTCCCATGTGAGTTCGCTAGTGTTGCTTTGGTTAACCTTAAAATACACAATTTTCTTTCCTCTCTCCTGAACAATTTCATATTTTGGACTTGTGTCATTTTTCTTGCAGGGTTGCAATATATATATATATATATATATATACATATATATTTGCATGCAGATTTACTCGGTTTAACAACATGTTTATTAATTTAATTTAAATGACTTAAACACCGAGAATAATAAAGAATAAGGTTTAATAAAGAACAAGTTGAATTCAAATACTTCCCATGTGAGTTCGCTAGTGTTGCTTTGGTTAACCTTAAAATACACAATTTTCTTTCCTCTCTCCTGAACAATTTCATATTTTGGACTTGTGTCATTTTTCTTGCAGGGTTGCAATATATATATATATATATATATACATATATATTTGCATGCAGATTTACTCGGTTTAACAACATGTTTATTAATTTAATTTAAATGACTTAAACACCGAGAATAATAAAGAATAAGGTTTAATGAGAACACTACTAGTTTCGTTGGTAAATCATCTTCTTCAGGTGTCAAAGTACAAAGAATTATACAAAATAATCTGACAGAAACATTACACAATGATAACAACAGATCTACTAGAAACCGTAGTACAGTTTAAATTGGAATCCGCACTACATGTATGTTTATGCATGCATGTGATATCGCGAGAAAGCCAGCACTGGATAGCAGAGCTGTGCAAATCAGGTAAACTGTAGCTAAGGCTGTTCATGTGGGTTGAATCGAGGGTAATTTCTTTAGACTCAAGAATACATCTTGAGAATACGTCTCAAGAATTAGACTCAAGAAGAATGAAATTTGGAAAATTTTAATTTGAAGTTTGGGAAAGTAGATTAGGAAAAGTAGACCAGTCTATATGTTGGCAGCCTTCATCAGAGTTTATAGAGAACAAGATGTGGCTGGCGAGAGTGCCGGCTCGGATTCTGTTATAGGATATATCTCTTTTGTGCTCTTCAACACGGAAAAGGAGAGATTTATCAGTCTGTCCATAGTAAGGTTTTCCACAATTAAAAATAATCTTGTATACTCCTGGGAATTGAAGATGGTGATGTTTATCTTTAGGTTGACTAAGGATAGAACGGAGTTTAGGAAAAGTAGAGAAACATGTTTTGATGTTGAACTTTTTTAAAATTTTAGCCAGTTTGTGGGAGAGAGAACTAATGAAAGGCAAGGAGATTTAGTTCTGGGGGTAGTAGAATCTTCATTAGTTAGTTGACGACAGTGAAAAATAAATTTCTCAATACTTTTTGAAGTAAAATCATTATTAAGAAAAGTCCTTTTGAAGCTCTACGTTCGTCTGATAATAAGGATCCGACCCAATGTGTAAGAGTGGAAATAATGCCAAATTTCTGTGGAGGGTAGTGGTGAGAAGATGCATGAAGGTATCTGTCTGTATGTGTTGGCTTCCTAAAGATTGAAATTTTAATATCATCAGAGTACCTTGTAAGTTTTATGTCTAAAAAAGAAGACAATTGTTGGTTTGTAGCTCACAGGTGAATTTGATCTTGTGATGAAAGTTATTTAGATGATCCAGAAAAATTTTGAGGTTATCTAGGCCATGTTCCCATATAAGAAAAACATCATCAATATAACAGAGCCAGATTTTAGGTTTTATTGTGGCCGAACAAATCGTTTTTTCTTCCAAGTCTGAGAAATATATCAGCTAGCATTGGGGAAAGCGGACTACCCATAGCTAGTCTGGAGTTTTCTTTAAAAATCTTGTCCTTGAATCTAAAGTAGCCTGAGTTGACACAATGGGTAAGTAAGGCAAAGAACTTCTTTGATAATTTGCTATTGAGAAGAGTGAGAACCTCCTGAGTTCAAACATTTGTGAAAAGCAACAGTACGTCGAAGCTTGCCATCAAATCTGATTTGTTCAGTTTGAGGTCTTTGATCTTAGAAACAAATTATCAAAGAAATTCTTCGCCTTACTTACCCACTGTGTCAACTCAGGTTACTTTAGAATCGAGGACAAGATCTTTAAACAAAACTCCGGACTAGCTATGGGTAGTCCGCTTTCCCGGGTGCTAGCTAATATATTTCTCAAAGACTCGGAGGAAAAGGCGATTTGTTCAGCCAGATTAAAACTAAATTCTGGCTCCGTTATATTGATGATGTTTTTCTTATATGGGAACACAGCCTAGATAACCTCAAAGTTTTTCTGGATCATCTAAATAACTTTCATCACAAGATCAAATTCACCTATGAGCTAGACACTAACAATTGTCTTCCTGTTTTAGACATAAAACTTACAAGGTGCTCTGATAATATTAAAATTTCAATCTTCAGGAAGCCAACACATACAGACAGATACCTTCATGCATCTTCTCACCACTACCCTCCACAGAAATTTGGCATTATTTCCACCCTTGCACATCGGGCCAGATCCTTATTATCAGACGACGTAGAGCTTCAAAATGAACTTAATTTCCTCAAAAGGACTTATCTTAATAATAAATTTTGATTTTACTTCAAAAACTATTGAGAAATTTCTTTTTTGCCATCGTCAACTAACTAATGAAGATTCTACTACCCACAGAGCTAAATCTCCTTGCCTTTCATTAGTTTCCTCTCCCACAAACTGGCTAAAATTTTAAAAAAGTTCAACATCAAAATGTTTCTTTACTTTTCCTTAACTCAGTTCTATCCTTAATCAACCTAAAGAAAAACATCACTATCTTCAGTTCCCAGGAGTATACAAGATTATTTTTAATTTTGGAAAACCTTACTATGGACAGACTGATAAATCTATCCTTCTCCGTGTTGAAGAGCACAAAAGAGATATATCCTATAACAGAATCTGAGCCAGCACTCTCACCAGCCACATCTTGTTCTCTATAAACTCTGATGAAGGCCACCAACATCAAATAGACTGGTCTCAAACTTCTAATATTCACAAATGTTATGATGAACTTGAAAGACGTATTCCTGAGTCTAAAGAAATTACCCTCGATTCAAACCACATGAATAGCAGCCTTAGCTACAGTTTACCTGATTCACACAGCTCTGCTGTCCAGTGCTGGCATTCTCGCGATATCACACACATGCATAAACATACAGTTGGAACTATAGTGTGGACTCCAATTTAAACTGTACTACAGTTTCTAGTAGATCTGTTGTTATCATTATGTAATGTTTCTGTCAGATTATTTTGTAAAATTCTTTGTACTTTGACACCTGAAGAAGATGGTTTACCAACGAGACTAGTAGTGTTCTCATTAAACCTTATTCTTTATTATTCTCGGTGTTTAAGTCATTTAAATTAAATTAATAAACACATATATATATATTACACAATGTATTATAGGAAAGAAACCTCCTCCCTTATATAAACATAATAACAGGTTCTTTTAAATAATCAGAATCGCTTACCTCCATGGATCTTCGATAATCTCCGAGATGAAAAGCACAGTAGCCAATCCACAGATCATTTTCAAGATTTCCTTTACCGCTACTTCTGGCAAACTTTGAAATAAAAGTTAACAGTTAAATTTAAATTCTCTATTAGTTACAAATACATTTTTACAATAACCACATGACAGCAATAAAGACCAAATAAAGGTATATACATATTTTAAATATCAACTGTATGATAAGTGATCCTCTCCACTAATAAAAAAAAAAGTACTTCCTCAAAAGTATCACCATCCTATGACACATCCCACAAACATACCAATAAAGTTGCCCAGCACTATCTCAACAGCAACTCATGCTTATAGTTCAACTGCTTAATTGTTTCAATAAAAAACTCAACTAAGATAACCGAATTTAATTTCAAGTTTGATGCTATATTTGACTTGATGTATTTCTTAATTTTCAATTTTAATCTATCTGTTTAATATTATACATTTCATGACAATGAAATGTATGACATAAATCTCTTATAATTCATGTAATTTAAGTCTGTTAATGTATGCTCTCAAACAAATATATCTTATGAGTAAAACAGCTTATATGATTAATGTAAACAAAGTAATCCAATACACATCTTGAGAGTGTGTATAAAGTTAACTACATGTATATTAAAATATGCCTAATATATTCATGTTCTGCCTTTTATAAAAAAGTATTTCCCTCACTTTTATTTAGCTACTTTTATATAATGTTTAGCTTTCCCTTCTTTTTATCTTTATATTAAAAGACCATGTTAATATTATTATTATTATTAAGAGAGATCTTCAGGGAATCAGAAACTCATTGAGAGAGGTTACAGTATTCACACCAACTCTCATACATGTTCTTGAATTCATTCACACTACTTGCACACATAACATCCAATGGCAATCTTTCTGATCACTCACTCACTCACTCACACTCACACACACACACACACACACACACACACACTACTCTATGAGAGAAAAATCTAGTCCTAATCCCCTTCCTGACAAAACAATCTAGTCCCAATCCCCTTCATTCTCAACTTCCATGGATGCTCTTGCATCCTTTACCCATCCTCCATAAAATGAAAAATTCCATCTACTTAAATTCTATATATAATCCTTTCAGAAGTTTGTAAGTCTGAATCACATCACCCCTCTTTCTCCTGTTTGCTAGTGTTTGCAGCCTACAAATTCTCAATCTGTCTTCATAATTTATATTCCACAATCCTGATATCATTTTTGACACTTTCTAAACTGTATCAGAATCACAATGGAAACCAGGAGACCAGACCTTTCATTTCTGGAAATTTTCTCTGTTCCAAGTTACGTGATTTCTTTCTTGCTTCTGTGCGGTGTGAGAGCATTCCAGTTACGTAGAGTTCAGTGGATGTGCATGCGCTGTCATTGACGATCACAGCTGTGTTCCTGTTCGTTTAAACTTTCCAATTGTTGTCGCGGTTGTTGTGTGAATAGTCCAAATGAGGTCTTATCAAGGCCTTGTAAAGAGGCAATATGATTTCCTTATCTTTACATTTCGGCATTGCCATTATTATCTGAGTTGTATTTACAATTTTTGCTATATGACCCTTGAACTTCAACTTTCAGTCTACTAAAACTCCAAGATCCCTAGCCTCATCAGTTTCTTCAAACATAATCCCACCAATATAATATGATATTGGATATCTAACACCAAAGTACATGACTTTACATTTATTAATATTGAAATGACAGCCATTTTCATATGCCCACAATTCGTCTATTCAAATCTTTCTGCAAGTACCGCATTTACTCAAATATAACTTTTCGGAAATTAAAAGTTTATCAGGAAAAAAAAAAAAATGAATCAACATTTATAATTAAATCCTTAGTATTCATTATAATTTATAATTGCTCACATTATTTATAAAATGAATGCATTCAAATTTTAATTATAAACGTTATTTATGCAATCAGCCACTCACCTTCATCATGCAATATATTTGAATCTTCAGTGACAATGCTTCTGTAATTAACTTACCGTAAATGCCGGCGTATAAGACACACTTTTTTCCTTTGAAAATAGGTCCAAAAACCAGGGTGAGTATTGTATGCTGATACTCAGTTTTTTATTACTTTCATTTCTGGAAATTTTCTCTGTTCCATGTTACACGATTTCTTTCTTTCTTCCTTACAGTGTGAGAGCATTCCAGTTACATAGAGTTCAGTGAATGCACCTGTGCTGTCATCGACAATCACAGCTGTGTTCCTGTTCGTTTAAACTTTCCAATTGTTGTCGCAGGTGTTGTGAACGGTGATCGATTTCTGCCGTTAAATTTTCTCTAAATTTCTTGGTAAATTATGGCTGAAAAATGTCAGCATTGCTACAATATTGCATACAAGGTACGTGTGATTGTGTATGCTAAAGAACATGGAAACAGGGCTGCAGAGAGACATTTTGGGCCACCCCCAACTGAGAAAATTATAAGAACTTGGTGGAATAAGGAAGAGGATCTAAAAAAAGAACTTAGAGTAAACATAACCTAAGCAGAACTGCAAAATGGCCAGAACTTGAGGTGGAACTAAATACTTGGATTTCAACCAAAGAAAAGCATGACTTTCAGTGTCTACAAAAATGATTATTCACAAAGCCTTTGCTTGATAAATAATAATTTTTCACAGAGGGATGGGTATTCTTTCCTAGTTAGATTAGGTATTTGTTGAAAGAAGACCTACTTATTACTTTCTATTTGAAATACTGTAAATTCATTATAATATTCAATGATCAAGTTTTTTCCCCTAAAAAATGTGTAAAAAAAAAGGGGGGTGCATCTACCCAAACAGCATTATCTTCACTCCCATCCAGGGCATTAGAGATGCCAGTTTTTAAAAAACACTTGGCAATTGACAAAATCATGTCCCAAGCTCTCAAAATCCAGTTGCACAACAGTTCTAATGACAGCCTCTTAATCTTCCCTGCTGGAGTCAGGTTGTAGCTGCCAGCTGCCATCCACTCCATGTAGAACCTAAACCTCACATCAATTATTTCTCCACCTCTGAGCAATCCCAGATCGAGTAGAAAATGCTCTCACTCTCACACTTCCTATTCTGGTTGCTTCCATCTATATGCATATTATCACAAGTTCAAACAGCTCAACAACAAATGCAAGCCAATGACATTTGAGTTGAAATGCTGATTCTCTTCAACTAAACTGCAAAATATCTGAAACTTCCATAACAACATTCGTTATCTATTTCTTAAAGTTTTAAACTTTTTAATGTCTGCAAGGTATATGCAAAACTTTTGAATTTCATTTTTCTTCATCATCAACAAATTCCTGCCATGCACCCTCAAGGGGGTGTATAGGATATTATGGTACTACATGAAAAATTTACATCATTACTAACTTCCCATCTACAATTTTCCTCCAAACCAGTCTGTTATTTGTCAAGACTCCAACATTATCAGATCTTATATTTCTATCGTCTAAGGCACATCGTACCATATCAATCCACTTAATCTTGGTCTTCCTCTGAGTCATTTATCTGCCAACCTGGCAGAGAACACTTGTTTTGCTAATATTTCCTCGCCCATTCTGTATAAGTGACCATACCACCTGAGATTAGCTCTGTTAACGCATTCCTAGATGCTGACAATATCAAGTTCTTTCCTAATTTCCTTGTTTTTAATATGATATTGTCATTAATGCCATCTGTTCACGCCTCTAATCTTTCTCTCTGTGACTCTCTGTGGTCTCTAGTCTTTGGTCAAGGGTTTTACTTCTGACCCAGCACTCAGATCCATAAGTTAAAATTGCTTTGAACACTGTCTTGTATACAGCTAATTTAGTGTTCCGACTAATTTCTCTCTTATTCCATATGAATTTATTCAATTGACTTCCTACCATACCAGCTTTGTTGATTCTGTTGTCTATTTCCATATTTAATTTACCATTTTCACTAAAAATCGTGCCTAACTAGTTGAAATGTATTACTTGTTCCATAGGTTCTCCGTTCACAATGCAGTTGACATTTTCAACGATTCTGCCTATTTTCATTGTCTTTGTCTTTTTATTGCTGACCTTCATACCACATCTATTACAACAGTTATCAATTTAGACAGGGACTCTTGCAAACTTGTAGCGGATTTATTTAGAAGTATAACATCGTCTGCATAAAGCAAAGAGCTGACATTAACATCTCCAATTTTTGATATCACGTTTAATACCACTTTCCTTCATAATATGATCTATATAAATAATGAATAACAGAGGGGATAATGTACATCCTTGTCTCACACCAGATTTAACATTAAACCATCTTCTTGTACTTCCTTCAATTCTAACTGCTGACTTACAACTCAAATACAGACTAAGTATTGCTTGATATAATGCCCCACTGACACCATATAACTGTAGCATATTCAATAGCCTCTCTCTTGGCACCTTGTCATATCAAATTTCCAGATTGAAAAAACTTAAATACAGATCTTTGTTATATTCCCATGATTTCTCCACTATTTGTCGTAAAGTGAAGATCTCATCCTGACAGCCACTATTTGGCCTGAATCCAGCTTGTTCTTCATCAAGCTTTTATTTCACAATTCTTCTCAACCGTTTCTCGAGTATACTGGGCATAAATCTTGCCCGGAACACTCAGTAGGGAAATACCTCTGTAATTCTCACATTCAGTTTTATTTCCCTTTTTATATATGGGTGCCATGAGAGCTCTACTCCAATGATCGGGAATTCGTCACTCTGTATAGGCTTTCTGAACTATGCAGTGCAGCCACTGTAAGACTTTAATACCACCCTACTTCAGCATTTCTGGTCAAATATCATCTACTCCTGCTGCCTTTCCACATTTCAAGTCTTTGATGGCTTTTTCTACTTCAAGTATGGATATGTATTCCTGACTGTATGCCTGGTCAGTGTTTTTTACCACTGTACTATCACTGCTTGTTTCATTTAGCAATTTTTCAAAGTAATTACTCTATACTTCAAGGATATCTTTTTCTTCCATTTTCATGTCACCTTTATCTTCTGTAACTCCTTTTACAGTACTCTTTTCTCCATTTCTAAGCTTCTTCAACAACCTCCAGAATATTTTGTCACCTTCTTGATATTAATTTTCTATGTTCTTGACAAAGTCCTCCCATGACTTTTGTTTAGCTAATTTAACAAAGTGTTTATCTTTCTTACATTTGTCTCTGTATTCTCTAAGAACACAAGCTGACTTATTTGATAGGAACTTTTGATATGCTTTCTTCTTTTCCTTCACTACCTCTTTAACTTCCTGTGTCCACCAGGGAGTTCTGATTTTTTTATCCTTGCAGACAACCTCACCACATGCCTCCTGGCAGAATCAATCAATGTTTTCTTCAGATATTGCCACTGAATCTCCAAGGTTTGATTCCTGTTATCAAACTCCTTCATTTTTTCTTCAATAATCTTTCTGTATTTTAGTCTACAGTTCACATCTGAGAGCTGCTCAACTTTTATTCACTTTAAAAGTTTCTTACATGTCATTCTTTTCGATATGAAATTCAATTTTATCCTGCTCAAGACTAAATAGTGATTACTTCCAATTTCAAATCCTCTGTGCACTCTGGTGTCCTGCACTAGGGAGAAAACATCACTATTAACAATAATACAGTCAATGAGACTTTTCTTATTCCTTGCCTCTTCTCTCCATGTGAATTTGAGCACATTTTTATGTTGGAACATGGTGTTAGTAATAACCAGTCCATGTCCTGAGCAGAAATCCAATATTTGCCATTATTATTAGCTTTGCTCTTTTCTCCAAATTTTCTCAAAATATTTTTGAATGTCTGCCAAATATTTCCTACTCTGCTATTTTGATCCTCAACAAGGAGCAACTTTATCTTTTTCATTGTGTCAGTTGCTTTCTCTAAAGACTCAAAATATTCCTCCACTTCTACTTTAGTAAAACCTTCTGTGGGACCATAGGCACAAATAAGTCTCATTGTCCAGTTCCCCATTCTCATATTTGCCCACATCACTCTACTTGAGACAGCCTGCCATTCAAGAAGATTAGCCTCGTATTTTGTGTTGAATACTATGGCTGCTCCTTATTTTCCTTGATTGTCATTGCCTTAATATAACATTTTGTATTTATTGCTCAGAAAGATCTCACCAGTTTTTGTCTTTTTTTGTTTCAGTCACCCCTATTATGTCGATCTGGTACTTATCTAATTCCTCAACTAGCTCCATTTCTTTGCCATTCAGACTTCTTATGTTGATAGTACCGATCTTTAACTCTGGTGATGTTGAGTTGGGGTGTGTATTCAGATTTGTTCCAGTAGCTGACTTTTCGCTGTTCGCTCTGGTTCCCTGGTGAAAACAACGGGAGACCTTGTTTAACCGCCCACCGGCATGAAATTTTGTCATGTTGTACCATCATTTTGTATTTTGGTTTAAGCCAATAAGAATACAATTTGGTCGGGCTAAATTCCAAATTGCCAGCCCATCCTCGTTCATTCAGTATCCAGGTAGATACCCAACAGGTTGCACCACGAGAAGGTGAGGATTGGACATTAGGTCAGAAGCCCTGGTTGGTTCTCCACATTCCTTTAAAAGCTATTCAGAGTGTCCTCTCAGTTATATAGCTTTGGCCCTTAAGCACCTCTTTCATCATCATACGTATCAAGGATTTAGGCCTAGTATGGCCTGTTCCGGCCTTAGAAGTCATCGTTGAATCGTTTAAGAGGACGTCCTGGTTTTCTTTTTCCTAATGGCTTGTACTTTAAGGCTTGTTTTGGTAATCTTTCTGTTTTCATTCTTTGAACGTGTTCCATCCATTTATGTTTATATTTTTTAATTTTTTCAATTACTGGTTCGTCGTTTAATTCTTTCATAATATCTTCATTTCTTTTGTGATCAAATAGGGTATACTTTGCAGTTTTTCTCAAAAACTTCATTTCTGCTGTTGTTAATCTTTGTTTATCTTTTTGTTTTATTGTTCAGATTTCGCTTCCATACATTAAGACCGGTAGGGCTAATGTATTGTATACTTTTAGCCTGGTTTGTTTTTGAACTAGGTTTGGTTTAAATATAGAGTTAACTACTCCTGTTATTTTTAAATATTTTGCAATTTTTATGTTTATATCTTTTTCATTTTCATAAGTGATCATACATCCTAGGTAGTTAAATGAATTCACCTGTTCTAAGATCTTGTTATCTAATACTATTTTAGTTCTTGCTGGATCTTGTCCTTTAAAGGCCATAGTTTTTGATTTTTCCGTTGATATTATCATACCATAATCTTTGGATATCTCATTTAGATTTAAAATAGCTTTCTGTAAGTTATCTTCAGAATTTGTAATTATTATTTGGTCGTCTGATAAAAAGAGGAGAGTGTTTAAGTTAACTGTAGGTGAAAGTTTAATTCCTTGATGTAAATTTTTACTCCATTTTATTATTATTTCATTTAAGTAGATATTAAAAAGAGTTGCTGAGAGGGGACATCCCTGTAGGACCCCTTGGTTTATCTCTCTTGTATATGATAGCTCGTGATTTAATCTTATTTGTATTTGATTATTTTCATATATACTTGTGACAGCTTTTAGGATATTATTTGGTATTTGTCTTTCTTTTAATATGTTAAATAATATGTTTCTTTTAACTTTGTCAAATGCTTTTTCAAAGTCAATAAATGCAATATGTGTTTCTAAATTATATTCTCTTCTTTTCTCTATTATTAATTTTAGGCAGAAGGCTGGGTCTATACATGATCGTCCTTTTCTAAATCCATTTTGTACCTCTAGAATAAAGTTTTCGGAATATTTCATTAGTTTGTTATTTAAGATTCTGCTATATATTTTGTAACATGAATTTAGTATACTGATACCTCTATAGTTTTTAGGGTCATCTCTATTACCTTTCTTAAAGATAGGAATCACAATTGCTTTTTTCCATTCTATTGGGGGGATACCAGTTGAGTAAATTTTATTTAAAAATAATAAGAGTCTTCCTTTGAATCTTGTTCCTGCATATTTATATAGTTCTGAACCTAGCTTATCTTCTCCAGGTGATTTTCCGTTTCTTGTTTCTTTCAGGCTGATTTCTAATTCTTCTTCAGTTATTTCCTTTTCATTTTTGTTAATTGTTTGCCAGTTGTCTTTTTTAAAATATTTGTCTGTCCACAGTTCTGTGTAGTAATTTAGAAATTCTTCTCATTTCAATTCAGTGTTTAATTTTATGTTTTCTTTGGTATCTACATTTAGGTGTTTCAAAATCTTATATACATTGGGTCTTATTTTATATAAATCATGTTCTAAATTAGAAACAAATTTATTCCATGAGAAAAGAGCAAAGCTAATAATAATGGCAAATATCTGTTGGATTTCTGCTCAGGACATGGACTGGTTATTACTAACACCATGTTCCAACATAAAAATGTGCACAAATTCACATGGAGAGAAGAGGCTAGGAATAAGAAAAGTCTCATTGACTATGTTATTGTTGATAGTGATGTTTTCTCCCTGGTGCAGGACACCAGAGCGTACAGAGGATTTGAAATTGGAAGTGAGCACTATTTAGTCTTGAGCAGGATAAAATTGAATTTCATATTGAAAAGAATAACATGTAAGAAAGTTTTAAAGCGAATAAAAGTTGAGCAGCTCTCAGATGTGAACTGTAGAATAAAATACAGAAAAGTTATTGAAAAGAAAATGAAAGAGTTTGAGAATAGGAATCAAACCTTGGAGATTCAGTGACAAACTGAAGGAAACATTGATTGATTCTGCCAGAGAGGCATGTGGTGAGGTTGTGTGCAAGGATAAAAAAATCAGAACTCCCTGGTAGACACAGGAAGTTAAAGAGGCAGTGAAGGAAAAGAAGAAAGCATATCAAAAGTTCCTGGCAAATAAGTCAGCTTTTACTCTTACAGAATACAGAGACAAATGTAAGAAAGCTAAACAGTGTGTAAAACTAGCTAAACAAAAGTCATGGGAGGACTTTGGCAAGAATATAGAAAATAAATATCAAGAAGGTGGCAAAATATTCTGGAGATTGTTGAAGAAGCTTAGGAATGGAGGAAAGAGTGCTGTAAAAGGAATTAGAGATGATAAAGGCGAAATGAAAACAGGAGAAAAAGATATCCTTGAAGTATGGAGTAATTACTTTGAAAAACTGCTAAATGAAACAAGCAGTGATGACAGCACAGTGATAAAAAACACTGACCAGGCATGCAGTCAGGAATACATATCCATACTTGAAGTAGAAAAAGCCATCAAAGGCTTGAAATGTGGAAAGGCAGCAGGAGTAGATGATATTCGACCAGAAATGCTGAAGTATGGTGGTATAAGAGTCTTACAGTGGCTGCACTGCATAGTTCAGAAAGCCTGGGCAGAGGGACGAATTCCCGATGATTGGAGTAGAGCTCTCATAGTACCCATATATAAAAAGGGAAATAAAACTGAATGTGAGAATTACAGAGGTATTTCCCTACTGAGTGTTCCTGGCAAGATCTATGCAAGTATACTTGAGAAACGGTTGAGAAGAATTGTGGAAGAAAAGCTTGGTGAAGAACAAGCTGGATTCAGGCCAAATAGAGGCTGTCAGGATCAGATCTTCACTTTACGACAAACAGTCGAGAAAGCATGGGAATATAACAAAGATCTGTATTTAAGTTTTGTCGATTTGGAAAAGGCATATGACAAGGTGCCAAGAGAGAAGCTATTCAATACGCTGCAGTTATATGGTGTCAATGGGGCATTATATCAAGCAATACTTAGTCTTTATTTGAGTTGTGAGTCAGCAGTTAGAATTGAACGAAGTACAGGAAGATGGTTTAATGTTAAATCTGGTGTGAGACAAGGATGTACATTATCCCCTGTGTTATTCATTATCTATATGGATCACATTATGAAGGAATGTGGTATTAAACCTGATATCAAAATTGGAGATGTTAATGTCAGCTCTTTGCTTTATGCAGATGATGTTATACTTCTAAATAAATCCGCTACAAGTCTGCAAGATTCTCTGACTAAATTGAATAGCTGTTGTAATAGATATGGTATGAAAGTCAGCAATAAAAAGACAAAGACAATGAAAATAGGCAGAATCATTGAAAATGTCAACTGTGTTGTGAATGGAGAACCTGTGGAACAAGTAAAACATTTCAGCTACTTAGGCACAATTTTTACTGAAGATGGTAAACTAAATATAGAAATAGACAACAGAATCAGCAAAGCTGGTATCGTGGGAAGTCAATTGAATAAATTCATATGGAATAAGAAAGAAATTAGTCGGAACACTAAATTAGCTGTATACAAGACAGTGTTCAAACCAATTTTAACTTATGGATCTGAGAGCTGGGTCAGAAGTAAAACACTTGACCAAAGACTAGAGACCGCAGATATGAGAGTCCTGAGAAAGATTAGAGGCGTGAACAGATGGCATCAATGGCAATATCATATTAAAAATGAGGATATTAGGAAAGAACTTGACATTGTCAGCATCCAGGAATGCGTTAGCAGAGCTAATCTCAGATGGTATGGTCACTTAAATAGAATGGGAGAGGAAAGATTAGCAAAACAAGTGTTCTCTGCCAGGTTGGCAGGAAAACGACCCAGAGGAAGACCAAGATATAGGTGGATTGATACTGTACAAAGTGCCTTAGACGATAGAAATATAAGATCTGATAATGTTGGAGTCTTGACAAGTAACAGACTGATTTGGAGGAAAATTGTAGATAGAAAGTTAGTAATGATGTAATTTTTTCATGTAGTACTGTCATATCCTGTACACCCCTTGAGGGTACATGGCAGGAATTTGATGATGATGATGATTTATTCCATGATTCTCGATGTCTTTTTCTGACTCCTCTTTTAGCTATGGTTCTTATTCTTTTATATTCTATTTCATCTTCTAATCTTTTACTGCTTAACCATTTGTGATAGGCTTCTTTTTTCTTTTTGATTATTTCTTTGATTGTATCATCCCAGATCTTCAGTTTTTTCTTTTATTGAATTTTTTGGTCTTTCCTAAGCTTTCATTTGCTGCTGCATTTAGTATCATTTTTATATTAAGCCATTCTATTTCTATTTCTTCATTTTGTTTTATTTTATCTAGATACTGGTTAATTCTTTGTTCATATAGCCATTGTACATTTGTGTCATTCAATAGTCTAGTTTTATAAACAAATGTTTCAATTTTTCTTTCTGTTCTTGTTACTTGTAGCCATTTAGGTGGTAATCTTAATTTTATTTTAACAAGGAAGTGGTCACTGCTTATTTCATATCCTCTGTGAACTCTAACATCTAGTGAAAATTTTGATGTCTTTTCATTTAATATGAAGTAATCTAATATTGATTTCCATCCTCTTGCTGCCCAAGTATATTTATGTATGTCTTTATGTTTATAGAGAGAATTCATTATTTTTAGGTTATTATAAACTACAAAGTCAATCATTTTTTACCATTTCTGTTTAGAGTGTGTTCTCCATGTATTCCTATATTATCATTAATTTTCGTGTTTCCAATTCTTGCATTTAAGTCTCCTGCTAAAATTATGTAATCATTTTTATTTATTTTATTATATATGTTTTGTAGCTGATTATAAAAATCAATATTATCCTGTTCTCTTCCTTCTTCTGGGGCATATAAACCAATTATTGTTAAATAGCCTCTATCTATTTTTATTCTAGCTTCTATTATTCTTTCATTCCAAAATTTATAATGTTTAAACTGTTTTGAAAGGGATTTATGAATCCAAATCATGACTCCTGCTTGTGCTCTTTGGTCTCTGTCGACTCCACTGTATATCACATTAAAATTTTCAGTTCTCATAGTTCCTTTTAATTTCTTTTTTGTTTCAGTGATTACTGCTATTTTAAAATTTCTTTCATTTAATAACTGGTCTAATTCTATTTCTTTATATGCTATTTCTCTTACATTCCAGTTTGCTATGTGTATTATATTTTGTCGTTTCCATTTTCGTTTTCCCTTTTCCATTCCAGGGTCATTTCCCATAGATTCAATCCGATTATCTTTTTCTGTCATCTTACAACTATGGTTATGTTCTCCATGTCAGGGGACTAGCCTGACGATGGAATAGTTCAGTGGTAGACCTGCTACCTTAAGGCTTCTGAACTCGCCTTCTTCCGAATTTAAACCCATAGGAGGAATAGGGTGTATTGAAGGGGAAAGGGTAGATTATAGAAGAAATATAGTAAGGTTTATAGAGAGGACATAGTTGTAAGGCCAGAAATGAAAAGACCCCATGGCCCTCGAGTACTCTAATAGCACAAGGGTCATAAAGTAAGAAGAGTTGGCTGATAAGGCCTTATAGGAAAGATTAAAGTAAGTGGGTCTTCCTCAAAGTAGAAGAAGGAGAGGACAGATCCAGCTAGGGACCATGGGAGTGCCGCTTCCCTTACAATCAAGATGATTGCCCCTTATGGCCCTGTTGGTCCACGAGTCCTTATTCGGTATATTCGGACCACCCCACCATATATATCTATACACACACACACACACACACACACACACACACACACACACACACACACACACACACACACACACGCACGCACGCACGCACGCACACACACATGGTGGGCTCCCCCTATCCGCCACCCAGGGGACGCGCTCTCTAGGGGTTACAGGGTCCCCTGAGAGAAGCACCTCTTTCAAATGTTTAAATCGATAAAATACATGTAAAGACAAGTACTGTAATCTTATGGTTTCTCTATGGTTTGCTTTAATATAAATATTGAATCTACTGGTGATCTATTATATATATATATATATATATGTGTGTGTGTGTGTGCAGGCCTGGCTGGTGGCGTGTGCTTACACAGGCGCTGCAGAAGAAAAGGCGCCTAAAAGATGTCAAAAAATATGAGATAAGAGTTTAAATGAACAATGAATGGTACATATAATTATGAATGTACGTTGCTTCGGGCCCCTTCAGATATTCCCGGAAACGAACAAATAAATTCTGAAATTGTATCCTGGACCCGATTATATCACTGTAATTTTTGATTAAAATTTACGAAAATATACCTAAAATAGTTATTTATTTTTTGATGTATCATAAAATAAACTTATGATTAATTGTTGAGTTCCATGTAAGGGCTGTATCCTAATTTTGATCAGATCGGATACATGTGTCCTGCCCTAAAAGTCGGCTTACTACTGATTACTCATTCTTCTCAACGAAAAAATTGAAGAAAATAGTACACCAGAAATGGTTTTGAAGTGGATTTATAACAACAACCTTGAAGAACTCTTTGCAAATTCACTGATTGCATTGAGAATACTATTGACTTTGCCCATTTCAGTTGCTAAGGGAGAGAGAACATTTTCTAAATTACAATTAATAAAGAACTACCTGCGATCAAGCATGAATCAAGAAAAACTAAGTGGTTTGGCACTAATTTCAATAGAAAATAATATTGCTCAGTCTATCAACATTGATGTACTGCGACAGTATTTCGCTAAAATGAAAGCCAGATGAGTCCCTTTTAGCAAAATTAATGTAAAGAATATTTGAACAAATCTCTTAACCTTATATACTATTTTATATTATTTTGAAAATTTATATAACTTGAAAAAATTTGTATAAGCAGGACTGATCCGTAGGTAACATTATACTGTAAAGCATTTTTCATTTGTTTTTCACTTCCTGTTTGTTTTATTTACACTTTATTCAAAAAAAACTTTTTTGAAAAGGTGGCGAACATTAATTGCACATACAAGAAAAATACTATGCGCTGGTCCTGTGTGTGTATTACTCCAACACAAAAGGAAGGTAGAAGAGCCTACAGTATATAAATACTGTGTGCATGTGTGTGTATGTGTGTGTGTGCGTGCGCATGTGTGTGTGTGTGAGAGAGAGAGAGAGAGAGAGAGAGAGCATAAGACAGGAGTAATCTCTTGATATTCTTGAACTGATGAAGGTTGTAGTGGTTTTGGAAACACTTCATGGGGGAGGCTGTTGCACATAATTTAGGTGAATGGAATGAAAGATGATGGGAAGTTACAGGTTCAATCATTGGCACGCCCAAGGAGGGGGCCAAGTGGCTCTGGAAAAAATACTAAAAAATTTTTCAAAAATCTTTTCCTAATTAATTTTTTTTTAAAAATTTTATTTATGTTGTGTTGTGTCTTCTATTTCTATACTACTTATGAATTAGCGGTCACATAAGGTGGGAATACGCTATAGCTCTTGGGAATCACGGCCATTGTGAACGCAAGGCGAACGAAGTAGTGCTCTGGCGATACTTTGTTTGCCCTAGCTGGGCCAGAAATCACAGGTATCATGTATTGGCAATCACTGCAGATGCTCAGTCATAGGTCGTATGCAATGCGTAGTGTGTATTCTCAAATTGTCTACTCAACTCGCCCCCCCCAGATTAAATCATGTGCTCGTCCCCACACACACACACACACACCAAGATTAAATCCTGAGTACGCCACTGGATTCAGTAAATATGCAGTTTAACTGAGAAGAGATATTGAGCAGCTGTTACTCAAGTTCCTGGAGATCTGGCAGAATTGGGAGGCATAATGGATGCCAGTTCTGCTGAACAATGACGATGAAAATATCTACAGAAGAGATTTCACTCTCTTTAGCCACTTTCCCATAGAAGATCCATTTTCACGGATAGCAGAAATGGATCTTCTATGGGAAAGTGGCTAAAGAGGGTCTTGTAAGAGATGTGTCATTAATCGATCCACCTGCCCTTTTTTCATAAAGTAAATTCAAAGGTGTGAGATATAAGTGAGGGCATGTTATATTCAAGTACATATGGTACTGCATATCAGCAGCACTCTGATTATCCTACCTATCTTTGCATCATCAGCAAATAGCTGTATGTTGCCTGTCAAATCTTTCCCAATGTCATTAATGTACAGACTGAATAACAACGGATCAAGAACTAATCCTTGAGGCACACCATTGATTACCTCCAATCTTGCAGATTCACCCACCTTCCATATACCACTTTTTGATATCTGTCAGTTAGTCATCCTCTTATTCATGCCAATAGTTTATAATTAAATCCTGTATTCTCTAATTTATGCAACAGTATTCCATGCTGTATTCTGTGAAAAGCCTTATCAAAATCCAAAAGTATCATGGTGTATCCATTCCCCTTGTTTAACTCAGTAATAACATTATTATAGAATGTGAGCAAGTTGCTAAAACATGATTCCCTTAGTAAATATGTTGTTCATCAAAGTAGAGATTCTCTGTCTACCAATTTCTGAATGCGAGCTCTGACCAACTTTTCCAAAATCTTCACCACCAGTAATAAGATACTGATTGGTCGGTATTTGGATACGTCAGTCTTTGCACCATATTTGTGCAGTGGGATTACCAAACATTTTTTCCACTCTTGTGGAATCTTTCCTGTTCCGAGATTCAAATTATATAGTCTGGTCAAGAGAATATTGACCAGGCCAGTTCAGCTGAACAATATTTAGCATCTGTGCTGATATCCCATCAGTTCATATTGCAGAATTCTTATTCAGTCTATGCAATAGCTGTAGTACTTCCTCCTCATTCACATGAGTTTCCTCATATGGTGAAGAGGGGAGCAGTGAGTGCAATGTTGCATATACCAGGTTGATAGCTTTTAGCAAAATGGCTGCTCATTAGTTGAACAATCACTTCCACATCAGTCACCCACATACCATCTGCATTCAGTAGAGTTATTCTTTCAAATTCATACTTTCTTTTACTTGCAACATAACGATAGAATTCATTTGGTATGTCTTTAACTTGCAGAGACAGTTTCTTTTCATACTCTGATTTAACTTTCTGTACAACATTTGTGACTCTTCTGGCCTGCTGCTAACCAAGATCATCCTTACACATATGATATTCCTTCCACATCATTGTTTTCTTACGAATCTCTTGCTTAATTAGATTACATATGCATTTCACTCCTACTCTATTTATTCTTCAAACTTTAGGGACATATTCTGATATCTCATCATTTAAGTATTTTTTGAACACTTCCCCTGCATTGCTGATATCCTTCCCATCCAATAGCTGATAACATGGTGCAGAACCCAGCATACCCTCAGGTGGTCATAATTTTCTGCTTTGTAATTTAGCACGTAACCTTTTTTGAATGCAAAAATCATAAACTTAGCCAATTTCCAAGTGAGTACTGCATGACCACTGATACCACCTGGAGACAAAATAGTTACGTCTTTAAGTGAAACCTACCTCTGGCACTATAATCAGATCTAACATTCCTTGATCTTGAGTTCCTTCTGGCACATGCTACTTGAGGAAGTTGTCTTGCAACAGCTCAGTAAATTCAGTTTCATTCTTCTCATGCAATTTCATTCTATGTAATCAATGTTTGGATAATTAAAGTCCCCCATTATTATTACATTTTTCACACCCATTGTATTTATTTGTTGATGCATTTCTTTGGCACTAGCAACTGATCCAACAGGTCTTTAACAACACTCCACTGTGTATTTAATCTTATTTTTAATATTTAATATTTAGTAATTTAATATTTAGACTCCACCTATTTCTTTTTTATTAACTTTTTTTTTGTGTGTGTTTTTACATTTCATAAGTTTCATATTTTTATTATTTCAACAGTTTATTTTATTTTATTTTTTGATATTAAAATACTGGATTTCATGTATGATTGTTTTTCCAATTGTTCTGCATATTTCTGAGTATTTTACTGATTTTTTTATATCTTCCATGGAAAATACTTCCACCTATTGAAAAGGAGATTACCAAAGTATTTCATAGTTTTTGGTTAATTTTATTTAAGTCTTCTTCTCCCTCTTTCTCTGATTCTACTATTCGGCTTGAAAGATCAAGGTTTAAATTCTGTCAAGGATGAGAACTTTTATAAGGTGTTTTCAACTAGAGTTGAGTGGTTTCATGAACTGACTACTTCTCATTAAAAGTTTCTTCAAACCTCTTACAAGTTTTAAAATTCTCTATGTTCAATGCTATCTGCATAATCGGATATATCTATAAATTGTATGTATTCTTTGAATATAAACTCTTTGCATTCTCTGGCCATAAAACTGCATGTTTTCTCTCTATAAACTGTGCATACACTCTCCTATATCTGTGAATATATATTCTTTTTCTGTTTATCTTAAAAAAACTTGTTTCATCTTTTGTTATTCAAAACTGACAAAGGATGAAAAATTCCATGCTTTGGTGGAATTTTTTGGCACTGATTTCTCTAATTGGGATAATTATAAGGAACATTATGGCCATGAACTGAATGGCTTTCATGCTTTGCTCAACCAATATGATTGAAATTGTGCAGGAAGGGGTGGGGAGGGGTCAGTCCTGATTCATTCCAGGTAGATCAAGTAGGTTAGGACTTCACCTGTCCTTATTAGCTGAGTATATTAGCATGAGCTTCATGCACTATGGTTCTGCTTGGTGGATACATTTCCTTTGCATTTATTTTTTCTAGGTTCTTACTATGCCAAAAAAGTCTTAATATGCCTTAAAAGCCCAAGGCATCATAAGACTCATAATAATTTTATGTTTTCAATTACAGTTGTTTCATATTACTAGAGAATTTTCTGTCTCTAAAACTGTGGCAAATCTTAATGCTGCTGAAAACAAAGATTATACAATGCCTCCATAGTGTGCCTGGAAGAATAATGTGATATGCACTTTTCAACAGGAAAAGATCTAGTGTCAGTTCTGGTTATGATTCAAAAAATCTTTATATGGGCTTTATCAATTGAAGGTGAGTGAGCCAGTTTCATGATGTAGCAGGTTTTTCCCCTCCTGGGAACTACAATTTCTCCTCCTGATAAACCAGCCAGAGAACACATCCAATTAGCAGGCAAAAATATTTTGTATTATATGTAGGAGGATCTATAGTACAGCCAGTAGATTCTGTATTTTTGTGTTGCCTACTGTGATGAGACCTTGAATTCCATGTAGGTGTGTTGTATAATAATACCTTTTTTTTAAAAAAAAATAAAAAAACAATATCACCTCTAATATAGTCAAAGCTCCTGTAAAATCTCTGTCCTTCAAAAATTCTTCTAGAGTTGGTAGCTTTGATTTGGATTTAGCATCAGAAATATTTGTAGTACCAGGTCCGGGTGCTGGTTTAGTGCGAGACAGAAGCTACGGCAAAAAATACAGAAACAGAGAAACAAATATTAATAACTCCAATTTTATGTATTTACATTAACCTAATAACTCAAATATTAATATCCGATAATATCTATTAAATTAAATTACTGAAGATGCCTTTGACATTTAAGCAAAAATTTTACATCTAATAAATTTACTTCCTGTTACAAATAAAGATAATCTCCTTGCATTATTTTTCTCATCCAACTCTAGAACATACAACCAAGGCCAAATCACCTTCTTTACTGGTAATATTGCATCCAGTAACCATCTGCCAGAAAGACATCAGAAGAGTCTTGAAAAACCTGTTAACAAAAAGGCTTCTGGTCCTGATGGAATCCCAATTGTGCTCAACAGATGTACTCTTGAACTAACACCTGTTCTTTATAATCTATACACTACATCATTATACTCAGCTGGCAACCACCACACATCATGGAAGCAAGCCAATTCCAAAAAAAAAAAAAAGATATGTGTCTACCTTCAGAGTATTGACCTACTGCTCTCACCTCAGTGTCATCTAAAGTAATAGAAGGTCACTCATAGTCAACTTCTTTGACATCTAAAGAACTATCAATGAATCAGTGACTACCAATTTGGATTTCATCAATCAAGATCCTCAGCAGATTTCCTTACCTGCAATGCCCAACTCTGAAGGATAAGTGACATGGAAAGGCTTAGAAACACTGCTGTTGCACTTCACATTTCCATTGCATTTCATAGGGTTGGCAATGAGAAATTCTCGGCAAATTTCAATCTTATGGCTTGCTTTCCTCCCTTTGTACCTGAACTGCCAGTTTACTCTCAGATCATTCTCAATGTGTCCCTTCAGATTTTCATATTAATGTAGGTGTTCCTCAGGACCCTATTATTTTATCCACCCTCTTCCTTATATGCATAACCTGCCCTCAGTGACCTCAAACCCTGTTCTTAGTTTTGCTGATGACTACTGTCCACTCATCCTACACTTACAACAAATCCTGCAGTACAAAACATCATCTCAAGCTTTATAATTATCAATAATAAGTGCCCTAAACACTGATCTCTGCACCATTCTGCAATAGGACAATAGCAACTGTCATATTTAATGCTTCCCAAACACTGATTTTTCTTTTTACACAAAAAAGATCTTATGTCTTCTCCTCTCACCTTTGACAATGCTCAACAAACAAGATTAGCTCTCTTCTCAGACTGACTCTTACTCCTAGTCTTTCCTGGCAAAATTACTTCTATAGCATTCTCAGAATCCAGAAAACTTGGCATTGTCTTTCACTTAAGGTGTTACTTTTATCAATCCAGTTATTAATCTGAATCCCATATGTGAGAGCATTTGAAAAGATGTATCTAAAAACCTCTCTAAAAATTTTGATGCTGTTTAGAAGAAAGATGTTTAGTTAATTAATGACTCCTCTCTCACAGATTCTCTTCAGCAAATGTCTCAGATGGTCAGTTTCTGCACTGGGACTCTTCTTTTACCAACATCGAGATTATCGATTAGCGATAGAATTAAAATATCTAATATGCATTTGATTCGAATTGGTATTTTATTTTTTTGCTCTTGAAATTCAAAACCCACAAGTGGGCTGCACAAAATTGCACTGTGGACAGTGCTTTGGTCAGCCCGGATCTAGATTACCAATTGTATTTTATATTGGCTAACACTATGCATATATTATGATGGTAAAACATGATCAGCTATCATGCTATCAGGGATATCACATCTGTCCCAGAAGTGGGAGCAGTAGACTGGGCATATCTGGAAATTATGTACTGTTAGCATTTATACAGTGAGAAGTAGCATCTTGAGAAGAAAACGAAACAGTGCATTTTTTTTTGGAGAGTATAGAAGCTATGGATACGATGTGATGTGTTTGTGCCAAGAAAGACAGGTGTAAGTCAGCACAAGATGAGCAATCTGATCATAGCTAAAGATTTGGGCATCATCAAAGGTAAAGGAGAAGTGATGTAAGAACTTTACTTTCTTGTAAGAAATAAAGTAGCACTGTATTTTAAAGATAATGAATATTACAATGTTCCAGCCTCATAGAAGAATGACATAATCACTTTGAAGCTTGGAATGATTGTGCACTACAGAGTTTAATTTTTAAAATGAAGAAGAGGAAGTATCATTTATAGAGGAGAAAGGGAATGGAAGAAGTAAAGAGCCCTGGGATGCTCTGGCATCAATCGGACAGTCCGAGAACAGAAGGCCATCCCAGTTACCATGACATACAGTGAATGACATGCAAGGAAAATGGCATCTAAAGTGCAAAGCAGAGTTCAAAAGACTGGTTTGGTGAATGGACCTAAATGACAAACAGAATCAAATGCTTTAGACATGTAATCAGCAACCATGAGATTGGTGATGGCTCAGACATCTGCTGTGGATCAAGAGGTGGTAGAATTATTATTATTATTATTATTATTATACAGGTATCTCCATGGAGTCAGAAAGCATGTTGCAGAAAATCCATTATTTCATGTTGTTGGTACATCCCATCTCAAATGTGAAGAAGATGAATGCAAATGACATTCAGTATGTTTTTTTTTTTTTTTTTTTTTTTTTTTTTTTTTTTTTTTTTAGAACCTCAAATGAAGGTAATAAGACAATACTTTAATGGCTCACTTTTTCTCTGGAACAGATTGAAAATAGACTTACTTCATATTGTTGGGGATGTTGGACAATTAGAAAGATTACAAAGGTGCCAATTAAAGGGATGCTAAGTTTGGAGCACAAATTGTGAGTATAATGGACGGATGGTAATAATCATCAGGAGTAAGAGTTGGTATCCAAGCTATTCAGAATTCTTCTGATTTCTTTCTGACAAAAGATCAGAGGAGGTACAAAGTGAATTGTTCAGAGCAGAAGACAGGAATAATACCTCATCTTTGAATGATGTCATGATGGTATCACCTGGATACAAAAGAGGAAGAGAAGCATAGAAAGGTCAAAATTTTCTGTTATTACTCTGGAAAGGAACCAAACATTTAATTGCTGTTTAAACAAAAGTCAAATTTTCTGCATTTCATCATCATCATCATCATCATCATCAAATTCCTGCCATGTACCCTCAAGGGGTGTACAGGATATGACAGTACTACATGAAAAAATTACATCATTACTAACTTCCTATCTACAATTTTCCTCCAAATCAGTCTGTTACTTGTCAAGACTCCAACATCTGCATTTGGCCATTGTAAATCACATATAGAAGTTTTGATTTTTTTTATGCATCTATAGCAAGTTGCAGCATGGACTTGAAGCTAGAGTTCTGGTATCAAGTAACTGGTGATATGCTGAATTTATTTCACAGAATGCCTTGGGGCTTGTGTTGCAGAACTTGGATAGCAGTCAGGGAGTATGAGTAGAAAATGGACGACAAAGGCCTTCATTCGGGTTATGATTATTTCTGTTATTCGATAATTGCATGTGTTTGAATCAGAAAAAAGGGAATCAGTAATGGAATAGAAGCAGGCTGCTTCTTATAGCTCTGTAAAAGTTTGTATCATATTAAAAAAAAAAAAATCAGGTATTCCCTTTCATGACATGTGATATATTATTAGCAAATGAGGTGGGCAAAAATCCTTCTGACACTCTTGGTTGACCGAGTGGTTAGCATATCCTCTCTCCTGCCAAAAGTTTGCAGGTTTGAATCCTGCCGTGGGCATGGATGTTTGTGATGTTCTGTGAAAATACTAGTTGTGATGGGCAGTAGATGGCATTGGTATAGATGATGAGATTTGCTGTAGTTGGTGGATTGAGTGGTGGAGATGGAGAGTTGTAGAGTAGGTGTCCTCCCTTGATGAGTCTTTGGACCACCTGGAGGTGTCATATAATACTACTAATAATAATAAATGAGTTATTTATTTATTTTTTTTTGAAGCACCACCCTCCCATTCACCACTTGCTGTATACTAATTTGCCATGAGACAATATGTCAGCCACAATGCTGGAGTACAAAAATATCACTATGTCGAGACTTTCCTTATCTAATATATTTAACTGTTATTTATTTAATAAATCTGAGAACTAATCGGTAAAAGATTGTATTCTCATAACTTCTAGGCTACTTTCAAAACTATTTACATTTCAAAGAAAGACACAATATTTCGCTACTTGGCTACTAAACAATAACAGATAATTATTATCGTGTTTTAATAGTTTCTGATGATAACTGATGTATCCTATGCTCATTTCTTCCTTACTTATTAATTTCGCTTTAATTGCTATCTTCATAAATGAAAAATTGATAATTTTTATGAACGGATTTGTACTTAGAAATACATTTCTAATAACCACGATGCCAACTTTATTCTAATATAACAATTATAACTTATACACAGAGAAGAAACATACATTTTGATGTCATTCAACTTACCATTTTTATTTCTTTCCAAAAGTAAACAAAGATTTAAATGTGGACATTTTAAAAGCTCACTGTGTATAATAAGAATTATATTTCACGGCTGAATCAAAAAATAAAAGAAACTTTTCAATCCAAGCAATCAAAAAGGGGCATCAACAGATACTGTTGTGATTTATTATAAATGAACTAAAAGAAGTCGGATATAGTTTAATATGAAAACAAAACTACACGGTACAATCTTCACTGTTATTATTTATTAACACTAACAAGGAGGAGCTTTAAGCACATTTACGACATGAAGAATGTTTACACCTACAATAGCAGCCGACACCATGACAACAACAACAAAAAAATATTTCTCATAGATGTCAGCACTCAGAATAGTTATCAAATATCAGTAATTAGCTGAAACCAACGTTGAAATAATTATCATGACGATGAACACTTTAAACCATATGCAGGATAGTATCTAATATCTCATTTTACCAATTATCAGTACAATTTAAGTCAGAAAAATCTAAACTATTTCTTTTTTTCGCCCAGTAACACTCAACTACAAAGATTATATAAAAACACAGTTGGAGTGTTAGTAGGTAGGAAGTTGAAGTTCAGCGGCCATTTTGCAAAGATTGCAAATACAAAAGATAATTGCAATGTTGAAACGAACGTTCACATGGAAAGATAAGGACGTAATTTTGCCTTTTTACAAGGCTTGAGAAGACCTCACTTCCACCACTGTGCACAGGTCTGGTTTCCGTTGTGATTCTGATATAGTGAAGAGAGTGCAAAGCAAAGTGTTAAAAATGATATCAGGATTATGAAGACAGATGGAGAATTTGCAGACTGCAGACAGTAGCAAACAGGAGAAAGAGGGATGATATGATTGAGACTTACAAACTTATGAAAGGGTCATACAAGGTTTCAGTTTATGGAATTTTTCAATTTATGGAAGGTGGGGAAAGGATAAGAGGGCTTCCTTGGAAGTTGAGAATGAATGCCGCTAAGAGTGCAAGTATTGTGAATGAAGTCAAGAATAGGTATGAAAGCTGGTGTAAATAGCGTGGTCTCCCTCGATCAGTCTCTGATTCCCTGGAGGTCTATAATAATAATAATATTATTAGTTTTTTTCACCTAGTAACACTCAACTACAAAGATTATATAAAAACACAAGAAATCAACTAGCAAAAAAAAAAAAAATCTTAGGGTGCAAAAGACACTAATACTTCCAAAAATTTACAGAATATAATCACAATATGAAGCAAACATGGACTATACTAAACCAATTACTGACTCCAAAAAAGAAAACTTCAGCACAAGATTTTATTACAAAAAGCTTCGGGCAGGATATAAACCAAGAGGAACTAGTAGACTCACTCAACCATGCATTCACGAACAATATCACACAACTCAAAAAGATAATCTACCAACGATAAACAAAAAATTACCAACACAAAGTGAACAGCAAACTATGTATTTTCTACCTGTAACAAAAGAGGAAATGAAGGAAGCACTCTTACAACTAAAACCAAAGACGCCTCCAGGAATAGACAGTAGCATATATAGACTCATAGACCTTTTAACACACTTTGAACAAATAAATCCAATACTTTTGAAACTCATGAACATAATATTCGACACAGGTATTATTCCACAACAACTAAAAACTGCAGTAATTACGCCAATATACAAACACGGCAAAAGAAACGATACTCAGAACTACAGACCAATAGCTACACTGCCAGTCATCTCAAAAATTCTAGAAAAAATAACACACGCCAGACTACAGAACTATTTACAGAAGTACAACATTATCTCACAAAACCAATACGGCTTTCAGAAAACAAAAAGCACCATCACTTTATTAGAAGACATCGCCGACGCAATAAACAAAGCCCTCGATAAAAACAGGTACACTGTCCTTATACTGCTTGACTTAACCAAAGCTTTTGATACACTTGAAAATAACATACTACTGACTAAATTATACTCAATCGGGATAAGAGGAACGCTGCATACCTGGTGAGGGAACAACTACCTCTCAAACAGAACACAAGTAACAAAAATAGGCTTATGTTACAGCTGGGGTATACAATCAAAACAAGGTGCTCTACAAGGCAACATATTATCACCTACTCTATTCAACATATATATTAACGATGTTCATAACCTGGCCATACGAAGTCAAATATTTCAGTACGCAGATGACACCGCGCTAATAGCAGTTCACACAGACATCAACACGGCTCTCGCCAAAGCACAACGAGACCTAAATGAAATCACAACATACTTCTACCAAAACTCAATTGTAATCAACGGCATTAAGACACAGATGTTAACAATATATATTCCGAGAATCACGCGTCCCGCACCATTATCGCTACACTGTCATACATACCACTACATTAACAAGAAAAATACTTGCCAATGTCCCGAAATCAATCCCGTGAAATCAAAAACAAAATCAGCTAACGCCTATTACTCCCTTATGTTATTGTTAACTTAAATGGCGAGATGGACGTCAGTCCCTTGGACTTTTATCCCTTCGTCGCTAGATTGTGATTATCGATATCAGAAAATTTTTTGAGCGCATGGCTCGCCCGAGTTAGGGCTGTGTAGAATCGTGTGAAGCGATGATCGCCTTCGGACGTTTGTGTCTCCATCTGTCGTTTTCATCATAATTTGATGCATCACGAATGAGTTGGTTGGGGTGGAGTGACGCCTGGGCGAAGTACTTGGTTGCAGTCTGGTTGAGATATGAAGGTATGTCTGGTATGTTTCCTTGGTGGAGGAGAGCATTCCTAACAAACCACGGGGCGTCGAAGATCATTCGGAGGCATTTATTTTGTAGTACCTGTAATCTTTTGATGTTGCTGGGGGAGGTGTGGCTCCATGCCGGCGATCCGTACGTTAATATGGGTCTGATGATTGTCTTGTATATTGTTAGTTTGTTTTCTGTACTGACTTTGCTTCTTCGGTTGAGTAGCGGATATAGTTGAGCTATTGCTGAGTTGGCTTTGTTGCAGGCATGTGAGATGTGGGAGTTGAATCTGAGTCGGTTATCCAGTTTGATACCCAGGTATTTGACTTCTTTTTGCCATGGGATATCAGTGTTAAACATCGTGACTGCTCCGTGGTGGGTTGCTTTCCTTCCTGTGAATAGTATGGCAGTACTTTTGTCGGCGTTGACATCTATCCTCCATTTCTGAAACCATTCTTCAAGATTTGTTGCTGCGTCTTGTAGTCGTTGTGTGGCTAAGTGTGGCCTGAGTGATCTGGTCAGTATTGCCATGTCGTCTGCATAGAAGGCCGTGGTAGTTGATACTGTGTTTGGTAGGTCTGAGATGAAAATGTTGAAGAGTAGCCGCGATAGGAAGGAGCCTTGCGGGACACCTGCTGTGATGCTTCTCATGGAGCATCTGAGGCCACGTAGCTTAACTTGGAATTTTCGGTCTTTCAGATAGGATTCTATGATTTTTGCTAGATTTAATGGGTATTTTGCAGCTAATAGTTTGAGGATGAGGCCTTTGTGCCATACTTTGTCAAAGGCTTTCGCCACATCCAGGAAGATTGCACCTGTGTGTTGTTTCCAGTTGTATCCATTACTCCCTTATAGGGAGTAGGTGAGGCCTTTATACCATATTTAGCTTTTGGAGACTCAGTGGGCAGTTCAATCACCCCCAAGTAGCCAATCAGAGATAGCTGGCAAACATGACTAACAATAATTATAGCAGCCACCGATGAAAAGGCTGTCAAGCAATTGCTGTCATCTCTTGGTACCTAACCCTAACAAGATATATTACTGTCTGAAATGAGGTGGGTACTACTGTCGATTTTCTTGAGTTTACGGGATAAAAAAAAACAGTTTCGAAAGAAAAAACCTGCTTGCCTGTGCCACAGTTCGACTAACTCGGGAATCAAACCAGTAATCCATTTAAAATATCTTGGCCTTTACGTAGATTGCCACCTTAAACGGGTGCTTAAGGGTCAAAGCTGTATAACTGAGAGGAGACCTCCACATAGCCTTTAAAGGAATGTGGAGAACCGACCAGGGCTTCTGACCTAATGTCCAATCCTCACCTTCTCGTGGTGCACACTGTTGGGTATCTACCTGGATACTGAATGAACGAGAATGGGCTGGCAATTTGGAATTTAGCCGACCAAATTGTATTCTTATTGGTTAAACCAAAATACAAATTGATGGTACAATATGACAAAATTTCATGCCGACTGGGGCGTCGCCCGGTTAAACAAGGCCCCGTTGTTTTCGCCAGGGAACCAGGGCGGACAGCAAAAAGTCAGCTACTGGAACAAATCTAAAAACAAACCCCAACTCAACATCACCAGAGTTAAAGATCGGTACTATCAACATAAGAAGCCTGAATGACAAAGAAATGGAGCTAGCTGATGAAGTAGATAAGTACCAGATCGACATAATAGGGGTGACTGAAACAAAAAAGACCAAAACCGGTGAGATCTTTCTGAGCAACAAATACAAAATGTTATATTCAGGCAATGACAATCAAGGAAAAGAAGGAGTAGCCATAGTATTCAACACAAAATACGAGGCTAATATTCTACAATGGCAGGAAGTCTCAAGTAGAGTAATGTGGAAAAATATGAGAATAGAGAACTGCACAATGAGACTTATTTGTGCCTATGGTCCCACAGAAGGTTCTACTAAGGTAGAAGTGGAGGAATTTTTTGAGGCTTTAGAAAAAGCAACTGACACAATGAAAAAGGAAAAGTTGGTCCTTGTTGGGGATCTAAATAGCAGAGTAGGAAATGATTGTGAGACATACAAAAATATTTTGGGAAAATTTGGAGAAAAGAGCAAAGCTAATAATAATGGCAAATACCTGGTGGATTTCTGCTCAGGACATGGACTGGTTATTACTAACACCATGTTCCAACATAAAAATGCGCACAAATTCACATTGAGAGAAGAGGCTAGGAATAAGAAAAGTCTCATTGACTATGTTATTGTTGATAGTGATGTTTTCTCCCTGGTGCAGGACATCAGATTGTACAGAGGATTTGAAATTGGAAGTGGTCACTATTTAGTCTTGAGCAGGATAAAATTGAATTTCATATTGAAAAGAATAACATGTAAGAAAGTTTTAAAGCGAACAAAAGTTGAGCAGCTCTCAGATGTGAACTGTAGACTAAAATACAGAAAGATTATTGAAGAAAAAATGAAAGAGTTTGAGAACAGGAATCAAACCTTGGAGATTCAGTAGCAAACTCTGGCGAAAACATTGCTTGATTCTGCCAGAGAGGCATGTGGTGAGGTTGTCTGCAAGGATAAAAAAATCAGAACTCCCTGGTGGACACAGGAAGTTAAAGAGGCAGTGAAGGAAAAGAAGAAAGCATATCAAAAGTTCCTGGCAAATAAGTCAGCTTTTACTCTTACAGAATACAGAGACAAATGTAAGAAAGCTAAACAATGTGTAAAATTAGCCAAACAAAAGTCATGGGAGGACTTTGGCTAGAATATAGAAAATAAATATCAAGAAGGTGGCAAAATATTCTGGAGATTGTTGAAGAAGCTTAGGAATGGAGGAAAGAGTGCTGTAAAAGGAGTTAGAGATGATAAAGGTGATACGAAAACAGGAGAAAAAGATATCCTTGAAGTATGGAGTAATTACTTTGAAAAACTGCTAAATGAAACAAGCAGTGATGACAGCACAGTGGTAAAAAACACTGACCAGGCATGCAGTCAGGAATACATATCGATACTTGAAGTAGAAAAAGCCATCAAAGGCTTGAAATGTGGAAAGGCAGCAGGAGTAGATGATATTCGACCAGAAATGTTGAAGTATGGTGGTATAAGTCTTACAGTGGCTGCACTTCATAGTTCAGAAAGCCTGGACAGAGGGACGAATTCCCGATGATTGGAGTAGAGCTCTCATAGTACCCATATATAAAAAGGGACATAAAACTGAATGTGAGAATTACAGAGGTATTTCCCTACTCAGTGTTCCTGGCAAGATCTATGCAAGTATACTTGAGAAACGGTTAAGAAGAATTGTGGATGAAAAGCTGGGTGAAGAACAAGCTGGATTCAGGACAAATAGAGGCTGTCAGTGTCTTATCTTCACTTTACGACAAATAGTCGAGAAAGCATGTGAATATAACAAAGATCTGTATTTAAGTTTTGTCGATTTCGGAAAGGCATACGATAAGGTGGCAAGAGAGAAGCTATTCAATACGCTGCAGTTATATGGTGTCAATGGGGCATTATATCAAGCAATACTTAGTCTTTATTTGAGTTGTAAGTCAGCAGTTAGAATGAAAGGAAGTACAGGAAGGTGGTTTAATATTAAATCTGGTGTGAGACAAGGATGTACTTTATCCCCTCTGTTATTCATTATCTATATGGATCGCATTATGAAGGAAAGTGGTATTAAATATGATATCAAAATTGGAGATGTTAATGTCAGCTCTTTGCTTTATGCGGATGATGTTATACTTCTAAATAAATCCGCTACAAGTCTGCAAGATTCTCTGATTAAATTGAATAGCTGTTGTAATAGATATGGTATGAAAGTCAGCAATAAAAAGACAAAGTCAATGAAAATAGGTAGAATCATTGAAAATGTCAACTGTGTTGTGAATGGAGAACCTGTGGAACAAGTTAAACATTTCAGCTACTTAGGCACGATTTTTAGTGAAGATGGTAAATTAAATATAGAAACAGACAACAGAAACAGCTAATCTGGTATGGTGGGAAGTCAATTGAATAAATTCATATGGAATAAGAAAGAAATTAGTCGGAACACTAAATTAGCTGTATACAAGACAGTGTTCAAACCAGTTTTAACTTATGGATCTGAGAGCTGGGTCAGAAGTAAAACACTTGACCAAAGACTAAAGACCGCAGATATGAGAGTCCTGAGAAAGATTAGAGGCGTGAACAGATGGCATCAATGCCAATATCATATTAAAAACGAGTATATTAGGAACGAACTTGATATTGTCAGTATCCAGGAATGCGTTAGCAGAGCTAATCTCAGGTGGTATGGTCACTTAAATAGAATGGGAGAGAAAAGATTAGCGAAACAAGTGTTCTCTGCCAGGTTGGCAGGAAAACGACCCAGAAGAAGACCAAGATATAGGTCTATTGATACGGTACAAAGTGCCTTAGACGATAGAAATGTAAGATCTGATAATTTTGGAGTCTTGTCAAGTAACAGACTGATTTGGAGGAAAATTGTAGATAGGAAGTTAGTAATGATGTAATTTTTTCATGTAGTACTATTATATCCTGTACACCCCTTGAGGGTACATGGCAGGAATTTGATGATGATGATGATGATGATGATGGCCTTTACGTAGATTGCCACCTTAAATGGACAAACCATATAGATTACCTAAATACTATACTCCATCGCAGCAAAACTCCTCGAAGTAAAAGACAAGATCTCATCTAACATGAAAAAAACTCCTATATCACGGTATCTGTGAATCACTACTCAGGTACGATATAACGGTCTATGCAAATACATCAAACAGTCACGTAACAAAATTAGAAATATTGCATAGGAAAATTGTGTCACCAGTGATTTGGAAACCTTATACACAACAGCCAATATCCGAACCGCTTATGGTGACACACACAATCCTGAGCATTAAAAATATTAAACACTACATAATGTTACTAAGAAATTACTTCAACATCACCTATCGTAACACAGAGACACATCGCATAACACGACCCACAACAACAACCTTTACATCCCTAGACCCTTCAACAACTTATACTATTTTTTTGTGAGATCGTTTCTGAAACCCATGCTACTCAACAACCTACCAAGAAATTTAAAACACATAGAAAACTACAGAACATTATAACACGAACTCTGGAAACTATACTAATACAGTTAATATAGCATCAACACTCATGTACGCATGACAAATCACTAGCATCCAACGCCTATATTCCATCCATATACAGTACCAAACAACCTAAATACTGAAGGCTAATCCTACTCTCTTCATAAAAGCTAATCCTAGCTTCGTAGTAGGTGGGGATTAGTCCACATCGTTCAATTATTCCTCAAAATAGGTTTTTTCTTTATATTTAAAGAAAAAAAAATATTAAAAAGAAATAAGTTACTTGAGAAGCCTGTGTAGCTCAGTGGATGTGGCGTTTGCACACTACGGCGCTTGGCCGCACGAAGGAAGGCTTGGTTTCGAGTCTAGTCGGCAAGTAGAGGAAATTTTTCTAAGCCTTTTTTCGACTGGTTCCTCAGTTAGTCGATCTCTGGCATGGGCAGGTGGATTTTTCCTCCCGGAAACTCGGGTTTTTCGTCCTGTAAACTCAAGAAAATCGACCGTAGAACCCACATTATTTCAGACATTAAATATATTGTGTTAGGGTTAGGGACCACGAGATGGCGGCACATAATAACCGCTTAATTAGTGATAGCCTTTGGCCATCTATCTCTGATTGGTACCAGTGGAGATTGAACTGCCCACTCAGTCTCCAAATGTTAGATAGGGCTAAATGGCCTCGCCTACTCCCCGTATACGGGAATAAAAAGGCCTTATCTGAATAAGGTACTTTCAACTGCGTACAGAATTTTGTACAGAGCAGAAAATGTAAGATGGCTTAATTGTACATATGTAAATACTCTGTTTGATTATGATGATAATAGGAAAAAAATTATTTAAAAAAAAGTATTATATAGAGTAATTATATCTATTGTAATTGTATATACAGAGTATAAAAAATGCAAAAACAAAATCCGTAATAATCAGCATTGTTAATATAATAATAATATACAATATTTGTATATTATTATTATATTGTAAACAATTATTATTATTATTTAAAAAAAGTATGCACGTTCAAGTATCTGTTATGCACAATTATGTTCAAGTAATGTATTATAAATATTATATATATATATAAATTTTGATTGTATGTATGTATATAATTTATCTGAGGAGTAATAAAATGTTAAAAAAATTATTATTATTATTATTATGAGAGACCTTCAGGGAATAGAGACTCATCGAGGGAGACCACACTATTTACACCAGCTGTCATACCTGTTCTTGACTTCATTCGCACTACTTGTACACACACCACATCTAATGACAATCTGTTCCAATAACGCACTACTTTATGAAAGAAAAATCTAGCCGTCATACCCTTCCTAACGGCATTCATTCTCAGCTTCCAAGTATGCCCCCTTGTCCTTTCTCCACCCTCCATAAATTGAAAAATTCCATAAACTGAAATCTTGTATGACCCTTTCATAAGTTTGTAAGTCTCAATCATGTCACCCCCCCTCTTTCTCCTGTTTGCTACTGTCTGCAGTCTGCAAATTCTCAATCTGTCTTTATGATTAATCAGTATTCCACAATCCTGATATCATTTTTAACACTTTGCTTTGCATTCTCTCCATTATATCAGAATCACAATAGAAACCAGACCTGTGCACAGTAGTCGAAGTGAAGTCTTCTCAAAGCCTTGTAAAAAGGCAAAACTACATCCTTATCTTTCCATGTGAACGTTCGTTTCAACATTGCAATTATCTTTTGTATTTGCAATCTTTGCAAAATGGCCGCTGAACTTCAACTTCCTATCTACTAACACTCCAAGATCCTAGCGTCATCAGTTTATTCAGGCATAATCACACCAATATAATACGACATTGGATATCTAATCATGCCACAGTGAATGATTTTACATTTACGGACATTGAACTGACATCAATTTTCCCATGCCCACAATTCCAGCCAATTCCAATCATTCTGCAAGCACTGCATATCAGCAAACATTCCTTATTAACAACATACCTATCTTTGCATCATCAGCAAATAGCTGTATGTCGCTTGTCAAATCCTTCCCAATATCATAATTGCATAGTATGAATAACAGTGGACCAAGCACTGATCCTTGTGGTACACCACTGGTTACCTTAAATTTTGCAAACTCACATCCCCCGTATACCACTTTTTGATATCTGTCAGGCAGCCATCCTTCTTATCCATGTTAATAGTTTGTAATCCAAACCCATATTTTCCAAAGCATACAACAGTCTATCATGCTGTATTCTGTCAAAAGCCTTAGTAAAATCCAAAAGTATTATAGTGAATCCCAGTGGCGGCTCGGGGCTGGCTTGAAATCGTGGGGCTGCTGCAACTTTCGAAATATACATACACACTGTAATATACATCCAAACATGTACATACTGTACGTGTTTGGATAAAATATCAAAATTATGGTAAAAATTTAAAAAAATGAAAAATTAAACATGAAAAATTATTGTTTATTATCGATAAAATAATACAGTTTGGTATCTTTCAAAATTACTTAATAATCTACTCTATAATATAAAATGATAAACCCTTTTTTGTAACGTTTTCGTGTCAAGTTTTTTTTTTTTGTCAAGTTATTTGAAACGTTTTGAAACTCAGGGGCTAGCCTGAGTGTCGAGTCTTCAAAATTCGAGTCATTAGAATTCAAAGAGAACCAGCCTACCAGTCCGGAATTCGGGGGGTTGAGCACCATAGGCACCAGGAGGACGGAACCCCCCCCTTCAGTTTTCGAAATTCGAGTCATCAGAATTCAAGGAGAACCGGCTTACCAGTTCTGAACTCGGGGGTTGGGCGCCGGGGGAGGGGGGGAAGAACCCCTTTCGAGTCTTCAAAATTTGAGTCATCAGAATTCAAAGAGAACCGGCCTACCAGTCCGGAATTCCGGGGGTTGGGCGCCGTAGACATCAGGGGGGTGGAGCAGACCCCTTCCTAGTAAAATATATTCTTCTTGTGTTGTTTCATGAAAAAATATTGTTTATTATCAATAAAATTATACAGTTTAGTATAATTTAAAATTACTTTAAAATAAAATCCATTCCTTTAATTGTAATTAAAGGAATGTATTTACAATTTTTGGACATTAGAATTAAAGGATTTAATTGTAATGTCGAGATATTTAAAGAGACGGAGTAAACACGATAAGCACTACGACCACTCTACTATTGGTGCAAACTGCATATAAACAACAGTGGAACTGCGCGACGGACAGTGCCGCATTACGCTAATAGCTCCCATCTCACTATGACATGCATATGCTTGCGCGCATAGCAATATGACACTAGTAAACACAGCGCTGCTAGCGTCTTTCATCCTCCTAAATGCTACAACATGGATTTTTATTATTTTTTATACAAAATAAGAGAATTGCATAGGATTGTTGATGATAAAATTAAATATTACAAGCAAATATATATAAATTAATAAATATATTTATATATCGAGAAAATTTGGGGGTGCTGCAGTTCCGTAGTGCCTATGCACGACCCGCCCCTGGTGAATCCATTCCACTTATCTAGTTCAATGGTAACATTGTTTAGAATGTGAGCAAGTTGCTAAAACATGACCTATGTTGCTCATAGCAAAGTAGAGATTCACTGTCACCATTTCTGAATGCGAGCCATGACCAATTGTTCTAAAATCTGCACCACCACTCCTGAGATACAAATTGTTCGATAGTTGGATACATCGGTTTTTGTACCACCCTTGCGAAATGGAATTACCATACATTCTTTCCACTCCTGCGGAATCTTTCTTGTTCTGAGACTCAAATTATATAGCCTGGTCAAAGGAATAGCCAGTTCAGCTGAACACCCTTTTATCCAACGTGCTGAAATACCATAAGTTACTATTGCTGAATTCTTACTAAGTTTGTGCAACACCGCTAATATCTCGTTTTCATACAACTGAGTTTCTTCAACCAGTAATGAATTAGCAGTGAGCTCAATGTTGCATACACGAGGTTGACTGCTTTTAACAAAATGGGTATCCGTTCGTTGAACCACCTCTTCTGCATCTGTAACCCGCATGCCTTCTGCTTTTAGAAGAGTTATTCTTTCATATTCATTCTTACTTTTACTTGTAGCATATCAACACAATTCTTGTCGGGTTATTATATTTAGAACACAGAGCCAGTTTCTTTTCATACTCCGACTTTACTTTCCATACAACAGTTGCGAGTATTCTAGCCTGCTGCTAATAATTTTCATGACGTACATCATCCTTTCATTTAAACGCCTCTCGACTTTTTTTGTAATTCCTGCGTTTTCTCTCTGATGATTTGCTCCTCGTTAGTGGGGCTAGCCTTCTTATTCCCGACTGGGCTGCTCTTCTTAGCATTACGTTTCTTGTGTGTTTTGGCGCCATTTTAAACTTAAAAAAAAAGAAAGTTCAATTTCCACATTAGAATTTGGCAGTATTAATAAATTTATTGTACACTGAGCAATTTCTTTAAATGGATTCATTCCAGAAGCATCGCTATATTTTCGTACTTCAGTCCAGAATAGCTCAGTGTTTTCTATATTTGTACATTTATTTAAGTGGATAGTCTTGTACTGGTATTCAGCAGCAGCAACATCTTTTTCTGTTTTCAGCATTATTTCTAAGATGGGAGTAACAGGCTCTTTTATATGTTTTAGGGTATTGTCAACAGAAAAAGAAGATATCATTCTTAAAATATTCAAGTTTTCAGGCAACTTTTGCTTAAGCTGTTTGAAGAGACCAGGAAGAAACTGTCTTGCTCTACTTCTAAGATTTCGCTCATCATTTTGCATTATTTTCTTTTGTATCATCAACTCTAAAATTTTTCTTTCAAATCTGTAACCGAGATTTGGATTGGGATCCAAATAGTCATCAATCTCTGACACTAGAGGGTCGACTGTGAATGATCGTAGCACTAACATATTAGCAATAGAGCGAATCAAACGAGAAAGGTCTTCAAATAATCTCATCTTATCCGTACTGTTAGATTCGAAATTTTTTTTAACTTGCTGAACTTGAACTAGAACAGGGTGCAAAAATAAAAGGTACAACAGATTCCTTTCATCTTTGTACATCTCGCACAAACTTTGAGCTTTGTAACATTTCTCAGTCACACTCACGACTTCGAAGTGAGTTTTTAATTCCAACCACTGGCTGAGAATTCTGTCTACTGCAGGTTCAATGATCCACCTTGTTGTACAATTGGTTACAATTTTCAGAGGAGCATCAATTTCGTTGATAGTTTGAAACAGCTCTTTGTGTGCTGCTTGTCTTGAAGAAGAATGTGAAAACCACATATACGTTTTGGAACTAAAAATTCTAATTTTCTTGGGAGATATTCTGCACAAGTGTAAGACATTTCAAGTTTTAATGAACAGCATACACATCTAAATAAAATTAAGGAGGGAATATATGCCTTCAGTTTTTCATAAATGCCATTATTGACACAAACCATAACACTGCCGTTGTCTGTACCAATTGCAATGAGATTTTTAATGTCCAGTTTCTTGGTCAAGAGTTCGTTTTTCAGTGCAGCCACAATACCACTAGCGTCACACTATTCTAGAATCACCATGCTCAGAAATGTTTGCATAATTTTGTTAAATTTCTCGCTATAATAAATGATGGCCATTCCTAAAATCTTATCCACTGTGATATCACTCGATTCGTCTATTAGCAAGCTGAAATTTTCATCTCCAATGTCCACAATTAGATCTTCAAAATGCTCACTTGGAATATTCTTTACAATTGCAGAGCACTTAGTTTGGTTCATTTTTACCTTTGGCATAATTTGATTGTCTGGGATGATATTTTGGCAAAGACCTACTAGATGATTGCAACTGTCGAATGATGAGTAACAACAAAGAAATAATGCTAACCTACTATTAAATGGATAAGAATCCTATATTGTTATATAGCCAGTAAGTGAAACTCAAGATCGATAACTACGATCTATGAGTTTCAATGCCGAAAAACTATCGGCGAAGGCAATTCGAAGCAAAGGTGGAGCAAGATCCCTCACTATTCTTGATATTCTCTCATAATGTCAAACACAGCTCCTAGGAGATGTAATACTGTCATTACATTATGAGGGGAAGTCACTACCCAGACCGGTTTCAACCTTTTTTGAGGTCTCATCGGTGAGTAGGTAGACCTGGAAAATATCAAAGCTTAGTGAAAAGAACTTACATATCTTCACTATACGAATGCCATAAAAGTGTGCTTGTATTTTGTAATTAAAATAAAAAGCCAAAAAGCTAGTTTTCTGGCAATTGAATAGATATTAAATGGATAAGATTATTTTAATTACAAAATACAAGCACACCTTTATGGCATTCGTATAGTGACGGTATGTAAGTTCTTTTCACTAAGCTTTGATATTTTCCAGGTCTACCTACTCACTGATGAGACCTCAAAAAAGGTTGAAACTGGTCTGGGTAGTGACCTCCCCTCATAATGTAATGACAGTATTACATCTCCTAGGAGCTGTGTTTGACATTATGAGAGAATATCAAGAATAGTGAGGGAGCTTGCTCCACCTTTGCTTCGAATTGCCTTCTCCGATAGTTTTTCGGCATTGAAACTCATAGATCGTAGTTATCGATTTTGAGTTTCACTTACTGGCTATATAACAATATAGGATTCTTATTCGTTAAATATCTATTCAATTGCCAGAAAACTAGCCTTTTGGCTTTTTATTTTAATTACAATGCTAACCTACCTTAAAAGTTCGCAGTCTCATCAGACTTTTTCACAAGCATATTTGTAATAGGAACAGCCTTATATGAAATTACAACAAGAAGTTTCTAAGTTTCGCTAGGCTTTTACAAGCTGACAATATTTAGGCAGCTATACCACATCTGCAAAACTTACAGTGGCCTTTTGTACCGTCACCAGGAACTTCACACAACCATTTACTAAGCATTCCCATTTGCAACCATTCCCTTCTAAATATTTGCTTGAAAACTTTCTTTTTCTCTTTGCTCATTTTTGAAGAAGGGTATACAACTCTTTACTGCAATGAATTACGATCAGTCTTTGAAAATTTCCACTTGCTATCGTAACTACCAACCTGAACACTGTGCAAAGATTAACTTGTAGCGGTGCTATCAACTTTAAGGCGACAATATGGCAACTGTTGGAAAACGTGACTGACTGATGTCATCATGCGTTTTAAACGTGTATGATGCTCGCACCAAACATACAATACAATTCCTTATCAAATGCGAACATCTGAAAAACTTTTAAAACAATTTCTTTAACCGTAAGTTATAAAAACAACAACAAAAAAAAGCTGAAACTACTTCTGAAGGAGCCAGATTTGGAGCTAGGTGCTAGATTAAAATTTTTGGAGCTAGTGAAGAAAAAAACGGCTAGATCTAGTGACAAAAGAGCTAAACTGGCAACACTGCACGTATGATCCACTTGCCCGACAAGGACATGTTTCTTGGGGATTATGATTATTATTACTATTCAAGTCATTGGAGTCACTGGTTCGAAGATATAGTGTATTTAGCGCGTCGTGTAAAATTGGTGATTTTTGTTTTTTCCCTTAACAAATTAGTGTTTAGTGTTTTTAGTGTTTTAAAACATATTTTATCAAGAAAAAAATCAGCTAACGGCTGTTATTCCCTTATAGGGAGTAGGCGAGGCCTTTATACCCTATCTAGCTTTTGGAGACTGAGTGGGCAGTTCAATCTCCACCAGTAGCCAATCAGAGACAGCTGGCCCATGTCTATCACTAATTATAGCAGCCACCGATGAAGAGGCTGGCAAACAAGTGCTGCCATGTCTTGGTACCTAACCCTAACAAGATATACTACTGTCTGAAATAATGTGGGTATTACAGGCGATTTTCTTGAGTTTACGGGATAAAAAACTCGAGTTTCCGTTAGGAAAAACCCGCTTGCCCGTGCCAGAGATCGACTAACTCGGGAATCGGCCGAAGAAAGGCTTAGAAAAAGTTCCTCCAGTCGGCGACTAGACTTAAACTTAAGTCTGACTTCAAGCAACCAAGCGCAGAGGACGCAAGCGTCACTTCCACTGAGCTACACAGGCCTTATTTTATTAAGATATTTCAATAATAAGTATATGTTAGAGCCTGTGTAGCTCAGTGGATGTGGCGTTTGCACACCACGGCGCCTAGCCGCACGAAGGAAGACTTGATGCCGAGTCCAGTCGGCGACTAGAGGAAATTATTCTAAGCCTTTTTCCTAGATTGACTAACTCGGTTCCCGAGTTAGTCAATCTCTGGCACGGACAAACGGGTTTTTTCTCCCGAAAACTCGGGTTTTTCGTCCAGTAAACTCTAGAAAATCAACCGTAGAACCCACATTATTTCAGACATTAAATACTAGTGTTAGGTACCACGAGATGGCGGCACGTGTTGAGCCGTCTCTCTTCACAGCGTTCCACTTACTTAGTGATAGCCTTGGGCCAGATATCTCTGATTGAGTTCCAGTGGGGATTGAACTGCCCACTCAGTCTCCAAATATAAATATATTTATATATCGCGAAAAATTTGAGGTGCTGCAGTTCCGCAGTGGCTATGCACGAGCCGCCCCTGCGAACAATTCAATTATTTGATTCTGTCAGGCTCAGTCGAAGACTGAATGATATCTAGGCGCACTTTTCTCTTCATGAAATACATGGCTAAGGATGCGGCCCCAAGTAACTACGGAGGGAATCCAATGCTTGAAAATTGCATTTTTGTCCAATCACTCAATAACATGCCACTAAACTATGCTTAAGCTGTTCACTGCAATCATAGCAAATTGCATACACACCACTTATCAGGTTATCAAATTTTACCCAATTGAACAAAAATGCAATTTTCAAGCATTGGATTCCCTCCTATACTCTTAGAAACTAAAATCACTAAAGATATTTGGAATTAGAAAAAACATATGTTCGTTTTGGTTGTTGCTATGAAATCATGGAAAACAGCTTTAATAGTCAATAACTGACGATTCGAATATATTATCATTACATGTGAAATTTTCTAAGATGATTTCTTGTCATCATTATTCTTTAACATTTCTTTTATACCTTTATCTATCATTTGAAGAAAACAAAACTTGGATATGAAGTTACTAAATATAATATTAAAATTTCCCATCTGCGATACAGGATGAGTTGAAATTATAAAGAAAATTGACACAGAAAATAGACTGTCTTGAATACTATTAGTATTTTCAGTCAGGACAGCAAAATGGAATTTGGTTTCGATAAATGTGCAATTTTAGCTATTAAACAAGAAAAGGAACCTTAAAGACGTAGGTCATTTTAATTTTGATCAAAAAATATATAAAAGCAATTTCAGCTAACAAATACTATAAATACCTAGGAATATTACAAGCCAGTGATATTCTCTCGAAAGTTAAAAAACGGGCAGCAGCGGAATACACCAAAAGAGAAATTTCAGCAAAGCTAGAAAATTGTCGTGCATTACATCCAGAAGTGAAGTTGACGTCTGTACCTACCAAGAAAAATAGGTGGACAGGTTTTGCTGTAAGTGAGAGAGACTGGAAGAAGTAATTAGTTAAAAAAATTATGTCGACAATGGCATTGAGCAAATGCTTCACATCGTTTGACAAGAAGGTGTTCCAAAAAGCAAGACGCAACAAATCCGATTACAAAAAGGAACATCAAAATAGCCGACATGTTAAATATCGATGGAAAAATGAACCCTTGCATGGTCATTTTCTTCGAATTACTGAGGAAAAATTTGCCGTAACCAATGAACTACAATATTATTATTACCTGAGAGACCTCCAGGGAGTCAAGGACTCATCGAGAGAGGCTATAAATTACTAACCACCAATACGCCAAGATCCCTTGCTTCTCAGTTTCTTGTAGTCTGGTCCGATAATGACTCTGAATAAAGTTAACATCCATGGATTCCCCGGTGTTCTCTCCCCACCTTTCATATAACCAAAAGTTTTATTAGACGATATCCTATAACACCCATTCAAAGGTTTATAGATCATATTACTCCTCTTTCTCCTGTTAACCAGAGTCTGTAATCCACATACTCGCAATCTGTCATTATAATTGAAATCTCATAATCCGGATATTATCTTTGGAATTCTTCTTTGCACTCTTTCCACATTTTATTCATCACCTTGAAATCCAGGAAACCAAATCTGCGCACAGTAATCCAGGTGTGGTCTTATCAAGCCTCATAAAGAGGCCAAATTACTTCCTTATCCTTAGATACCAAGTTTTGCTTCAACATCGCAATTATCCTCTGAGTGGTATTATTTGCAACTTTTGTTATGCGACCTTTGAACTTCAAATTACTGGCCACCAATATGCCAAGATCCCTTGCCTTCTCAGTTTCTGGTAGTCTGGTCCGATAATATAATAGGCCTCTGAAGATCTCATCATGCCAAAGTACGCAACTTTACACTTACTTACCCTAACTTTTTTTCGTTTGCCCAAATTTCCAGTCAAATCATTTTTTACATGCTGAATATCAATAGCATCCCTTATTGCCCTGCCTAACTTCACATCATCATCATCAAAAGAAACAGAAAAATTTATTCTAGTTGGCCAAGTGCAGGTGTTATAAAATAATGTAATCAAAGCAATCTTGATCATCAATAATAACAGCAAAGGCACATTATGCAATCAGAATGGTGACACTGTAGAACAGTGGTTCTTAACGTTTTTTTGCCTGGCGCTCTCTTTCAACTATGTGTATAGCCTAGCGTACCCTGCTCAATTTTACACTTGGTTAATGATTCAATAAGATAATTATATTATTAGGCAAACCTAAATTACTATCAACATATCGGAACTGATAGTTAAATTAATGACTTTGACACAAATTAATTTTGCACCACTACGCTGAATCCTTTCTTGATCAAATATGAAGGGAAAAGCAATAGACAGTAATTTTATTTCTTGTCAAAGCTGAGGATACTTGAATTGCATGTTTGGATATAATTTTTCATACCCACACTGTTGAAATTGTACTTTAGCTTCAAAATCATTTTTAAGTTAATAAATTGGTTGCAGAAATTTGGATGAACAGAAATGGCATCAGAAAGGAATGGATTTATAATCCAATCGGGTATTGTAAGCTCATGAATTTTTTTGAATCTGATCATCAAGTCTTCTTTCAGTGTCAGAAGATAGGACCAATAACAATCCAAATCTGTATCTATTATTAAATTATTTATTATTTGTAGACTTGGGAACTGCAGAAAATCTCGTCTTGCAATACTCTGCTTGAATAATGTTAATTAGCTAGTAAAAGCATTTATAATTCCCTTTGCTTTAATAAGATTCATGTTGCTTCCCTGCAGTGTTTGATGTTAACCTCATTTAATTTGGTGAAAATATCGGAAAGATATGCGATGTCAACCTATTCCTGTTTTAGAACGTTACATATGTTTTCATCAAGTGAAGAAATTCCAAAATAGTCTCGTAGAGATTACTGAAGCGTCGTAGACAGTTTCCATTTGAGAGCCATATAATTTCATTATAACGCAAAGGACGTAGAAATTCTTCATTTCATAGCAAAGTTTCCGAAAAAATTCTGCTATCGAATGACTGGGCTTTTATATTTTATTCAGCTGCTATCATCCAAAGTCTTATGTAGTCTACTGCTAAGATGTTTTGCAACAAAGTGCTGTCCGTGAAGAATGCAGTAAATTGTGTAGATATTTGGAACTGTTTCTTTTTAATATACTATAAATCCACGGTGAAGACCAATAATAGCTGGTGCTCCATCAGTTGCACACGCAATAATATTTGTGAGAGGAATGTTTTTAGCATTAAAAAAGTTTTTAACAACTTTAAAAACTATAGAACCTTTTGTGTCAATTTTCAGTTGTTGAGTAAATAGAAACTCTTCAATAATTTCTTCATTAGTATTTATATAATGCACGTAGGCCATTAACAAAACTTCGTTGTCACGAAAAGTTGTCTCATCGAGTTGCAAAGTAAATTCTATGGTTTTTAAATCATCACAAGGCTTTTTTCAATGTCCTTTGCTATTTCATCAATTCTTGTTGATACTGAACTGTTGCTGAGAGGAATTCACAACATCATATTACTTTTACCTGGGCCAATCATCGTATCTAAAACTTCATTTATAGCCAGTAAGACGAGTTTCACCAAAAGTATGTGACTTTCTACATTTGGCAATTAATTTTGAAAGTTTGTTAGACACAACAAGTTTCTTCACTTGTTGGTTACTTTGTTTTGCAACCAATCCAGGACTTTAATCCGGATGATTTTTAAATTTAATCCTTAATTCGCGAAAGTACTCCACATCCATTTTTGCTTTATTTGGATGCTTTATTATTAAATGCTCAATCATTCTTGAAGGCTTCATTCCTTCGTTTGAGAAAGTTTTTTTACGAATTAAGCACATTGGTAACTGCTCATTATTTATAGATGGAATAACTCCATATTTTAAATATTCACGTGAATGTTGACGACACTTTCATTTTTCACTCATTTTAATGCGCTACATGCTACATAATATCAACGAAGTGCGCCACAGGATTCCACGGGCTAGATGTAAACTGCAAACCAGGGTTGTCAAGGTGTTAGGAAAAGCAGCAGATAAAGTAGGCTTGCCAGATGTTCCGCATTTTAAGTCAAATATTGCTGTCCCGTATTGTACTTGTAGGGACAGCCTAAGGTCCCTTATTTTAATGAAAAGATAAAAATTATGAATATTATCTTAAGCGATTATAATTTTCAATATAGAGACCTGTGTAGCACAGTGGAAGCGCTTGCGTCCTTGTGCTTGATCGCTTGAAGTCAGACGTAAGTTCTAGTCTAGTCTAGTCGCCGACTAGAGGAACTTTTTCTAAGCCTTTCTTCGACCGATTCCCGAGTTAGTCGATCTCTGGCACGGGCAAGCGGGTATTTTATGCCGTAAACTCAAGAAAATCGACCGTAGTACCCACATTATTTCAGACAGTAACATATCTTGTTAGGGTTAGGTATCAAGAGATGGCAGCACTTGTTTGCCAGCCTCTTCATTTGTGGCTGCTTACAATTAGTGATAGACATGCGCCAGCCATCTCTGAATGGCTAATGGTGGAGATTGAACTGCCCACCCAGTCTCCAAACGCTAGATAGGGTATGAAGACCTCGCCTACTCCCTACAAGGGAATAAAAGGGTTTAGCTGATTTTTTTTTTTTAATTTTCAATATTTTTTTCGAATAATCCAACTTAAATTGATTTGTAAGGCATAAAAACTGATAAATCTAGGAAATTAATTGTGTTTACAGCTGTGGAATGGCGGTGACGTTCCCTTTCATTGGTTGCCTTTTATTTTGTATAAGCATTTTATTTTTAATTCTGTATACAGATATATTGCATTTGTTTATTTTCAAAACAGTTCTTATTTGGACAGTGTGCGGTGCGGTATTGGTACAGTAAGTGTATGTTGTTTCAATAATTATTAAAAAATAATATCTCGCCTTTTTCGAATGTGCGATATTTGGTTAATACACAAAATGTATAATTAAAGGTAAATTAATTTTCTTTTATTAATTATACAAAGGTAAATTAAATTTCGTTTCTTTCCTTAATCCCTTAACAATGCCAAAACGAAAGTGCGTTTTTGACGATGATTATTCGAAAGAATGGAATTTTATTGCAAAGGAAAACATAACGACGATGTTGAATGCAAAATCGTAGACGAACGTTTAGTATTCCACATGGGGGACGATCGGATATTACACAACACATTAACACAAATTGAGAATTTCGAGTTCTAGTTCAAAAGTATTGATACTTACGAGTATTTTGTAAAACCAAATATCAGCAATGAAAGAAAAGTTATTGCTGCCGAAATAACTATGGCATTTCTTGCATAAGGCATAATCATTATCCTTTTAATTCTAATGATTGCAGTAGCAAACTTTATAATATTTTCGGACTCGACAAAATTGTTCCGTATTCGGAAAACCAAATACGGGACTTGGGTGACTCACGTCCCGTATTTGGTTTTCAAAAATCTAGCAACCCTAAGATATAGCTTATAAAAGTAGTGGATTCTGCTAAAATTCTAAAAAATAATCAGCAAATAAATTTTAACAATTGCCAGACATAGGATATTCTGAACAGTGTTGACAAACATACAATATAAATAGGGATGCTAGATTAAACACGAAATTTTTTGCTTTTATTATATTAGCAGTCTACCTGAGAAACTATTCTTAGTTTTTGGGTCGAATCGAAATTGCTAAATATTACAAGTAAAACTTTTGTTTGAATGACATCTTGTTTTCACTGTGTTTCAGTTGTGAGAATAATAATAATAATAATAATAATAATAATAATAATAATAATAATAATAATAATAATAATAAGAAGAAGAAGAAGAAGAAGAAGAAGAAGAAGAAGAAGAAGAAGAAATAATGATGATGATAATGATGATGATAATAATAATCAGCTATATGAGATAATCCAAAATAACATAATAAATATGCTTCCTGGAATAAAATTTAAAAAAACAATCGAACAACACTCAGCTTGAAGTCTGTCAAAACCACAGAAATGATCCAAGAACATCAAAGAAAATGAAGAAATATAGTGCACTAGGCAAAGATGAAATGCATGGATTTTGGTTCAAATACTTGCCAAGAATTCATACTAGATATGCTCAATAATTTAACAACCTTTTGCAAACAGGCTTGATTGAAGATGAATGACAACCTGAAGGACAGTTATGATTTTAAAATACAAAGAAAAACGAGCTGTTCCAAGTAATTACCACCCAATAACTTGCCTGCCAATAACACGTAAGTTACTTCCATATTCATCACGATGACAACTTCTGCCTATTGAACAAAAGCGGTGTTGCACAAAATCCAGAAGAACAAAACACCGATTGTTAATTGACAAAATGGTTTTGAAAAATTCGAAAAGACGAAATTCTAACTCGTATACGGCATGGATTGATTACCAGAAAGCATTGGAATCTTTGCCACATAGCTGGATTATATAATGTTTCGACATTTTTGGAGTGAGTAGAAACATCAGAAAATTCCTAATAACTGTTATTCCCACTTGGAAATTTCAATTAATGATTAGTGGAGATAATCTGGATATAGTGAATATCAAGAGAGAATTTTTCAAGGTGACATTCTATCATGTATCGTTCATCCTAGTAATGCTAGAAAATGATTTTTCTAGCATTACTTCTAAAGCTTTGGATATCAAACATCAAAGTAAGCAGGAAAAATATCTCATTTGTTATATATTCATGATTTCACACTGTACAGAAAGTCATCCAGAGAAATTGAGTCACTGCTCAATGCACTCCGAATCTTCAGTGAAGATATTTGTATGGACTTTGTACTTCAGAAATGTGCAACACTCACCATAGTTCGACAAAAAATAACAGCCAACAAAGGAAACACATTTGTAGATGGAATAAAAATTAAAAACTTGCCACAGCCCGAATCCGATAAATACTTAGGAATTCTTGAGGCAGACGACATTTTAAGTTTAGAAATAAAAAATAACACAGTGTGCAATATCCGAAAAGAGTTACAAAAGTTCTCAAGTCCAAGCTGAATGGATGGGTGCAACACTATAATAGCAATTAATACATGGGCCATCCCTGTAATCAGATACACAGCAGGGATAATTGACTTCATATAAGTCGATTTTGATGCACTTGATCTTAAAAGACGAAAATTAATGACAGTGAATCATGCCTTTCACCTACCCAGAGATGTGGGTAGGTGAAAGGCATGATTATGCACAAGGGCATGCCAAGTGTATTTGCCTCCCAGGCGCAAGCTTTTATCGGTCGTTCCTGATATTGCATTGTATAATCCAAATTAGATATTAGCTACATAAAATGTTGCCCTATCAATGTTGCCGCCCGGGTGCGGTGCACCCCTTGCACCCTCGGGTTGGCGCGGCCTGGTTATACATAGCCAGGAAAACTCAAGAACGTGGTCTTTTGCAAGTGAAGCTAACAGTCGAAGAAGAAGAAGAAGAAGAAGAAAAGCGTGCGTTGAATGAAAAGCAAGGAAAGCACAGAAAATATGTTAATTGAAGCTTATAAAAAAAAAGTAGTGAACTCAGTAGTTTCAAAAACGCAGTACAAGAAGAAAGAAATGGCATGAAAGATCAAAATGTTGGTAAAATAAAGCACTTCATGGTCAATATTTGAAAGAGATTGAAAGAAAAGTTGACAGTCGCTTAACTTAGTAATGGCTTCAGCAGAGCACGATCAGGTTAGAGACAGGTCTTACTTATTCTTGCTGCTCATGAAGTACTAGAAATGAATACAATAATGGCAAAGATTGAAAAGATTTGCAACGATAGCAAACGCCTACTGTACAGCGATAAAGCAGAGACAGTAGGCCATCAAATTTATTTCTGCAGCAAAATTGCCCATACAGACTATAAACAAAGGTATGATTGAGTAGCAAAAGCTGTACACCGGAGCTTGTGCAGGAAATATGGTTTCCCAACTTGCAACCTACAACTGTGTGGTCCCTTGGGAACACACAGTTGAAAACGTTATTGAAAATGAAAATGCCAAGATATTATGGGACTTTAAAATTCAGACTGAGACATCTTAAGCATAATATGCCAGACATCACTGTATTCGAACAACGACATGTGCTGTTTACTGATTTGGCAAAACTAGGGGACAGTAGAGTAGAAGGAAAAGTGCATGAAAAACTGACCAAGTATATGGATCTGGAGATTGAAATACAAATCGAGTTGGAGCAAGAAAGCAATAACAGTTCCAATAGATAGGAGCGCTATGAGCAATTCCAAGAACATTTATGAAACATCTGGAAAAGTTGAGCCTCCCAGATACAATACTATCTCAACTCCAGAAAACTGCAATTTTAGGGACATCTCACATTTTATGGCCAAATGTTGTCAATTCTGAGGCCTTTGTATGAAGCCCAAATTGAACTCATTTGCCAGTCATAGATTTCATTATTCTATTGTACATTTCTTGTTACTTTTAACTGTGAACTCTGTTAATATAATAATAATAATAATAATAATAATAATAATAATAATAATAATAATAATAATAATAATAATAATAATAATAATAATAATAATAATAATAATAATAATAATATCTTCCCTCATTCTAGGAAACAAAATTGAAAGAGTCAAAATTATAGGATTTTTTTGCCGAGATATACGACAATTCCAAGTTAAGGAGAATTACGATAGTAAATGGTTCCATGAGCAAGCTGTGTAGAAGAATTGCAACATATGAACTCCATAAACGATTGTATAAGACTACCACCATTAAAAGCTTTACAACAATTGAAACTAAAACAGCTCCTCTTAGACGCAAATACTGTAATTGAAACCATCACAACCAACAGTATAAAGGAAACAAATCATCTCCTATACAGCACAGCCTATATCATTTCAGTGAAGCTTGGTTGCAAACCGAAAGAGCAAAAGCCGAGGATGAAACAATCTACACCATGGAAATTCCGGTTAGAACGAAAGTTCAACAGGCTTCGAGCTGATCTAAGCAACTTAAAGAGTTTTAAAGAAGGACAGTTGAAAAATAATAACATCAAAAACAAACTGATTAACACATATAATTTGGCCAACAAAACAATTGCTGAAGTTACCGAAGAACTAAAACAAAGAATTACAGCGACTGCACAGAAAATTAAAAGATACGAAGCAAGAATAAACCAATATGTACAAAATATGCAATTTCGACAGAACCAACGTCAGTTCTTCCGGTCTCTCTCCAGAGAAATACAAATGCAAACCATCATCACCAGGAAAAGAAGAAACACTCAAATTTTGGAAGTCAGTCTGGGATAATCCTATTGAAAACAATAAAGATGCTTCATGGATTAAGGAAATAGAATCAGAAATGAAACAAAAACAAATGCAAAATGTCATTATCACTAAAGAAATGTTCTCAAGCTATAAAATTAAAAAACTGGAGTGCACCTGCCAAAGACGAACTACATGGATTTTGGTTAAAACATCTAACCAGTCTATATGATCGAATGGCAGAACAATTTAATTATTTGTTGCAGTCTGGCTCAGTGGAAGACTGGATGATATCTGGGTGCACTTTTCTCTTTATGAAAGATAAGGATAAGGATGCAGACTCAAGTAACTATCGTCCAATAACATGCCTACCAACTATGCTTAAGCTGTTCACTGCAATCATAGCAAATTCCATATACCACTACTTATCAGATAATCAGATTTATCCGATTGAACAAAAAGGCAATTTTCAAAAATCTAGAGGAACAAAAGACCAGATGCTTATTAATAAAATGATTTTCAGAAACTCAAAACGACGAAAAACTAATTTAAACATGGCATGGATAGATTACAAGAAAGCATTCGATTCCTTCCCACACTCCTGGATCCTACAATCACTAAAAATATTTGGAATTAGCAAAAACATATGTTCGTTTCTGGCTACTGCTATGAAATTATGGAAAACAACATTAATAGTGAATAATGAAGGATTTGGAGATATCAGCATTAAACGTGGAATTTTCCAAGGTGATTCCTTGTCACTATTGCTCTTCAACATTTCTTTGTTATCTTTATCTATGATTCTGAACAAAACAAAGCTTCGTTATGAAATTCCTAAATGTAATATTAAAATTTCCCATCTGTTGTATATGGATGACTTGAAGCTATATGGAAAATCAGTCCAGCAAATAGATTCTTTATTGAACATAGTTCGTATTTTCAGTTCAGGACATTAAAATGGAATTTGGTCTAGATAAATGCGCAATTTTATCTATTAAACGTGGAAAAATTAATGACACTAGCAATTTTAATTTTGATCAAGAGAAATATATAAAGCAATTTCAGCTGACGAACACTATAAATACCAAGGAATATTAGAAGCCAATGATATTCTCCACTCGAAAGTTAAACAACAGGCAGCATCAGAATACCTCAAAAGAGTTAGAAATATTCTGAAAACAAAACTAAATGGATTAAACACAATTAGAGCAATGAATTCTTGGGTTATACCAGTGATCCGATACACAGCTGGCATAATAAATTGGACAAAAGAAGACCTGGACAAACTAGACCGCAAAACTAGAAAAATTAATGACTATGCATCATGCATTACATCCACGAAGTGATGTTGACCCGTTGTACCTACCAATAAGAATAGGTGGAAGGGGTCTGCTGCAAGTGAGACAGACTGTGGAAGAAGAAGAAATTGGTTTAAGAAATTACATCGACAATAGCTCTGAGCCAATGCTTCAAGCAATTACACAAGAGGGCCTTCTAAAAGCAACACGAAACAAATCCGATTACAAAAAGGAACTACAAAATATCCGATATGTGCGCTGGAAAAGTAAACCTTTCCATGTCCAATTTCTTCGAGATACTGAGGACAAAATTGACGTGAACAAGACATGGCAATGGCTACAACACGGATACATTAAAAAAGAAACAGAAGGATTTATTCTAGCAGCTCAAGAACAGGCATTACAAACTAATGCAATCAAAGCAAAAAATTTTCAACATCAATAATAACAGCAAATGCAGATTATGCGATCAGAAAGATGAGACTAGAACATCTAATCAGTGCCTGCAGCAAAATAGCTCAACCTGACTATAAATACCGCCATGATCAAGTGGCCAAAATAATTCATTGGCATGTATGCAAAAAATATGGCTTTCCTATTTCTGATAACTGGTGGCAGCATAAAATAGAGACAGTATTGGAAAACGAAACAGCAAAAATTCTCTGGGACTTTAGAATACAAACTGATCGGCATTTGGAACACAATAGACCTGATATCACAATTATCGAACATCGACAGGTTTGGATTATCGATATTACAATACCCAGTGATAACAACATCTACAACAAAGAACTGGATTAAATTACTAAATATCGAGATCTGCCAATCGAAGTTGGCCGACTGTGGCTTAAACACACCAAAGTCATTCCAATAGTTATCGGTGTGCACTTGGTGCAACTTCAAAGAAGCTGTCCAACTATCTACAGCAATTAAAATTCAATGAAGTGACCCCATATGACCTACAAAAAACAGCATTACTTGGAACAGTCCATATTTTACGACGCTGACGGACTGTTCTTAGATTCTTGGGTAGAATCTGAATTGTTCTGAATCACCAACCATATTTTTATTTATATGATATCTTGTTTTGACTGTGTATCAATTATGTGAATAAAATAATAATAATAATAATAATAATAATAATAATAATAATAATAATAATAATAATAATAATAATAATAATAATAATAATAATAATAATAATAATAATAATAATAATAATAATAATAATAATAATAATAATAATAATAATATCTTCCCTCATTCTAGGAAACAAAACTGAAAGAGTCAAAATTATAGGGTTTTTTTGCCGAGATATACGACAATTCCAAGTTAAGGAGACTTACGATAGTAAATGGTTCCATGAGCAAGCTGTGTAGAAGAAATGGATACCAATTTTTGGATGTGAGAGTGAGTTTGGTTGTAGCTTGTATAACAGAGAAGACTTGTATAATAGAGATGCCCTGCACGTTAATAAATTTGGCATCAGACACACCACCCATTCATCTCATTGGTGTCCACCCCTTCCTCTTTAGGAACTTTACCTTCTATTACCGTTTTGAGAAGTTATCCTTTCAATGTGTTTCAACTTTCTTCTGTCAATATCCTTAAGGAACTTTATGGTTCTACTTATCATCCTTTCCAGCACCAATCCATTTGTCTGCCTTTCAGTATAAGATATCCTCAATAGCCTTCTGTAACCACATCTCAAAAGCAGATATCCTTTCCATATCAGACTTCTTTAGGTTCCGTCTCGCACCCACAAATCGCTGTTGGAAAAAACAGCTGCTTCCAAAACCCTCAACTCTGTTCCTGTGGAGATGAATTCATCCTTCAGATTTTACACACCTCAGTCTCTGACTGTTTTACACAACTCCGTCTCTGACCATTTGCGATCTTCTTTTGACGTCTTCTGAACAGCAATTCTTTACATTGATAATGAATCGCTGGTACTCGAACTTGCTAATTTCCTCAATTCTTTCTTCATTAAGGTACACTTTTTTCTCAGGAGCTTTCCTATCTATATTTGCTTTCACAACCATAATCTTTGTCTTGCTAGAATTGAGCTGAATTCCTCTGTTCTTACTGATCTCGTTAACTTTGTCAAGAATTTGTCCCAGTTCTTCCTTATCATTACAAAGGAGTACTGCATGAGCATACCTCATATTATTGATCACTCTACCACCTATCCTAATTCCTGTCTCGAGTTCATCCAATGCTACATATGATGCCCTTAGCGCAAGATGTTACATCCAGCAGCGAAATTCGTTTGTCACCTAAAGACTTTACAAACATGTATGCCACCATGGGACATAAGAGTATAGATTGTTGGTTGGAGAGCGTATACGCTATTTATTCGGCCAACCAAACTAGTTGATAAAAATCTCATTAAAGGTTGCTATTTGCAATCCGGGTGGATCAAATGGATAATGAGGCAAGTGGCATTTGCTGTGTGGTGTGAGATCATTACTCTGCTTATTCTGAAGTACTTTGAAAAAGTACTAGTTTTGGTCATTAAATAAAAATAAAATGAAATAAAAATTTAAAAAGATGGGTTTCCGGATTATATAAACCTTAACCAGCCGATGCTACTAATGCACTATAAGTCACAACATTTAATGGGAAAATCAGGTTGGATGAATACAATGATTTGGCTAAATACGATAATCAAAAATAAAACTAGAAATAAATGCGTATTTGTTCGAATTTAATGCCGTTGTTAGGTAAATATCTTTCAAACACTCTCACATTTTAGAGAGGGATGAATGACTGGAAAATGCGAAATAGTATTTCTATAAGTATTAACTCGAATAGAAGGCAGCAAAGCTTATACAGCAATTACTTCGGACAGACACAAGTAGAAAAGAGATTTTTCAAATTAGGAATTAGGAACTTTTAATATCTTTTAAGCATAAACTGCTGAATATGAACAGAATCTAGATATCATTTATCTTCATCAGCAATTACCTGATAATGAATCCTTAAAGGACATACAGACTACTATGACAGTATTACATCATTAAGTTTACATTATTACTAATCTCCTATAAACAATTTTCCTCGAAATTAATCTATTACTTGTCGGTGTTACTTATTACTCTATTCCTTACTCTTCATTTATCTCTTATCATTGTCTACAATTACTAAAGTCCTAAAAATAAGGAATTTTATACATTTTCTTTAAAATTTTATTAAAACCTGTGACATAGAAGAGGGAGAATTAATAAAGAAAGAGCCATACGTCTTCATTTCGGCGATGTAAATTATATAGAAATAGTGGATATTAAATATCCAACATTATTTCAAAGTGGGATGTTTTTGTAGACACTATGAAAGTTTCTGAAATTTGACCAGAGTGCGTATGAGAATATAATCCTCGGCATAGGAGTTGCCTTAGCTTGTACTACTTAAAGGAACATGACCACTGCCTAATCGCCTATTCCCAGGTTTTAATAGTGCATTTGATAAATGTTTCACTGGCCTGACAGCTGTGTCGAACTGGTTGATTTTTTCAGTTCTTACCTGTGTTAGAGTTGTATTTTTCATAACTGAACTCTCAGTTGGTGCGTAATAATTAATAAATCCCTAATTAATGAATTCCTAAGCTTTACTACTTCCGAGCATCATCACCTTTAAAAAACGAAATAAATAAATAATAAACATTATCATAAATGGCGTCAGAAACGATCCTTCTTCTCTTTCCCCCCCCCCCCTCCTTCTTTACCTATAGATGACAGAAAGAGTAGACCAAGAAGACTAGAAATGAGGCTGAGGTTTTTTTTTTTTTTTTTTTTTTTTTTTTTAATACCTTGAACAAAATGCAGATTACTACGAGGAGACACATATTTTCAGCATCAAGTATGATAAAGTATTTTCACTGTGTCTTACTTTACGCTGACATACATACACAAATGTATCTGGCTTTGGGATGACATACATACACAAATAAAATATCAACTCCCTTCCTTTTCTCATCAAGACATTTGGAAAACTGACAGGCCCTTCCTCCCATTTCCTATCTAACCCAGCCCCCAATCCACACAAGTACTCCTTGTTAGTAAACACATACAAGACAATCTATAGTGACCCCGTTTTGAAATATGACGGCGTTATAAAACGGTATGAGGAACCCATAAGTGTAACGAAAGGAGACAACGCTCCGTGGGTCTCACTATTAAGTGTTCTCCGACAATTTTACTTGCAGTAAGGTGAGTTTCTGGCAAGTGGAAGTGTTGAAAGTTGCATTTTCATTAATTGCTATGAACTATAAACTATATTTCTTGTACTGCAAATGAAATTGTAATTTCATTGATATAACTAATTTTTGTTTATTCTTTATTTAAATTTAAATAATTCTCGCTGATTTGCAATGTTTCTTAAGCACGTGAAAAATACAGCGACACAGAATGAATTTAAATGAAAATAGTTTAAACTGACTAAAATGTGTTTAAAATGTTTTCATTTAAATACATAACAAACGGTTTTTCAAATATTCCCGAAAAAAAAAAAAAAAGACTCCTAAATTGAAGCCTAACTTCCCTCAAAAAATTTTAAATTATGTTCCCATTGAGAGAAGAGAGTGGGGGGGGGTTAAAATATAAAATAAAATATATTTTTCCTCAAATGGGGTAAAAGTAGAATACTTGTTCGTTACAAATGACCGTTATTCACCATTAAAGTGTGAAATTAGATACCCATACAAGATATATTGTCATAAAATTTTCACATTTGCTACCAGCTCTCCAGTTACGTATTCAGTATGAATCAAAAATAGACAATCAAAAAATAATAAAAACATACCGCGCATGTTTTTTTAAGACTTATTAGACACAGAATTGTAACTGAGCATGTATATGTCTCAATCAGCTTATTTAATCAAACATAAATTATCCAAGTAGTCGTAAATAGGATTACTGCTGCAGCAGGAAGGAACGTCATCAACGTGAGCAGACGATCGCACTATAAACTGGGATAAAAAGTAAGGATAGTTACT